>NC_045476.1:91872333-93168833 GCF_009650955.1 Corvus moneduloides | reverse complement strand
TCTTATACACGATGTACTTTCCCCCCTCTCCACCTACCGCCTTTCTCCACCACTCTCTCAGCAAACTCATTTTGATTTATAAATCGATAGTCATGTGTTTTGAAAACACAATAGAGGTGTACTTTAAACACCAGTCTATTTTTAAATCCCTAGATTCCAACAGAATTTTCTATGCTTAAAATGGTTACTCCAATTCCACTGGTAATATCCTGAGGACCAGAATGAGTTTTTGATGTACATCCACTGTTTCTGCTATCCACAGTGAAGCTCTCTGTAAGCTTTACAATGGCAAATACACAGAAATTGAAGACAGCATAAAACCTCAGGTTCAATTAAGAGGTTCTTAGGCCCTCCATTCTATATGCATATGCCCTTCTGGTTTCCCTTTGTAATTTGAAAGTTTTTTGTGCCATGTGACATTAAAGAAATTATATTATGCTATCTATATGAAAAGCATAAAAAAGAAATAAAAGCATATATGTATATAAGCTTATGACAAGAGACATCTAACCATTATTGAATAGAAATTTGGAAGCAAAATATTTGAATAAATACTGCCAATCTAAATGCACATACAGAGAGCTAAAATATTTTAAAATCCAATTGCAACTGAAGGATCACCAAAATACACCAGGAAAATCTGATACATTTTAGCTTTTGAAAATAAATTTATATATAATAAATGTGCTTGCACAGCTAACCAGATTAGATTTCCCCAGGAGAAAGAAAAGAAACGGACCTGAGCTGTCGTCCTCAAAGGGGCATATATAAATATTCAAATATTTCGCATTTAAGTAGCTTACAGAATTACAACAAGAAAACCATACTGAAATATATAAAGTGAATGTAAAATTAAACGAATCTCATCTAATGGTTTACACTATTTTTTCCTTCTTTACCATCATATTGTACGTAAATATGCCTCCACATATGAAGCAACACAACTGTGGTATAAATATGGTAAGGATATTTATTACATCATTATTAGCCCATTATTCTTGTTTAATCTCTGTGATTTTAAAATAAGAAAAATATTTTATTTGCATATATAGAATAGGTAATCAAGCTTCAGGAGTCAACACTAGTATGTAGTCTTAAGTCAAACACGGAAACAGCAATAAAAAGAAAAATTGCTATCTCTAACAAGTTCTGTTTATATGTGCTAAGAAAAAATTATCATATCACATGCTGAAGGAGAAATATTACACAGAAGCATGGGACCTAGATTAGCAAATTGTTGCATGAGTGTTTTGATCCAGTTATAAGAGATGCCTCTGTCCAAATTAAGGTGCAGAACTTAATTGCTTAAACCTAAACAGGACCATATGCCAAAGTCAATAGAACAGATTTTATTTAAGAGAGAATGTGAGGTAGAGAGACAGAAAGAAATAGGAAGAGACAGTGGGGAGGGGGAATGGAAAATGAGTGAGAGAGAGAGAGGGACATTAAGCAAAAGATATCAGCACCACATGAATTCCTGCAGCATCCTGCTGGTCCTTCTTCACCCTCGTCTTCTTTGTGGTAGGGGTCCCTGAGTTTTCTTCTGGAGGTACCACTTTTATGCAGTCCAGGTCCTGGGTCCCCAGGGCATAGACACCACTCCCATAACTTTGGATACATGTGTAAGTAGTTTCTTCCTTTCTCCCAGTTTGCCACTGAGTGGATTTTTGTCGTGATAGATGACCCAGATCTGCCTCACCAGGCCTGGAATCAGCATCTTCCTGTTGTTGCCATCTGTGCTCATCACAAGTTCTGTTGTGGTGGTGTATCTTATGGGCACAGTATTTTGAGACATGCAGTTCCATTCTTTAAGTCTTCACAATGACTGTTTGTTATGGGGCAATTACAGCAGTGGCTGTGGAGTTCTTATCCACACTTCACAGCTGAGGAAATCTACAGAGGATCAGCCTTTACAGTAGAGTTAAATCACTATATACTGCAAATGTAAACCTAGGTAACTATTTTTTGTCAGTTTCATGCATCCTGCCACATTAGATTTACATTTCCAAAATGTTCATGTGCAGAAGCACTATCAAATTGATTTCATCAATGGTTTAATAAAAAAATATTAGCACATGAAAATCTGATGCAAAGATGAATCAGTATGCTGACAGGGTAATGTTTCTTATATTTCCACAAATAAACCTGAAATAGATAAAATACCATGAGTTTTTAAATTGAGAGGAAAGTAAAGCTAGCCTGGCTTGTATGTTTTTGTGTGACACTGGAATGAAGAGAAAATGAAAAAGAATTTCCAAGAAAGACTTTGACACAAAACTAGTTTCCAGGAAATGGACTAAGAGTACTTTTTGCATTAATTTCTTTTGAATATTTGTTGTTGTTAGCCCTTACATTGAGTGAGAAATTCTAGTTCCCCAATGTCAAACATTTATGCTAAGATATTAAATAAATAGCTAAGTATTTTTCATTATTCCTTTTTCATAGTTACTAAAACACTAGTATGTTCTCATTTAGTAAGGGTTGTACATGATGAGAAAACATAGACTTCTTCTGATCTATTTTAATTCATGGATTTGTTTTTATTTTCTTTGTAATTGCAATAGCAGGAATCTAACCAGGAATTTCAAAGTCAATCCATCATTATTTCTTATTCTCGGATGTTTTCATACCTAGGATTTTACCCCATGGAAATGCAGCATAGCTGTGATTTTAAAAATGAAGAGAGGTGAAGCAGCTTCTGACACATACTATGCAAATTCCCTTATGCTTTCTATTAGTATTTGAATAGATAAATGAACTTGAAACAAAATGTTATCTTTATCTTTGAACCATATCATAAACTAAAAATAGTTAGCAATGAGTATTGCTCAGTTGAGGCACTGTGAATGAGGCACTGGGTTATGCAAGAGGAGCAACAATCTGCTTACAGCTGGGATGGGCCTCTTTAGCCCGTTTCCATAAAACACTACTTTAGTTCAGTTATTTAAAAGGGAGATACCTAAATTTAAACTAATCACTCAACACTTCCTGTCAGTCTGCTGAGAGAAGCGAGTACATACAGAGCTGAGTCACTTGATTTATTTTAGATGCTATTTGTGTGAATGACTCGCCTTCTCAAAACAGGTATTTAAGTCCACTGACTATAAGGGCAGCCTAGGACAGTTAGCTCAGACTGTGAGATCTGATTTTTTTGATATTTGGGGTTGAGTGGGACTCATCTCACCCTCTTTGACCGTAACACTATTTCTTTCTCACCTTCCCCCCAAGGCTCAGCTGTTCATGCTCCAAAGATCAACAGCACAGCTCTGATGTGGCATGATTATGTGCCTTTGGCTCAGCCTGCCACAGAGACTCATAGATTGTGGGAAACAGCTGTGAGAAAGCCTGCAGAGAAGAGCCTTGTAAGTTATGACTATAGAGTTACAGACAGAGGTAGAACCATAAAGATGAAAGAGCGCAAGTAACTGAACGAATGAAGACTAAAATGCACCAATGTGGAAAAGTACAAAATCTAAAATGGGAAAAAAATAAAATATGGGATCATGTGGATACCATTGGATTTGGTGGATGCTTTCAAGTTACTGATACTACAGATCTAGATCTGGTCCTGAGAGCAATGGAGACAAACTCTTTTCCTGGCTCATAGCTGCCTGGCCAATGAAGACTCTATTGTCTATTCCTGATAAGAGACTGAAAGATCTTAACAGTGGGGTGAGAATCTGTATTACTTTCTTAGTAATCAGGTAAAACCTAGGTATCTTTTGTATTTACAAGACAGAAAAAAAAAGAAAAAAAGAAAAAATTAAAAAAAAACGAAAAAAATAAAGCAAAAAAAAAACAAAAAAAAAAAAAAAAAACAAACCCCCACCTGTTCTATATTTTAACAGCAATTTTTTATGTATCATTCTAGATGCCTAAACAAAATGGCCCAGAGAGGAGTCATAGTAATATGGTTAGTGAACATGCTGTCTAAAGAAATGTGTAAGGCAGACTTTCTAATTGTATGGTTGAAGCTTATTTAACATTTGCACTCTGAAGCTTGTCAGGCACAACTCAAATGGAGTAAGAGAAATGAAAGAAAAAGTGCCAATATAAATGAACCATCAGAGCAGCTCTCTCCCTGTTTTCAGACCAATCTCCAGTTCACAAACCGACACGAAATTGCTTCTTGTGCAACCTTCTGAGATGATACTTGTGAGAGGCTCATGACTATGTCACAAATGCAATGCATATGACTGTTAGGAAGAAAACTATTTTTAAGAAACCCTTGCAGACTAAGAAATTGTGTACACAATACATACTGAAGGACTACAATATAAGCACTTGTGCCACTAGACTATAAAGACACCACATTAACATATTTGTACCCAGCATCTTGAAGGGATATGAAACTTTTCTATTAACTTATTGATGTGAAGGAGAATGTTCATGATATCTGTAGAAGTGAACCTTGCTAAAAATTCTACTGATTGTTCAGCAGTTTCTTTCCCTTGATAATTTTCATCTCACCATTTTTTGGTCTGGAAGATTTTCTATGTTTATAAGCACACATAGTTTTTAATTTTAAATTCTTTAACCTCTTATTTTATACTGTATTGCATTCTGGAAACTCATGTGTTACCTTTCACTGAAGAGAGAAACGTTGGCTTGCCAAACAAATACATTTAATTCCTGTTGATTCTCAGCATTTCCTGGGCATCCATTTCTTAGTGGTATATAATCCTCCAGAGCCAATATTTTCTGTTAGCACCATACCATACTTTAACTATTGCATTCTTAAGTACTAATTATCCCACTTAAACTATCAGTAAGAGGAAGAATGATTTTCTTTTTTAAATAAGGCCAAAAAGTTCACAATATTCTCTACACCACTCTACTCCCATTTTATTTAAAATAGTCAATCCCACATGTGGAGTGGTTTGTTTGTTTGTTTGTTTGTTTGTTTGGGTTGTTCTTGTTGTTGTTGCTTTGCTTGATTTTGTTTTGCTTTGTGGGTTTTTTTCACGTTTATTTTTGGTTTTGTTCTTGCTAAGTGTCAGTATGAATAATTAGTTTTGTGTAGCAATACAAGCAACAAGTCTTTTATGATTCACAGCATGTTTGATGCCTTTTGGAAACAATTAATGTTCCACTAATGGCATTAATACCAAAAATTGGAACTACTGTATTAACCTGCTCGACTCTCACCCCTTTTTGCATTTGCTTAGGTTATTAGCAACAAAAATGTTATCCCTTATTTTGTTGTTGACAACTCATGTAACTGCACTATGTTTTGTTAGATTTTCATAATAGGAGGTTGTGCAATTAGAAATAGTAAGTAGTGAATGCTGTTAAAACACTGTGAAAAAATTTTTCTGAGCCTATGGTTATGTTGTCATTTAGATACTTAATTACCGCAACATGAGTTTGCTTTTTTTTTTTTAATGTGAAAAATATTTTTTGTTAACACGGTCGGATGCGACCTGGATCTTCTAAGCTGATATTTGCCTCATTTTAGAGAAACATGAGATTGCTGGTATTATCAAGATTTATATTCTTTCTATATTACAAATTCTTTCATTTATGATTTCATTTCTTTATGAACTTCTCTTTGGGATCAGGAGGTACAGCTGACTTGCTCATGAATTTATTAATTTCAGCAGGGAGAAAGAGAGAAGCTGGAGATTATAGCTGAACGTTTTTTAACATTAAAATAAAACATGACTGCATGTCTGTTCCAGGGACAAAGAGAGACTGACAAACTACATGCACTTTTACTGTATTAGGTGTTTTATACCATCTGTACTTACTCTCCTTGGGAAAAAAAAAATGATAAGGGTTAACAAGGTACATCCCAACTGTATTTTTTAATTATGGGAAGCATTTTTATTAGTGTTACTGACCATGGGTATAATTAAAATCTATAGCCCCAAAACCAAAAACCCTCCCTAAATTCCCGAAGCAAAACTCTATCTAATCTGACTTTTATTATTATACAGCTGTCTTGACTTTAAACCCAGTAGGGAATCTCAAAGTCAACAGATTCTGTAGACATTCAGGGAAGCTGTGTGGGCTGGATGAAGCATACAAAGAATTTTTCATTCCCTTTTGTCTTAATTATACCATCCTTTTCCTTTTTTTCTTTTAATTTATTTTTAGCATTTCATCAGAATTAATCCATTACTGCAGCTTTATTTTTCTTTCTGGGTTTTTTTCCTCAACCATATATTAAGATTTCACTTTTTTTTGCTTTTTAAAAAAAAACTGTAAAGTACTTGCCATTTTTTCAATCACAGTCACATCAGCCTTATTAGGATGCTTGGAGAAAAAGCAAGCCAAATTTTTTGATCAGTAGTAATATTCTAATCTATTCTAGGTACCACTGACAATATTAAAACAGAGATTGTAGCTTAGAAATTTTATTTTAGTGCAGATTGATTTAACAACTGAAAAACAGATTTCTTTTAAACCTTTAAAAATATCTGTTGCTAAAGAATATTGAAACAAAACTTATTTTCTGTTCCGGTGAGAAAAATAATACAAGTAGAGTGGCACTCATTACCAATTAATAGCAGAAGAAAGATGTTTGATAATGCATTAGTAGCTTAGTTTTGACTTCTTATGAATTTGGGTAGGATCCAACACTCTCGTGGAAGCATATTGTAAGAATTTAACAGGGTGTCCCAACACCTTTCGAGTCTAGGCAGTGGGCTTGTTGCCAGAGTTAAGGCAACTCTAAAATGAAACATAAGAGTTCCTGACACATGTCTGGTGCCTTTCTTCAGCATGATGAGAATTCACAACAAACATCAGGCCCCCATTGTTGGGTCATGACAGTTGGTGGCTTATTTCTCATCTTGACATTGCCTTTATGGTGAGTTGTCAGTGCCTAGAGTCTTACACTGGGAGGAATGTTACATTCATGCTGGCTATTTCTTCCCCACTCTGGGATCTACTTGGATTCCTTTCTATGTCTTTACTACGATGCTTTATGCTTTCACACCTTGCTTTCTCCTCACTGACCTGCAGCTCCATGTTACATATAAGTTTAGTATAATGCCTTTCCCATATGTCATGTTGCAATACTATTGCCTTGTTCTCTTTACTACTCCAAAATATTTTGTCCAGATCTACATTTCTTTAAGATGACCATATGTCCTTTTTTACATCTGTGTGGTCCCCAGTGTCACCCTGACCATCCCACCTGTGTGTTTCCTGTGTGGTGTCCTCTGCCCCTGCTTGAAAGGCTCCACCACTGCACCAGATCTGTACCTCTTAGTATTGCATCCCAGTCACAAAACCGTGGCAACACCATATGAAGACGAAAAAGAGTGAAAGAAGTTAGCCAATTAGAAAATTAGAATTAGTCAATTAGAAAATTGCTGTTGCAGCAGCAACAAGTAAACAAAAAAAAAAAAAAACAAGCTGCAGGCAATTCAGTGGAAGGTTCAGGCAGACCAGACCTGGCAACCTTCAGTCTCAAGGCTGTGCAAACATCATGAACTTGATGGCCTGTTACTGACCAGGAAAGATGGTGCCAAACATGCCAACGGGCACTAATGTGGAGTGCTGGCCATGGCTCATGGAAAGGCCTGTTAGGGATGCAGTAATTATTGGTATGTATTATAGAAGATGGGAGTGAAATAACAGCATCTTTTTGGAGGGTCAGGAACACTGAATAAGTTTGTTTAAAAAGCAATCATTTAAAATTCAAATGAAGGGGAATAGAAATATCCTTTTGATATGCTTTATGGTGTTACACCTGATCGGAACTTGAGGCTGAGGGCTTCCTAGAAACTTAAGAAAATAAATCACACAAACCCTTTATTAAAATGTTTTTTCCATATTCACTTATGTACCCAACTGTGAAAATCCAAGATATATGTTGGTCTATTTTAATTTTCTGAGTTTTGATCTAAGCAGACAATTCTTTTAAGTAGAAGTGTGAGATAGCCTTGAAGGGTAATGTTTGCTGGAGCTAATATACCACCCTACAGCTCAAGATCACTGTTGTTTGCTTCTAAGCAAAGCAATCCACTGAGCTCAGGGCACAAGCCACCCTGAATAGAGGACAGTAGAGCTGTCATTGCCTAGAGATGTTGTGGACACCCCATCCCTGGAAGTTAGGACCAGGTTGGATGGGCCTTGGGAAACCTGGTCTAGTGAAAGGTGTCCCTGTTTGTGGCAATTTAACCATTCTATGAGTCGATGATTAGGACTCCAGGGAAGAAATGTTGAATATCCCAAGTAGTGGAAAAGTTACTAACAAAGAAATGGTGCTTCTAGGAAAAACAGAGGGTAGATTTAATCTTAAAAGCATATTTGGAAGTAAGAGCAACTTCTGCATAGTTTCTCAGGTTTGTAGACACACCCTCCAAAGGGACATTTCTCATGCTGTACCTTTAATTTGTTGAACATCATAATCTTGAGCAGCTGCATTAGAAGAGAAGTGCAAGAAAGCTTCCTTATCCTGCATTCTTATTATGACACTAGTAAACCAATCGCAAAACCAGAAAAAATATCTACTTGAGAACTAAATACCAAGTAAACTGTAGGTTAGACTTTTCTATTAGACTGTCCAAGTAGGAAAATAAAATGCCTACAAGGAGATACCAAAGAGTCTCGTAGCTCCAAGAAGGACACATATTTCCTCCCTTTTTCTGGAAAAGGGAAATAGATTATTTCACAGTTCTGTGTGCTACACAGCTGAGGCTTTCTTTCTTACCTTGCACCTGCCCAGAGTGTTACATTTGCCTGCCAGAAAGGGAGATAAGACATAAGCCTTAGCCCTTTTCCATCTTTTGCATTACTTCGCTTTTTTTCTCACAGGAAGTATCACACTTCTATGAAGTGTCAGACTTCATTCTGTCAACCAAAGTAATAAGGAGAGATTTTACCCCCAAATCATTGACCATCCAAGGACAAACCAGTCCTAGCTGCCACAAAACCGTCTACTAGAAAATAATACGAAGTAGCAGCTAGGAGTAACTTTCCAGATAGACAGATCATTTGTATCTACAGAATCCTAAAGCTTCTCAGAATGAGGCATTTATCTTCAAATAAATAAAGCTATGCAGAGCATCTTGTAGCAATGTATAATAAACTAGCAAGCAGATATTTTTCTTGAAAAGCATTTAGTTTATGACTTCCAGGTGCTTATTTCTTTACAGCAATAATAGTGTGCCAGGCTTTTATTTATGGCTCAGCATGCAGATTTTAGCTGTTGATAAACAGCTATTAGTAATATTTAGGAATAGACAACCATGTAATACACACATTAGTTTGTGCCAGAGAAAAGGTGGAAATATCACACAAGAAAAAAGGGGGTTTGTGATAAATGCTTCAGAAAGATTGTCTGATATCATAAAGTGAAACTGATTCTGATTTCAGAGTGGTGAGACTACGAATTAACCATATTGGAATATATCACTATCATCCTCATGTTAGATAAGATCAACAAAAGCAAGTGCACCAATATTGACATAAAATATCATAGCAGTGTTACCAAGCTAAAGAGAGATCAAGAGAAGCTTGTAATACTCCAGCCTTAAAATATTATTTTGTCATACCTAGAATGCTTTATGACCTAAACACTATATTCTATGAGTCATCAAAAACTATAGCATTTAACTTTATTCTGTTTGAAACTAATTCAATCAGAACTGTTGGACATTCCGCAAAAGATGCAGGTAAAATAAATTTGATCATGTACTTAATTTTAAAGATCATACACAGAGAAAACAAAAGTTCCCGACTTGGTAAAGTTAGACTTTTTTTTATATGCACAAGTATAACTAGCCCTCTATATAGATTTTGTAGCTGGTTTTGTGCTTTTGTTATTTGTAGACTAGAAAGATACACTTTATTGGCAACAGGCATCATGTGAAATTAAAGCATATTCGATAAGGATGTGAAGGAATCTCTTCTTAATAAAATGGCCAGAATTTTCAGTTTGAATTCTTAGCAGTTCAAGAGACAGAAGTTTCAAGATGGTGTCTGTGAACCAAACAAAATAAAATGAACAAAGAAAAAAAATTTCCTTTGAACTGCATGTGCAAGAAACCTTTGTAATTCAAAGCACTATTCTAAAATATCTAATATAAAAGCATGAAGATTTTGCACCTCTCAATGTTTTCCCATACCATTTACATGGACTCAGATTCTCTTCCATTCCTTTTTTTCAGAATTCCCACAGAGAAAGAATTTCATTGCCATGACAATTCCTATCTATGAGAATTAACTCATTATGAAAAATAAACAGGAAAATATGTATAAACCAAGCCCCAGAGTTGTTACAACAGTGATAAAAAAGCTGTATCACATCAGCAGATACTGCCATACAGTACCCAATGTACAGTGGGTGGTAACTGTACAGTGGGTATTAAAACCCCAAAGGACCAGGGCTCTAAGAAATAAATAAGTAAAAAAAAAAAAAAACAAAACCAATTCATTTTAAAATTATTTAATTTTTAAAAAACCACTATGTGAAAAGATTGACAGTATGGATTCTTCCAAATACTGCAGGCACAGTAGCTGTGGGGCATAGCTATGTCACCAACACCAGCAAGGAATAGTGCTAAAGCTGGATCTCTGACTTGGCAGATAATCAGCCTGGATAGTAGATGTAGTCTGGGGACAGCTCTGGTAAAGAAACATTAATCTGTGGAGGTGATTAGGATTGCTACAGCAAATTTGTAGCTGTAATGGGAAAAGAAAAAGGTCTACCTTTTTTTTGCTTGAAATCATGTCAAATGCTGTTTACTACTTAGCACAAAAATCCATCAAGTGAACCCTGTAGTATTTGCTAAATCTTCATTAAGTTTAGCATACAGAATGGTTATGGAGCTTGTAAACAGTTGTGTTAATTCCCTGACACAGCACTGCTTCCTTTGCAGAATCTCATGAGAAGCATTGGTGCTGCACCTGTGAGAAGAGACAGAGACGCAGAAAGGTCAGGGACTGACGAGGTTCTTGATGCCCAAGAGTAGGAATCAATTATTTTCTCCAAACATTTGAACAATGTGGCAAAAAAAGCAGGTGGGGAAACATTTTTGCTACCTCAAGTTTACTTCTGGTACTCCTTTAAATGGTTTTTTATAGCTGTTTTAACAACATACTTCAGGGATCTGAATCTGAAACTTCATGGTAGAATCAAATGGGTATTAATATTCAAAGGAAGCATTATGTCCTCACAGGGAAATTGAGAATATTCACAGATGACCATGAAAGGAATGAATTTCATTACTTTTCTCAGCCACTATGATTTTGTTTCAGCTAAAAATTACGAAGCATGCACTGCTATTGTTCCTGCCATTCAGAATCAACTGCATGGAAATTGTCAGACAATATAAGGATTTCAGAAAAATAAAAGGAGTGTTTCTTTTGAAAGAAGTACAATTGTAAATGCTTCACGGAACAATAAATGTGCTATTACTGGTAAATATACCACCCAATCAGAACCACACACATCTAACACAACACAAAAGAACAGCCATTTAAAAACTACAAAAGAGCAAGGATATTGGGTAGCCAAAAGTAAAATTTCCCCTGTAAGCAAGACTGTGATAGCAATTAAATTATAAGTGAGATTAGGCCCATTGTCAGAACTTCAAACAGTGGGAAGAAAAAAGTTCAGATTTTCCCTAGACTGTAGTAGCACCAGCAAGTACAAAAGTCATGTGAAAGACACAAAAGTAGAGCTAGCTCAAATAAAATATGTTTCTAAATGACTGTAGTATTCTATTTAAAGTAATGCTTAGACTACGGAAATTTCAGGAAATAGGTTTGTGAACACAGGCAGGATTAGTGGTTCAGCATATAACAAAAAACATGATCCAAGTCAATAGTAGGCACCTTCCCTGATCTTGTAGAAAGTTTAACACCTCCCCTGTTACTTACTAGATACTAGAATTCCTTAGCTAAAAAGCCACGATAGTCCTAATTGAATTTTAATTTAAAAGTTTCATTTAATCTAACTTCATTTCATTTTGTTTCTTTGTAAGCTTTCATTTCTCTGTAACCAGGAAGCTAACTTGGGCTTTGTCTTTAGCTCTGCTCGGATGGCTGCCTACTACCTTCAGCTTTCCCCCAAGAGGTAAAGCAGAGAATCATGTATGTTCCTTTGACCATTTCAGACAGCCAGAGAGCAGAGGCAAACTCAAGGCCAGTGACCAACTTGTAGCCAAGGTGTAGGGGAACTGGACTTGACTTCTGTCTGTGTGAAAAACACCACAACAGCTGAGACTTTGTAAAGTGAAAGCTAGTGAGTGACAAGCTCTTTCATTTTTGGTAGTGCCATTACAAATAAAACTCTAAGCTGATTTTTAAGTATCATTACAAATTCTGCGGTCCATGTTATTGACTCCACAGAGCACAGTAAAGATGTGAAATCCAGCATCATATTGGAACATCTCAGCTAAATATAAAATTTGTTAATATTTACTTATCAGTATTATTTCCAGCTAAGAAAATTTACAGAGTAGATGAAAGTGAAGATGAGAATTTGAATAAATTAATGTCGTTAGATAATTTCAAGGCTCTTGCTGTGAAATCTGGTCCCACTGAGCACCACAGTATAATGGGTTCACAACACAGCCGTTCTGGATTGCTGTAAGCCACACTGACACCTACATGGGGGATGACAGCCTGTCACACTGA
The DNA here is from genome assembly GCF_009650955.1 of Corvus moneduloides. Classification (NCBI taxonomy): domain Eukaryota; kingdom Metazoa; phylum Chordata; class Aves; order Passeriformes; family Corvidae; genus Corvus; species Corvus moneduloides. Next base: position 93,156,236 of record NC_045476.1, on the reverse strand, counting down.
TAGTGCTAATGACTACCACCAAGAGAGTTTTTATTCACAAGCAATCACAGACATCATTAAATCCAATGGGTGGGCCAGCTACTTTTTTCAGGGCCAAATGGAAGAAGCAATTAAACCCACAGAGACACACATATGAAATGTCAGCAGCTGTATAAAAGCAAGCATAAAAGTATGCTATCTTCTCTGCTAAAACAGGACCTATATACAGCCAGCTTCCTCTGGAGAAGGTATATGGAATATATTGAAAGATGAGAACATAGAGTGTCATTACAGGGAAGGATATGAGAAAGACCTGCTAAGAATGGCACACTTTCAGAAACTTTTTAAGGCAAAAGGAGGAAATAATGATGGTAATGTGTTAAAGCAGGGATACTGCAACGTGTATCAGACAACGAGGCCCGTGGAAAAGAAATACCTATGGACCGATTATTGATAGATGTTTCAGAGAGATGTTTATTTCTCCAGCCACATGGCTGAGGATCTGGCGAGGAGCTGAGGCAGTCACGGGACCCGAGGGTCCTTGCCCGCACAGGGGAACACAAAACAACCAATGGGGAACGAGGCTGAGCAGGGACAGGGAAACCCCGTGCCTCCCCGCCGGGGCCCCACTCCTGGGACCACATGGCAGGGGGGGAGACCCCAACATTTTGCCCGTTTATTTTTAACAAAAAGAGATTTAAAACTTAACATTGAAAACAACTGGATAAACATGAGATAACAAGGACAGTTTCAAAACAGAACAAGCCACCCTCCTGAGTCTTTAAGCGTCCAAACAGATTCTCTGGAACATCCTAAGGCTGACAGAAGGGAGACAGGACTCTCCGGGCATGCTTTGTGGGGAAACTGAGGCAGGAGAGGGTTTCTTCCATTTGTACCTGTTGGAACGCTAAACAAAAATAGTTAATTTCTTCCCTCCCCCTTTTCATCCCCTCCTCAGCATTGGAAAGGGATTTTTGGGGAAACAATTGGCAAAGGCATGGTTTTGTGAGGAAAACCATGGATGAAAAAATGGATTGGGAATACACTGGGGGCAATAGGATATAGGGTAAAAGGAAAAGGTGGGATTAGGAAAGGGAGACTGTAGGGGGGGCTTAGAATGGAGATATTGTCTAACATAACTACGATATTTAGCATATATACTGCCTTTTACAGAAACACCATTTTCTACTCTTGTAACCCTTTTCTACCTTGCACAATTTTGAACTCTACTACTTCTCCATCTCCTAAACTTGGGATGTATTTTTCAGGGTTATTCTTTTTAATGGCAGTTCTATGAACAAATATGTCTTCTTGGTTGTCACATCTTGTTATAAATCTACAATTTTGTTTAACATTATACCATGTTACTATTCCTAAAACCTTGGCTACGATGATTTTTTCCTTTTTCTGAGTGGTTGCTGTTTTCTGTCTCGCTGCGTTTTTGCTTTCTCTTTTGTTTTTCGCTCGCTTCCGTGTTGGAACTGCCAGGGCTGTTGGAGCTGTCAGGGCTGCTTGCGCCTGCGCGCTCTTCCCGGGGTCGCATTCAGCACCCCAAGGGCTGGGCCGGGCTGCACCACTCAGCTCCCTGCGCGCCACCGCCTCTGCTCTCAGCTGCTCTGCTGCTGCCTGGGGCCGTGTCCATGTCTTGGCTGGGCCCCTGAACGGCGACCCCCCCGCACCCTGGTCCAGCGCACGTTTCGGCTGGGCGCGGCTCCGCTCGAAATGTTGAGGTCTCTCCCCCCCTGCCATGTGGTCCTGGGAGAGGGGCCCTGGGGGGAAGACATGGGGTTTCCCTAGCCCCTGGTCAGCCTCGCTCCCCATTGGTTGTTTTGTGTTCCCCTGCGCGGGCAAGGACCCTCGGGTCCCGTGACTGCCTCAGTGCCTCGGCAGATCCTCAGCCATGCAGCCGAAGAAATAAACATCTCTCTGAAACATCTATCAAGAATCAGTCCATAGATATTTCTTTTCCACGGGCCTCGTTGTCTGATACAGGTGTTGCAGTAACCCCACTGTAAGAGTAATGAATAGGTGGTGAGCTTCAGAAGCAGATGAAAATGCAGTGTCCCAGGGGAACCCTAAAGAAGATAGACTGTCTAATCTTTCAAGGAACTCCTGAACTTTCAAGGAATAGAATCTGACACAGAGCCCTGTACCTGCTATTCTTGTTCTGAGGAAGAAGATAAACCACTGGTTCTAAAATGCTGAGGTTTTAGAGGCACGTTTTACTTGCAACCTGATTTCATGTTTTTAGAAAACATGAACGTGCTAATAGGTTAATAAGTCATATCAGAAAACTGTACTTCAACTCAAGCTGAGACCATAGGAGAAGAAAAAATTGACATAGAGTCAAAAAAAGACTTAAGAGTCAATTCTGTGCCCAACATCACTGACTATTGCTGTGACCATCAAAACTGATTTGGTATCAGATTTCAGGTATCTATGCTCCCACAGTTTCAACAGCAAACATCTTTCTCTTCTAATGAATCCCATGCTGATACAGTATGTGGAGCATTGTATTAGCAATACCAAGCCTGTCACCATTTAGCTGGATTGAATGATGCCACCGAAAAGGTGTCGGTGGAATGGAGTCTCCTGGGTGAAAATGGTCTTTGCCCCTGACATAAAAATGTCAGGCACAGGCATGCTTATCCCTTATTTTGGATTTAGTTCAAACAGTGACTAGAAAAAGAATTATGTATTTGAGGAGGTTGAATTATTTCATGATTATCTTATACTATTAGCTGTAGAAGGACCATAGGGCACTAGGAATGAGCCATATCTCTAGTACAGTGTAAGCAGAAGAACACCAACAGGGCATACAGACCTGCTCAGTCAAAGAGACAACTGGTTCAGAACACGGGCTGGCAACACAGATAGAAAAGCAAGCAAAGACTGGAGGGGAGCTTACAAGCTCTTGTTGCCTGTTATTCTTGATACCTGGTTTATTCCTGCCCCATAAGGTTGAAAACAATTTTCCTGAGATTCACCATTGAGTCCATTATCAGCAGGGACTGCCTCAGCACAGATGCATGGTGACCAGACTCATGTGTGCTATCAGCTCTCTCTCAATGTACAAGTCAGTGCTGCCACCAGTCTGGGATGACAATAACTTCCCTATAAAACACAGACGAACTGTGAATTTGCAGGAACTGCATTGCACTGGTGAATATGTCATGTCGTACACCCAAGAGAGATGCATTGGGAGTGTTTGTTAAGAGACAGCTACAGTATTGTGCTAGCTGCCTGTCCCTACAAATAATCATTTGTCTTCCTGGAACCACGGTCCCAATCAAGAATTTCATGTTTGTTTACCACATTCCCCAGGAGGATGAGGAACTACAAGTGTGACACTACCAGAAATACTTAGAACGAGATCATTAATACAGATGAATATGTCAGATTATTTCTCATTAATTCTTTATTTAATCTAGCTATAGAACCATTATTTACAGCCCTGAAGTCTGACCTGTATTTTTTTCTGCCATCCATTTGGATAACACTCAACTGTTCTATTTGAGGACAATTTGGTCTGGTCTAGACTCTTGGCAAGGCATAAGCAAGTATATTGGAATTCACTGAGTGATTCTCAACATTTCTGGCCTCTAAACTCCTACCCATAATTAAGTTGATATTAAAGACTCTTGGTAAGATATGGTCGGTTGTCCCTGGCAGAGTGCCAGGTGCCCACCAAAGCTGTTCTGTTTCTCCCCTCTTCATCTGGGCAGGGGAGAGAAAATATAAAAGGCTCATGGGTTGAGATAAGGGCAGGGAGAGATCTCTCACCAGGGACTGTCACAGGCAAAACAGACTCAGCCTAGGGAAATCAGTTTAATTTTTTGCCAATCAAATAAGGTTAAGGTAATGAGAAATAAAAACTGTATCTTAAAAACACATTTCCCCCACTGTTCTCTTCTTACCTGGCTCCTAATTTTCTCTCCATCTTCCCCCACAGTGGCACAGGAGGATGTGGTCAGTTCATCACATGTTGTCCTTGCCACTCCCTCTTCTTCAGGGGGAGGACTCCTCACGCTTTTCCCTTGTTCCTGCATGGTGTCCCTCCAACAGGAGACAGTTCTCTACTAACTTCTCCAAAATAAATTTTTCTAATGGGCTGCAGTTCTTCATTAACATCTTCAGTGTGGGATCCCTTCCACAGGTTGCAGTCCTTCTGGAACAGGCTGCTCTAGCATGAGACCTCCATGGCGTCATGAGTCCTGCCAGCAAACCAGCTCCAGCCTTAGTTCCTGTTTATATCCACATGTCCATACAGGCGTCTGCTCCAGCACAGGCTTCCTACTGTGTCACAGCTTCCTATGGGCATGCCTGCTCCAGCATGTGATCCTGCATGGGCTGCAAGTGTATCTCCACCATGAACCTCCATGGTCTGCATGGACACAGCCTGCCTCACTACAGTGTTCACCATAGGCTTCAGGGGATTCTCGGCTCTAGCACCTGGAGCACCTCTTCTCCATCATTCTTCACTAACCTTGGTGCTTGCAGGACTTTTTTTCTCATATACTCCTACTCCTCCCTCCAGCTGCAGTTGCACAGGTTTTTTTTCCACGTCTTAAACATATTAGGTGCTCCACTCTCAGCTTTGGACAGTGGTGGGTCCATCTTGGAGCCATCTGACGTTGTCTTTGTTAGACATGAGAGAAGCTTCTGGCAGCTTCTCACAGAAGCCACTCCTGTAGCTCCACTCCTACCAAATCCTTGCCCTGCAAACCCAATATATAATCATAAAAGTATAAACACCATTTGCTCTGAAACACAGATTTTAAAAGAAACATTAAGATTTTAGTTAAAGGTTAGCTTTGTTGAAATTAGTTAGTTGAAAATAGATAAGTAAGCTTGGGCCCGGCTGGAATTAATTAATAGTTAATAATTAGTTAAGAAGAGCTGGACCTGAAATAATCTTTAAGATGTAAGTAACTGATTGCCAAATAACTGATTGCTTGTCACTTTTATATTTGTTTAGCTGTGCTTAAAATGAGAAACAGAAACATTGATAAAGAGATCTAAAGAAATGAAGACAATGGCTAATTTCCTTCCATTTGAGAACCTATTCCGAAGTCACAAAGAGAGAAACTGGAAGGTCACCAAGAGTAACTTGTATTGTCAAAACCCAGGAAGGTAGAAAGGTCAAATCAAGGGAGACTACTTTTACTTCATCTTCGAGACCACCAACCCAGTTCAGAGGGCATACTACGCATGGTTAATGACTTTTAAGCTAATTGCCATATGAAGCAGAGAATGGGAGGTGTCAATGTTATGAATATGCATTTGTATTTTGGATATTCAGAACTTTTGTAGATAATGACTTTGTATTGGCTTGTAACTTTGCACTGCGTATTAGGGAGCTATCCTACGCAGCTGCCCGGCACCAGAATAAACATACACTTTCTAACTCTAAACTGTTACGGTCTTTGTCCATCTCAGTTGGGTATTGATATTAGATCAATACCCATATTTTAGTAAATCAGCTCCACATTAAAAATAGAAAATTTTGATTTTGGATCAGTAAAGATTGCTGGAATGAGTTCACAAACTGCGACATGGCAAAGTTGCACAGTGTGTTTAAAAGCTCCAAAGAGCTCCTTTGAAATTACTGTAGAGAACACAGATGTATAAAGTAGAAATAATTCCTGTCCAGAGAAGTAACCTGAAAAATATCTATTAAAAATATCATCAAAAGAGGTGAAAAATATGTTAAGTATATCTGTAAATATACACAACAAAATTCTTCATTCCAAAAGAAAACACAGTGGTCTCATATTGGCAACTAATTTCATGCATAAGAACAAGCATTCCCCTCTATAATAAACAAATTATCTTGTGGAGATATCACAAGTAGTACAGGAACAAAAAGCTCTAGAATATTTTTTGGATTCCTCAAAACGATTCTAAAAATCAGTTTGCGATGACAAGAGACCAAATCAATTATACACCTCTTGGACCATATCTAGAAGGGAAAAAACACAAATCTCCACTACGAAACAAGAAATTTACAACTCCAGTACTGACATGCTGTCCTTTTCAGCAACAAAAATACTTAATTTTGCATCTAATTTGCACTCTTAAAACTCTTGTTTGCATAACAAAGAGCTGAATGCACTTGAAAGAATGTGACATCAGAAATGCCAAAATGCCAAGCTAACATTATAAGGTCTGGTTAAGACATTCTCTGTTAGTCTTGTACAACAGTCATAATCCAAAAGGAACATGTACAAAAGGTACAGCAGGCTATTTAACATATTGTTAAAAAGACACAGTTGAATGATCTACTGTAAACGAAAGATGATATACAGCTGCAAACATTGCTAAATAAAATAACACCAAGAACTGGCTCAATTAACAGTTCCCCTTGATACTCACAGTCTATACGTGTTAGGTCAACTCCCACATTAATCTCAGAAAAGTCCAATTACCTTTCTCTGAAATGGAACCTTGGAGTAGTTCAAGAGAATGACAGCTCAGGGAATTCTCAGTTGCCAAATGCATGTGACTAGTTACACAGAGCTCCTCTTGTTATTTCAGATGGTCTCTCAGCACAGGACATTTTCCAGTCCCTTCCCAAAACATTTAGAAATTTAGGGAACAACGTAAGCTTAGGAGTAGTTCTATCTCTATTTCACCCATGGTGGATGGGATGCATGGATAGGTGTTACAGTGTGGATACTGTAACACGCGTATCAAACAAAGAGGCCCATGGAAAAGAAATATATATGGACTGATTCTTGATTGATGTTTCAGGGATGTTTATTTCTCCAGCCACATGGTCGGGATCTGCCAAGGAACTGCCGCAATCACGGGACCCGAGGGTCCTTGGCCACACCGGGGAACACAAAACAACCAATGGGGAACGAGGCTGACCAGGGGCAGGGAAACCCCGTGTCTCCCCCCCAGGGCCCCTTTCCCAGGACCACATGGCAGGGGAAGGGCCCCAACATTTCATCCATTTATTTTTAACAAAAAGAGATTTAAAACTTAACATTGAAAACAACTGGATAAACATAACAAGAACAGTTTCAAAACAAAACAAGCCACTCTCCTGAGTCTTTAAATGTCCAAACAGATTCTCTGGAACATCCTAAGGCTGACAGAAGGGAGACAGGACTCTCCGGGCATGCTTTGTGGGGAAACTGAGGCAGGAGAGGGTTTCTTCCATTTGTACCTGTTGGAACGCTAAACAAAAATAGTTAATTTCTTCCCTCCCCCTTTTCATCCCCCCCTCAGCATCGGAGAGGAATTGTAGGCAAATGGAATTGTATAGGGAAGCCATGGGGTGAAAAACGGATTAAGAATAAACTGGGGATAGGGTAAACTTAGGAAAGGGTTCATATTGGGTATAGGGTAAAAGGGGAAAGTAGGTTGTGGGTAGGGAAATCACTGGGATGGATATGGTTTATAATTTTGCGCATAATGGCTGCCTTTGACTGGAATACCCCCAGGCCCAGTAACATTTGCTGCTTGTAAACCCTTCTTTCCTTGAACTATATCAAATTGTACAACTTCCCCATCTCCTACACTTTGCAGGTAATTCTTAGGCTTATTCGTTTTAATGGCAGTTCTATGGATGTATAAATCTTCTTCTGTATCATCTCGTGTTATAAACCATAGTTGTTTTTAACATTGTATCATTTCACAGTTCCTGTGATTTTCGTTGCTACAACTTCTCCTGTCACATGCTTGAGTGTTTGTTGTGGCTGCTTGTCCCGCGTGGCTGCTGCCTCACTGACTCCGACGTCTCGGCTGGGCCCCCTCATTGCGGCTGCTCCACGCCCTCCAAGCGGCACTGCTCCGGCACATGTCTGGGCTCTGCGCGGCCCCTCGTTGCCATCGCCGCCATCCCCGCGCCCTGCGAGCGGTTCCGCTATGCCAACTCCACGCTGCTTTGAGTGCGGCCCCGTTTCGGCTCGGCACTGTGCTGCACGGCTTCTCGTGTCGCTGTGGAAACCGCCACTTCTCACTCTACAGAGCGTGTGCTCTGAGCGGGCTTCCATGCTGAACCCTGGTTCCTGGCTGCTCGTGGGGGCCGCATCTCTGCTGCACGTGGCCCACGGCACCCGCGGCGCCTGCGGCGTCGCTCCCTCACTCGCAGTCACACAGCAGGGGACCCCGAGACAGGAATGGGGTCCGCGATAAGGCGCAGGGTCCCGAGGGGGCCGGACATATCCAGCGCAGGCATCTCCACCGGCATGGCTGCAGTCACGCACTCCTGGGATGGCTGCCATGCGGTCTTGGCCATTGGATTATGGCCATCCTCTGCTCTAGGGTAATGGGACCATACAAATGCTCCTCAAGAGCTTCGCTGATTACAAGGGATGCACGGAGAGGTTCTATCACTAATGCATGTTTTGTTTGATCCCTTATCTCATCCCAGATCTCGTGCCAAAAACACCTGTGATTAATTCCAGTAATTCCAGGAGGATTAATATCAAAAAGTAAGTCTCGAGAAATATAAAAGAAATTTTTGAAAAGCCAGTTAAAAAAATGTTCTAGATCTCCCAGAACAAATACTTTCTTGCTTTGTTGTTCAAGGATTCCTTTACCTTCTAGATACATTTCTTTCTGTGACTCAGAGAGCCACATTTCCCACAATTCTTCCATAGTCCAGAGAGAATATCCAAAGCAAGGCGAGAAGAGAGAGATCTAGAGTGGTTTTTACTCACGAATTTTCTGTCCTTAGGGATCGGTGTCTTGCCAGCATTTTCCCACCATTTGTTACAGTGTGGATACTGTAACACGCGTATCAAACAAGGAGGCCCATGGAAAAGAAATATATATGGACCGATTCTTGATAGATGTTTCAGAGAGATGTTTATTTCTCCAGCCACATGGTCGGGATCTGCCAAGGAACTGCCACAATCACGGGACCCGAGGGTCCTTGCCCACGCAGGGGAACACAAAACAACCAATGGGGAATGAGGCTGACCAAGGGCTAGGGAAACCCCGTGTCTCCCCCCCAGGGCCCCTCTCCCAGGACCACATGGCAGGGGAAGGGCCCCAACATTTAGGAAATAAGAGTGCTTTGTCTATCCTGTTGAATGACTAGCAACAAAATTAAGGTAGCCTGCCAGGATTCGGGTGCCATGAAGGACCAGAACATGTCGCATGTGGCCCTAATATGATGAACTGTATGTAATCTTTTGTCAAGAGTTTTCTATAAAGCCTGTGGTTATCCATGAATCACTAAGCCTGTGTCTCTACTTGAGTAGGGAACAGGTAGAAGAAATATCCAGAGGGGGTCATCTCTGCTAATGGGCCATAATGGCTCAATGGAACCAATATAATAGGCAGCTGCAACGACCATCAAGGATTCCAAAAATATCCTATGATAATCACAGGATTACATCATTCTACTGTGAAAATCCCCGACCTGGGGGGAAGTACTGAGCATGCCTACCTGAATCTGAGCATATATAATTTTGAGGTTTGGGGCCTTGGACCACCACAACCACCAACACTCAGTGGACTCAGAGGAGAAGCAGACCTTCCACAGGACCACTGCTTTTGACAAGACTGCAACCATCAATTCAACAGGACTACAAACACTGCTTAATCAGACTGTGACCACCACCCTGAGCAACAGGGTACTAGGTTGTATTCTTTGGGTTTAAGCCAGTTTTTCTGTACCATTGCATTTATTGTAATCTTTCTATTATGTTGTAACTCCAACCTGAAACATCTCTCAAGGTATTTGTGTGGGGTTCATTTCTCCCACTGGTTAACTTTCAAACCAACACAAATGTAATAGATAAGGTAATGGTCCATTTGTGAGGACATGTGAAAAAAATAGTGAACTCTTGACAGATGAATGAGGTTATAATACAGTACTTGCCCTGATGTATAGTATGGACCCATGTAGACTAAAAAAAAAAGAGTTCTTAAAACAGAGTAAAAGTCCGAAGACTAAAGAAGAAAAAGCAAAGTGAAAAGAGGAAAGAGAAGGTTGAGAAAGAAAGGAAATTAAGTACGAACAGCAGTCAGGAATGAGGCTGGATAAAGGGATTAGGTACAGCAAACAGCAAATCCACATCTAAATAAAATGTTCTTCTTTTGATCTGTATATAGCACTATGTTTGAAATAAATGCCACCACACCACTGTTAGCAATGATCTTGATTGGACCCCCATCAAGGAATTAGACTGCACTCTTAAATCACCTTAAACCACATTTTCTGTTGAAAAATAAACTGAATTCTCAGTTACATCAAGACTTTCTTTCCAACATGGGAAAGCCTTCTGATGCACTTTTGCATTTAATCATTACATGATGAAGACAAGGTTCATTATCAAAATCCCATTTATGAAAACCAACTGTCTATTTGCAAAGACAAATTTATCCTGTACAGGCAACAGAATCAACACGAATACTTTTCAAAAATATTACTGGAATTACCCTGGGAAACTAAATATATACAGGTATCCATCTTTACAATTTCTGACAAGAAGAGAGATTTGGTTAGCATTGTCTTCAGTAATTCAAAATATACAGTAAAATGATGAATTTTCAATGCTTAAAACTTTTTTATTTGATGTTTCTAAAGGAGTTTGACAGAACGAACTAGCAGGGGAAAAATGCTAATTTTGTTATTTACTCTCAGTTAATGCCTTACAAAATTTACTTATTTATGAGATTATGATTATACAATGATATCTGAAAAATATTTAAAGTTATAGGTGCTGTTGATAGGGAACCAGACTTTGTGCTTGCCAGGGATGGATGGAATTGCTGAACAGAAGCTGTTAAAATGCTCTATGTCTTATTCAAATTCTTGTTGGTAAAACACAACTAACTATTAAGTACGATACTCCTAATGTATTTCATTAAGTATGGTAAATGCAGAGAGACATCAGACTATGGTTTTAACATATATGTAACTTACCATTCCTAGGACATCTAATGTGCACAAACAAAAGCAATTACAATTCTGGTGTGCAAAAAATGAGAGGAATCACTCTGTACTGCAGAAGTAATAGTCTCCTCTCTGACTCCAGGATAGTGAAGAGGGAAGATACTTCTCCGTTCTAAATGTTTTCTTAAAAGATGGAAATAAATGTAATGAATGGAACTGACAAAAACATAAAATTATTATTGATATAAAAGAAGAAAGTAAGATGTTCATTGATCTTATTCAACAAATATCTAATGCTTCTAAACAGTAATATCTAGAAGATTTTACTCAGTGTGACACAAAAAAATGTGTGGGAAAAATTAGGTGAAATTAAGGAAGAATTTTCCCTGATTATTCAGAAAATATTTCAGAGCACAATATATTTGAGGAAATAAATCTCTATTTTAAGTCATAAATGAGGAAGCATCTCAGAAACTAAAGTTATCCCACATAAAAACTTTAGAGAATATTGATTAGGGATCAAATAACAGAAGAAAGGCTCAGGGACATGCACAGATTTCTGAAAAACCCATCGAGGGAAGAGATACCTAAAAGACACTTGTCTGCAAACAGGGTAAGTGGGCATCCACAGGGTACCAGCTACATGCTTTTTGCAGTGCTGTACTTATCTGCACCCCAGAATAGGGTGGAGGTTATACATTCATGATGGGTGAAGAGAGGTGGCATCAGTCTGTTAGAGAGGGAGGCTGGGGTGGAACACAGTGTACTTCATGTGACTAAAATCACCCATGCTTCAGAGCATGGACTTATGAGTTACAAATTTTTAGTAATTAATGTCTATAGTCACAGTCTTGCCTTTTCTAGTTATTTCCATAGCTTCAGAAATTCATAATCAAGAGTTAATTTAATCAAGTTGATATATAGACATAAAATTCATGTATGTATTATACTGTATAAACAACTTTGTGTTAATGCGAAAACCAATGCTATTATGTTAAATTTGTTGCCTATATTTCAGTTAATAGTCTTAAATATTTTAGTGTAAGAGTAAATTTCTTTTTTTTTTTTTTTTAATAAGGTCTGGGCTATTAATGAAAAATTATGATTGGAAAATGTTTAATATAGAATAACATTGGGGAAAAGGGCTCATTCATTTGACACTGAAACGTAGAAATATTCATTTTGTTAGAACACTAATTGTAAAAAGACAAATAATGAAATACGAGATTTGATATTAGAGAAACCAGAAAAATAAACATGCTACAAAATGCAGAGAGTTTGTTGCTGGTTCTGAATGTTGCAAGTGGAATTCAATAAACAACAGGCCTAGATTTCAAGGCAATTATCTTCACATTATCCTTTGATTCGCTTTCAGAAAAACAAAGCTCAAAACCAATTCAGAATGTGTGGAGAAAAATACCAAGACTTATAAAATATGAATAATAAAGCATTTGAATAGTGGAAAGATAGAGCAATTCCTGACCACTCTATGCAATAAAACGTGTCACTTCTAATTTTAAAGTGATCTCAAATTTTTGCTGCAGAGTGAAGAAAGTGAGAACATCAGTAACTGGCCTCTTCAAAATGAGTGCAACAACAAAAAAAGGTGCTTCAGAGCTCAACGCTGGGGGGTGGATCTACTTTCCTGCTCTACAGAAGTAACAAAGACTGGAGTACCTGGCCAGAACAGGCCTATGCTGAGCTTTGGCAACCAGGAGACGAGACAATCCAGTGCATGGACATGATTGACTGGTGGCATTCAGCCAGCCCTGGCTGACACTGGAAAGGAAAGTTCAGATTATTCTGCAGAGGTCTGGGAAGGGTTGCAGTCTGCAGAGAAAAATAGCAGCAGGCTTTTGCAAAAAGGGAGCAATGCATTTTGACACAGCCAAGGTCTTTGCTGAGCAACACAAACTGTGAGCAAGAATGAATGTGCATCTCAGGGAAGTCTCTTCCCTTCCAGACACCTGTACCTGAGGATGTGGGATAACAAATACACTCCTCTCTGGGATCAGCTCCTGTGGAAGGCAGCAGTTTTAAAAAAGAAAACATACACCAACCAGCGTCTTCCTGGTGCACTGAAGATCCAAGTAGCAGAACTGCCTGTTTATACACAGTATTTCCCTGGTATTTCTTTGCCTTGCTGTAAGCCCTGGGCAGCACAGATGTCTCTGCAAGTTGTATTATGCTGCAAGTGAACAACACGGCTGAGGGGATCCCTGTCCCTTTTGGGGGAAAGAAGCAACATAGTGACAAGAGATGAAAGTAGCATGAGAGATTTTTGTAGCCACTGAGCCACCAGCTATGATGGTCGAGGCACCAGGTAGCCCCGCACTAGCAGAAGCCTATTGGTGGGTCAATACCACGGTTTAAAAATACCCCTCAACTTATGGTGAGAAAGGAAAACCCTCTCCCACCAGGCTTTGTGGTGCTATTCAGGTTTGGTGTAACTGATTGGCTTGTGACTGTACCCGCCCCCAGAGCTTCCCCATTGGCTCCCTTTCCCTAGTCCCGCCTTTGTACTGCCCCTGTGGTCTCAGATCATTGGTCTCTGATGCTCCTTCCGCTGCCATACAAAACCCTGGACACTGCGTGGTCCTGGCCTCTTTTGTCTTTGGTCTTCTTCGTGGGAGGATGCAATAAACCATCTCCATGGAACACCATATGGGAGAGCCCTCTTGACTCTTTTGCCTCTGGTAGCGCATGAGCTATCCAGCTTGAGTGTGTGTGTGAGAGTCCACACCTACAGCCGCACGGGTGAAGGAGTAAGCTTGCTAGAGTGCTATACTGCACCCACTGGAGCAATCCCTGGCCAGGGACGCTTCAGGGAAACTCAGCCAACCCTTCACGGAACCCATGCAACTGCATTAAGAGATTATGAGGGAGAAGTGCCAGGATCATGAGGGAGAAGTGCCAAGTGTTGGGTGGTGCAAAATGCTAGGTTTTGTGTTTGTTTTTCTTTCCTCTGACAAGAATCTTCCTGTTATTCTGAACTTTGAAAGCATAGCTAGACCTGGTCTAAAGGATATCATAGTGTGGCTATTGGCAATGCTCTGTCTCAGTGCAAAGTGCCCAAAGCAGCACCTGAACTTCTTACCTCCAAAATCTATTTCTAACTTTCTTAATAAACGGACAAGATATATTGTGGCAGTTGGTATGGGGTCTGTAGCTCAGACCCAGGAAGCCCTGACTGGTCCAGAGAGATGGTGCCGCGAGGAACCGTCTTCCAGTGGCTGTGCAGCATTCCCTCAGCCTCTGGAGTGCCTTTGCAGAGAAGTGCCTGTTTCAGCAGGCTACACAGCTCTTAAGTGATTTTCAGCTAGTGATTTCAGCTTGTGCTCTGTGAGGCAATCTCCAGGCCAGACCAGGAAAGAGAGGCAAGAGGCCCGTATGGCATTCCCGCATAGGTGACTTTATTGTCCTGCACCCGCAAAAGGTGGCCAGTGACAAGCTCGCTCTACCGACTGAGCTAGCCAGGCTTCTTTTATGGGGATACAAAGGTGGGTGTGAGAGGGTAAAAGCCAATGGGTTACAAAGGATCTACATAGGGTTTCCCTGAGGATCATGGTTCTGTGTCCTCTCTCACCATAACTGAAGAGTGCTGCCTTTTCTAAGGGGATTCTGCTGGGAGGTTGTGCAATCTCCTTATCAGCAGGCCTCCCTCCAGGGCAGGGGCTGGGCATGTCCCACAATATATAGATGTCTCCTGAGCTTTATTGCTACGTTAATTCAGTAGTTCAGTGAAGGACACCCTGAAAAACAGTATATTTCCCCACAAAACTTTTGTGTCCTTTGAAGAAAAGGTTTTGGGGACCTCCTCTAGCAGAGAGAGGAAATGTAGTCATGGAAAAGGCTGTGAAGGACAGTGAAACTCCAGCCCCACTCATAACTCCTAAAACTCATCACTATTCCCCCAAATCCATCCTTGGTTTTTTCCATTTACTTAAATGGAATGTAGCTGTGTCGTGGTTTGATGCAGCTAAGCATCAAGCACATGAAGTCTGTTATTTCATAAGGGGAAAATAAGAAAATATTGAGGAAAACTAGAGAGCTGCCAGGCAAAACAGGTTCAAACTTAAACAGTTGCAGTATAAAGAAAGAGTTTTATTACTAAAAGATTTAAAAGTAAAGAGAAATAACAAGAAATTAAAGCAACCCCCCCCTTCCAGCACTTCCCTCCTTTTACCCAATTCGCACAAAGAATAACAGAACATGGGATTTTAGTCAGTGTTGCAGTTCTTGAAAAGTCTCTTTCTTATGCTCAAGGAAAGAAGGGGTTTCTTCTGCTTCACATGGTTCCCAAACTGCCACCAACAGCAGACCCACCTGGAAAGAAACTGCTGTGGTGTAAAACATCTCTCCCATGAAAAATCTCACAGTTCCTTCACACTGCCAAACATGGGCCATCACATGGGGTTATTAATCTTCTTAAGGATGAGTTATTTTGGCCTGAACACAAAGGCTTTCTTCACCACAAGTCTCTAAAAGCCTCTCACTGCCTCTATATAGCCTGGCATAGACACTCTTCACAATCTCCACAGGCCGCACATGAATTCTCCATCCCCCCATGTACTTCAAATGGATTAAAGAGACAAACAGTTTGTGATATTACAGTTTCTTACCACACCTTGCAAGAAGTTTTTTTAAGCTACGTGCGAGAAATGCGGCACCGCCTTCTTTTCTCCCGTCGCCATTTTTCAGCTTCGCCTCACATGACTCACTTTCTCTTTGACTCTGACTCTGAAGCCGCCATGTTGAAGAGTGTCCTTGTTCAGGCTTTACGGTGGAGAAAGCCTCACTCCCTTTGTGCTGCTGGCTGCATGGTGTCTTCTTCAGTTCAGCGCAAAGTGTGCTGGCTGCAGAAAGGAGGCTCCACTGGCTCCCGCTGGCTCCGCCGGCTCCATGTGGAGAAGAGAGGGACCCCCCGGTCCCCAGAAGCCGCGCTGGATAGGTTTAGCTGTGTGGCAGTCCATGGCTGGTTTTAGCTGCCTGCAGCTCTGGGACAGTTCCTCTCCCAGTGACCCCAGGTCCATGCCATGGCATTGGGAAAAGGGGAAAGGGGGCAGGGGCCCCAGCCTGGCCCGGCGGTGCCCGGAAGTCCCCCCCCCCACCTGCCTGCAGGTGAGCTGGAATGAAAGGAAATTACCGCCTTTCTGCGCGGTTTAAATATGTAAATTGTGAGAAGCGTCATTAGTCTAAAAGACTGTCCATCAACTCAGGTTCAACCTGCTACAAGCTGCTACAAAGCTGCATTTTGCACATATCTATCAACTTTCAGAGGAAAATGTATCATTTTTAACAGTAGTTAGAAAAGACTAATTTCTGACGAAGTTAATTTTGGGTGATTCTAAATCTCATTCTGCCATGAGAAATTATTCAAACATTTTAATTTAGTACAAATTATATTAAAAATCTAATGCATTTAAAATATAAAGAAAAGAAAAATAATTTCAAATATATTGTTAAAGATTTTCTCCTTAAGTTGGTTCTCACAAGAACTATTCCAAGCAACAGCTGAGGAAAGTAGGAAAGATGAAAATGCTATCTAATTACAAAAGAACAAATTTTGAAGCAAGACCTTATGGATATTTGATGACTGATTTCATTGGATAAGTATCTATATTCAGTCTACATTTATTTCCTAAGAAAATCTCTGTGTTTACGTGCAACTGAAATCCAAAGCAACTTTACCCATTTGCTCATTGACAGATTTTATGGGATTCCTTTCCTGAAACACATGCATAGTATTTTGGCTTAGGGACAAGTGGTTAGGCAATAGCTGTATGCAGTGGGACAGAGCAATTCAGGGAAAGAGATGGGTAAAAGCAACAAGGCACTTCAAGTCATCAAATCTACAAGTGATGAAGCTCAAAGGTAGGCACTTACTTTGAAATCATCCATGCAGTGTCATGATATTTTGCATGGATAGGGCCATATGCATCATGTGGCACACTCAGCTAACCTCTGGAAAAGCACTCCATATAACTTCTGTAATGCCTTCTAGGTATCCCAAAGCAGGTCAGGTAATGCCATGTGGGACATGTCAGTAGCTGGGTCAATGGTGCTGTGCTCTCCAGACTGTGTGAAGCAGCTGTACCCCTGGCTCTGCATGAATCAGTCTTTCCAAGAAGGGTGAGAAAAAGATAGGACAGATGAAAAAAAAAAAACAGAGAGTTTCTGGTCAGTATGCCTTTTGGATGGTGGTAGCAGAGCTGAGACTGAACATAACATAAATCTCAACTGCCTTCTACTCGTGAACATCTTTTTAAAATAATTAGTTCCAAATATCCCATAAGTTGGCCTGCTACCCAAAGGACAAGGGAAACTGATGGCCTTAGAGAGGTGTGTGCTTATAGAGAAGAGTGGCATGCAGGATACAACTGGAGTAATACAAGTAGCAATTGCACTATGTAGCACTATGTAATTTTACCTTCCACTATAGCCTCTTGATGTTTGTGAGGCTGTGTTATGAACTTGACCAGGGAATCTTTCTGACTAAAAGAAGTAGCCTAAAAAAACCTACTTCAGGCAGATTAGTTCCTTACTTCATGGAGCAGTGGCATAACAGTTTTGTTCTATATATGGAAGGTAAATGTACAGAGAATGAAAGAGACATCCATTCACAGGTCCTATAATGGTATTAATCTTGCCTGGATACTGGAGAAGGAAAATGTTGGAACAGACAACAGTTATTGCTTCTGCAGATTTTAGGTTTCACTGTTGCAACTAGAACTGGTAGATACATTCCTGGGGTTTGGATCGACATGTGGAAGTGAAATTTCTAAAACACTTATTGCAAGGTTAGTGCAAGATGTAATTTTCCAGCTAACCTTTTGCTTTTTGACAAAGAACAATCCAGGATCACTACAAGGTTGTCCCATTACTACTGCAGGTCTTTTAAAGGCAAATGACAGGAAGCATAGACATTGTGTTTTCAGATGTTCAGAGGTATTCTTCTGAGAAGATCCTTGGATTATCTTCTAGCTAAGGAAATTAAGCTTTGCTAATGTAAGACTGTCACTGTTGTACCAAGAACGACACAGTCCAGGATCGGGTTCAAAGGCAAGAAGTGGCTATATTTAATTATATAAATCAGCTTATATAGCTTTGTTCGCAAGAGTGGCATAACACCATTGGGTGCTTGACCATCCGCCTCCCAGAGCAATTGGCTGAAAGGCATAACACCCATTTCTAAAATATTTTTCCCAGTGTGGAAAACAAAGACACAAACAGCTTGCACCTGCAATATAGTTTACAAAACCTCAAACCATTTTCCCAGCCAATTAGCGTGAGAAAGGAGGCTTTCCACAGGTGGCTGTAAAAAATAGAAAAATCTCTCTTCCAGCCCTTTTAGGATCTACATAAGACCACTGACCAAGCCCAATGTACTATCTTATTAATCGGTTGCCTATCACCTGCAGATGAAAATTCTTTTCAGTATTCTCATCTTGTGAATAGATTACTTCATGTGATCATTCACACAGTTTCAGATTCCTCAGGCTCCAGAGGAGAAAATGTCATAGCATCCATGATTGCTCCTTGTTCAAAATGACATGTGCCAAGGCAGAAAAGAGCTTCTGAGATGCTAACCTCAGATCATGATGTCAGAATTTGGGCCATATTTACCATCATGCTGCGATTTGACAGATTGTATTTTAAGCTTACTTATTTCTGTAAAAGGCCAATTGTCATCTCTTTGCTACTGTTACTAAATAGCATGCACATTTTTGCATACCTATAATTCACAATTTTGAGCAAACTCTTCTTAAGAAAAGCAAAATCTTTCATAGTAAAATAGAACAACAGAAGTGAGAGAAATTAGTGTAACTGATCCAGTAAGTAATAGTAGTAGGTAAGCAAGCAGTAAAGTTGAAGTTTTGTACATCATTAGGTCAGAAGGAAATATCAAGAGAACTACATAGAGTACATCTATACTACCTGTTGACTCAAAATGAAGAGCACCCGGAGTGTTCTGTAAATAGTAGTTGTCAGACAAAAGCCATGAAGCCTGTAATAGCAAAGAAGTTTCTCCTGAAAAAAGTAATTATGCACTTTGACATGCCAGCAGATTTTCTCCAGCAGAGAGGAATACCAACAATGTACAAGGTGTCAACAGAATCACTAATGACTTCCCTCACAATGGTATTCTGCCATAGCAAGATACCTCTGAAAAAGTGCACTCACTGAATGCTTTATTTTAATATCTCAATACTAGTACTCTGTTATTAAAGAGTAAACTGAATTTTTGAAGGAATTTCCCTAGCAGAAGTAGCTGGAAAATAGTGCTGTATGACTCTCATCTTGACAGTTTTAAGAGAATAACAGGTTGAATTTTAAACCATAGAAAAAAGAAATAAAGCCTTTTAATTTATAAGCTTTAATAAGTATTTTTAGCCATAAAGATATTTTCATTCTTAAAAAAATGGCCATACACAACAGTCATTTGTCAAATTTGAAGCAAATTAAGCTGTCTTGAAGTACCTTATCTGATCACATAGAATCAATTAATTCAACTAATCAGCTAGTGCTTTGTAACAGTTCCTCAAACCAATATTGTCTAAAATTAAAACTGACAACCAGAAATATGATCAAGCAGAAAGATATTGTTGGCTGGCCTGGCACTATCATGATTCACAATCATGGACATTTATCCATTTTCATAAAGCAGTTACACATCTGCAAGTGCAGTACCTTATGCTTAGTTGGCTCAGTTGATTTCATGACTCATTGCATTCAGTGCTTAATGAAAGCTCTGTGTTGGTTTTCTTTATGGAAATATTTGTGTGTCAAGGTAGAGGAGGATGTCCTGCACCACTAATGAAGAGATACCAGGATGGCAGGAGATAATTTTAAATTTGAATCTGTCAGATTCTTGGGGGTGAAGACAAGATCAGCAGTTCTCACAGTTCTTTCTTAAACTTGGCAAATTCATCTGAGAACTTCACAGAGAAGAAAATCTGCCGAGCAGAAACTAGGAATCAAATGTAAGAGCAGCTAGGTGAAAGAGTGTTTTACTGGTATATCATGGGTGAACTTTCCCTTCCTTTGGAAGGTCAAGTGCTTTGACTTGGAAAAAACAAAATTTTGTTGAAATAGTCAGAATAACTGGAGTTTAAAAATTCTCTTCTGTAACAGAGATTTCAAGCTGTCACAATTTATGAAATAGGGTGAATAGTTATTAATACTGTAAATAGCTCCCACAGGTACTGACATCTAGTGTTTCAGACAGTTGCTAGTACAGTTCCACTGCTGTTATCATATCTACTCAGTTCACCCTGTTCTCCTTTCATGGCATTGTAATAGATACACCTTTTGACAAATTCGACTAAGCAACCTCTTTCAACAGGAAGGCACTGCTCCAAGATTGATTCCTGACAAATGAGGGGTGGTGGTGTTGGTGTAAGAGGGGCAGAAAGAGATAAGGAAGAAGGAGCACCTGTAAAGATTAAAATAGCAACTCCAGCCATTAGCTCTTCAAGTTCATTGGCATAATCTATATATCCTGTCCTAGACTCAGCATTATTCCTTGGAGTATTTGCCTGATAAATACTTCTTTTCAGAAGCAATAATGAAAATAATGCAAATTATTGTCATTAAAGTAGTCTTATTTGGTTATGAGAAGACTGTGCAAGTAGATTCATCTCAGTGGCCTAAAAATTAACCTCCTGTGCCAGGTAAGCTCTGTAGATAAGAAGCAGAACATGAAGGAAAGAGGTACCTTATTGAAGGTACTCTGTCTAGTCAGATAACTAGTGAACGTAAACCCTTATGGATAATAAGATCTGTGGAATTAAGGTAGAAACTGGTAATGGAATGGTCAACTTAATATTAGAAACAGACTGAAAACTGGAACTAGGATCTCAGTATCTTAAACAGATATTGGTAGGTTAAATCCCTTATAATATTAAATACAGTTAAATCTAGTAGCTGGCAAATTCTTCTGAAAGTCACGAGGATTCAGAGTTAGAGCATGAGGCAATTTTAAGCATTTCAGTATCAGTCAAGGTTGGAACAATATAAGTCACAAGAGTATACACAGGTCATATACATGGACATACAGCAGTAACTGGAGGGAAAGTAAAAACATAGGAGAAGGTACCATTCTCACTGGTCAGAGAAACAAGGATGTTTCACTATGGTGACAAGGCAAATGAATGTGGTTACCTGTAGCAAAGACACCCCCATAACAAAATCTGTGGTATCAGCACTCCACTACCAGTTTTGTGCTATAGAAGGAGAGAACCATGCCATGTATGACCATCATGTGAAAGTCTGCTTCATCCATATTAGTCTGTTTGTCTCTTACTATATCACTGAAACAGAAGCCCAGCACTTCATCATGAAGTCCATATTTGAAGGGATTCACATTTCTATAAGAATATCCACATTTCTATGAGAAAGAAGACTGTTCTGGGCCCAGAAAAAAGAAGCTGGCTTGCATGAAAAAATCTGTCTCCATAAGGAGATGAAAAACGTACAGAAGACTGGACATACAATATTAAGCCTACAGTAGCAGAAGCCCTGTTCAGAAAAACAGAGAATAAGCCTGATTTTTGCATAGTCTATGCTCTCTGTATACATGAATATTTAAAATGCATGGCCACTACGATTAGCCACTCTGGAGTGCGCCTTCCAAAGAAATAAGTGTTAGGGCATAAAAAGGATTTATTTATGGCAGAGTTGTGCTGGTGAAGCTATTATTTATATTGTTAGAAAGGTGTATTCTGAGGAGTTTTCAGAAAAACAGGAATAACTAGTTGAAAGGAAACAGGTGTCTTGAAAGATAAGGAAAGAGGGGAACCTTCTGGTTTAGAATTTTCTGGGAATATTGCAGAGATTACCTAATTTTACCATGTATAGAACTGCAAAACCCAAATCTGTGAACATTAAATAACTGTCAGCAATGGCAGTGCTGTCTTCCAACCATCTCTGCAAGTTCATACACACCGAGAAAACAATATAGTTGCCCTGTCACATTACTTCAGACATATGTGTATAGATCTGTTCAGTCTGTCATCCTACAACACTGATGCTACATATGACAGATGATTTTTATTTTTAAAGGGAAACGTTTATTGCCTGTATTTGATCTGTCACTTTGTCTTAGAGCCTTGTTTGCAATATAGCTATAACAATGCTTAGGCAACAGAATGGAGCCATTAATATCTATCTTTATTAAGAATAAGCTCTTAACGAAGCCACAAGGGAACATAGTCTTTTCTAAATCATGGAATAATTTAGTTTAGGATTAACCATTTAAGCTCATCTCATTCAAACTCATGATGAAATCAGAGCTTCTTGTACTAATATATTGTATTAGCATTCATTATGTCATGTATGGCAATAGTGTATATGTTTTCACATTTAGACCCTAATGATTTTTAGTTAGGAACTGTACAAGACAGAAACATGTTTTTATTCTGATATTTGCACCATTGGTGCTGTTGTAATAGGGCTTAGATCCATGACTAGGACTTCTAGATAGTAAAAGAATCAAGTAATAGAGTTAAGGAAAGATAAATGAGCAGATCATTTGACAGGTAGTCTAGCAATCCAGTTAATGTCCTAGCAACTCCTAGTCCTATTGCCGTTGTCTAATAATAGATGGTCCAGCCCCATAAAGATGCAGTAGAATTGGTTTTTACCTCCTTAGGAAGACCAGAAGTTTACATGCTACTACAATACCAAGAATCATAGAACAATAACAAGATCATAGAAAAACTACAGTAAGTGGTGAGCATAAAGACATTAATACTTAAATGAAATTGAATCAAATTGAATCTTCAGGGTAAATCTGTTTTCAAACAATCTGTGTCAATGCTGTAACAGATCAAAGTTTTGTGGGTGCTTTTTGCATCACGCTCTTAAAATGTAAAATATTTACTTCATTTTGTGTAAGTTTTAGCTAGTTAGCAGTTTCCAGTCCACAGAGAATTTTAAATACTGTTGACAACAGCGGCCAAAAAGACATTATTTTTAATTCAATTATTTTTACCTTTTTTCTTCTTTTATTAGTACTAGTAGTAGAACTGCTTCTTGTTGATTTTGTCTTGTCTTTCATAACTCTTCTTTTCTTCTGGTATTGGCTAAACTAGACCCATAAAAAAGGAGCATATACTTTTGAGAAGAGTTGTGCTCCCACATGCATCTATTCCAAGCTTCAAAGGAATTGGAAGCAGTGTTCTGAACTGAAGGTGTAATTTTTCAGCATTGCTGCAGACAAGAGCTTTTTCAAGCTCGTTTAGTATAAGTTCTCCCATAGGCACCAATGTGTTCATGTCACTTCTAGAAGACAAAAGAAGAGCAGGAGCCTTCTACAGAGACAGCAGCTTCTGGAAAAAGAGGTTTGTTGAACAACTTCATTTATCTTATTGTTCACAGCAGAGACTGTTATTCAAGGCCAGTCAACACTGTTTGCAAGATGCCTCCCGCATCTTCGGCATAGGAAGAGGAGGCTTGGCAATAGCTCCTTTAAGTCAGTGTTCTACTCCAATACAGGGAAGAATATTTATGGGACAGACAAACATGTTTACTTCTGAGAGCAGAACCAAGTGTTTCTCAAATTAGAACATATTTCCCATCTGCCCTCTCCACCAAGGCAGAATATGTGATGAATATTTTGAAAATGAATTTAAATGCTCCTCAATATTGTCAAGTGAGACTGAAGGTGAGGCGGGAAGGTTTATTCATGAAAGAAAAATTTTATAAGTAAGAAATTAAAATATAAGCTTTTACAATTCCTCATTTTGTTGTCAGGTTGCAGTAACAAACAGTACCATGCGGGCCAGAGCTGACCAGATTATTATGTGTTTCATCATGCAGAGCAATCTCAGTTTCCAAAATGGGAAGAAAACAGATGCAAGTTATCATGACAGGAAATGAGAAGCTGTAGTTAGTGTAATGCTGCCTGACAGCAGGTGGCCATAAGCTGCCTTCATATATCATCTTTCCTGTTCCAAAGCCATATTTTTCCCAAGAGGAAAAACTGTTCAAATGCAGGAAAAGAAATGGAAGTACTGAAAAAAATACAGATTTGGCAGTGTAGTGACCTGTCAAAATGGAATTAAGTGTTCTTTACAGAAATATACTCACAAAAAAATAAAAACATTTTAAAAAGTTGGTACATATGAAACCAAGAAGTCTGTGCATCCTTTCAGATTCGTAAGATGAGCCTCAGGACAACTGTGTGAACAGGTAACAAAAAAAGATAACAATTTAAAATTCACCTGTAATTAGCTGGAATCAGCTATTGCCAAATGGTTTCACAGATAATAACATGTCTTCCCATCTACCTAAGTCAATTAAGATGCAAAAACTTACAGCCAGCTGGTTTTCAGAAATATTGTTTCTTTAACGTTCTTGACAGAACAGGTGCTGACATTCTTTTGCATGGTCAAAATATAACAATAGGACTCTGACATCAAGATTGGTCCAGAGAAATATTTCCTCCTACCAATGTTGTATTTTTAAAAAAAATTTTTTTGCAAAAACGTCTATAGCAATTTCATTCTTCCCTGGTTTTAACATGAGAAAACTGTAGCAACTAAAGATTAAAAAAAAAAAAAAAAAAAGTAAAATAAGCCTACAGGTTTTTAGCAACAGCATTTAAACAGCATATTGTGAAATTGTAAAATTCTCTAATTTTAATACTCTTTTTTCTGCAAATGAAGAGAAACAATTTAAAGAAAATTTAGAATCAGGTAACATTTCTCTTCATATATTCAGTGTTTCTGGTATAAAAAAAAGCAAAACACCATTACAGTTGTACTGAGCAAGGGCAAGAAATAGATATCTTTTATGTTGTCCCTAAGTTTTACTATACAGACTGATATTTTTGCTATACAGACTCACATTCCCAATGCAAAAAATACTTACAGAAGAGCCATCAGCAGAAACCAGAAAGTTTTCCATATGTTCCTTTTACTTCAATTTCTTCATAGAATATTTTTAAGCAGTGTTTTGAAGGAAGTTGATTATAAGAGAAATTTGCCAAGTCTTTTTAAGGGAAGATTTTCCCCAATAAGGCAACTTCTGTGGAAACAAGCGATAAGAGTTACTAAATATAAAAAACACATTGGAAAAAAAAACTCTTTAAATTTAAAAAAACTCTTTCATTTAAAGAAAAAATCTCTAAATGAAAGACTTTCACTAGAAATCTCATCATAGAGTAACCATCTATGGAAACTATTTTAAGCAAAATTATATAAACCTTTTTTTTTTTTAGCAATGTACCCCGAGGAAAGCGGACAGAAAGTTCAGATTAAATGCCTGGAACTAGGCTAAAGCTAATTATGCTTAAGGAAAAAAAACCAAACCAGTGAGTCTGATTTGTCTGACAGTTCTATTAAAGGGAGATCACTAAACAATTCATTCTGTTGCTTCATGTAAAGTGCTTATTAGTTTCCAAATAACTAAGTTTTGCTTAGCTCATATAATTTCTGGAATTTTTGCACCATTTATAGGTGTGTATATGTATTCATTATGTTGTTTTGATTCTACAATTAGAGATTTGTGTCAGGAGAAAAACTTTCAGTTCTTCTTTGCCTTTTTTTGCCATTCCACAAGACCCAAAGGAAAGTGAAAAATGATCTCAGAGGGTTAATAGACATTTCTGTTCTTTAAGATTCCTTCAACTATAGGGTTCTTCATCAATAAACCTCATTACAAAACAGAAGCTCCAAACAATACAGCGTTTGTTTGCACAGTTAATCCTACTGAAAAAAAAAAAAAAGAGCTAACAATTTTCCAGTCTTGCTTGTGTTCTGATGCATTGCTAGACTGTGTTTTACATATCTCAGCTGATGAATGTGTATGTGTTCATTTGGATTTTATTTCTAAGACAAATGCTTTCCAGTGCACTATTACGCAAATGCTGCTCTACGCAGAGTGATTTCTCCCTAAGAGAAATTAAATGCTTCTTTGACATTATTTATAAGACTTTCATTAGGAAGCACTGGCCAAAGGGAAGAGTAAATCAGTGCACAAATTTACATGCTGTTGCAACCAGACATCCTTTGGTACCCAAGCAGTACTTTTTTAAAGCTCATGCCTTACGGTGCATTGCATTAGGGAACAAATACAGCTAATCTTAATATATAAACAGAAAGACAGGTCCTCTTAGCAGAAAAGCCAAGAACATGCAAAAGTCTTCCAAAATGCTCCTAAACATGATTGCACAACCGTTGGCATAGTCAGACAGATGAAGTTTTGCTGTTTCATAATTTGGTATCACTGCCGCTGAAGTTCTCTCAGCTAAGTACCTCCCTATTTAGAACGAGAGAAACCAACATCCAGTGTGATTGTTTAGCCCTTCTG
Source organism: Corvus moneduloides (assembly GCF_009650955.1). Classification (NCBI taxonomy): domain Eukaryota; kingdom Metazoa; phylum Chordata; class Aves; order Passeriformes; family Corvidae; genus Corvus; species Corvus moneduloides. The sequence continues at coordinate 93,130,084 of NC_045476.1, read as the reverse complement.
TTTCTGCTGCAAAAGACACCAATGAAAGTGGAAGCCATTTTCAGAGTAGGAAGAACACTGATTTTATTTGTCAAAAAGGTATGTTTTTCACTCAGACAAAAGGCAAAGTGTCTAATGAGGAAGCCTTACTAATCCAAAGTGGAATAAACACTGTAAGTACCAGCAGAAAACTAAATGTAATACCTTTTTTTTTTCCAAGTTCAAGCTCTCTAGTGCTTTAAAAGACTTTTTTAGATTAAACACAATGTAAGGAGGAATAACCAGATCCTGCCACCTGCCTGACTTCCTTCAGACAAGTATAGAAGCAAAACTGTTGCTCCCAGAGTGCTCTGTTAACAATTCACAGTCTCATGGGATTGCTGGACTACATAAATGACAGAATCTTTCTGTTTCGAGCAAGTGACCATGTTGCAACAGTGATTTGAATTCCTTCTCTAGCAGGCTTTTGTAAAATTAAAAACAGATAGACGAAGTAGGAATGAGGCCTTGGCTTTCCTTTGTGCCACTGACAGCTGTCACCACCCCCAAGGCAAGAGGGTTAGATCTGCTCATGAGCAGCCAGTTATCAGACTAACTTATTAAGCTAAACTGAATTTCAACATGGGTTTTAAGGTTTTCAAATAATTTCAAGGAAGCAGAGAACATATCTGCAATAATAATATTAAGCAGTGAACTAGCCAGCTGAGAATGGAAATTAAAGAAAATTGAAAACAGCAGGGAACAAAAGCATACAGCATTGAGTCTTCCGCACATGAACTGTGATAATAATTCTCCCAATTAGAAACTGTTCACAATCAAAAGCATGTTATGTTAGATTGGCTATAAAGTTATTAAAAAAAAAAAAAATCAGAGAATTTGGACCCTGAAATAAAAATATGGTAGAGGTTATTTAATTAATGATGGATATCATTTCAACTTCACCCAATTCTTGATAAATGACTGAATTTTCAAAGTATTAGAGAATCAGTAGAATTTATCTTAAAGATCAAGTAACCTAGTTTTAAATTAATTAAAATTATGACTGCACTCTCCAGAGGGATCACTCACTATTGGTGAGGTCATATAGAAAGCGTTTCTGTTGATAAGGGAAAAACATTGCAGTTTTTTTTTCCAGCTCTACGGGATTATGCTATGTACATGACAGAATATTTCCAGGCAAAACGTATTTAGCGCAAGTCCCAAATTCACTTGTGTTCTTCAACAAGAAAAACCTGTTTTATTCATAACAATTTTGCTATGAAAAATACAATACACCTTTCCTTTCCTCCTTCTAGTGATTTTGGGGATGATAATTAATTAAAGCTCATTCCTGGATTCAGGTCCAGTCCTTCAGACATTAGTGAGACTCTCTTGTCCCTAAGAAAGGCCTCATCATTATAAATCCTCTTATTTTTTCCCTAAGCAGACATAAGGAAATTTTATATACTGGATGAAAACAGGAAGCTGCAGTTTCTTTAAACAGTATTTTGAACCATAAAGCAGATGGAAATTACTTTCACATGCTAGGCAATCTGTGTTACTGTCCAGGTTCATGCTAGCACATGCCAACAGTGGTGTATAGCTGTCATTGCAGCCCTCAGTAACATTCATGCCAGGTCATGAAACCCAATCCAAACATGGCAGGTGATGGCCATGGTAGTTGTAGTCAGACATTCATGCCATTCTACTGTATAACAAAAGTCACTCACTGGAATTCTTTCAGCCCATTGTATTTAACTAAACCAATATAAAGATCAAAAGATTAAGAAAACATCTGTTCTTTGTGCACTTCCACACCACTACCTCAGTTTTCTTCCTTTAAACAGAAGAGTGTGAAGAGTTATGACACAAGCAGGTAAACTTTGTTTGATTGTTTGAGGTTGTTGCATATGCAACCTTCTCTGTGATGCTCTGTGATAAGCAGGTTTCTCTCTCATACCAACACAACAGGCTCATAAAAATCAGGCACAGATAAATATAGGACAGAACTTCAAAGGAAGGACACATTCATTGTGGAGTTACCAAATTCAACCACTGACTTGCTGCCTTATTTTCAAATACCTTCTGCTGCTGAAAAAATGTAAATGTTCCTGCACGAAGAGGTTTTTCATTCATCAGAGCTAGCAGGAGTCAAGATTACTTCAAGATGATAAAATGTTGTAGTTCAATAATTACAGTAATTTGTACATAGACTGTTAAATAAAACAATACTTTGGGTAACAACAGAAATACTTTGGCAATGAAACTTTAATATTAAGGATAAATATTTACTGTTTTCCTTTGTTACATGCTCTTATGCAAGTGTTTCATAGAAAGAACTATAGTGCAGCTCAAATTGCTCAGTGCAAAGCAAACTTTATTTCACATAATGCATAAGGGTACACTTTAGCAAGGGAGAATACAAAACATTGTTGACCATTCCTCCCCACTCAAGATGCACAGACACAATGCAACCAGCTGCTTGTGCTAAACAAACCTCAGCTTGACTATACGGATAAAATCATTAGATTTTTTTACCAGGACTTCCTTCAATCTGTGTTCACAGTCTCTACCCTTTGACAACTACAACTGTTGAGTCAGCCTAGAGTTACACAAGATGGCACCTTGTGGAAATTGCCACTAGAGGAAAAGTTACACTTTCTTGGTGTTTAAACACCTCGGGTCATGTACTGACATCTTCAGCACCAACAGTATCCAAGTTCCTCCTAAAATGTCATGAGATTTTGCTCCTGAGAGATTGTGAGAAGGCCAGTTGAGCTGAGAGCCTGGAAATCAGACTTTAGTAGAACACTAACGTTGTCAGGATGGTAGGCTCACTCCTATTCAGATCTTGGAGACAGCCCTAACTAAAACTTAGCAGAAACAAGAACACGCATAGAGAGTCTTTTATTTTTTATAAAACATAATATCTCCCTGCATAAGAGCTTTAGCCAGGATAGGAGCAGACACCTCTAAAGGCAAATTAGCTTTCCCACTAAAGAAGTGGTTTGATTTTACAAAACAGAAGAAACAGTCAAAGGCCAAGACAGTCAAATGTGGTGAAGGAATGTAGGCCCTGAATAGGCCATCTTATAATGCAGCCTGAGGAACTATGATGCACAAATCCAGTTTGCCATCTATAAATACCTTTTTTTTTAAATTATTGGTTGGTTTTTTGAGTTCTTTTGTTTGTTTGTTTGTTTTGTTTTCTTGTTTTGGTTTCTTGTTTGTTTGTCAAAGCTTTCATTTCAGTAAGCATAAACAGCTCCTTCTGAAGAGGTGATAGAAAAAGACGTTTTGGGTGCAGTGATGCAGCCTACCATCTGAGGAATTTGGGTGTGAAAATGAAAAATACCTTGGTACTGAAGCAAAAGATAGTCCACACTCTAAAAGAATCAAGGCAAAAGAAGTCACTTTTTTAGCTGTATCTATTTCCATACTTTGCCCAAAACTTCCTTCTAAACCTAAGAGCTCCCATGCTTGCTTTGGTTATCCTACAACCAACCACCACACTTGCTCTCCTTAAATGTCTTAAAACTGAAAATGCTGTTGATCCAAGTGTGTGACTGTGGTCATGCAGAAGGGACCATGGCACATGCAGTGCCCAAAAATGATGATCTGTCTGAATTTTTAGTACTGCATTTGTCTAGAGACACAAGGCAAGGGGCCATGTCCAAATTAATTGCGGTTGCAGTCTTTAAGTGCCTGAAAATCAGTGGTTAGTTTCCTCTAGACTGTCAGCATGTCATCCAGGCCCCTAGCTTCAAGATTTTAATTTGGTTTTGAAAACATACCAAGACACTTATGTTACTAGAACCAATTCATTCAAGCTTTTCTAAAGAAATACTACAGTTCTGTAACAGAATGAAATTCAGTGTAATTGATATGTCTTACAGATTTTAACAGCTCATATTCAGGTCTCCCAGTACTGAAGGTTAGCTGTGGTCATGCACAATTATTGCAAAAGGAAGTTGGCGCTCTGGGTTCTGTGGTGGTATTTGGTGAGATAGTTGATGAGCATGTGATTGTGAATGGAAAAATCACTATAGGTATTGCTTACACAAACATTTGACATAACTAGTGTCCCCAGTGTTCCTCCAATATTCCATGGAGGTAAGCTATGAAACTGCAATAGCCTACATTGATACCAGTATGCCCTTTGCTCCTCTGGTTAATGAAAACAGTGGTCATGCTGAACACCTGCACATGAACTGTTTTTATGTTGAATTGCTGACCTGAGTTTAGGTGGTTTTGTTTTGTTTAAATTAAAGTCTTATAATTAGTTATTCTGTTGCTTGATTGCAATGCCAACAAAGCAAATCAAAGGGTCATGGCCTACTTCATGTTTGTAGTAACCAAAGTTGTAAATGAGACCTTGTGAGCAGAATGACACAATATTACTTCCCCTCGCATTTTCACACCACACTGCCTTCAAGCTTTCATCCAAAGGGAAGCTTGTGTTTCCACCAAGCACAATTAAAAAGGCTTCCCAGACAGTTCTTCATCCACCCAAGAAAATGAGTCTAAAGCAGATTTTATCTAAAACATTATTTTCCTGAATAATACAAAATTGCCCAACACTTTCATATTGGGTACAACTATTGTTTACTGAAAAAATAACTTAGTCAGATAGGGTTAAACTAAGATATACAACCTTTCCAGCTAAGGTGAGTAATAACCATTTCTGCTTGTTTAAGGGGTCTCTGTCCAGCATAACTAGACCTTCAGACACATACCTTATCTTTCCACAGAAGAATAAATGGTATGATCCAGACATCACAGACTCTGGTTTTCACCTTATTTAGAATAAATTCTTTTCCTCAGTACCATTAATTCCCAAGGTTCAGTTGTCTTCCTTAGACATCCAAAACCTAGCACCAGCTACATAGCTAGAGAGATGAGGGAGATTTCTGGGACAAAGGAGAAGTTGCCAATGAACAGCTTAATGAGTCAGCTTGGCAGTAACTGAGCAGGATCATCAAGGGAAAGAGGTGACTGATCTCATTAGGCTCTACACCAAATGTAAAGAGGATTCATGTTAGTCCCAGCCAGACTGGGAATTACAAAACACAAGGGCTCCTTGCTGTGCCACAGAGCACCTGTCATCAATGGCAGTAAGGATGCTGCAATCATCTGCAATTGCCATGAGCACAGAACAGGAAAAGCCCTTCCTGTTGATGAAGAACTAGGGCTGGCCACAGAGACCAGGTTACATATGTTAGGCTACTGAACCAGCAAGCGAAATTTCTCCTTACCTAAGTTCTTCAATTTTTTTTTCCATTTACCTGTGCTCATTCATCAAACACCCTTAAAATGGAAACAAATATGATGTGAGACTTATATGATACAAACAACTGACTGGAATAAATGTGTAATTAGTTGCTGTCAATTAGACAATCTTATGAGCAATAGCTATCTGGAGGTGAAAACTGCTGACTGAATATATGGCATACAAACTCACACAATATAGCTGTAATGTGTGGACATTTAAGAAAGTAACAACATGATCTCTTACTTGGAGTACTGTGTGTGCAGTATTATACATCACCAATGTTACACTTTAGTTTAAAGCATACCATTAGCTATCAGCCTTTAAATACAATTTACCAATAGTGGGAGGACTAAGTGGGCCCATGTAAGCCACACGCAAGCCACAACATTATGATCCATTAGTCACCAGACTAAGTAACTAGACAGGAAAATCCACTGCCTCCTGAGCCCACAAGGCTCCTTAAAAAGAGTCTTTGAAAACAGGAGAAGACAGAGCACAAGTAAAAGCATGGTTGTTTCTTTTCCCATGTGTTGCACTACTCAAAATAGCTTTGTGGTATTCTAACAGAAAGCCTGATTTCTGCCATTGCCCATATGCTGTCACTCACATCCATGCATCCCGCTAAGGGTTGCAATTCACTTATGTTTTTAAAGTGAACCCTTTAGTGTTAAGACAATACTCAGATTCAGGACTCACCAAGAACATTCACCACCTATTGCTTCCAAGAATCCTACCTTCAAAAGCCAAAGAACTTAATCTGGAGCCATACAAGGTTTCTTTCTTCCAGCTGCATCACTTGGCTACAGCTAACAAATCCAGTTATAAACTCCCATTGAATTTTAAATGACAGATTAGCTGGTAATTATTATACTATTAACTAAGTCTAACAACATTATAGAATATGACAAAAGCAAGGTTGCTGTGATGTTTTGTTTAAGTTAGGAAGGCTATCAGAGACAATTACGAGAGAAAGGTGCTTCCATTTAACAACTTCAAACATAAAGGCTTCAGGATCAGACAGTAGAATCAGAGCAAAAGAAAATAAATTTCAAGCTCTGAAGCTAAAATATTAATCAAAACAATAAACTTGTTTCTTTACTCCAAAACACTTTGATATAAATTGCCCTCTTTCACATCCTACAAAAATAGCCTCACACCCCCCCCCCAAGTACTTTTAGTGTTTCTTCAAGTATTCATCACAGATGGAAGTGATGGGAGTTTATAATGTTGCATTTTAACGCCAGACACCATCTTCAAAAAAGTTTACATTTAAGAATACAGACATGTACAGTGTTAAATTGGTGCTTGTACTTCTATCAGTAATTTTTTCACATATGAATAAAAATAAAGTAGTGACGTAGCAGTTTCCTAAAGGGTTTAATTCAATACTTCTATCCTGAAAAAGTGTGAAGTTAATATATGCAGTGAAAAAAAGAGCAAAAGATTTATCAAGAGCTGTAACAATGAGATACAGTAAGATATACAAGTAAGCAGACTTTGTATTTCAGAGAATCTATTTTTGCAAAGAAAAAAAAGAAACAAAATCCACTGGCACAATATGATATTATCCAGGCTGAAAGGTAAGGATGCAGCTAACAAACACTGTCAGTTGGTATCATACTGAAAAATGTAAGAACTAGTGGCTGAAATCCTGCTATGACAAGTCTAAACACACTTCAGGTGGAAGAGTTTTTTTCTGTAGTGATGACCTAATTTAAAAGCCAGTTTTACAAAATCAGCCCCCCATCTGTAGGTAAGTATCAAGCAAATGTATGAAAATATATTCTTGAAACAATATTTAATACTGCTTATAAAATAACAAAAGGAAGTCCAAACTGTATCTGGAAGAACAATTTAGAAAAAAAAAGAAAAAGGCAAACATGTATTTTGCAGTGTCATTTCAGCCATTATACAGGAATCAATATATCTGAATAGTCTGTTAAATTATTTTAGTTTAAATTTATAATGATACGTATAAAATTTTCATACAAACCCCATTTATCAGAAAGATATTCAGAAGCTAGATGTGCTTTTGCAAGTGGGGAAAGAATGAAAAATATGCTCTAAATGCTACAGAGTGAATAAAATTATAAACTCTTCCTTTCTTTAAATACACAGACTTTGATGTTTATTTAACTTTCGTATTTTTCATCAGGTTTAAATAATTTTATATTGCTCATTTAAATTTTTTTTGTTTGTTTTCTGAAGTATTGAAGTGGTTACATTGAATTTTAGTATCTAATGATACTTATGATAATACTTAACGTGGAGGAACTCAATATTCTCTTTGAAGTTTGTGAATTAAGTATTTTATAGTTTGAAACCTGTGTGATAATTAGTTTTCTTTAAAAGGAATGCTGAAATTTCACTCTTTTTGGAGCATAATTTCCCTTCAAATCCTGCATACTATTTAAGCTACAGAAAAGGTTCCTGTGGTTGTGTTGTTACGAATGTTCTCCATGTGTAAATACTGATGAGACTTTTCAAATCCTATTCACATCAGCACTTAAAATATACTGTGAATTTGTACATGGTGTGAACAGTTTCCAGTAACAGAGCTAGAATCAAAATATATGGAAAGCTTTCAGAAGAGATTTTTAAATGGTCAACTCAAAATAATTTCAGGACCTATGTCAGCAACCTATTTTATCATCTAATTTTCATCATAAATACCTTAGATACTTCCAGCAGAAAAACACACACACAATATGAAGTTATTCTGTGTTTCTCCTGTTGTTGCTCTTTTACTATGTTGGTTGTCATTAGAGTTCCATATTGCTATTATCCTAAAAAGAGTCCAGTAGGTTCTCATTTCAGAAAGATCAACATAAATTTAGAGAGCAGATAGATGTAGTATAAAGTAAGACTGTTACCTATGATTTTCTTCCAAACTTAAATTCTGCTCTAAGTTCTATTTGCAAACGGAAAGCCTCAACACTGCATAATAATAAAAATTATGGTATGAATCTGAATTTAAGTTTTGAAAGACTCAAAGATGAGTTTATTTCCAAACTCCTTAGATCATTTAGGGTAAGTCAGTAGCAAGTACTTTTCTTTTAGTTACTGTTGTTGATTTCTGGGTTCTTCATTGGTCTAACAAAGTAGTATGTTTTTTTTACAAGGTTTAGTCTCCAGCCTCAGTGAGATATATCCAGCATTCTCCTCAAAAGCTTTTCCTACTTTGAGGTAGCAGTAGACACATGACTAAACATGACTTTCCACACTTCTTACTTGGTCCTTTGGTTTGAGAACAGCATAAACTGACATAAATCACCTAATATGTAACACACTAAATTTGCAACAAATACTAGTATTGTTCCCAAAAAGAGTGCCCGGCTGCCTCCATTTTCCCTCATATGTCTGGACTCACTGACCTGAGTATTGATTTCTACTTTGCCTGAGGACTAGAAGAAAGAAAATATCACACCAGTCTTCAAAATGGCCAGAAGGAAGACCCAGGGCAGTACCAGACAGTCAGTCTCACCTCATTCCTTGGAAAGCTGACAGAGCACCTCATTCTGGAGGCCAGATCAGAGGGATCTTGACAAGTTGGAGAGATGGGCAACCTTCTGAAATTCACCTAAGTCAAATGAAGAGTCCTGCATCTGGGGAGGAATAACCCTGGGCACCAGGACAGGATAACAGCTGACCTGCTGGAAAACAACTCTGCAAAGAAGATCTGGGGTGGAGGGTCTTGGTGGACAAAAAGTTGTCCATGAGCCAGCACTGTGCCCTGGGGACCAAGAAGACCAATGGTATTCGAGGGTGCATTAGGAAGAGCACTGCCAGCAGGTTGAGGGAGGTGATCCTGTTCCTCTATTCAGCCATACTGAGGCCACACTCAGGCTGTGTCCAGTTCTGCGCTGCTCAGTACGAGAGAGACATGGAGCTCCTGAAGCATATCCAGGAGAGGGCAACAAAGATGATTAAGGGACTGGAGCATCTCTCTCATGAGGAAAGGCTGAGGGAGCTGGGCCTGTTCAGCCTTAAGAAGGGTTGATTGAGAGGGCACCTCAAAAATGTCTGTAAGTATCTGACGGGAGGGTGTTAAGAGGATGGTGCCAGGCTCTTCTCAGTGGTGCCGAGCAATAGTGCAAGAGGCAATGGGAAGAAACATGCAGAGGAAGCTCCACTTGGATATGAGGAAGAACTTCTTTGCTGTGTAGATGACTGAGAACTGGAACTGGCTGCCGTGAGAGGCTTTAGTGTCTCCTTCCCTCTAGATAATCAACAGATGTCTGAACATAATCCAAAGTAGCATGCTATATGGGACCCTGCTTGAGTGGTGAGGTCGGACCAGGTGACTTCCAGTAGTCCCTTCCAGCCTTACCCATTCTATTATTCTGTGGTATTTTCACCAGTTCTTGTTGTTTTACCTCTCACATCAAAAGACTTAAATTCTACATGCCATTTATAGAGATTATAGAAGTATGTCCTTGGAAATAATTTGCTTGCTTTGAGTTTGCCCTCACAAATTCAATGCAATGAGCCTTGACACCAGCCAGAAATCAAAAACTGCAAGAAGATTAATAATACTTGAAAAGGTGAGTTCTGATTTCATTAAGAATGGATCTGATTGACAGGTCTGGCTGTAGTGCCCCCTCCCAGCAGAGATTAGAACATTACCACAGGGCTGTCTGCCACAGCCTGAACACAGAATGCTCGAGGTGGGAGCATGACCTGCTGGGCTGGACTATTGCCCTGTGTTCAGAGCAGCATTCTGTCTCTGCTCTGCTCTACTCTACCATCTCAAGGGAGAAAAAAACATAGTAAGATTAATTTGATGACTCAGATGATGCTGCGAATGCATGTGTGAGCATGAGTTTGAGCAGATGATCACCTTTCCCCAGCAGCCTTCATGCAGTTAACCCAATAAATTGAACTTAGCTTTCTTCTTTACATCTGACATCAAAATCCCAAAGGTGTTCTTTGCCTCCAATAAAGATGAAGTATTGACATGGTTTGATTAAGCCTGTGTATTGTTTTGTCATCAAGCCATTGCAAATTTATAATGTCCTATATAAATAACCACAATGAAAAGTTTATTTCTTAGATATGTACAAAACAGTTTGACATTAATACTTCTAAGCAAGAAACTTCCCCTTTAAATTATCTCAAGACAAAAACCAGGCTATATAACCAACATTCAGTAACTGCAGATGCAGCCAATGCCCTGAACCACAACAAATTAATGCAGACTGAGAAATGTGGTAGTTAACAATACTTCATGTAAAAAACTTCTTATCGTTCCTATCTTCTTGTGAATGTGCTTAATAAGACTTAGGCATTCTTTCAAAGACTTTTTTCCCCCATTTTATATTATTTTCCAATATGCATTCTTTGGACAAGGAGATAGCTCAGTTGGTTGAGCATGGTGCTAATAGTAGCAAGGTTGTAGGTTCAATCCACATACAGATCATTCACTTCAGAGTTGGACTCGATGATACTTGTGGAGCCCTTCCAACTCAGAATATTCTGTGATTCTGTGAAATTTAACTTATTTCCAGCTTACAAGAAAAAAGGTTCATTAATGGAACTTCTTTCAGAGTTCAAGGATCCCGTGGCGGCTGCTGCACTTGCTAAGGTCTGCATCTCATCCGTAGATGTGAAGTCATGGGCAGAGGTTACTCTTTTTCCAGACACGGCTTGTGGAAGTCTCTTATTCCCCTTTGTGATAGCAGGAAAAAGTAAAATAAAACCAGGAAACATTATCTCATTAGAGTATAGCCAAAGTGCTAAACTGATGGTGATGGGTCACACCTGCATAAGGACCTACTTTGTGGTCTAAGCAATAATTGGGACTTAAGAAAAGAGGAGAGGATTAATAGGAAAAAAATTTATGTCAGTCTGTATGAGTAGAATTTGAGATCATTTTACAAAATTGCTGACTTTTAACCTGTTATGTTTTATTTTAAGGCTATCCTTTTTAAAGAAAACAAAGTTATGCATTTAAAAATAACTTCTTCCCCATGCGTTCTATAGAGTCTGAAGGACTTACTTGCCCCAGGTTAATTTTCTGCTGAATTTATAAATATCAGTATCTCTTTTCACATGTTAGACCAATTGAAGTGCTCTCTTTTTCTGCTTGCTACGCCAATTATACCACCTTGTTGAAGAATCTGGTAAATTCTTATAACTGCCAGGACAATTAAGGACTGCACAGCTGGACTACTCAAAGTGTTAGTTCTGGTCATCTTTTTTTAACTTATCTTTTGCTTTCTAGATTGATAAATACAACAGAAAAGTAACTTTGAAGAACACAGAACAAAATATATTTTAGTTTTATACAAATAAGCATACTGTCTTAACAATGAATGCTTAAGGCAAAACAAATGATGTGCTAAGTTTTAACACTTCTTGAGTTTAAGACAACTTTATTTTCTCTATTATTATATATGACTTTTGGTGGTTTTTTGGATGCTGTATTGGGTTTTTTGACAGACTAATCCATATAATTTTACTCAGATCCCTAGTTAGTTTATCCATATTTGCACACATGTTTATGCATAACCTACCAGTTTGTTTAGTTAGGGATGTATTTTCTCTCCTTTGCACATTGTTAATCTCTAACATGGAATACTTTTTTGCATTACCTTTTGTCTTTGATAAACAGTTTAGTCAGTTGACCAGTCTCCCATTGCTTCAATTGCAGTCATATAACCACCCCCTCAATCCTCCTAAGTGTTTACAATACTGACTGAGATTACAACTTTGTTTTATAATGCTATGATTTTTGTTAACTTGGAATAAAGATTTTCAAACTAAGCAAGAGATTTTTTTGGTTTTTCTCCTGGGAGTTATGAGTATTTTTACAAAAAGAGAAGCAAACTTTTAAGAAACTATGAATTGATCTCTTCAATACGTGTGAATTGGCATCACCAACATGTAAAACACCAACAGTTTTTGGTAATTAGAAGGAACAACTATTAAAAACAATATGAATTTATTTTAATTTCTGACTTTTTTAAGAACTGTTTGCAAACTATCATGGGTAGTTTGTAAACTATCAGGTACAGATATAAGAACTGACACAACAATGATTGATAAGTACCTCTAAGCAAAATTACTGGCCTCTTTCATTTCAGGAACTGCTACTCTAATTTAAAAAATCATCAAATTTGGAATAAAAAATTAACGGGAAGACTGAAAGTTTTGCACAAGTGAAGAGATGGTTAAAACCACGTTTTCTTAAAAGCAATAAATGAAAAACAATACACTAGTGAGAAAACTAAATTGAAAGAAAGTATGTATACCATTCTCTTTCTGGTTTTAATCATGTAAGAATATGAAGAATATGTTGAGAAGAGATAAAGAGTAGGGTCTGTATTACTAACTAGAATAAACCACCATTCAGTCCATATCAGTTCCTGCAGGAGGATGTAGACAGACTGTTCTGCCAGAGAGGTTGCACTTCTTTGAACAAGTTTTGGGAAGCAACAATCAGATTTAGCCTTTTGTGCTGCTCTGGTGAATATGGTCTGAAATGAAGGCTGAGCATCTCAAAGACTGTTTCAATACATTAGTCTTGACAAACGTACAAACTTAAGGCATTCAAATATATATGAAGTTAACTTCATATTTTAGGCTGCTTCAAGATTTTGTGGCTACTGAGTAGGTAGAAGACTTCAGAATGGTGACTTGCTGGATTTTATCTCTGGATCTAGGTTTTGTTTATACGCAAAATTGCAGGAGATATCATAGCTAGTGATGAGAGTTTAACAGCATGATCTGATCACTGATATTTCTGTATAGATACCAGAAATATCTATAGCTTTCCTAAATATTTATTACTGCTTCTTTACAAAACTATTGCATAAAAACTTCAAATTCCTTGGATTTTTACATATATGTGTACTTGAAGTGCACTAAATGTGCATTTGGTAATGCTTACATTCTTCTGAGATCACTGGTGTGTATTGGTCATTAAAATCCTTGGAATATGCAGGAAGGCAATATGGAAAATTTAATAAATGTAGAAAGGTATAAATTTTATTTTTATTTCAGTTAAGATGAGTAAAATGGGTAAAACCCCCTTCATTTTCTTAATTCTTTCAAATTTTTTTTATAAATTTTTTTAAATAAAGATTTTCTGTACATTTATATCAGTGATTTTTCTCTGGTCTCAATATGATTGAAACACTTTGAAAAGGCCTTCTTGTAAAAAAATAATTCAGTTGGAATGGAAATAATTTTTGTAATCTCTGTCTAGTTATAAGAAAATAAATTTCTGAAATGAGAGAGCTGGAAAACCTACAGGGTAACGTTTACAGATAAAATCATGAAAAGCCTGCTGGCTACATGTTCAGCTATTGCTTATTTCAACACAGGTAAATTAATTGTTTTTAGATAACAGAAAAGTGAACTTTAGACAAAAGCATGTGAATAGAATATTTTTCAAAGTCAAATGCAAGAAAAATGAAACTTAGAGAGACTGGGCATGAATAATTTTGAAATGTTAAGTTAAAGTATTGGTGAAGTGATTATCACTCTAACCAAACTGGTCACAAAACTTTTTAATTAATGCTTCTGGACTGCCAACCCAAGGAATAAAAATAATTGTTTTCTGTTATTTTGCAGTAAGATGAATACAGATACTCTCTGTGCAGGAAGGAATTAATAAATCTGTTTTGTGTCACATGGGTCTGTATTATGCTAGCTCCAGGGCCAGCGAATCAGAAAAGTTAGTCACATTGCTTCTCTATGGGGATTATCTTGAATTTTCAAATCAAGGTTATAATTTACTTGAATTCAAAATTTTTCATTGATTCTGAAATGTCCAACAACATGGAGGAAATTATCTGTTTCCCAAGGACTGCTTTCTGAGATTAAAAATTGCACATTTCTGTGAACAACAAAATTACATCTGCCTAGGGTCCTGCTAGTTGCCAGTAAGTATTAGCCCAGTGACTGGGACTTGCTCCTTGGGCTAATAGAAAAAAAAGGAAAGGTGAAATACAGAGATAATATATAGAAAAATAAAAAGAGTACATGGAAATACAATGCAGAGAAGGCAATATAAAACTGGAATATGATTTAAAGATGCAAAATATCTAAAGAGGTACAAGCAGCTGGAAGGTCAGGATTGTCCAAGAAGGGAATTTTTAAATGTTTGGCACTGGAGGGCAAATGGAAAGCTACTCTCAGCACTTGTTCCTCTGTACAGTCCACAGATCAGCTGACAGGTTTGCTTTAGTAGCTCCTGTGGGTGCCATGACTGTCAAATGGCTCATACATGCTCTGTGCCTAACAAAGGATTTCTGGTACTGCAACCCCATATAAAGTTTTGACTCAGTGGAAATGTGTTCACATTGGTTTTTTCAGACAACTGGAGATGATTTGGATTCATACCAAAGGACTCAGACCACTGATGTACATGAGGAAACTGATTCTCCTATGAAGGAAGCAAAGAGTACGTTAATTGCAGAGAATACTGTTGTATTTCTGTCAGGTGCTGGAAATATACTGATTAAAGAAAAAATTCTGGAAATATTATGGTATGTGTACTGTCTCATTTAGCATCCTTTGCAAAAAATGTTGCTATATCTTTTGTCAAGAATAAATTGGGAGACCTGGCAGAAGAGGAATAGGAGCACATATCAAGAGTAGTGTTTTGACTATCAGAAAATTCTTACGTTACAAATTTTACTTGAAGACTTAAGAAGATAATACCAACCATGTTTGAAATTGTGTTAAGTGATCTCTGAGCACAATATTTAACAGTACTATGGGAAAATTCTGAAAGCTACTTTTCCATTCTGGTAACTGATCATATACTGCTGATTGTAGAATTTAAGAGTTCTCTTCAGTTTGAAGATCTGATGGTAAGAAAAACAAAAATCTCAAATATGTAAGACATTTAGCATGGCTAAAATACTCAGATCTCAGATCTGTTTAGTGTACAGTATGTGGAATTGTTGCCACCTGAAACATCTTTTCAAGTAAGTAACTTGTCAGGGTGATGAGAAAATAAGAATCACTACTTTTTCACAAAAAATGCCCCATATTTGCTCTAAAGTTTGAACCATGAAATATGGTAAAAAATTGCAGGCATCTTAGTCCTCTTGGGGAAAAAAAAATCAGTCATTTTCCTGCATCAATCAAGATCAAACTAATACTGATGCAAATATTAGAATCCAGGTGAAATATTTTTGCCATATTTTGAACATGACTTGTGCTGAGACTAGGTTTGCAGCTGGGTAAGCATTTAGGGGTGCTTTGATCTAAACAAGAGTCTGCAGTATTCTCATTTGATGATATACACATAAAAATGCTGGTAAATTTGAATTAGTTCTAAGCTTGATTGAAACTTCTAATTTCCATTCCTCAGGCAACATTTTTAGTATAAAATTTATGCCTATGAAGCAGAAACTTTTTATAAATCATATATCATGGAATTTGCAAACTGACTCAGGAAAATACTTGGCATCTTGTGGGAAGATTTCACACTTTGTTTGCACAACATCTTCATAATGTGCTTGTTGAAGCTTGCTGGAGAGACAGAGACAGTAAAAATGAAAAATATCATCACCTTAGAGTCCTTCCTCTTGACCTTTTTTTTTCCTTTTCAATAAGGCAATAATAGTCACCACTCTCAAATACTTTAGTCAGTGCAACTGACTGCTAGAAACTTCAATCCGCTAAGTGACAACCACAACCAAAGCTAGCAGAATGGTTTGATATGATTTACCCTAGAGAGTACAGAATTTTTTTCTTTACAAACCACCACTGAATATAATAGACGACAGCTACTCCACCTTCACTTGTTTTGACCTGTTCAGAAATGTGAAAGTATAGTTACTAGAATTACAATATTTCTGTCAGTCTCTAGATGTTACAATAACTTCCTTTTCATTACCTGGATCATTGCTTCCATCACTGATAAGAACAAATAGGGGCTTCATGAAATGGGCAGCAGCTCTATTAGTGAGTGCAATTGACAAACCATTTTGTCCAGATGCAGAATTACTGGCAATGTTACTGTCTAAGATCATAGCTTTGTAAAGTGATCAAGTGCCTGCAAATTGAAAATTGTGTTCTACAAGGAAAATAGAAAGCAATATCTCAATCTCAATAACTGTCCTAAGTGAAAAGTGGTTTTATCATCCTAGAAGTACAGGGGTATACAAAAGGAGAGTGTTGTCTTTAAATTGGAAGTAAAATACCCTAAAAATGTTGGCAACTGTAAGAGAACTCTGAATCCTTTTTTGTTTCACAGTTGTAAGTTCAGGAAAGTGCATGGTTTCCTTTGTTCACATCCATTAATGTTTTGTTAATATTGCTACTGTTATTTGTGCTGCATAATGAAAGTCACTGATTTCTCAAGGTTTATTTGCTACATGTGGTCAATCCATGCTTCATTATTTCAAAACTCAAGAGATAATACACTATGTCAGAAGATTACTTGTAGAAGACAGCAACAATTGAAGGAAATCATGGTCTGAAAGCAGATTCTGGTGAGCTTTTTGTGCCTCTGCTAGGGTTGAGACAGCATTTTATTTTTGGGGGAGGTTGAAAATTGTCTGACCACATCTTTTCTACATAATAGATTGCTATTACTTTGATCATAGAATCATAGAATATCCTGAGTTGGAGGGCACCCACAAGGATCATCAAGTCCAACTACTGGCCCTAGGGCCACCCCAAAAATGTGCCTGGGAGGATTGTCCAAAGGCTTGTTGAACACTGTCAGGCTGAACATTGCAGCCTCTTCCCTGGGGAGCCTGTTCCAGTGCCCAGCCACCCCCTGGGTAAAGAACCTTTTCCTAATTCCTAAATCACAACACAGCTTTGTACTATTCTTTCTGGTCCTGTCACCGGTCACCACAGAGAAGAGATCAGTATCTGCCTGTCCACTCCTTCTTATGACTAAGACGTAAGTTGTGATAAGGTCTCCCCTCAGTGTCCTCTTCTCCAGGCTGAACAGTCCAAGTGACCCCAGCTACTCCTCATATGGCTTTTTGTCTAAACCCTTCACCATCCTCATGGCCCTCCTTTGGACACTCTCCAACAGCTTTATATCTTTCTTGTATTGTAGCACCCAAAACAGCACACAATACTCGAGGTGAGTACTCCACTGTTCTATGCTCACACAAGCCATACCACTTTCTTGTTTTCCTGATCCCACATAAACAGAGCAGTATTCCAATAACCAGTTCTACTAGGAAAGCTCTTCCTTTCCTTTGCTTTTACTTCCTTTCCTTTTTGCTTTTGAGATCATGCTTTCAACTGTCATTCTACACTCCGAATCTTGATTCTACTGAAGGGAAATCATGGAAGGGAAAGTACCAAAGGGAAAGTTGGAGGAAAACAAATTTAATTATTAAAGCACCCTTTGGGGCCGTCTATTCTAGTAAATTAAGCATTACCAGGAACATTTCTTAGCAATACAACATGAATATTCTAGGAAGTTATCTCTGGCAAAACTTGTTCCAATCCAGCTGGTACTTTCCCTAAAATCTTCAGGTCCAGTTCACATTTCAGGGATATTTCTGTTTGCTAATATAGATAATACTATGTTATTTTGAACTATGAGGCTGTTCCTACTCAGGGTGGCCTTAAAGCTTTGTGTCTGCCATGCTATACCCAAGGCCTCACTGGACACATGCACCATGCTATAGAAGTATTTTTTCTTAAGAGATGGCAAAGCTGCCTTTACACTTTTTTTTTTTTTTTTTATCATGGAGGACGGTAGACTCAGTCCACTATGATTTAAGAAGGCCACCAGATGAAATGTCCAGGGCTCTGACCACATGAAAGCAGCATAGGCCATACATTTGGCAGGTCCAGTGCAAATCACTAACATAGAGTAAAATTATCTGTTAGGGTGATATTTATATGAGAAAATAAATGAGAAGCATTGTAGATAGAAAAAAATTTAAGATAACAACTCAATAAAATTGCTGACCAATGCAGAAGATAGAGGGGCAACCATAAATATCAAATAAATAACAAAACTGGGACAATGGAGAAAGATTAAACAGGTGTGGGATGCTAATTCGGAAGAATATAAAGTTTGGTGTGGTTGCAATTGTTTGGGGATACCTTTTGAACAACCTTGCGCCTGATGAAGACAAGCAAGAAAAAAAAGTGTTTCTCAGGCTACCTGCATATGCCTTTTGTTTTCAAAGGAGAGCAATATGTTTTTTCTAATGCTGATGAAAGAATGCCCAGACAAAAAAGACTGGACTTCCTAATAGTACCCTTCATATCAAAATAGTGTGAGCATCGTTTGCCTTTCTCAAATGGTGGAATTAAGAATAGAGACCAATATCAACAACTTTTTATTTTGTATATTGATTTCAACTTCTTTTGTGGTCAAAAGCACCCATTAATTTTTTTTTTTTTTTTTTGAATACCCTGTTCAGACATTGACTTCAGCTTATTCCAAGTTGCCTAAAGGAGTGAAGGGTAAAGTAAGGCAGGTGGGAAGTAGGATCCCTTGTTTTTTTCAAGAATAAAGAGATTCTCCGCTCATTTTATGATGATATTGCCTAATGAAGTAAATGGTCCTAATTTTAGCTTCCCACTCTGAAAACATCTGTGCACTTCTGAGTCAGACGACAGGACCATGAGCTTCCTGGTTCCTGTCATAGTCCTGATTAAAAAAGACTCAAATTACATTGAGTAAGGATGCTATTGGTAGGGTGTGGGAGGTGTTATTTAAATTTTGAGCTTCGTAGTACTTTCTTGTGCTGAAATTAGACACCACACCATCACTTCTGCTTAGTTCTACATTTGCTTAAAACATGCACGGCACATAAAGTGACATTGAGTGTAATCTTAAGCAATTGTATGTTACCTTATGTGAACCCTAGAGATAGCTGAGAAGATCAATATTTTTCAGAGGAAAAGTAATTAAAGACCAAGAGATTTGAGAATTTTAAGAGGTGGGAGGTTTCCTTTGCAGTATAAACAATGGACACAATCCCAATTGCAGCCACTATTCTCTTTCACAAAATTATCTGTGTCCTTATTCGGAGTTTGCTTGCTAGGTATATTAACTTCCAAAGTGGCTACAAGGTTATTTTCGCATTTGATTTAGTAGAAAAGATGGCAATATTCTGTGTTCAATGTGCACTGTGACTTTGTAGTCTTACAGTATGTTTTTTCCATGATAAAACTGGAATGCCAAGAAGAATATGATTCACAATTCCACAGTAACCCCTTGCTTGTATTCAAGTTGAAAACAAAATCCAAAGGTGATGTTAGGTAAGCTGGGAAAGCTTCCATGAGTACACTGCACCTGCTAATGCAGTGTTAAAAAAGAGATGCTTGGAGATTAATGAAACCCTTTCCAGCATTCTACAGAAATTAATTTTCTTGGTGCTACTGTTCCTCAAAGACTAAATTCAGCCTGAACATACAGGTCATGTTAAGAATGAATGCCTCACTTTAGGATATACGTACATGGAAGAGCAATTAAAGCTGTTATTCTTATCTGTTCTTGGGTCAACCTGACATTAAGTGGTTAATTTGAGTCATAAATATTGACACTTCAGTTTACTCAGTATTTCTTTAAAATGAACAAGTAAAGTGACTTCTTTCCTTTTATTTATGGGGATGGGAAATGAGCACATTCTTTAAAGGGCCTTTCTTCTTTAGAAGTTTAAATACCCTGTTTTGGATGGTGTATTTCAGTTGTTCAGAGCATCATTTTTAAACTGCTGCTTTCTCTTCATTTTTCATTCAGTTTGCATCATTTTTTCCCTTTTAATGTCTGTCCTTTTACATGCTGCTGTTAGAGCCCTCCTTAACAAATATCTAGAACTCCTATTAAGTTCAGTGGGATTTCCTCGCACCAAGGCTTCATCCTGATCAAAGTTGTCAGTGTAACCTGTAATATATAGTGGAATTAAAGAATATCAAATATACAGTTTCTGCCTGTAGTGTGTGTGACACTGTGAAACAAATATATTTTCCATTACCAAACATGTGTAATCTGTTTTATATTTTTGCTTATTTTGGATAACATTATTTCAGAACCCCACAATTACCTCTGATAGAATAAGCAAAAGCACAGACCAAAAGAGAAATGTTGTAAAATGAATGAGGAACCTCAGTTCCCAGAAGTTCAGTATTTCCACATCAAAGTATTCAAAATACGCAGGTTACAACAAAGTACTTAAAAAGTATGTGAAGTACTCACAAATAAGAGCTATTGACAGTTATGGAAAGACTCATCGAAAAGATTATGCAAAATGATTGTTGAACAAAACAAGCTGCAGTTGTTCCACATTAAGGCAAAAAATGTCACAAACTATTTTGAAAGTTGTTCGTTACATTATTCTGACTGAAGAAAGTTGGCATGAGTCACCACATTTTGTGTTGCATCTGATGGTATGAATTTGAACAAAAATATTTTTCAAGCCAGAAAACTAATGTGACAGACCTAACCTCAAAATTATTATATCTCAAAGTTGTCTGAAAAGAAGTTAGTTTATGATAATATTTATACCTATCTCTTAAGCTTATTTATAGTACTGCATAGTGCTACTTTGTAGTGGCATTTCTAGAACAGGGGAAGTCAATTTATAAGGTAGAGTAATCACTAAGTGGTTGCTGAGAACCATTCTAAAACGGAAATATCTTAGAAGCAAGATTCTTGATTTACTTGCTGAAATAGACAATCTGGTTATTTCCCATGTTTGAATTGATTTGATTCTTTTCTCTTACTAAGAAAAATTGCAAATAGGATTATTTTCAGGTATCTTGATATAAAAGAAATACAGTTTATCTGTGAAATAAGTGAAATATACTTTCTTTAGGAAAAAGAAGAATCTTTTTCCAGTGCAGATATAGTTCACTGCTTCCTGGGTGGCTTTTTGCCTTCATTAACACTTCCCTGCCAAGGCAGAATATCTGATCAATATTTTTAAAATACAACTTTACTGTCAACATCCCCATTTGTTTTTCTTTCTTGCTTTAACACAGTTTGATCACTGGCTGCCTGTCAGAGACTGAAATATTATCGTTTATGAATTAAACATTTTCTTAAAGGACTATTTAGAACTGTATTACAAAAGCTGCAGTGAAGACTAACACACCCTGGATAGGGCCCTGAGTGAGGCCTTACACTGCTCGCCAGATGAAGATAAGATAAAGCTCAGGGCTGGGGACATTCACTGAGCACCGGCTTAACACCTCCAAGGTGGAGACCACAGCCCCAGGGCTATCAGCTGCCAGGCTCGAACAGACCCTCCACCAAAGGGTGGGGGGAGGAGAGGCTTTGGGTATCTGGGAAAAGCCTCTGGTCAGAGGCACAGTGACTGCCCATCCTCCACTGTGCAGAGGAGCCCAGCTGAGGGGTCCTCACCAGGGAAGGGGGGGAGCTTATCCACAGCAGAAGGGGGTGACATGGCCCATCACAGGGCCCCCCTCAAAGGGGTCCCCAGACCCTGCATTAGAGCACCAGAGATGATGCAACAAACCCTCGGTGGTGCAGGCGACAGTGTGTAAAGCCAGCCCCTGCAAGGGAAACACGTGGGCGTTCCCACCTGGCCCAAAGTGTATATTAATCCACAGAGTTCTGTACTCTTTGGCGTGTGGTGTGGTGCTGTGTGGGGGCGTGGCGTGGCGTGTGGCGGCGTGGCCACGGCGGCAACGGGACCCTCACCACCAGAAGACCAGACGGAGGGTCATTGGGACCCTCAGATGGGTGATGTGCTTCCACCTAACCCCTGTCACCTCTCCCTGTTCCCCCACCCCCCCTCACGCACACTTCTTTTTTCCATTTCTTTCTCTCTTTCTTTTCTCTTTCCTTCTCTTTGCTTCTTTTACTATTAAATGAAACACATCAATTTTTTGGCATCAACATTTAATCTCATTTGGTTTTAATCTCATTTCTGGGAATATTTTGAACCTTCTAAGTTCTTTCCGGTTTATGCACAGAGACTTAGCTTTCTTTGCTTTTCTGGGTTTAAACCGGATCGTAACACTTCCCAAATTCCTTCTAGGTCTCTAAGTCCTCCTCTTAGCTTGCTGCCAATATTGTGTCTAAAGTATGAAAAGTTTACGTGATGCCAAACTTTAAAACATGCCCTAATCATGGTGCCTCCAGTAGCCAGCTGAATTCCCTGCTAAAGGTTGGTGAACCAGAGATTTTATTCCACTGGGACCCTCAGCTAAGTAACAGCCATGATCATTTCAGAACAAACAGGTAGCCACAAACTTCTACAGGAATCTCAGGTTCTCTCATGCCAAAATCTATTTAACCTTGATTTGTTAAGATTAGAAAAGAAATGCAAACTGGTGCATGAGGGAAATACAGTTTTTATGTGCAATTTGTTTTACCTAAATGGCATGGCTATGGGTTATTACAGGCCTATTCAAGGACACAAGGTAGACACCACTCTTCCAGAGGGATCTTCAGACATCTTCAGATATCTTTTAGAGAATCTTCATATGGGAATGAGCCCTGGTATTGAGGACAGAATAACAGCAGGAAAAGTGTCCTTATCTGAACTGGCTCAGTTACAGTTCTGAATAACCCCCCCAAGGATGGATGGATTTTTGTTCTCATCTTTTGCATAATACCAGTCTTACTCAAGACCTAATGAGAAGTGTAATAAGCACAAAAAGTAATTCTTCTCTTGGTTTCTCTGAGTTTCAGAATTAGCTAGCTCCAGTCTTTAATAAGAAGTTAGTATCCCTTGACAGTACAAGTCTTTTAGCTACAACTTTAAAGATCTGTTTCTGAGGATTGGCCAGACACAAGACAGCAGCAATATATGTCTATCTGGCCAACTATGTATTTGCTTGATTAGCAAATACCTTTTGCTACATCTTTAGGCTTTATTTTTTGCAAGGAACAAAGGGACTTGAAAACGCTTTGAAAGTGTTGTCTCATAAAGGACTAAACAATTTAGCTCTGAAATCCTTTGTGCTGGAAGTTCTGTATGAAAATAACATGTGATTGCCTTGACAAAATCACAATATTTGCCTCTTATTTAAAGACCATATATCACAATTAAATTATCTTTTGAAAACAGTAAGTCTAGTTAAATTGCTCATCTTAACATCTGTGTACAGTTCTCAGTAATCAGTTTGGGTTTTTTTCTGTGTAAATCTGTCAGGAAGAAATTTATATTCTTGAGGGCAAAGAGACTTCCAGTAGCTGTACACCCAGCTGTGTATTCACTGTGGGATTACCACAGCAAATGCACTTCTTCCACGAAAGCACTGGTGTTAAGATGAAAAAACTCATTTCATATAAGGTTTATAGCTATCTGAGAAATTAAATACATTTAATTTTATGAGAGTGGTAGAAAACCTACTTCTAAAATTTTGCCATTATCACATCAGGCAGATTGACAGCCTCGACATGAAGTTGTTGAGTGGCCACTAGAACAGAACCATGCCAGTCATTGACTTAAAACCAAAACTTTGTCTGCTTGGCAGGATGGGCATGGTGGGCAAATAATAATTCCTTTTCTGCAAAAACACGCATGTGTACACCCTGCATTCAGACCAGAATAGCCTACAGGGTCTCCGGTGTACTCAAGGCTTTTGAGTCTTGTTTTCTCCTGTCTTTAAATGTGTTGTTCATTAGGTGGTGTGGGGAATTGATGAATGTGCTTCTCTGATTACATAGGTTACACTTTTGAGGAATGCAATTGTAAAACTAATAAAATACTAGTTTAATAAAAAAGCTATAAAAACAATAAATAAGCAACCCTCCCCTGCTCCCCAACCTATTTTTTTTTTAAATTGAGCTGAATAATTCATAAACAAAGATGTCTAAAAAGAGAAATTAAGATCTTCATTGTGAATGTTTATTTTATTCCAGTTGAACCAAGCTCCTTGACTCTGAATTCCTTTACTGGATGCAGCTTGATAATTCAGTATTAAAGACTATTTGCCAGGAGAGAACATGCAGTCACTATGCACAGATTGCAAATTAAAGCAATATTGAAGCATTCACATAGACTTCTTCTCATCAGAACCTCATGCTCTAGAAGGTTTCACCTTCTCCGGTTATGCTGAGGCTGTGTAAAACAGCAGTCAAATAATACTGTCCTGGACTGCAGAGACAGCACAGTCCTGTAGGACCTATGGACTGTCCTATAGGCCAGTTATACATGATTTTCTGTGAGCACAATTTTTTCTGAAGCAGAGCGCTGACATCCAGAGCTCTCTCCCAAGAACTAATGCTTTCCCAGTGTCATTAGCTCATCATGTTCCAGACACCTGAGCCTGTCATGAGAACTGTGATAATAATGTTCAGCAGCCTTGTTTTGTGCACCTATTCTGACTTCTGCCAGTCATTAATCTCTTTGGGGTGCAGCAACCTACTGCCTGCAAGGCAGCAGTTGAGGTCTGTGCGGCTGTGAGTCAGTTCTCCGTCTTCCAAAACGTACCCCTGGGGAG
Organism: Corvus moneduloides; assembly: GCF_009650955.1. Lineage (NCBI taxonomy): Eukaryota > Metazoa > Chordata > Aves > Passeriformes > Corvidae > Corvus > Corvus moneduloides. The sequence goes on along the minus strand of NC_045476.1, from coordinate 93,105,489 downwards.
CACTGAGTCACACAAACCTCCATCCTGACGCCAGTTGTCTGGAGCCATTTGCAAGTTTTGCATTCTTGTCCTCTGAGCTTTCATTGTACATACTAAAAGCACTCCTACTCTATCTTCTATGGTCACGCAAGGCTTGGGGACTGTCAAGGGAGATTTAATGACTTCATTGATAGCTTTATTGTCTGATCTCATGACACCCATGTTTTCTGGAAAACTGAAAATATGAGGGATGCTAGAAACCTCATCCTCCTGTATGAATCAGGAGGTCTGAAAGCCCGTATGAGTCCTGAGAAATGCTGTCTACCCCATGCTGGAGGGGTAAGCCCTGGACAGCTCAGGTCTCATGGGTTGTTCAGCCAAGCATTATCCGTTTAAGGATGGATGGAGAGGAAATGTGCATTTGGTCATCTTACTGCATGGTCAGGAACTGTGAATGACATTATGTTCTATCAAATCCAATGATATCAAGGCAATTTCATTCTGCCTTTTCACTCTGCAAGGAAGTGAACTTTCTACCCAGACTGTACTCATTAAGAACAAGTACTTAAGCTACAATTTTTCCTCCCTCCATTATCTTCTGCTAGCAGTCACAGTACCCACGATGTCGTAAGCTTCTAATGCATTTCCCTCTTAGAGGAATACAGGTTGTACTAGAAAACTCATCCATTTTTTCAAATCTGTCCCTTATAGTGGTTTAGCTATACTCCTACGATCCTTTTTTCTCAGTACAGCTAGGACTGCAGATACACATTTTATTAGCAAGCACTTTCCATTTTCTCCCCATGCATCTGAGGGAGCACTCAGCTTCATTTGCTGACCTGCTGCTGCACAGTTTGCATATTCTTTTATAACCTGCTATTCCTATTTCAAACCAACTCTTTGAAATGAGCATGAGCTATATAGACACTCACCACCAGGACTTAGCAGCACCAGGGTAGTGATTAACTTTTTTGTGTGTTTTTATCCATCACTACTTAAAGCTGGGCTGACAACCTCATGCATCCTCCGACCTCTCCATGTGTAGATACAGAAGCCTCGAGCAAATTCTGCCCTTTGGTATGAATCTGCTATGAGGTGTTGAGCTCCTCGTTCACAACTGAGAACTTGCATCCATTTCTGGGATGCTTTGAGCTCTTCTCTTTGGTAACCAGAAGCCAGGAGAACTTGTTGAGATGGTATTATGCCTACATCTTCTGCCAAACTCAGGTTGTAATCTGCTGTCCTACAGACAGTCTTTCAGCAGAGGTGCAGAGACACAAGATAACAGTGATGTTGCCAGGCTGACAAGGACAGATTTCTTCCTTCCATGGATCATCTCACCACTTGTTGCCTGGCTTAACACTTTGCCCTTGTCTGCTAGCTTCCCAAATGAAGAAGGAAGACAGAGATGTCATCAGCAACTGCAACCTAAATGGATAGCTGCCTTTTAAAATTATAAAAGGAGAGTATCTGCAAGCAGAAATTGTTTCAGCATCTAGGGCACCTTTAATCAGTTCTATTTGTACTGTGTCATGCTGGTTCCCTTCACCCCTTAAGTCTGTAAAAGGGAAGGGATGATACTGTTTTGCTTTACTGTAGATCCTTCTGAGGGTCCTGATTGCTGTTCTGCGTAAGAATATTACACTACAACACCAATTAATCTGTAATCAACAATTTCTTCTGTCTTGGGGAGTACAGAGGCTCCATAAAAAGTGTATGATCCAGAAAAGAGTGTCAGCTGTGTAGGTTGGTGCCACAAATACCAACAACTCCTTGCATTCTGCATAGAGAGCAACATAGAAGAGAACTCTTACTGCTTCTTCACAGAATCTGTGTAACATTTTAATGATGACATCCTCAAGCAAGTTCATTAAATAGAAGTAGCATTGCCAAAATTATATACACCTAATAAAAGTTATATACACCTATATAAACCTAAACTAAGTGCACACCTCCACACAGGCTAATACATGCATGTTTGCAACATAAGCTGTTAAACTTTTACACTTTCTTTTTCATGGGTATAAAGTATCTCTTGCTGATTTATAGGATTTCTATGTATCTCATGATCTTGTTGCAATGAGACAATTTTGATATGATGCTAGGAAAGTGACCTGAAACTAAGATGGTTTCATTATCTTGCCAAATACACTTATCCTGATAAGGCTTGTCATATATTAGCCATTGGTATGTGGGACCTAAAGTGAATAACCAGGTCAATAGCATAGCATCAAAAGACAATAGGCTCCTCCAGAGCAGAAAGACAGAAGAAATTTCTAACAAGCTCCATACTCCCCAACATAAGAGTACATACCCAAGGGATTGTCCAATGGATTTTTTTGTGCAAATCAGTAAGCAGGCATATTTATCACCAAGGTAAATTATTCAAACACAGGTTATATGTTGCTGTACATGTATATAATATGTGATCCTTAGCAATGGTTTCTACTGCCCTTGTCTGTCTTTCACTGTCATCTTGATTATCTAAAACAACATTTCTTACTGTAATGCTGCTATAAAATACTGACAACTGAGCCCTTCAGACAGAGCTGTGGTGCTGAGGATTTCTGTCATTCTTGCAGAACTGTGGGATGGGCTGCGTTGTGCCCAGGCTCACAGCAAGAGTGTCTCATGATACACACTCTTCACACATGCAAGTTCCACCCATCATGCTGTGCTCCTCATCTGGCAGCAGAGAAGGATACTGGTAGTTAGTCTTTCTAGGCTGGGAATTGCTGACTAGCATGCAGTTATCTCAAGGTGATTGTTGTGTGGGTGGTATTATGTTATTTTCAGCAGAGGTGCCTGCTCAGCCATCCACTAGGCTAATGAAGGTATGTCAAACCACTGAGAGTTCAAACTCTGTTAATTAATTCAGCAAAGACCATTGGTAACTGTGTGCCTAATTTAGTATGCTTATTCAAGTGGTAGAAAAACTTCAAGGTAACCAAAAAGAAACTCTGCAAAAAGCCATTCTGAGAAAGCTCCAAAAGAGAAAACACTGACTTCTTACATTGCATGTCATCAGGTGCGGTTACATTTATATATTGATGGAGGCATGCCTGAGTGAGTATCAAAACTATTAGTGCCTCTGTGACAACCACTGTGATGGAGGAGAATGCAACTTTTCTGTACCTATGAAGCAGACAGTTAAATATCTAATATGCATTGCTAGATGACACAAATCCCAAGCATTAGCAGAGGCATACAAAGTCTGAAAGAGAGCAGACCTTAAAAAAAAGTAACTTGACCTCCAAAGTAGCTTGAAATATGTGGTAATCACTTTCCCCATAATGTGTAATGGAGAAGCTTTAATGCATTGTCTAACATCATACATGTATCACTTCAGGGATTAGTGGAGCACCAGGATATCAAAAGGAATTATCTTCAGAGAGCTTATACATGCATGTCTGTTTGAATGTTCCATGCTGGCATTGTTATCATTGTACTAAAAATACTAACAATTTCATACCTCAAATAGTTAATGGCTGTTGTAACTTCATTAACGTAAACAATCTCTGTCATGTTCAAGGCAACCTTAAATGCCTTTTCTGTTATACTCATATTTGTTATTAGAAAAAAAGGCCACACCGTTAACTTGTCCCCACAAAATTCTAACTGGTTTCTATGTGTCTACCACCCTAACTGTTATTGTTAAAAGCCTTTGGAAAACCAGTAAGTATTTTAACAGATGGCAGTACCAAGTTTTAAGATACAGTAAAAAAAAGAGAGGATCTGGAAGATGTTCAGTGACACATATGCTTGAAATTGTTCTTAAGTCACACCTCCTTGTTTTTCACTACTTTTTAAGGAAACAGGAAAAAGCATAGGCAGGGGCTGTAAACTATAAATTTTTTTCATTTTGGAAAAACTCAAAATAAAATATGTGTGTCATCTGTTTAAGGGATGTTTATGAGGTTTTTGTGAGATATGAAAAAAGGCAAATGCAGAGTTTCCAAAAAAGAAATTTACTTACATGCACCCACAGAAAACACTGATGATGTTGTACTGATACGTTCACAACACCTTCAAGAATGAGTAAATCTATCTGAAACAGATCAACTCAAGAACTGCCGGAATGACTGGAGAAGTCATTTAGAAGTTAGAAGTCCTCTAACTTTTGATGAAAAATTAAAAGACCTAATCTTGTGTAACTACAAATAAGAATATACCGAAGTCGATCTTGCTCTGGAGTACAAATAGGTGAATAAAGAGTTTGGCCTACTAGAAATGTCGGTGTAAATTGCTCATGACTAACTTTATTTATGTAATTATAAAAGTTTTCTAAGTATTCAAAGTCAGTGGGTTTCAGAGCAAAGTTCTAATTAACAACAGGGTAAAAAAAGAAAAGTACAATTAGTATCCAACTGGAGCTTGGTCTTGGAATTTACCAACTTAAAGCAGTGCGTATCTTAAAACTTAAGAAGCAGTGACCTATTTAAAGTAAATTAATCCTAAAATTAGCTAGAATGTTTCTAATTAAGACAGTTTGATGCAGAGTTACAAGACATACCCAAGTCCCTAGTCTAAAGTGCAAGTAAAAGTACGCATTAAACCAATAAACTTTATCAGACAACTCTTTGGCAAGCCTATTTTGAAGATCATTAATGCCTTAGGGAATGACTGTGGATAAGTTTCACACATTCTCATCGTGCACTCTACTGCATATTGTACTTTAATGACTGATGGAGCTTATGTCACTAAGCCCATTTTCTCAGGAAAAGTGATGCAGTTATGGAAATAAGTTAAACTACATATTTCAAGGTTTGCAGAATTTTGAAAATTGAAAGACCTATTAGCAATGAGAACATTTTCCAGCAGTTTTGGGGAAGCAGATCTGAATATTAAATATGGAAGGAATCACAATCTCTTATTTAGATAGTAATGAAGGTTCTGCATCACTCTGATGGTAATGTGATGAGGTTTTCGATGTTCTGGCGAGGGAAAGATACGTAGAAGAATTTTTGGTTTTATTTCATTGTTTGCACTCCTTTTGACTGTGATCTGACAGGCGGGAAATAGTGGAGCTTTAGTCACTGAAATAAGACCTGAGAGGGTACCAATATAGTTTCTATGTCTTATGCATAGAAAATGGAAAACTCCAAGACTGCTTAATAGTCACCATGTCTCTCTGTATTATTCAAAACTTTCATCCATCATTAGAAATAAAGTCTTTGGAAATCCTATTTTGACTAGAGTTTGCAATAGGCACTGCTATTCAGCCTAGGTATATGTGATTATTCATTGCAGTTGAGCCTTCAGCTGAGTTAAATGAAGTGCACTTAAATTCTCCCTCTTCCCCTGTCATTAACTGCTCTACAGCAGCTTCTAGTTAGGTCCTGCAGATCAATGTTTCTCAAACTGTGGGCTATAAAAGAACTCAAAGGGAATTTCCAACTGATAGACAGCAACAGTCAACAGTAGTTCAGTTCCCTAAGTCTGCAGTAGATCTTTTTTCCCAGTAGTGGAGAATAAGAAAAATATTACATATTGGCTGCACATATTTATTCTATCCAGGAAACTGCTAGCTACCTTTGGCTGCTGTCAGTGCCTAATTTCCATCAGAGTAGACAGTACATAATAGTGGGTTTTCAATCTCTTGCCATAGGAGAACTGATCTGTTATGAACTCAGGTGATTATATCGAAACAGTTGAGTAAACTGCAGATGCTTGACATATTGTATTGAGTGTGGATCACCGTGCCAATGGGTTTGGGAAACAATCTGGCCTTTAAACTGCTCTTGGAGAGAGTGCAACTCCCCCTTTGTCTACCTTTCTCACTACTACTTTCACCGCTTAGGTGTCTCAGGAGACATTCAGACGACTTCACGTTTCTGTATGAGTATTCAGAAACTGACTTTCTTCTCGATTCACTTTTTTCTTCCCATTTTTGCAGCACACATCCCCTACACAAGTGTCTTTGTTTCAGCACGCTGGAAATAGACCACCCTCGTTGCCTCACAGGGAACCACTCTACAGGATTGTAATACTGTCAGGATCTTTTTTATTTTTTCACACTTGGAAGTGAGTTCAGTGACGCATGATCTTATTCTTTAGCCTCCTGTGATTCTGTCAGTAAGTGTATTGACATCTTTGGTGAGAAAAGCAGTGCGTTGCACCTCTTCCCCAGGAAACGTCCAAGCTCAGATGACCAACTGTGCTTTCTTCTGTCTAGTGATAAATTCCCCGGTTCAGATTTCCTCTCTTTCTTTCCTCTAACTGCACTCACCTGTCATATTAGCCTGCAACTCTAAGCAGACACTAAAAACAGGTATGTCTTTAGCCATCATGCTGGGAAGGAGAATATGCTCATAACACAAAACTACTCAAATTTTAGGATTGCAGCTTGTAACATTCAAGATGAAGCACAAGGTGAAACCAGCACTGCCTGCACAAAGAATAAAAGTCTGTGAGGGAGTGCGGCTTGTAAGATAGATAATCTGTTGTGACTAATAGGAAAAGGTGGAGAGAGATGGTCCTTAATTACTCTTCCTGAAAGGAGCCACCTGTGGGTTCAGCACAGCGTGTCCCCATTAGAAAGTGATCACAGTGGGAGCAGGACACCTGCTTCTCTGCTGTCTGGAACTAGATCGTTTGTCCTCTGCCAAGACCAAGACCTGAAACAGTATGGGGCAGCTGGGGACAGCAGAGGTATTTGAATCAAACTAATTCCAGATGAAGCTGCGAGGTTAGACATGGAGCACTAACAGATCAGCAAACAACAATCAATCACGAGCACTGGCAGAGTCTGCCCGAGCTGAGCTGTGCCCTCCACCATCCTTCAGGCTCCAAAACTCAGCATGTCTTTCCAAGGGCTCGCAATTGCTTAACCTCTGGTGCCCATCAGTCTTTGTACTGTGGGCATGCTGGTGCTGTAGGTGGCAGCCAAGTGGGGGGAGGAGGTGCAATCATGACCATGATACAGCTTTATTTGCATTAGGCATTTATGAATGTCAGCTTTGCTCTATCCAGGGAGTTGATTAATGTCCTAATTATCTCAACACAGCAGGATTCTTCTAGGATTCTCTCTCCTGCAGCTGAATGGCTTTCACATTATTTCAAGATTTCCTGTTTAATACTAAAATTTAAAATTATATTTTTTCCTCTGTCAAAGAGGAGGGTAAAATCCTAAAATCCATGATGAATACAGAAGATCCCTAAGAGATTATCTGTATGCATTCTATAATTCTTCTCATTGTTCTGCCACTGAGATCTGTGATGGATCTTAGAGGTTTTTCTGAAACAGTCATACTGCTTTTTATCTCCTAGAAAAAATGGGGATTTTCCTTCCAAGGCATTTCACCAGTTTCCTCATATTCAAGCTTGAATATCTGAAAATTCTTTTATTTCCATGATTCCAGCATTGGAATCATACACCAAAGAGATTTAGCAAACATGGGAAGAATGTCTAGGTTTTCTTTTCCTTCACATTGGCATGTGTGCTATTTAATTCTTGAAGTCTAGTTTCAACATTCACACTATTGTTTTGGATTACAAAGCTTTTTTCTAAAGTTTTCATTCCACTTTTCTGGACATGGCACAGGAAACTACCAAAGCAAAGTTGTCCTTGAAAAGAAAGTGATGCAATGTACCAGTCTGGATTACGAGAGTAATGAAAATATCTGACTTTACTTTTTAAGAAGGTCAGATTATTATGATATTTTTTTGTTTCTTTTAAGGAACCCTGCTGTAAGCTTATCTTCAGGTTTAATTTGGGGGTTTGTTTGTTTTCACTTACAATGAGATGAAATAAGAGTCCGGATATCACATTTTTCTTTCTTGCAGGTGAAAATGTACAATACTGAGAATTGATTGTGACTGTAAGCCTTCCATATGTCAGATTGGTTGATCCAAATTAATTATGTTCCTGAAAACAGCCAAAGCAAACATGGAGCTCTTGAAATATTTATTTATTTTCAAATTCCAATAGTTTTCACTATTTTTTACTATTTATTTTTCTAATTTGAATTTCAATACAGGGCAATCCCTTCAATTAAAGAAAAAAACAACCCAAAACGCCAAAATCCCTAAACAAAACCCACAACCCCCCCAACAAAGAGAAAACCCCACAAACAAACAAAAAACCCAAACAAAACCCTCATACACACACACAAATCCCCCACCAAAAAAAATCAACAAAAAACCCCCCTCCAAAAAAAAAAAAAAAGGGTACAGATTTTTTCCCCATGAAAAGGTGCGAAATTATAGTTCCTCATCTTAGTGTATTTGGCCTATGTTTTGTTCTGCAATCTTGTTTTACTGACTACGATAATCACATGTAGGATTATCAATCACTTTAGGATTATTAATCATTGATCACAGCTAATCTTTTATAATTTATTTTGATGGAGTCTTCAGAATTACAACTTAAAAAATGTTTGACTGATGAATTTTGGCTCCAACCTTGACTTTACTCTTCTGACAACAGACTGATTGGAGGTACCCAGAAAAGTAAAACAGTAACTTGTGAAGAAGGTAATGGGATTATTGTAATTCTTGCTGACACCAAAATCAATCTAGATGTAGGTTCCTGGTTACTGTGGCGTGCCTGAATGGTCAGAGGCATCTGGTCACTGTAGTTTATCTTTCAGCTGCTTCTCTTTTGGAGATAAAGACCTTTTCCTGTCCATAGAGATACCCTGAACACTTACAAAACCAGTCCTGTTTTTGGATTAGCTCCTCAAATGTTTCCCAATAAATCATGACTATCTCCTGTTTCACGGGGAATCTCAGTTTCCTCTAACACATCTTCAGTTTCACTGAGCTTTATTCCTTTCTCACTACTCATTCATTTTCTATCCCCCAAGTTATTTTACATTTCTCAGTGTGGCACTGCTGATTAAGAGCTCCCCTGTGAATCCAGCATAAAACCAGCCTGTCTTTATAACTCCCTCTTCAAACAATCCTAAGATTATTCTTAAAAATTGCTGACAGTATTTGACATTATAACCAGCAATATTAAATACATGGAATTCATTCTTCTGTAGTTTGTATGTTTATGGTGCAACAGAAGCCATAATGCAATTTGGTCTTGTGATCATTCCTGCCTATCCCTCACCATACATTTGAAACAGAACAGCAGTCTACATGCAATTATGTACAAAGCAGTAAAAAGAAAAGATCACATTTTTAGCTCCAGCAGCTACACGGCATCATTACCAATAGCAAGGGTTTCCATTCAACAACATTGAAGATCCACTGAAAAGAATACAGTGATGAAATTTAGACAGAGGTAGGACAAATATTGATTCAAGCAGACAGATTCAGGCTGCATCCATCAAAGGCATCCTGGATAGGACAAAGACGTGATAGAGCAATTCATTGCACAGAACCCTTCCAAAAAGACTCGTAACTGAAAGCCACTGCTCTCAAGGCACAAGTAACAGATCATCATGCAGAGAACATAAAAAGCTTACAGAGCAGACACTGACCAAAACCCTCAAAGTTAATGGCTCAGTTACAGCCTTGAAGACTGGGAGACGCTGAAAACTGACTTGCACAGATGTTTAGAACAGAATCAGCATCAGGGCAGAAGCCTTTTTATAAGGCTTAGCTGTTATATAAATTTTCCCATTTAATAAGCTCTACATGTGTTTTCTTTTTACTTAGCCTGAATTTATGATCCCCCAAATCTCCCTAGATCCCAGCCAAATCTCTTTCAGGTTATGAGGAGCACCTGGTTGGTTTTTGCTGCAAATGTATTATAACTCACCCTATTGTCAAATCTAGAGGCCTCTGCAGCCTCCAATAATCTTCTTTTCCTTACCATGGCATTGGGTGATTCAAGTCGTAGGCTGAAGAGGAATGAAGGGATAATATGGGGATGAGACTGCTAGCTTAGTGCTGGGGAACTGAGCCAGAACAGGCATGCAAATACGTACAGCATTAGCTAAACTGCTAATGGAAATATTCTTTGGCATGTGCTGAGAATTGTTTTGGAGCACTCAGATGGATCAAACTAGAGACAGAGATTGATCTAACCATTTATAGGCAACTGTCTTTCTTGTAGGCAGGAACTGGACACTGTTTAATTTATTAGTTTAGAAAGAGCCAGAGAAGGTTGATAATGTTTAATTCATTCTGAATATTTGATATTCTTTGTTGCTGACACATGGTGGTAACTGGTGAGACAAATCAGATGGTATCATGGATTAAATATCTTCTCACCTGACATAAAAAACTACTTTTTGTGTTGAATTTCAAATGTCTTTTGTAAATGTTCATAATGCTAATTAATACCTTGGATATTACTTTTCCCCTTCATGTAATAGGCTCATAATATTTTTATAAGCAATTTGTAATTTTAAGGGAATGTTTGGTACATAACTTTTGTATGGTGCCAGACATGATAATTCTGCATGTGGAATGCTGCAGAATCTCTTCACCATTGCAAAGAACCATATGAAATTTTACACCCAGGATAAGATGAGAATTCTGCCTCCCTTCAGCAGCTTGGTTGCCAGAAATTAAAACTTATTTCAACAAAGTAAAAGTGTGTAGGTAGATTTTTTACAGTTTAGTAGGACCTGCTGATATGATTAAAGTTTAGCAATGGGAACTAGTATGTTGCTGAACCAGAACCTCAGGGGATGTGACTGGACTTGCTTGATTATCTGTCTTTATGTATAAAAATCTGTAGACTGTTCATGACTTGTTTGCCCTGCTTAACAAGAAAGAGAGGCTAAATTCCCATGCTAGAGATATTTTGGTTTGATGTAATACAAACTTTATTACGTGAGATCTTGCAGTAATTAAAATGTGTATCAAATGTGCAAACAGGGTGGGTTGGTTTTTTTTTCCTATAAATGCCTGAATTGGTTAAGCAATGTTTCTGTACTTTCATTAGACAGTAGAAATCTATGAGATTGCCTTCATTTGGCTTTCAGCTGTTTACTTTGCATCAGTAAAATCCATACGCTTTAAAGGAGATCTCAACTATAATTAAAAGTGTTATTGAACTAAACACAATTACCAATGTTTATCTCATTATGTAACGCTTTTGGAACAAAATGCGGAATTCAAACTTGCTTTTGCTTTGGCATTGTTGTTTTGCAGAGTTTAAAACAATGCCTATCATTTAATCAGGTAATGAAAAATACTGCTGCCACTCTTGGGGAAAATTTGGTGCCCCTTAAGTTCACATGTTTCAGCTACACTCTAGATACTGAGGCATGTTGAATTCCAAAAAGCAGAGAACAGGGAAATTGCACCCATAGATATTTTTCCCCAGCACATCTTCTACTGAAATTTGACATATGGAATTTTTATTTACTTGTACAAAAAGACAAAAAAAAGGGCTAATTTTCTAGCTGAAGAAATTTTTCGCTGAATTTTTTAATGCAAATTGATATATATAATATTTTATCATGCGTTATGTTCTTTTGAGCTCCAGATATCCATAAAAAAGCTTACATGACAAGCATTTATGAATGTACAGCAAGTAGAAGTCAGGCATCTGTTCAAGACTTTCTTCTTTCCCCTTGTACTTATAATGCCAAGAACTGTAACAGATACAAGATAATATGTAAAATACATAAAATTTTCCTCTAAATAGACATTGCTTATTTTTCAAGCTAGTTTATTGTATCTGCAATCTCCAGTGACCAGAAGGACTAAAATCCAGTGACACATATTTAGCCAAGATCTCCTGTGGATACATCTTTTGGAGAGGATCATCCTGATGGAGACCTACAAACTTTAGTTTCCCTCAATCTCTTCTCCCTGCTCTGTGCCAGTGCTCAGTGTTGTCCTGCTTCACTCCAGCTTTCTCACTCTTTGATTATAGCTCCCTTATGTAGCTGGGATGTTACAGCAGCCAGAACAGCCCACACTGGACCCTTTCCCGTCCAACAGGCCCATTGCACAGCAGCACTATGCACAGAGAAGGTCAGGACTTAGGTAGACCGAAGATATTCCCCATAAGAACATTTCAGTAGCCTCTTTGTCTTGTCATTTGGCAGAAAAACCAAGTGCACTTGCATTCAAGTAAGTTGTGAGATCTTGAGTCAGACTTAAGAAAGACATGGAGACTTGAGCCTTACCTCATAGGAATTCTGGATTGCATTGCATGCCAGCATAAATACTGGCAACTAGCAAATTGTTCAGAAATGAGAAAGTAAAAGGTGAATTCTTTCTCCCGTATTTCTCAAATTTTTTTCTTCTCTCAAGGCCATGCTAATTTTTTGTCCATAGGTTGTTAGTCCTCATGATGTTATGTACATCTTCACTGACCTAACAGACCTAAAAGTTGGCTCTTACAGAGAGGCCCTTATGAAAGAAATGAACAGCTCTAACCTAGTTGTGCATAGTTGCACTGGGGTTGAAAGGACTGGGGTTGAAAGATTGTGGAAGTAGATTTAGATTTTGACTAACTAAGCTCAAAACATTTCAAGTTCAAGAAAAATGAAACCTGGTGGAAAGAAACAGTTTGAGAACAAAAGGTGCCCTCTTGGACACTGGCAGTTATACATACTGCAGAAAGTTTTCTCACTAGTTACTGACACACTCCAAAAGAGGCTGTGCTAACAATGACACTTGGTTTCATAGGCCAATCGCTGCATGAGAAAAAGCTTTCAGTAGAGAAACTGTTCTCAGCTCAAGTTCAGTAGTAGCCTTGAACTAAAGCAGCTATAACATAGATAGATTATGCTGGTTTTTTGACTAATGTATCTCCAGAGCTGTGCAGATGTGGGGAACTTTAATAAAGGACCTTTGTTAATACATGTCAAGTGCCTATATAAATTGCTATATACTGTGTAAAAGGTGGACTATCACAGTGAGCAGAAATCTTACAGAAACATCTGCATAATTTCTCACTGATATTTTATATACTTTATGTGTAAGCAATACAACAGCCCTCCAAATAAGGATAAGATAGATCTGCAATTTGTGGTGATGGACAGTCCTAAATGGCTGATCTGAACTGCAGATACCAGGGAGAAACTTCCATCTCTTACTCTCTGTGCTTCATCATCACAAAAGCTGAAGCAAGCTCAGAAGCTTCTAATGCCATGGATATTTGTGTGCATAGTTTCAAAACCGTTTTTATCCCAAAATGCTGCAGTGGCAGTTCTTACCCTGGGAGTGTGTAGATACCATCATCACGATCTGTCAAACCATCTTCAGATACAGTGCTTTCAGGTTCTTGGAGAAATGTGGAAAGGGTATTTTGGGGCTTGCTGGAGCTATAAAAACAGTAGATCACATTTGGAAATGCTTCTTGCTAGACCATAAATTCTGTGTATTTACTTTCATATGTTGTGAATTGGGTTTGGGGTTTTTTTGTTTCATTTTTTTTTTCTTGACATGGGATTTCTTGAGCAACTCTTTTGTTCACTAAATTTTTCATTTTTCCATTTTCAAGTATCTGTGTACTAATTGAGGTCATTGAATGTTGGCGATTGAATCACGGATCCAGACTGGCAAGCAATCTGAATCGTTTATTCAAAGGAATGAGCTGGTTTTATACACTTTTCTAAGGCACAGTATTTCCTTATATGGCATGACCTATCCTGTGTCGCCACATCAGCAACACACTTTCTCAATGTCTTTTTATGGGGTGGTCACTCACTGTTCATCCATCCGTCAGCTCCCGGCAGGCTCCTCTCCATAGGGGTCTGCCATGTGATACCTCCTTCCCCCAGGATCCAGTGGAGACAAGTCTCTGTGTGCCGCCATGTGCTCCTTTGTGCTGCCATGTGCCTCTGCAGGCAGGTTTTACAGCTCACAACCCAATTCTCTCTTCAAATTCCCCATAATTCCCCCTTTTTTGTTTTATATGAGTAGGAATTATGGCAGTGATTAAACAGATAGAACTTTGAGAAACAACGTCTAAAACTTTTACCATCACTCGGTGTTGTAGTGGGGATTCCTACAGCATGTATATACAGCGAGCTCTGTGGAAAAGAAATATAAGGACCAGAACCTCAAGCCTTGACTGAGAGGGTTTCTCTAAAATACTTATAAAATTGCTTTAAAACTTTATTAATATTATTCTGAATGCGATTAAAAAATTAAGAACATTTAAACTTCTTTGCAGTCTTTTGTGGGGGGCACACCTCATACCTGCAGCCCCCCTTTTCTGTCCTAACAATATGTAACATGAACATCTTTCAACTTACCAAATGCAAGAAAATTTGTAACATAACATGCAGTTTTCTTACTAGGAACAGTAAAACAGTACATCTAATAAAACAAGTGCACACTGAATAAAAATAAGCAAGGTAATATCATCAACTGCTTAAATACTTCCCAGAATATCTATAAATTGGCCTTGGAAAATTACAATTATAATAATATTAACTCTTTAAGTGGTTTCAAAAGGTTTCAAAACGTAACAAGCCTAATTCCTGCTTTAAAAAATAGCTTACAAATTATAATTATTATCCATCACAAAAAGCAATCAGAACAATGCAGGGGGGTCGCAAGGTGGTGTGGTAAAAAAGCAGTCTTTGAGATAGGGTCCAGGATTGTGGCAACATTTTGAATAACGAAAACAGAAGAGTTCTATGGACCAGCCGCAGGAAGGATATGCTTAGCCTGCAGCTGCTTCTGCACAAGCTGGTGTGAATGTTCTATGCTGCAGCCCCCCCCCACCTCCGAGGAAGGGGCAATCAGTCCACTCAGTCTTTTTTTCCAGCACAGTATCAGCTCCCGAGAGCCCGCAAGGAACGGGAGCCCTGGCTGTAGCAGCACAGGTTGGGCAGCTGCGTGGATTCGGCAGCCGGCAGAGGTCCGCCGGCGCGTCTCGTCACTTCTCACATGCAGAGAGCCACTCGCAGCTCCTGCCATGCGCTGAGGGGAGCCGTGGCCCCGCCAGCTCCCAGCGCTGCTGATCCCGCCCACCTGTGGTGTGGGGGCGGCCACCAGGCATGGCTGTGGCTCTGCCATGTGCTCGCCACCGCTTTTTGGCTCTGCCATGTGCTCACCGCCATGGCGCAGCTCTGCCGTGTGCTCGCCAGCGTGGTGCGGTCTCTGGCGCCGCTCTGCGCTGCGCCTCCGGGGCCCCGCATGCTCTCCCCCCACTGCATCTGCTGCTGCACTCTCGCAGAGGGCAAATGGAGAGGGAACGTGCTACGAGGATGGGACCCCCCAGCTCCAGCCACTTGCTACGACATGGCTCCAGCTGATGCTGTGTGGCGCGGGGCGGTGTGAGCTTTTCTACAGTACCATCCGGCTTCCTTCCAGGCTCAAATGGGTCGGTGGACGAGGGGCCATCTTCTAGTTCTCCCGCAGCCCCAATGGACTTACGGCTCGCTGGCAGCGCAGAAAGGGTCGGCACAACTACTGGGGTGGCACAAGCATCTTTCTTTGTCCGGTCTCTGGATGCCGCATGCGCTATGAGCGCCTTGCACACAGTCCTCCACGGACGCAAAAGCTTTGTCAGCACTGCGTTGCCGCGTGTGACTCGGTTCCACAACGCGTCTAAAGCGTCCCATGTCCGAGAATCAAAAATATTGGTACTATCTAAAGTTGAATCACAGTTCTTTGCCCAGAACAAGAGTCTGTTCAAGTCTGTAGACTCGACTTTCCTGCCATGCTTCTTTAAAATCTGTTCCAATGTCTCTGAGATGTTCTGTCCCCCATGCCTCACCTACAACTTGTAGGGATTAACTGCTGTCCAGCTTTCCTGCTTCTTTCAGCAGCACTTCAAGTCCCACGGGGCTCACCGACAGACGCACAGTTGGGCGTATAAAAAATTCCACACACGGGGACACCATTTGTCTGCGATTGAATCACGGACCCAGACCTGCAGGCAATCTGAATCGTTTATTCAAAGGAATGAGCTGGTTTTATACACTTTTCTAAGGCACAGTATTTCCTTATATGGCATGGCCTGTCTGGTGTTGCCACATCAGCAACACACTTCCTTTATGGGATGATCACTCACTGTTCATCCATCCGTCAGCTCCTTGCAGGCTCCTCTCCATAGGGGTCTGCCGTGTGACACCTCTGTGACACCTCCTCCCTCCAGGGTCCGGTGGAGACAAGCCTCTGTGTGCCGCCACGTGCTCCTTTGTGCTGCCATGTGCCTCTGCAGGCAGGTTTTACAGCTGACAACCCAGTTCTCTCTTAAAATTCCCCATAACTGAACCCTTCTGCACAGAAAATTTGAGAATTTATACAAAGTGTTTAATGTGTGGGAACAATCATATTTCTCATATTTAATTGCACATTAATAATTCAAATTGGCAGGTGGATCCTGACCATTCCTTTTTTTAGATGCACTGCTATTCAAAATGTGCCGAAGGCTCTTCTCTGTTTGGTACTCATTTTCCTGCCTGGTTTACGGTCCTGTGGTTACCACTAGTTGTTTATGAAGTATTTCATTATTGTCACATAAGATTTTGGAGTCTCTGAGGTTATTAATACCACAATCACTTATTCCCTGTGAAAATGATACTTTAATAATCATTCAAGAAATTTAGAATGGTGCAACTCTTTTGTGAGAAACGTATTTAAATAGCATTTGTATGTGGAAAAAAATATACTCTAGCTGATGTTAGGTAAACTGAAATAGAAGGTGGGGGGTTGTGATTTTATTTTTTAACCAGTAATTGAAATTACCATTAAAGAAACTTGTGAACATAAGTCAGGGACTTGTTCATACATCAGGGACATTTTTGACATCCATTTTTAAGGTGGATTTAGTACTTTGTTGAATAATTTGTTTCAGCTTATGGAATTCATGTTATGTTTTACATAACTATATATACATGTTATTCAAGAGTTCAGTGACTTCATCTTTTATGAAGGTAAGGCTGATCATCCAAGCTACCTTTCAGAGAAGACCTGTCATGAAGTGGAATTTGGAAAGGCAGGTAGTTCTATCTGAAGTCTTTAAATTGTGGAGAATTAGAACTTATTTGCTTCTTCAAAGTAAATCTTGCCAGGAGAGCTGGGCCACTCTTGGACCTGCAGGGAAGGGTCCTGCCCAGATGCTTCAAGGGTACCTACTGAAGAAAACAAACACCAAAGAAACTGTTTTATAAAGCTTAGAGCCCATACTTTTGCCATTAGGTAGTCCAGTTACTAGACAGTGCAAGTGTCCCTCAACACATCTCTCATCTGGGACACACACAGTGCTGGGCTCTTCAGCCTCAGCCGCAAGCTACCATTCAGGTTAAGGTTGGGGTTTAGATAACCTCAAACCTACAGCTCCAAGGAGATTGGGCTGCAAAAGGCATACCAAGGAGATCAAGGCACTGTACAAACATTGCTCCCTCTACACCTTTCTCATTCGGTCATACAGCATACTAGACATCTCTCCTCAAGCTGCCTCTGGGGTATGTATTAGGTTTAGGATTCAGAGAGCCACAGTCTACAGCTCAAGGTGCATTGTGGCTGGAAATGGAATGCCAAGGAGGTTGAGGCACTGCACCAACATTGTTCCCTCCCAGCTTTCCCATCTGGACCATCCATTGTGCTGGTGACCTCAGCCTCAGAACCCAGCTGACATTAGATTTAGGGTTAGGGTTCAGAGACACACTGAGCCTACAGCTGCAGGGACCTGGGTGCTGCAAAAGACATGCCATGTTTGGTTTTCTCCTTCTTCCTTTTGCTATTCATTCTACTGTTGTTTTCATTCTCTTCAGTCAGTAGCTTTAATGATTGCAGATTTTATGCATTAAGCTGAGAGGACAGCTTTTCAAGATGGTCACATGCAGATATAAGTAAACCTTGGAGACATGGTAGAAACTCAGGGAAAAAAAGTAATAGTCATAAGCATTAAAACTATTACGTTTTTCAAATATGGCTTCTTCTTCACTCCCTTGCCCTGAAGTTTCACATCCTGGGAGTCATTAATGAAGGCAGACCCCATGTTCTAGTTCACCACTAACCAAGTTACAGAAAGATAGGATTTGGAAGAAGGCCAGTACAAAAGTGCTTTTACTGCTAGGGAAGAAAAAACCCTGGGCAATTGCTATTAAGGGGAAATGGTTCCTAATATGAGGTTATGTAATGGGCTGGTTCCTTCTGCAATTTGCTGACTGCTTTCAACTTTCACCCATCAATGACAATAAAACATGAGTGGTGTTGAAATAAAGGTTCAAAATAGGACCATAGTCTTTTTCAGGAACAGAAGTAGCAGAAAGGGAATAAAAGATTTAAATAAGAGACGGTAGTGCTGTATAACTAGAGACATAGATCAACAACTGCAGTGAAGGTCAGGAACTGCTTCACAAAAAAATAGCCTGTGGAAAAGAGCTCTTCCCATATATATATATATATACAATATAAAAGCTGTGTTCTATGAGATACTTGTTTTATTCAGCTTTTTAAATGTCTCAGAACTATGGCCCAGGAGCATGGCTCACAAAATGCAGCAACAGATTGGTGTTTAGCCTGCTGGCTCCAAGATTTTTTAATGTATTGGGAATTAAGTTTAAAGGATCTTTCTTCAATTAAATCCAGGCCTAAAGGCTGCTCAGTTGTCTTTGTAGCATCCAAGCAGAGTAGCCCAATGCTGGAATGGGCAATAACATCAGAAAACCTACCTCTGTGACTTAGTATTTTCTGGTAGAGTGGGAACAGCAGAGATGGAGCAACTTGGAGCTTTATTTGTGCCCACAGCTGGAAGACTCCTGTTGGCAGAAGAGGGAGATAGAGGTCTCAGTGTTGACTAACTCACCTGCAAATTAAGCCAGGTAAAGGACTAGACATGCACAGAGCTAGACATGGGACTTGATATTTAGGACATTGATTGTAACAGCAGGAAAATAAATCCTCAATCAGAAATAGATAGCCACTACAGAAATAGATATGTCAATTTTATATGCAGGATGCTGACATTGAAAAACAAGTCTTTCCAGATTGTCAAGTCCTGTCAGACACATCAGTGTGACTCTAAAAAAGCTCTGTTTGAAAAGAAATAAGCACTTTTTCCTTTATTTTTTTTCTTTCTCCTGTCTTGATAGTACTAAGAAGACTATGACAAATGCTGACATACTGCAGTCTTTGACAAGGTTGATATGTGTGCTTCACGCTGAAAGTGCAATATTCTGATTCAGCCAGATCGTGCCATAGACCCTAGAAATGACAATAGAATTTTGTTTTGTTATTCGGACATCAGTTATCAAGAAGTTTACTGCATAAGCCAGGTAGTGTCTCTGACACTTGAGAAGCTTTGCTATAGATGCAGGTCTTCCTTGCTAGCCAATGAATTTTGTATATGTGTCCACCTTGACTCTTCAGGTATCAGAAACAGGAAGAATTACCAGGGAAATATTTACCTACTGTGTACATGGTAGTA
Source organism: Corvus moneduloides (assembly GCF_009650955.1). Taxonomy (NCBI): domain Eukaryota; kingdom Metazoa; phylum Chordata; class Aves; order Passeriformes; family Corvidae; genus Corvus; species Corvus moneduloides. The sequence continues at coordinate 93,086,258 of NC_045476.1, read as the reverse complement.
CTAGTTGCTGAGGAAATGACAGCATTCACCACATCTGGCCAGCTACCTGTGGTGTCTTTTATCTCTTCTTACAACTCAAATTAGATTCCTTTTGATTCACCAGAGTATTCTTGACCTAATTCATCCTGCAAATTGCTAAAGGCCTTGACTTAAGTGCAAAAGAGTGATCTAGAGTGTTTTTAAATGTTGAAAGTTTTTCAGAAGTCTCAGTAGAAGTCTAGAAAGCAGAGAAAATAATCTGTTACGTAGGAAAAACACACTCATGCATGTCTGATTAGTAATTTTAGTAGAAGCATTGAATCCACTAGGGTATCTATTAGATTTTTCTCTAAAATATTTAAACTAGTCTTGTACTGTATGAGCACTATTCTAGGATCTGAAAGATGACAGATTTTTATTCAACAAGTACTTTCAGATTCAACATACCATAATTAGATACAGTTTTAAAATTCTGTAATTGTATAAGTTTCTGTGTTTGTTCCTAACAGCTCTGTATTTATTTTTGGTTTATGTGATAAAAATTGATCTGTTACACTTCCACAAGTAAAACAATTGTATGTATTAGTGATTTGTTTTGAATGATAAGCCATTGTCAAAGAGTTCCTTTACTTTTAAAAATATCGTCTTGGGTCTGGTTTACAAATAACATAACTGTTTAAATCATCTGTTGGAATTCCTATAGGATATACCTGTCAGAATGGGCATTGCAGAAGGCACACTGCATGGATACTAGACATGTTCAGATCTTTTGCTTCTTCACTATATTTCGCCCTGATTGCTATAGATTGTGAGAAATGTGCCTTTTCTTTTCTTTTCTTTTCTTTTCTTTTCTTTTCTTTTCTTTTCTTTTCCTTTTCTTTTCTTTCTTTTTTCTTTTCTCTTTTCTTTTCTTTTTCTTTTCTTTTCTTTTTTCTTTTCTTTTCTCTTTTTTTTTCTCTTCTCTTCTCTTCTCTTCTCTTCTCTTCTCTTCTCTTCTCTTCTCTTCTCTTCTCTTCTCTTTTTTCCTATTCTCAAAGTATCAGTTTCTTCTAAAATATACTGCTTCATTCTACATTTACATTGTGATAATTTTGATCTCATAGTCAGCCTTTTAACTCTTTATTGACACAAGGGCAAGGAGTGGTTGCTTCTGGGGAAAAGACAAGGGGTCCTGGGCAGGATAAGGGAGCTCTAGGGGAGGAGGGCAGGGACAGTAGGGCCTGGAGCCCACAGGGCCCTGGCAATATCTTCTGGTATGGTTTAGGAAGCTCTGTATTTATAGCTTCCATTGAAGGCTTATGGACAAAATTTGAGTTTATTCTTAAAAATTTGAAGAGTCTGCTTGTGTTTGAGTCAACTTTGTTGTTTCTTTCTGCTCCATAAAAATATCTGAACAGCTGCCATGCTGTGTTTTAATGTCTGTAAGGAGAATTGACCTAGAATTCCATAGCTTTTTGGTTTCATGCACAGGTTTTAAGCACAGGTACTTTTCATGTGAAGAGCAAGTGGCCATTGAAGACCCCTGGGTAAGACTTTCAGCTGAGGATGTCAGCAGCCATGCCTGGAAGGAAGGGAGACAGGGCAAACACCACCACTCAACTCTTCAGGGAGGAAATTTCATCAGCCCACAGCCAGAAATGATGTGACAGAGGAGCATAGCAGCTTTAGCCATAGAAGACAGAGAACCCTTGGGTGTCCCAATGGCCTCAAGGTGCTAGGGCAGTGGGAAGTCCTTCTGCAGCCACTCTGTGAGGGGCTTCCATGCCTTCTAGCCAACAGGAGAAGAAATCCGTCACCAGAGCTCATAGATCTTCAGGACATGGATCTTCAAGACCAGAGGGCTGAGTGACAAAGGCCCATTTTTTGCAGAGTAAAAGGATGTTTAGGTGGGTGTGCAGAAAAAATGAAGCAGATCATTCCCTGATGCAGGGTCCTTTGTGCTCATTTTAAAACATATAGACACTGATTAATAGCTGTAATATTCTAATGTGTTACAGGACCTGCACCATAAACCTGAGGTTTAAGCAGAGATAAGTAAATGCTAGTAATTCAATTTACTTTTTTCTTCTAAGTATTATTTTTTATGGCATTCCAATCTATTTTAAAAGAGGGAATTTGAGTTTTTAATCTTGAGAGAACTGTCTTGGTGTGGAAATGATTAAATTTTTCATAGACTGGGAAAGACAATTTTCAATACCTATATGAAAAGTTTGGTTCACATAAAACATATCAAGCTCCAAGTATTCAGCATTTGCAAGGCAGATCCCCTAAAGAACAGAATGAGTGAACAAAATGAGAGTAGGGTTTTCTTTACAGCTTGGTTATATTTGCCTTCTTGCTTTTCAATCTTTACAGTAAATTGATTTATATTTGCAGTATTTTCTCTAAAACTAGGATTATAGGGGTCTGAGTATTTGTTTTATTTTAAATAAACCAAGAGTCTTAGGTACGAAATTGTTCTTTAGGATACTGTCTATTCAATTGCATGATCTGCTGTCTTAGCTGACCTAGGGAAGCAATTGCTGTTTTCAGTATGAATTCAGCTTTGTAACATAGGCAGGAGCTTTTTCTTATCCATATTTCAGTACTTGCCAGAAATGTGATAGATATTCTACAACTAGAAAAAGGAACAATTCCTGAATTGAAAATCTTACAGTATTGTTCATTTTCCTGGCGACAGGGTACTGATAGCATTTTCCATTAGCTGTAATGTCACCTCTTCCTTTAACATAAAGGAAGATAGCATAGTGGCTATCCTTCCTTTCACCTTAGATGAACCTTGCTAATATACATTGGCTCATAAATTGGCCATTTTTTGGATAATTCTGTAATTGCATCTCTATGATATTTTCTTCTGTAAAATTGCTGTTGTTGCATTTTGCTGCTGGTATCTAACAATCCTTGTAACATTACTAAGGAATGTAGATCTGCCAAGACACAATAAAGAAGATGTCAAATGGTAGTTTGCTACACCAGCTGCACACGTGTTATGCTGCATAGTTCAACACATTGCCAACTACCTAGCCAGCACCAGAAATCTTTAGCCTTAAACAGTTGACACTTCGTTCTCTTCCATTAATTTCTCAGTCTTAGATATACTCAGCTTTGTTCATAATCTTGGACAGAAGAATAGTGGTTATATTTTAAAGATATTTTTAACAGCATCTTGTAGTGTCATGCCAAAGTGAAAGGACCTATACTGTAACTTAGTAAATGTTTCATCTCAAATAACCAATTGGAGGGATTTAGAGCAGACTCACGTCTCAAAATTATTTAGTGGTGCTATTCATAAATAATATTTAAAATGTTAATTGCTGAAGTGGAAAGATTTAAGTAAGTTTATTGTCAATAAGTGTAGGAATGTAAAATAATACAAATGTATACTTTGCCTGTGTCAAGTTTAAAATTACTGGGGGCGAGCTAAAAAAACCGCAAACTTCTTTTATTGCTGTTGAAGCATTATATAACAATGGGTTTTAATATTTGTTTATCTCTTCCCCTTTTTTTGTAGTATACATATAAATATTATGTAAGATATAAGAGCCTATCTATAGTAAATTGCAAATTATATATTATGCCAAAATCATATTTGTTCATACAGCCTGAACTTAAATACATTGCTAAAAGGCATCCAGTACTTGATGCTTTTTATTAACCAAAACATATTTTCATTTTATTTCAGGCCCCTGCTTCTGTAAATGGATCTGAATAGGTCTATATGAAGATAATTACCGAACTTCTCTACACTGTTTTATTTCTCTACTATCTGTACACATAATAATTTAGAGTCACAATATAACAGCTCAAATGGTCTTCAGTATTCAACAAAACTTAAAAAAAAACTTACACAAGGCTAAAATTTCGCTTAATGAGTGCCTATGAAATGATCACATGATCAAATTAAAGTGATTCCACTAGTGTATATGATAGTTCACAGATGGTAGGAAGAAGACCCTATGAAAGCACGTGCTTTTATCTACCTTTTCCCTTGAACTATTATCAAAGATTTCTCTTTAATGTTTCTTATGCCCTTAATGTAGAATTTGGGCCCTGGATATAAGTAAATAAAAACCAAAAGAAGGCTTTATATAGGGCTCTGAATGCACCCAGAGGACACACAGAGAAGGCTGGTCTGCCTGTGGCACACTCTCTGTAGGCTGGCCCTCTTCTTGCTTGCAAATTCTTGCAGATTGCCAGGGAATGGATAAGTGACTGCAAGGCAACACCTTCAGGCTCAGCATTTGGGAGGGAAGACAAAGCTGTGAATAGCCTTACCAGTAGCAGAGCAATGATGTTGAGTTATGAGGAAGCAAAATATGGGATTCATGGAAACGCTCAAGCAATTTTACTCTCCATGACAAAGAAGAAAACACTGCAGAGGCTAGAAAAACAGACAGGCTTGCTCTATTGGTTTCTAAATTTAATATGAGCATCTCTGTGTCAAAAATTTGGTTTTTAAATTAAAAATGGGCTCCTTTATGCCAAAAAAATCTCAGGAATATCTTATGTAATATAATACTGTTTGTTTTTACCTGACAATTTTTGGTCTAATATGCTGTAGTTCATCCCTTGTTTTAAATGGATGTCTTTGGGATTCTGAATGTAATTATAGCATAAATATCTCAAAATAAGGCAAGAGGGTAAAATCAAGATGAAGCTTCTGAAAGTTATGCAGTTTTGTTGATAACTCCTAGTTAATGGCATTTAGAAATTTTTCCTTTCTTTAAATTTATTGTTAACGCGAATACTGATTTAGAAGTCGAGAACAAATGTAAGGTATTTCCCACTAGTAGATGTGGTAAGCAGAACCACGGAATCTTATTTAAATATTAAAGAGTGTTTCATTAGATATTTTTTTTTAACAAATAAACATATTTTAGTCTAAGTGACTGCATTTGCACTTGGAATATTACTCCTATTGGTTTGAATTACGGTTTTGAAATGGGCACTAGCTAGTGACTCTTAGTTCTTTTAATGAGTTATACTGAGGATTTCCCTGCTTTTTGTGTAAGTCTCCACTTCTTTTGGAGTTCTGATCCTTTTTAAAGAATTATGAACCAGCTTAAAATTGTGTTATAAAGTTTGTCTTAAGAAATATGTCCCAAATTAGATAAAACCCCCTGAGTTTATAGAATCATCAACTTAAAAATATTCTATGAAAGAAACCAAATATTGATACAGAAATTTCAGGGGACTATTCTGTAATGATCTCCCCTTTCTTGTAGGTTATACTGCACTATCCATTTTCTCAGTTTAAGGTCATGTCACAGGGAAAATGGACGTATTATGAAAATTAAACAAAACATCTCTTTATTAGCTCTTCCTGGGGATGATTTCAATTGTACCTTTGCTTTAGAAAAATGTTACATGAAGTAAGCTTCTTCTATCAGAATTAAAATCTCTTTTGCAATAATTTTATTAAATCTTCATCCAATATGATTCCTAAAATCATTTACCATAAAAGAGTTTTATTCCAAGTGCCTGAATCCAGTTACAATTTGCAGTTTGCTGTTTTTCAGGAGATCTTATCACTCAGGTTTTTCATACAAATTGAAAATTGAGATGCTGATATCAAGAAAGGATTCATATTTTTCACAAAGCTTTGGAAAGTGAGTGAATTTAGAATTCCCATTCTCTAAGAGTTTCATCAATAGTAGTTTGAAAAGGAAGGTGGGAAGATATCTGGGAGTGCAGATTTTCTAGCTAATTTTCTTAATTGACTCAGCAGTAGGATGACAAGGTTTTCTCAAAACATGACAGCTTTCTGTTGTTTTTGTAAAGTTTTTGGGTTTTTTATCTTCTTCCTCTTAACTGCTTTCCCCCCCTTATTTTTAATTTTTTTCCAGATGAATAATAACCATAAAACCTGAAAAATTAGATCCATATTTTCCATGCATTTTTTTGGCATGGGGAATATAACTGTCTTTCCAACAGGATTTTTATGTTAAGTAAGCTGTCTAACCAGTATCAGTAAAAGGCAATGCCATGGTACAATTTCAGTATGTTAAAATGATCTTTAACACATTTAAAGACCTTACTCAAGAGAATGATGGCCAAATGATGTGTTTAAACACTATGGCCAGAGATTCATAGATTTCCATCTCTAGTTAAGGGGAAATATCAGGAGACATGCCAGAAGTCATCTGTCATGGTTATTATCAGTAGTTCCCTTTCCCTTTGTGTTGCTTGGAGGTAGGAGGCAGAGGAGATAACATGATAACGTTGAAGTGAATCATGAGGGTAGGCATTTCTTTTTGTTTTCCTTTTTTCTCCCTTCCCTTTCCCTTTCCCTTTCCTTTTCCCTTTCCCTTTCCCTTTCCCTTTCCCTTCCCTTTCCTTTTCTTCCTGAAATCTGTAGGATTCCTAAAAAAAGGTACCAAAATCCCAGGTGAGTTTTATTGCCTGAAAGGTGCAAGGATGTAAAGGAGAGAAGAATATAATTAAGGGTTTAGAGCTGTGAGGTTAAGAAGAAATACGTCTTTAGAAGCAGAAGAAGCAGGTGTGAGTCTTGGGGGCCAGGGGAACTCAGGATGGTATGCCCATCTTAGTGCAACCTCTGTAGGATGCCTAAGGAAAGCGCATCAAATGAAGGTCCCACAGCTGTCCAGCAGCTTGCAGTTGACCTCCCAGGTGGGCCAGGGCTTCTGAGTGGGAGACCAAGGGAGAGCAAGCAGTATGTTTGACACCTCTGTGTAAAAACACACAGTATCACAGGAGTGGTTCCAAAAAGTTTTTACAAGCCATTGCCAGGAGGGAGAGATACAAGAGGAGCTTCTAACAGGTGAGGGGAATTTGCCCTGTGATGACTTTATTGTACAAAGACAATCCCAAATAGGAAGCAAGAAACAGGTTGGCTATTTCTTCTGTAATTTATATATTTTTTTGAGAATACAAATAAAAATCTTTTCCAAAATAGATTGCAGTTATCTCATTAAATAGTCCCTACAAGTAGATAGTTCCTCCAAGTTGTTAGAGTGGATGGCTATACTTCATTAAATGAAACTTAGTAGTGAAGGGGTTTTGTTTTTCTCTTTATTTTGGACACTTGAATATAAATTTGTTCTCTCAAACTGTGATTTTTTTTTTAAGATATAAACACAAACTTTGCAGAATATTATTGTAATTATTATTACTATCATTAGGAAGTTGAACAGAATAATGCTTCTTATGATAGGTATCTGTTAGCCCTGTGGTCTCTGACTCTGAGTCAGAGCACTTGTGTGTAGTAAGAGCAATGTATCATTCCAAAGTCTGGGGCAAGGTTTTTCGTTATATTTCTCTGACTAATATCTGAGATTTAAAAAAAAAGAGCCTCATGATCATCCTCCTATCATGATAGCTCTGATGGCATTTTTTACAGAATACTGTATCTTCACTGTTCTTCAAGAATCTAGAGTGGGAATATTTGATTTTGTGTAATTGCCTGGAAACTTGAGTTTGACTTCTCTCACTTACCTGAAGAAATTCATTATATGTTTTACATTGACCTTTAAAGTTTCTCATCAAGAAATGGATTGCATTCATTAATGTTTTGTGTCTTCAGAGAATCTAAATTGTTGTTTTAAATGTATTTTAGGAGCAGACTGATAGAATAAATCTTCTCTTGCCCTTCTATTATCAAAAACCTTCATAAGAGAAATAAAAGAATGACATAAAATGCCATTAATGAGGTTAGTTGACAGTTTAGCATTAAGAATAGAGAAAGATATCTGTTCCTGAGCATGAACTGTAGAATGCAGAAAATTAATTGTTGAATTAATTACTTATATTTGAAAGGTTGGCATCAAACCATTCATCCCTATGTATTGCTTGGAGGTTGTAAATGACTAAAAAGTTTCTGTAGGCTGTAAATAAAGGTCTCATTCAAAACTCTATTTTTTCTCAAATGTGATAATTATGTCTGAAAGGAGAAGGTTCCATCTTCCTTCAGAAATGCTAACAAAAGTACATATGTGTATATTCAGGATTTTTTTCATTCACCACTGACTTAGAATTGGTGTACTCCTTATATAAGATGCAAAATATCATTTTTTCTAAATACCATTTTATATATTTAGGTTATTTTACTCTCTCAAGGTAAAGGGGAGAGCTGACCCATAGTGGAGTTTAGCTGAGTGAATATAGTCTGCAGAGATCTAGAGAGATATCCTACTTCCCCAGAAAATTTTTTGAGCTTGTAGCATGTTTGATCAAAATGAGTAGCTAGAGTATAGGAATTATTTGCCTTCTCTGAATCTTAAAAGTATTTCCTTTTGCAGGTGTTTTCATTTTGCATGGCAAATTTCATTGACTAAATCATGTTCAGAAAAATTCTTTGGACTCTTGGATTTTCTGGTTAGCTTCAGAAAGTTCCTAATGCATAGTCTTGTTTTTGACACCTTTTTTTTTTCCTTTTTTTCCTTTTTTTTTTTTTTAATGGGTTTATATGCTTTAGCTATTATAACTAGGAAAAAAAACACCTTAGAGTAATTTTGCTTTCAAATTAGTATTCCTTATACAGCAGGGCTGCATTTTTTTAAAATAATTGTTCTGAGTCCTAGTTTTGAAATGCCTTACTTGAGATATATTTGTATGTATATTATAAAGGAGCTACAAAAGAAAATCTACTCCCTATAGAAAGGCCTGCTTACACAACTTCAGGTTACGTGCCAAAGAATCTGGCTATTCCAACAAATAGGTTATATGTGAAAGTTCAAACTCCATCAGTTCTGAAAGCTTTCTCCCACAAGTGCAGTATACAAATTTTACTGTGTACCAAGTGAAGAAAATTTGTTACCATTATAATGCTTCCCATCTAAGTAGTCAGACCATGATAGAAGTGAAGTGAGCATGCCGATAATGGAATGTAAAAATTAGGCTCTGTGGCCCCTGGGCAACTGGAAAGCTTCCAGGATACATGTCTGGTGTTCTGCTTGGTGTCTAATAGACTCCAACATCTGATGTTCAGCTGTATCATATCATCAGCTGTCACCCTCTCCCTTTTTCCTCTCTCTCTCCCGGCTCCCTCTTTCTCTGACTCCCTCTCCCCATCCCCAGTTCTGTCCCCCTCTCCTTCTATCTCTTTCTCATTCTATTTCCTTAGGAATGCTTAATGCATTCACATTTTATATAATTAAATTGTATAACACACTTGGAATTAGGAATTAGAGGTTTAGAAATTACTTTGAGGGATTTGAGTAAAAGGAGCATAGAAATAATTGGGTAACAATACAAAAAAGAGACATTAAATATTTAGTAATTGTATATCATTGCACTTGAGGTTTTTTTCCTCACAATGAGGGTTAAAGAGATTATTCACAATTGTGGGGAGTGAAATCAAAAGATTATAGGTAAAAAATCTTAAAATAAGATATTATGAGAGATTGGTATTGGTTGGCTTACCATACTTTTATCAGTATGTCATACTGCTGTTATGATAAGCAGGGAAGAGAGAGGGAGATGTTTTCCTTCACAATGCAAATGAGTCAGTCAGGTGTCTGCTCTGAGTGGCTTTCTGGAGAACTCCGTCTCCTTCCCTGACTCCACAGAGCACCTCATGAGCTTCACTCTGCATCTGAGTTTGGTGCCTAAACTGGTGTCTAAAGATGCATGTTGGAATTATTTCTTCACCAGGAAGCCACCAAGAATACAGAAGATATCAGAGCAATGAAAATCTATGCCTATTCTTGAAACATGGGGTTAAAGACATATAATTGGAACCCTTCATTAGTTTTGGCATATATATGAATTTTACACTCCTACCATTGATGTAGATAAACCCCTCAAGAATAATACATGAAATTAATGTAATTTTTGTATTTTGGCTAGTAAACTATCCAATATATATTTCTAGTTTTTAGCAGCAATACTATTTATTCCTTGTTCTGTTGCATTGCTAAGTAGGGAGAGGTAACACTGTTGCAGCTTGGGGACTAACTAGGCATCTGTTGTTTGGTGGTGAGCAACAGTTTGCATTTGTGTCACTTGTTTTTCTTGGGTTTTATTTATCCATCATTGTTTTCATTTTCCTTGAAATACTATTATCAATATTATTATTATTATCAAAATACTAAATTTCTTATCTCAGCCCATGAGTTTTCTCACTTTTACCCTTTCAATCCTCTTCCCCCATCCCAGTGAGAAGGAGTGAGCAATGTGAGTGGCTATGTGGTGTTTACGTTACAGTTAGGGTAAAACCATGGAAAAAGCAATATTGCAATAAGCACTATGCAAAAGGAAAGGTTATGCTTACTGGTCATCTAGGCGTTATGATGCAGTGGAAAAGAAGGCTGGAAAAGTGAGAAAGCATGTTTATATTAAGTAGGTTCAGCTACAAAGAAGCAATTTTTGAATCATACAAGTCCTTGTAGAAAGCTACATGAATTTTTTCATTCATCAGAGGTTTCTGTTAATTTCTCAGACATCTCCACGGATGTAAATGATGGCATGTTAGGATTAGGAAAAAAAGAGTGACTACAAGTGAGAAAGTAAGGAAAAGAGAATTTATTTTCCTGCTTTTGCATGAAATTTTCAGAAACTCATGGTTTCTGTGTTCTAAAAGGTATTGACTGGAATTTGGGCGTGAAGTGTGTTGAGAAACTATTGTGCAATATAAATATCATGGCACAAAGAACAAAACCAAAAAAATAGTAGTGAGATTGAATTGAGAGACTGAGACATTGTAATGGAAAGAGACCCCATGCCTCATCATTGCTTGTCTCTAGCATTTTATCTGAAGCAACTCTCGAGGGATCAAGAATGAATTCAATCTTTCTGATATTTTTGCTTTGTATCCAGCATTTTATGTGACACACACAGGTACAAATTAGAGAAGAACTACATGTTTTACCATATTAGTGTTGTTAAGAGCATATCAGAGGAAGAGATCTTCAGAAGAGCTTTGCCACATCTCATTTGGAGCACTTTTGACCTATGGAATATCTTTTACAATTTCCTTTTAAAAATATTAATTTAAAAATTTATTATTTTCTGAAACTCTTCTGTCTTTTTGGGTTTATTATTTCTTTTGGCTTTCAGTCAGCTTTCTATGCAGGACTCACTTGCTCCTTAAAAAAAAAAAAAAGCATATTTTATTTACTGTGAGAACTACTGGAAACAGGTTGATTTGTTCCCATCACAGCTTATTTTTCGAAAAACAACATTTTCATTGGCCTCAGATTAGTCTAACTTTTTTTCTATAATTTTTGCATAAAATTAAAAGCTTTCTTTATTAGTTTAACAAAGATTATAGAATAATTACAGCTTTTATTGGTCATTAGTGACCATTTTCTTACATCAGTGACTACTTTTTGCTTGCAAATTGATAAAATTGAAGCACAGTGCATATCTACTTTGAGAAGCTGGACTGGGGTCGTTTCAGGAGTTTGGGCTCTAATTTAAATGATTTTTCTTTTTTAGTGTCAAATAAATTGAATTTCTCTGCACTGTAATGGTGGTAGCAGTAAAGCCACAATCCAAAGAATTTTGGAATTAAGAGAATTGTGTATTTTTCCAAGGGAATAATTCTTAGGCTTGCAATAAATACTAATAATCTTCAAAAGAACACAAGTCACGTTTCTTGTTTCCAGCTCCAATGAAACGTATGCTTGGAAATAAGTTACTGTTATTCAAAAAAGCGTGAATTAAACTCTCAGGTTGTGAATATATAAAATAGAATTTTTTCTAGTCAGTTGCACCACTTATATATGCATATTCTGCCTTAATCTGTTAGTGATACAAATATGTGTTTGCTTCTTTCAATAACTTTTAGTACTTCAGAAAACTGGGTGAATAAAATATGGTTTGTACTAGTTCATGCATTACCAGAAGTAGCTGATTTAATTCCTTCATTCTTGTATGTTGAATTATCCAACAATAAGGCACTTTGAATTAGAATTCTAGGTTCAGATTTTGGAGCCAGCTTTTATTTATTTTTCATGGGTACACAAAACATAATGTCAGGATTTGACATTACTGAAACACAATCGATATGTAACTCTTCATTAACATTTTAATTGGAATTTTAAAAGGCAAAACAACTATTTCAAAGTTTCATTTTTTTACACAGTCCAGTAGTATTCACTCACAATACCTGTGTACAAAAGCCTTCTTCTATAACTTCAGTTAGGATCAGCTTTACAAAATTATTTTCTCTCTGCCTTCTTTCCCACATTTTCATTTCAGCTGCTGTTGTGGAATCAGACTCATTTTTAGTCATTCTGATTTCTGTGTAATAGAGATTTTTCTTTTTTTGACATTGTTCATATTAAACTTCCTACTCATTTATCCCTGAAATATGTATTTTGTTAATCTTTTGAAAGGACTTGCAATTTTTAGAGGGAAAAAGTCAGTGTTAAGTTCTGATATAATAGTTTAGTTAGATGCTTTTTCAAAACAAATGGCAGAATTCGATTTCATTTAATGTAGAGCTTTCATTCATAGGCAAGGTAAATCATACAGAGAACAAAACAGTCTTTTATTTAAATGTGTGTAGTGGAGTTTTGGAAAAGTAAGTTTCTTGTGCTTGTATACATGTAAACTCACAAGGACACTTTCAAGATTTAGTGATAATCATACAAGAGTCAGTGATAAAAAAATACATTAAAAAAATTAACATTTTTTCCAACCCTATAAACCCAGTTATCCGCAAAGATTTAAAAAGCATCCTATCTTGATCAAGATGTCTTTTCAGACAATATCAATAAATAACAACATTTACCAGCCTCTTTCTTTTCATATACCATGGAAACTATAAAGTGTAACATTTCCACTTACATATTTAAAATAAAAAGTTTCTCTTTGACATTGTCTTTCCCAAATTTTTTGCATGTTCAGACACAAATATAACTCAATTTGAAAACTTTTATTTTAAATATGGTTCATAATCCAACACACAAATTCAAGTTGTTTGCTAGTTCATTTCCATTGACATATATTTAATTAGGATAAATCCTGTAATATTCAGCTTCTGAATGATGAGAAATGTTCAAATTCTGTAACATTCTGTTCAAATTCTTTACAACATAGAAATGAATTGTGATAGCAAGCCCGGAAATAATTTTATTTGTAATGTATAAGTGAATATATTTAGAAGATGGCAGAAAAATGGCCTACAATGCATAGCACTTAAGGATGGTTTCCACTTAGGCCTGATTTAAATAGTTCTATAAAGCTGAGATTAAATGATATAAGCAAATCTGTTCTATAAACTAGTCTGTTTCAGCAGAAGCAATATGCACTGTGCCTGTTTAATCAAATATATTTACTTGCACCTGTACAGCTTTTTTTGAGAGGGAAAAAAAGGGTTTTAACTGCAAATGTCCCACTTTCTCCCCTCCCCCCATATACTAAGTTTGTATCAGGTTTACAGCTGGCATAGATGAGTTTCAAAAGAATCATGCTGGGGATAAACTCCGTGATTATGCGCCTTTTTCCCTCCCCACACCTCCAACCTCTACATATCCTCTTCCAGCTCACCTGGGAGATTGCCTGCATCCAGGATGTCATCCCTTCCCCTTTAAAGGAGGCCTATGATCAAGGTATATGTCCAGCACTGTAAACAGTGATAAAATGGAGTTACAATAAAGTTGAATGCTAACTAATAAAGATATTCTGTACAATAATGAAATGTTTGATTTTTTTCAGTTCTCATATGCTCGCTCCCCCATTCCACCCCTATAAGATATCTATAGGGTTTTTACTTCCTTCCAGTTCCTGCCTAAATGGCTGCCAAGTCTCAGCCTGCAAAGTCTTTTTTCCATTACTGACAGTGGTTGGTGAAGGAACGTTAGATGTGTTCAGTCTTTCAAATGGAGGGGAAAAGGGAAAAAAGCTGAGGGTCTCAGGTCTTTGACACCAAAATTGTCCTTGGTGATCCATATGCAGAGACAGTGGGAGAGCTTGGTCCTCCACAGCAATGGCCATCACAAACGCTGAGTGGAGGATGCCCAAGGACCTGCCAATGGAACTATGTTGTACTTTTGTGTCACTTGTAGCACCATTGCCACTGTGGCAGTATAGATACTGCATGATCCTCCAGATGTAAATATTGCTCTCTTCCACACCTAGTAACTTTGAGCGCTTTTTCTGGACATGAGTTGTCATGAGTTGTCAGGTATTTTTTTGTCTTTTTCTCCATAAACTACCTTCTTTATCTGCTGCATCATGTCCTCAAGGAAGGGTATCCTAGAAATGGGTACCCTGGCACTCCTCTTTGCCTTTCTCTTGCCACAGCAGAAAAGGATTGAGAGTGGAACTGACAAAAAAGGGAGGTTTTGTCACTATCAGAAAAATCACTCTAAAAAAAAGAAAGTAAGTATTTAAATCTTGAGAGTTTCTAGATATTTTCCTGCACTGTGAGTTGCCATTAGCCATTCCTCTCCCCACCCCTAGGCAGGACCCAGCACTTCACCTTGTTGAACCTGGTACAGTTGCATGGTGGAAACCATCCTGCAACTTGCACCTGCTTAATAGATCCTGTCTGATACTTTTCTTCTGCAGTCTTCCTCTTTCACATTTCATTTACCAGAAGGAGACTTACCACAGTTCATAGGACCTCGGAAACCTGTTTGTGGCCTGGAAGTCAGCAGAGAAAGGTTGTGCTCCTGGTGCATCTTGCTTGCAGTAGGATGAGAGAAGATGGTTAAGGACTAAGATTAGTGTCATGAAAATGGAGCTACTAGTTAAGGTAGGTGGACTTGTTTTCTGGTTTCTAAACAGGTATAAAGAAAGAAACTGGATGAATGGGTGGCCAATTTACACTGTGGTTTCCTCTTAGCAACCTCTTTCCCTGCTAAGTTTGGGGATTCAAACCAGCTGGCTACCTGAATCCTCACATCCAATAAACTAATCCATCTGCATATAGTGGCAAATTAGACAGGCAGATCCTGGTATCTCATAACTTTCCCTGATCTTCAGAAGCATCACTACCTTCAGCTCTAAGCTTTAAGCATCTCTTCTCCACCATCCTGTCTGCCCACCTACCAAAAACACCAGAAAAGGACCAGAAAATTGTTTAGCCTTCTGCTAATCGGCTACGTGCTGATGGTTTATCTTGAGATGCAGGGCCCAGCAGGATGAAATGCTTTCTACTGTGCATCCCCAAAAACTGAATCAGAACTGGATTTTCATTTCATATTTGCCTGAATAGAGGATTTCAGACTTGTATTAATGTTCTTCAGGAACCAAAATCACACAAAGAGAATGGGGATAAAGAGTTCAGATATTCAAAATATTTCTTTTTCAGACTGTATAGACAGAGCCCTAAGATAAAAATTTAAAGTAGAAAACACCTTAGGCAAAAGAAATTTAATTATTTGAATGAATAAGTTATTTCACTTTTGTCTTATGCACACAAATTTCTCACTTCCTAGGCTGTATGTAAAACCTCAGGACACGGTGGATTTAAAAAAAAAAGTGCAAATGCTATTGCATTTTATAGGACCAATGGAAGGTGTTCAAGATTTCCTAATTAAAGTCCATTCATCATTTGTATAATTCAGAAATCATTTAAATAAAGGTGCTCCCAAAAAGTACACTTCATGTTAACAAATTCAAAATCTGTTCCTTTCGACAATATATTTATTTCAAACAAATTGTAAACTGATGATTGCGTGAAATACTATTCTGTGCTGACTGAAAGAACATGACCCTAAGAACTGTCTCGCACTACGAACACAGCATATGAAATATCACACATTACATCATTCTAAAGAGTCCTTGTACACTCTCTATGGCTTCGATCTCTGCTAAAGGGCAGTCTTCTGAGACAATAGATTGAGTTCAGCCTGAAAATGAATAGTAGCAAAGCAATATCCTGACCAGTTAAAACATAGACTTGATTCTTTGAAAAGGGTAATTTTACACAGTTGAAAACAGTTATGGAAAAAATCAAGTGGGAGGAAATACTGAAACATAAAAGCATGAATTATGATTGGGAATTATTTAAAAATACTTTATGAAATGTCAAAGCCTCCCACAATTTTATGCTCATGAAAGACTACTCTAGTAAAATAACCACCTCAGTTCAAGTGAGATTTGAAAATGGCATTAAAAATATTTTTTTCAAAACTACAACATACAGAAAAAGGAGAAGCAGTCAGAAGAGATCAAAAATTCTGGAATGTTGTAGCAGCGCCACAGTCTATATAGACTATTTAGAGTTAAAAATATTAAGAATGAATTTTATAAATTTACTGAGAACAAATGAAATGTAAAATCTGCAATATCAAAAGCAGATATTAACTAAGAGTGCTAAAATGACTAAGAAAAATCCACAAATCACACAAATATTACATAAATATTCTACTTTGGTGTTTAATAACATACAGAAAAAGAAAAGCTAATGCATCGGTTTTTTAAAAAAGATATAATATCTAAAAGCTGATAGAGCTGATAGCCAGCAATATCAAGAAAATGGGACATAGGTCTCTATTCATTAAGTATGTAGGCATCTGGCTCCGGCAGCTCTGAAAAAAGCAACTAAGCTTTCTATTGAGAGTAAAAGTACGGGTCAATCACCAGGGAATAGAAATCAGAAAGCTTTAAGTTTGAATGATTGACTGCCTTAAATAAGGTAATAGAAACTGTTTATCCTCTGGCACATCAAGGTTCTACCCAACATAGTTGGAAAGTGCCTTAGATTTCATTAAAATAGTGTCAGGGTGGAGTTTGGGGGGTTTTTTGACATATTTTTCAAGACCCTGGAAAGCAGCTTTATTTTTAAATCATGCTTAGAGGAGTGACTATAGTAAGAGTTAGGTGGCAATATATGACTACTTCCCAAACTGTGTGCATGTTTTATATAATGACAGTTTAGTGTCAAAACTACAAATTACTTCTGTAAGGAAGCGTGGATTAAGGATCCCCCTCCTTTTTGGTAAACATTCTAACTATTAGTTTACCATTTTATGTAATTTTTCTCTCTTCTTACTGCCCAATTGACCTGTCATTATTTTATGCAAAGATGATACAAGCAACTTGACCTTAGAGTAATTTCTACAGTAGCTAAAAGGGTTTCTTTCTACTGAAGGATGCCTTTGTTTACTGTTTTTGGCAAAGGAAGTTTATCAAAGCTTATACTGCTTAATAAAATAGGCTCAAAAAAGAATGCCTGACTCCCAAGGCCCAGTGAGTGGATTGAGCTCACATCCACAAGACCTCTTTCACCTTCATTTCCTCCAAATCTGTCTGGCTGTATTTATGGCTACTCAGTGGATATCACATGGGCTTCTAATCTGTGTGGATACAAGTTTGCACCATGGACAGCTTTCATGCAGTGTGCATAGGACAGTCAGCACCCACAAAGAAGATAATGCCTTGTTATTCTCCATTTAGCTCTTTGTGAAGCAGATTGGTGCCAGTACTTCTGTCATTTTTGTGACTTCTTTCATTTTTGTCACCTCTACATTTGCTGGTAATGTTCATGACAGAGACAGCTTTTGATGCTACTTCTGGTCTGCTCACTGGATGTAGGGATCTGAGGGTCTTCCTTTGCAGATAATGTCCTTGGCAGGCTGCCCGAAGGCATGATCTGGGCATATTTTGGTGACTTTTTCCCAAATTTTAAGGACTGATGCCTCTCTGATGGCAGGTGCACATCAGAAGACAGGCTTATCTTGTCAGCACTGTGCTTTTGGGTCTGGAAGAGGCTCAGTGTGCACTATATTGTAAGAAAATCCCTAAAGTCATGACACTCCTTTGCCATATCTTCTGCAGCCTGCTGTGTAGGGGTTGTGGGTCCTGTCTGCCTGCATATTAGAAGATGCTCTGCTATGCAGTGTTGCTGCCCAGACACACAGAGATGTAGCAATGTCCTCTGCCATTATTATTGAGCTATCATGTGCTGCTTCTGCTGAAGCACAGCCATCTGAGCTGTTGCCCAGTACTGAGTGCATGTTCACCAAGTTGTCATGAAAGCCAGTCTGTCACTACAAATTCGAACTGCAGACAAACCTTGAAGCTGAACACTTGAGTCCTGAACTGCATCTGTTCATGAAGAGCCAAGAAACTAGGAGGTGCAAGGCAACAGGGGGATGTTACCTCATGAGTAAGCATATGAGTGGAGCTGATGTTGAAGGCTAAGGATATTGGGAGTGTTGGGAAGTTTTTTTGGGAGAATATGTCACGGATATTTGCCACTTAAGACAATCAAAATCCAGTCCTAAGAACATACCTTTCATTCCAGCAGTTCCTGAAGGAAAGTGTTTCTCTTCTGAGCAATAGCTTATGTGCCCTCAACAGATCCAGAAAGGATCACGCATCCCTTTCTAGCCATATATGGCAGGAACATTCCTGCTTGGAGGGATGTATGTGCAAGCTGCACAGGGAAATGTATATGAAAATTAGAGATCAAAGAGACCGACTGCTTTTTTCTGAACCCAGTAATATCGCTAGCATAGCTAATGTGATCACATTCCCCAGAGATATACTGGGAAAACATTTCTGGTGGTGATGACTCTTTTTTCTAGAGGAAAGGCTCAGTAACAGTGACAGGTGGGAAATAGAAGATGCTATATAAATAGATACAAAGTGGAGGTTTTTGGCAGACAGGGTAATTAACTACTCCAACAAGTGCCCTGGAACATAGTATAGATTTTTAAAGACTATTCAATGAACTACAGCTTTAAACAATTATGAGCTTCATACAAAAACTTCTAGATAAGGTGCTCCAGCATGTAATAGGCAATTAAGCTGAATATATGACCCTAAAGGTGCATTTAGGTTGTAAAAGCTAGTAAAGTGCCTCTTGAAACTCCTTACTTGCATCCAGTGGACAGTTTTCGTCATTCTTGTCAGTCAATGAAGGTGGAAAATTAAAAGACCTTTTTATGAAAGTTTTTTCTTAATATCACATCAGAATTTTACACATTAGAGTAGTTGGCTTCTCCACAGTCTCCTTATTCTCTCTTTTATATCAGAGCTTGATAAAAGGATAGTTATTGTTGTTCCATCTCTCTTTGACCCCACTATCACAAGTCTATAACCATTCTTGCCAACCTAGGGGATTAGAAGTGATCAGCTTTTATGTGGTTCACAACAGTTGAAACAACACACACTTAACTCTTTCCCGGTATTTTTTCAGAAATCCTCTCACTTGTATTAACAAAAGTGTTAAATTGATTTAAAGCTACTGGTGACTTAAAGATAATTTCTTCCACTTGGTTCACATCATAATTAGGCTGGTCACATGAACAGAAAAATTATTCCTTGTATTTCATCTTTGGTGTTTATTCAGAGTTTGTATTCAAGCATGAAAATTTCTGTTAGGTAGCTAAATGTCTCCTCTCTGAGCAGATAAGTGATTTTAGAGGTTTGTTGATGCTTGTGACACATTTATTTTTTTAAGCTGTGCTTATCAGTATGCACAGTGATATAAAATGCAAGCTGTTTTCCAAGGTTCAAATGGGAGTCCACTGTATATAATATAACAAATTCTTCTCAGCCTTCTTACTGTGATTTCATGGCTTTAAACTTACGGAGACCAATATTATGTTTCTTTCTGAAATAAAAGTCAACGACAGGTATGGTTGTCAGCATAACAGTTTTCTTCAGGAGAAAAGCAGAGAATGCGTTGTTTGTTGAGTATAATTCAGATACAGAACTCCTTGTGTATCATCTCTCCAGCTGAGGGCTTCAGACCACTTAATGATTGCTCCACTCTCTGTTGTGGAGCAGAATGAGTTAAACATGGCTGACTTGCTAAAGTTGGTCCAGCAGGAGCTATGAGAAAGTAACCAAATTAAAAGGTCCTGGCCATTTTCAAAAAGCTCTTACCGCTGCTGTGAGTTCAACAACTTGAAGGGACCCAGGGACAGTTGAGATATCTGAATTCCATTGTCCCATATCCAGGTCTCACCAAACTAAAACAGAATTATGTGTCTTTCCAGATCCATCGGAAAAAACTGTTAGAGCTGAAAGTGGCACTTGAGATCGCTTAGGCTTAAGCATAGAAACAAATCCTGTGCCGAATAATTTGTGTGCTGGCAGATGCACTAAAACCTGCACAGGAAAGGCAGCTAGAGCAATTTG
Source organism: Corvus moneduloides (assembly GCF_009650955.1). Taxonomy (NCBI): domain Eukaryota; kingdom Metazoa; phylum Chordata; class Aves; order Passeriformes; family Corvidae; genus Corvus; species Corvus moneduloides. The sequence continues at coordinate 93,066,272 of NC_045476.1, read as the reverse complement.
AAAAGTCTCAGAAGTTTGCTGAAGCCACAGTAGGTATGTAGAGGTACAGGGGACAAAAATTGTGGCAGGTTCCTGTCCTGCAAGGCTGCAGGAGCATCTTCGTGCTTTCATTATTAACTGTGCAAACATTTCATGTCGTGTGGCAATAGTCTTGGGCATTACCATGAGGAAGAAACAACCACTCCAAAAGTAGTAGGGGATCAGTCAAACTGTTGTCCCACTGAAACAGCAGGCCATGTGGTTGTTGGTTGGGATTCAGGATAATGGTCAACATAGGTAACTCTGGATCCCGATGAGCCACTTGGTGTGTAGTAACTGCTGATGCCACACGTTGTAGAGCCACTTGTCCTTCAGATGTAAGAGTTCAAGGCGATGCATTATGGGTGTCACCTTTCAGCAATTCAAACAATGGCTGTAGGTCTTGATTAGTGATGCCAAGCATGGGCCGTACCCAGTTGATGGCACCCAACAACTTCTGCAGATCATTCAGTGTGTTGACTTGTGTTCACAAAGTGATTGTTTGAGGTTTCACAGTTTGCTCTGTGATGCACCATCCTAGGTACTGCCGGGGTGGAAAGTGTTGTACCTTTTCTGAAGCAATTTTTAGTCCAGCCTGTTGAACAGTGTGCATAACTGCAGTTAAGCCAGCTTGTGTCTCTTCGGCAGTGGCTGCAGCTATCAATATGTCATCCATGTCGTGATATAAAAGTACCACAGGGAAATCCTGGTGCACTGGAGCAAGAACACAAGCAATGAACCATTGTCATATTGTTGGACTGTTTTTCATTCCTTGTGGCAACACCACCCAATGATATCGCTTCAGGGGTTCCTGCATATTTACACTTGGAATTGAGAAGGCAAATTTCGGTGCGTCATCAGGGTGAAGGGGAATTGCGAAAAAACAATCCTTTAAATAGATCACCACCAGGGACCATTTTTCTAGGAATCATCGTAGGTGAAGGTAATCCTGGTTGTAAAGGGCCCAAATCTTTCATAACCTCATTGACTTGTCTTAAATCATTAACAAATGCCACTTGGCACGTTTCTTTTTGATGACAAACACAGTTCCATGGGCTGGTGGATGGGACAATGTGTCCCTCTTGCAATTGTTCTTGCACTAACGTGTTGAGCACAACGAGCTTGTCCTGGGTGAGGGGCCACTGATCTACCCAAGCAGGTTTTATAACAGTCCACGTTAAACCCAGGGTGTCGCGCACATCAGCAGCCCCTATCAAAAACCCATTTTTATGCAGACACCAAACTGACTGAAGCACATCTCGGCCCCATAAGGTCAGAGGACTATTTAAAATGAAGGGCTGGGCCATGACCATCTGGCCTTCTGGTCCCTCAAACACAATAAGGTTGGAGCTCTGCTTGCTGGCAACTCTCCATCTTCTTCAGTCAGCCATCGTAGTTTGGATGCAGTCCTGGAAGCCTAGTTAGTAAGGAGAAGAGATCATAACATGAGATTTCCAGAAATAACACAAGTTATTGCTGTAGCTTCTTTTCTCTCTCTGTTCTGTTTATCTTTGTGAAACAAGTGGCTAAAAGCCATTTTCTAGTGCGGTAAAACAAATACATGGCAACAGCTTCAGTTCTGCAAACTCACTGTAATGAAAATATAACTGTTCAACTTATTTTCTGGTAGTACAATGAGGTTTTCTACCTCAAGGTGCCTGGTGTCTTCTAGCAACCCTGATTAAATCTCAATGAATTTTTTAATGCCATTATTTTTTTACATTAACAGAGGTTAATTCTTGAGGCAGTTTTCACATATATGCACAGATAAGTTTACTGCAGATTAAATCCAAGTATATAGACAGTGCAGGCCTTGAAAAGGAACTTAAGGGATTGCTCATTAGAGCAGTGGTCAGAAACACTAATCATCTGTGCCTCTGTCTTGTTCACAAACTCCAAGTTCAAAGGCAGCTGTTGGTCTCCAGGGAATACTCAGATGTTACACTGGAACCATAGTGGCTGAAGAGTTACATTTTCTCCTCAGTCTGTTAATATTGCTAACGCAAATTTATTAAAGCTTTCAAGACTAAAGTGAAAAAGCCCTATTGGCTCACAGAAGCTGTGTTCTGGTGTCTTTTATAAAATTGAGGTGTAAGAACTAGATTTGAAGTCAAATCATGGAGCCATGCACGATTTACTGTACTCTGCTTTATGTTTTGTAAATACATACTTTGTTAAGGTGACAGAGAGATATTTGAAACTACATTATTTGAACCATTTCCAAAGGGCTGATACCTAAGCAATTCTTCCACACCTGCATTTCTCCCATCCTGGATTAGGACTGCATTGTTTGCAAATTCTCTGACCATGATCTGACATTTTGCAAATTTGATAGATTGAAAAAAATATGGAAGAAAAACCACAGGCATACTGGAAGAAAATGAACTTATTCTCTTACTCACTGCTCCATACTATGAAATATTAATCTTCTTGTGGGTTTTTTATAATACAAATTCTGTTTGTGTTGTTTCTTTTATTCTTCTCATAACAATAGACATTTGTAAATTTGTCCACTGATGATTCTGAGCATCTATTTTCCATTTTAGTGCTGCTCTTAATTCTCTCTCCAGGCATCTTCAAGGCATGCCACACATTTTCTGTATTCTGCTGTGAGAATGCAGTAAACATGAACAAAAAAATAAGGCACATTTGTTCTGTATTACTGATCTTTGCATGATTTTTTAAACAAAACTGGCCTGAAAAATGAAATTACATTTGTATACTATAAAAATTACAACATATTCCTTTTCAAGGTCCCGTTGTTTATAACCTGCTAAACACTTGCTAAGATATCTAGAAGTCTTCCTAGGAACTTAGTAGTTGTGATAGCTTACTCTCTGTGGTTAGCAAAAATAATTTTACAGTTAAAAAAATAAATGTGTTCCAGTTATTTGCAGACTTAAGGGCAAAAGCCAGCTTGAAATTGTATGTTGATATTTTATCTACCTATGTGAATTGCACAGCCTGCAACTCAAAGGTTAATGAACCACACAGGGCAGTTGGAAACCAACGGTCCATAGAAACTTTAATATATTGTACATACAACCATACAGTTCCTCCCAATTAATTTATTTTTTGTTCTCTCAAGTGAGGTATTTCTGCATTAAGCATAATCTAAATCAGCTGTGTATACACAAACTTGAAAAGAGATTTTCAAGTAAAATAATGAAATAGAGGCAGCATAGCTAGATGTTAAAAACCTGCAGATGTGAATTCAGAAGCACACAAAAAGTTAATGTGTTGATATGATCCAAAAATACTCTTCTATTTGTGTTCTTCCTTTCTGTCTTAAGAATCAAATATCCAACAACAAGTTAGTTGAGCAATATGTCCCAAAACAAGGATATCTCCCTGAATGTTATGAAGGGCTGGAATAAAACCGACCTGCTAATATCTGATGACAATTGTAAGCGGTTTACCTGTAGGTTTATTAAATCCCTGAATGGATATTTCTCAGTGTCTGCTTCAAAACCTACTTGGCCTTCAGAGCTGAGAGAGTAGCATCAATGGGAATATTAGAACTTTGAAAAAAGCAGTTCCAGCATACTAAAGCAGACTTAATAAATTTCATTTCAGCAAAAGAAAGTCTTCCTTCTGAGTTACAATGAAACCCTGCTAAAAACTTCAGAGAAAATCTGTTTTAATACAAAACAGTCTTGACCCTTGAAGGCTTTGAATGATCATAGAGTTTTTAGTTATGCCCATTAAACAAATAAAATTTAAAATATTTTTTAAATTCTATCATATGTCTATCAGTATGTATGAGCTTACTGAGAGAAGAAATATAAATTAATGTTCAGAATAAACAAGTGGTCAGAAAATTCAAAACTTCTTGATGAAAAAATTCCAATTATAATCCAAATAACAAAAACAGAGGACAAGTACAGTAAGTTTTTAAGCCAAACAGATTCTTTTACTCAGATTCTTACACCAGAAAGATTTAAGAGAATTCTTACAGAACTACCAAAGTTATTAGGTAGTTAATAACAACATAATAACACAAAAATCACAATATAAAGAAATATAGTAAATATAATAAAGTACTATACAACAGATCTCTACAAAGCAGTTCTACACATTTTGTATAAAGATATAACAAATTTTAGCAACTAACAATTGCCTCTAAGACTGTTGAGCCAACACAGAATGAAAAGTGATGCATCAGAAGTACTGTTAACTGGCTGATTTTAGGAAAGACAAAGTTGCGCATTACATGAACTTTTCTACAGAACTATAGTAAAGAGATATTTCTTTGTTACCACAAAATTAGATCATTCTCAGATTGAAAAAAAAAAAAAAAAAAGTTATTTTAGTAGCATTTTCAGTCCAGGAAATTTTTAATTCAAATTTTGGATACCACCTGTCAGAGACTGAAATATTATAGTTTATGACTTGAACATTTTCTTAAAGAACTTTTAAAACTGTATTACAAAAGCTGCAAAGAAGACTACTGCACCCTGAATGGGGCCCTGACTGAGGCCTTACGCTGCTCACTGATGAAGAGAAGATAAAGTAACAACTCAGGGCTGGGGACATTCACAGAGCACAGGCTTAACACCTCCAAAGGTGGAGACCACAGCCCCAGGGCTATCAGCTGCCAGGCTCGAACAGACCCTCCACCAAAGGGTGGGGGGAGGAGAGGTTTTGGGGGTGTGTTGGAAACGCCTCTGGTCGGAAACGCCTCTGGTCAGAGGCAACAGTGACTGCCCATCCTCCACTGTGCCGAGGAGCCCAGCTGAGGGGTCCTCACTGGGGGGGGGAAGCTTATCCACAGCAGAAGGGGGTGACATGGCCCATCACAGTGGCCCCCTCAAAGGGGTCCCCAGACCCTGCACCAGAGCCCCAGAGATGATGCAACAGACCCTCAGTGTTGCAGGGGACAGTGTCAAGCCAGCCCCTGCAAGAGGAGGCATGTGGGTGTTCCCACCTGGCCCACAGCATATATTAATCCACGGGATTCTGTACTCTTTGGTGTGTGGTGTGGCAGTGTGGCCACAGTGGCAACGGGAGACCCTCACCACCCTCAGACCAGATGGAGGGGAACAATGAGACGTCGTTGGGACCCTCAGATGGGTGATATGCTTCCACCTAACCCCTGTCACCTCTCCCTGTTCCCCTACTCCCCACACACTCTTCTTTTCTTCTATTTCTTTCTCTCTTTCTTTTCTCTTCTCTTCTCTTCTCTTTGCCTCTTTTACTGTTAAATAAAACACATCAATTTTTTGGCATCAACATCTAACCTCATTTGGTTTTAATCTCATTTCTGGGAATATTTGGAACCTTCTAAGTTCCTTCCGGTTTATGCACAGAGACTTAGCTTTCTTTGCTTTTCTGGGTTTAAACTGGATCGTAACACCACCACTATATGACATTGAGTTGTTCTTAATTTAGTTCCTGTTGAATCACTGGGACAAAGCTTTAATCATGACACTGAGTTAGAGTCCCTGACTTACACCAGCTGTCTGACACGTTACTGCATTTTTGCTCAAGTTTTCATTACTTTGCAATTAGCAGTTAGCAATTAATAGTAGAGGCAATTTTTCTTTTCCAGAAAAAAGGAATAGCATTTTTGTAGAGTCTGACCTAAGTATAAACATAGTTCTCAGCTGTTCTGTATTTTTTAGTTTCATTTTAGAAAAATGTAAGGAACTAAAATTCTCAATGCCTTGTCTTTCGTTTGCAACCTATTCTCTCAGCTATTTTACACTTCAAAATAAACCCAAGTGAATATAGTGCAACAATTCATAAGCATAAATGTATGGAACCTCATGAAAATTGTCTGAGTGAGGACAAGTATTATTGTCTGAATTTTTTGCTGATGAGTGAAGTACAGAGAGATGAAACTATGTGGCGGCAGTTCTGAACAGCCACAGCAGTTGGAATTCAAGTATGAGTTGCAGTATAAAGAATTTTAGACTGAAGACATTTTTGAAGAAACACCTAACATAGAATATTTTTACAATTTAAACATGATCTGTTACTTTTAGGAATATAGTCAAAAGATGAAGAGTGAAGTGGTTCTCGGAGAGTTTCAAAGAGGAAATAAAGAGTTGCTAAATTTAGGTGCTGAAAATCTATTTTAGAAATCCATTGTAATTCTGATTTTAGTTATGTGTTTGTGACTAGAGCAAGAATGCAGTTTTCCCAAAAATGTTGAACTATGAAATTGGAACTGAAATCACTGTCTGGTTTTCCTCTACATGTTTGCTCATACAGTGGAAAAACAATGTGATAGAATGAAATGTTAATGGCTAATGTCTCAAACAATTGGCCATTTCCAAAACAAGAGGGTGCTTTGCTGATGATGTGCAAGGAAATATCCAGGTGCATAGTGGGTGTGCACCCACCACTGAATATACAAGCTGGGTTTTGAGCCAGATAAGGGAAGAGGAAGATACGACGCAGATCCTGCAAAATGGGATAGTGTTTTTTATCAAGCCAATGTTCTCCCTTACAAAACTGGCTCCCTGTAAATCTCCCTCCTACCCCCAGGGGAGGTACTGGGATATTCATACATAGGCCTGAAGGTGTTCATCCCTTCTGATGGGGCATAACTGGCTCGACTATGCTGGCATGAGAGGCAGTGGTCATGTCTTACAAGAGGTCATAAACCATCACATCAAAGACCCCTGATCATATATTCATTTCTGGGGTCTTCCACAGAGGACTGTGCATGATCCACAGTGTTGTAACAGACAGTGTTAAACTCCCCCCTTCAGGAGTTCCCACCTGAACATGAGCATTTATTAACCCATTGAACTTTGTGTTTATGGGCTTCTCCCACCCCTAATGTATCAAGTCTTTGACCATCTATTTGACCAATTGACATAGAAATTGCAAAAATCAAGTGTTGGGGTGACCCAGCCCACCGCAGCGCTGGGGCAGTGAGATGCCAATCAATCCCATCCCCTCCCCTGGATCGAGTTCCCCAAAGAGGCAGACTCAGAGGGTGGGTTGATGGGCGGCTCAGAAGCCTAAACTGCACCCCCCCAGGCTGGGTACAAGCCGCCTCCCCCGGTTCGAGAAAATTCTCGGTTACTCAATTGTTCATGGGTTCTTTGTTATAACCCCCTCCTCTCGGTTTACCCCAGTGGCTCTTGTTGAATTGTATCCTCCCCCTGGCTTGTAACTCATTGGTTGTTTTCCCCTTTCACCGGGGTTTTCAAATTCCCTATAAAACTGAGGACAAGGCTCCGAGGAGCCATCCCATCACAATCCCATCGCATTCCATCCCATCACATCGGATTCCAGCCTGTTTAGGTTGCGAAACTTCTAACAATAAACCTGTTAGAAGCCAGACCCGAACAGCCTCTCTCTTCCTTTGTCTCCGAGCTAACATGAGCCGACATCATTGGCTCCTGCCATGTTTCCTTTGCAAGCAGCTCTTTTCCTGATCCCAAAGTCGCTTCTGCAACAGGCAGAAGTAACGCAGCTGGACTGTCTCTGACCTGGGGCATGCCAGAGCTTGTGCTTCGAGCACCAAACACTGCGTTAATCAAGTCTTGTCTTTGGGTCCACAAGTGGTGACATCTTTCCTCTTTTCTATCCTTTCACTCTTATCCCTTCTTTCTTTCTTTTCCTTATACATTTTCTTAAGTGTTATTTTTATGGTTTTATATTGCTATATTTCTATAGATAATAACCAAAAGGGGCTACATACCTCATTTTCGTTGTAACCAAATTGTTCTAAAATAGACCCAACATGTATATATACACACGCATATTTATATAAAGGCACTGGTCATTCATTCAGCATCATTTCACTCTAATCTGCCCCAAGGGATCTATTAACAAGCTCAGTTGCCCTCGCCTTCAGGGCCAGGTCGTAACACACAAGCATTTCAGCTTTAAAAATCAGGGAGAACAAGACAAGGAAAATGTCCTTCCTTTGAATTTATGTATCTACTAAGGTTTTCTTCAACACAAATATACTCAAGTCCACTGGGAAGATAAAGGCTACAAGTTGCTTATTTGTGGAAGGATTAGGTGAGTTGAATCTAAACAGTTTAATACTGTTTGATTTCATTTTGCTCTCGTGCTCATGAAAACAAAGATTTTCTTTTCTTACAGCAGTACACACATTGGTTATTTCATATTATTAAAAAATATCCAATCCTCTTGTGTTTGACCAATGAAAAATTACAGGCATGTAAGATGACCAAGGCAAACCATAAACAACACAATTTCTACTACTTTGACTGGGCTTCAATTATTATTAATTTGTGTTTAAAAATCCAATCATGCCATGGCCACATTATAAATGTAGTGTTTCATTGTGATGATGATTTGATGATATGAACTTTCCGATGGTTATGCAATAAGAATGATCAGCTAACATGGTAGAAAAGCTTTTCCCCACTTTTGCTTCCAACTCTGGCCCACACCCCTACTTTTCTAACAAAAAAAGGAAAACTGGAACATGATACCAGCCTCACTCCCGTGTCTATGCTGGGAAATAGAGCTTAGGAAAAAACAAATATCAACTTCAGACTTTGTTTTAGTAGATACTACATTTTCTTAGATGGGAGATTCATCCTCAATGAAGCACAAAGGACAACAGCAAACTTTTTGACCTACTGGCAAAAATAGGTGAAGAGGTGCAGCATGTATATCAATAAAAAAGGAGGAGAAACATTACCCCGCTGACCAGTGCAAAGGGGCACATCAGTGGATTATTCAATCCTCAGCCTGTCAGCCCATCAGGGTCGCTAGGTTGTGATGTTCACTGCATTAAAGAGTACAAGGCTTCCACGCACTTGCTCACTACTTTAGATACAAAGGTGCAAGGACATTCTTCTAGTTCTCTTCAGTTTTCATATTCCAGTTCTGTTCAGTTTTTGTATCCATGCTGAGTCACAGTCCTGCCTCCAGATGCAATATCCAAATCCACCAGTAACAAAACAGTATTGCTGAAAATTTTGAATTTATTTTTTATTTTAAAAACTCCAGTTTTCATCTTCTGCTTGATACTTCACAATCATATTTTTATCTAATATTTTAAGGATAATTTAAAACATGAAATTTGGCATGATTAATACATGTTGGTTTTTTTCCCCATATACTGAGTTCATTGCCACAAAACTAGATATAAGGGCTCTAATACCTAAAACCCCACAAGGAGAAAGAAATATATAAAAATTGCTGCCACTACATAGCTGGAAACATTGCATCATTTCTGACTTAGAATGCCTGGGCAGCAGGGACTAGTCTGCAATTGCAGGAATTGAGACTTGGTAATTATGATGTCCATTTCAGTCTTTTATCCTGTCTAGTGTGCTTTGGTCAATGGCACCAAAGACCTTTTTCGTTCTTCAGAACAGGCAAAAAACTCCTTTAGATCTTTGCCAAGTAGGCAGCAGTCAGACACAAGAAGGGTAAAGCATTAGTCATCCTACAGTGAGGTAGGGAAACTTTCTTTTACTGCCTACCTTCTTGTGGACTTTTGATTTTAGTATTTCAAAAGGCAGGATTTAACATTATATCTCAGAGGGCAATTTTAAATATTACATGGATGGGTTTACATGGAAGTAAAAAATATAAGAAGAAACAGAGTTGTTCTGGATGAACTTGGTTTATTTGGAGAAAAAAAATTGCATCCATTTCCCAAGCTATTTAGTAATTATCTTAGAATATTTTTCCTCAGTAGTCAATTTCTACGGAAAATCAGTTTCTGATTTTCAGTCTTGTTAATTAAAAAACTTCAGGCAAAGGACAAAGTTTCTAAATCAAGCAATGGGATTGTTTTCTTTTTTGTCATTTTCTAGGAATAAAGCTGAAGATGCCTTGAAAAGTATACTATAGAACAGGAAAATATGGGAAAAAAATTGGCTCGTTTTCCCAGGACTTTTCATAGTAATATGACCCTCCAAGCTAATTGTCTCAAAAACAAAAACAAAAAAAAACAAAAATTAATTTATGAGAGTAAATAAGAATAAGATGTTGCTATAATCAAAGCCAAGAGAATGGACTGATTTGAAATTTCTTGAAGTACAAAGCGTGTACTAGAATATGAAAAGATAGATAAATCAACATATTTGACTTACATGGAGGATGTCTGTGTGTATGTATTAAATAATAGGTTTTCATTATTATTCTATTCTGGGGAATGGAAATCTCTTTTAGCCCTTTAACATATTCCCAGTATTATAATTTCCATGGCTTCAGACCTTGAAGACTTCTTTTGTTCTTGGCATAAAATCCTACCTGCATAGAAATCTTCAACAAAGTTTCCATTGCCTTAAACTATTTGAATGTATGTGCATTACACAGTGAAGGAAATGTAGTCTGGAAACACCATTAAGATCTCCGGAAAAATAAAATCCTAATTGTGTTGGACCCTTGACATAAGTGGTAGTTGTTCTGGGTTTTTTGTTTGCTTGTATGCAATTATGCCTGAATGAAAATATTTTTAGAATTCATTTTGATGAGCAACTTATCTGTCAGACTGATCCATCCAACAATGCTCAAACAAACCATAAGTTTGTTTTGTATTCCTTCATCTTTATATAGATGTAGAAATAATATAAATAACATGCACTATTTAGACAATTGTGGAAAGGTGTAGCTGTATGTTTGAAAGTTTAGATCTAAGTACTCTGAAGTTTAACTTTTCCTTAAGATGACAGTGTGTATGTATCTAATAAAGGTGAACAGAAAATTATTTTAACCTTTTTTGCTAAAATAGTGTAAAAGCCTATAATGTTGGCTTTTTCTTTTTTCTTTTTTCTTTTTAAGTTTTTTTGGACTTGCAAAAAATTTTAAAAGAGCATTTTTTGTCTACATGAGCATATTCCTTTTTGTTGTTAAATTGGCTGAAATGGTATTCAATTGCACAAGAACTTAAATTTCAACACTGACGAAGCTGATTAAAACCTATTCAATCAGGCTGTAGTGTGATCAAATTTGGTCTGAAAGGTCAGGCTAAAATAGCTTCCTATTTCTCCATCTGATGTTTATAATCTCTTAGGTTAAATCCATCTGAGAGAGATTTTGCTTAGACAGAATGACATGCATATGGAATGAAGAGGGTGGTAGAGTTACTCTTATGAGGAAATGCAAAGAAAGGGGCTTGGAGTATGATTTTGTTCTTCAAGATATGCAGAGCAAATGAAAGGGAGGAAAAAAGCTGGGATACTCAGGGAAGGGGGTGGGAAGAAAATAATAAAACAAAAAAAGAGGGATAGAAATGACAGAATTAAAGACAGCTGGTCAGACCAGTTATTTGCAATGTGCCAGCATTTTATTTTTGTAATTTTTTTCTTTTCCTTTTATTCAAAGTAATCTGTTTTTCTTTATATCTCTCTTCATAAGTATTCCACCATTTCTCCCTCTTTTTTTATTTTACTTCTGCATTTTTCATGCCTTTGTTTCAAAATCTTTATCATTTTGAGAGGAAAGAGAATCTAGTCATGTACTTTATTCTTCCTGCCTATACAAGAAGCTCCTGGAAATTGAAGTTCTTGAGGATCTTGGTTTGAACCTTTCTATGATCACTAATATTGGAAACATATTTTGATTTAGCAATGAGTATTAACCTAGTAATTTACCTACTAGGAAGTAGGTAATTAGCAGTTTGACCAATAAGGACAGGAAAGACCCCTCCTTCCCTATTACAGCTGGTGATGAGGGTCAGCGGCTCTGTCCCAGGAAGAGGTGACTGGTCCGGGGAGATGGTCCCAAAAGGAATCGCCTTCCCGAGGCCCGGTGTCTTCCCTCAGCTGCTGACAGGAGGGCCCTTGCAGAGACTGTCAGCTCTTTAGGGATTATCAGCTCGTGATTCCAGCTCAGCTCTGCAGGGCAGCCTCCAGGCCAAGCCAGACCAGAGAGAGAGACGAGAGGCTCATGTGGCTGGTTCCGCACGGAGGTAGCTTTATTGTGGGTCCCCTCCGGCGAAGGGGAGAGCCAGGGACGAGAACCCTCTCTGAGCCACAGGGGCCAGAGGGCTTGCTTTTATAGGGGTACAGGGGATCGGTAAAGGCCAGTGGGTTACAGAGGATCTGGGATGGGTACAGACCAATGGGTTATGAAGGATCTGCATAGTGTCTCCTAAAGGATTGTGCGTCTGTCTTTTCTCGCCCTGACTAAAGAATTAGTTGCCTTTCCAGGGAGTCCTGCTGGGCGATTGCAAAATCTCTTATCTCAGCAGAGATCACTCCAGGGCAGGGGCTGGGCATACCCCACACTTCCCCCCTTTTGTTCAGTGTAAATATCAGTATTTTTCCATGGGGTTTTTTCTGCATTTTTGTAATGTCTCATTGCTATACCCACATCAGTTTCTACCTTTTCCTGGAGAATTTTTCCTCCTCTCGTCTCATCTCGTCTCCTCTCTTCTCCTCTCCTCTCCTCTCCTCTCCTCTCCTCTCCTCTCCTCTCCTCTCCTCTCCTCTCCTCTCCTCTCCTCTCCTCTCCTCTCCTCTCCTCTCCTCTCCTCTCCTCTCCTCTCCTCTCCTCTCCTCTCCTCTTCTCTCCTCCTCTCCATAAAAAAACATTGACACAGATTACACAGAAAATTTTTAAATAATGGATATTTCCTATATTTTCATATCTGGTTTTGTCTACAGCAAAATTTTTAACTTTATCCACAAGTATAATTGCAATTCTCCTGTCTCTCTTGATCAGAATCTATGGGCAGTATGATGGTAAGATGTTTCAGTGTTTGTATTTGCATTTCAGTTTTGTAATTATGCATTTGTAAATTCACATTGAATACTTTTAGAATTAGGATCAGGAATGCTCCCCCTAAGCTACACGGCCCCAGCCCCCACACTGGAAAGCCTGATAAATGTCAGAGAAGTCTGTTAACAGCAGCTGAGCAGATCCACAGGACTCCTCTGCTTTGCCAGTAGCTTAATCCCTTGTGCAAAGTCTTTATCTGGATTTGTGTGAGAGACAACTATTTAGCATTCAGTAAGTAGACAAGGCTGTTCTCCTACAGTGATGACCTCCCTGACCTACTAGAGGAAACCAAAAATTACACTGATCCATTAGAAAGATTAAGACAAAGACAATAATAGCTGCTGTGATTTATCTTTCTGTTTTTATGAAAAGTTCACAAGTTTGCCAAAAATGACAGACAGGAATAGATAATCTCTGCTTTTTATCACTCAGATCAGACAGCCTTAATGTTACCAATGAAAAGACAAATGCCATGCTTCTATTTGTGGAGGCCGAACAAAGAATAGATCATTCTTTTTCCCCTAGGAAACATAAAGTTAAAATTCTTTACTTTGAGGACCAGAGCAATAATTCAAGTGACATTTGGCAAGGTGAAACGAATAGACAGTTATTTTTACTAATGTACATTTGTTTCAGTATTTGACACAGACAAGGTCAGAGGGCACTGACCATTTCCTCTACAGAAATTCTGCAGTCGATCAGGGTATGTGACTTCCAGTGAAATCTCTAATGATACAAGGATTTTGTAGGTGATATTATGAGTAAAATTAGATTAAGTTTTATTTTTTTTAATTTGCTGGGAATTTATTCATCATTTTCTTCTGTCAAATCAATGGAGCCTGATTATAGAATTATCTGCTGCAATCATCACACATTTGAGGAATATCAAGGTTGGGTAATTAAAAATAGCAAAGCTGTGCAAATAATTTATCAAAAAAGCTGAAATGGCAAAGTTTTGTTTTATCTCATTTATCTAAGGGGCTAAAAAAGTGAAGAAATGGTTTGGGATTTTTAGGGGCGGGTTGCTGGGTTTGTGGGATTTTGAGAGTTGTGTTTGTCTTTTTTTTTTAATTTGCTGCAGAGCTATGAATTTACAAGCAATTGAAGCCCATGGGACATGACATCCTGCATGATGGAAAGATGGAGGAAGGAAAAGTTAATATTAAACTTGAAATCTCATGTAGTCCCAATCCAATTCTCGTCAGGACCATACAGGAACAAAGAAATATTGTTTTGTGGTAATTTTTTTAGTATTAGAAATAATCTTTCAGGTTCTGTCAAAAGACAGTGTATGAATATATTGCTATTTCTTTAAAATGTAAGAACCTATAGTTATTCAATAAAATAATGTGTTTGGGTATGTTACTCTGTTAATGTTTTTCATACAGTGTTCACCGGAATAATTTACAATACTAATATTTAAATCACTAAATAAACGAGGTTGGAGTGTCTAGTCTAACCCCTCTGCTCAAGGTCAGCTAGAGCAGATTTCCCAGGACCATGTTAAGTTGGGCTTTGAATATTATTCAAAAGAAGGCTCCAAAATCTCTCTAGGAAACTTGTTGCAGGTATTTCTGAATATCAGCACATATTATACCCTAACTGATTAAAATCTGTACTCCTGACAATGTGATGGAGATGGATCTATGCCTGTATTCTCTTTTTCCAGGTTGGTATTGGACACCTGCTTTAAGGAACAGTAAGAAATTGCAAGAAAATACCTTATACCTCAGTTAATAGTGAGAGAACCACAAAAGAAGGGCATTTACTAGCATAGTAGAAAACTTGAGGACATTCCAAATATTATTTTTATAAAAGAGAAAAACTGCACTACAATATTCTATGTGCATATATATTGGTATTGGTGCTTCTTCTTTGCAGAAAAAAAGCAAAACAAAACACAAAACCCAGCAGTATATCACAGCAAACTGGCTTACCAGTCACTTGCATTTGTTCTTGCACAAAAATGAATGTAGTTGACCACCACAACTTTAGGCAACTACATTTTAAAATATTATCATTTTGACTTCTCTTGTCCTAGTTTGACAATTTTTTGTGTGTGGAATGTGAATAATGGGATATGAATAATTCATAGAATCACAGGATCATAGAATGGCTTGTATTGGAAGGGACCTTAAAAATAATTTAGTTCAAACCCCTCTTCCACGGGCAGGGATATCTTCCACTAGATCAGGTAGGTGGTGCGGGGCCCCATCCAACCTGGTCTTAAGTCTTCCAAGAAAGGGGCACTCACAGTTTCTATGGGTAACCTGTTCCAGTGCCTCACCACCCTCATGGTAAAGAATTTCCTCCTGATATCTAACATAAACCTACACCTTTCAGTTCAAAGCCTTCATCATGTGTCCTATTACTACATGACCTTGTAAAAAGTCCCTCTCCAATTTTTTTATAGCTCTTCTTTAGGTACTGGAAGGTGCTCTAAGGTGTCCCCAGAGCCTTCTCTTCTTCAGGCCAAACAGCCCCAATACTCTCAGCCTGTCTAAGAATGGGGTGAGGTAGGTGAGGCAATTGAACTAAGCATTCTGAGAGGAGCAAGTTGAAAGGAAAAAAAACAATTTCTGAGTACTTTTCAGAAATTACTGAAAAGTAATTTCTATCATTTCTACCCAATTATTCTCTACTGAGTTCACAAAAGTATTCTCCTGTGCATCATTGAACTTATTTGTTTGAGGAAGAAGCAGTAAAAAGAAGAATTACAGATTCTGAATATTGGTTTTAAGAGAAAATACAGAGATTTTAAAACCCTAATGAATTCTCTGAAGATTCCACTGTGCACTTTCTCTTTATTTAATCTTACACAGACAAGAAAATTCACAGAAATAGCAACCCAAAACTACTTTTATAAAAATAGACCTCCTGAATAACACCTCCATTATAAATTTTCACTTACAGCACCATAAATAACATGAACACACACTGTACATTACACAGGATTGGTTTGCAATTTCTTATGCTCCTTACTACATCATATAGGAAAAAATCCTCACCATGGATAAATAATGTAAAACTTTTTACACTCAAAAGTCAGAGTGATTTCTCACTTCTGGGAGCAAAATAACTCTGAATTGTTTTATGCTATAGAAAGAATTTGGTTTTACTTTATTATGATAGTACTTTAAAACAAGAAAGAGGGAGTGGGGAAGGCATGGACTTGATTCCAGACTAGTTTGTCGTAATTCAGAGGAGTTGCATGTAAATCCAAAGACTGCACACAAATCAGTCAATCATGAAGGATTTGGGGTTTTTCTTTTCCTGAGTCCATGGTCTTGGAGAAAAAATAACCAGTTTCTATTTGTTTGGCCTGTTATTCACAGTACAGGAAACCAAAGGGCTAAGGCATCTCCTGCAAGACACTTTCATTCAGTCTGAGACATATATACCAGGTAGTTCCTGTCTGTACAAAACAAGGAAGAAAATTCTTTTTAAAGCACTAACTGTTCTCATGATCCCAGTTTTCAATCACTCAATTCACAGTAGAGACAGATGAATTTTTGTATCCTAATAATAATTCTACAGAATCTCATAAGGATTTTTTAGTTCAGACCCTGCTAACTTTAACGTTCACAACCTCATTCAATCAGAAAGATTTCTTCCTGTCCTATGACACAATGTGTTCTTGATCATAAATGAGCAATCACTGAAAGCATCTTTTTTTCAGGGAAGGTGTACTTCAGTGTTGCCAATGAACCATGCTAGAGCACTACACTTATATTTTGAAATTTTTATGACTGCTGCTAGAGAAATCAGAGCTGTAAGGCATCACTGAGTTAAGTTAAAACATCCATCCTTATGAAAGGAAAAGGATGGGAGAAAAAGGCCTAGCTAGGGCGCACCACAGAAACAGCTTTGCATCCTTTGAAGTTGGAACATCTCTGATGCTTACTAACCCTGGTTTTCAGTGATAATGGGTACCACAAACATTCCAAAGTTCAAGGGAACACAGAGAATGGAATAGTATTCTATTACTCACAACATTATGCTCCTTATTTTTCTGTGTGTGGGATGTGGGATTAGCCAGCAATGTAGGCTTTTTCTGTCCTTTACCATAAACACACATCATTCATCAGTGTGGGCCCTGGGGCACTGCACAGTTTTAACACAGCTTTACGTGCCTTCTCCTCCCTTAGCAGGATTAATGGCCAACCCCGAACAACTGGAATGTGCAGGCAGCCTGACTGCAAACTGACTACATTTGTAAACAGCTTGTATACCAGGTAAACTACAGGAGTCTCAAATTAATTCTGAAAACCTTGTATTGTGCCTCCAAAAAACACTATTGAAACTTCTTGAACTATTCTCTCCCCTATACATGTTCTCCAGGCTTCCATTTATTTTTTTTGTCTTTTCAAAATCTCTGCCTCGAATGTTCTGCATACCAGCAGTAAAGAGGGAAGGTGAAGGATGATGTCTGAATTAATGGCACTACTGAAGACTATTCCTCAAAAGAGCTGTGAAAGAGACTTGCTCAAAGTATGGAATACAAAACCTAGAAGATAATTTAACTGACAGGCTCCAACTTTTATGGAGACAGATGGTCCCCCTAGCTTTTCACATAATGAAATTGTCTTTTATTAAAAACAAAAGATACATAACCTTCAGATATTTTTCTAATTGGGCCATGCAGTCCAGACAGTTGCTGTAATTTCCTTCTTTGAATGTAGGGAATAACTTGAAAGAGGTGTCAGAATAATTTATGTCTATTACATAATGTGATTCATTTGAGACAAGTTCTGTTTACAATCTTTTTTTCTCCTAAGAACTCAAATTTTTCTCCATAAACTTAAAATACCAGTACTGGAACAAGTACTGTTTAATGTCTTCATCAGTGACAAAGACAATGGGACTGAGTGCATACTTAGGAATTTGGCAGATGACACAAAGTTCAGTGGAGCAGTTGACACACCTAAGAGACAGGATGCCATTCGGAGGGATCTGGACAAAATCAAGAAGTGGGCTCAAAAGGAATTTCATGCAGTTTAACAACACCAAGTGCAAGGTGCCACACCTGCGTCAAGGCGACCCCCAGTATCAACATAGGCATGGGGTTGAATGGATCAGAACAGAAGATATTTGAGTACAATAAGTGCTACACTACAAAGTCTCGCCTGGTTTTCTCTTTGTTCTAGCAGTCCTATTTATGAAAAATAAAGCCATGCAGAACATTTGATGTCTTTGTCTCCTGACTCCCACATTAAGCTAAATAGGCCTCAAACTGATTTTTTTTTTTTAAGGTAATCTCTTTAGATGAGCATTGTTAGCTTCCCAACATTGACCCACTGAAGAGTCTCAAGCAACCTTGGTGAATCAGTTTAAGGAAGTTTAAACTATATTGCTTGCACTATGTATCTAGTGCAGATAAAGGGATCTATAGTAATAAAGATTTTTCTGATATCCTCATTCTGAATCTTCGTAAGCACAAAAACTTACATTATATTTTAAAAAGAAAAAAAAGATGTTTGAAGACACAAAAGATATATTACACTTGCAGTGTCCTGTAAGCTGCAGTTTCTTATCACAAAAAGATTTATATCCCATGATCTCAAAGATGCATTGCTTTTTACAGATGCTATTGCAGCTGGGGAGAAGGGAATGGTAAATGGTTTTCCACATCTATAAAAGACAGATAACTTGTTTGCTAAGTATTTTTATGTGCAAAGTAATGGATCATATTAATCACATCCAGACTCAAGATAGAGATTTAAGAGGGCTTTCACCTAATATGTATCATCAGCTCTTCTTTATCATATAGTGGTAGGACATACTAGTGTATGAGCTTGTGTGTGTGAGTGTGTGTATGTGTTGACATATGCATATTCACACTTGGATTTGGAAGCAAGAGGGTAAGGCAAAGAGGAAAGTAATAAAGCCCTCTCTTTCAAGCTGTTTTATTCTATTCTCTAGGAAAATGTTCACCTGCTCATTGCTCTCTGAAAACAGTGAATCACTCTAACTGGAATAGAGTCCTGCAATATATTAACTACATGCTCAGCATCAAGCCTCATTCAGCCTTGGGAATGATATAGGGTTATTATGAAATCCTTCCTTTCAGCACTGTGCTAGCTTTCTGTGATTATTTTTTTCCTGTAAACAGAATTTCAAAATTTAAATGAGTTATATTTTGACAGTAATAATATGATAACGCCCTCATGATTTTAAAGGGTTTAACTGTAACTGCTCTGTACCAAGAGCTTCCTTTGCAGAGGGAAAGGGCTTTCTGCAATTACCTGTGGAGCCTGCATAAAATTTGAGAAAGAAGAGTGTCATACTGTCATTGAACTCTTAATTCAGATGTTGGCAGTTTTCTCAGCTTTTTGGGGAGTCTGTCTTATTCGTGGCCATACTGCAGAAATTAATCTTAAAAGCGGTAAATAGCTGAGATCAAGACTGGGAGGCGCAATGAGGGCACGATGGAGACATGCCAGACTCAATGTAAAACAGAAAGGTGATTTTTGGTTAATATCACTATCCAGATGTCTGCAACAGAGACAGGTCAGATAAGTGAACTGAGGTTTTAAACTACTTTGACAGCTAAAGTATAGATCTCCTTTCAAGATAGAAATTCTCTTTCTGCTAGAACCTCAAAGCGTTTTACTAGGCCTCGAAGAAACCAGTCTGACAAATAATTTCATATACTTCCTTCTCAATTATCTGCAAAGGTGTTTTGTCTGGGTTTGGGTTGGTTGGTATGATTTTGGTTGTTTTAATTGCAACATTGAAGTAATTAGGGAATAGCCTTCCTTATTTCAGTGTTTAAGATGTTGGGTTTGATCATGATATCTTTGTGAGCCATTTGTATTATTGTTCTCTACCCAATCATTTCACAAGTGCGAAATGCTTCTAGGAGGGGAAATGAGAATGGAAGAGGAAAGGAAGGCAGATGAAAAGTTTAGGGGTTTTGACCTGAGTATCTGAAAGTAAAGAAGAGTTTACTGTCACTATAACTTCCAAAAATATTTAAGAGTAGAAAGAAATTTGGGATCTTTGGAGAAACACATAAACATTATAGCTATAAAACTTCATTCATTCCACTTCCCTCTATGACAAAATAGGTCTCTGCTGTGGTGTTAGTAGAAAAAATGCAACTATTCCCACCAATCAAGCAATCATTACAGTCATATTAGATTAAGGAACACTGCCTGAAACTACTTTTAGAAAGTGAGATTTGTAGCACCTAGCTGAAATCTTCAAGGGAGACTTGACCAGAATAATGCTTTTTCAGGCAGTACGTCACATATTTCACACTTCTCACATATTTCACATTTTCACATTCATCACATTTTCACATTTCTCACATATAGAGAAATGCATTTTATACTACAATACAAAGGATGACTTTGAAAGTGGCTTGATTTAACTTTTGTAAGAAACTAAGCATAAAGCTTGCTCCTACTAGCTTTTCCTCCTTTTTGTCTTCTCTTCCCCTCAGACCCACACTGGAGTTCTGTAAATTTATATGGCTATATGAGTTTAGGAGTACAGGGATACAATGCTTTGCACTGTGCTTTAATGGGTGATTTTTTTTCCCTTCCTCCGTATCCAGTCACTAGCTTTTGGATTAAAAAAAGCACAAATAGATAGATAGCAGCTGTGAGACAGAGCTTTCTCTAAGTACAGCTGAAAACTAATGTTCTCAAAACTGCCCCTAAACAGAAATAGAGAAAATAAGATTATGCTAAAAATACTTTGTTTTAAAATAGCTCTTCTTTATGTTTCAGGAGACTGGAGAGGGGGAGTATTTATTACTTTCTTTCTTTCCAGAAGTGTAATTTATATTTCTATAGAGACAAGACAGCAAAGACCTCTGGAAGATGAGATAAGCAAGTGACATTTGAAAATAAGGAATAAATTTGAATGAAGGAAAAAAATTATAATTAATAGGGAATTAGCCTTTTAAAACACTTTGACTTCCTTAGAAGAGACTATAAAGTACATTGGTGTGAATGCAAAAACCTTAGCTGAAGAAGAGATATCTTATGTGAGCTTAATAGTGTGATCCTCTTAGTTAAAGTGCCTCTTATTGTAGTGACATAGCCAAGTGAGAACCAATCAAAAAGTACAGTATTGGTGTAAAAGCATTATTAATCTAAAATTTGTGATATATTTCTATATGCAGAATTTGAAACCTACATTCCTGATAGTAATGTTGTTGCTTCAGATCACAGATTTACAAACTGTCTTTGACAAAGTTACATGATCAAAAACAACAGAATGGTGTTTGAATTCATCATACACCATGTCAGGCTGCTGAAGCATCCCTGTACTATGACAGTATTAAAGCTATTGTTTTAATTATTGTTTGATTATTGATCACATTAACAGCTTCTGTTTGCTGAAATAAATCCTTAATGTAGTAAAAGTTTAAAAATCGGTCATCTTGAGAGGTTTTCTCTCCACATTTTGTTGTGTTTACAACCTTTGCCTCTGTCAGAGATCAGAGATGCTAGTTACATCTTCCACTTTGAATATATACAGTACCCAAACATAAAATAAACATCATGGATTTCTTTCTATTATTGAGATCCTTGTACAGCTACATCTAAAAGCAGCCCTGTTCTGAGTCTTGTGGTTTTGCTTGGATTGCTTTTCTGTGGGTTTTTTCTGTTTGGTTGGTTGTTTGTGGGGGTTTTTTGGGTGGGTGATGGGATAGGATAGTTTTTGCATAATTATATCATTATTACTTACTGAAATAAATTGGACTGTAGAGTTATTACACAATTCAACATTAAGTTCACAGGAATATCATCAATACAGTCGAATTCTGCTTCTGCAAATACAAATACCCATAAGTGTGCTTTGTTCTAGGCACAAAAGTCATCCAAGGGAACAACCAGAGGTTTGAGTTAAGCACGTACATTATATTTCCCATGCTGTATACGTACATATGGAGGGAAAATATGACAGTTATCCAAAATTAGATACAATGTTATATAATATGTTTTGCTTTTAACTACTGTGACTTCATACTCTTAGTACAATATGTTCAGCTAGAAAATGCTACCGTGTCACAAAAAGGTTGCAAAAACATTTTCATGAAAAGATGGGGTTTTTAATGCTCAAAACTTACTGAAACATTCCGCTTTCTGAGCTAAACTTATGCATTGCTCAAAAAAAATAAAGCGAAGATTGCTGAGATGGTGTGTATTTAATAAAGATGAAAAAAAATTCTCTAGGCATGTCATGCAATAACCATAAATTTAGGAGTGGGGCATTTTTGACCCCAGGTCACCTGAGGAAATGGATGTTAAAAGATTAGTTTGCTTTGGGCTTTTTAAAATATTTATTCTGAATTGTGTCATGACAGTGCACAGTCGAAGTTGTTAAGTACCATCAGATTATGCATACTGATTAATTATTAATTATGTTGTATTATTACTGATTAATGACTATTTAAAACACAATCAAGAATTATGTTTTAATACTACTTTATTGTAAAGATAGCTTGTGGGACAGCTTATCTGTGGTCCTTAGACAGAAGCAAAATGTACCTTTCTAAAACATTTTCCAATCTTTACGTATTTTTTACAAAGAAATATCTGCCAGTCTTCATATCTGCTGAGAATCAAGAATAACTTTAGAGTTTCAGACTCATCAGATTTTATTTCATTGCCACTTGGTATCTTAACTAACTTCAGTATAATAAATTTCAAGCATCTTCTATTTATACCTTATTTTGTCTCACCTGTAAAGATATTAAAGCTTTTCTACAAGAGGTGTGAAATGACTATCTGTCACAACACACATGGAAATACTTAGATGACTGAATGCTGTTTACTCTAATCACACCCCTGTAGGTGAAAATAAATCCATAAATTTAGGTACTCTAAAAATCTTTAGACAAAATAATCACGTATTCAGATAGATGATTTCTGAATACATAGAATGCACTAAAAGGCCACAAAATAGTAGATATCACCTACAGTCAAAACAGTTCACAAATCTGAGTTCACTACACTGAGAGGGTAATTCTTGTTCAGGAAACACTTGGTGCAAAACTGTCTTCATCCAAACAAAAAGGGAAATCACAAAGCAAGACAATAAAAAAGGAAGCTGTACAGACAGCTGGAAATGTAATAGTGGACTACTAAAAGAATGTACCGAAAGGAAGTTTTTAGGAAACCAGTCCTAGCACTATCACTAACAGGAGAAGCAGTTGTTGATCAGCAAGAGCTAAATAATCTGGGGAAAAAACAAACCTTCAGCTGGATTATACAACACGATTTCCATGACTCTTTAGGATTAGGTGGATATGTTTAGCAGAGATATCTCTACTTCTTTAAGTTGTATAAAAATGTCTGTGTCTGATCTCCTCTGCTCCTTTCTGGTGGCATATTTATGATGTTTTATGTGTTTGGCCTTTTGTTCTAAAGATCTTTAAGTACATTGGGGAAGAGAGGATTTCTCTGTGGTTTTAGCGGGTGGAGGGAAGGTTCTCTGATCCTAAGGGTGAGATTTGTCTTGCCTAAAATGCTTAGAAACCTCTGAAGCTTAATATTTAATCCAAGCCAGTCATAGAGGCTCCTTTTGTTATCAGAGGTGAGAGACTTTAGACAAGTTTCTGAAACTGGATAGGTAACTTAGCTTCTGGAGGTCTTGCTTGCTCATTGACTGAAGACAATCGTGTTTAGATGGCATTTTAGAGTAGACACTTAACTTTCTAGTGTTTGAAATTACAACGTTATGAATTGGGACTGAAATTATAAAAGTCTTTCTGTGGAGCTGTCTGAATAGCTATTTGGGATCACAAAGGAACAGACTGAGTGTCAATATCTATCCCAACAGGCTAAATGTGCCATGAAATGGTCTCTGTGTCTGAAGTCTTCTGATATAGAAGAATCTGTACTCACACAAGCAAAGGGACTAACACAGAGGTTTTGATCCAGAATTAGTGTTCAAAAACCCACTAGCCCACATGCTTCTCTGACTCTTCCTATAACCCTGTCATCTGCAGTACAGGAGACATCTTCACACTGCATCACTACCAGCACTCAACACAGACATGGTATTGTAGAGGAATTACAATCACTTAATGGTTGAATTTGGAGGGAGCCTCTGGAGGTCACCTGGTGGAACCTCTTGCTCAAGCAGGGTGATGTAGAACACAACCACACCTGGATGGTTTTTGTATATAACTAGAGACTCTGCAACCTCTCTGGGCAACTTGTGCTGGTGCTCCATCACCCTCACAGTGAAAAAGCGTTTCCTTGAGAGGGACCAATATATATATATATGCCTCAACATATGTCACAAATGAGGTGAAGAAAATTCCTATAAAAAACTGTGTTGCCCTGTCCCCCAGAGAGGCTTCACCTGGCAGCCAGTCAGGGCAGAGAAGGCTTCCATGATCAGACTGCGAGCAGCTCCCCGCCCCCCCCACACACAGCTTGCTGGTGAAGGCAAGTACCCAGATGCCCGCCAAAAATGCTCCCCATAAACGGGCCTGTGAAGCCAAGATGGGGGAGGATTTTGGGGCACATAAAAGCCGCTAACTGCAACACCATGAGGTCTGTCTTGTCCTTCTGCTTTGGGTTGCTTGGAGGGTCAGCTTGGCCCCTTCTGCTCCCGCCTTCGCGCCCTCTTCCCTGTGCTCCTGTCTCCCTGCCTGTGCCTGCTTCGCCCTGCTGTGCCCATTCCGGGAACTAGCTTGGCGCCATGAGGATCTCGTGTTCACAGCCGCCGCCCGCACCCACCCTGCAGCCGCCGCCGCCCGCAGCCACCGCGCCCCGACGCCGGGAGACCGCAGCTGCTCCAGGAGCGCACCCGTAACCACGGCAGCCTGTCTCTGCCGATGGAAGGGACACGCAGCCTGCTGCTCTTTAAAAATCGCGCCCAGCCTGCCACGGAATCCACGCAAACGCACCGCGGTTTGCAACACGCACGCCCCTTCTGCCAAACTGATGCTGAAAACCAGCCGGGGTTCTGTGGTAACGCTGTCCCCGTCTTCTGTTTATTTCCCCCTCTCTTTCTTCTCTCTCTCTCTGCTCCTTTTTCCTTTCCGTCCGTCCCCCCGCCCCCCGCAATAAGAGCACTTGGTGGGGTTTTTTTGTTGTTTGGGTTTTTTTTTTAATTATTATTATTTAATTTCAATAAATGGTTTTCAGATATAATATAGCCATGTTAGTGCTTGATTTTTCATCAGAAAAATCTATCAAAAGAATCCTTCCTGGCTCTCCCTTTTATAGTGGAATGGGACACTTGTGCTCAGAGAGATCCTCTTGTTTCTGGTTCGAAAACATTACAAATGGTTCTGTCACTGGGCACCACTAAAAATAGTCTGGATCTGTCTTCTTTGCACCATTCTTTCAGGTATTTATGAGCATTCATAAAAACCCTTGAGTCCTTTTCTTTAGGTGGGACAAATAAACCACTCGAAAGAAAGCTCAGAGGAGGTGGGAAAGGGTAATGAAGACCAGGAAATAATGTAGTATGTGACTGACCACAGCTAATACAAAGGAGACAACTTTTTTCCCAATACAAGGGAGACCAAATGCAGCCTTTATTTTAGAAAAGCAGCTATAACAGTTGAGTGGATCAACAGGTGGAGCAAATATTTCTCCCTGAGTTCATTAAAAGATTGTGAATATCTCCCTGAGTTACCAAGACCAGTATGAGAGGCACTGTATATTCCTTCCTGGTGACTGTAGACACCCAGAATTGTGGTGGTGAGCATACTCTATGATACAGTAGTGAGAATCACATAGGTATTGTGACTGAACTGTGTATTGCAATTCCTTTCATTTTCTACATGTAACTTAAATTTATATTGTGTTTTCACAAGTGATAAAACAGAAATCCTGGGTGACATCAACAACCTTCAGCTAGGCAAAGCTCATATTAAACATCATACCCTCCATGTCTGAAATACCTAAAAGAGCCTGGTTAGAGGGCTCTGACACTATGCTAAACAGTCTCAGGTCTCTTACCCTGTCCTTACATGAGAGGTTCTCTAGTTCCTTAATCCATAAATGTAGAAAACTACAGTGCTCTACTCGAGGCCAGGAGTTTCTCAATCAAATCTATATTTTGATGGTTGACTGCAGAGTTATGAATTGAACAGACATACTGGATGACACTCAATTAGAGCCTGATGCACAGCCTGAGCTGAGGACATTGGCAAACCTTTTCATTAGCACTGGATGCAGCAGACTCCATTATGCCTACCCTGGCATCACTCCCATTTTGCGATCTGGTAATGGAGAAGGGAGACAGGCGTACCTCCATCTGTGACTGCTGGGGTCAGAAAGCCTTCTGTCTCAGCCCTCATAAACAATAACTCTGCTCTAAATACCTTGTCCCTTTCATGTGATTGTGCAAAAGTCTCTTAGTAGACTTTTGTGTTTGTCTTGATAAAGTGTTGCATGTCCCTGACACAGGTTGTGTAAGAAAGGCTTTGGCATGAAAAAGTGAGTTTACATTCATAGAAGTATTCTGTTGATTGGATTACTTTGATTTAGAATTAATGCAACATACCAAAAAATGCTAGATTCTTTTAACTTGTCTCACTTGATTTCTACATTGTACTAAGTTCTGTTCCACTTTTATAGTTATTTTCTGTAATTTCATTTCTAATTATGTAATATTAGCTTGCATATTTCTCTAATTTCTTAAGTAAGAAAAGCAATATAATTAAGTTATAGTTCCCTATAATAAACAAATGAATCAACACACATAACACAGGAGTTTTAATACATTTTTAAAAAAATCATTTTAAAAAATTTCAGCCTGTTTGACCCTGGAAATTACAGCCATTTTGAAAGAATTTTATGCTGTAGCTTCTCTGTTTCAGTACCCAAGTAAAAGACTATTTTTTCTTACCTTATCTTGAAAAGTAGGTTAGAAAAATTGATTTCCTGTGCTACTGATCTAATTCTAATTATTTATAAAGGTGCAATCCACCTGCAAGCTTGGACTGAAAGCAATCCTGTTAAGAATACAAGACAAATTATCCAAATTTTAAATACAAACAGCAATTTCAATCAATGATTTATGCATTTTGCTTAGAGACAAAAAAAAGCTGGGATGAGGCATCCTTAAATCCCGTTCCTGATTGTATACTATACAACTGAAAATAGTAAAGGGAAAGTTGGAAGAAAAATAGTAAGATTTCAGACCAAGTTTGGGAAGAAAGAAATTATCTAGGAGAGAATGAATCAATGAAAAGCAGAAATTGCTGCAAAACTTCTTAATGCAATGAGTCAGGAAGGCTTAATTAATATTAAAAATACTTACTTCAATGTAGGTAATCAAGGCACTGAAAGGCATTATTTCCCTGACAATCATAAAGAAATAAGCAGAATAACAGTTTTAAATGCAATTACTGTATTATTTTCCCACTGACATGAGTTTACCGTTTATGCCCATTAAATGTCAACCTTCAAGAAACTTAAGTTTAGGAAATTTAAGGATAGGACTCAATGTAATTATTAAGAAAACTAGAATAATGTAGGTTCATTTTCCTGAACTGGTGGAGCAAGGAGTCTTGCAACACTTGATCCAGCACTTTGGTACTACCCTGTATTAGTCCAACTGGACTGAAGTTACTTTCCTCCCTGTAGATTTTCTTCCCAGCACAAGAATGAGAATAGCAGTTACTCTGAAAGATAAAAAAGGAAGTAGGATTTTTCTGTCATTTTTTATTGCAAATTACTGTTTATTGCTCAGGTAGCCATAAAAAACTCATATTTTGGGAAATCTCAGCTGGGATATGCAGTAAAATAGAGAACTGCCAACCTGGAATGAGTGAAAGGATGCTCAGAGAGGCTAACAAAGCCAGTTGCATGAATAGCACACAGGGGCCAGAAGATTTAGACATTAAAGGCCAGAGAAGAGAGGGAAATGGAATTGCAGAGCTGATTGCAAAACAAATGTAAAACGAGAAGAATGTCTCTGTCTTTTGAAAAAATATGAGGACTACCACATGAAATGGGGACTCTGTAGCTTTTTGAATCATCTGTAAGTCAATCCATAGCTTTGGGAAGATATTTTGTCTGTTTCAATACAGAGGAAAAAATATCAGGATATTCATTTCAGCATCAAAGACAAACAGATATATTTGAAACTACTCAACAAGACTTAAGGAGAAAAAGGGTTTTCCTTGTGTCATGGGCATACACCTCTTTACGTTCTTGTTTTCTGAAGGAATAGAGTCTCGTTTTTTACGTAAGTCTGATGAATCCCTGAACAATGTCAGATATTTTATTATAATAAACTTATATTCTGAACTATCTTGTAGTTATTTCCAGGAATTCCACAGCTAAATGGAACATTATTGAATCATATGACACAGAGTAACCTCTGCAGGCTTCTACCTTTGTTTACTTCTGCTTCAAAAAGAAAAAACAGACACACAGAATCATCTCTGAGTTTCTTAAATTCCACATGTAGTAAAATGATGAAAGCAGTACTAAGATTCAGCTTTTTTTATACTCAGTTTTCTGAAATGCTGATGCCCTAGATATCACTTCTGCTCTACTTTATTGCATCACTTTTTCTGTATGTGAGTACTGATTATTCATCAGATCCAATTTGGTAAAATATAAAACTATTCTTTGTGGAAAAAGTGTCAATCTTTCTGAATTAAATATATATATTTCAATCTTACAGTTCCTCTTTGGAATGCACTTACATGAGGAGGTTATAGTTTGTGTTTTGTTCTGTTGTTTTACTTTGCTCTTCTAGCTACATAATTGTTCAAAAGACGGATGCATACTAATCCATAGGAAAACAAAATCAATGTGTAGAAAGCACAATATATTGGGGTTTGTTTGAGAAGAAACATAAGCCAGAAGCACAAGATGAACAGATTTAACTTATTTCCCTGGTGGCTGGAAGCAAGCAAGAAGGTAATCAAGGCAAACAAACAACCTTCATAGTTGTAAGTTATCCTATACCTAAAAATGCATGGCATGTACACATACTTTTTTCTTTCTCAGACAACTTAATTGGAAGTGAAAACTTTCTAAGAATCATGATATGAAAGAGAAAAGGCTTATGTATTGCATTCCTGAGCAAACTATATTTCTTCTGTACATTCTCCTGCATTTTGCAGAAGGTTTCAACTTTCAGATATCTAGTAGCTCATAAATTTGACAACTCTGCATCTTTAGAGTAATGAGACATATTGTGCATTTTCACTTTGCAGTTTACCATTAAATGTAGTATCAGCACAGCTTAGGGCCTTTCTAACTTAAGTTTTTTCTACAACTTACATTATATCTCCAGTGAGTAGTTATTGCAACCTTGAGAAGCTTATTGGTCTCTTTCTGAAGTGATTATTTTTCCAGAAGCAAAATGAACATCAATAGAGAGAAGGAATCTGGTCTTCTTTTATTTCTGTTGGGAATCAAACCAAGAAATTTATCAGAAAATTAATGAATGAAAGAACACTAAGGCATCAGAGAGAGAACTCATCACCCTACTATTGTGCTTGTAAGAGCTCATCACAAAGTTCATCACAAAATGAATGTGAAATACTTTGTACTTAAGTGACATCCTTAAGAAAGGAATATAAACCTAAAAGTATCTCTTTAGGATTATTTTCATCATTCTTAAGACACAGATATCATAAGAATAAGAATTGACCACTAACTTTGTCTGAAACTGGTAGAAAATAGTCCAAGAGAAATTCTTAGTAATGATTAGTCAGCTTAAGATGAACTTTGCTGAATGTGGAGACCTTGGAAAAATATATTGGAAAGAGGAAATGAAGACAGAAAAGAAAATGTTTAGCTTGCACTGCCTGGTGCTTCTGCTGTGTTTCTCTGAGTAATGATGAATGTCATTTATGGGTAAGACCCAAGCTTTCTCAGCAGCCACAGCTGTGTCAATACCAGAGGCTAAGGGTGAGGTGGGGAAATACCCATTGATTTCTGTGACTGATTCCTGTTCCTATAAGATGCATGATAAATGTAGGCATCTTCTAAGGGTGAGACTTTCATTCCTGGGTCTGTCTTTCAGCTTCTCTTTAAATCAGGCATACTGGATCATCACAAAGATTTCAATGGATCACTGTACTAGATTTTGGAAGAAAGTTTTTCCAGAAGACCTTATTGCAATATGCTGTGTGGCCTTTTTCTGTCTTGTTCTTGACATGAACAGGGCTTATCTAGAAGATTTATGGTGTGATGCTGCAATTCTGGCAGATGGTATTAGTGATTTAGGCAGGACCTGTTGGGGGATCTAAAAGCTCACCACTCTTAAACTGAAAAATCGATACTGGTGCAACTCTACTGAGGATTTCTGGATGATTTATTCTTACTAATTACCAATGTTGCAGCCTCTATTTCTAGTTGTTTCCATGGTTTAGATTTCACCTAGTGTTTCTGTATATAGAAAAGCATGACTAGTAGGAAAAGAGCTAAATGTCATGGTTGTCTACTTAGCATGCAAACCATCTGAACAGCAAAGGTGGAAAGATGGAACGTGCACACACACAATAAAGACAAACCAAAAACTAAACTAAAGAACAGAAAATTAATATTTAACATTTCTCTAATTCTTAACCATGACTCACGGTGACTATGTTCATATAGATGAACACTGCTCACTATCAATCAGTCTCACCCGATTTACAGGATATTAACTAGATGTATCTTGTCAAAAGCCATAGACAAAATGAAAAACAAATCAATATTTCTTTAAGTGAATGGCAGCAGAATTCAAATTATTTAGAGAACAGGCATGCAGCTAAGTACTTTCTGATTCAATTTAATGAACTTATATTTATGTTGTGAATTTATGTTGAAAATTATGTGCATTTCCAAAACTGTGTTGGAAAGCTGTAATGTAAAATAACTTTTTTGTGGGGGTTGTTGGTTTTGTTTTTTTCCTTTTTAGTCCAGAAATCAAAAAATTGGTGGGCTTTTTTTATTTAATTAACATTACAATATGCAGTTCCTGGAATAAAAGTGTTTACATTGAAATACCTTAATGTAATAACTAAGATAGAAGCCTAGGAGAGCCTATAATTTAATATTAAATTACATTTTTAAAAGACATCTATATGTACTTTTCTTTTAAATGTCAATCTCTCTAACAAATAAACAGATCATTCACTATTTTCTGGGAAAAAGCAGAGGTATCTTCCATTCTTTCTTGAAGGCTGACTCAGTTGTATTTCCAAGTTATAACTGCACAAAGAACTGTGTGCTGAAGAGAAAAACTGCTAAGTTCACACAGTCTAAACCAAGCAGGCAAATTTGACTCAAGGGTAGTAGTTCACGGGCCCTGATGAGGTGCAACCTCAGGTTCTGAGGTAACTCTTAACTATTTTTCAGGCTCATGGAGAGGTGCCTGAGGACTGGAAGAAATAAAATGTCACTCTTATCTTCAAAACAGGCAAAAAGGAGGACCAGGGAACTACAAGCCAGTCAGATTCATCTTGATTCCTGGGTAGGTGATGGAGCAGGTAATCCTGGAATTCATTTCTAGATACATGAAGGACAAGCAGGTGATGAGGAGTAGTCAGCCTGGTTTTACCAGGGGGAAGTTATGCTTGACTAACTTAATCATAGAATTATAGAATAATTTAGATTGGGAAAGAGTCATTGAGTCCAACTGTTAACCTAACATTACCAAGCCCACCACTAAACCATGTTGTCATGTCTACACGTCTTTTAAGTATCCCCAAGGACACTGACTCCACCACTTCCCTGGGCAGCCTGTTCCAGTGCTTGATAAGCCTTTCAGTGAAGAAATGTTTCCTGATCTTCAGTGCAGACCTCCTGTAGCACAACTTGAGTCTGTTTCCTCTTTACCTGTACTTTGTTATTTGTGAAAAGAGACCAACCCTTCACCTCACTGCAGCCTACTTTCAAGTAGTTGTAGAGATTGATAAGATATCCCCTGAGTCTCCTTTTCTGCAGGCTAAGCAACCTCAGGTCCCACAGACGTTCTTCATAAAATCTGTGCTCCAGACCCTTCACCAGCTCTGTTGCCCTTCTCTGGACATGCTTCAACACCTTAATCTTCTTGAAGTGAAGGGCCCAAAACTGAACACAGGATTAAAGGTGCAACCTTACCAGTGCTGAGTACCGAGGGACGATAACTGTCCTAGGCCTGATGGCTGCACTAATTTTGATACAAGCCAGGATGTCATTGTCCTTCTTGGCCACCTGGGCACACGCTGGCTCGTGTTCAGCAAGCTGTCAATCAGCACCATTTTCCTCTCAGCAGTTTTTCAGCCACTCTTCCCCAAACCTGTAGTATTGCTTTGGGTTGTTGTGACCCAAGTACAGGATCCTTGATAATCTTCTATGAAAAGTTACTTGCCTGGTAGATGGGGGGAAAGAAGTGGATACTGTTTACTTGGACTTCAGTAAGGCCTGTGACCCTGTCTGATAAGATCCACTTAGAGAAGATGAATTATGGGCAGGATGAGCAGTGAGGTTAATTGAAAATTATCTGATTGGCTAGGCCCTGAGGGTGGTGATCAGTGGCACAAAGTCTGGTTGGAGGCCGCTTCTCAGTACACCTCAGTATTAAAGAGAGATGGACATACTGGAAAGAGTCCAACAAAGGATTACCAGGAAGATTAGGGGACCTGAAGCATCTCACATATGAGGACAAGAAGAGAGAGCTGGGACTGTTCAACGCGGAGAAGAGAAGGCTTAGGAGAGTGAATCTCATCAATGTATATAAATACCTTTGGTAAATACCTTAAGGAACGGTGCATGGAAGACAGACCTAGACTCTTTTCAGTGGTGCCCAGAGGCAACAGGCACAAACTGAAACACAAAAGTTTCCTTCTGAACATAGGAAACACTTTTGCACTTTGACAGTGGCAGAACATGAGCACAGGGTGCCCAGAGAGGTGGAATCTCCATCTTCAGAGATATTCAAAAGTTATTTAAATGTGTGTGGTCCTGGGCAAACTGTTCTAGATGGCTCTGCTTGAGCAAGGAGTTCAGCCCAGTGACCTCCAGAGTTTCCTTCCAAGTTTCATCATTATGTGATCCTGTGGTGCTGTGAAAGTAGTTTCTTGATTTATTAGCAGCATATAATTAAAGGCAAAAGCTCTAATCCCATAGGCACACTCAGAGCTCTGCACACTCACACATAAACACACCCTTAGCAACTGTGGGTCCAGGCTCCTCCACCTTGGTAATTCCCTTGGAACTGTTTGATCCTGCTGATGGCTTCCTTCCTCTTCAGCATTGTCAACTTTGAGGCATACACCACCATATATAGGCAATTTTGGTCTCCAGTTACATGCAAAGGTTTTGATCTTGTTCCTGTCCTACCATCTGCCGACACTGAGGCTATTCATGCAAGACTGGAACATGACAACTACTAACAATGTTCATCCCTTCTTGCATTTCTGTGGTAGCCTGTCACAGTTTACATAGCCCCAATAAGTAACTCTTCATACAGGTGTATATTCCACAAATAAATCATGTAACTGCTTTCCTTTTTTTTTTACTCAAAAATTAGCACTTTAACAGAACATATATAGTGCATATACTAAACAGGACAATTGCTGGAATCAGTAAACAGTAGCAGGAGCAGTAGAGACAGTAGCAGTACTTTTCAGCTACCTGAGACTCCTGTAGGTGAGGTCCAGGGTAGCAAGATTCCATGGTATTTTCTGAACTGCCTGGGAGAAGAAAGAAGACGAATTCTCAAGGCCAAGGCAGAAGCAGCTTTGATCATCTGTCTCCCTAATGAGGTTTTTAATGAAATAGCCTATGAGAAAAATGTGCCTGAAAAAAGCCTCACCCCTACTTATACTTGAAGAACAAGCTTGTTGTTTTCTTGTTGCCATTGGCTGACTTGTAACAAAGCAATGGAAAGCAACGGTTGAGCCTCACTATGTACCCTTGATCAATAAGCTCAAAAAGAATCTGAAAGCAGTCTATAGTGTCAGCAGGTAATTTTTAACCCACTGCAAACCCATCAAGGCCAAAATCCTATAGCTTGGGATTCAATCTAGTAGGACTGCTAGAGATACAAATTATTTTTCTGTGCTGGAAGCCTTAACCATAAAGTTCCACGATCCTCAACTGCGGCTTTACTGACCCCTGTCCTGGAAGCCAAGAGATTTGTGTCATATGTCCAATGTACACTGTGGCCAACAAAATTAGTCACCTCCAAAAGAGCCAGAGTGTTGGGCAGGGGACTGTGTGAATTGACACAGGCAGGCAGTCAGAATATCCACAAAACCACAGCTGAAATGTAAAGAGCAAATTTGTTTCACTACCCCAGTAACCAGAGGATCCCAGTGGAGACACACAAATGGCAATGCAGGCACAGTCAGAGTCAGTTGATCCTGATAGGTTGGTGGGCCTGCTGTTTGCACAAATTTATCAAAGATCCACGTGTTTACAACCATGCTGTGATCTCCTTTGAGCCTTTTTATGATCTCTGAGCTTTGATCTTCTCTCTCCCAAGACAGGGAGCTCAAACGTGTCTGTGAGCATGCCTCCAAGTCTCTCCAAACAGCTATTATCTATACACAAAGATTCTACTTCTCAAAAGAGACAGAGGATAAACAGCAGTAGGCATACTATATGGGTTTTTCCACAATGTTGTTCTCCAGGCCTTGGCATTCCCAGCTGCAAAGTCACCTGAACAAATCTACTATCCTCCTCACCATTCTTCTGCTTTTAACTCCTTCCCACCAACAGGGACCAAGCAAGTATTCAGCACTGAGAACTGCTGAGTACTTTCAGTCTTACTGTTCTTGAGTACATGAACCTACCCGGACTGAGAATGCAGCAGGCAAGACTTCCTGAGGAGTCCTTTTTCCAACCCTCACAGAAGCGCTCTGGCAGATTTTTAATTTTTTTTTTTTTAAGCTATTATTTAAAACCTGAAGACAATCTGTCTCGGTTTGTTTTGTTTTGTTTTTCCATACAATGACAGAAGCAGTTACATTTACTCACTCTGGATATGAGGCAGCCAGGTGTAATTACTTCCACAAATTTCTGAAGGCTTGAATAGATATAGATAGCAATAAAATGGTACAGGATAGATATGGATATAAGAGTGGTAACGCAAGCTGTGACTGCAGGACTACTCTGAAGGTGAAGAGGGTTTCTGGTCTCTGCTACTATCAACATAGTGAAAATTAAGCATTCAGTAGAAGCACTGACTTCTGACTCCTCCAAGGCTCTCCTTTCCCCATCTGAGGCTTCATATAAGATCCCTGGATGAATAATTCCATTACTATTAATTTGGGTGTTCTTATGCCACCCCTCACTCTCCAGATGTACTGAAGCATCTCTGATGCTTCGAAGGATTTTGCAAAGGGGAGGCTGAGAAGTAACTCTGGGGTCTGAACCCACATCTCTATATGTGTTTTTAAACTGCAGTTTTTAAAACAAATTTAGCACTAAACCACTATCTCCTGGTAATAAACTTTCTGGGGGAAAGACAGAATCAGATGAGCCAATGAATGCCATGCTCTTATCCAAAGTCTTCAGGTTCTTGCATCAGAACTGCATACTTGTCACCCATGCATATTCTGGAGAAAACAGATTTGTATGGGGAATATTCTTGAACATCTCTAAAGCCTGGAGACACAGTAGTAAAACCTGGATGCCACTGAGGCTGTGACCTCCTCCCCACCAGGTATCAGACACAACAAAAAAAACCTGACAAAATATATAGAATCATAGAATCATAGCACTGTTTATGTTGGAAAAGAACTTTGAGTTCACCTAGTCCAACTGTTAACTCAGCACTGCCAAGTTCACCACTAAACAATGTCCCTCAGCGCCCCATGTACACAGATACATCCAGACATGGTGGCTCATCCACTTCCTCAGGATCAAAAGGAAAAAAACCAAAGCCCTTTTGGTGAAGAAATTTTTCCAAATAGCCAACCTAAATAGGTGTTAGGCTATTTCTGGATCTCTCCAAAAAGAGGTTATACATAGGCTTATATTCCAGAGTCTACATCACTTCCAATGCTATTTTATTGTACAATGCCAAAATGGAATTATATAATCACAGATATGAATTTCATTTTAAAAGCTAAATGAAAGGTTGCACAGCAGTAGACTGCAATTCGGAAAGATACATGCCACAAGTAAAAAGATAATAGTGTTTGGTGAGAAGCATTAGGCTAATCTGATTAAACTTAACTTTATTGGTTTTAGGAAATAACATGAATCATTTAATCCTTCTCAGTAAAATAATAGTGATTAACCAAACACTGTTTGTTGATGGTTTTCTAATCTATTGTTCACAGAAGCAAAAAAAAAAGAGAAGTAAAATTAATTTGTTAAGGATCCCTGTCTGAAGATATGTTTGAAAAATACCTAGGAAAGTAATCATCTAAATTCTGGCAAATATTAGGTAAGACTGATGCTTTCCTTGCAGTTTAGATAAATATTTGCCACTTTATTACACTTCTGGCTGACAGTGGTACTGCACTGTAACAATGATGGATGATAGCTATCTATTTATTTATCCACTGGGAAATATAGACTTACCAAATTGTAGTCCTGGGACAGGGAAAGGAATAAAAATGAAATTTCAAGAACTTTACCTAATGTCAAACTCAAAATTATAAATTCCAGAGCCTTTTTTTTTTACAGCTCCACACTGGCATGGGAAAAATACAAAATGTATGAACAAACTCAAAACACGTATAGTTTAAAAATATCTGGTTTTGTTATGGATCAAATCAATCTATCTGAAAGTTTTCCCTTACAGAAAACATGCTGAGCATAACAGACTGTGGGAGGGGCCATGACAGTGTAACAACTTCACACTCAAAGCATTCCAGTTAAAACTTGGAATACAAAACCAAAACTAAAAAAACCTCCCCCCCCAGCCATGCCCAAAAACCTTTCAGGGCATTCAAAGAGACAGTCAACATCAACAAGCACAGGAGGAAAAACAATGCTGCTGACATGCATATTGCTCAGAAGCATGTGAAATAGGAAGAAAAAGTCAGGAAAACTCTGGACAAACCTGTATGTCCCACTGGTATGTTCAACTGGTTTTGTATATAATAAAACAGAGATCTTGGATATTCTGTATGACAAGTTACATTCCCAAAATTCTTGTATGGTAATTGGAAATGTTTTTAATTAGTATGAATTCATTATCAAGTACAATTAAATTATCAAGTACCCAGCATCAAGACCTCCTCTGCTGACACGAAAAGAAGGGTAGTTGTAAAAGGAGACTCCCTTCCAGGGGAACAAAGGGCACAATATGAAGACTGGACCAAACTCACAGGGAAGTCTGCTGTCTCCTAGGGGCATGAATTAGGGACATTACTGGAAAACTCTCCAGTCTACTAAGGACCTCTGATTACTATCCAGTATTGGTTGCTCAAACTGTCAACGACAAAATAACAAAGACATGTCTGAGGGCAATCTAAAGAGATTTCAGGGCCATGGGATGATTGGTAGAGGGATCAGAAGCAAAGGTAGTGATTCCCTTGATTCTTCCAAGCACAAGGATATAATATTATAGGAATAGGCAGACCTATCCAGTCAATGCATGGCTCTGATGTTGATGTCAGTGGAAAAAATTTTGGGTTTGTTGACCATGGGATGATCTATTTAACACCTGACAGGATGCACCTGTCTCAGAGGAGAAAAAGAGTTATAGCACGGGAGTTAACAGGGTTTGTTGGCAGAGCTTTAAACTAACTTGGAAGGGGGGAAGGGACAAAACCAGTCTTCCCAGTGATGAGCGATGGAATGGTGTGCCAAAACTTGAGGAAATGAGAACTGATGGGATTCCTCAATCTGTTTCACAAAGTGTTGGCTACTAAGTACCACACCTGAAATGTTTCCACACCAATTTGTGCAGCATGGGGAACAAACAAGAGGAGCTCGAGGTTTTGGTCTGGTCCCAGAGGTATGACATCATTGGCATAAGTGAAACCTGCTGGGATGAGTCCTGTGACTGGAGTGCCCTGTTGGACAGTTACAGGCTCTTCAGGAGGGACAGGCAGGGCAGAAGAGGCAGAAGGGTGGCATTGTGTGTAATAGAAGGGGTAGAATATATGAAGCTCAGAGTTGGCAATGGCACAGTTGAGACTGCCTGGATAAGAATGAAGGGACAAACAAATAAAATGCAGACGTCATCATGGAAGTCTACTATAGACCTCCTGGCCAGGACGCTGATGCTGACAAATTATTCTTTAAGGAATGAAGGGACACTTCCAAGACAGCAGTCTTGGGAATCCAGAGAAATCCCAGCTGACAAGAAGCTGGAAAACATTGTCCTGATTTTCAAGAAGTGCAAGAAGGAGGACCCCAGAAACTACAGCCCTGTCAGTCTCACTCCAGTGCCTGGTAAACTTACGGAGAAGATCATTCTGGGAGGTTGGCATGGGTTAGCAAAGCATAGTCCTGGAAGTGATGTTCTTGCAAAGGGGTGCTTACAGCTCCTCTGTGACCTCACAGAACCTATCAGATGGCCAGTTTGAATATGGACAATTCTTTAAGCCACTTAAAATTGTGACTGCCTCTGTGATCCACACTTAAGAATAGGAAACTCCAAGGCAGAGCTCTCTGTCTTGTTTCCGGTGCTGGGACAGGTGGCTGCAGGCCCTGTGTGGGGGCCAGCGGGCCCAGCCCAGGCCCTGCTCGGGCCAGGCCAGGCTGGGCCACGGCCATCCTGGAGCCGATGGGCCCTGTTCCACCCGTGGAACGCCCCCCACAGAAGGGCTGTGGGCAGCCGGAGCGGCCTGGCTCCCCCCCCCCCTCCACTGCAGCCAAGATTGAGCTGAAGCTGCACCGCTGTTTGGCAGAGGTCATGTGACTGACAGTGATAAGCAACATTCCAGCTGCAAGGCCTAGGTGAGATTAACCCTTTTAGTGCTGTGAAGAGCTGAAAACCTGAGGGAAGAGAAAGAGATGCTTAAAGCTGAAATTCTGTTGTAAAGCTATGATATATCAGAATACCCGTTGTAATTTCATGAAGATATGCGGGGTGGAGTGTTCAATTCGTGCTTGTAAGCAAAAGCACCTGCGCTGAGATAGGCAGATGCTGACGCAGCTGTTATTTCATGAGAAGTTTGGACAGGGAGAGATGGAAGCGATGAGGACTTCTGCTCCAAATGGGAAAGGAGAAAACCTCAGTTCTAGAGATGCTCCCAGAGATAGTCCTAAAGATGAAGATGAGGAAAACCCTTTGGTCCCAGGGAAGAAGAAGGGCCTCTGTTCTTAAGAGATGAAATGTTCCCAGAGACGGGTGAAGAGAACTTTTGTTTCTGAACGGCTCAACCTTAAAATGGTACCCCAAAAACCTTCAAGAGTGGACCCTCAAAAGCAGTTGTGGGAAAAGCTGCAAGTTGGGGGAAGGGACTCACATGTGAGCAGAGAGACTCCTCTTCCTAAATGGACTGAACAAAGTTATTTGGAAGTGGATGGCTGTCTCGTTGTGATAATATGTTCATAGCATAGGCAAGAGAGACTCCTCTTCCTAAATGGACTGAACAAGGTTATTATGGAAGTGGTAAACAGACTGAACATCTGAAGGGTTGTCTTTTTACACTGTCAGTGGGAGAAGGGAGAAAGGTGGGGGGAGGAGAAGAGTTCTGAAGGTGTGGTATGATTTTTTTTTTTCTTCTTTTAGGTCTGTTAATAAACTTCTTTCTATTCTTTCAAGATTGGTGCCTTCTTTGCGTTTCTCCCAATTCTTATCTCACAGAAGGTAAAAAGTAATGAGTATTTTGGACCAAACCACTACACTAAATTGGTGTTTCTGCCCGGTTTCAAACCCAACCCGCTACAATTATTGAGCATATTCTGCAGTTTTGTGTTAATCTCCAGAACTATTAAAAAATCAGCAAGTCAATTATTTCTTGTAAATTATTTGTTCTGGTGATTTTCAGACTTTCTAAAGATATAAGTTTGATACTTTGCAAGAAAATATCTTGCAAAAAATCCTTTTGTTCAATATATTTCTATCTTTAATTTTACATGGCATAGAAGAACTTCAAGCATATTAGTTGCAATCCAAGCTGTAAATAAGAATGTGGAGATAAAATTACAACTGGATAAGTGGACAAGTACCACTCAAACTCTTCCTATATACATAACTGAAAACTTTTGGGGTTTTTTCCTTAAATCAGGTTAATGATGGATATTGACATGTACCTGCAGCCTTTTAAATTTTCTGTAGTTTTGCTGAAGTTCCTAGGTATATATCCCTTGTTTATTCCTTTTCAGTGGTTAAATGACTTTCTGTTGGGCCCTAGATCACCAACAAAGTACAGCCACACTTTCTGAAAAGAATTTAGACATTCTTTGTGCTTTTCTTTCTGAATTCTTGAACTGCTGGACAACACTGAAACCTCACTGCATGTGGATGCAGCATGTCTCCAGTCCCCAGCTCTGAGATCTGGGTCCCTTTCAGAGCTTTCTAGCAACATCTCTTTCCTGAAGGAAAAGGTTTGCATAAGGATAGTGTGTAGCTGTGTATTATCTTAATGTGGAGTGGAAATGTGGCATCTGGCTTGGGAACAGAGAAGCAGACCTTTTATGCCTCAAAGAACCTGCAAAATTTGAGAAGCAGAGGATAAAACTTTCACTTTGAAGAACCAGAGAAAACAATGAGGAAGAGCACAATGTAAGTATGGCTATTGCCATCAGGATTCATAATGTATGTTATGCATAATTTATACATGTTTTAGATTATCCAGATATACCTCTACGTTTCTAACATATTAGCCAGTACATAGAAACAGTAAATACCATGTTTCTTTGAAAATTTGCAGACTATGCAAATTCTTTTGGTAATTGATTGGTGTGGATCTTTATTCAATTAAAGACAGAAGAGTATCAAGAAAAGAAGAGGACAGACAATTATATATATATCACTTTATTTAAATAAAATCAGAGAATTAAAAAAAAAATGTAAAGATCCTGTATTAAAAAACACAGAGCTTGTCAGCTGACTTTTTTTGAGGGATGACATTTCTGTATAGAAAGGTATTTTTGTAAAACTGTGGTAAGGTACACCATAGGGACAGAATTAACTCAGCCTTGTAATGAATGTGGACAGCTGCTATGTCTCTCTCTTGTTTTTACTGTTATCTAAGATTTCAAAATAATTATAAAATGAGGCTCTGAAAATTCTTTGTAGCTACCGCCTCTACCTGGCTGTTGTATTTAGAATGAAGCTGCCAAATCAGAGTATGTTCTCTTTGTAAACCTTCTGTGTTTAGTTCATGGGAGCGTGCAAGAGACGGATTTTAAAATTTCGTAACTTACAGGGTAATTTTAACTAATGTTGCTGTAATTTGGGGTAGTCACGCAGTATTGGTAATGGGATTATAA
Source organism: Corvus moneduloides (assembly GCF_009650955.1). Lineage (NCBI taxonomy): Eukaryota > Metazoa > Chordata > Aves > Passeriformes > Corvidae > Corvus > Corvus moneduloides. The sequence continues at coordinate 93,025,311 of NC_045476.1, read as the reverse complement.
TTATTATTCCTTTATTTATTTGCCACTTGTTGCAGTGGTTAAGTCCACAATGGGGTTGGCCGAGGAGCCGTAGGGCCCCAAAGCATTAGAAGCTTGCTGGTGGGCTGGTTCAGAGGTTTAAGGACACCCCTTGTGGTGAGATCCCACGAGACCTTGCTTCATTACGTTAATTCTGCTCAGTTGGTTGGCCTATTGGCCTACCGCCCCCTTTACCCCTTTTAAGTCTCTGTTCCGGAAAGCTCTCCCCTCCTCGACACCCCATTGGTTCCCAGTTCCCTTGTCCTACCCCTTCCCTTCCCCATTGGTTATTACCCTGTCACCTCATGTTCACTCCATCCCTTGGCCCTCAGATGATTGGTCTCTGATGTTCTGCCCGCCCTTTGTACTGCCCAGTATAAAACCCTGGACCCCTCAGTGTTCTGGGTTCTTTGTCCCTGGATCCCTCCGAGTGTGGACCTCAATAAACTCCTTGGAACTCTATACAAAGAGCTCCTCCTGCCTCTTTGCCTCTGGCAATGCTGCAGAAGATATCTGGCTATGTGTGAGTGGCTGCTTGTGTCCATCTGCACCGGTGTGTCTGGGTGTTAGCTAGTGTGTTTGTTTGGCACCACCCGAGCGACTCCACCAAGGGACGCTTTTGGGAAGGATGCAGCACTTTACCACCATCCACTCCGTACAGTGTCAGCCACTGACATGCTGAAAACATATATCTCTTACCAAATGCACATGGCAAGCGATTACATCCTGTTCAAAAAGGCAAGTTTTCACTTAAGCTCCTACCAGCTTTACTCACGCTGCACAGCATATTTATGCAAAAGGAGTCACCGTATTATAAAGTGATGCCTCCTGGCAAGGATGCAGATGATGTTGAAAACCTGTGGCCGCTGAGAAGCCTGCTTGGTGAATGAAAGATTAGAGACACCTAACTCAAGCTGTTCCCACTGTTTTTTGATTGCTTTGAGAGTGAGTAGTTTCCCTCTCCCTCAAAATGATCTGCTCTCTGTCCATTTCCCTCCATCTTTCTCAAATGCCGACAATTCCCTGATGGCTGTGCAAGCAGCCCGGGAGCCTTGTGTGGCAGTGGGCATACCCCATACCACCTCCTGTGTGTGGCAGGGACTGGGAACAGCAACTGACATGGCAGGAGTGGGAGGGCAGCCCATCTGCCTGGCTGCAGCACCCAAATTTCTCATCAATGGGGGGTGTTAGCACAAAATTCAATCATTCTCTGAAGAAGTTATCAATGAGGAAGCTGACCATCAGCTGATGGCAGTGTGCAGCCACACATGGGACCTCCACCCCACAGGGTTTGGGGGCGCAGGGGCTTTTCCACCAGCACCCGTGGGTTCTGGGAAGGTGCAGGGGCATATGCTAGGCTGGAGAGCCCATATAGGCCTGGGAAGCAGGCTAAATAGGGCAACCCATTCTCTCTGGAGAAGGGATTGGGGCCTGTTACTCATACCTGCTGTGGGGCTGTGTGTGAGCAGATGGAATGCAGAGCTCTGAGTGCATCTGTCAGATCAGAGCCTGGGGGGATTACTCCTACAAGAGTACTTAAAAAGTGTGTTTACTTGACGGGGCAGCTGTGTGCTAGCTTAAAAGGGGCCTGGAGGTCCCATCCACGTTACGGCAGTCACACACCCACAAGTAAAGCAGGCTGACGGAGTCGAGCTCCTCACCTGAGAGAGCCTCCCTCTAAGCTCACTGAGTAAACACACAGTAGCAGAGGCAAAGAAGTAAAGAGAGGAGACTCTCCATATGTGTTCCACGCAGGTTTATTCCAGTGAAATGACAGGGACGAAGAGCCAAATTGCTCAGAGGGTCCAGGGGTCTTATACTGGGTACAAGACAGGCGGGGAGAGGGATCACAGCCAATGGGATAGGGGCAAGTAGGCAGGGTTGACAGCAAGGGAACCAATGGGAACAACACATAGGAGGGACTTAGGGAAGGATCCAATGGGGCATCAAGGAACAAAAAACTTTCTAGAACTGATACATATTAAGGAAGGGAAATGAATATACATAACTTCATACATAAAACAGGGAGGAGAAAACATTAACTAATTGGGAGAAAACATGCAAAAGGCAGAACAAGGGAATCATGGATTCTCACCATGACTGCAAAGTTACATGCTAAATGTGGGTTGCTGACTGCCACAGCTGGTTCTCCTCAGGAGACAGAGTGGCTGGTGTCACTTGCGCTGCCACATTTACTAACATTTTGGAAGAGTCTTCTGGTCTGGTTTATCTGTAGAATTGCAGAAACTGATCTTCAAAGTTTTGTTCACTGACTGCTTGCTAGTTATGTGCTATTCATAGATGCAGGAATCAAGTTTTGATGTTGACTGAAGTTAAAGCATGTAAGCTGAAAATGTTTTCCCTTAGATTCATGGCATCTTAATGAATAACTTGTCATTTCTGTGACCCCTTTTTTTCTCTTCTTTACCAAGCTTTGCTTGTTTTATTGAAGTCATGTTAAAAACATAAAAAACATAGTCGTGTTTTGACTATCTTTCTCTTTTTAAAACAATATGAGTCAAAGGTACCATCAAAAGGGTTTTTTGTGGAACTTGCATATCGAAGTCCCTTCTGAGAAAGCATGCACAGCTATGCAAGTGGATGTCCATTTCCACATCTTCTAGAGACAGGATATTCTGGCTAAGAAGATGGTAGCTGAATCTCCCACCAGGTATCCTGTTCCTTCTAATGTTGTCTTTCTACTTTGAAAATGGGGTTCTATACTCCCTGAGATGATGCAAATGAGAGAAACATGGAGAAAGGAGCACATGAGCTGAAATTTGGCAAAACCTTTTAATATTAAAGTATCACATTCCTGCATGACCTGGTTATATAGTCACAGAAATATCTTATTGTCAGAGACCTGCCTAAAAAAAAGATCAAAAAAAGTAACTAACGTCTTCTTGTGGGTGACAGGTACACAGCCACATGTGCAATTTTGTGTGCAATTTGATAAAACTAGTCTGCCAAGTACATGTTACAAGTAGTTCTGCAAAGAAGAACATCCACACTTGCTCCAAATATACATTTAACATCTGAAAATAAATCCTTTTCAATTTTGGTGTGTGAAAACTTCTCACTAACTGTCTTTCCAATTGTACTCCTACAATAACATTGCTTCTGAGTCAATCTTTTTAAAGCACAGTCCGTACTATAATATGCATGCATAGACCACAGTTCTCAGACCCCCAGACCTTGACAAAAACATTTTCTTCCTAAAAAAAAGGCTGTAGATTATTCAGTGAGGCCTATGTTGGTGACAAGTTTCAGCTGCCTGAACATGGCAGTTCCAGGAAACCATGCATAGCTTTAAATATTGAGTTATTTATTTTACTTATTCATTTCTGTAATGAATCATATGTGCTGATATTCTCAGAGAAAAAATGTAGGAAATTCCAGACACATTGTTTGAAGTCCTCCACAAGGTTAAAAATATCTCAGGAAGGTTTTAATGACAAATTTTGTCACTACTGCTATGGCACTTAAGAAAAACCCATGGAATATACACGTCTAGCACATAAGCCCTGTGTTTTCCTAGGGATAATTTATCTCTCTTTCTGAGAGTACTTCTACATTAGCAAAAGACTGGTCTTGTTAACGTGATCTACAACTGAGAATGTTACATGACACTTTATCACCAGTGATGTATTAACTGGAGACTATAACCTGAAAATAATGAACACAGAAGTATAACTCCACTACCATGTCATAAACTCTAGAAAGGAGTTTACTTTTCTCTGCAAGAATTGAGTGGTTTGTGAATTTAATTTCTATGCACTGGTTAGGCCTGTGTTTTATTTAACCTTTCTCACATGTTTGCCTTCATTGACTGCTTGCTGTGTTTTAATACCAAGAGAAGCCATTTACTCCACTTAAATATTTCCATTAGATTCTCCTTCTAAGTGGCACTATGGACAATTACACCTCCTAGTAAGGCAGGTACTCATTGTTAGAACAATATCTGTTGTCACTGGAGCACAAAACAGTCTGTGTGGCTCATGAATTTAGGCAGACTCAAAAAGAGTTTTAATCGCATTGTAGTTCTTTATTGTTCATGTTAAATTTTTTTTCCATTACCTAAGATCTGAACTAAATCAGTTTAAATAAACTCACTGATACACTGAATAAGCTTAGACTTGAATCTCATTTGTCTCTGTTTCTTTGCTTGTTTGGATTTCTGATAGGTGTTTTTTTGTTATTATGTTTTCTTTTTCAAGGTCCTTTATACTTTTTCTGAGTGCTGTTACCTGAAAAAACAATAATTTGCAAAGCATATCTAGCATTTTTTCTGTTGTTTTACTCTTCCTCTTCCTTCTTTTATAGAATGTGTTGGACCTTTTCATCTTAAAAGAGTTCAGTCGTGAAAAGTCTCTAGATATCTAGTGATGATACAGCTGTTTTGTGATCTTAGACAAAATGTACTCCTGCTCAACTCCCATATTGCAGACATCTCACACTGAGAAAATTACTACTTATGACTAGAAATAATATGATTCTTGGTGTCCAGATGTACTCATGAAGGGAAGTAATTCATTACTAAAAAAAATTAGTACTCAGCTTCACCCCAAGGGTCTATTCCTTCTTAGGCCATCCAAGAAAAATTATGTTCCCTAATAATAGTGAAATAAGGGATGTCTGATCCTTTTCATTTCTAGAGGCTTTAAATGTTATTTTAGCAGCTTTGAATGCACTGGGTTTTCTTTTCCTTTTTGAATTGGGCAGGTCATTCTGGCTTGCTAGAAAATTAGATTGCAATAAGATGTCATAACAATATCTTTCCTGGGTTCTTGTCTGGTTTTGTTTGGGGTGGGGGTGGTTTAAATGCTGAATTACAGAAACTTGTTATGTTCTACTTCTGAAAATTGCCATTACATATTATTTTTAAAATTGAAGCCTCATTGTAAAAGGCTGTTGGAAACCAGTGCAGGCATAACATAGGTAACAACATAGAAACATTGCTGCAAGGTATGCACTGTTGTGGGGTTTTTTTTCAAATATAGGAGAAAGGAAACAATGGCAATCAGAGTGGGTGAAGTATGTTTTAGTGTAGGTGACAGATAATGAAGTTTTGCATTGGCTTTTCCATAGCATGTTATTCCTTCTGGGGGATTGATGTGTGATTATAATTATACCCCACGAGAAATGGTTTCAAGCTTGCAATCCAGTTTGCTTTGTGTTTGTCATTTTGCAGCTATAATTTTCGGAGGCTGTGTGTTTCCTGTGACTGTTACACTTAGAATAAATTACATAGGTGGAAGAGAGACACACTGTCAGTGCTCCGTGAAGAGTAATTTGCCTGGTATGGGCTCATAATGCATTATCTTACAATGTTATAATTAATCAAGTACCTTTTGGCAAGTTAGTGTCAGCTGCAGAGCAAAAGACTTCTGTCACATCATGACTTGCTAGTCCTCATTAGCTGTATAATAATCTTTAAAATTTCAAGGGCAGACTGTCATTATTTAAATAATGTTCTACCCCTTTGTGCACATGCTCAGCTGAGAAGACCTATTCACTTCCATAAATAGGTACTTTACAGTATTAAGAAAAGATCCATAATCTGGCCCGTTAATTCTTAGCTTTTTGTCCTGAAAGGCATGGTTGTTCATAAATTGCAAATTTTACTTCTCTTGTTTCAGAATATCTAAGTGCTTATTGGTACAGAACAAAAAATTACTGAATGAAGTAATTGTAAGAAATACATCTGGTTTTTACAAGAAAAATTGGTTTCATGACTCACCCACAGTTTAAATGACTGCACGCTGTACAATAATATATACTCAAGTCTGACTTCAGCTCAGTATACAATAGATTACATCTGGCCTGAGGTACATTACTCCACAGCAAACCCCTAGGAGGGGTATTGGCAGCAGATACAAAGTGGTGAAAATTAATCACACCACACCATGAATTCCCCTTAAGTGAATAGTAAGGGCAGACAGATTCTGCATCTGCATCTGAACAACACATCTGAAAGAGATGCACAGGATGAAAAAAACATGCATTAGAAAAATTACTGCCAATGCTTCCTTCTTTTCTTGAGCAGAGAGAAGTAGCAATCAAGCTACAAGCTTTGAGAGTCACAGCTTAGTCTTTGCTCTCTCTTTGATTTTGGATGCTTTCATTTTCTCATGCACAAATAAAAACACCTTGAGGTGATCTAAGAGGCATATTTAGGCCTCTTTATGAGAAGAAGTGTCCAAGATTCTGAAAACATGGTCTTCTGAGGAATATTAAATTGGATCTCAAGAACAGAGATGTATGAAATCAGAAGATATTTTCAAGAACTTTTGTCAGTAATTTTGTTTGGTTGCCAGTTAATCACTAGAAGAATATCTCATTTTTGCTTTCCAAGTGTGGTCTAAAAGGACAAAGAAAAAAGTAAAAAAGAAGAGCAGTGTATTTTGTGAAGAGGAAAATCAGAAAATTAAATCACAGTTAAATATATGACTATATATGAGGTATATATGTCTAGTATTTCTTCTCTAATTCTCTTACATGCATCTGTGATTTAATGAGCTTCATCTTTCCTGTTGGATCATATCTACAGTCATAGACAGGATTTTTCCAGTGCAGTATATGGGTCACTTGTAAGAAGTATGAAGAGTGGCACTCAGACAACCTGTGGGGTAGGACAAGGGAATCACCAGGACAGAAGGAGGTCTCTGCTGTTTCACCTGAGGATGGGTAAGCTGAAACTGAGAATTGCCTTTCTGCACCCACTTCAGACTCACCCTAATGCTGTGTGGGTGAATGTGTGTGAGAGTGCCTGGGAGCTTCCCTCATTATCTTTGATGATGTGATGTTGCAGCTCAGTGACACCAGGACAGCTCTGGATGCTCTGGCATTGAAGATGACTTGGCATATTTTAATGGGATTTTCACATAAATATTTCAGTTTACAGTTCAACTCAGCACTTCTAACAACAAGAACATCAGAAGGATTTGCACACACACAAAACAAAAAAACAGCTAACATCACAATGCAAGTGATAAATACTATACAAAGCTATTTTCTGAAATGCCATTTTCTGTAGTTAAAAATAATCCAGGTCTATGCTGAAAATCTAAATACCAGAGGTCAACTAAAAGGAAGTCAAATTTAATTCTGTTATTATATGCTTTTAAGACTGTTGTCTATATCGTAGTTTCCAATCTTTGCAGTGTCACTCCTGCAGTTTTATTAACTTTTAACACCACTGGGTGGTGAAGAGGTAAAACAAGAATTGACTGAAAGAGAAAAATGGGGTTGAGGGAGGAAACAGTGTTAGCATTCCTAAAGCATGACAATCAACTAGCCAAGAGAGGGCCCTCCAGACATCATAACCTTGGTATATTTATTTTCTTCAAGTTTATATGTTGCAAATTGAGGTAGAATGGAATTAAGTACAGGGGCAAGGCAGGAAAAAGGGCATAGGCCATCATTGACAGAAAATATCTAGAATATTTTCAACCACTTTTCCTCATCTGTTTTTAAGAAGAGAATGTATTTAAATTTCTGTGTTCAATTTACACTCTGGAGAGCATATGAGCACACATTAATGGCTACTTTTTCTCTTTTCTCTCTGGTATTCAATACTTTTCTTAGAGGGTTTTTTTTCTCTCACCAGCCAAAAGCAAAGGTGTGATTTACACAGGTTAGTTAAGCAATAAATGCAAACATTTTCATTTTTCATGGCATAGCATCTGTACTCTTCTTTGTTTTACTGACCATTTGCTTTTTTCTCTTTTGTTCTCTCTTTTGAACTAACCCTGATAACACATGGTGTTTCACTTTTCAGAGGACTAAATTCAGAAAAGTTTCTGTGATACAATGCCAGTATAAATTCCAGAGCCTATTCAGTAAATAAAATTGTTCCATTTTTTCATCATAAAAAAATCTACAGAAGAGAAAGAGAAGGGAATTACAAAGTATCAGGTGAGGAACTATGTTTGCATTCAAGTTATGAAGCTAATGTGATTTCATTCATATACAAGAGCTAAAAACTTAAAATCTCTACAATTAATGAGCTAATGGAAGGGAGGCGCACCATGGTATATAAACAAGTCAATGTGATGTAACCAGTGACGAAAAGTTATCTTTCAGTTGTGAGGAATTTTTAATCTTTCTATGTATAGAGGGTTTGTACAATACACATCACATCACAAATGGCTTGCAGTACCTAGATTTATGCAGGAGTTTTTCATTCCTGACATCAAAACTCAAAACTATGGCAACCACGGGAATTTTATCTCTAATCCTGTGATTCTGTGATCAAGTCTTTTGGAAGTCTTAATCCTCTTGCAAATTTTTTCTGACTGTGGGGTTTGGGGTTTTTTTCCATGAATAAGATAGAGGTGATGAGTACATGCTCATCTCACAGCCATTGTAGATTAACAGATTTGTACTCAATTTGGAAAGTCTGGTATGTTCAGTATTGTGTTCACCTCAAAATCTGTGGACTTTTTCAGAGTGGAAAATTTCAAAGTGGAAATTGCCCACTTTTTGTACATTAATGGTATGTGACACACGATATGATTACTGACACATTCAAATTCTGTCCTGAAGTTTTCCAGTATATTGATGGTTTCTATGTTATTTCACTGTAGGTATTAGTAAAAAGATTCTGACAATTCTATCTCAGTAGAAGCAAACCAAACACACACACACACACACAAAAATTAGATCATTTGCTGCATTTTTAGAAAACTTCATTTCACTGATTTAGCCATTAAATGAAACTGAAATCTCATGTCACTGTACAATAGAGCAAGACTATATGCTTTGCTTCCAAGATACTCTAAGGATGAGCCTTACTTTTTCACATGCTCTGATGAAACAATCTGCACCATCCCTCACCTATGTATAGATTAACTTTGTATTTGATCAAGCTGAGCTGTAGTGGTCAGTGTCTTGTATCACAATGAGTCAAATGAGTCTTCTCCTTTGACTCATTTCACCCACAGAGAGTAGCTAGAAAGGACTTGCCTGTATAGAAGATTGAAGATACTTATAGACCCTTAGCCTTCTGCTGAGATTTTAATTTCACTCTTGTCCTTTCCTTGATATTTTTTCCATTCCTATTGCATCAGAAAAATAGGGGATTTTTCCTCTTTTTTTTTTCGTTTCCTGTTTTGTCCTTACTCCATAAACACTGGCTTTTGAAGTTAACTTTTCAGATGCTAATGCTATGGGAGCTCCTTCTGTGTAGATTTAAGACTAATACTAATTTCATTCACAATTGCAGAAAGCTGGAAGTTTTAACTGAGATTAGGTTAACTCAGAGACTGAGAAGTGTTGATCAATTACACAGGAACATTTTTTTTAGTATGAACACCCTATCTTTGGGCTGAATATTGTTTGCATCCTGAAGCTGTAGATCTTATGTTTATGTAAGATCCTTCAGAAAGTCTAAATCCCTTTACTGCTTCAGAACTATCCACAGTATTCACACTGAGAGAATCCCATGAAAACATACTTGCTGCATGCTCTAACAGACTGGTCACTTTAAAAGAGAACAGCAGAAATCAATGGATTTAGAAGAATGTCTAAATATATCTTGATGCTACAGAAGCAGCTTTCTGGTATTTAGATGATAATGAATTAAAACATGTAATCCTTAATGGTGTCATTTTTTCAATGTCTTTCTGACTGTAAATTTGCAGGGCAAGAGGATATATATGGTTAAATTGTCCAGGTAGGTAGAAGGAAGCTGATGTGCCCATATCAATGGCACACACAAACTCTATTTTCATATTTATGTGATTAAACCATACCTGTGCTTTCTACCTACATTTTATATAGCATGCTCAGTTTTAAATAATCTTTGGCTCTTCCATATAACTACTGTGGATAAAATTAATCAACTTCATAGTAAATTTGAATCAACTAGACATAGTTACAAATACAAGGCGGATAGTATAGAGATAAAGCAAAAGAAGACTAAGAAAATCCTCTTAGATTTAAATAAAATTACATCAGAACTCAACTCAGATAGTGAATATCCAAGCTGTCATTTTTGGTCAAGGTCATTGTCCTCACAGATTAAATATATATTATTAGGAGAGATCTTTTAAAATATGTCTGCCTTATTAAAATAACAAAAGCCGAAGAGAAAATTCCAGCAACTCAGGAAGTCAAAAGTGAAATAGTTCTAGAGAATAGTAAGTATTTCATATTCTAAGCACATATAAGAAAAAGAGGGCAGCAAGAATGCAACAAAGAGAACAAAACACACAATAGATTAGCCATTTAGCTTCTACTTAGATCTAATATAATTTAGCCATTTTGTTTTAAAGCCAAGAATTAAAGTACAGCAAAATAAATTGCTATATTTCTTCTGTTGCCATTATCTGCAAATCAGTATCTTGGCACTTCAAAGTAATGAAAACCTCAAATTCCCTTGATTCCACCATGACCAGAAAGCAGTCCCCGCTTACATCAGTGGTTGCTAGTCCATTAAATGTTTTCATTCAGAGCTCCTGAACCAAGCCATACCTGAGGCTGAACTCAGCATCAAGGTGAAATTTTCTCCATCCGATTGTCTAAATAGGCAGCTGTACAATCTGTCTCTTGCGAGACTTGAAAGCTTTGGAAAACATGCCTACATGTCCAAGACAGAATTGTATGTTTTCAAATATTGATTTATCAAAAAAAACCAGCTTTCAAGATCTATACCAGATCAAAGAATGGATGACTGTTTTGAGATCTCCTAATTGTTTCTGTCAGTTCTGTGCCAATTACAGATGTTCTGGATGTTGCTGCATCTGAAGAAGGGACAATAGACTGTCCTTTCTTCATAACAATACTTTACAGATTTCTGATCCTGGCTTTCGGTAGGCCCTGAAGAGATGTAAAGCTGTCAGTTTCAGGACTGAAACTAGTAGTGTTCTTGTAAGTGTCTTTACCAAGCTAGAAGGATCAATGCAGACATTCAAATGAGCATCACATAAGCTTTGAATGTTACTCTAGATGGGGAAAAAGACACTTATGGGTGGTAGAACATGCTCCATCTGTTTTAGTTCAAAATGCAGATTCTCACTCAAGTAGTGAATTTCATTTTAATGGTGGAAAGATACTTCCTCCAAACAAATTAGAGAGAGTGCATGACATAATGGGTATGAAAAGCAACTCTTTTGGAAAGTGTAGGATGTCATACAAGTAATAAAAAACCCCAATCTGCTCTGCTGCAGCATTAGGCATATTATTATCATAAAATGTGTAGTTATTCTTAGTGTGGTGGAAACTACAGGAAAGCTTTGTCTCTTTAACCAGGTTTGTGGGACTTCAGAAAATTCGTGTAATACATAATTTCATGGAGGAGAATAACTAAAAGTGCAATTGTTTTGCTAAATCCTTTTCCAATAGTCTACTTCATTTTTTGTATTTCTGATTTTCTGTTCAATAAAAAGGTACAATTTAATAATTGCAGAAGAAATATAAAGCATTTTTTTTAGGTAAACACAAAGAAAAGTGTTTTCCTTTCCTAAAATTTACTTGAACTAGCTAGCTTTGATCAATACCTGTTTTTTTTCAGTAACTGCCAAGAGTCAAAATCAAGTATTCAGTTGCCACTACCCACCTCAAGTAAAAAATTTCTTCAGTGACTTGTGGGATATTGGCACATTGGCTGTTGCAACACTATTTTATATGACTACATTTGAATGAATAATTTGCGAAGAATACAGTATTCCTCTGAATTAGTTTCTTGCCCTTCTGCAACATGTCCATATCCCTGTCGTTCAGATGTATTTTTCATCTGAATATATTTTAACATATACATATGCAATTGAGTACCTTCACTTTGAATTAGTCATTGACAGCTGACATGCAGATACTCTTGAAATCTTTAAGAGACCAGGCTTAAAGCTTTGATGTGTTCATTACGTGGTCATGGGAGCATTTACCTGCTAGCTGATCAATGACTTTGTCTCCTATTTTTCCACTAATCCAGATTCAGAAAACTCAGGTTTCTAATTAAATGTAGAATATCCCTTTCTCTCTTAATACTGCCCTGTTTATTATGAATTTGATGGACCAAGAGTTTGTGAAGCACATGAAGGATCAAATTCAAGGACTTTCTTAGATTCTTAGACTTAACCTGCCTTTTCATGAGACAGTCCAACCCCAGTAAGTGTTTGAAATATATCCCTAGATTTAAAATATACAAATTGAGCCATTGATTTAAAATAAGCACATCTCTGTTTTTCCTATGATGGAGCTAAAACCATTTCCTCTCAGAAGCACCTGTTTCTTCCATCAAATTTAATACAACTCTAGACTTCCATTCTATGCACTAAACAAGCTAAAATGTTGGGGTAAGCCAGAATAACTGTGGAAACTGGACATTGCTCAACAGCTGGAAACTCGGAAGTATCAGAAAAAGAATATGATAGAAAAAATCAGTGTTCAGAGCAATACTCGTTCTGTATTCTCAACACCAATCTTCTTTTTTTCCTAGTTTGAATCATCTTGGTAAAAGATGGGGGCATTTTATGAAAAGCATTCCTTGCTTGAATATTGTTTTTTAGCCTAAAATAAAACCTGGGACAATGTCAAGCCAGCATGCACTGTGAGTGCGAAATCATTCATCTCACTTCTCCTTGCCTTTAAAACAGAGTAGACTTGCAGCTGTCTATGGGGGGAAAGGAATATTTTTTTTCATAGATAAAAATCTATGACTGTATCCCACAGCTGTAGGGAGAAGAGGAGAGATCCAACAGGCAGGAATTGTGCAGCAAGATTGATTTATTTAATTATTTTACAAACTCTTTTATAGACTTTTTTCTCCATAGTCTAATTGGTCAAAGGATCAGCCACCCCCTGGGGTGATTGGCTAGAATTCTAAAACATTCATTGTCAAAATATTTTTCTACTGTACCATAAACAAAGCTCTGCAAGGTCGCAGATGTTCATAGTTTATAGAACTCTGCTAATATCTTTGTGAGAGAGAAAAGTATCTCACAGGCTTAGAAAGAAGCAGGAAAATTTCTTGCTAACAGCATTTTTGTATCCACAGAAATCCTCTTTCCATAGACTGAGAGAGCGCTCTATAACAGAGGTGAAGCTACCAGAGGTCAAGCAAAGTGTGATATGAGCAACTACTGCTTTTGATTTTCTAAAGTATGCTTCCATAGTGCTAACAAAAAGTTTTCTTGACCTACGGTGTTTTATTACATTTGTCAGTCCTTCCTATGAGTAGTAAGTAGTAGCCTTCAATATGCATTTACTTCCCATGTTTCACGTCATGTTTTACTGCATTCATATTCAAACCTTTTGACTGAGAGTATGTGATTTAGAGACCATAAATCCTTTCTGCACTTCCCTGGTGAGTCTGTAGGTTTATTTTCTGACAAGTGACCATTTTCTTTAATTACAAACAAAATGGAAAATCCCTTAATGAAATAAATATTGATAACAACAAAAAAAAAAAAAAAAAAAAAAACACCAAAAAAAACCCAAAAAGAACAAAACAAAACAAAAAGAAATAAAAACACAAAAAACGCAAACCAACCAACCAACAAACCAAAGAAAGAAAGAATTAAATAATTTGCTTACTAGATGAAGACTAACACTTTCTCGAGGCTTAGCTAAATAAGAAGTTAACCTCCATTACTGCAAAAAGGACAAGCCCCAGTTACACCGGTTGTTAAACTTCCCCTCCCAAAGTGAACCCAGAGACAGAGATTGTCCCTTCCATCCAGAGACAATTTAATCAAAGGTCTCAGCACTCAATGTCATCCCTCCCAATTTTGACTATTCAAACCTGTAGCATCTTTAGGCAACATCTTTTACTTGAGTCAAATCTCAAAAAAGGAATGTCAGTATCTCCAAGGCATCAAAACAGCACTTTGAGGGGCAGGCTTTGAGTCCCTCCTCAGCACATCACCTGGATGTCTATTTGCTTGAGTTCGGTGGTAAACTTTTTGGAAGGATGGAGGAAGATAGATCTTCCATCCCGTCAAAGTTCAGCATACAATTTATTCCTATTGATTATTTAGTTAGGAAATAGCTATTAATGGCCACAGCCTCCTGTCTCATTTTTTAAAAGTTTAGGAAAAGTCTTCAGGGTAAACAAATTATACAAATTAGAAAGAAGCAGTAGGCAACTTACAGAAATGACAAACATTTGCCCTGCATCTCATGTTAACCCACATTTTGTTTCCCACAGTTTTAGGATTCTGCTTTATTTAATTTACTCTTACATTAAATAACTCATATATTTTCTTATATTTATCCAGAAATACTAATAGTATTTCTGTTTTGAACCAGACTTTAATATTTTTTACTTCCACTGATGATGATGTCTCTCTTATGCTTTTACCTGAAGCTTCATTTCAATTAAACCACCCTGAGATGTGAAAAGAACTGTGGGACTTAGTGCATACAGTTTCATCAAAGGCAAAAATCTTTTTTGTTACATCCTATCTCAAATACATGAAGAAAAAAACTGAGGTGCCTATCTGAAGAAGCAAAGGGTGCAGTATAATCAGTTCAACTCCTTCATTATAAATAAATGGTAGGATTTCAGCATTTTTTCAACTCTAATATATGTTTGCAGCTTTTCTGTTTATTTATAATGACAGAGATAGGTAAATAAAGGATAAGTGGATATAATTATTGAATTTATAACTACTGAAAACTGGCATACACTCTATATGGTTTAGGACATTATTTGATATTTATGAAGTCCCAGATTTCTATGAATATAGAAATTCAGTAATTATTGCTGTCATATTTGCTATTTCTATGCAATTTGCTTTAATTTAAAGGAATTTGAGGGTTTTGGTTGTATTTAGAAAGTGATGGATGTTTACCAGCTATTCCTCTGAGTTTATGCTATTGGATATTTTACTCAAAATCAGGATAAATCTATCATTTTATATATTTCAAATCTTTCAAAAAATGCCTGATTAAACTGATAGTATCTTCTTCCCAATTTTCCCATCCCACCTATATTTATGCTATATTAGATTGCATTATATTATACTTTATTTTTACCTATTGTAAGTTATTTCTTAAGAAAGAGCATAATTGGCAATCACTACTGAGACAATTTGCTCTTTGACTTTCTAACTGTAAGGGTCTTTCAAATATTTAGTGGGGTGGATTATTCATTCACAGAATGATTCTACTCCTGCTGTCTTCCCAGCCTTGACTGTGGAATCTAACTAGGCTTCTCAACTCTGGGGTCTACAACCATGTTGTCTTATCCCCCCAGGAGAAAGGCCTTATCCCCCCAAAGCTAGGCCTACACTCTATACTTGAAAAGATAAATACACCTCCAAGGCCCATTCTGGAATGTGCTTCAGCTCTTCTTTTTCAACTGGTGAACGATGGTCAACTTTTTTCACAATTTTCCTTCTTAACTGTGTAAGTCAATTGCATTTTTTAAAATGTCGTTTAAGTAACTTCTCAGAAAGCTGTAGAAAAGCTATGAATCATTTTCCTTTGGAGCAACACTTGTAGAAAGACAAGCACCTTCATGCCACTGCAGAAAGGAAAAGCCTGAATTCTAACTTTGAAACTTACACATGAAGGGCAATAGATGTTCACACAATTAATGAGGCATGCTTCATTGATGGCTTTGATATAAGAAGGCTTATAAAACTGTCAAAAAGGATTCAAAGAGTATTTTTTGCAACAAGACCATGACCTAAACCACACATCATATGTTAGGTTTAGTAGGCATTCTGCACTTCAGTTATCAAAGGAACTATATATAAATTTAAAATAAAGAGCTCTTGCTGTATAGGAAAGCCGACTTGACTCCAAAATAAACTCATGAAAGGGAAGATATAAGAGAATTTTGAATATAATTTTATAATGGAGAAATGAAATACTGAGTTGATTCACTGACAAGGTATCTATATGTTAATGAAGGTGCTTACTGCCATTTTATACTTAGTTATGTAATGGCAATAAATTAATAATTAATATCACACTAAAGTTCTAACTAACCAGCTATGAAGCTAACTGAAATAATACAAGCCAAAACTGCAACAACTTCTTAATATTGTTCTTGATCTATTTGAAAATTTGAGTAGGTAAATGGGGGCAGGAGACAGATCACTTAGTCAGCTCTAGTTTCTCTCCTGACACTCAGATCTAATGCCATCTTGAGCAGTTCTTTGAAGCTGAAATGACAAAAAAACATCAATAAATCCACCTCTCCAAACAGCCACGGATCAATTCAGCCAAATATTCAGGCAAGTCATCCAGTAATTCTACTCCTACTTCATTCGTTTCGGAACATCAATAAAGAAATAGGATGTCTATAAGCATGCTGCTGCAATACAGAGATCAGTTATGTTTCCTGAACATTATTTTATCTAATATTCAGGGGCTCTTAGAAAACATATTTACTTTACTACATGCATATTTATATATCTATAAAAATATGAGGCAGCAATTATCATTTTAAAAAGTAATATATTCCCTTTTTATGCCTAAAATTTAGTAATTTACTAATTGTTTTTTGTCTCAAAGTAAAGCCTGTAAAGACTATTTTAAAAATTTATTGATTCATCATTAAATTTATATATTGAAAATAGTGTCACCTCTCCACTTCAGTCCTTTAGATGATTTCGATCCTAAAAAAGTATAAAGCTTCTAGATATCAGCAAGTAACATAAAAGAAGCATTAGAAAGTAGTTTTTGCAATCTGAAACAATTGCATGCTGTGGATAATTTAAAATTGGAATAAATGAACAGTCACATTATTTTTCCACAAAACTTAAGACTGAATAAGAAAACGTATGCTTAAAAAAACCTAAAAATGAATTATTTATCAATGTATGAAGGTCTTGAATATACACAGACCCTGAAAAAGGAAAAACAAGTTTCTGATCTCTGTTACTAATGTCCCTGCCTGTATGCACATATGTGCTTTTTTAGTGGAGATGATAAATGTGGAAAATAAATATATAGATATTACTTCCGTCACGCTACATATTTTCTCTTCCATACACACCATATAAATTTGTATTTTTACACTTGTGTTTAGCCACAGAAGACATATAAAAAATCCAGCAATACAGTGATTTTATGATGAGTTCTTATGAAAAGAAGTATTATAACAAAAATCTAAATTTTGAGAAGGACATATGTATAAAACTTGACCAAAACAAAATGAAAATTTATAAGGAGCCCCTTGAAAATGGTCCTGTTTTTAAATATTTCCACAGCTCACCAGCACAGAGAACTGAATGTTTTATCTTTCTCATGCAATTCATCTCTTCTCCATGAGGCTCATATCTTTTCCAAAAATGTACAATACAAAGAGACATATTTTGTGATCAATTCTGAGACAGTTTTGGCCTTGTTTTTGCACTGCAATATGTGTTGAATATTAAAAAGAATTTCTAAATGGGGGAAAAAGCTTAGAAAGGAATTTGCTCAAAACCTCTTTAACACTTACTGTTCTCACACACAGACTTCAGGTCATGTTTTCTGGGTGGTTTGAAGAACTGAATGGTGTGGAGAACATATTGAAATCAATGAAAAATTTTCCATGATCTTTTTTGAGGACTGTTGACTTCACTGAATCAGTTAGTAATCCCGTAAATGGCAAGGCCAGCTGCAGAGGTAGTCTAGGTGTATCACCCTATTCTGTTGCATATTGATTGGACAGTCACAACCAGAGTGTATTGGACAATGGCTAAGTGTCCTGATGGACACTGCTGGTAAGTGCCATCCCTCAACAGTCCGTATTCGGAACAGTGCTATACAATGTCTTCATCAGTGACACAGACAAGTGACAAGGGATTGAGTGCATCCTCAGCAAGTTTGCAGACGACACCAAGCAGAGAAGTGCAGCTGACACTCCTGAAGGACAGGATGATGTGACCTGGACAAGTTTAAGAAGTGGGGCCATGGTGCAAGGTGCTCTATTATCAATACAGCTTGTGGGATGAAGGGATTCAGAGCAGCCTTGCTGAGAAGTCTCTGGGGGTGCCAGTGGATGAGAGGCTGTACATGACCCAGCAATGTGAACTTGGAAGCCAGAAAGCCAAACGTGTCCTGGGCTATATCCAAAGCAGCGTGGGCAGGAGGGCAAGGGAGGGGATTTTGCCCCCTACTCAGCTCTGGTGAGACCCCACTTGGAGTGCTGCATCCACCTCTG
Organism: Corvus moneduloides; assembly: GCF_009650955.1. Classification (NCBI taxonomy): domain Eukaryota; kingdom Metazoa; phylum Chordata; class Aves; order Passeriformes; family Corvidae; genus Corvus; species Corvus moneduloides. The sequence goes on along the minus strand of NC_045476.1, from coordinate 93,007,190 downwards.
GGGTTCCCAGCAAAGGAGGAACATCAATCTGTTGGAGCAAGTCCAAAGGACATAAATCTGTTGGAAAGAGTCCAGAAGAGGCCACCAAGATGATTAGAGGAAGGGAGCACTTCTGTGAGGAAAAGCTGGGAGAATTGGGATCATTCAGCATAGAGAAGAAAAGGCTCTGGGAAGATCTTACTGAGAATTTTCAGTACTTGATGGGGGCCTACAGGAAAGATGGAGACAAACTTTTTAGCAGGTCCTGTTGTGATAGGACTGGGGGAATGGTTTTAAATTGAGTGGGGATCTAATTATATTAGGTATAAGAAAGAACTTTTTTCTGATGAGGATGGTGAAAACACTGGAACAGGTTGCTCAGAGAGGTGGTGGATGCCCCAACCCTGGAAACATTCAAGGTCAAGATGAATGGACTCTGAGCAACTTGATCTATTTGAAGCTGTTCCTGTTCATTGCTAGAGGCTTGGATTGGATTACCTTCAAAAAGTCCCTTCCAAATCAAACTATTTTATGACTCCATGATTTTGTGTAAGAGGTGTATCATCTGAATGAAAAAGAAGTATTTTCCAGTGGTATAATTTTAATCTAAGTATTATTTACTTACATACTTACTATTTCTGCTGAGCATCACTTGCTTCTTTCTTTAACTGTACCATTAGGACCATGAAAATAATAGAAGATCAAATTAATACATTTCTCAGGTTTATGCCCCTAGTTTATGGGTGTGTAATAGAGCAGAGGAGAATTCCAAAAAGTTTATACTGGCAGACATTGATATTGATTTTTGTAATGGAGGAAATTCAAGTTGAAACACTGGAAGTCAGTTCTGATAATTAACAGTTTTTTTAATTTTAGCATAGAAAAAATTTCTAAGTCTGTTGGAGCTTATGTGAAAATTACTGGGTTTGGAAAATGGAGCACAAATTATAAAAAACCCTTGGACACTTTGAATTTCTTTCTTTATCTTTGGATTCTTGGCAATATAATAATTTACAGTTCTGTTGGATCAAGAATATACCAAAAACAGAATTTCAAGAATTTCACGCATATTTACTCTCAACAGAGGAAAACAGAGTCCATCAGAGGAAATGTTGTTCATTATTTAACTGTTTTGGACAAATTCACAAAGTATTGCTGAACTCAAGTTAAGAGAAAGTGATTCATCTTTATTTTTAATGCCCTACTTTCCCACGAAGTTCCAGTGTATAAAAAGGTCTCATCTAGGCAGAGAAAGGGAGGGAAATAGAAATGGAGGAAGGAAAAGAAAAGAAGGTTTCCATCTGTCACTTAAGAGTTTTCTTCTACCACCTGCTGATTTGACTAATGACAGTTGCATAATTATCATTTCACATGTGTGTGATAATGTTCTTTGTTTGGACTGCCAGTTGTCTTGATGGAGTACACTCAATGGTGTTATTCAAGAACATGAGCTCCCTATGTGAAACATTCATGCTTCACTGCAAACGTATTTTGTAGGTTTTTAATTTTCCTTCTGAAAATTCCACTGCTTGAAACCATAAATACACCAACAGTATCAAGCTTCTCTTGAATGCAGAAGGGCCTTTTTGCAAATATCGATACAAGTGTTAAAGAAAGCAAAATTGTTAGACTGACATCCAAATTATTTTACCAGTTAACTTTTTTAAAAAAGAGGTAATAGGAACCAGTGTACTTCACCATGGCTCTAATCCAAAGCTCATTGAATAGATATAATTATGCCTTGATCTATCAACAAAGATACTATCTGTACTGATAAGGCACTCTCTAGCCAATTAAGACTTATTTCTGAACACAACATATTAATATTAAAGCATAAATGCACTCTTAGTGATGACTGAATCATTCCTTCGTGTAATTTTATAATGTTCCCGCTTTCCCAAAAGGGAAAATTTGCCATATTTCTAATCTGTTAGGAAGTTAACCTGAAGTCACATTTAAATTCTCTACTCACAGTCCCATCAATATTCTTACCAGAGTACCTTAGGAATATAGTGTTAACATTGAGCTATCTAATTAGAGTTCCTCAGGAAGCATTTTGACAGTGTAACAAAAAAGCTCTAGCATGCTTTCACCTTTCCATGTTCCAACCTACTGTCAGAGACTGAAAACTCGGGCAGAGACATGTCTAAGAGCCTTAAAACTGGATCATAACACCTATATTAGCTGATTAGAAAAAAAATTAGCTAAAATATTCCGAGGAAATAGAAGAGCATCTTTGTTGTGAAAATATTAGTCAAAACTAATCATGTTTTTTTAGAACAACAAAACAATTTGTTGGGTTTTTGGACTAGCACAGCATTAGCAAATTAGAATCAAATTAGAAAAAAAAAATAAAGCAAAAGGTCATTTAAAAGCTGGTTTCTTCAGTATCTAAAAAGTAATACAAGATATAGACACATAATAGGGAAGCAGTATTATTCAGCAGCTATAAAATACAGTTGAGTTTATTAAATATGCATATTGTTAAGTGACTAGCATTTAAGGATCTTTATATAAGCACAGGTACTGAACAAATATAATCAGTCTGGTTCTGAATACTTTTTCTAAAATCACTTTAAAAATTCTTTAAAAAATCATTAGCTTTAAATTTTGCAAAATATTTGTCTATTATATATTGAAAACATTCTTATCAATATTAAAATTTATGCAGAAAGGATATGTAGACATATTCAGAGGTTAGTTTTTGCTCATAATTTTCTCCTCTCTGTCGATTCTCAAGTCACCTTCATCACAATAATGCAATCGCTTTCCAGTAGAGCTTTTAGCACTCTGATAACATCTGTCACACATAGTTCATGATCCCTCTCATCCTCTCCTTAGGGGGTGTGTGTAGAGCACTGAGTCATTTTGTTAGGGTTTGATTTGGAGGAATTTATTTTTCACACATTGCTATATCATTACTTAGGCATGTAGACAGTCTGATAGAGAGTCTTTATCTCATGAAATGATGTGCATTTAGTAGTTTACTAGATTAATATGAAATATACTTTATTAAGTATTCCTATCTATTTTGGGGTAGTTGAATGGTAGGTGTTACAAAAAATCAATTGCTCAGCTAATGTGTTCAACAATATAAGAAATGGCTGGAAGTCTATGAGAAGGCTGTATGTCTCTTAGCACCTTTGGCATTTTTACAATGCAGAAGAGTGACTATAATATGATTCCAGTCCTTTGACGCTTCATTCACTATAGTTCAAGTTGATTAGCTTTTCTGGCTGGATTACTGGTTTCCCTCCAAGTTTTATGATATTACTAGTGATGCCATCTGTTCCAGGTATTTTTCCTCTTAAAGGTTTCATGACTTTCTCTATCTTCTTTTTGAGGGCATAAGATAAGGTTTTTTCTTCACGTCTCTTTATGTCATAGGAGGTGGTGAAACTTGTCATGTTTGTCTCTATGCATTCTTGTAGAGCTGGTGGTAAAGCTCATCTGCTCTCTGCAGGATGCTATCTCTCCCTCTGTAATTACTCTTTCATCACTGTCTGAGAGGGACATCTGGTGTCAATTATCTGTTTTCTTCTCATCTTGCTACAGCTGTTTCTTTTAAGAGTATTTTAAATCTTTTCTATGTTGCATCATATATTTGAATTCTTTGTGATCTTCCATTTTCAAGGTCATGTGAAACTTGTAGTTGCAAGCAATCATTCTTTCTCTCTTTCAATTCCATTTCTTTTATCATGAGTCCATATGTTCATCATATGCATTTGCACTACTAAACTGATCATGATGAACCCCTGTCCTGATATCCTAAGGTACAGGTATAATGAGATTTCTTTTTCAAAGAAATTCCCTGACCTAGTGAAAACATGGTTGTTACTTGAGAGGTCCAAGTTACATTAGGGCAATCAGAACTTCATCAAGAGTATGTAAGTAATTGGTGCTTGGTACATGTTGCATTCCACTGTGGGGAACTGCAAAGAGTGCTTTTAAAAATGGATGGTTGGGAACAAAATTAAACCAAACGAGGCAAACATTGTATCTGAAAATCATTTATTGATAACAAAAAGGAGAAGGAAAAGGAGTTACCCAAGTGAAAGATGGCTAGAAGAGACAGAAAAGAAGAAAGGAAAATGGAAAAGGACTTGGGGAGAGGAGAGAGAGAGGACAAAGAGAAAAAGAGAGCGTTACCACTAGCGAGTCAGGGCAATGCTGTCGGCATCCAGGCGGGGAGGGGCGGTGTGCACACTGCCTGCCTATGGCCAGGCTGGGTCTTACTAAGACTGCGCAGCTCCTGGAGGGGTGCGGCTCCCACGGCCACGGCGCCGGACACACAGTGAGTGGGCGCTCAAACGGGAGGACCAGGACACTGGACAGGGTTGCGGCGACCGGCTGGATCGGGGTGGCAGGGAAGGAAGCTGGAAGTCCAAGCAAGGACACGGGGCGAAGTGGCAAGGCAGCGATCAGGGGCACAGGAAGGCTGGACATGTGCAAGGGCGAGCCAGTGAGGGCAGGAGAGCCAGAAGGCAGGCTAGGGCCAGGGCAAAGGAGGGAGCAACCAGGAGCAGCTAACAGTAACAACCTCCCCAAGGAGCAGCAATGCAGGCAGTTTTTATACCCCCCGGCCCCTCCCAAAGTCTGCCCAAGGACGGGGAGCCATTGATCCAGTCCTACCTTTCTTTGCCATCCATTGGTGGAGACCTCTTTGCAACCTGATGTGAGAAGCTCCTCTACAGTGTCTCCTACTGACTGCCTTGTGTGGGATGTTGCCTAGCGAAGTCCCCCCAGAGACAAGGCTTCTTCTAGTTGCCTTCTGCACGTGGTATATGTGCACCCCTGCTGCACGTGCCTCTGACAACCATTGTTGAGGCATGACAAAACTGAATTGGCTCCTCACAGTACGTTAACTGTCCTTTCTTACAATTCATGCAATAGTATAAGAAAAGTCATGGCTAATAATATGTAGAAAAAAAATTTACAACACTTTTCCCCCCGTACAGTTTGATACTAAATTCCCTGATTTTCTTGATGCTTTTTTCTAGTTTCATTGACTTCAATAGCAATACTTATATAATTTAGAACCTAACAAGGTTGAAGGCTTGACTCTGAAAACTTCGGGTAAAATACACTGAGAGTATACATCGACACTGGCTCTAGCAGATTGTCCCTCTGACATCCATTAGCAGAGCTGGTACCAGTAGACCAGATGCCTGTCCTCTATAACTGGTCACAATGTCTTGTTCATGTTAAGGGTAGGGTTTTAACGCTCTACCAAATACTGCTGATGTATCTTATCCAGGTCCAGAATTCTCCTACACAAAGTTGCCAGGAAATTCAGACAAAGCTGGTGAGAGAAAACCCCGAAGTGAAAGCATTTTAAGATCTCATCAAAACGGGTTTGGATCTTGAATAAAGGTCTGCTTATCTTCAATGGGTCAAATTTGCAAAGAACAGATAGTAGGAACTCAACTGTTCCAGGCTATGTGTGTGGTTGCAGGGCAATTATTACTTAAAAAAAAAACCAATCCAAGCTTGTCCCTTAGACCGATTATTATCTCCCTTTTGTCTTTTCTGTCCAAATGAGGAAGCTTAGTATTATTGCTTTGGCCTTTTTTTTTTCTTCTTCTAACTTACATAGTGCCAAGGACACAGGCTGCTCATATTTCCTGTGTTTGGTTGAAGTGCTATATAATTGCACTGTTGAATATGCCAGGGCAAAGAAGAGTTATTTATTTATTTATTTCAGGTAAGGACCATTTGCACTTTTTTGTATACCTAGAGGAGAATGATAAATAGCTAAGGATATACACAGGCTTTGGTCATGAGAAGTAATGCTGTGGTGACCAGTGACAAGCTTGAATAAACATATTTTCCCAAACTGGCCCTCTGCTGAGAGAAGTAAAGATGCTTAGATGTCTCCAAGTTATTAGTTCTTGTTTTGTGGTTTGCAGAGTGTTATTTTAACTGAAATTTGGTTCCTATTTACAGGGTCCTATTTGCATTTTAAATCCAGCACACAGACTTTCCAGATGTGTTGATTTTGGCCAGGGCAGACTTCGTTTTCTTCATAGTAGCTGATATGGAGCCATGTTTTAGGCATGTTCGGGAAACGGTGTTGGTAACATGGAGATGTTCTTGTTACTGCTGAGCAGTGCTTACCAAGACTCAAGGCCTTTTCTGCCTCTCACACCACCCCAGCAGCCACTAAGCTATGTGTGTGTACAAGAAGTTGGGAGGGAACACAGAAGGCTCCAACTGACCTAAGGAATGTTCCATACCATATAATGTTGTCTTCAGCAAGTAGAAGATAGGGGAAGAGGAAGGAAGATGTTTGGAGTGACGGCATGTGTCTTGGTTATGCAAGATGGATACCTGAGTTCCTGGGGATGGCTGAACACTTTCCTGCCTGTGGGAAGTGGTGAATGAACTCCTTGTTTTATATTGCTTGCATGTGCAGCTTTTGCTTTTCCCATTAAACTGTCTTTATCTCAACCTCCAAGTTTTCTCATTTTACTCTTCTGATTCTCTCTCCCATTCCACTGGTGGGGAAATGAGTGAGCAGCTGCATGGCTTGGTTGTCACCTGGAGTTAGACTAGAACACAAGAGAAATTCATTAATTCTCAGGAAGTTGAGTGTCACTGTGTGAGAACCCAGAACTTTGACCACAAGATGGTTGTGCCTTTACTACACAGAAACTGGAAGGAGCTGGATTTAACTGAGCCTTTATTAACATATGATAATCATAATTTTATTCTGTTAGTGCTGAAATCAAGAGGATTATTTTGAAAAATTGATTTCTGAAACATTTAAAATTTCAAGAAATGGACTTCTTGTTCAGGGGGTGAAGAAATTCTTTTTCTGCCCTTCACTTGGCTCATGTATATTTTGAAGTATACTTCTCAAAAAACACTCTAGTTTGTGTTCTTTCATTATTGTTGTGTATATCAAGCACTAAGAAGTCAACTTGCTTCTAATTTCTGATTTCTGCTGCTTTATGTGACACATGATTTAGTGAAATCTGTTCTGTTATACAGTAACATGAGTATTCAATTTTGTTTGCCTCAGATTTTCTTGGCAATCACTCTTCTCATGTCTCTAAATCTGATAATAGCAGAAGAGCAGTTTCAAGAAAACCTGAGAAGCCTGAACACACACAAGTCCATGGGACTTGACAAAATGAATCCCAGGGTCCCAGGGAAATTGACAAATGTAGTCATTAAGCTCCTCTATCACATTTGAAAAGTCATGGCAATCAGGTGAAGTCCCTGGTGACCAGGAGAAAAAAGAATATTACAACCACTATCAAAAAAGGTAGTAAGAAGGACACTGGGAACTACCAGCCTCATCTCTGTGTCTGGCAAGATTATGGAACGGATTCTCCTGGAAGTTATGGTGAAGTACACAGAACAAGGAGTGAAGAACACATGGACAAGGGAGTAGAGAAAACTGACATTGCTTCACCAAGGTCAAATTCTGCCTGACTAATCTAACAGTGGCCTTCTAAGATGGAGTGACTGCATCAGTGAATAAGTGAAGAGGTTTGGTTGTTATCTACCTAATATTCTGTAAGATCTTTGATATGGATCCCCACAACATTTTTACCTCTAAGTAGGAGAGAAATGTATTAGATGGATGAACTGTTACATGGGTAAGGAATTGGCTGGAGTGGCCAAATTCAAAGAGTTAAAATGGAAATCAGTAACAAGTGGTGTCTTTCAAGGGTCCATATTGGAATGAATACTATTTAAAATCTTCACCAACAGCATTTTTAGTAAAATTCAAAGAATCCTCAGCAAGTTTGCAAATGACACCATGCAAAGCTTCTGCGCCTGGGTCAGGGCAATCACCAATATCAGCTCAGGATTGATTGAGAACACACTGGCAGAGGAAAACTTTGTTAAAGTCACAAATTCACACTAACTTCGTATCAAAACCTGTTTTTTGACAAAACCTTTGATGTTTTGTTAAGCAGTGGAAAACACTCATTTGTGACAGAGGCTTCATGGATTTTGGTTTTTGGTTTTTTTGGTCAGTGCACACCCAACCATTCTTTGTGTCCAGTTGGGTCTTTGAATCAAAAAACATAGAAAAAGCTGAACCTCTCCTCTTATGAGGAGAGACATCTTAAGCTTGAATTAGTCTCTTATCCAGGCCAAAACTATATCTAATTAAATATTAAGTTATGCTAATCTTAATAAACATGTTTCTCTTCTGTTGTCTCAGCCTCCTCTACAATTGTGGTTCAGAGTGACCATCTTAATTTCACCTTAATTTCCCCTAAATGGGGAATTAGGGCACAGAAAGAGGTGAAGTGATTCAAACACGTTTACCCAACAAACCAGCAAAAGAAGTGGGAACTGAAGCCTGGTCTCATGAAACCTAAGTTTGTCAAATGCTTGCCAAAATCCAGGTTTCTAAATGACCTTTGCAGATTCATGCCCATAGTAATACCTGTGATAGAAAATATAACATGTAAACCACAGGTACAAAATTAAACCTAGAAGGGGAATTCACTTCTTCCAGGAAACACAGGAGAAATGAAATTTCCCTATTATGTAATGTGGATCTCAGGATGTATTTCTTGTGAGTGTTATGGAAATGAAGCAGGGAAATACATAGAAGAGATACAAAAATAAGCTTTCTTCATCATTTCTAAACACTTTACACTGTAATAGACAGGGACTTTTTAAAGCAAAATCATCCAAAGACCAGGAGTCTGCTTCAGTCTCCTGCTTAGCTATTGTGCACAGTAACCTCAGGCAACTGGGATGTTATAAAATTGATTTTCTATTTAAAGAGCTAAATTGGAACTTCCTGTGTCACCTCCCAGTTCAGCTGCTTTAAAAATGAGGGTATAATGTAAAAGCTGGGGAAGGTCTGCAGAAACACTTAAGCTCTGCAAAAAGAGACTTAAATTTCCTATTACAGAGTGAACTCTGGAAATAGATGAAAAGAAACCTAAAAAGATCAAATACTTTTCACCCTTTTAGCAGAAGGTGTTACCATTAGTAGTAGTGGGTGGGTCACAGCCAGCAAATCTGGCCAGCTAACTTGGGCCAATGGTATTTCTGTTCAAACTTAAAATCATTTCTCAGATAAATGTTTTAGTTAGATTTTATCATACCACTTGCCATATAGAGGTGGGATTGGTGAAGGCAAAACCTCTGAAGCAATTTTATAGCATTTTAAAAATCTGAAAAATATGTAATTGGGCTACAGTGCGCTAGATAAAAGAGGGTTTTTTTTGAAACGTAACTTGTTTTGAGACTTTCCTTCCCATCCCAGAGTTGAGAAGAGAATGGGGAAGAAAAGGAGAATGCAATGGGAAAACATTTGACTTATCTAAAACAGATAAATAAAGCATCCTAGAACAAGGAAATAAACTGGGCTTTAAATCTGTTTGCTAGTGTGCCAACCAGGTGTTGGGACATTGACATTCATCCCTGCCCTTGCTTATGCTCATTGTCTATTCAGGGATGATGGGAGCAGTTCCATGTTAAAGGAGAGGAACAGTGCTAGCCAGGAAAATGGGAAGTCACTTATCTATACAGCTTCTTTCTGTCACAAGGCCTGAATAATTTGTAACTCCCATAAAACTTTCACAAAGGCTTCTAACATGTTAGAAGTATGTTTTTTGGTCAGAAATATAACTTTAGTAATGGAAGTTAATTAACACCTCTTAATCCATCTCCTTTAGACTGAATAGAGTCAATAGGATTTCACAGTAGCAAATAGGCTCAAGGGCATTGAAAAGTATGTTAGACCAGTTCTTTAATGTTATATTAGTGCTCTGTTAATCTTACCTATAGTGCAAATCCTTATAACACAGATGTATCTTACACTACCAGCCTTTTTGGAATGTGATGCAGAATTAGGCAATTCAATTAGATCAAAATTTAATTGTTCCAACCTGGTTATCATCCTTGAGGAGAATTATTATATAGATACTGAGAATAGCTTGCTATACCACACTACAAGACTTGCAGCTTTGGTTAGACTTTGTTTTCTTTGAGCAAAGTTTCAGCATTTTTTCTATGGAAACATCATTTACAGATTGCCATGTTGCAAAATATAGGTTATTTTCTCATCTTAGAAGCTTGGGAAATGTGTATTAGAGTACTTAGTAAATGGGGATTTTTTAACATGTCTAGTTGTTTTTCATGTATTATTTTTTCTTTAGATTACAGTTATATGAAATTATGCCCCTTCTTAAGAGAAGCCTTTTTTACATCCCATTATGTAGTGAGGTGATATCTCCTTCACAAAGCTCCACCACCAGTGCTCACCAAGTAGCAGAAAGTCTCTATGATGTGAAGTTACTGCTTCATGTCACTCTGAATTATCTCACAGTGGGTGATAGACATCTGCACATGAACAGAAACCTCCCAGAGGAAAATCTTTTCATTAGATCTCAACAGCCTCCCAGCCTCCATCAGTCTACAAAGCAAAATTCCTGTTTGATCATGAACTCAGCTCTCTACAGGACAGGGCATATTGCAGCACTATCACATAGTGGTTTAACTCTGCGTTGTTGTCAGGAGTACTTTGGCTTTCAAAATGTATTGGAGGATTTTTTTTTTTTTTGGCCTGCAGTGCGAAGAGATATTCTTTACTTTTAATCAGTCTTCACCTGCAAATTAATCAAATTTTGAGAGGTAAATGTCATCTATTTTCAAAGGAGTCTTTCTAATGCAGTTGAAATAATTAATCATTGATTTAAATAAACTCTATTGATCAACTTCATAAATGTTCTTTTTTTGATTCAGTTAGATCTTTGGAGTAAATGAGATGGCATCCAAATACTTTTCAATTTGTTGATTTAATTCTTCACTTGTCATCCTCTCTTTGTCATCCACTTTTATATTCAGATAAATTATTGGCATGTGCTTTCCTAAACGCCATATAAATGAGCATAGATTAAGTAAGATATTTGATTTCATTTTTCTGAAAAGCCTTTTAAAAAAGCAGACCTGTAGGCATGAGAGAAAGAAGGGGGAAAAAGTGTTCAGAATAGATGGAAAGCTGGCTTCTTGATTTATTTCATAAAATATCTTTTATAGTTGTTGCCTTTCAAATTATCAGAGGTAGTAATTCAGCTGTTTTCAGTTTGCTGAATTTCCATTTCTTCATAACAATAACAAGATCTTTTTGATCATGTAGAGCGATAATCACCTCCAATGCCCTTCCCCCAACACCAATGCAGGGGAATTTTTTGGCCAAAACTAGTAACTTAGACTCCTTTCAAAATCAATGAAGTGATAACAGAACCTCTGGATATGGTTCATCCCACCTAGCTTGGAAAACCATCTCTTGGCAGGATGAGTTAATTTCAGGAGGACACCCTTCTCGCTCCATGTAGAGTCCCAGAAGATAAGAGGTTAATGTGTATGTCTCAAACACCCATAGCCAGATAGCTGTGGAGTCAACCAAGGACTGTGGGTAATAACATACAAGAATTGTTACCAATAGAAAAGGACTATTAGTATTAACATGATGTGAAAAAGAACAAGGTATGGCTGTGTTGGGGTCCCTTCCCCCCTGCCACGGCGTCCTGGGAGAGGGGCCCTGGGGGGGAGACACGGGGTTTCCCTGCCCCTGCTCAGCCTCATTCCCCATTGGTTGGTTTGTGTACCCCCGCACAGGGAAGGACCCTTGGGTCCTGAGATTGCTGCAGTTCCTCGGCAGAGCCCCGGCCATGCGGCAGGAGAAATAAACACTTCTGAAACATCTATCAAGAATCAGTCCATATATATTTCTTTTCCACGGGACTCGTTGTTTGATACGCGTGTTACAGTAGCCACACTGTAACAAATGGTGGGAAAATGCTGGCAAGACACCGATCCCGAAGGACAGAAAATTCATGAGTAAAAACCACTCTAGATCTCTCTCTTCTTGCCTTGCTTTGAATATTCTCTCTGGACTATGGAAGAATCATGGGAAATGTGGCTCTCTGAGTCACAGAAAGAAATGTATCTAGAAGTTAAAGGAATCCTTGAATAACAAAACAAGAAAATATTTGTTCTGGGAGATCTAGAACATTTTTTTAACTGGCTTTTCAAAAATTTCTTTTATATTTCTTGAGACTTACTTTTTGATATTAATCCTCCTGGAATTACTGGAATTAATCATGGTTGTTTTTTGGCACGAGATCTGGGGTGAGATAAGGGATCAAACAAAACATGCACTGGTGATAGAGCCTCTCCGTGCGTCCCTTGTAATCAGCAAAGCTCTTGAGGAGCATTTGTATGGTCCCATTACCCCTAGAGCAGAGGATGGCCATAATCCCGTGGCTGAGACCATGCGGCAGCCATCCCAGGAGCGTGTGACTGCAGCCATGCCGGTGGAGATGCCTGCGCTGGATGCGCCCGGCCCCCTCGGGAGCCTGCACCTTATCGTGGACCCCATCCCTGTCTCGGAGTCCCCGGCCACTCGACCGTGAGTGAGGGAGCGATGCCGCAGGCACCACAGGTGCCATGGGCCACGTGAAGCAGAGAGGCGGCCCCCACGAGCAGCCAGGAACGGGGGGTCGGCGTGGAAGCCCGCTCTGAGCACCCAGCTCAGACCGCCTTGTAGAGCAAGAAGCAGCAGTTTCCATAGCTACACGAGAAGCCGTGCAGCACAGCGCTGAGCCAAAACAAGGCCGCTCTCCAAGCAGTGTGGAGTTGGCAGAGCGGAACCACTTGCAGGGCACGGGGCTGGCGGCGATGGCAACGAGGGGCCACGCAGAGCCCAGACATGCGCTGGACCAGCGTCGCTTGGAGGGCGCGGAGCAGGTGCAACGCAAGGCCCCAGCCGAAACATTGGAGTCAGCGAGGCAGCAGCCACGTGGGACTAGCAGCCACGACAAACACGCAAGCATGTGACAGGAGAAGTTGTAGCAACGAAAATCACAGGAACTGTGAAATGGTACAATGTCAAAAACAACTATGATTTATAACACGAGATGATACAGGGGAAGATTTATTCATCCATAGAACTGCCATTAAAAGGAATAACCCTAAGAATTACCTGCAAAGTGTAGGAAATGGGGAAGTTGTACAATTTGATATAGTTCAAGGAAAGAAGGGTTTACACGCAGCAAATGTTACTGGGCCTGGGGGTATTCCAGTCAAAGGCAGCCATTATGCGCAAAATTATAAACCATATCCATCCCAGCAACTTCCCTACCCACAACCTGTGCAAGCCTGGCAGCTGATAGCCCTCAGGCTGTGGTCTCCACCTTGGAGGTGTTAAACCTGTGCTTTGTGAATGTCCCCAGCCCTGAGTTGTTACTTTATCTTATCTTCATCAGCGAGCCATGTAAGGCCTCAGTCAGGGCCCCATTCAGGGTGCAGTAGTCTTCACTGCAGCTTTTGTAATACAGTTTTAAAAGTCCTTCATAAAAATGTTTAACCAATAAATGATAATATTTCAGTCACTGAAAGTTAGGGTTAGGGTTGAGGTTAGGGTCAGGGTTAGAATTAGAATTCAGGATTAGGGTAAGGGTAGGAGTTAGGGTTAGGATTATGGTTAGGGTTTAGTTGGGTTAGGGTAAGGGTTAAAGGTTAATGATTAGGGTGAGGGTAACGGTTAGGTTTAGTCTTAGGATTAGGGTTGGGTAACGGTTAGGGTTAGGGTTACCGGTTATGGTTAGGATGTGGTTTAAAGTTAGGGTTTGGTTTAGGGTTATGGTTAAAATATGTTTAGGGTTAGGGTTAGGGTTAGCATTAGGGTTAGGTTTAGAGTTAGGGTTAGGGTTAGCGCTTGCGTTACGATTAGAGTTCAGTAATGGCTAGGGTCAGATAAGGGGTGGGTTTAGCATTGGGGTTAGGGTTATATTTATGGTTTTAGGACTAGGGATATGGTTACGCCTAGGGTTAACGTTGAGAAAACCACAAAGCCCTGAGTTTCAGGGACATGGAGAGTGCCAAAGTCATGGCAAGGTGAGGGCGGCACTGCCCCATCCTTTCCGCCTTCATCTTTTCTTGATTGGAACTCACCTCAACCCAGTGCTTTTTCTTAGCCTGAGCCTAGGATAAATGTTTGGGTTTCGCCTAGGTTCAATGTTCAGAAAACCATGGAGCCCAGCACTTCAAGGACACTGACAATGCAAAAAGTGTGCCAAGGGAAGAGCGGCACTGTCCCAAACTGGCAGCTTTCGTTTTATCCTGATTGGAACCCACTGCTGTTTCTTAGGTTGTGCTAAGGTTTAGGGTTAGGTTTATGCCTAGGGTTAAGGTTCAGAAGACCCCAATGCCCAGAGCTGCAGGGACACTCAGAATGCAACAGGCATGCCAAGGGGACTGCTGCACTGTCCCAAGCTTACAGCTTTTGTGTTTTCCTGATTGGAACTCGTCTCATCCCAATGCTGTTTCTTAGGCTGAGCCTAGATTCCAGGTTAGGGTTACTCCCAAGGTTAGAGTTCAGAAAACCACAAAGCCCAGAGCTCCAGGGACACTTATGTTATTCCTAGAGAGCGGCCAATCACGACACACATCCAGGTACAAGGTATGACCGAAGAGACCTCGTTTAATCTCCCATAAACTTTATAGCATGGTTTTCAAAAAAGAAATTCCATGATTGGCTTATTCACTCGCCACCTCTCAAGGTGATAGGCTGGGCAGTAAGACACCCATTTCCAAATATTATTCTTACAAGACTGAAAACAATTCTAGTGTTCTCACAACAACCTGCAGGTACAGAAATGGTTTACATTCTTACAAACTGTTGTCCATCCAGTTCTCATGAGGACGAAAGCTTTCACAGAGAAGCTGTGAGAAGCTGGATTTCTCTAACTGCTTGCTTATGAGAATGGAAAGTTTCACAGGAAAATTCCTCTGCTAGGCCTTGATTCCTCTGCTAGGCCACAGTTCCCCCTTTTTGTTTTTAAAGGACCAAAAGGGTCATGTTTGTAATCCTTTGCGGGATCCCTTGCAAAGGAGAACAAACCCAGCATAAGGAGTCTGGTAGCAGCCAGTTAGCAAGCAGAGTCTAAATCAGATACTGATTTAAAGCAGGCAGAGGGATTCTCCAGCAATGCCATAGAAAATATATCTAGTGAACCCAGCTATATGTCCAGTCATAAATTCAAAACAGCCTTAAGAGAAATTCAGGGACACTGAAAAAGCAAAAGGCATGCCAAGGAGAGCGCAGCACTGCCCAAAGCTTGCAGCCTTCATGTTTCCCTGATTGGAACCAGCCTCAACTCAATGCTGTTCCTTAGGCAGCACCTAGGGTTAGGGTTAAGGTTGGGGTTATGCCTAGGTTTTGGGCTCGGACAACCACAAAGCCCAGAGCTCCAGGGACACTGACAATGAGAAAGGCATGTCAAGGAGAGCCCAGCATTACCCCAACCTTGCAGCCTTCGTATTTTCTTAATCGGAACTCACCTCGGCCCAATGCTCTTCCTAAGGTTCTACCTAGGGATAGGGTTAGGGTTAGGGTTACGCCTAGGGTTAGGGTTCAGAAAACCACAAAGCCCAGAGGTCCAGGGACACTGACAGTGAGAAAGGCATGCCAAGGGGAGCACATGTTTACCCCAACCTTGCAGCCTTCATGTTTTCCTAAACGAAACTCCCCCCAGCCCAATGCTCTTTCTTAGGCTGCGGCTTGGGCTAGGGTTAGGGTTAGGGTTACCCCTAGGATTAGAGTTAAGAAAACCACAAGGCCCAGAGCTCCAGGGACACTGACAATGAGAAGGGCGTGCCCAGGGGGGCGCGGCATTGTCCCACCCTCACAGGTTTTGTGTTTTGCTGATTGGAACTCACCTCACCCCAATGCTGTTTCTTAGGCAGCACCTCGGGTTAGGTTTAGGGTTATTCCTAGGGTTAGGGTTAAGAAAACCACAGCGCTTAGAGCTCCAGGGACACTGACAATGAGAAGGCATTCCCAGGGGAGCACAGCATTACACCAAACTTGCAGTTTTCATGTTTTCCTAATCGGAATTCACCTCAGCCCAATGCTCTTTCTTAGGCTGTGCCAAGGGTTGGGGTTAGGGTTACGCCTATGGTTAGGGTTCAGAAAACCACAAGGTCCAGAGCTCCAGGGACACAGGCAATGAGAAAGGCATGCCCAGGGGAACGCGGCACTCTCCGAACTTTGTAGCTTTCGTGTTTTGCTGACTGGACCTTACCTCAGCCCAATGTTGATTCTCAGGCTGATCCTAGGGCTAGGGTTATGGTTACGCCTAGGGTTAGGGTTCAGAAAACCAGAAGGCCCAGAGCTCCAGGGACAGTGACAATGAGAAAGATATTCCCAGGGGAGCGTGGCACTGTCCCAATATTACCGCTTTCCTCTTTTCCTGATTGGAACTCACCTCAGCCCAATGCTGATTCCCAGGCTGCACCAAAGGTTAGGGTTAGGGTTGGTGTTGCACCTCGTGTTAGGTTTCAGGAAACTATAAAGCACAGGGCTGTAGGTGCACTTAGAATGTAAACAGCATGCCAAGGGCAGTGCAGCTCTGTCCAACCTTGCATCCTTTGTGTTTGCCTTATTGGAACTCTTCTCAGCCCAGTGTTTTTTCTTAGGGTCCACCTTTGGTTTGGGTTAGTATTAGGGTTATGCCTGGGTTTACAGTTCAGAAAACCACAAAGCGCAGAGCTCTGGGGATATTGACAATGAGAAAGGCATGTCAAGGGAGCGCGGCACTGTCCCAGCCTTGCTCATTTCCGTTCTTTGGTCTTGGCATTCGCATCAGCCCAGTGCCGTATTTCTGGCTCCACCTATGATTAGGTCTATGTTTAGGTTTACGCCTAGGGTTAGGGTTCAGAAAACCACAAAGCCCGGTGCTCCAGGGACACTGACAATGAGAAAGGCATGCTAAGATTCTCTTGACACTTGCAGAACCTCTCATACTTCTTGCTTTCTTGACTTGAACTCACTTCAGTCTAATGCTTTTTCTTCACCTGTGCGTAGGGTTAGGGTTTGGTTTAGGCTAGGGTTAGGGTTATGTTTATGGTTTGGGTTAGGGTTATGCCTGTCAATGTGAAATGCATGCCATGGGGAGCATGACACTGCCCCTGTCTTGCTTTTGCGTTTTATTTTTTCTTGGCACTTGCCTCAGCCCAATTCTAGATTTCCTGGTCTGCCTAGGATGAGGGTCTGGGTTAGGGTCAGGGTTTGGGTTAGGTTTGCGGCTAGGGTTAGGTTTAGCTTTAGGTTTAGGATCAGTCTCTTTTCGAGTTAGGGGCTAGGGTTTCGGTTGGGGTTCTTTTTAGGTCAAGGTGTGGGTTAGGGTTTGGGTGATGTCCGTGACCTTTATTTTAGAATTTATGAAATAAACTATTTCATTATTTTCTTTTAATACTGTTTTTCAAAGTGTCAGAGAATGTTACCACAACATGAATGTGGTCCTGACTTACGCCCCACACTGCTGGCCGATGAATATAAGATAAAATAACACCTCCAGTCTCAGGACATTCAGAAACCACACGGTTAGCATCTCCAAGCTGGAGACTACAGCCCCAGGACTGTTAGCTGCCTGTCTCGCACAAAGCCTTGCACCAAAGGGTGGGGGGAGGAGAGGCTCTGGGTGTCTTGGAAAAACCTCTGGTCAGAAGCGCAGTGACTGCCCATCCTCCACTGTGCAGAGGAGCCCAGCTGAGGGGTCCTCACCCGGGGCGGGTGGAAACCTTATCTACAGCAGAAGGGGGTAACATGGCCCATCACAGGGGCCCCCCTCAAAGGGGTCCCCAGACCCTCTACCAGAGCCCCAGAGATGATGCAACAGATCTTCAGTGTTGCAGGGGACAGTGTGTAAAGCTAGCCCCTGCATGGGAGAACTGTGGGCATTCCCACCTGACCCACAGGATATATTAATCCACATGATTCTTCACTCGTCGGTGTGCAGCGGCGCAGCCATAGCGTCAATAGGGGACCTTCACCACCAGAAGACTGGATGGAGGGGAGCAACGTGATGTCATTGGGATCCTCACATGGGGATTATGCTTACCTAACCCATGTAACCTGTCTCTTTCCCGCCACCCACCCATGCACATTTCATTTTCTATTTCTTTTTTTCTTTTCTCTTTATTTCTCTTACTTTATCCACCAAAAGATAAAACATACCAAATTTTTGGCAAAAAACTATAAATACGTTTGGTTTTAATCTTGTTTCCAGGAATATTTGTTACCTTAAACCGAAACCAAACCCAAAGCTAAACTTAAAACGGAATGCAACCCTAATGAAAACCCTAAACCTAACTCAAACTGAACCAAAAATTTAACCACAACCCTAACACAAAACCTAAACCTAAAGCCAACCCCAGAACTAAACTTTAACCTTAAAACTAACCCTAACCCTAACCCTGACCCTGAAACTGAGACTGACCCTGACCCTGAACCTGACCCTGACCCTGACCCCAACCGTAAACCTAACCCCAAGCCCTAACCCAAACCCTAACAAAAAACAAACCAAAACCTAAGCCTAAACTTAAACCGAAGGCAATGCCGAAGCCTAAGGCGAACCTAAAGCTAAAAAGTAACCCCAATGCAAACGATAACACTAACTTTAAACAAAACCAAGCCCTCAACCTCATTCTAAATTAAAACTTAAAATTAACATAAACCTAACCATAACACTAACACCGACGCTTACACTAAATATGGCAAGGAAACCCGAACACAAATCCTAAACCGAACACTACTCCTGAAGCCAACGCTTAAACTTACCTAACCCTAAAAAAATTTAAACCTTAATCTAACCCTAAAACTAACGATAATATTAACCCTAACCCTAATGCTAAACGAAATGCTTACCCTAACATGCACCCTGAACAAAACCTAACTCTAAGCCCTAATCTTAACTCTAGCCCTAAATGAAACCCAAACCATAACCCTAACTGTACCGTTAACTCTGCCCAACCCCTACCCCCACCCCTACACCTAACCCTAACCCTAGGCCTAGCCCTAACCCTACCCCTAACCCTAATCCTAACCCTAACCCTAGCCCTAGCCCTAACCCTAACCTTTAAGCTAACCCTAACTCTTAACCAAACGCTAATTCCTAACTTTAACACTAACCCAAAACCAAACCCTAACCCTAAACTCAAATCCTTACCCTTACACCAAACCTAATCCTAACCCTACCCCTAGTCCCTATACCCCCCCTACCGGTCCCTCCTGTGCCCCCACAACTCTGCCACGGATTGGGAGCGGCCCTCAATATCTGCAGTCTTGGGTTTATGGAAACGACCCCCACCCTTCCCCTACTCCAGAATTGTTCCCAGTATGTTGAGGACTGTAGGAAAGGGGCACCCCACATTGGGACATTTCTGGGTCAGCTCTAGGCAGAAACGTGAGGGGAAAACTGTCTGGCACTGGGCTTTGGGCCTCGAAGCTGCCAAATCCAGGCCTCCCAGGGAGCTGCAGGGTGGCACGGCCCTGGCTGTTTCCCAGAGAGGGCTGGCTTTGCACAGGGAGCTACAGCCTGTGGGGAACGAATCCCTGCTGGCCTCCTGCCATGCTCCAGGCCGTGAATGTCACATGCACACCTAAGGATTCAGAGTGGGTGTTACATACCACAGCTGTGGAAGGCAGAGAGACATGAGTGGCCACAGAAGTTGCTCTGGCACTATCTGCATGCTGTCCCTGCTGCTTCTCCTCCAGCCTCCGAGGGGGCAGTTACTACCAGCCACCTGCTTCTGCAGCCAAGAGCCCACTGGGACACTGTGGCAGCTCCTGGAAGCCAGGGGCCATTGTGACATGGCAGGGTTGCATGTAATCCACGGTGCCTTGTGATCCTGTGACTCCCAGGAGACCCTTTGTGACACTATTGAACTATACGGAATCCTGGCTCCACTGTGACACCACAGAACCTCAGGGAACCCTGGAGATGTTGGTGACGCTACGGAAGCTGATGGAACCCTGGGGACCACTGTGACACCATGGAAACTCAGGTAGCCCTGGAGACCGTGGGGACACTAGGGAAGCTGGGGACCACTGTGATGCTGAGAACCTGGTAGAACCGAGGGGCCATAGTAACACTGTGGGGCCTTTCTGAAGCAAAGAGACCCTGGTGGGAACCCACGTGATGATCAATCCTGGCAGGAACCCGCTCCAGGTGGGCTCCTCTTTCCCAGCTTCCACAGGTGTCCCCTGATGTCCCCACCCACCCCCTCACTGGTGGACAAGATTTGGGATACTCTGAAGCCGTATTCCGGGTGAATTAGGCTGGTTCAGGGAGGGCAAAGGGACAATTTGAGAGGCTTTCTGGGGTGTCCCTGTTTTGCCTCCCACCCCATATCTCCCCTGTCTATTGGTATTCCCTGACTTATTGAGCAGGACACTTCAGGAGACTTGTCCTTTGTTTTGCTCTTAACAGATTTATAAAGTTTATCCCAGCATGGAAATGACTGAACAAAAAAAAAAAAAAAAAAAAAGCATTAGAAAAAGAAAGAATACATTCAGGAAAAAATAGTTTGAAGAAGCATGGAAGAGCTGTGAACTGTTGTCAGCACCCATGGCTGCTGCAAGGTGCCCACAGATCTCTGTGTGAAGGTGCACAGCTGATCTGTAAAGAGGAATGAGCAAAAGACAGAGAGCAAGTCCCATGGTCTCGGGGATCCTCAGGAACATTTGGATTTTTTTTCAAAGCCTCTGCCACAGTCCTGGCTTGCATGCAAATGATTCACCTTTCCAGTGCTGTTTATCACCTTACACTTTGCCTTTTGGTTGTCTGCATAGCCCAAAAGCTGTTTAGATGTAAGGTTTGTATCACTGTGTTTTGGCAGTGCATAGCACAGTGTTGCTACAGTACAATAACTGGTTGATATATTCATTTTTACATAGCATAAAATCCTACTGTAAACTGAAACCCAAACCCAAATAAAGATCTGGTTTTATCTGGAAAGTTCTAAGACCAATAGAAAGGAAAAAGAAGATTCCTGACAGTTTCCTAAGAGATAAAATAGCTGCAGATTTTAGACATACAACAGTGATCTACCTAGACTTTTTCTTATGAAGTACATTTAAGACTGAATCTGATTATTTATTTCTACTTTTTTATCTTTGCATCTTGGTTGTTTATTATGTTCTCTTTTGTGTGTAAGCTATCTAAAATCTCAAGTCTTTTAGCAGCTTGATTACTGGAACATTAATTCAGGAATGCAAGAATACATTCAACTGATTGAACAAGCAATGAATTTTTATTGAGTTTTTACATCTGAAAACAGACTGAATAGATAGAGAATAAAGAGATGCTACGGGGGTTTGATTACTCTCTGCAGTTCATTATGTGTGGGGGGAGGTTTGTAGAGGTTTTTTTTGGGGTGGGGTTTGGGTTTTGTTTGGTTAGTTTTTTTAATAATAGTCTTACTGGAAGTTCCACAAAAAAATCCAAATGCATATTTGGTTTACAGCCAGAAGATGTAATAGTCCTAATTAAATTTTTACATCAGTTTTATGCTAGTAGAATCCCAAGTTACTTAAAGAGAGTTAGTGACTACATGCTATCACAGTGGAAAGCAGACTCGGGTTCAAGATACATTCTGTTGCTTGAATAAGGAATATATTAGCAATGAAAATTATTTAAAAGAACTTCTGTTCAGTACTATTACCCATACCATCTGCAGTCCATCTCTCTCTCTTTGTCTTAAGTGACCATTTTAAATCTTCTTCAAGTCTTCCTGTAGCTATTTCCCACCCCATACACTTTTAATAAAAATATTAAATGCTTTCTGAGCAGCAGCTTATTTTTGCTGCACTGTTATATTTAGTCCACTGCTACAGTGGGGATTACTGTAACACGCCTATATCAAACCAGGAGTCCCGTGGAAAGGAAATATATATGGACAGCTTCTTGCTAGATGTTTCAGAGATGTTTATTTCTCCAGCCGCATGGCCGAGGAACTGTTCCAGTCACCAGACCAAGGGTCCTTTTGCCCGCGCAGGGAAACACAAACCAACCAATGGGGAATGAGGCTGACCAGGGGCAGGGAAACCCCATGCCTCCCCCCCAGGGCCCATCTCCCAGGGCTACATGGCAGGGGGGCGAGACCCCAACATTTCACCCGTTTTATTTTAATAAAAGGAGAATGAAAACAACTGGATAAACCTAACAAGAACAGTTTCAAAACAAAACAAGCCACCCTCCTGAGTCTTTAAATGTCCAAACAGATTCTGTGAAACATCTTAGGGCTGACAGAAGGGAGACAGAACTCTCTGAACATGCTTTGTGGGGAAACTGAGGCAGGAGAGGGTCTGATTTCTTCCCTCCCCCTTTTCATCCCCCCCTCGGCATTGGAAAGGGATTTTTTGGAAACAATTGCAAAGGTATGGTTTTGTGAGGGAAACCATGGATGAAAAAGGCGGATTGGAATACACTGGGGGTAATAGGACATAGGGTAAAAGGGAAAGGTGGGATTAGGAAAGGGAGACTATAGGGGGAGTTTACAATGGAGATATTGTCTAACATGACTACGATTTTTTGCATATATACTGCCTTTTACAGGAACATCATCAGGCCCAGTGACCTGTGATGCTTGTAACCCTTTTCTACCTTGTATAATTTTGAATTCCACCACTTCTCCATATCCCAAGCTTGGGATGCATTTTTCAGGGTTATTCTTTTTAATAGCAGTTCTATGCACGAATATGTCTTGCTGGTTGTCACACCTTGTTATAAAACCATAATTTTGCTTAACATTATACCATTTCACTATCCCTAAGATCTTAGCTACTATGGTCTTCTCCTTTTTCCGAGTGGCTGCTGTTTTCTGTCTCGCTGCGTCTTTGCTCTCTCTTTCGGTCGCTCCCGTGTTGGAATTGTCGGGGCTGCTGGTGCCTGCGCGCTCTTCCTGGGGTCGCATTCGGGGCCACGTGGGCCGGGCCGGGCCGTGCTGCTCAGTTCTCCGTGCATCGCCTCCTCTGGTCGCAGCTTTGCTGCCGCTGCCAGGCCCTGCATCTAGGCCGGGCCCCCGAGCGATGATCCCCCCGCGCCCTGCTCCAGCGCGAGTTTCGGCTGGGCGTGGCTCCGCTCCACCGCCACTGCCGCCAGCCACTGCCCGCACGCCACCCTGCTCGTTCGGGCGTTCACGGGGCTCGCTCCACCACGCGCTGCACGAGGCCAGGCAGGCACCGCTGGGTCGTCCTGCTCCTGCCGCGCCTCACTCCACCACCGACACTGTGGCTCGCGTGGCTCTGCCCGCGCGCGGGAACTGCCTCACTGCTGCTCGCAGAGCGCTAGGTGCACGTGGCCTGGGTCGCACGGTCCCTGAGCCAGGCTTCCCTTCGCCAGGACACAGCTGACATTGCTCAACAGTCTCTGTAATTAAATAGTATTCACGAAAATATTCTTCCATCGGCATGTATTTTGACTCAAAAATTAACTGTGTCCAAGCAGTGTTCCAAAACTCCTTGGTAAGAATTAAATCCCAAGAAACATAGAAAAAAGTTCTTAAACAACCATGCCAGGAAGTGTTTCAGTTCTTTTTGAGCTTGAATCAAGCTAAAATTTACAAATCGTTGTTCAAGAATCTTTTTAAGTTTAAGATAAATATCCATATGCGGCTCTGAGAGCCAAGAGTCTTCCCACGGTTCCTCCATAGTTTAGATATGGAATAGCAAAACAAAACCAAGAAGAGGAATCCAAAGTTTCCAGGGTTTACTCACACAAATCAGTCGCTTAGGGATCGGGGATCGTTCTGCTCTCAATTCTCTACCATTTGTTACCGGGGATTACTGTAACACGCATTTACCAAAACAGGAGTCCCGGGGAAAGAAAAAATATATGGACAGCTTCTTGCTAGATGTTTCAGAGATGTTTATTTCTCCAGCCGCATGGCCGGGGCTCTGCCGAGGAACTGTTCCAGTCACCGGACCAAGGGTCCTTGCCCGCGCAGGGAAACACAAACCAACCAATGGGGAATGAGGCTGACCAGGGGCAGGGAAACCCCATGCCTCCCCCCCAGGGCACCTCTCCCAGGGCTACATGGAGGGGGGAGGGGAGACCCCAACAGTCCGCAACAGATTTTCCTCGAATATCTTTTTCTTTCCTAATGTAGAATATCACCTTATACAAATACATGGCCTGATGTTGTTTCCTGCAAATGGATAAAAAGATAGCAAGGAGACCTAAGACATCCACGAGGAGCTGCACACATGACATCACATCTTTGGAATTCCTAACCACGGGTTGGATTCCAGGTGAAATACCTTAGTCATCACAAATAACACTAAATAGTTAAATGTGGGTGACTGAAAACCCAAAGTGAATTACATTCTTAATGAAAATTTTATCAGCCTTGGGAGTCCTCAGTATAAATTTTTCTACTGCGTTTAATCATTTTTGTCTTAACTAAAGCAGAACTGCAACAGACAGTCAAAACATAGTCACTTCTCGTTACTTTGAGCAAGGCAACACAGAACTGCATTCACTTAAGTGGATTTTCCCTCATTTTATACCAGTGTAATTGTGAACAGAAGATGTTGCTGACATTAGAGGGAGTTAATTGTAACTCAGAGTGAAACACGATCTCAATTTGATTCACACATGAGGAAAGAATTTTTGACCAAGAGAAAGCAGAGCTCATACTAGAATTGCAGGTCCTTGATGGATCCTGGAGCCAGGAAAAAAAAATATAGATAAACTCTACTTTTTCTCTTCTTAAATGGCACTCCAATTTTGAGCACAAAAAGAAAACTAGTATATTAGATATGTCATTTCTTTCCTCCACTGAAATAAAGCTATAGTAACTTGGGTTAAACAAGGAAGTCATTCACATGCATAAAACCATACAGAACAGAATGGAGTTGGCCCCTTTCAAATATGTAATTGGCATCAGGAAATGAATAGATTTAGAAATGTTTGTGTATGAATTCTTGTGATATCACAGCAGTTCAGGAAAATCATCTGATCTTTTTTAAGGATATTTCTTTGAAATCTGACACCTATAAAGGATTACAAAGGCACATCATAAGGGGATATTTTCATACTATGTTTAATTCCCTCAGAATTTTACATTGAAAGTCTGGGATAATGGAACCTTGGAAAGTCCAAGGAACTAAAATATAATCCAAATGAGGGCCACTTGGGATTTCTGAACCCATTATTCAGAAACTATCTTCCTCTCTTTTTAGCATGACACCAGCATTCTAGTTACCTACCCAGGAACTGCAACCCAGGATGTGTATATAGGCCATACTCTTTTGCATGTTAGCTCTGTTGCACTTTAATTTGGTGAAGCCCTTTCTGCTTACCTTGATCTTTCCTGCCAAATAAGTATTTTATAGTGTCTGTGGAAATAAAATGAACTGGTTTTGAGAAGGTGATTTTTGAAAGTATAACTTTTACCTCTTTAACAGCGTATTTTTTTGCCAGCAGATTCCAGATTCCAAAATGCAGGATTAAAAGTATAGGCTAGAAGATTTTAATCACAGGCAATCAGTCATAAATTTTTTTTCATAAACAGCATGAGAACCATCTAAATGTTAATAAACTCTTACTTCCACAAACACTACTGGAAAGCTGTTCTAAACCCTCACTGTTGTGATGATTAGAAGCTTATTTCTGACTTGCTGTGTACTTGTTTATAGGCTTTTTCTTTTCCTTGTCAAAGTCACCCTTTGTTTTTCTTCTTTCCAATTTTGGAATGCAGACCTGTCCTCTTAATGTTAGTATCAGCTACTATACACATGCATCTATTTAATAAAAATGTTTGATTTATTATTATATTTAATATTTTTATTTATTTTAAAATTATTTATAATTATTATATTATTTTTAACTTCTGATCTTAAAATTTGTAGCAAAATATTATTGTTATTAGTCAGTAAATACACGTCCCTCCACAGAAAATCAAGTTATATGAGACAACTTTCCATCTTTCAAAGCACCTATTCTTACTGTATATTCCTTTCTCTCTGTAATAATGTGTAGCGGGTTGGGTTTGTAACCGGGCGGAAACACCAATTTAGTGTAGTGGTTAGGTCTAAAATACTCATTACAGTTTATCTTCTGTGAGATAAGAATTAGGAAAAATGCAAAGCAGGTACCAAACTTGAAAGAATATAAAGAAGTTTAATAACAGACCTAAAAGAAGGGGAAAAAAAAAATCATACCGCGCTTTCAGAACTCTTCTCCTCCCCCCACCTTTCTCCCTTCTCCCACTGACAATGTAATTGAGATTTTCAGTCTGTTTATCACTTCCGTAACAACCTTGTTCAGTCCATTTAGGAAGAGGAGTCTCTCTTGTTCATGCTATAAAAACATTATCACAACGAGACAGCCACCCACTTCCAAATAACTTTGTTCAGTCCATTTAGGAAGAGGAGTCTCTCTGCTCCCATGTGAGTCCCTTCCCCCGACTTACAGCTTTTCCCAGAACTGCTTTTGAGGGTCCACTCTTGAAGGTTTTTGGGGTACCATTTTAAGTTTGAGCCGTTCAGAAACAAAAGTTCTCTTCACCTATCTCTGGGAGCATTTCATCTCTAAGAACAGAGGCCCTTCTTCCCTGGAGAAAGGGTCTTCCTCATCTTCATCTTTAGGACTATCTCTGGGAGCATCTCTAGGAACTGAGGTTTTCTCCTTTCCCATTTGGAGCAGAAGTCCTCATCGCTTCCATCTCTCCCTGTTCAAACTTCTCATGAAATTACAGCTGCGTCAGCATCTGCCTATCTCAGCACAGGTGTTTTTGCTTACAAGCACGAATTGAACACTCCACCCCGCATATCTTCATGAAATTACAACGGGTACTCTGATACATCACAGCTTTACAACAGAATTTCAGCTTTA
This sequence comes from Corvus moneduloides, assembly GCF_009650955.1. Classification (NCBI taxonomy): domain Eukaryota; kingdom Metazoa; phylum Chordata; class Aves; order Passeriformes; family Corvidae; genus Corvus; species Corvus moneduloides. The sequence continues at coordinate 92,980,545 of NC_045476.1, read as the reverse complement.
AGCATCTCCTCTTTCTCTTCACTCAGGTTTTCAGCTCTTCACAGCACTAAAAGGGTTAATCTCACGTAGGCCTTGCAGCTGGAATGTTGCTTATCATTGTCAGTCACATGACCTCTGCCGGACAGTGGTGGGCAGCTTTCGGCTGAATCTTGGCTGCAGTGGAGGGGGGGGAAACCAAGCCGCTCTGGGGGTTCCGCAGGTGGAACAGGGCCCATCGGCTCCAGGATGGCCATGGCCCGGCCTGGCCTGGCCCGAGCAGGGCCTGGGCCAGGCCCGCTGGCCCCTGCACGGGGCCCACAGCCACCTGTCCCAGCACCGGAAACAAGACAGAGAAACTCTGCCTCGGAGTTTCCTATTCTTAAGTGTGGATCACAGAGGCAGTCACAACTTTAAGTGGCTTAAAGAATTGTCCATATACATATTGGCCAGCTGATAGGTTCTGTGAGGTCATAGAGGAGCTGTAAGCACCCCTCTGCAAGAACATCACTTCCGGGACTATGCTTGCTAACCCATGACATAATGATACTATAAAGCATCAGAGAAAGAAACACTCCTATTTTTGTACAAGACCATCAATTAAAACTTTAACATTCTATGTCATGAGTAATATCAGTATTGGTCACCTGCAACCAAACTTTTATCTATTTTATAATTCTTGAAACAACTGACATTTCTTTACTCTGAGTTATACAATTTACTCAATGTCCCAGCTCTGGTTGTGTGGGTGTGACTGCCAGAGTGGCTCCTAGATGATCGGACAGGGAAGTTTCTTTAACACTCTGTGAGCGACTGAAATGTTGATGGTGCATGACTCAAAAAAATTGGCCATTTTCAGAGACAGCAGCATCCTTGGCTGGGGCCAGGTTTAAACCTCCTGGCCAAAGGGGACAAGGAGAGGTTTTGGGTATGTGATGGCAAAATCTCTGATCTGCATAAGGCAGAGGAGGTGAACACCCACCACCGGAGACTACCAGCTGGGTTTTGAACCAGATAGGAAACAAACCTGCAGGGTGGGTCTTGAAAGAGCAGTGCTTTTTATCATACCAGTACTCCCTTACACAGCTGTCTCAGTTGTAAAACTCCCCTCTGGGCAGATACTGAGACATCCACACACAGGCCTGAGGATGCTATTCCTTTCTGAGGGGGCATAACTGGTTCAACTATGCTGATGTGAGAGGCAGCTGTCATGTCATTAAAATGTGTCATAAACCATCAAAGACCCCTTAAGGGCCCCCACACTGATTTTTGGGGCCTTCCACCAGAGGAGTGTGCATGATCCACGGTGTTGCAACAGACAGTGTAAAACTAACCCCCCAAGGGATTTACCTGCGTGTTCCCACGTAAACCTAAGTGTATATTAACCCACTGAACTTTTTGTTTTCCAGGCTTTCCCCCACTCCCAACAGATCAAGATTATGACCACCACTTTGACCAACTGACATCTGAATTGCAAGAAGAAAGTCTTGTTATGAGATCCACAGATGGTGATATCTTTCTACTCTTATCATTTGTTTTTCTTTCTTCTCCTTATACATTTTCTTCAGTGTTATTTTTATGCCTTTATATTGCTATATTACTATATAAAAGTAACCATAAAACCAATCATTCAGTTCCATTTCTCTCTAACCTGTCCCAGGGGATCTATTAACAAGAACCTAAATTACTCTTACCCTCAGGGGCAGGTCATAACACACTCTTGTCCCCCTTCTGGTTATTAGCTAACTTTGTTGTTAGATATTTGGTATGGCATCCGACATTTTGCTATGATGTGTTAGAACTAACACTTAAAAATGAATCATTGAATGCTGAGGTACAATATTTCCTCCTGAATCTTAGCACCAATTATGAAAAATACATTTCAAAAGTAATGAAGAGGTAGAGGCATGACATTTAAACTCTTATTATTTTTAATCCTTGAAGCAAATGCATGTTGAATCAGTGATCTTATTTTGTAACACTTGCATCTTTTTTGTTCCTGTTTAATGATGATATTTAACCCAAAATTTTGTAGACCAATGCCTCTTAACTTCAAACATTAAGATAATAAATAGCAAGATTACTCACTAAAATAAATTAAATTTTAAAAAAAAGTAGATGCAATGTACTAAGTATTAATTTAAACAGGCTTTTCCTACAGTACAAAGAATGATATTTTTAATATATTCAGATAAAATTCTTAAATATTGAACTCTTATTTTCTCATTTATCCTTTGTTATATCTTTCACAATTTAATGTCCAACGGGTCTTGAGGGTTAATGATGTCATAAAGGTGCAGCATATAAAACTAAAGGGGCTGGTAAATCGATGAGATATACAGTGGAAAATCAGGGAATGTGCAAAGCCAGCCTTATGCAGTATTACACATGGGGAAAATCTGGCACTGGATAGACAAATTTTCATTGGAGCCTATCTTATATACTCTCTGGTCCTCTCCGAAAAGTTCTTGGCTAATGAGCCTTTGGCACCATCTTAACAAGTACAAAGAGTCCATTTAGTGTAATAAAAGTGTTTATTGCTATGGATAAGCCCCAAGATATAAGCGCACCTTACATAAAGAAGTTTTAATTTCTGGCATATAGAAAAAATTGGAATGAGATGAAGAAGAAAGAGACTGCATCCAGAAAGCTGCTTCCACTTCAGGAATTGAGGTAAACTAGAGTATCAGGGTCAAAATGGAAACCAGACAGATATTTGTTCCTCAAGCACGCCCTAGAGATTACACTCCAAAACATTGCAAATAGAGGTGTTCACCAAGGAAGGTGATAGGGCCAAGGAAGTGGATATGCAGCAACTTGAAAGGTGTATCACCTTGGATGTTTAAAAGTTATCAGATTGTATCATATCACATGGAAGATAGTAGAAGACATCAGATTTAATTGTTCACTACTGCTTTGAAATGAAAAGAAGTTAAATGTGTATGAGCTCTGTCAAACGACTTGAGTGGTTGAATCTTACTTGTATGCCAGAACTTAACAGTCTCCTAACATGAGAAGCTTTTATAACTAAGAAAGGCAAGAGCCTTATTAGTGGGTTCTGAAGAAAAGCTTAAACACTTCTTGAATGATATATGTCAATTTCAGTAATATTTTTTACATACTCACACTTAGGCATATACATATGAGCCATTTTTAAATCTCTGTTAGTCCACAGGATTTTAATAAGCTTCAGAATCTGTAAAGTTCCCCAAAAATACTTTGTCATACAGTAAATTGTGAAAATAAATCATAAAGTTTGAGCTAATGCCTCTAGTCACATTAGTGTTGAATGAACAACAACAAGGCAAAGTCTTCATGATTTCATGAATGCTTCCCAGCCTTGTTCTAGGCTAAGAAGGACACATGAAACAGATTTGGTATTATTGTAGAAAATAAAATCAGATTAAGGTTTTCCAGGGTGAGAAAAGGGGCTTCATTTCAGCATCACAAACACGAGCACATGGGTTTTTTTGTATGAATGTGTTCTTATTTTAATCCAAATGGAACCACTTTTAGAAAAAGTATGCCTATAACAGAAGTATGTTTTGTTTGGTTTGAAAAGAGTATTACAAACAATAAATGCAAAAAGGTATTTTTTGCATATTTTTATATCAAAGTTATCATGTCAAAATTGTGTTCTTGTGAAAACAGCACAGCTGCCCATTAAATGTTCACCCTAGGTTACCACCTCTCTAAGAGTTATCAACTGAAGTTTTTTTAGCTCACTTTTAAAATACTGTACCAATTGGTGTAGTAAGTCTAAAATTCTTACATAACTACTCAGAAACTTTAGAAAAAAGGTTTTCCCCCTTACATCATTTGAAGAAACTGTGTTTTCTATCAGTTTTACTCAATCCTTTCAACATTTTGTCAGCATCCTGATCCTGTAACAGATATGGAATCAACATGGTTAATATTTCTTCATCCTTAATCAATGAATTTCAGACTTTCACCTGAAAACATCTACCCCTATCAATATTTACTCTCTCTTTTGCAAATCATTATTTTCTCCAAACAAAGTTTTGGTTTCTCTGTTTCAAAAAAGAACAAGATATTTATGTTAAAAAAACCCTCTTTGGAGTGGAGGCAACATCCAGTATCTAAGAAAAATAAGAAGGCATTGTGGTTGAGATGTAAAAACCAAAAAAGATAAAAATATAATTTTTTTATTAACATCAAGAAAACTGTGAAAGATTATCCATTTGTTTCAATATTAAAAAATTTGTTTCCACCTATTCAGTAGTTTTCACTCAAATCCGTCATCACAACAGGGAGCAAGAAACACTTACTCAGATGGTGACCCAGTTCTTTCCTTTTAAGCTATCAGGTTTTGTCTCCTCCCTTTTTCATCATACTTATTGGTCAATAGAAACTATTTATAATATTCAAATTTTAATATATCATTGTACTTCAGAAATTATTTATTTAGACACACTAGCAGAGGATAAATTCACACAAAGTTTACTGATTTCAGAAGACTTTTCTAAATACATAACTAATGTAGACTGCTACTTTAAATTTTAGAGAAGACGTCTGGATAATTTTGTTGTAGTGGGACATATAGTAAATTTGGGGCAAGGACATGATCTTCCTTCTCAGACATATAAAACTGGGTCATATGTGCCTGGAGTTAATGTATGGAAATAATAGACTTTATAGAAAACTCAAATGTTGATGAAAATTACTTGGTATAACTTTGGTACTTCATTTGTAGCAAAAAATCTAAAATGTGATGTCAATGAATACAATTTTTTTCTGACTAGTCCCTTCTTTTTAATGACATATTGTATTGTAATGAGATGTGTCAGAGATACAGAAAAATGGGTGTGTTTCAAACATGATAAAATATAAACAAAATAAATTCAAGAAAACACTGCTTATTCACACTTTTTTTCTGAAGCTTATAGTTCTTTTAATTATATTATTTCAGCATGTCAGATAAGTATCTGTGATACTTTATGCTGAAAATTTGATTTTTGAAAATGCAGAAGCAACTAGAAATGTAGACCTACAGAATATGAGTGGAGCTTGTGATCCTAAGACATTTCACTTTTCCTTGAAATCTCTGTAGGTTCCAGGGAGCATATTTTCAAAATGCCTAAGGCTCAGGTACTTACTGTTCTTGTGAGACTGAACTGGTACCTGAAAAATTGGGTGCAACCTTATACTATTTAACTGAAGAAGGAGCAGATACAGAATTTTTGGAAATGGAAATTACTGCTGAGAAAATTGCCCTGCAGACAAACCAACATGCATGCTGCAATAGTTCTATAACAACACACGAAAGTGTCAATATAGTTAGTATAACTACTAACAAGTCGTTAAAAAAATGCTAACTATTCTTTGGATAGTATGAAGGAAGATGGAAGAGCCCACAGTGTAAAAGGAATATTTTGCAGCAGAACACTTTTCTCTCTCATAGTACTTTGTTTATATTTGTTTCCTCCTGCTTTCTGTTGCTTTTGTGCCCTTAACTCTTACTTCTTCTGGCCCATCCTTTTAAAGGTAAATTATTTTGCCTAGGAAAAAGTGATGCAGCATGAATAATCTTTTGCTCAAACTATGATATGTCAGATGTTTTGCATTTTGTACTTCAATTAGTAGAAAAAAACATCCCTCAACAGGGTACAAGACTTCACTGGTTCAAAGCTTTACTAGGTTCAAAGAAAGGGAAAAAGTTCTTAGAAATGTACCTGTGACAAATTACAAAATTATTTCCAGTTAGTCCATTTCAGAAGAGTAATTGACGATGCAAGTCGTGTTTCTTTATCCTTCCATATTAAGAAAAGAACATGCATTATTGTTTAAAAATTATAAAGGGTTGTACAGTGAAAATCAGAATAGTGAAATTCTAACTAAAATTTAAAAATAACTTCATTGATAGATTTTAATGTCAGTTTTTATAAAATGCAAGACAGATAAATGACTTGTTTGCTTTTTAATGTTTCATTGTTATTTTACTTTTACTGTCACTAACACTTTCTCTTTTTTAATAAGAGTGAAAAGTTTAAGGATATAGCTTCAGCTGCTTCAAAAAATACTGCATACGAAGTGAAATAAATCCTGGCCTTCCAAGATCACACCAGCCTGGAAAACAAATTCTTGTTATTTTCACTGGGGTTAAGAATGAGTTGCTTATACAGGTGTCTTGGGGTTACTTTATGATGTGCATCCCATATTGCTGCCCTATGCCCAGGAATTAATTAATCCCATGAAGTGAGCTGTGGGATTTCCTGTGTGACAGTGGGGAAAACATGAGGAAGAGAAGATGCTTAAAAGCTGAAATTCTCCTGTAAAGCTATGGTGGTGATAGACTGTGATATATCAGAGTACCCGTTGTAATTTCATGAAAACATGGGGGATGGAGTGTTCAAACTGTACTTGTGAGCAAAAGCACCTGTGCTGTAATAAGCAAATGCTGAAGCAGCTGTAATTTGATGAGAAGTTTGAACAGGGAGAGATGGAAGTGATGAGGACCCTTTTGCTCCAAATCGGAAGGAGAAAGACCTCTGTTCCTAGAGATGCTCCCAGAGATAGTCCTAGAGATGAAGATGATGAGGACCCTTTTTGTCCCAGGGGAGGGGGAGGGCCTCTATTCTTAGAGATGAAGATGCTCCCAGAGATGGGTGAAGAGAACCTTTGTTTCTGAACATCTCAACCTTAAAATGGTACCCCAGCAGCTCAAGATTGGACCCTCGAAAGCAGTTGTGGGAAAAGCTGTAAGTCGGGGGAAGGGACTCTCACATGCGAGCAGAGAACCAACCCGGGCGGCTGTCTCGCTGTGATACTAAAGCCATGAGAGAATTTCTTGTGGAGACGTCTCCATAGCATGAGCAAGAGAGACTCCTCTCCCTGAGTGAACTGAACAAGGTTATTATGGAAGTGGTAAACAGACTGAAAATCTCAAGGGTTGTCTTGTTAGTGTCAGTGGGAGAAGGGAGAAAGGTGGGGGGAGGAGAAGTGTTCTGAAGGTGTGGTCTGATTTTTTTTTTTCCTTTCTTTTCGGTCTGGAAATAACTTTCTTTATATTCTTTTAAGTTTCATGCCTGCTTTGCTTTCTCCCAGTTCTTATCTCACAGAAAGAAATTAAGTAATGAGTATTTTGGACCAAACCACTACAACAGGTAAACAAGGAATTAAAAGTCTCTGATGCCTCAACAATAATTTGCTTTGGTGAGGAAAGAGTGTTTTCCATTTTTCCATAATTTGTTTTAACCAGAAACAATGTTGCTCCTTTTTTTTCTAAAGCAGGCCTTTTTGAAAAGTGTATCAGGGATCCCACCAGTTAATTTCCTGAAGAAAATTTTACATTACTCTGATCTTGCAGCTCAATCTAGGCTCCAGTTTTGACTTTTCAGTGACTTATTTGAAAGTATGTTGAATTAAATCTGAGGTGTGATATTTGCTAGAACTTCTGGTGTTACAAAGTTGTTTTTCCACTTTCATACATTACAGAATAATATATTACAAAATCATTCATAAGGCATGGCATTATAAAACCTTGTGAAAGTATATCACATATAGATAAATAGCTGAAGTTGTTTTAGGAAAAAATTCAATAAAATTTGTTACAAGTGCACTTACAACCACATATGTTTACATGCAGATAGAAACAGACAAGCTCTTAAATGTAATCCTGTCATAAATAAATCAATTCTGCTTTCATAATTCCAGTGACCTTTTACAGTTTTATCCCAATATTTTGTTACACAAAACTCTGCTTTGGATCCTTTTCCAATCATATGAAATAAAAGGAAAGATTTCAAGTTGTTGAACCATTGATCACCTTCTTACAACGTTACAATGTCCTTTTCTCTAGAGAAAAATATACACATTTCAAAGCAGTGGAGGAACATGCAAGACTTCTTCAGCTGTAGTTTTTGGTGAGAGATGGTGTATTACAAGAAATAGCTTCTAGCAATGACAGCAACATGAAAAATATTTCTACACTAATGAGGAAGGGAAATTAGGGAAAGGGCAAGTTTACAGTTATTTATATGTTAGTTCTGTGTGCCACTTTTCTAATCAATATTTCTATTTATGTTACACGGTGAATTATTATCAAAGAAATCATTGGCATGACACCTGGGAAAAGTGTCATTCAAGGCACATCTGTCAAGAGCTGGCTTTTCAGATGGTGTATTACATCAACAATATTCATCTGTAGTAGACAACTGTGTTTCATATTATTGCCTATAGCTGCACAACAAAAATTTATAGTGATTTTTCCACCTATACCTGACTAAATAATCTGTGATGAAAGGTGATACAGCGAAGCAAGAGACAAAACTGTCATTGACTGTCATAGAGTACCCTGGCTTTTTCATAGTTCCGCCAAAATAAGGATTTTTTTTTTCAGACTCAAAGCAGAGCAAGGGTATACCCAATGCCAAGTGAATTCTTTTTATCAGCTCAGCGCATCGAGACACAAATTACAGCTGCCCTTCAGAGTCCCCAGGCTCTTAGTCTCTAGTTCACTTTCTTTTGGTATTGTACTTCCTGAAAGTTACATTATTTGCCCATGATAGCTCCAGGTCTCAATGGACTTAAATGATAAAGGACTTACTACTTCATGCAGCTATTTTATAGAAACGATTCTCAATAACCTCTTACAAATTGTGAAAGAACTCTTCCAGAGTAGATTCAATAACTCTTCTAGAAGTTTTTTTAGAATTCAATGTAGAAATGGCAATACTCTACCACCATATTTACACATTGCTACTGGAGTGGTATAAAGCTGTTGCTGAGGTATGTCTAAAAGCATCTAATATTTTAATTTTTTTTTACTCTGATGTAATTTTTGAACAAACTAAGAATAAAAAACAAACAACCACTATGGGGAATTTGAAGAGAGAATTGGGTTGTGAGCTGTAAAACCTGCCTGCAGAGGCACATGGCAGCACAAAGGAGCATATGGTGGCACACAGAGACTTGTCTCCACTGGATCCTGGGGGAAGGAGGTGTCATGTGGCAGATCCCCAAAGAGAGGAACCTGCCGGGAGCTGACAGATGGGTGAACAGCGAGTGACCACCCCATAAAAAGACATTGAGAAAGTGTGTTGCTGATGTGGCAACATGGGATAGGTCACGCCATATAAGGAAATACTGTGCCTTGGAAAAGTGTATAAAACCAGCTCATTCCTTTGAATAAAGGATTCAGATTCCCTGCTGGTCTGGGTATGTGATTCAATCGCTGACAAATCACTTGAACTTTAATTCTAAATGGAGTCATATCTAGAAGGATTAATTTAGATTCTCATGTTCAAGTTTTCATGAAAGTGCTTAGAAACTCGTGTCTAAGGTAGCCAATTTTTGCAAACAACTGCTGAATCTTGGAAGCTTTAGGAAATAATTTTTTATCTGCACTAATATTATGTTCAAACAAATTCACTTGCTTATTTAAATTACTAAATTAACCTTCTGTATCTCCATAAAATAAAATACCTACAGCATCAGGTATATACATAAATTCCTAACTACTATATATATTCAAAACAACCTAGCACTGGATTCATAAATTTCTTACTAATTCATCCAATTTATCAAAATTTGTTATTTTTATAAAGTGAGAAAATATTCACTGTCTCCCAGTAGGCAAAATTTACAGAGTTGGAGCATTGCGTACTGTTAATACTCAGTGTCAACCATCTATTTTCCCCATCTACAGGAATGCAAGAGTTTGTCACTGTAGTGTCATTCGTGTATGTGATGGCCTGAGGCTCTGTCACCAGGGTGGTGGTTTCTGAAGCAGAGTTGTCAGCCACATCTCTTCCTATGTAAGCCAAGGAATGGCAACCATTTGAATCTTTGATTCAAATATCTAACTAAACATGCACTGTCAGCACAAAATAATTAGTACTAAAAAAAATTAGATTTTTCTATCTTCTAAGTTGGTTCCAATGTGCTTTTATACTTTTCAGACATGTTCCTTTCCATAGAACCTTCTCCTATTGTTTGAAGATGATATTTATATTCTCATCTGTATTTGTGTCTGCAGGAGAGTGAGCAAGCAAGCAAGAAACACCAGGATAAGGAGAGACAGCATGTATTTTTTATGTCATTTTATGGTATAATAAGAAAACTTGCTTTCCTAATGTATTCAACCCCCTAAATACCCTTGTCAGCAATTAAAAATGCTTTCTAACTGCCTTTGAGTCATAGCACACTTGACAAGTTTGGCAGATTCCTTGTCAGTTTGCTGAACCTGATAGGAGAGCAGGTAGTCCCAAGCTTACAGAGCTCTATTTTTATAACTCCCAGAGTCCCTTTTTCCAAGAAAGATCAGTTTTAAGGGCTTGAACACCTGGTCCTGTAAAGTCTTCCATCTCATGTCATTATTTATAAATATTCTAAAGCACAGTGCATAAATCATTGTTAGTGTATCAGTGAAAAAGATTAAAAAAATGCCCTAAATGTACAAATAGGTGCAGTGAATAAGTCCTTGAAGAAAACTCTCTTTCACTCATCAATAGACTGAATTGGAACAACAACACTTTCAAAATACACGTTTTTATGCAATAAAATAGAGATTTGTTTTGCATGTAAGCGACGATTAATTAAAATTCAGGGTTGAAAACAATTATCCTGCTCGGAGATTTCCTGCAAGACAGAAATATTTGTTGACCCAAGATTAGAACAGCAAACCCATTAAGTAAATTAATAACCCAAATAATTTAAGATTTGTAAGATTTCTGGTGGGAGATTTAAACAAAGATCTATTACATCTGTTTGACATTCACACTGCTGATCTCTTTGTTCTTAGAAAAGCATGTACTTTTCCTGAGAACCAGCAAATAGCTGTTATTAATGGGCTGGGAAAAAAAAGTAAATTGGATGGTTAACTCCCCAGCCTAGAAAGTGGTGCTATTGCAAGTTAACATAAGCAGAAAAAGGACTGTTGTATTCTACCTGTTTTCAGGGTATACTGAGAGTAGCAGCATCAAGTCATAGGAAACCAAGGGCAGTGTTTGCACAGAATAATAGGAGCAGAATTACTCTTGATTTCTTTTTGTGGCAGGAATTGTTTAGACTGAAATGGATCTCTGAAAGAAACTCTTTGCTAGCTACTTTCAAGAAAGGATGGAACTTTGATTGCTATCTATGGACAGAAAATTTGTGTCTGTGATCTTACCACTTTCCTAGCTATTGCACACAGCTACGGAGCAGTCTGTATTCTTATTTACCTCCCTACACCTTCAAACGACAGAGCATGAAGACCAGCAATGGCCAGAAAATAGGCCATAAGGGACAGTTTTTGTCTCTGTGAATTGCCTTAGATCTAGGGAGGATCAACACCATCAATATTCCAGGCCACCCAGGCCTGGAGGTAGCCTAGGGAAGAGAGACAGGGCAGAGTACTGAAGATGAAGCTCGTGGAGTCTTATATCAGCTTTCTCAGCATAAGGAATGAGTTTATACATAGCAGAGGCAGGTAAAATGCAGACTGTATGACTTCACAAGGACAGAAAGCACCCAGGTCCAGCAAATATCCTTTATAGCTCAATGTGAATCCTACAGCAAAATCCAAATACACACCTCAGAAGGGTTCTGGGGTCAGTATCTTTAGCCGGGGGGGGTTCCGAGTGCAGGGGAGCCAGCTGGAGTCACGATACGAACACCAATACGATTTGAGCATCATGCTCCCTTTATTGTTTACTTACACTCACTTATATCTACAAAGATTCACGCCCTATTCCCACGGGACAGCCTCTAAGCAGAGGGGGAGCCAACCAGTGTGTAACTTTGCCAAGGATTTTCAAGGCTGCCTGCTGCCAGGTGTCTTTCAAGCCTGTCTGCAGCCTGAGGCCCCTTCAGGGGTTCTTCCCTAGCAACCCTGGGGTGCCCAGACTGCCCAGAATGTCCTGGGGTATCATATGCCCCTGTTCCACGAGGAATCCCTCTACAAGTATCTAAAAGTCACTTCTGTAAGTGGAGGAATTCAGTTCTATTCATCATATCCAGAGCACTTTCTTTGGGCCTAGGACCTTGAAAGGCTTTGGATTCTTTTAAATGCATATCCTATCATTTTGAGACTCAAAAAATGAGGTTTGGCAGCCTACCTGAAATTAAGGAAATTTACTGTTGTCAGCAACAGCCACAGTGAAATTATCATCTACCCCATTCTCCATTTTCATTATTATCACCAGAATATGGTGTTGCTGTTGGGGAAGATGAAACAGGAAAACCTTGTAAATATGATTGCCTGACAAAAGATTTTGGGAATATGAAAACTACAGGCAACATCGAAATGAAAGCCACTTTTGAAATACCAAGTCTTAGTTACTGAACAACTAGAAAACAATGGTATGGCCACTGAAGTAATCCCCTCTTGATGGAACAATACCCTCTGCTTGCAAACAGGTCCAAGGGTCAGAGCAGACCCTACTAGCTCAGCAGAAGGGGTCCAAAGAGTAGTTTTTAGAAGTTAAGATGTAACACTCTATGGTAATATAAGAACTCTTATAGGCTGTATGTAAATGCTATAGGATTTGTATCTTGTATTAGATTGGTTAGTGACAATTAGAATATTCAGTACAGAAGATGATTTATTGTATTGTAACCAGGACTTCAGACATTCTCACTTCCATACTCTATTCCTTACTTCCACTTCATTCCTTTCCTTCCTTACTTCCACTCTTGCTCTTACACCCTCCCTCTCTCTCTCACCTGCTTACTCTCTTGGGCCTGCTCAGAGCTGAGTCTGGCAGCTCTGAGCAGTGCCCCAATACCCACGCCCTTTACAATAAACCGACTGTGTCCCAAAAAAAAAAAAAAAAAAAAAAAAAACCCGCCCGAAACCTACAGTCTGGCGCCCACCGTGATTGCCGAACCCACACCCAGCACCTGCAGTCTGGCGCACAACGTGATTGAACGCCCGGTTCAGCTTTCTCCATCTGTGGGACTTTTCTGCATGGACGGTAACTAAAAGACCAGTTATAGCCACCTAGAACTTGTCGTGAGCACGGCATACCGATGCTGCGCATCGTAATAGCTGGAGCTCTGTAATTCTGCGGAGACAGCCCTCGAGCACGGGGATTTACCTGGAGCTCTTGGAGGGACCCGCCTAGCAGACCTCGAGCACGGGCGGCCACTGCTGCGCAGCGGCTCCCTGGAGCTCTTTGAGGAGGTCTGCCGTATCACCCCTCGAGCACGGACACGCTGCCAAGCAGCTGACTGGAGCTCTGCGGAGGGAAATCTGCCGCACGCCCCGAGCACAGGCGAGTAGTGCTGAGCACCGCCCTCACTGGAGCTCTCAGTGCGGACCCACCCGTGAGGTCCTGAGCACGGAAAGCCGTTGCCAAGCGACGCCTGAAACCGGAGCTCTGGGAAAGGACCGAAAAGCGGCGTCCTGACTGCTGAGTGGAGTGCCTGGCCAGCCCCCCACGACGTACCTTTGACTAAGGACGCTGCTCCTGCGACATCACCTAAGTGAGTATCATACTGGTCTAAAAAATGGGACAAACCCACTCTGCCCATGACAGAGATCTCTATAAGCAACTTAAGCATTTACTTATAAGTTCTGGTCCAAGTCAGTTGCCTAAACACGAGCTAAAAAATCTTTTAGAATGGACCCAACTTAATTTCCCAAATGCTGACCGTTCAGCCGTCTTTACAATAGACTTTTGGGACACAGTTGGAGTTAAGCTCTTTAATAACATCTCCTACCACGATATGGCAGCCGCACAGCTGCTCCCAGCTTGCAGAGCGCTGGTAGAGCTGTTTGCTGCGGTGGCGCCGCCCGCAGCAGTCACCCCGCCGAGCCCGGCTCCGGCTGCGAGTCCGCCCCTTGCCGCGGCGAGCCCGCAGCGGAGCATGGCCCCCGCCCCTCCGCCGGACCCCGCGGCTCCGGTACCCGCGGTCCACCTGACTCGCGCTGCCCCGCACCCCGCGCTCGCGGTCCCCGCACCCGTTACCCCGGCCCCAGCCACCCCACCGGACCCTACGGCCCCTCCCGCCATCCCGCTCGCCCCCACTACCCCATCCCCCGCGGTCCCCGCCTTCCGTTCCAGCATCTCCGCGGCCCCGCCCCTTGCCCCTGCTCCCCTGTGCCCCCCCCCCGGTTCCGTCACCGCGGCTCCACCCCCCCCGCTGCCGTCATTCTTACCCCACCCCCCGCTGCTGACATCATGATGGCCCCGCCCCCCAGCGATACCCCTGCGGGACCAGCGCCTACCCCCCTGCTGCCTACGGGCGTTACCCCTCCCCCAGCCGCGCCGGTTATGGCCATGGCTGCCATTATAGCCGGCCCCCCCCAAAGCCAAGTCGCGACCCTTCTTCCAGCCCCCCAGATCCCCCCCCCCCGAGACGGCGCCGATAGTAGCATTGTTCCATCCGCGGCCGCCGCTGCTGCGTCTTCACAGTCCCCTGCCGTTCCCGAACCACCGGCGCCTACAGCGCGGGCCACGGCCGCGCTGCTGTCCCCTGCACCCCCTGTGCACGTTACCGCAGAAACCCTACCCCCCCACCCTGCCGTTCAAGTGCACACAGCACGCCCCGAGCTGTCCCCCGACCCCGCGGCAGCACAGACGCCTGTGTCTACTCCCGCCCGTGCTGCCGTTCCTGTGCGGTTCCCCGATCCCGGCACACCATCGCTTGCGCTCGGACGCGAGCCACTTGATGCCGGTGCCGTGCTGCCTGCACGGATGTCTGCAGTCTCCCCCGTGCCTGCCGTTGCTCCAGCTCCATCTCCTGGCACCGCGGCTCCGCCACCTCCGCTTTTGCCCGCGGCACCACCACCCACCCCAGCCCAGCCTACAAGCTCCCAGCAGCAGCACGCCGCGATCCAGCCACCAGCCCTCCTGCCTCCCGCGACCGCAGCCCCAGCCCCTGGTTCTGCAGTCCTGCCATCTCCCGCTTTGCCCGAGCCATCTGCCACACAGACTGCCACCATTACAGCCTGCAGCGCGGACCTGATGACACAACACGCGCATGCGCAACCGCTGCAACCCACGCGTGCGCAATCGCTGCAACACACGCGTGTGCAATCGCTGCAACACACGCATGCGCAATCGCTGCAACTCCCAGATCACCGGTGTCACTCCGCTCGAACTTCTCCAACCTCAGCACCGCTCCCGGGACCAGCCGCGCATCTTCCCACGACTCCGCCGCCTGCCTCCCTGACTCCGCCGCCGCTTCCCGGAACCAACCCAAACAGCTCTGGTGTCCCCCCAGTGTTTGGGACAGACTTCTCAACTCAGAAAGAGACACTAAACCCTGAAGATTCGCCTGCATTAATCCCAAAAGTAGAAAACCCCCAAAAATGTTTCAATAATTTTCAATTTACAGACTGGCATGAAATCAGACGCCAAATTTGCAAAGAGGAAAATCTAAATCCTTTAGCTATGCCTGTACTATTCAGCCAACAAGCTGGTGGTCCTAGAACATGGCAAGCTATCCCACACCATGAGATTAAAGAGTTGCGGAAAGCAATAAAGGACAGTGGTATCTGCTCTCCATACTTTAAACAACTGCCAAAAAGTACCCTAAAAGGAACACATCAAACTTTAAAACGCATTTTAAATCAACAGAAAAGGGGAAAAGCCCAGGCTACACCTCAAAGAAGGTTGAATAAAACCTTGTATGTTTTTAATTTCTTGAATAGCTCTGCAGAAGAGCCTGAACCCCCCATCTATAGACACTTCTTAAACAACAAAAAAGCAAAACTGAAAGAGCACCCCCTAGTTTTAATCAAGAATCTAGAATCAGGAAAAATAGAAAGACCATATGATCTTATAATGTGGGGAAAGGGATTTGCATGTCTCTCCACAGGTGAAGGAACCAAGTGGATTCCAGCAAAGAACGTGAAGCTGTACCACGCATCAAAGCCCACTGTCGGTTCCACTTCAGCCAGTGACCCCGCGAGTGGAAGCCGAGAAGCCGGCACTGAAATGTGAACCAGGCAGAACCACTGAGAGAAGATTGTCTGCCAAAAACAGCTCAAGAAAAGAATAGAGTTTTAGCATTATTTGTGTAGATGCATGTTGCTTTTAACCTTTTGTTTTTGTTTTTGTAGCGAAGCTTTACCTGTAAATCAACCGAAGACAAATGTCTGGGTTGTTTTAGCCAAATCTGCAGGCTCCGATACCATCTATCTATCTGACACAAGCCCTGACAAACCTTTTTCAACTTGTTTAGTTGGAATGCCTTTACCAGAAAGTTTTGGTAATATTACTTTTGATAAATATTAGCCATATGATAATCATCACATTTCTCCAACTTCCAGCCATAGACACCAAACTTATATTGATTATCTTTTATTAGCACATGGGCATGGCTGTGAAGATTTTGAAGGATTATGCTGTATGAACTTATCCGATCATTCTGTTTCCATTCACAAACAGTTACAAAACCTAAGGGACCTAGCTAACCAAATTACAACAGATAACCCGTCTTGGCTAGACAGTTTGTTTGATGGTTGGAGCTTTGCACCTTGGCTAAGGGAACTCTGTAAAATAGGCTTGATTATTCTAGTAGTAATAATTATAGTTTTAGTAGCAGTACCTTGTATACTTCAGTGTGTGCAAAAAATGACGAGTAGGACTATGTCTAATATCTTAATTGTCCGTCAGAAAGGGGGAGATGTTGGGGAAGATGAAACAGGAAAGCCTTGTAAATATGATTGCCTGACAAAAGATTTTGGGAATATGAAAACTACAGGCAACATCGAAATGAAAGCCACTTTTGAAATACCAAGTCTTAGTTACTGAACAACTAGAAAACAATGGTATGGCCAACTGAAGATAATCCCCTCTTGATGGAACAATACCCTCTGCTTGCAAACAGGTCCAAGGGTCAGAGCAGACCCTACTAGCTCAGCAGAAGAGGTCCAAAGAATAGTTTTTAGAAGTTAAGATGTAACACTCTATGGTAATATAAGAACTCTTATAGGCTGTATGTAAATGCTATAGGATTTGTATCTTGTATTAGATTGGTTAGTGACAATTAGAATATTCAGTACAGAAGATGATTTATTGTATTGTAACCAGGACTTCAGACATTCTCACTTCCATACTCTATTCCTTACTTCCACTTCATTCCTTTCCTTCCTTACTTCCACTCTTGCTCTTACACCCTCTCTCTCTCTCTCACCTGCTTACTCTCTTGGGCCTGCTCAGAGCTGAGTCTGGCAGCTCTGAGCAGTGCCCCAATACCCACGCCTTTACAATAAACCGACTGTGTCCCAAGACCTGCCTATAGAGATCTCTCCGTCTCCGTCCCGACCGAACCCGCCCGAAACCTACATGTTGCTATAATTTTTTTTCTGTTAAAAACCTTATTCTGCAAGGCAAATAAAATGTACATTAAAACTTTTTTTTATATATATACCATATGGTTTACTCAGTGAGAAATGCTTATCAGAAACTTGGCAAAATAGGAGGTATTTATATGTTTTTATGTTGCCTAAATAGCTAAGAAAGGTTATCAGATTTTCAAAATTAAATCCTACCAGAATGAAATAACTTAAAGTTTTTTTGATATTTTGTGACTTTTATTAACACAGCTTTTGTATCTCAAAATGCTCATTATCCAAGTAATATCATATAAGATACATTTGTAGTGAATAGGAGGTTTCTATCAAGTCTCTTCCAGTTTTTTAGGTCTTTTCCATTATATTTAAGAAAACTATTTATTTTCCTTTTAAAAAAACACTGAAAGAATTATTCCTTTTCATCATCAATTTCTCACTGGATTTCGTGTAACATTTTGCTTTAACTTTTACCCATTTTCAAAACAAGGACTTACTTTTAAGATAACTGTCCAATTCTCCCACCAACATTTATATCTAGACAGTCTTTCAAGACCCCTGGTGCCTATATAACTGAACAGCAGGTAAAGTTTATCGATGAAATTGCTGAAGGAAAAAGCCATAAACAACTATGTGCATTATTCCAGTGTACTCCTCCAAGACAAATTTTCAGCACTTTCATAAGCTGTCAATAGGTCTCTGAAAACACACTGCTTTAAATCTAAACACAGCGAATCCTCCAGATGGTATCTACTGAATTTTGTAGATTAGAATCTACTATATTAGAGGTATAAATTCCATGTTTTGAAACTTTTTTCTTTTGTCAGATATGGTTGTTGAATGCTGTCATAAAATTATCTAGTGCTATTTCTTCCATTAATTAGTCAATACATTGTGTGAGTTTTCCTGAAGAATGTAAACTGAAATGCAGGTGATCCTAATGACAATATTTAGGCATAAGAGTGCATCACCAATATTTATTTTTTTTAGCTATAACATTGTTTTGTTTCAAAGAGCTTGTTACACCTGTAAGAAAATAGCTCGAATACACAGACTAAATGAAAAAATAACATTGCCATTAGTAAGACTTGGCCCATGGTCCAGTTGATTCTACATGCAAGAGTTAACCTTGAACTTCATAGCAAACAAAATATAGTATATATATAAATCGTGTAATAAAAGAAGATTACTCAGTCACTCTTTTTGGAAGATTTTACAACAAACTGTTCTTGATTTGGAAACAGAGAAGAGAGCCAAATTACCTTTCCCTCTTATGTTTCGTAGTTTAGGGTCAAATGCTGACATTAAATGATTAATCAAATTTTGTTGGTTGGTAATTAAATTTAGTTGCTTATAACTTAAGAACTTCATGACAGCAAGGTAAAACCAACTTACCTTTCCAACAGAGATAAAACAACTATTAACGAAATCAGGGAACGTGCATGAAAATCCATTTTCTTTGCTCCATGCTCTCCAAACCCAGAGCTATAGCTAAGAGATTTTCTGGGTCAAGGTCTCTGGTTTTCAGGAGCTTCTCTAGACCAGTATCCAAGCAGGGTATGAAGACTCACCCATGTTTACAATTGAAGATGATACAAAGAATTGACCTAACTAGTACTATCTCCAGCTTCCCTTACTTCCTTGTCCATATCACTAACCATAGCCTGCAGAATTAAGCCCATCATGAGGATCATCTTTCTGAATACCCTTGGGAACACTTCCTACCCTGTTATCCATGCCTGCCACTAAACCCATCAATGAGATATCTAACTTCAGTATTCTCCACTACATCCTGCATTACACTGATTTTTATTGGCTACCATAGCATTCCCCAGTCTGAGTGTCACCACCACTGGCCAATCGTTCTTTGGGGCAGAATAGCAGATATAAACATCAATTACAGATAAGGATTCAGATGATAATGGCTGAAACTCTGGAGTTTCCAAGTACTGCAAGGATAATTTCAGGCTGTCATGGGTTAGCAAGCATAGTCCCAGAAGTGATTTTCTTGCAAAGAGGTGCTTACAGCTTCCTCTATGACCTGACAGAACCTATTAACTGGCTAGTTTGAATATTGACAATTTTTTAAGCCACTTAGAATTTTGACTGCCTCTGTGGTCCACATTTAAGAATGGACAAACCCTGGGAAGCTCCCTCTCTTGCTTCCGGCTGGGGGATAGGTAACTGGGCTGGGCCCTGGCGGGTCCAGGCCAGGACCTGCCTGGCCGGGCCCGGGTCGGGACACAGCCATCCTGGAGCCATGTGGCCCTGTTCCACCTGCGGCCCCACCCCACCTCTTTGCTACGTGCAGACAGAGCAGCCCAGCTTCCCCCTCTCCAGTGTGGCTGAAGATTCAGCTGAAGCTGCACCGCTGCCAGGCAAAGATCATGTGACCAACAGAGATAAGCGAATTCCAGCTGCAAGGCCTGGGTGAGATTAACCCTTTTAGTGCTGTAAGTTTCTTCCAGAACAGATGGAGCCTGCAGACATGAAGTAAAGAAAGAAGAGCTGAAATCCTGAGGGAGGAGAAAGAGGAGATGCTTGAAGCTGAAATTCTGTTGTAAAGCTATGGTGGTGATAGACTATGATATATCAGAGTACCCGTTGTAATTTCATGAAAGCATGGGGGCTGAGAAGTTTGAACAGGGAGAGCTGAAACCAATGAGGACTCTCGCTCCAATCAGAAGGAGAAAGACCTCTCTTCCTAGAGATATTCCCAGAAATAATCTTACAGATGAAGACCCTTTTCTCCCAGGAAGGGAGGAGGGCCTCTATTCTTAGAGATGGAAATGCTCCCAGAGATGGCTGAAGAGAACCTTTGTTTTTGAACAGCTCAACCTTAAAATGGTACCCCAGCAGCTCAAGATTGGACCCTCGAAAGCAGTTGTGGGAAAAGCTGTAAGTCGGGGGAAGGGACTCTCACATGTGAGCAGAGAACCAACCCAGGCGGCTGTCTCATTGGGATACTAAAGCCACGAGAGAATTTCTTGTGGAGATGTCTCCATAGCATGAGCAAGAGAGACTCCTCTCCCTGAGTGAACTGAACAAGGTTATTATGGAAGTGGTAAACAGACTGAACATCTCAAGGGTTGTCTTTTTACAGTGGGAGATAGGGGAAAGGTGGGGGGAGGAGAAGAATTCTGAAGGTGTGCTATGATTTTATTTTTTTCCCCTTCTTTTAGGTCCGGTAATAAACTTCTTTATATTCTTTTAAGTTTCGTGCCTGCTTTGCTTTCTCCTAATTCTTATCTCACAGAAGGTAAATAGTAATGAGTATTTTGGACCAAACCACTACACAGCCCCGTCCATTCCTCTTATCTCTCCTTCCAACAGTAAGGATTTCAGAGGGTATACGTACATCTTGAACCATAAGAGCAGTGCAGGTAAAATATGGTACATGCATTGGATAGAACTCCATCTTTGTTCCAAAACACACAGGGAACCAAGAGTAGAGGACAATAAAAATGCTCAGAAAAGAACCCATCTGCAATTTGTATAATTTGTTTTGTAATGAGATCTAGCTGAAAATGTTAATTTTATTATAAAATGTGCTACTGTGCCCAGCTCCACTTTTACATATATAAATGGTCCACAAACCCCTGTCATTGGGTATGCATGCTCTTTTGATTAGTGATGTCTCTACAACAAAAAGCAAGAGAACATTGATTTCCAGACATAAACACATAAATATGGATGTTTTTAACAAGTACTTGCTGTAAAATTATCCTTATTTTCTTCTTTCATAGAAGGTTTGCAGAAAAGTCTATTCTTTAATTGGAGTTGGGAAAAAAACTTTTACTTCATGCTTGTTTTCTAATAATCCTTATGCTACATGCAGGTTTCAAAAAATTTAGCTCTACATATCTCAGGGCTACTGCCTTCTTTAGAGAACTTACCTTTGAAATACTTTTGAATATAAAACCTCTCCTAGAAATGTTCTACTGTGGATGCAAAAAAGCAGGACCAGAGGAATTTTCCAGCTGCTGAAGCATTTTGTGAAGTTGCCCTGTTTCTCAGCTAAAGCATGAAAAACAGGGAAAGACCGTTTTGTAAACTATCTGCAGCTGCAAGGCTGTTGTGAGAACAGTGGAATTGTTTTCAGTCTTGTGAGAATAACATTTTTAAATGGGTGGTTATACTGCTCAGCCACTCACTTTGGTGGGTGGCTAGCCAAGGGGCCAATCACGTAATTTCTCTTTTGCGATCCATGCTATAAAAAGATGGTTTTTTGGCATTAAAGGGTGTCAGCTTCAACCATATTTCTCTGATCTGAAGTTGTGTAGTTTCTTGCCGTCCCTGCGCGCAACAGCGACATCTGGTGACCCTGTGATGTGTACTGCAACCACAGCCTCTCAGAAGGTACGTGCCAGACCGCCACTGGGCCCCTTCCCTGCTCTGGGGAACTATAGATTGAGACATGGAACATAAATCCTCAAAAAAAAGTATGATACTTTCCGCATTCCAGTCTGTGATACAGACCACAGGAGCCGATATAAGTGATGGGGATTTTTCGGCTCAGGGAAGGACGCAGCAGTGGCCATGCTTCCCAATACTGGACTCTTGGGGAACAGATCTTGGCAGTTTTGCATAAGATACTGCAATGGCTTGATGTGCAGCAGGAAGTGTTGCAACAGCTCGTAGTGGCTGGGTCCCTGCCAGATACGGCACCGGCCAGTACGGCCGCGCAGTTGACTGGCACTGCTGGAGTCAGGACCAGGCGAGCCACTGGCTCCGGGCTCGTCCGCAGAGCTACAGGCAGCACCAGCTGTTCCGGCCGCACATCAGACAATGGAGCTGGCGGGCGAGCAGCTGGGATCGGCTGCACTGCTGGAGCCAGTCGAGCCGCCGGAGATGGGCTAGTCTGCAGAGACAGGCACAGGGCTGGAGGCTCTGGACCCTGCGCTAGCTGCCTCAGCCACTGTTCCAGCCCCTGTTGCTCCACCCCCCGAGGCCCTGGCCGCCGCTCCACCCTCCGCTGCCTTAACCACTGCTCCACCCTCCACTGCTCCACCCTCCGCTGCCTTAACCACTGCTCCACCCTCCACTGCTCCACCCTCCGCGGCTCCACCCTCCGCTGCCTTAACCACTGCTCCACCCTCCGCTACCTTAACCACTGCTCCACCCTCCGCTGCTCCACCCTCCGCTGCTCCACCCTCCGCTGCCTTAGCCGCTATTCCAGCCTCTCTGACTCCACCCCCTGCTGCTCCAGCCGCTGCTGGAATCCCAGCCTCCGTCGATACCCCACCCGCTGGCTCAGACTCGGTATGCCAGTCTCCTGGGAGACTGTCCAGCACACCCTCAGACCAGATAAGCTCTGTTGCTACGGAGACGCCTGTCCCGCGACTAGACTCTGTGAAGGCGCTCAAGAGACCACAGTGTGCAGCGCGGCGAGCCCACAGTTATCCTTGAACCCTCCCGGATTGTGAAGTGACTGTCCATCCTATAAATCCGAGACAGTTCTGGGAATAGGTTAAGGGGTGTGCATTGCAGGCCGGGGACTGGAAGTTGCTAGAAATTGGGTTGACAGCTAGGATAATGGTACTTGACCAACGTGCTACTTTGCCTCAGATTACAAAAAAGGGGGAACAAAGTGACGTAACAATGCAGCAAAGTAGTGATGATGCAGATGGAATTGTCCAGGTTTTTCCGGTGCAGAAAGCTCTGCCTAACTCTGGTCAGACTGACAAACATAGTGTTTCGCTTGGAAGGTGATTCAGGATTTGCAAACTAAGGTTGCTCAGTATGGATTAAGTTCTCCTGACATCATGCAGATTATTAGAGTGTTGAATACTGATCTGCTCTCTCCATATGATATTAGGCATTTAGGTCAGACGTTATTTCAACCTGTACAGTATTCAGTTTTTGAAGCCAATTGGAGAAGGATGGCTGAGAAGGCTGTAGCTGGGAATATGCAATTGCCTCAAACTGGTCCCAGGTGTCTAGTTCCTGTAGATGCTTTTATGGCACTCAATGTCATTGGGATCCTGATGTTCAGGCTACCTGGCAGCCTCACATTCTGGAACAGATTCAAAAGGTTGGCATGGCAGCTCTCATAAAGAGCTTAGATACAGCTGCTCCTAAGACGAGATATGTAAAAATATCTCAGGGGCAGAAAGAGAACCTTTTATCTTTTGTGGAAAAGCTTGCTGCTGCCTTGAAAAAACAGATTGAAGACAAAGCCGTGAGACAGCTGTTGTGCAGACAGCTAGCGAGAGATAATGCTAATGATGAGTGCAGAAGGATCATAGATGCCCTGCCTGGAGAACCCACAATAACACAAATGGTTGACACCTGTGCTAAAGTAGGATCTAGAGAGCATAAATCTGCTTTAGCAGCAGTTCTAAGACCTCTTTGATTAAATTCTGGTGGATCAAAAAAGAGACCTAAGGTTGAGAGCACGCAGAAACAGCTTAAACGGAGGAAGAGAAGCAAGGAGAACAGGCAAGTTGTTCAATGTAAAAGATGTGGTAGGCCAGGTCATTCTTCAGACTACTGCCAGTCTATCTATCATGCTAATGGTCGACCTCTGATACGTTTAGGGAAATTGACCAGGAACACAAAGGGGAGTCAAATATTTCCTCAGGGCATAGCTCCTCTGAGACAGGCCTACTCAGCCAGCTTAGAGCCGGCACCCAGGGATCGGCCAGCGTGAATGTGCACGCCGTTGCAACTGTTAACTTAGAACATTGAAGAAAAAATGCCAAGGCTTTTCAGCGGTTTTCTCAGGTTCCTTTGAATTTGGTCACTGATTCTGCCTGTGTAGCAGACATAACTCTATGCTTAGATTGTTCACTTTTGAAGGAAGTGAATAATGAGGCTCTGTCTTTATTATTGAAATCTTTGTGGTGTGCAATTCAAGCTCGAGTGCATCCATATTACATTTTGCATATTTGAAGCCACAGTAATTTGCCAGGTTTCATAACAGAAGGCAATTCTAGGGCTGACAGGTTAGCTAACCCTGCCTGGGTAGCACCTCAGCCTGATAAAATTGTACAAGCCAAAGCATCACACAATTTCTTTCATCAAAGCACATACACTCTGCAGAAGCAGTTTCACTTACCGCCATCTGAGGCTTGGGACTTTATCAGTGCTTGTGCTGACTGTCACGGGCTCGCTGCACCTCTGCTATTGGGGTAAATGCCAGAGGTATACAAGCCTTGCAGCTTTGGCAGGTAGATGTAATGCATATTCCTGAATTTGGCAGATTTAAGTATGTGCACATGTCTATTGACATGTTCTCGTCAGCTATGTGGGCATCTATCTGCTCATACTGGGGAGAAAGACCACGATGTCATCGCCCATTGGAAACTAGCTTTTGCTATTTTGGGCGTGCCTTCTTCTGTGAAAACTGATAATGGTCCTGCCTATGTCTCTCAGAAGACGCGGCAGTTTCTGTATCTATGGAGTGTAGACCATACTTTGGGTATTCCGCATTCTCCTACTGGCCCAGCCATTGTTGAACATGCTCATGGCACTTTGAAGCGTGTTCTGGAGAAACAAAAAGGGGGAATGCACGGAGAAACCCCACAGAGCCGACTAGAAAAAGCGTTATATGCAATTAATCATCTTACAGTGCAACCAAATTCAAACAATCCTGTTATTTTGAATCATTTTCTCTCATTACAGTCTGCAGGCAAGACGCACTTGCCTCGAGCGAAAGTCTGGGTATGGGACCTCCTCACTGAGAAGTGGGAAGGCTCGCATGAGCTCATTGCTAGGGGTCATGGGTATGCTTGTGTTTCCACAGATACTGGGGTGTGATGGCTACCTGCAAGATGCATTCAGCCTGACCTGTGGCACCAGTAGCAGAACAGACAACCTCCAAGGCAACCTTCAAATGATGACCAGAATGCAGATCATCCATCGAATGATCCCTCTGATGATGACCAAGATGTCAACCATCAGCCTGGTCCTTCTACAAGCAGAGACTGAATTTCAGAGACTGAATTTTATGTTATGGAGTCATAATGTTATGCAGAATGTTAGAGCCCTTAAGGCTATGTAGAATTAAGCTGATGTAGAACTTTAATAGTTCATATCAAGTTGGGTTTGCTTGATGCATTTCCCTTGGCACCACTGGAGGATCTCTCTGCCTGCTTTAAATTGGTATCTGATTTAGATTCAGTTTGGTAACTGGACACTACCAAACATACCCCTTATGCTGTGTTTGTTCCCCTTGCTGCAAGGGATCCCGCAGAGGATTACAAACGCGACTTTTTTGGTCTCAGACAAAAAGGGGGAACTGTGGATGCAAAAAAGCAGGACCAGAGGAATTTTCCAGCTGCTGAAGCCTTTTGTGAAGTTGCCCTGTTTCTCAGCTAAAGCATGAAAAACAGGGAAAGACTGTTTTGTAAACTATCTGCAGCTGCAAGGTGATTGTGAGAACAGTGAAATTGTTTTCAGTCTTGTGAGAATAATATTTTTAAATGGGTGGTCATACTGCTCAGCCACTCACTTTGGTGGGTAGCTAGCCAAGGGGCCAATCATGTAATTTCTCTTTTGCAATCCATGCTATAAAAAGATGGGTTTTTGGCATTAAAGGGTGTCAGTTTTTTGTGTGCTAGCTCAGAGAGCCCGGAGGTCTAGCCGCAACCTGACTGCACTATGGCAGGCACAGACACACACAGAAGTGCAAGCAGACGAGGGTGCACTCCTCACCTGAGGGAGCCGTCTCTGAACAGGGTGTGAAGGCACGGAGGCAGAGGCAAAGAAGGGAGAGAGAGTGGACTCTCCATGTAATTTCTACGCAGAAGGTTTATTGAGGTGAGGCAAAGAGGGGAGGAGATGTAGACCCAAGGATCTGACAAGGGTCCAGGGATTTTATAGTGGGGATAGGAAAGACAGGGATAAGGGATACAGCAAATGGGATACTTGACAGGAGGCAGGGTTGATTGCAAAGGAACCAATGGAAATAACTCAAAGGAGGGATTTAGGGAAGGAACCAATGGGGCATCAAGGAACAAAGAACTTTCTAGAACTGATACATATTAAACTTGGGAAATGAATATACACAACCTCATGCATAAAGCAAGGAGGGAAAAACATTACCCAATCAGGGGAAAACATGCAAACAGCAGAACAAAGGAATCATGGGTTCTCACCATGACTGTAAAGTTACATGCTAAACTTGGGTTGCTGACCACCACAGTGGGTTGTCTGAGTTTTCCTCAGGAGACGGTGGCTGGAGCTACCTGCACCGCCACAAAAGGGTCGGCTTCAACCATATTTCTCTGATCTGAAGTCATGTCGTTTCTCGCCATCCCTGCGCACAGCAGCGACATTCCACCCCTATTATCTTCTTTCACTGAGTTCTTCTGTCTTTTTTTTTAAAGTGTTATTGAAGGGAAAATACTTGTTTTTATATATTTATTTCTCTTGCAGAAAGGGGTGCCTACAAGTACATTAGTGTCAATAGTGCTAATTAACATGATATTAATTTATCCTACATTTGCATACACATTTTAAATTAATTTCAATACACTTGACTTTACATGTAGCTTCCAAAGGATCTCAGCAATTCAAAAGTCTAGTAAGATTTTGCTTTTAAATTCAGAGGACTCTTTTTTTAGCAAAAATAACAAGATGCATCTGATTTATTTACTTTAGAATTCAAATTGTCTTCCTTTCTCTCCCCTTTTCCTCATTCTCTGTCTGTTTCTTATTTTAGTTGCTCCTGTGGCTTGTGGCTACATGTCAGATATAGGAAATCACTGTAAGACTTTTAAGACACTGTGCTGGTTTTAAAAATCATTGGGGAAATTAAGACTCAAGGCTCCCTCTCTTGATAGTGGAGGAAAAATATATGAAGAGAGATTATAAATTGGAATCACAATTTACTGAAGAAATTGCAATAAACGCAATTATATTTAAAAAAAAATAAAAGGTTTTACAAAAGAGAGAATGGGTTGCTCTCTGCTGAGTTCAGCTACTACCAGTCCACTGTGCTGGGGAGTGTAAGGGGGGTGGTCCTGGAGGAACAGGAGCAGGGTCTGGTGGGGAGGAGCAGATAGGATCTGCAGGTGCCTTTGCTGGAGCAAGCGGGGCAAAAATAAATGGTGCACTTCTGGTCGGGTGCCCCAGCTTTTCTTGATGAAAAATCATCCCCCCAGCTGTGATGTGGGTGATATTGAATAGCCAGCACTAAAAAAATCCACTCCCTCTCTTCTTAATTGTGACAAACACCGTGCATGGCAATATGAAGAATATCCCACATTAGGGTTCTGAGATGAAGAAAGGAGCACAGTACTCCTCTGGGGACATCTAAGTGTCCTGGGAGAGCTTTTGGACAATTTAGGAAGTGATTTTGGACTGGGAATATGCATTTAGGATTCCCTGCTACTTGGCACCTACTGCAAATTGCAATTCTAATGTAGTATGAAATCCCAGCACTGGGAAAATACTGTGCTGAATAACTGCTATGCAGTAATGATACAGACACAAAACACAGCCACTGGGCTAGTTCTGCCAAAAGCTGAGGGGTTCAGTGCAGAATACTGCATCTTTAAAACATCACACTGTGAGTCCAGCCTCTGGGTCTGCAATGTGGTTCTTTGCATAACAGGGAGGAATATTTGCAGGTGTCAAATGGTATGAAGGAACTAAACGGGGAGTCAGTTAAATACCTAGAGAAAAAACTGGCTTGAGGAATATGCAAAATGTGTTCAAAAGCATAAGAACATTACCTTAGGTTGCAAAAAGGCACTTACCTCAGATGAGGTTTCATGATTCTGAGCTCTTAGGTCTCAATATATACCCCTCTCCGTGCACTCTAGACACAGCAGGGAAATTACATAATTTCCTAAGCAGCTTCATAGTTAACACGAAGTTAACAGTAAACATCTGTTAGTAACAGATCCGAGGTCTAGTCTTCTTCTTTAGGGTATTTGAACCTATTACATTTTAATATTACTTTTTTGTTATATAAGTGATAACATCTTAATCCAGGAACATGGGACAGGACTAAGGGACTTCCCTAGGGTTGTTTATACACAGGCAGGGAGGATATTCCTCAGGAAGGTAGAAGAATAGTAAAGTAGAATGAAGTGAATTGGATTCCCTCCTGCTAATGAGTTCTCAAGCCACAGTGTTGGATAAAACAGAACTATAATTTATCACAGGCAAAGTCAAGCTCAATAGAGTCAGAGCTGTGAGAAGGCACACAAGTTTGGAACCTGCAGGTAGGTAATCTTACAGTGTGAATCTCAGTCATGTTTGAGGTAGAATTAATCATTTAGGTGAAAACAACACTGTTTCTGGGCATGAAGGGGAGCATACCTTTAGGTAAGTGGGAAAGATACCCAGCATTTAACTTGA
The DNA here is from genome assembly GCF_009650955.1 of Corvus moneduloides. Lineage (NCBI taxonomy): Eukaryota > Metazoa > Chordata > Aves > Passeriformes > Corvidae > Corvus > Corvus moneduloides. The sequence continues at coordinate 92,952,011 of NC_045476.1, read as the reverse complement.
AGCAAGAGGATACCTATCTGCACAGCAAATAGGGAATAAATGCATCCATCAGATCTCTACGATGACAGTAGCAGGGAAATGCAGCCATATTTAAGGGACTGAGTAAGAAACTTGCAGGTATCCTCATCTCTTTGCTAGAAACTAGCTCCAGTATAAAACTAGGCTTGGTTTGTAGCATCTAGAACAGATACAAATGGAAAAAGGATTCTTCCAAGAGAAAGAGGGATTCTCTTATCAGGGCATGACCAGTGCATGACATGATGCACAGGGAAAGCTATCAGCAAAAGCTTTGGTGCGTCTAGATTTTAGATATATCAATGGATAAACAACTGACAAATATTTCTGGGGAACTTGTACATAAAACATTGCTGACATTAGAGTTATAGATATGAGAAAATGGTACTGTGTCATTGATCATGGATTCTGATATATTTGACTTAAATGTAATGTGCATGGAAGAGTCATGCTCCCACAACACAGGCTTTTACGTTGTTCTGCATGTACAGGGTGGTCTTTCTCTTGGAACACAGGACATTTGGTAGGTGCCTGGAGCAGACAAACTATCAATTACCTCTTCTACAAGGGAAAAAAATCTGACAGGCAAACCCAAACAGATACAGCTCTATTATGGAGCTGTATAATTAATAATCACATCAGTTATGGATTTAAGAGAATTAATTGTTTTTCCAGAGCAAACCCATTGCAGCTGAAAGATGTGACAAAAACTGTAGAATAGAAACTTTGTGATTCATACTTCACAGAATTTCCATCTTCAACCAAGATGGGTGAGTAATGACAACTCAGGAAAAATTAATTATGATTCAAAAACTCAGATTACAGCAAGATTGTTCCTTAAAATTCAGACCACAGACATATTTCTAACTTAGCATATCTGCTCCCCATGGGTACTGAAGTACCTATCTCTCCTGGGGTGATGTTAGAAGTTTTTTTTTTATTCCTTAACCATCTGCTTAATGCCCAAAGACGCTGTGTCTTTAAGATGGACCTGGGGGGCGGGGCCATGGGACTCGGGTGTGGGTCGGTTGAATGGCTCAGCCCAACAGCTCAGGGCTCCAACAATCTCAGTGGGGCTCGGGAGGGAGTGCGCTGGGAGCACTGTGCTGCTCTTTGGTTTTTTTGTTGCTGCTAGCTGGAAAATGGTTGTGTTGGGTTTTTTTTCCATTCCCTCCCCCTTGCCTCACTGCCTTCCTTCCCTTCTCTCCGGTCCAGGGAGCCTGTGGGGTGTCCCTGGCAGCGAGGGGACGCATAGGTCCACCAGCTTCGCCTGCGTCAAGGAGGAGGACCAGCACCGGCAGGCCCGCGGGGTAGCCCTGGCTGGTCCGAGCCCCAAGGAACACAGAACAGTTTCGCCTGCTGTGGGAAGTAGGACCGGGGCCCAAGGCTCAACAGGTTTTTTTGTCTGCCCAACTCCAGGCTGTTGCGTGGACCTCTCCTTCCACTTCTCTTCCTGGAGATTGTGGGAGCCCAGTTGCCAGCCCATGTGTTTGTTCCCTCTCTGGGCATTTGTTGTATTTTGAGTTTTGTTTTTCCTGTTCTACCCTGTTTTGTTTTGTGTTAATAAACAGTTTGGGTTTTTTTCCACTTTCACCTGCTCTTACCAATTTGTCTCATTGGTGGAGGAAAAGGGGAAGCCCTTTTCCCTTTGGACGAAGCACTTCCCCCTAAAATTTTGTCTCCAAAAACCAAGACACTATCTAATGACTTCTTGACTACCCCAAAGCTTGTATTTTTTTTCTCATTCTTGTTAGGTATGAGAATCCCAAAAGGGATTCAGGAGAGTTTTTCCTCCCTCCCTCCCTTCCTGTCTTGCCTTGCCTTGCCTTGCCTTGCCTTGCCTTGCCTTGCCTACCTGCCTACCTGCCTGCCTGCCTGCCTTCCTTCCTGGTTGCTCACATACCTTGCTGTAGGACAAACGTGGAGTTTCTCTTTTAATAGTTCAGATGCTTGACAATCTTCATTTCTCCTGCTGAACATATGGTTTGGGCACACCTCAATGACATCTTCAGCCATAAACAGTCTCCCATGTAGTCCTGAACACTGGGAACTGACTCACCACTTGGAGAGAGAATGAGTTTTCATCTACAATTTAGAGGGGAAGTAGGAAGTGAGTAATAAATACAGGACCAAAGTGCAGTCCTCTTGAAGTCACGTTTCTATTCACTATTATTGACTTCCATATTGTGAAAATATGTATTTCCACTGTCTCTAAATCAGGAAGATGACACTTCTAATTTAACAGTGTGAGCCAAACAATACTAAAATCAGTGGAAGTTTCTCCAAACACTTCAGCGGGCTTTGGATGCAGCGATAATATGCATTACTGAGGTCAAGGGTAAAAAACTCTTCAGATCATAGACCAATTAAAAGAGATTTAAAAAGTTCTATTGTGTTGATGGTTCCACATCTGCTTTCAAAGAATAAACATGTATATATAGTGTGTGTTACATCATATATTTTAAATGAATTGTTAATTACTCAGAATTTTTGCCTAGTTACTGTGATTGCTATTTAATATTTTGCTTCTTCTCACTTAATTGGTGATTTAATCACAAGACAATTTGTGTTATGAATATTACAACTGAGTAAAAAGCCCCAAACTATCAGTCTGTTGGTTTTAGCTATAAACAGCATGGCCACTTATGTATTAAAAATTATTAAACTGGTTAAAGCAAATACCTGAGTTATTAGAAATACTAGCATTTTCTTACATTTACACAAACCAAGAATTATTTACCAAAGTTGTCTGTAAATATTAACTAATAAAATACATATTTGAAAATTTCCATTCTCTTCTGATTCAGTTTATGAAAAGGAAAAAAGGGCTAAATTCATCAAATAAATTATTAATTGACAGCTATTTGCTAAGCTCTGTTAATTAGGCAGTAGGTTAATTACAGAAAAGAATTATATGTGAGGGGACAACTAGGGAATCCTGCTTGTGAATTAAGTGTCCTGGGATTGAACTGAAGAAGTGTTTTCTCCTTTTCGCACCAACTGAGAGATGCTGTTAATTATTCCATGTATTGCGCACTGTAAGAATTCAAAATCCAATAAAATGCCAAGGAAAAGTCTTTCCATTAGATTAATTTATTTTTCAATTAACAGTAGACTGGGAATCCATGCAGTACCTAATCACTATTCTTATTATCTATTTGTAGTTTCCTTTAAGGAGTAATTTTTCTTCCCTAAATCAATTAACAGTTAAACCATTGCACCCATAAGGTACATGCAGGTCACTCTAAATAAATGGGAAAATGACTTAAAATACAGGATCAATATTCACTTTTGAAATCCTTATCAAATATCAGTACACTGTGCACCTTTCAAACTGTCAAGGCCAGAGTTTTAGACAAGATTCCCAAAGGGATGCAGACAATTACAAGTTCAAAAAGCTTAAAATGTTTTGTAACCTCACTTACAGTTCTTCTTATCTGCAGAAAGAAAAGTGAGCAGGTAAATATAATAGATGAAGGTATATATATCCTTCAGATAAGGGTTACACCTCAAAAAATAAGACTATTAAGAGGTTAATGCCTGATATTGTTAGCAGCGTTTATCAACAAAAACGTAACTGTGGCCTCCACTGTTACATAAGCAGATTTATATATTTCAACAGAGAATATTCACTGTGTGCACAAGTTTTAGAGGATATTTTCTTTCCATTATGTTTTCTTCAAATGAAAGACCTTGTCCATTTTGACTCTTTAATTCTGATATACCCTTAAATAAGAAAAGTTATGCTTAGTTTTACTAGTGTGGCTAAGTCCAGTAAGTGGAGCACAGGCATAACCTACTGACAATCTTTTCTGTAAGCAATCATGACTTTATTTAGTTTAGAATTCTTTCTATAGGAATTATGAGAACTGTGTAGAATATTTAAAATATAAAAACATCAGTAATAAATACAATATCATAATTTTTCTCTAATTTATCTTCCTGTTGGTGGATTACATGGGAATTTGTTTCATCCTCTGATGGGCTAGTGCATACACACTTTTCTTCACTGCTACTCCTAGCCACAAATAGCCTAATTCCAGGAGAAATTACTTTTATTAGCCTTCAACCTCATGTTATTGAACTTTGACCTGACAAAGTTTTCTGGCTTCTGCTATTACAACCATTGCAGTTATCTGGTTAATCAGTATACATAGACTGATTTTTCATGCTTCTCAAATCTTTCAGTATCAGAAAAGGCACCAGTGTTCTTATATTTTTGTACATGTCTCTTTGAAGAAAATATTAAATCTATTTTCAGGACTGAGCCTTGAGGAATGCCATGACTAAATGACCCTCTGATGCCATACTTCAGTATAAAGACATGTAAAATCACATTTTTCTGAGTAATACACTGGGTTTTTTTGCAAATGGTTGGTTCAGCAGCATTGATACACTTCTTACTAAGGTACTCTTCTCTACACCAATTCTGAATTTTAAAATGCTGGGCTAAGATAACTCTGAATGTTACAGCAGGATTTCTATCTGCATCTACACGCATGGTCCACTCTTGTTGTTGCTTCCAGTTACTTATTGAACTTCCAGTTCACAGTCTAATGTCAGAAATAGTCTTTCTTCACCTGTAATTCCCAGTAACTAATATTTACTGAATGATGAGCTCAAAGGCTTGTTTGGTTCAGCAACAGATGCAAGCAGAAAGCTGAATTCCCTCCAGCACTGTTTGGTACAGGGCTACTCTGAGTGCTCACTTGAAATAGAATGGAATGTTGTCAAATATGTTTATGAGCAGTGCTGCCATGGATGAATGAATTCAATGACAATTATAATGAAAATAGATGCTGATATTTACATGCATTTAAAATAAATTTAATTGATCAGAAAGGATTATATATTGTAGTCATTAATCTTAATTTAAAGATAATTAAAGGATATTGAGATCCCAGGTAACAGCCACAAGACCTTTATTAATTAATCTCATCAGTAAGCCCTCATGCATACTGAGTGATAACTTTCTCTTTGACTTCATTTTGTCTCAGTCCAACGGTGGCTTAAACTTGACATTGCACTGCATGCCTACATTACACAAATCAAAACCCAAACCAACTGCTGTGGGGTTTAGGATGATTCTGCACACAGACTGGTTTTTTTCTTTATTGGCTGAAAACTATTATTCTGGTCTGCTGGCATATGAAATTGTAGCGGGTTCAGTTTGTAAACACCAATTAAGTGTAGTGGTTTGGTTCAAAATATCTATTACTCACTTATTTTTCTTCTGTGAGATAAGAATTAGGAGAAAGCAAAGCAGGCACAAAACTTAAACAGTTGCAGTACAAAGAAAGAGTTTTATTACTAAAAGAATTAAAAGTAAAGAGAAATAACAAGAAATTAAAGCAAACCCCCTCCCCCTGTCCAGCACTTTCCTCCTTTTACCCAACTCACACAAAAGGTAACAGAACATGGGGTTTTAGTCAGTGTTGCAGTTCTTGATAAGTCTCTTTCATATGCTTAAGGAAAAAAAGGGTTTTCTTCAGCTGCACATGGTTTCCAAACTGCCACCAACAGCAGACCCACCTGGAAAGAAACAATCTGCTGTGGTGTAAAACATCTCTCCCATGAAAAATCTCACAGTTCCTTCACACTGCCAAACATAGGCTATCACATGGGGTTATTAATCTTTTTAAGGATGAGTTATTTTGGCCTGAACACAAAGGCTTTCTTCACCACAAGTCTCTAAAAACCTCTCAATGCTTCTGTGTAGCCTGGCATAGACACTCTTCACAATTTTCACGGGCCACACGTGAATTTTTCATCCCCCCATGCACTTCAAGTGGATTAAAGAGACAGTTTGTGATACTACAGTTTCTTACCACAGCATGCAAGAAGTTTTTTTAAGCTACACGCGAGAAATGCGGCACCGCTCTCTTTTCTCCCGTTGCCATTTTTCAGCTTTGTCTCACGTGACTCACTTTCTCTTTCTCTCTGACTGTGAAGCCACCATGTTGAAGAGTGTCCTTGTTCAGGCTTTACGGTGGAGAAAGCCTCACTCCCTTTGTGCTGCTGGCTGCATGGCGTCTTATCAGTTCAGCTCAAAGTGTGCTGGCTGCAGACAGGAGGCTCTGCCGGCTCCCATTGGCTCTGCTGGCTCTGCATGGAGAGAAGAGGATAAGGGCCTGCCGGTCCCAGAAAGAGGCTCCTGGGATCCTGGGAGGCTCCACAGGATAATTTTTGTCTTCCTTTAATATTACTCATCTGAATTGAAGCCAGTGCTTTGGTAGTTCAGAACTAGAGCTCTTGGTCTCTACTGGTCAGGATTTTCATGGATATGCTCTGATTCCAATCAAGTCTGGCAGCATCTGCTCATACGTTTTGATGTGCAGTGCTGGTATGAGTTAAACAAAAGGCTAAACAATTCTTGTTTCAATATTGCCTCAATCCTTCTTCTGCTGTAAGCACCTTTTGTATTTTCACTTATCCAAAGTGATTCTTTCTTCTGGCAAACTTCCTTGGCTGGAAAGTGAGCCACTTAGTAGATACAATTCCATTAAGGTAATACTGATTGAAACAACATTGGGAAAAATCAAAAACAGATTCTGACACATTTTCTCTGCTAGTCCATAGACTACAACAGTACTTGCACTCTAGCATTACTTAACTTCCAAAATCTTATTATAAGCTAGATTCGGTTTGTAGGATCATTCAAAAGGGATGAGAAAACCAAGGAATACTGGCAGCTGTAGTCATGCCCTGGTTGAGTCTGTTTGTCACTTACAACTCGGCATTCAATGCAGTTTGGATCAACTGCTTGTTTTCTAGTGTTTATATGTTCTCTGTAACTAGGCCTCCTTTGAATCTGCATATGCAAATTCTCTTGCCATCTGTTTCTGATCTTCTGGCATGGGAGTTAAGTTTTGTTGCTCCAGCTCATTTTGTCCTGTGTTTCATGTTATTGGGAAGGCAATGAAAGAGGACAAACTACTATGCAGATATAAGATCGCAATCAAATTTTAATTGAAAAAAGAAAATTTGATCCAAAGTATATATTTGACTCAAAGTTTTGTGGGTCACAGATTTTTCTCAGTCTCACAGTCCTCTGAGCCTCACAATTTTTATTTCTTGTGAGTTGCTAAAGTCATCTGCCATGAGTAGATGAATTTTGCTTCTTATGCTCTTCAACAACGAGTTTGAAGAAACCTTCATTTATTATTCAAAATTAGGTATCAAATATCAATTCTGTAATTTCCTCACTTTTTTGCTGTAGAGGGATGGAACATAGTTGATGGACAGGCTTTTAGACCAATCGCTTCTCATGATTTTGCATATTTAATGACAGCACAGGCACGGCAAATTTCTCTTCTTTGTTCCAGTTTCCCACAGAGGGGTGGCTGGGCTGGGCTGGGCCAGGCCGGGGCCCCTTCCCCCCTCCTTTCCCCCGGTGCAGCAGCATGGATCCCCAGGTTGCTGCGGGGAAAACCACCCTGGAGCCACAGGCAGCTAAAACAGCCATGGACTGCCGCACAGCTAAAACCACCTGGCGTGGCTTCTGGGGACCAGCAGGGTTTTCCTTCCTCCTCCACATGACTCCGCGCAGACCCGGCGGAAGCTGGCAGAGCTCTCTTCAGCCAGCACAGCTTTTATTGAACTGAAGAAGACACCATGCAGCCAACAGCATAAAGAGAGAGAGAGGCTTTCTCCACCTTAAAGCCTGAAGAAAATCAACTGTTCAACATGGCGGCTCCAAGGTCAGAGAGATAGAGAAAGTAAGTCACGTGGGCCGAAGGTAAAGATGGAGGCAGGAAAAGAGAGCGGAAGTGCGCTCAGCACGAAGCTTAAAAATGCTTTCTGCAGGCTGTGGTAAAAAACTGTAATATCACAAACTGCATGTCTCTTTTGAATCCATTTTTGAAGTACATAGGGAGATGAGAAGTTCATGTGCAGCTTATGAAGATGTGAGAAGTGCCTATGTTAGGCCATATAGGAGCAGTGAAAAGCTTCTAGAGAGATTTTGTGAAGAAGAGAGCCTTTGTTTTCAAGCCAGAATAACCCATCTTTAAAAAAGACTAAAACCCTGTGTCTATTGGGCCCATGTCTGCAGCATAAATAGACTGTGAGATTTTCATGGGAGAGATGTTTTTTCACCTCAGCAGAGTTGTTTACGGGCATGACTGTTGTAGGTGACAGCTTGGAAAACACGTTAAGCAGAAAAAACTTTTTCCTTAAATATTGGAAAGACTTTTAAGAACTGTAACACTGACCAAATCCCATGTATTGTTATCCTTTGTGTTAGTTGGGTAAAAAGAGGGGAGTGCTGGAAGAGAGGGGAGTTTAGCTTTAATTTCTTACTATTTCTTTTTACCTTTAATTCTGTTAGCAATAAAATTTCTTTATATTGTAATTGGCAAGTGTGTGCCTGTTTTGCTTTGCAGTCCTCCAATTTTCATCAATATTCTTTATTTCTCCTTATGCAAAATAACAGATTTCGTGGGGCTTGGCGCCTAGCCAGCTTAAACCACAACCCATGCCATTGCAAAGAATTTAAAGAAAAATTATAACTAAAAAAAATTATAAATGTTTTTAATGCACGTTCCTGGTTTCAATTCTTCAACAGCTCTATGAATTAAAAAATTCAATCTTGAAAATTTTGATACCAAAAAAATATATGCATTTATACAACATTCAAAAAAAAGAGAGGGAAAATGCTAGCATCCATTGAGGTTGCTGATCTCAGTGAAGTAATATTGAAAATTATTGTGTTTATTATTTGATGGTGAGTATTGAGTTTCATTTGCCATCCTCATTCTATTCATTCCCCTCCCTGATTTAAAGGAAAGCAGGACTGAGAAACCACAACTATGAAGTCCTTGCACTTTCCAAGCCTGTGGTGAGAACAGGGCTGTTGTACAAGAACAAGTTTTATGTTCTGATTGCAGATAATTTTTCCAAAAACTAGAAACATAGCTACATATCAATTGTTGTATTCCAAATTCTTTCTAGATTGATAATACATGTGTTTTTATATAAATACATATATATACACGTGCATATATGCATATAAATGTTTTTAAGTATGTGAGTATCTATATGAATGCATCTCTGTGTGTGAATATTTATTACTCTTCTTAGTAGTATATACAGAGTCCAGCTCTGGAAAACTGACTGAATTCCCTTCTGACACATGCATTACTGACAGAATTGTCAATTATTTCCAGCATGGAGTCTTAATTGCCAATATGTGAGCTGGAAAGGACCCAGGTTTATTAGCAGTTTCCAGGTTCAGTTTGCATATAATTTGCTAGCAAAGAAGGTACATCACTGTAGCTCACACTGTCATTCTGAAAGTTCTATAGTTCTTTCTTCTGGTCCGATCTATATTAGTTGTGCTGACCATCATGCAGAACGATTTTGAATCCCACTGTTACAGAGTCTTCCCTGTCAAATCATGAGGAGACTATTAACACCTCTCTGCTGGAAGCACATAAAATAATCATGGGAGCTGTTTATGTTAATTCAGACCAACTCAGGCCTCTTTTTTGTTTCGGAATAATTACTGGTTCAAAATATCAGCATGTGTTAAGAAATCAGGATTAATTTATAAGAGCTGAATGACAATATTTCCAATGGCTTATTAAACACTAATTAGATTTAAAATGGTGTGACTCTACACACACTTCTGTGCATCAAGAAGTTTAAACATCTGTTTTATAAGTAATGTAGGTTGTAAGGTTACAAAGTTTAATACCACCAGGGGATATCTTACCATATTTGATAACAAGTGACACATTCCCGTCTGTGTTTTTCCAGAACCGGCATAAAAGATTTAGTTCTCTTTTTTAAATTAAACAGTTAGCTTAAACAATATGGGGCTCCACTCATCTGACTACACTTTAAACCTTATAAATAACAGGAATTCCTTAAATTTCTGCCTGGGAACTAAGACAAGTTATAGTTCCCCAGTAAAATATAAGATAACAAAGCATAACGCAAGAGAAAAATAATTATTTTAATATTAAAAATGCTGGGATTAAAATTTGAATGTCTTATTCCTGGGTCAGTAGAGCAAGTCAACAAAAAATAAATGGAGAAAGGAGAAACAGAGCAACAAAACCAGAATTCAAAAATAATACTAGTAAATCTGCTGGAATGCACAGCATTAATCGAAAGCGAAAAACTTGAATAATACCGACTACAAATCTAAGTGTGTAGCACCTGAAAAGGTTATCTGTTAGCTTAGCACCTAGAGCATACACTATATTACAAAACCTGAGTTCAAGTCAAAGATGACACTGCAGACATTGCACAGTGCAGTATGTTCTGGACTGACATTGCAGGGCAATCCTAGTTAACTGCAGATGCAATGAAAAGTCAAGCAAGCAGGAAGCTTCTGAAAGTATACATATTTGCTTAACTCTTTTACAAGGTTGTTCAAACCCACAAATATTGTCTCTGTAACAGCAAATATATGCTCATGACCAGAACACTGACCCTTTCTTCACAGCTCATGTGAATTTAGCAGATTGGGTGCAAGGTCCAGGTTCTATTTGTGTCTCATTCCCTTGGGTTATTTTTAAAGGCAGAACTATATTCTAGCCCTGCTTTGTTGATAAAATCTGATGAGAAATCTTCACTTTTTAAAAAAAATAATGATGGTTTTGACATTTCTGCAGGACCAGGGCTTAGACCAATCTTATCTGAGCTACCTCTCCCATATCACAAGTTTTGTTCAATGTTTAATCTACTTATTTCAGTTTCCAGTATGTACTATTTTTTGCACCTGTTTATCAACTTTCTTTTTTTAAATTTTGGGGTTTTTACATGTGAAGTGGTAACACATTAGCCACTTCCTGCAGAAGTGTGGGCTACTGTAGCTGTCTGATGATGAGGAATCTCATCAGCTCTCTTCCTGTGGTGGCTGGTGAGCCAGTGGTACAAGGGACAAAGATAGTCCGCTGGTGAGACAGTCCCTGGTATCAGAGATCCTTCCCAGGTTAGGGTGAACAGAAAAGGCTTCCCCCAGCATGCATTGTTCTGCTACATTAATATACTCCACTTCTGCTTTCCAGGTTGGCCCCGTGGCCCCTTCTCACCCTTGCTACCTTATATGTCTCATGCCCTAGAAAGTTCTCCACTTCCTGTTCCCTCCATTGGCCGTTGCCCCTTGCCACTCCCCCAAAGTTTCCCTATTGGCTCCCATTCCCTAGTCCCGCCTAGGTACCATCCTCGTGCCCTCAGATCATTGGTCTCTGATGCTCGCCCTGCTCCCGTACTTAAACCTGGACCCTCCGTTGTCTTTTGTCTTCTTCACTGGATCCCTTCAAGGTGTGGCTGCAATAAACCTCCATCCATGGAACTCTACACGGAGGCCCTTCCCAGCTCTTTGCCATTGACTCATATTACTGGAGCTATCCATATGTGTGTGTACATATGCGTGTGTGAGCATGTGCCGATCCTGCTGAGCAGTTTCTATAAGGAGACGCTTTTGGAAGGTCTCGGAATTGCTCCAGCACTGCAAAGCTGCGCGTGGAAAGCTACATCTCCCAAATATCAACCTCATATGAAAAGCAGATATACATTAATTTGCAATGTTACACTTATCAAATGAAAGTGCATTGTGTACGCTGTTCTAAGTATATGTATCCTCCCACAGCTGAATAGAGAAAACTGGTGACAGGAGATTTGAAAGTATACTATTCTGAGAGTGCAATTCTAGGGAAAAAAACCAACATTCAAATACTTTTGCCACTAATCTGCTGTGTAAGTATATGTTACTTAAATTAATTAGACTTGTATTTGGTTTTGGTTTTTTTCTTACAGCCTCTACTTGCCGATAGTCACCAATAGGAGCAAGCAACATATCTGCCCAAGTCTGTATTTGGTCTGACATTCACTGATGTATAGCCCAGAATTTTCTGCTCAAACTTTTTAGGAATAAATACTAGATTTATTTAGATTTATGTGAGTTTTGTCATTACATTTCCTAAGTCAAGAGTTTACCCTTAAAGATTTCAGCAGTGCACAAAGCTAAGGGGTAAGTTATGGTACGGTGCGAATGAAATCTTGGTTCTGAAGTCTGTTGGAATTTTGCCCATGACTTCAAGAAAAACAACAGGTGTTTTTTATAAACAGAAGTGGTCTGCTGTTCTGCATTTCAGTTTGGCATGATATAGGTGTAGAATTTACATATATTTAAATAAAACTTTGTATTTCATTCATAATTTAGCTGCTTTGTCTCAAACTCAGCTGCATCCACCAAAAAAATTTCTTATCATGACTTAAGTGGCATTTAAGTCTTGAAGTGTCCCATCAATTTATACAATTACAGTTTTATTCTAACCATGCTGGATACAAGTCACCTCAGTTTTAATAATCTGTGTGTTTTAGTTCACTTACTCCACTATCATATCATCCAATGTGTATTCTATGATAGCTTGTAGGTAGCTGTCTTCACTGGAGCTAGACTAGCTTACCTAAGGTCATTGAAGTATGTTGTTATACTCTAATTGATTCTCTCTGGTTCCATAATTGTTCATATGAGATCTGTGGGGTACAGGACCCCACTGAGGCCTACACTAAACCTGGATGTGATATAAGACAGCATTACATATATGTTAGCCTAGCTAAAACACATCGAATTTAGGGTGTTTAGGGCCCTCAGAGTGTCTTGTATCTAATCACTTACTGAGTCAGACAGACACCTAGAGATGATAAGAGAAATTTTTACCATCTAAAAAAGTATTGACTGAATTCAAAGTTGTAAAAAATAGTTTAGGTGGACTCCATCCAATGTCATGTGACTGTTGGACTGTTGGATACATATGCTACCAGGTATCCTAAAAACAGATTTATCACTTTTTCGAGCCATAGTCACAAACTACCTTGGAGAGGTAGTACTGTTTTCCATCAAAGTTGTTCAGGTGTATACTTGGGTTTTTGACTGCTTTAAATTTTTATTTCTAATTTTTCAACATGTCCTTAGGATTATAGTATATTTGGTTCCATTTTCCATCCATTGATACTACAGAGCGTTGTGACTGCCAAATTATTCCTTTCTACTACACACTTCCTCTAAATATTTAATCACAAGTATTCAATGTGTGAGTTTATGGGATTTTCAGTTTTAAAAAATTATTTTCTGGGAAATTTAACAGAAAAAAAAAAGATTAATTGCTAATAGTTGCTAATAAAATGTGTGCATAACTATCAGTAAAATGGATCTGAAAAAACTCCAAAAAATTATCAATTCATAGATACAGAAAAAAAATTTGTCTTCTTTATTCCTGAGAGTAAAGTATAACTTAGTGTACTAGTTTGAAAACAAAACTAGTGGGAGACACCAAGTCAGAATAACAATTTAATAGGGAACTAAAAGGAGGGGGGAAGAAAAAAATAAAAGCAGATAACACTGGGTTAAACTGACAGAGTTAGGATACAACCTGGCACCCTGTCAGTCAGGGTGGTGGTAGCAGTCTGGTAGAATGGTGGCTGCAGACCTTCCGAAGTGGTGATCCTGTAGAAAAAGGGTCTGCTCCTCCTCAGAAGATCCAGTGGTGGCTATGTAGCTCCTGTCCTCTGGAAATCCAGTGGGAAGGGTTGTCTCTGGTGTTCAGTCTCAGATTATATCCACGATGGGATGCTTGGTTCTTCCCTCTGGGTGGAGCATCTCACAATAGGGTAATGAGTCATGAGGCCAAGTGTTGATTAGGCTCATTAACAGAAGATAGTCCAGAGGGAGTTATCTCTGAGTCATGAGGCAGGACAACGATGGGCCATTAACAGCAAGATAGTCTGGGGGGAGGAGGCAAGGAAACACTGCCCCACCTGATTTCAACGGCTCATGAGGATGGTGATAGAATACACTGCAACCCAGGACACTTAGTAACATTTCAAATCATGTTATGCTATAACTTGCTACCTTTTCTATTAAGTAGCCTAAATTTTTGTGAAATAATTTATCAAATTATGTATAAACGATATTTATTTTCACCCCCTCTAAAATTATATGCATTGATTTCCTTGATGTTAGAATATATTTAGTCATCAAAATTAGTAATTACAAGTAGCAACATTCAGTGGCTGATTGAAAGAAATATTTTTCAAATAATAAAGAGGATGGAATAAATCGATGGGTACAGGACTGCAGTTTTTAATATAATCTCACAGGAATGTAATGACAGTAACAGTTAATGCCTCAATCAATAATGATGTGGACTCTAGATTTTAGGACAAAACTCATCAATACATTTTATGATTGAATGTACAATTTTACATCTTTCAAGAAATCAAAAAGAAATGGACGGAACAGTGTTTTATTCACAATAAAAAACAGGGCTGGAGGGGATTTATGTTTCATAAGAGAAGACTTTCAGCTAATTAATTGTGAATTTCTACAAAGCTAAAATTAGTTGGCACTGCATAATCCTAATTAAATTGAAGGACAACTCAAGCAATTCTAACTAAAGCATTGCATGACCACAGTTCATAGCCAAACCCACAGTTTTCCATATGTTTCTGTCTAAGCCTCAATTTTAGCAATAGGCATAAAATGCATTGGTATTCTCATGAATCTGTGATGAGAGAGATGTATTTTGATGCATACAGGACTATAGTAAAAAAAAAGAAAAAGTCCGTATGCAATAGGGAATAAATTGCGTGTTTATGTGGCATGGAAGACCACTTTAAGTAACTCATACTTTTAGTGACTTTTAGATTTTGTGGTAATTCTGGCGTTTCTGATAATCAGCATTACCCATATATAATTGAATAAGTGTGTAATATCTCATTATCCTATTGATAACCCAGCCAACTGTAGTGTTAGGAACTGGAAAGGCGACAAGCAAAAATGACGGCATTTTCAGTCCACTGGACTATGATTTATGTGGGATATGCCCAGCCACTGCCCTGGAGGGATGTCTGCTGAGATAAAAGATTTCGCAATCGCCCAGCAGGACTCCCTGGAAAGGCAACTACTTTCGGGTCATGGCGAGGAAAGGTAGACCCACAATCCTTTGGGAGATCCTATGCAGATCATTCTGTAACCCATTGGTCTGTCCCAGACCCTCTGTAATCCATTGGTCCCCTTGCTGATCCCCTGTATCCCTATAAAAGAAGACCAATTCGCCTCTGTAGAGAGAGGTCGTCCATGGCTCTCCCCTTCGCCAGAGGGGACCCATAATAAAGCTACCTTCGTGTGGAACCAGCCACACGGGCCTTCTCGTCTCTCTCTCTGGTCTGGTTTGGCCTGGAGGCTGCCTTGCAGAGCTGAGCTGGAATCATGAGCTAATATCACTAAAGAGCTGACAGCCTCTGCAAGGGCCCTCCTGCCAGCAGCTGAGAGGAAGACACTGGGCCTCGGGAAGGCCATTCCTTTCGGGACCATCTCCCCGAACCGGTCATCTCTTCCTGGGTCACAGCCTCAGACCCCATCACCAGCTGTAATAGATTTACATTGGTTTTATTCTCCTGAAATGTATTTCAGCATGGCGTGACTATGTATGGAGACACATGAACATTTTGTTTCAGCTAATGGAGCAAAAAAAATTGCCATTCAACATGCTATTTTAAAACATATTAAATATTTAAAACACTGTCTAGTATGTGCATTGCAAAAGAACGAAAAACTCCATGAATGTACTCAGCCGACACGTATTCCTGATAAACCATAACACTTACTTTGTTTGAAAGCATAATGAGAAAAACCATTAGTCTCTTTTTTCAAACAACTAACTCAAAATAATAAACTTAGAACTTCTTTCCCAAAGAAATAACAAAAAAACCCAATTCCAAACACAAATATGTGCTCTGATTTCTTGGTTTCTAATCCAGGGTTTAATTGCAATAATATTTTTCCAACGTTGTGAATAAGTTGTTAGAAATCAGCTCTGTATTTCAGCATTTCAGGTAGTTTGCTGTGCTGAGCAACCTTTAGAAAAGGCCTTCAGTTTCCAGACAGTTGTGAGGGTGTTTTATTTGTAGAATCATAGAACCATTAAAGTTGGAAAAGACATCCAAGATTATTGAGTCCAACCTTTGAATGAACATCACCTTGACAACTAAACCATAGCACTAAATGCCATGTCCATGTTTCTAGAATAATTCCAGGGATGTTGACTCCACCACCTCCTTGGACAATTCATTCCAGTGCTTAACCACCCTTTCAGTGAAAAAATTCTTTCTGATGTCCAACCAGAACCTCCCCTGGCACAGCTTGAAGCCATTTCCTCTTGTCCCAGTGTCAGGACAAGAGGAAGACTTGCCTGGAAGAAGAGGCTGACCCCCATGTCACTACAACCCTCTGGAAAGTATAGGGTCATTTGCTTCTGGCTGTATGAGGGACTGTAGTCAAGAAATCCATGTTGTGTGGGAAGGCATGGCTTTGTTACACCAAGTGACGGCCTGACATGAGCTCTGTCTTTGATAGTGGTGACCATGGCCACCTGCTTCTGCTATCTCTGGAGACAGAGCTTGTTTTTGGTGTGGGACAGACACCAGCTCCCATAAGACTGGTGTGAGCTCACGCTGGAGCTGTCCTCAGCAGGGACAGGATCTTGCCTGGCACTGAACCCAGAGCTGGGAAGCTCCACCATACCCAGAGTACCATCTACCTCATCTATGGATAACCTGGAGACCCCTTTCCTTCCTCTTCTTTCCCCTCCAATGACTGATAGCTGTGCAGCACTGACAGGTGCCCTGCTCACTGCCGCTGGAACAAACGTAAACTGAACTGCAGTTGCACTTTGCAGCATCAAACCCATCAATTTGTTCAGAAAATTCCTTGCTTTGCCACAAATGTGGTTTGTGAATGAAAATAACCTTGGATTTGGTTTCTACAGTTACTACTGCAGTAAAGAAAACAGCAATTGTCTCATTTAGTCATTGATTTCTTTCCTATTAAAATGCTGTTTGAACAATCCAGAGATTCTCACTTTTGGGACCATTTTATATGTGTGTTTATTTTGATGTTCTTAGTTTAAATAGATACCAGTAAAGTCTGCTTTCACGATTTTGCACAAGCCAAAACCTACGCAAGAGAGTGGATCTCTTTATGATAGGATTAAGGCATTTGCTAAGTTGTTTAAGCCTAAGATACGGCAACACAGTGTTGTTTTAATTAAATATGTAATGTTATGGGCACTCACATCATAAGCTCACCTTGTGTCTGCCTGACTTTGCATTGACAATCAATTTTATTTTAACTCCTCAGAAGTGAAAGAAGAAGAAATAGTACTGTTTCTGTTCATATGTCTTCAGCTTTTCTATCAGTATTTCACCTAATGAAACATGACTATGAATAACTATTTCTTATTTTAGAGAGAAAGGTCTTACTTTATTTGAATTTTGCTTGAAAAAAAAATGAAGTCTAATGCTATAAATTGATAATGACACTCTTAGTCTAATCCTTAGTTTCACTTCTAGGTTTTAACAGCTGACCAATGCCCATCAAGGCCTCATAATTCCCTGTATATGTAACATGACACTTGTGTGATGGTTTGGGTTTTTTTTTTTCCCAGGTGAAATTGTCCTTTAATATTAAATTGTTCCTCAAATGGAAGCAATTTTAAGCTTTGCAATCTTTCTTTTCCCCTGAATCTTTCTCATTCCTGCTATGTTCTTTCTATTGGATCAGGGGACTACAGACATGAAGTATCAAAGGAGTAGTTTTGTTGATTTGCCATTGATTTATCCAGTAGAATAATTATTCTGTCTTATTTTCTGTTTGTTTTTTAGTATTTCTTATCATCTGAAGTGCTTGTTTTTCAAGCCTGCTAAGCATTCTTGCAGATATTTTCAGGTGGCAGACTGTGCTAACACCAAGGTATAATTCCAGAATGGCAATTACCACTTTAAGATTCAATATTTCCTGCACAATTCTTTCCTCAGTTTCATTTCCTGATATTCGCCTGCCGTGAGTTTCACCTATCATTTCCCTGTTTACAAGTCTTGTAAGGTTCTTCTTCAATTCTTCAGCCACTGCCTACATAATTACTACTTACAACATGACATTGCATCATTTTCCCTTCTTCAAGACTCTGGCTGCAGTTTCATTAATCTATGGAAGTGAAAGCCTTTGTGTAGCATGCCATCTCTGTCACTTTTCCCATGCTAGTCCACAACAACTGAGCAAAACTGTGCAACATATCCTATCCCACATAAACTGCTACCGTCATTCTTACCCCACCCCCCGCTGCTGACATCATGATGGCCCCGCCCCCCGGCGGTACCCCTGCGGGGCCAGCGCCTACCCCCCTGCTACCTACGGGTGTTACCCCTCCCCCAGCCGCGCCGGTTATGGCCATGGCTGCCATCATAGCCGGCCCCCCCCAAAGCCAAGTCGCGACCCTTCTTCCAGCCCCCCAGGTCCCCCCCCCCGACACGGCGCCGATGATAGCCATTGTTCCATCCGCGTCCGCCGCTGCTGCGTCTTCACAGTCCCCTGCCGTTCCCAAACCACCGGCGCCTACAGCGCTGGCCACGGCCGCGCTGCTGTCCCCTGCACCCCCTGTGCACGTTACCGCAGTAACCCTACCCCACCACCCTGCCGTTCAAGCGCACACAGCACGCCCCGAGCGGTCCCCCGGCCCCGCGGCACAGCAGCCGCCTGTGTCTACTCCCGTCCCTGCTGCCGTTTCTGTGCGGTTCCCCGATCCTGGCACACCATCGCTTCCGCTGGGAGCACCCCAGCTCCGCGAGCCACTTGGTCCCAGTACCGCACTGCCTGCACGGATGTCTGCAGTCTCCCCCGTGCCTGCCGCTGCTCCAGCTCCGTCTCCCGGCACCGCTGCCCCACCAGCGCCGTTTCTGCCCGCGGCACCACCACCCACCCCAGCCCAGCCTACAAGCTCCCAACAGCAGCACGCCGCGATCCAGCCACCAGCCCTCCTGCCTCCCGCGGCCACAGCCCCAGCCCCTGGTTCTGCAGTCCTGCCATCTCCCGCTTTGCCCGAACCATCTGCCACACAGACTGCCGCCATTACAGCCTACCGCGCGGACCTGATGACGCAACCCACGCATGCGCAATCGCTGCAACCCACGCGTGCGCAATCGCTGCAACACACGCGTGCGCAATCGCTGCAACACACACATGCGCAATCGCTGCAACTCCCAGATCACCGGTATCACTCCGCTCAAATTCCTCCAACCTCAGCACTGCTCCCGGGACCAGCCGCGCATCTTCCCGCGACTCCGCCGCCTGCCTCCCTGACTCCGCCGCCGCTTCCCGGAACCAACCCAAGCAGCACCGAATCACGCTCGCACCCCCTCAAACACCCAGCCGCGCTATCGCCTTCTGCGCTCCTGACACCGAATGGGACTACTTTGTATCACCAATCGATCGTACAGCCAAGCACACAAGCCGTGCAACAGGGAGAGGGAGGATGGAATATGACACCTGCTTTTATAAATACAGGACAGACTGAGAACTATTCTGCCCCTGCAAATGCCAACCCCTTAATCCCAATACAGAACAATTCCGAAAAAGAACTAAGTCGGTTCCCAAACAGCTCTGGTGTCCCCCCAGTGTTTGGGACAGACTTCTCAACTCAGAAAGAGACACTAAACCCTGAAGATTCGCCTGCATTAATCCCAAAAGTAGAAAACTCCCAAAAATGTTTCAATAATTTTCAACTTACAGACTGGCATGAAGTCAGACGCCAAATTTGCAAAGAGGAAAATCTAAATCCTTTAGCTATGCCTGTACTATTCAGCCAGCAAGCTGGTGGTCCTAGAACATGGCAAGCTATCCCACACCATGAGATTAAAGAGTTGCGGAAAGCAATAAAGGACAGTGGTATCTGCTCTCCATACTTTAAGCAACTGCTGAAAAGTACCCTAAAAGGAACACATCAAACTTTAAAACGCATTTTAAATCAACAGAAAAGGGGAAAAGCCCAGGCTACACCTCAAAGAAGGTTGAATAAAGCCTTGTATGTTTTTAATTTCTTGAATAGCTCTGCAGAAGAGCCTGATCCCTCCATTTATAGATATTTCTTAAACAACAAAAAAGCAAAACTGAAGGAGCACCCCCCAGTTTTAATTAAGAATTTAGCATCAGGAAAAATAGAAAGACCTTATGATCTTATAATGTGAGGAAAGGGATTTGCATGTCTCTCCACAGGTGAAGGAACCAAGTGGATTCCAGCAAAGAACGTGAAGCTGTACCACGCATCAAAGCCCGCTGTCGGTTCCACTTCAGCCAGTGACCCTGCAAGTGGAAGCCAAGAAGCAAGCACCCAGACCTGAAGTGTGCAGAATCACCAGAAGAAAGCGATCTGCCAAAAACAGCTCAAGAAAAGAATAGAGTTTTAGCATTATTTGTGTAGATGCATGTTGCTTTTAACCTTTTGTTTTTGTTTTTGCAGTGAAGCTTTACCTGTAAATCAACCAAAGACAAATGTCTGGGTTGCTTTAGCCAAACCTGCAGGCTCTGATACCATCTGTCTATCTGACACAAGCCCTGACAAACCTTTCTCAACTTATTGAGTGCCTTTTCCAGAAGGTTTTGGTAATGTTACTTTTAATAAATATTAGCCATATGATAATGATCACATTTCTCCAACTCCCAGCCATAGACACCAAACTTACATTAATTATCTTTTATTAGCACATGGGCATGGCTGTGAAGATTTTGAAGGATTATGCTGTATGAACTTATCCGATCATTCTGTTTCCATTCACAAACAGTTACAAAACCTAAGGGACCTAGCTAACCAAATTACAACAGATAACCCGTCTTGGCTAGACAGTTTGTTTGATGGTTAGAGCTTTGCACCTTGGCTAAGGGAACTCTGTAAAATAGGCTTGATTATTCTAGTAGTGATAATTATAGTTTTAGTAGCAGTACCTTGTATACTTCAGTTGTGTGCAAAAAAATGACGAGTAGGACTATGTCCTAATATCTTAATTGTTCAGTCGGAAAGGGGGGTCTGTTGGGGAAGATGAAACAGGAAAGCCTTATAAATATGATTGCCTGACAAAAGATTTTGGGAATATGAAACTACAGGCAACAATCGAAATGAAAGCCACTTTTGAAATACCAAGTCTTAGTTACTGAACAACTAGAAAACAATGGTATGGCCGAACTGAAGGTAATCCCCTCTTGATGGAACAATACCCTCTGCTTGCAAGCAGGTCCACGGGTCAGAGCAGACCCTACTAGCTCAGCAGAAGGGTCCAAAGAGTAGTTTTAGAAGTTAAGATGTAACACTCTATGGTAATATAAGAACTCTTATAGGCTGTATGTAAATGCTATAGGATTTGTATCTTGTATTAGATTGGTTAGTGACAATTAGAATATTCAGTACAGAAGATGATTTATTGTATTGTAACCAGGACTTCAGAGATTCCTTACTACTACTTCCACTCCTGCTCTTACTTCCACTCTTGCTCTTACACTCTCTCTCTCACCCGTTTACTCTCTTGCTCTCTTGGGCCTGCTCAGAGCTGAGTCTGGCAGCTCTGAGCAGTGCCCCTATACCCACGCCTTTGCAATAAACCGCCTGTGTCCCAAGACCTGCCTATAGAGATCTCTCCGTCTCCGTCCCGACCAAACCCGCCCGTAACCTACAATAAACAATACAAAAATTTGTAATGAATCTACCTTAGACATTAAGACTCCTCTTTAGCCATAGAGAGATAAAAACCTCCAGATATCAACTTGGTTCCTTAATTTTAGACATCTGTCTGAAGGCTAAATTTTTGTGACGTGATTTCTTGGAATCATCTATAATATCCACTGAGCATGGATGAACACTAGGTTGTTAGCAGTTTGAGGGTCACCATGTGAGATGGATCCTATTTCAGCTGGATTTCTCCATTCTTTTAATTTGTCATAGGATGGTGACATATCAGCTTTGGATTCTGTTCCATTGAAAACATTCAATTTTCAGACCTTTCTGGGGTGTTGCTAGTGATTCAAATATTGTATTGGTTTCTGCAGACTCCACAGTTTATTTATTGGGCTGAAGTTTGATTTTTGGTGATAAACTGCCTGATAAAATAGATCACAACTTTTCATTATAGGTAGAAGCCACCACTCATCTAAAGCGTTAAGTGAAGGCTATATCTCAATTCACAGGAGAACTGAACTGAAATATAAACCAGTTTGTTTTTAAAAACAAGATCAATAAAAATTGGCATTTCAAAGATAAAAATCATCATGTGATCTATCCTTAGAATTTCTACTAAAACATACAATTATTTTAAAAGACATGATTTAAATTCAACAACTAGCAAAATCAGAATGTTAAAGAGCTTTAAGACCTGCTCAGATCTCCCATAGTTATTATGACGTAGTTTTCACCAAGAGAGAGGAAGAAATGCATATATTTATCTTCACGGAGTTAAATTTCTTGTTCAACCAGACAAGTGGGACGATACTGAAAAAAACAATGCGGGACACAAGAATTTATCTGTTATCTATAGGCATAGACTGAGAACCTCAGCTATTATCAAATTGCTAGTTTCATTTCTTTCTAAGGGCCTTCATCAATTTATACCAGATACTGATTAATCTCCACATTTGTAGTTTGAAAAAAGTTTTGAAGGCCATTATATATTTAAAAGTTTTATTTCCATCCTTAACTGATATTTTTCTATCTGATGATGCTCAAAAAGTGGGAAATAAAGGATCATTAGAAATTAGAGGGAAAACCAACTCAGATACAATATTATCTCTCAGGTACTTTGGACCTTGAGAAAATAGTTAGCTCAATGAAAAATAGTTATTGAATAAAAAAAAAAAAAACAAACCAGAGGTGATGTTAGAGACAAAACCCAATTTTAAATTAGCTTGTCTAATTCTCCTTTGACTATCAGCAAAGTCATGGCTTAGATGATCCCTTTTTCCTAGTTGCCTTTAGCCTAGGGATAAAAATCACAGGAGCTATTTCTCCTCATAATGGCTAGTAGCTTCATCTCCAGGGAGCTAGATGAACATTGGAAACTCATCTGTTTCATGGGAAGGCTGGGCAAGTACATGGAAGAAACACCTACTAAGGATTGCTAAGCAGACAGGCCATAACTGAATCATGATACCTTGATCAGAAACCATGTAGAAAGAGGTTGGTGGCTGAGCAGCCACTAGGGAGGAAATATACTTGTATTGTTCTCATTATTCTCTGTGTGTCCTTTATGGTTAATCTTGATCTGAACAGTGTGGCCATTCTTGTAGGGTTTTTGATATGCAGCTGAAAAATATAATTGTAGTAGGAGTAATAACCAAACAAGCAAATGAGTCCACTGCAGGGTGTTAAAAGCTCTAAGCCAGAAATTTAGAGCTCCAGACTCAGTTCCCTGTTTAATTGTAACCTTTGAATGTGCTCGTGTGCAAATCACTGAACTTATCTCTCACCTCAGTTTCCTATTTTCTAAATAGAAACAATGCTCCTCCAGTCATCAAGAGAAGACACGAGAAAAAAATGCAGCACTGCTGCCTATTTATTTACAGTTGTCTGATGCAGACTGACTGTGTTTCTGGGTAGCTTCCACAGCCTGGCTTTGGAGACTTTGCACACATTTCCACATTGATTGATCAGAAGTATACAAGGACCTGAGGTTTTCCAAGGTTGTTTTTTTTTCTCTCATATTTTCTTCCCTTATTGTGCTCCATCCTTACAAGATAGCACAGCATCACACTGTTTCACAAATGTCCAAAAAAGATGGCTTAGAAAAACTATCAGAGGGAAAACACTTTTAAAAATAGTCTATTTATTAACAAAATCATATTTAAATTGACTTTAACATGGATTTTTCAGTGTCACCAGAGTCAACCAATCCAATATATCACATATCCTCATGCTGACATGAAGTGGACATGAAGATTTATAGCTGTCTCATGTGTCTACTTAGTATGATCACTGTATTTATATACAAAACTCTGAACCATTGACAAAATTTCAGACAGAAAGGATGGGGGCATTCCTGAATTGCCCAATCTAGCAGCTAATTCACAGCTTTAATAGAGTTTCACAGAATGCATCTTTCCTATGTGTATTTTTAGCAGGCAATGGAAAAGGGCTTCCACGTGGTATCAGACGCTATTAATCATTACCTGAGGCAAGAGGGGTGGAAAGAATGTTAGACTGAAACCTTTTGGAATCATGTATGTCCTTCATGAAAAGTTTAGCATGACTTATTATCAGAATGCCTGTCCCTCCATGAAATAAAATATAGTCAGATGTTTATCTGAGCCTAATTTTGCATTACCAAATATCACCTAACCCTTTTTAACACTGAAATGTTATCATTAGCATTTTGTTCAGAGCAGCACAAAACATCAACAATAAGTGAGGACAGAAAGAGAAGAAAGGTCACAGCCCACTTAGGCCCTGGTTTCCCTACTTCATAAGATTGCAAGCCTCATACCGTTGATCTCATCAACTAAGGACCATCACACTAAGGATCATACACATCAATGCTAACTAGAAGGGATTTCTGTGACTGTATACTAACTGCTAATTTAGGATGAATTGGTTAAGGACAAATTATTTTGGGTCCATAGTGATAATGATTGGTAGAGACTGTCAATGTGTATTCTTACTGAATATTGATACAGCAAAGTGGTTTTGAGGTTTGAAAGAGGCATGATCTATCAGTCTTTTAAGCACGCTTATCAGAACCATCTCTAATTTCCTAACATCTGGCTTGAAATGTTCCTGCAAGTGAAAATAATGGGGCTGCATAAGAAGTAACAACTCCACCAGCACTGGTTGTGTACCGATTCACCTTTTGAGTTGGTTTTCCCAGCTCTCATTTTCTGTCTTGGACTCTCTTCTTCCATGTCTTGTCTGTAAACTAGCTCTAAGAGTCTGCTTTTCCTGCACTGTAAAGCCCAACAAATCTGTCATGGTTTAGCATAGTTAAAGAGGACTCCAGACACAGAAGTGATTTTTTGCAAAGAGGTGCTTACAGCTTCCTCTAGACACAATAGAACCAATCAATTGGCTAGTTTGAATATTGGCAACTTTTTAAAGCCACTTAAGAAGCTTGACATGCCTCTGTGATCCACACTTAAGAACGAACAAACCCTGGGAAAGCTCTCTTGCTGCTGGCTTTTGGACAGGCAACTGAGGGGCCCACGTGGCCCGGCTTGGCTGAAAATCTCAGCTGCTTCTGCTCACTGTTCCCAGCGCAGCCCCTCAGTGTGGGCTGGCCCCCCTGCAGCCCTGCTCAATGCAGGCGGCCTGGCGGCGCGGCTCGGCCAGGCTGGCTTCCCCCTCCCGAAAATTCATCAGTGCCCTGAAAATTCATCTGAGGCTGCTGCCCGGCAAAGATCATGTGACCAACAGCGAGAAGCGAATTCCAGCTGTGGGGCCTGGGTGAGATTAACCCTTTAGTGCTGTAAGTTTTCTCCAGAACAGGTGAAGCCTGTAGACATCAATCCTCTACCAGGTCAGAGAAAGAGGAAAGGTGAAGGCATGTGAAGAAAACACCGTAAAGACACCAAAGTCAGTGAAGAAGGAAGAGCTGAAACCCCGAGAGAGGAGAAAGAGGAGATGCTTCAAGCCTAGAAGCTGAAATTCTGTTGTAAAGCTATGGTGCTGATGGACTATGATACATCAGAGAACCCATTGTAATTTCATGAAAGCACAGGGGGTGGAGCATTCAAACTGCAATTGTGAGCAAAAGTACTTGTGCTGTAATAAGCAAATGTTGAAGTAGCTGTGATTTGATGAGAAGCTTGAACAGAGAGAGATGAAAGTGATGAAGACCCTTGCTCCCAGGGGAGGAGGAGGGCCTCTGTTCCTGGAGCTGAAGGTGCTCCCAGAGATAGGTAAAGAGAACCTTTGCTTCTGAACAGCTCAACCTTAAAATGGTACCCCAGTAGCTCAAGATTGGACCCTCGAAAGCAGTTGTGGGGAAAGCTGTAAGTCGGGGGAAGGGACGCAAGCAGAGAACCAACCCAGGCGGCTGTCTTGCTGTGACATTGAAGCCACGAGAGAATTTCTTGTGGAGATGTCTCCATAGCATGAGCAAGAGAGACTCCTCTCCCTAAGTGAACTGAAAAAGATTATTATAGAGGTGGTGAACTGACTGAAAATCTGAAGGCTTGTCTTTTTACGTTGTCAGTGGGAGAAGGGAGAAAGGTGGGTGGAAGAGAAGTGTTCTGAAGGTTTAGTCTGACTTTTTTCTTTCTTTTAGGTCTGTTAATAAAATTCTTTATATTTTTTTAAGTTTTGTGTCTTCTTTGCTTTCTTCTAATTCTTATCTCACAGAAGGAAATTAAGTAAGTAATGGATATTTTGAACCAAACCACTACACTAAAATTGGTGTTTCTGCCTGGTTTCCGAACTGAACCCGCTACAAAATCAAAACACAGTTTATTTTCCCCTTTTATACATTTTGAATATGTACGTCACAAAGGCTGATCACAGGGTGTAAACAGTTTTGACAATTAAGAAGAAAGATGCATAATAGGATGCCACAAACTAAAGCCAGTAACAAACAGCGTTTTGAACAGACCCTCCACATCACTACTTTCTCCACATTTGAAAGAGGAGACAGTCTATATTGAATAACTGCATTCTGAGACTCTAAATACCACTAAATTAAATGGTTTTAAATAGAATTAACTTGAAATGACATGAGCAAATATGTCTTTTCTAGTGCACATTTCAGCTATAGGATTCAAACTCGTGAGAGATAGAAATTGTCTGTCATGGGGACAATATTATCTAACCCATTCAAACTGAAATAGAAAACTATGATTTACACACTAAAGCCCCTAAACTATCTAATGATGGAAAATACTTCTTACCATCATCATGCTAATTAAAGTGTCATTGAGGTTAGGAAATGTTCTTTGTACTGTGATGAGAGAAGATGCAGGCAAATTGAATTTTCTTTCTCATGATGCTCAGTAAAAGATAATTGAGTACTTGTTATTCCTAGGTGTCATATAATAATGGGACACGAAAAACCTAGTCTATAATAACTATATTGTCAGTAGAGATAGATTTCACCAAAAAAGAAGATACGAAAAGTTTAAAAAACAGTCATAAGGGAGAAAATATCCTCTCCTCAGTAAAACACTGCAGTGAATATCCAGGTTTACCACATATACACACAAACCAACAGTGGAGTATATTTTATTCCAAACTATTTTTCAAATATGCCAAAGCTGCCTCCATGTACAAAATAATATTATTGTACTTTGCAGTTCTCAAGTGAAACACCGTGATTTTGTTGAACTGATCCTTAGAGGTGTTGGTCTTATGACTGAAGTACTACTTTTTAAATGCACGTGAAACCAGAAAGTTAGTGAGACTTTAGTTTTATTGAGAGTAGTAGGAAAATTAATGGGATGAAATAAATAAAAGGAAAACACATAAATGAGATTATTAATGAGAAATAAAGTCTATGTCTCTAGTCCAGAAAGATCAAAGGACCTCAAACTGATCTCTGTATTTTCTAAGGCCAAATGTTCATTGAAGTGATTTGATACTTTATTTCTAAGATAAAAGAGTTCAGTACTACCAGCTGGCATCACAGAAGAGGGCATTTAAACCTTTTTTTCTCAAATGCAAAACTGCTTTTTTTAGCACCATATAATGTAATGAATGGAGTGTGTGGACTATACAGTGATTCAAACAACTTTTGTCCTTTGCTTTTTTACGGCACATGTTCATTCTTTAACATGAGTTCTTACATTTTCCTTGTGTGACAGCAGTGCATCCACTTGCCATCTCTTTGGGGCTTTGGGGCAAGGTCTGTTCTCATTCTGCATGTTTGCTCGGGAGCAAGTACTGTAGATACTGTAGGAACTATGGTAACACAGATAAATAGACACAGTCCTGCCTTCCCTCCATTTATATTTTCTTTTGGGTTAGCACAAATATTTGTTCATACTGGGGATTCATACCAAGAGAAAAAGAGATGAAGCCACAGGAGATGGTGAGGTCCAGAATAGGGTTATATTCCCAGCTGAAGATCCAATATATCATCTAGACATTGTCTACACATTTCCACTGTGCAATATAAAATTTATAGATTCTTCATGCCTATTGTTTGGCTAGCTGGCTGTTAATGAATTGAATGTACTGTCAATATCTTGAGAGAGGAGACTATTTTCAATTGTATCTACCCCATTTTTTGTTTGAGGGAAAAAAGTTCAAATACACTGATGTCATAGAATTTGTTTTAGGTTTTCATAATAAATCATTTATTATTCTTCTGTAGGCTGAAAACAATCAAATCAGTTTAAGAACCTCACTATGTTTCCTAATAATATTAATTTTCACCTAAAAAAAAAAGAAATAACCTGATATATGATTCAAAAATTGGATATGAAAATTTCAAGAGCTGAAAATATGTGCTTCAGGAAATGAACAGATTAGCAAAGATATACATTAACATATAGTCCACTGAATAGTTGTATTTTCAAATTAAAAAAAAAAATAGACAAAACTGTGGGAAAAGTAGTTAAACTTGTTCAGAGGTCACTAAATTTTTCTACGTGGAATCATCAAAGTTGGTAATATCTGGTAGCATTGGTGGGACTGCCTCTATTTTGAGTATGTAAGACTGTAACAAACCTCACTGATCAGCAGAAGCGTCCCTCTCCTTCCTAAGAAAATAGGCAGAATTGTCCATTGATATTTTATACTCCACCAATACTTACGTGGGTGTTACTAGAGAGCTGCATTGTAGTGGTGCTGTTTCATTGGACTGATTCAGTTATCTTCCTTTGAGAACCAGCTATGAAATCTAGGTAAAACACTCTGTATAGACAAAAAAGGGAAGCCTAAGCTGTAATTTTAATGTATTTCTAGAAATGAAAGAAAATTAAGTGGTATTAACTGATAGAATTAAAACACAACTTAGCTCCTCCTGTGCAAGCAAACATGCTTTGCAGGTGGGGGAATGACAGAAAAGTCAAACCCCAAATTTCATCAGTGGCTGTCTAAGAAAACCTTTTTTGCCGTAAATTGTTTTAGAAGTACTTGTTTCTGCATTGTCCGGATCCCCAGAACAGAGCAGGACATATACTCCCTTGAGACACTGTGATCCCTGATTTTTAACATTTTTGTCACACTGGCAACAAGCATGGGTAAGAGCTGCCAGGCAGGGCAGGACTGCAGGAGAAATGCAGCAGGGTCTAAAAGTCACTTTTACTGTCCTCCTAAATCAACTCTAGTGAAGGCTCACTGGCTGTGGCTGGAGAGTCAGTGCCAATGCAATTTTGCATGGAAAATTTGAAGAGCTGGAAAACTCTGCAAAGCAATTCTTGCTGAAAAATCTTGTCTAGGCATATTTATACAATTCTCTGTCAGAATTCTATATCTCCATTAGTGATTGTATTTATTCACTTATACCAATAATTTCCCTTATAGAGATTTTCTCCAGGTACTTTCTCTGAATTCCAGCGGTCAATGTTGAAATTTTAGCTCCAACTTCAGGCAGTGATAAGCTATCCAATTTATTAAAAATGAAAAAGATAGTATTTTGCCTAAAATAAATATGTGTCTGTTTTACAAGGTAACATTTTTTCAATATTGCATTATGGTAAAATCATCTTTTTTTTAATGACTTCTTTCCCTCTCCCCATTTAAACACATATTATGATGAAACAATTAAGTAATTGCATGATGAATAGATGGCAGAAGGATTGATTTAAATCCCTTTCTAGGAAAAAAAAAAGGTAGATATTTCTAATTATCTGGAGGAAAAAGAAGCAGCTACTGTGATTATACTATTGCAGTGAATCACGCCCTTAAGTGTTGTCACAAGATACACCCATAAAAGACGAGGGATATACTTTCATTCTAACATACAGTTTTTCTGTGGAAGCTCCTACTGGATGAGATGCTACTTTTCAGCTACTAACTGCGACAGTTTGATCTTTTGTTAGTTTATTGCTGTGAGATCCGAAGATACACATGGAGTTCTACAATTTATATATGATAAGATTTTAATGCTATGCATTGAAGCACCGACTAAATAAAAATTTTAACTGTATCTCTAATGAGGGGAAAAACTGAACTGATCATTAACAACAAAACCAAAAATTCTCAGAGTTTCTGTGAGTCAGAAGCCTGATAGTACCAGGAATGTTAGATGTCTCATTCTCAAAGAGATTTATATTTGTACTGGGAAGCATAAAATACAGAAATTGTTCGAAAGGGCTCATTTTCCTGACATTCTCTAGGAGCTCTCATCTGAAGAGGTTGTTTATAAGAAGAGAACATTCATTATTTTCATTAAACTGCAGTAAATGCACATATCCCAGCACATCTACATTCCCCGAAGAAATTTTTACCATCATATCTAATTAGGTCAGCCACATAATCTCAGCAAACAAGGTTAGTAAGGCATTATAAAAATGCTGATGACTTTCAAGTGAATCCCAACTTGGCAATCATCACAAAAACTATTAGTATTCAAAAATTACATTATATCAAATTAAGGTCCTTTCTCCTTCTCTTTCACCCTTGTCCAGTATATAAGATCTTCAGCATTAGCGATTCTAACCCCTCTGTGCAGATCAACATTCTTCTAGTAATAAAAACAAGTATTTTGAATAACATTTAGGATCCAAATAAATGTTTGTTTTCTTTTGGAATTGCTTTAATAGTTAGGATTCTGTCTGTAAACTCATTCTCTGGCAAGGACAAGAATTATATTAAACAGTAAAACATATAAATCAAAACTACTTATTTGGATCTTCTAGGCTTTCATCTGCACTGTTAAGATTTTCAGTCAGCATTCAGGATCTTGTTAGGTTTCTGTCCTTCAAACAGGACACTTAAGATGCTGTCAGTCTGCAGCAACTTCTTGCTGAAGGTGTTTACTTCTACTGTGATCATAATTGACAGTAAAGTAATTGAAGATGTTTAGACAGGCAGAGGGCACTAGTTTCAAATCCATCTCAAAAAAAGGAACATTCATGAATGAAAAGAAAGATCCAAACCCTGTTTTTACATAAAGCAATTACATTACTGCAGCAAATTCCTCTTTTCTGTAAGTTAAAAGAAAATATTTAAAAACACCAAGAATCCTTTGCTGCGTAGTAAGTACATTGCCACTGCTATTGTACCACTATTTGTATCCTCTAAACAGTCATAAGCAGAATTTGTGGTAGATTCTTCTAACAGGAAAGGCCAGGTTGCATTAAGCACTGAACAAGCGCTTTCAGGGAGCATATCGTCCAAAGGCAAAAGAAATGGAGGAGACAAATACAGGCTGCAAAGAACAGTTTAGTTGAGCAAGAGACTTGGATAGATTCAAATTTAGAGACTCAGGAGTATCAATTACAAGTTGCCATGTTCTTGGTCTTGTAATTAATTTTATTCATTGCTTGATAGGTAAATTTCGAAAGCACTTTTTTGAAGAGAATGAATAGCAATTACCACGTGACACATTTTTGGCCATAAAATGCATTTTCGGGCAGTAAAGACTGTTAAAGAATTTGAGTTTAATTAGTAAGATTATTTAAATCAAGACAACCCTGGGAAAAAAATGAAAGTAAGTTACATCGTATTTGCATAACCAACATCTTTTGGTTATTATTACCCTTATTATTTGCAACATATTTAGTTCTTATTTAGCTGGTTTTTTTCAATTTAGTTAACTAAATTTAGATTGAAAACATAGGTAATTTTACTTGTTTTGTCTATATGAAAATAAAAGGCTCCTTGAAAACTAACTAAAATCTTTTAGTTTAGTTCACTTTTATGTGGTCAAGAGCAAATTTCTTTCAGTTTTTTGCTCCTGTGGGAAAGATGAAATGTCGTTTCTGTTTGACCCCAAAAGAATTGCTACCAAGGTAATTTTAAGGCGTAGCTTCACCAGTGAACCCAAACCAATACTTTGTTTCAATTTTTTTTGCACTACTTGCTCAATGAATCTGGTATCCTAGCTATTGCCAGACATTCTGTATTATTAAGTAAAAGTGATTTCTTTTCAGTCTCTTGTGGTTTGTTCAGCGAGCCCAAAGCTGAAAAACTCAGACACATGGATGAATATTGTATCTCTGAGATACACCATATTTCAGAGAAATGAAAGGAAAAAATTCAATATCAAATGGAATTAATTCCTTACTTTCCCAAAGCACAGTTGTATAGGATCATTCAAAGTTAATAAGCAAATAAGTTCACTATCCCAATAATCAGATTTCTTGCATGATCCTTTCTTGCCCTTCTCTTTTTCTTATCTTAGTTTACTTTGACTGATCTTTTTTGGGAGGTTTGTCTCTCAACCTGTTTCTTAATATTCCATGAATTTATGCTGAAGTCTACAGCCCAGTCAAAATCAAGTACATCTAAATTTCTCTGCCAAGGAAAGATGAATTCACAAAAATGTAATTACATCCAGTCTGAAAAAATGCCCTGACGTACCTTCCATCCCTCAAAGGTGAATTTCTGTGTGACAAGCTACTGTAGATATTTCTGAACAGCAGCAGCAAAAAAGCCCGAAACCAAAACAAAAAAACAAACAAACACACAAAAAATCTCACAATAAAACATAAACAAAAAACCCCCCTGTGGCTCGTTTTTGTTCTACGACATCACAGTGGCAAACTTCCTTGTGCTAACTAAGCAATTTTCAAACTCTATCTCTTTTTAATACATGCTATCTATTTAACAAAAGGAAAACAAACACTGATGTCTGGAAATTGATAAGGCAGCAATTTGGATAGCAAGAGATTTGATCTGAAAAACTAAGAAATTTTGTGATATCTTAAAGAATCCATTCATTTTTCTTAGCTTTCTTGCAGTGTGATTTCACTACACAAGAATGATTTTCCTTTGACCTATGAAACTTATGTTCCTAATGCCTTAACTTCCGGAAAAATTCACTACAAAGAAAATTCCATGAAGCAGCTTTGACAAATTCAATGCAACTGTTGCAGCAATTTTTTGCTTAGCTGACTAAAAACCTTTCTGCATTTGTTTTTCTACCTGGTAAACATTGTTTATCAAATACATTTGTGACTGTAGCAGAAATGGTACGGAAGGATGCAAAGATACTGGTGGTCTTTATGTTGGTGTGCCTTTACCAGACTGATTGAGCAAATGTGGTCTGAAGTGTAATGAAGCTTGACAACACATTATAAAAAAAAGCTTTATTAATACAACAAGAAAGATGAGTAACAACATGCCCACCCAACCACCTACGGCAAATATGGAATCATAAGTGATGCAACAGCTCCAGTGGGGAGCCAGGGACACTGGCTTATCTGGCAGCAGATGCCAACCATGCAAATGCCTGTAGAATGCAAGTATGAGTTGTGCTGCACCTTGGCTCAGACAACAGTAGTGCGATATGAGGGAATCATGCCTGGTGTGAATAACATGGGAAGCATACTGCCTGTGATGCCAATGTCAGTCTGGACAGGCTGTCAGGAGGAAAGGGGTTAGTAGCCACGCAGGACCCCTCTCAAGGGACAAAAGTAGCATGTTCCTTAACAACTAAAGATGTGAGTTGTGTGACCTCTAGAATTATTGCACTTGAACAAGGTAAGGCTTGACGCTTTTCAAATCTGGCAGCACTGACAGGTCTAAACTCCTGTTGGTCTTCCACACAGCAAAGAAGGATCAGCTGGCTGTGCAGGGTATTGTCCTGCAGATCTTCATCACGTTAGGTAAATATTCTACTTAGGGTAGAAAATGGACTTACAGACCTTCACATTTGTTTTCTTGACCACTTAATTCAGAAGAATCCCATTTCACTAAAAACTTGCTGTAAGGAATAAGAACTGGAATATGAGAGAGCCGAAATACATATTATTATTATACTAACGATTATAACAATAATTATCAATATTATAATATTAATCATATTATAAAATTAATCATGTTCCTTACAGAAGTCTGGGCACACATTCTGATATTCTGCCTATGTTATTATAACAATACATTATACGGATTCATGTATTAAAATCCTTCCTGAAAGTTATTGTAAGCAGTGTCACTGATGTGGAAATTATCACATAACAGTGCAGGTATATGAATTAGCTTTGTTAAAATGTTCTTGTAATATTGATCTAATTTTTTATGTTGAAAGAACTTTTATACTTCAACTGTACAGTTCTCGACAGTTGTGGGCAAAAGTCTGTGAAGAAGGAGGAGCTTCGTGAAACTTTTATTCTATCCAACACAGAGATCCAGTTTCTAGAGACATCTCTAGTTAAACTCCTGATTACTGATGTGTTCAGCATGAGTCTGTAAGAGTGGTCACCTTGGTAACCTAGATGTGGTTCAGCACTATTAGCACTATCAGCCACTTGCTGTGGCCAAGTCTTAACTTTTCAGTTTCCTGTCCAAAAATTCTCACTGTCTTTGTGAAAGGGAAAACAAAGCTTTTTCATGTCGGTAAAGCAGACAATATTTTTGATAGATAATGCTGTCTGGGTTGATAAGTGTTCATATAAATACATTCTATATGTGTTGCTTCAAACCCAAGAAAAAGATAATGGCACATTTGCTGAAGAAATGGGTCTGAGCCCTTCATTTTAGGTCTGGGTTCAGACACTTCAAGTGATTGTACATGCTTTTCAGGTTGATTGCTGCTCTGTTCCTGTTCCTGTCTTCAAGAGTATCATTTGGAAGACACCAGCATGAAGAAATAAACATTTGAGGACCAGAAAAAAATTCACACTCTCTTCTGTTAAATGCAAGATAGTAGCTGTAATTTAGAGATTGGAAAGTGATGAAAACCATATGAAGGTACAGTCTTGATGGAAAGATATGTCTTTCACTGGAGAAAACTGTGTATGACATTGATAATTATTCTATATAATAAACTTACATGGCTAAAATAAAAAGATAATTAATGCAGAAACATCACTAGTGGTTCAACATCCTTACTTCAAGAAAGCACATGCAGGCTAAACTAGTTTTTCAACTAGTTTAAATTAAAGCACTGCTTTAATTCTCGAGAAATATCAGTGATACGTGGATTGTTTGTTCCTTTTCCACTTGAACAAACCTGAGTTCAAATTGGATTTCTATGTCCAGCAATAGGTCCATGAAGACATAAATCACCAAAAGTTTGTTGTTGTTTCTAATATTTGTGGGCTAAACAGCTGAGAAAATAACTGTGTTTTTCTAAATATTAAATGTTTATGTTCACTAAAATTTGACATCTATTATCTGTATTAAGGTGTGTATATGATAACTTCCATTTAGGGCTAAGAAAAGCCCTAGTATGCCAGGATCACTTTAAGAAGTTAGGGTGGAAAACAAAGAAAAGATGAATGGTTTATTATTCCTTTCTATGTTTTAAAGACATCATTCAATAAATGAAAATGCTTCATATAAGTACAGTGTCAAAAGGCTATTATTGAGGTCATACTTCTGGGTGTGCAGAGATTTGAGGATATTGTGATTCTGAAAGGGACTGGGAATAGAATTGAATGAAAGCAGCTTTTTTAGAATCCTTAACATGCAGCATTTTCATTTTCTACTGTACTTCAGACACCTTTGCTCCTCACTGATTTGTATTGTCCCGTGAGATTAGTATCAGCAAAGGTACATT
The DNA here is from genome assembly GCF_009650955.1 of Corvus moneduloides. Classification (NCBI taxonomy): domain Eukaryota; kingdom Metazoa; phylum Chordata; class Aves; order Passeriformes; family Corvidae; genus Corvus; species Corvus moneduloides. The sequence continues at coordinate 92,916,572 of NC_045476.1, read as the reverse complement.
ACTTTTGTTAGAAACAAAAAGTAGTGAGAGATGTCAGAACATTATAGAATGTGCAGAGCTACACATGGGAGCATGGATCACAGTCACTATTTCTCCTATCTTTTCAGTGGCAGTGAAATAACAAGATTTTTAATTACTACAGCCTGAAAGTTGCATATAAAAAGTGATCTTTACAGAGTCTGGGTTTTAATAAGCACATTTGTCAATTCTTGGATGATGGCATCATAAAGGCATTTTCAGTTATATTTTATTTATTCATTTCTGGTTTGGCTTGCGGTTTTTTTTTTACATCACAGAAATATCTGCCCAGAATTTTAAGTGACAGGTTTTGGGGTTGTCTTTTTTCCACTATAAAAAAATTAAAGGTCTGATTTATAAACAGAACACAAATCAACAAAATCCAGGGCTCTGTGTTCAAGGCTTGAGTTTGATTCTCATTTTGTTTTAAATGACCTTTGCTACCTTATTTCTCAGAAATTAATTGGCTCATTTGCAGTTCAATCCATTTAAAGTGAAGAAGTTTGTTTAGACATGACTCCAGTATAACCAAAGGAAAAGTTATTGGTAAAAGAATTATACGCAGATAGTCACAGCATGATCAGTCAGTATGTATGATAAGCAGTCAGTTACAGGTTTTGTTAATTATTAGCATTATTAAGGTCACAATATAAAAAATAAAAGTGGAATAAAAAAAAAGGTGAGAATCTGAACTATAAGCATCCACTGTCTAAGGCCAGGATTCAGCCTTTCTTCCCTTTTCTATCCTATTTACCTTCATTGCAGATTGGAAGCAATTTGCCTTCTCTCAGAAGCAAACTGCCTTCTCTCAGAAGACATTTAATTACTTAAAAAATGAGCTTCAAGCTCAGCAAGCATAAGAGGTAACAACTATTTCAGATATGTCTTAAACAAAAAAAGAAACAAAATTATAGAAACAATAAAACAGGACTTGACAAAATAATCAGTAAATTGACAATGATAAAAATGTGCTGATAATGAAATGCAGCATTTCTTTAGAAAAATCTGAACAGATTTTTTTCCCCTGTGATAAATATGCTTCATATTGAGAATACTGGTAATACAGGTATATTTATAGTTTTCAAACTTTGCCAGTGAGGAAACAACAGGAATGTTAAAATCATTATTGCTGTTCTTGAGCTTATGATCCCTGTTCTTTAGATTCTAGTCTAACCAATGAAATTATTCTACAGAACAGCTAGTGCATGGATCTTGGGCTTTGAAAAAAGAAACTACATTTATTCTTGTAGAAGTAATTTTTCCTGCTTATGAAGCAATTCAAGGTCACAATAAAAGAGCATGCAGCTTCTCATGACTTCACAAATATTTTTTCTCAGTGATTAAACTCTTTTGGAGATTTTTTTTCCCCTTTTTGCATGTACAGGATGAAAAATCCATGGACAACCTAGTATTGATTAACATTTCTTGTGCTGAGCCTGTAATCTTCTTCCATTCCCATCCTCTTAATGAAACTGCCACAATCTCATTAGGCTCTAGCATTTAGTATGTAACTTCAATATGACAATGTAGAATGAAAGAGTGACCAGATGTCTCTCATTCTATTTCAACCTTCATTACCTTATCAATAAAAATAAAAGAGGAGGTACCCAAAATCACAAAACACGAAACAGAATAATGAACATAAATGAAAACTTCTTGTCAATTGTCCCCAAAGAACCAATTAATGATAAATGCCACCAAATTACAGTTTGGACAGGAGAGACACAGCTTAGATTTAAGTAGTTCAAAACAGATGAACAGAAGTTGGGTTTCTTAGGTGACAGATTTGGCTGATGCCAGACTGTTCAGTACTCAGCAGAACAGGGATGCAAACCTCCAGGCAGCAATTCCTAAATCCTTAGAACAGCTATTGTGTTGGGAACCAATTTATTCCCATTGGGAACAAAGTAAATGACAAAAAACCCAACAAATCCAACGACCAAAAACCTGTTGGGTGGTCTTTTGTTTCTTTATACTGAGAGGAAAAGAAAGGATTTGGTAACTGTAATTGAGTAGTATGGCCATAAAATACAGTGACTGCAGGCAGAACATGTGCTTGTGCATAGGAAAGAAATAAGAACAGGGAAAAACATATGTGGACAGTTATGGATCTACAACAAAGGTGATCCTGATGAGGGCGTAGGGAATAAACCTTGGACCAGAAACTACCAAATAATACTCAGTTGGGAAGTAATTAGGGCTGAGAGTCTGAAGGGAAATGAAGATACAACAGATAAACCAAGGAAAAATAATAAAATGTAGAGGCAAAAAAAGGGCTGCAAAGAAGAATGATGAAAACCAGCAAAAAGAAAAAAAGGTGCAGAAGGAGAAAACACCAAGAAAATTACTCAAATATCCCATAAGTACAAAATTAGAAATAATACTTTAATAATTTACCAAAAATTACTTTTGAGACACTAGAGCAAACAATCATTAATTGGCCATATTTTTTCTGGTGGATAAGGAATGTTTTAAATATTACATATTATTTTAAGATAAGTTTCAATATATAGTATCCGTTCTGGAGATAAATATTTGCAAAACACACGTAGCATTAGCACATATTGTTGAGGGTTAAATATGAATTTCAATATTTGATGAGAAAAAAGACAGACTTACAATCAAGACCTTCTGTACATGTCCATTTGAAGTTATAAGATATATAAATTACTGTAATTAATATTTATTTCCTCTTCATTGTCTTCTTTGTATCCTCTTAATACCTTAATTTCCGGACACCTGATAAAACAAATACATCTTTCTTTCTGTTTAACATCACCTTGTGGACCTTGTGATTGTAAAGAAAAGTTTTAAAAGGACTTTGACATTTCTAGAAGAAAATAATCAAATTAAAATAATACCATACATAAAATTAAAAATACATATAATTAAAAGACTTATTTTGGATAGTTGATTCATTGTTTTTGATCCTTCATGCAAATTTTCAAGCAGTCTCAATAGACATAATAAAATTCAAAGCATGTATAATTGCAAGATATAGACTTACAATTCTGTTTACACTCCTGGCCTTTTGATTCTTTTATTCTGGTTACTTGTGTAAAAAGAGAAATAGATTTATGTTTTCAAAAGAAAAGGCAGCTTAGTTTCTTAATGTTATTGGCTTTCAAAGTCTCTTTAGACATCTCTTTAGTCTCTTTAGACACTTCCATGAGAACTTTTTAAAATTCTTACCAAGAAAGAGATCTTGTGTTTTCATTTCTTCACTATGATTAATTTTTTATGGACGAATAAATGTAGCATGTCAAGTGATAACAACCAGAGGTACTGCAGAACTCCAAAGTATTCTGAGTAACTTGTAACTGCCCTACTCACAAAACAGGTCTTTGCCCTAGAATTTTGGTGGTCTGTGATTTTAACTATAGCTCTGTCTCCATGTCTCATCTTTCAATTAAAGAGTATAGTTCAGTAAGGCATCCTTCAGAACAATGACCAATGAAGCAATGTCACTGACAAACCGAAACATTCAAAAAATATAATCACATCAAATGTATGGAATCTTCTAAGAAATTTTCATTCTCTGGCATGTTTAGGCATATTTTTCTGCATACATATAAGGAAAAAGAGCGGTTTTTTGTAATCTTTTTCAGTCTATGGGGCCAGAACAAGTATTAGAAACAAGCTAAGAATAAAGGAAAATCAAGAGCAAATACACATATATTTTTAAAAATTTGGCAAAATTGAAATAAAAAAATGTACTTTTTTGACATCCAAGTAGATGTCTCCATTGAAGTCCATCTGGAGTTCTAAAAAAACTCTTCTGTTCTCACTGGGATCCTCAGAATATGAAAGTTAAATGTAATGGGAAAAAAGTATATCTTTGTAAGTATAACCTGAAAATGAAAAAGAGAGAGACAGAGAGAAGAGAAAAACATCCTGACTGTGCTTTAATGAATATACAGCTTTCATTCATAGCAGAAAAGTACTCATTCATATTAAATATATAAAAATGTAAAAATGTAAATACAAAAATTCAGTAAAATTCAACATCTTCCTGCAAATGATTGATTAATTCTTATTGTTAGGGATTCTTTAGGCCATGCATCATATTACAGATCTACTTCAATACCTTGAGGTGAACATGGTTATAGTTTGCTCTGATGACTGAAATACATACTATCTTGAATTCCATGGTGCTTTTCTCCCTTGTGATTATATCATTGTGATACTTGATATTTAGTTTAAAGATTCAGCCTCTGGAGATGTATCCCAGAATACATCCCAGCTTTCACAAAGGTTAAATAAAAAGGGTTAAGAAAGAAGGAGAAAAGGATAAAATGTCACAATTAGAACAGCTGAGCTAAAAATCCTGAGAGGGAAAGGAATTTTATAGCCTACAAATGGAACTAAATATGGCTATTTTTTCAAATGTATGTGATTTTCTACAACAGGAGTCACAAAGGGATCCTGTCACAGCTTTTAAAGTGTCAAGTAGTCGAGATGACTGCAAAGCTGCAGAAGCAGGTACCCAGACAGGCTGAATGAAATGCAAAGCAGCTCAATGCAGGTCAGGGAGGGACTGCCTGTAGTGGAATAATTTGCCTGAGACTCAGAGCAGAATGAGCTATTCCACAGGGCAGTTATGTCACTTCCAAAGGGAATGAATTAACACAGAACTGGGCACTGAGCAAATAGAGAAATAAGTTTTGTGGATGGGTGTGAGGCATCTCACTATGGAAAAACATAGTTCATATGGAGACAGTGGCAGTGTATGGCTCTCTATTGCTGTTGCTATATGCTACCCACTTTCTGGCAAAATGTAGTCTTACTAGGTTGCCTTTTTGTTTTGTTTTGGTTTTTTTTTCACAGATCCTCTGTTTCTGCCTGGTAAGAAAAAAACCCTCCATTTTCATTTCAAGGTAGGGTCATTGGAACATTAAAAAAGTATTTGGGATAATACAAATATATTTAGTAGATATTTCATCTTCACAAAGACACTAGTAGTGAAGTTTGATTGTTTCCAAGGATCTTATTATTCCATCTTTACCCACTTAAGATAAGCAAGTAAACTGGAAGACTGAGGCTTTTAGAAACAAAGCATTTGTCACTACGGAAGTGTCACTGGAAGACAGCAGTCACAGGTAAATGACTTCTAATAAACGTGGTACCCAAGTGTACTAAAGTAGAAAAGGTTGTATGATTAGTCCACAGCAACAGTCAAAAAACCTCATTACCCTTTTCTTATTGATTCAACTCTTCCACAAATATTGAAAGGGTTTAAAGAGATAAGAAGCCATAAATACTCAGTTCTTGCTTGTACCTGCATGACAATCAATAAACAGTCAACATTATCTGTCCTGTACTTGCTTTATCCTGAAATTCAGAGTTTGATCTTTATATGTTAGAAAGTTCAATGAAGTAATAAGTCTTCTGAGCATTCAAAACTCAATCTTTAATTAAGATGTCACAGTTATGGGTTTTATCTGAGCATTTTACAGAATTAATACAGCCATACAAAACATTTAGGAAATGAAAATATATTCAATTTCCCTTCTGAATGTGAATTTTTACATTGGAACTACATTTTATGCTTCTTCATCAGAGTTTAATTTTGTGGCATGTCTTAGCCACACATTACAGGATACTGTTTTCCCATGGGTTAGACACGAGAAAAGATATTTAGAAAATTCTGCTGAAGTTATATAGGGTTCAAGAGATTATTAATGATACACACCAAAGGGGAGAGACAAGTGCTTCAGTGTAAAAATGCCCAGACTAAACTGATTAGCCAAGGCAGAGTACTTAGAAGGAACGAATATGTACATTATTTCTATAATCACCATTCATATGTACTTCCCATGAACTGGTGGCTGAAAGAGCAGAGGATGACTTCTAAGCCTTACTTTTTGCACTTTCCTCCCTCCCCTTTTTGGGGGTGATATTGCGGACATTTCTCATGAGGCAAAGCTAAATCACATTAAATTGTCACTCGGCTTTCTCTTGGGTATGTGGAAGTGAATAGTGAAAGTACATAGAATTCTAAACAATATTGTTTAGCAACTTCATTTTAATTATCTGAAACAAATTTTTTTAAAAGTGGAAAAAAAACCCCAATATTTTATATGTAAACTCCTTACTAGAAATGTTCATACTTATTGACTACTACAATTAGAAGCACTTCCCAATTTATACAGGAGAGCTAATGAAGGAAATTAGTAATGATTTCAATGTTCTTATGGAATGAAAACCTGATGGCCTTGCTGAGACAGAAACCCAGCTGTGCTGTTTCATAAATTCTGGGTGGCGAAACTTTGAGAATTCTCTTTCATGGTGTATTGATTTTTTTTTAAATGTCATCCCAGTTTAGAGATACTCACTTGTTTGAAAGAAAATGCAAGTGCAAAGCTCATGTCAGGAAGTGTGGGCTTTCCACATAAATGGAAATCTAGATTTAGCATACTTTTTCAATTCTGTTAGTACACTTTTCAAATGCAAAGCATAAAGAACAGTAATAAAACCCCCTCTCTTTATTTTGTTTAAATGATCACACTTGCTTAGTCATGCCTTCTTTCACATGGACTCAGAAAGCAACCAGCACTTGAAAGGGAAGCTCAAAAGCAATGGCATCTCTTTTTAGAAGATCTACCCTATTCTGTAGCTTTGTCTAGCTGCCTTATAGTTGCCTTCAAGATACGGCTCTGTCCTAAATTCCCTGGACACTAATGCACACTTAGAAGCAACATCACCCAGGAAGAACTGCATCCTTCCTTTCCTTTAAGGCCTTTGTTTCATATAAGATAGAGTTTATATGCCTCTTCAACAAAAATTTCCTTTCCCTAGCCATATGTACAGCCTCTTCTTGTGGCCAATGTTATACTGAAGATAAAGGAGAGTGAGATGTGACTACTTAGAAGGGGAAAGTTAATCTTTAATTGGATATCTTGTGATTGGAGTAAAAAATAACAACTGGAATTGCCCTATTAGCTTTTCGTGTGAGATATTTCTCCCATATAAATAAGACATATAAATTATGAAGGGAAGGACTCCTTTTTACCGTCCATGAAACAGTATTATTGTTCAGTACAAAGGGAATGAAAAAGAATCCTAATTTTCTCTCTTTAAATTTATGATTACGTTGAAAAAAATCATAGGACTGTTCCTGAACTTTTAAAAGTAGTATGAAAGGGATGACTAGAAACTGCAGTGCCTTCCAGTCTGAGGACCGGACATGTAAATGTTAAGAACTTCAATTTAAATGCTGTCATGTGTCACTGTTGAGATGGCCACGACATGGAAGGGTTTTCAGCCACTGGGAGCTGCAAGAAGGGGGTTTTACCCCTCGTGTGCTGACACAAAGAAGCCCAGAGGTCAACACTGAAACCTCTCTGGAAGGCGGCACTCAGTGCCCATCACACAATGAAAACGGGGCAGAGCTTCTCACCCAAAAGGGGCTGTATCTTCCTGTCTCTGTTAAGCAGGCACAAAGGTGAAGGCAAAGAAGTAAAGAGTGGGGACTCTCTGTATGTGTTCCACGCAGGTTTATTCCAGTGAAATGACAAAGAGTCCAATTGGTGGGAGGGTCCAGGGATCTTATACTGGGTACAGAATAGGTGGGGAAAGGGATCTCAACCAATGGGATAGAGACAAGCAGGTGGGATTGCAGGAAGGGAACCAATGGGAACAACACATAGGATAGACTCAGGGAAGGATCCAATGGGACGTTGAGGAACAAGGAACTTTCTAGAACTAATGCATATTAAAGAAGGGAAATGAATATACGTAACTTCATACATAACACAGGGAGACAAAGTATTAACCAATCAGGGGAAAACATGCAAAAGACGAAACAAGGGAATCATGGGTTCTCACCATGACTGAAAGTTACCTGCTAAACTTGGGTTGCTGACTGCCGCAGCTGGTTGGCTGAGTTCTCCTCAGGACAAAGAGTAGCTGCAGCCACCTGCACTGCTAGAATGACACACATACACTCTCTGCCCCAAGCTATTACAGCTGGTGAAGGGGTCAGTGGCTCTGTCCCAGGAAGAGGTGACTGGTCTGGGGAGATGGTCCCGAACGGAATGGCCTTCCCGAGGCCTGGTGTCTTCCTTCAGCTGCTGACAGGAGGGCCCTTGCAGAGACTGTCAGCTCTTTAGGGATTATCAGCTCGTGATTTCAGCTCAGCTCTGCAGGGCAGCCTCCAGGCCAAGCCAGACCAGAGAGAGACGAGAGGCTCATGTGGCTGGTTCCGCACGGAGGTAGCTTTATTGTGGGTCCGCTCTGGTGAAGGGGGAAGCCAGGGACGAGAATTCTCTCTGAGCCACAGGGGCCAGAGGGCTTGCTTTTATAGGGATACAGGGGATCAGTAAAGGACCAATGGATTACAGAGGATCTGGGATGGGTACAGGCCAATGGGTTACGAAGAATCTGCATAGTGTCTCCTAAAGGATTGTGGGTCTGTCTTTTCTCGCCCTGACCAAAGTGGTTGCCTTTCCAGGGAGTCCTGCTGGGCAATTGCGAAATCTCTTATCTCATCAGAGATCCCTCCAGGGCAGGGGCTGGGCATACCCCATACCGAGCAATGGGAAAAAGGACGTTTATTATTTACACAACTTCTTTTATAGACTTTCTTAGCTACACGTTCATTGGTTATTATTTTGCTACAATATAAGACTATTGGTTGTCTATAGTGTACACACATTCTTTGCTAAACATCGGCCAGTATCTTCCCTTTTACAGCTGTTACAACTTCTTTCTGTTGTTTGTCTTCTTGCTTCTGAAATTCTCACGGGTACAAACTGATTGTATCAAGGGAAATGTCTGTGAGGCCTTCAGACCAGCTGTCGGTTGCCACAGTCGTGGTTCTAGCCCTTAAAGGAAACATACGACAGAAGAGAGATTGAAACATAGTTTTTCTGAAATGCAAGTTGATGCTATAACCCACTTCGTAATCTTTCTTATTTTCACTTCTATGTGATTAAGAAAATATTTTTTAATATGCCTCCATATTGTTAAATGATGTGAAAGTCTCAAGCTGGATAGTTGTGTCTAATTAGGTCAGTGAGGACATGGATACTTTAGATTGATAAATCTTTTTAAAGGTCATTGTTTGAAAGTGTCTAAAACCTTTAAAAGTATTGTCTTCAGAGCCTTTGGGTTCTGAATTGGGCTCTTAGTGGTAGAGAAATTATGTAACAGAATTTTACTGAATACCTTAAAATTCTAATTTTATTTATACTCTGTTGTATTCGAACTTAAAACCCAAGAGAATACAATTAGCTCTTGATTATGGCTTGGTTACTGATCCTGATTAGAGCGGGAATTTTCTAATATATGATAATCTTTGCAATCACTCCTCAGTCTAACAGATCTCTGAGACACACTGTTATGAAAGCTTATTAAATGTGTGGGTTAAAGTATGAATAAATGAAATTAATCGATTTTAAAACATTACTGTTAATTTGTTATGACTAACATTCCCCCTGTTCAATGTGTGACCTTTGTGTGCATCCACACGTCACACACAGGACACTGTTGCACATTCCAACATATATATTTATCTATACATATATACGTGTAAACTCTATCACATTGCAATATTTCAATTGAAGAAAATAGCTAAATTGTTTTTAAAAATAATATTCTTATTTCCCTTATCTACCATTCCTGATAGTTACAGATTAAAAGATATTTAGTGATATCACTCTTAAGTATGTCTTAATTTTTTTCTGACAGTCTATTGATGTCTTGATATATTTATTATCTATGTTAATAAGAATTTATGACTTTTTACACTAGAAACTGCAGCTTACTAGAGGTGTTACCTATAGATTTATTGTGATTTTGATTGGTAAGAGTTTTAGGGATTTTTCCCTTGGGTGCTTTATGACATTTCTTGTTAGCATTTTGAGTCCAAGAAACATTGTGTGAAGATTTTCTCATGCAAAAGTAAGTCTAGAGCCTGCGCTATCAGGAATATAAGCAATAATCAAAATTTAAAAAAATCAAATGTGTAAGCTATTTCATAGGGGGCTAGACAAGCCAAACCCAGACCTCATGAAATAGATTTGGAAGAAAACAAATTTCTATAATGGGACACAAGTAAGGAGAAAAACAATTATCACTTTAATATCATACCCAACCGCCATTTGAACCCTTCATAATGCCCTCCTATAACTGCAACATTATATGGTACTTGAGATCAAAACATGGCATCTTGGTTCTAATTTTTGGAAAATAAAGCTGATTTGAGCTGGAGGGACCTGAGTTGATCCTTACATGCAGGCTTCTGTGGAAGATCCTGTAAACCTCAGAAATCAAATAGTCCCATCTGGCCACATCTGCCCAGAAGATGCATCAAAAAATATCCATGAATAGTGCATATATACACTGGATGCACTGCAACAACATTCTTTTTGGATCTGTTTTCAAACTGACCTCATAACATCTTTGCAAGCAAAGCTTCCACTTCCTACCAGTAGAGGATGTGAATTAAGTATCAAGGCACAAACAGGCATCCCAGAATCCTGGTCTGTACCTGGGCTTCTCTTGGTGCAGGTAGAGCACTTCTGTTACTTTTTCTGTGATGCATAACTACCTTTATATTACAAAGAATTATGAGAATTTTTAAAATCAATATTAAAAGTAGATATAGCTCTCTGAACATTTAAAACTGGCTATTAATCTCACAGAGTCATTGTTTTAGCACTTCAGCACTATTTCTCAGTCTTACCTATGAATCCTATATATCACATTGTGGCATACCATATCTGGAATGCTAATATAAATTGCCCCATTTTCTTTTTACTGTTCTGCAAATAGTTTCCAAAACTCTACTTATAGCTTGTCATTAATCACAAAGAACACGTGAATAGATTCACTTTCCAGGTTTTGTGATTTGATAATTTTAAAATCCTCCTTTTTCTCAGCTGGTTGGGGTCATGCTACTTTAAGGGAGGATCAATCTATTGTCCCCATTAAAAATCAATAAAAGAAAACAACCCAAGACACCAAGAAGGCTTCATATTAAGGGAAATTCTAGACACTCTGTATTTATTTAGTAGCAGGAAAGACAATATTACCAACATGAAAAGTAGAATGTCTCAGAAGTGTTTCCTTAGGGAAACAGACATCTATCCTCCCTCCTTTAAGAGGAAATTCTTCATCTAATGTTCAGTTTTGAACTAAATATCTTGATCATAATCGAAGTGAAGAGTGAAATTATGTCTTGAGGACACACCAGGGAACCTCTGAGGCTGAGGGTTTCCACACCAGATCTTTTTTAAGGCTTGAGCAGACTTGGAAATGAGTGTTGGGGTCCAGTAGCCTCATGTATTGTTTCATCACAAATACTCATGTATACTAATGGTATCCTGACACTATGTAATCTGCCTCCAAAATTCCTCTAGTCTGTGCAACCATGACAGAAATTTATCAAAGTATGTCTCTGCTGACAGGGCAGAAGACAGAGGATGCAAACCCCTCCTTTAAAGTAACTTCAGGTTGCAAAGGAAAATGGTTCCCAAGCAGAAAATTTTGTTATCAAAACTGGAAGTCATGCCTAAAATAATTTTATCCTCTATTTTAGAGAAGTGTCGTGTTCTGTCAAAGTTAATGTACACCTGGTGCCAAGGTATGAGAAATGAGCAGTTTGGTCAGATGAAAACCAACAAGGATGTTTGCTCTAAATTTTTCTTGCCTAGTTTTTGTGAAATGTTTGGAAAATATTTTTTAAAAAGTAGTTGATATAAAATTGAAACTTATCTTAATCTTATTTTAAACAGAGATCGATCAGTTCTTTTGATATTCCTCTATGAATAGTATAATCTTTACCAAATATCAGACATATGGGTATGTGTTTTATATTTATAAGAGGAATTAACCTGTCTTTTTGTTAAATGTTTCTACAATCTTCTCAGTGTCATCTGCTGAGCTTGAGCCAGAATCTGGATACAGATACATCTGCTGTGTTCTCGGCGTGTACTGAGGTTAAATAAACCTCTATCAGCCCAAATGACAGAAGCTTGTTCCAGCTTTTCCGGGATTTTCTTTGTCATTTATTTCTGATCTCGCTTAATATGCACAACTTCTTAAAATTCATCACTTCAGAACTCTTCCACCATAATCACTTGGCTCTCTTTGAGCTCTGTTCTTTACAGCACTCACAGTGATGAGTTGTTCCTTCAAACCAAATGGAGTCATAGCCATGTGAAATTCCTGTAATTATGATTAGAATCAATTTCTAAACTTGAAAACCTTATGGAACTTTTACATACCCCCCCCCCCCAACACAGTCTGTATTTTGAAAAAGGTGTTAAAGACTTGCCAATTACCTGTCATTCCTTTGTGTCCTCAGTAAGGCACAATCTGCTACACAACTCCACTGAGGACTCCTGGATGTGTTAATGTCAAACTTGCTATGGCAAAGAACAGATGTGTGGACAGCAAAACTTGTACTGAGTGCCTTGGTGACTTACTTGGCGCAGTATGAAGCATGTAGTACAAATATTGCTGTTCAGTTAAGTCAATATGTGGCCAGTTTTTGAAGAGGTTGCAGACAGATGAATTCAGATTTTGCATTCAAAAAAACTAATATTTATCCAACTGTTCCTGAATCTAAAAAGCCCTGTTTCCCCTCCCTCAAAATAACAAAATTATATGGTTGAACACATAGACACACATAAACACAAGTGGGGAACATAGTAACATCCATTTGAAGAGAAACAGGAAAAAGATGTGGGAAGCTGAGTTTAGCAACTTCTTCATTTAGCTACAATTTACTAGAAATGTACTGTAGCTAATCTCATTTACTTGAAGTTGCAAAAAGCTTTTCTGATTTTCAGTTTATTCACATAAATTTTTAGAGAGTTTTGGTTACAAACAAAGTTTTGGGTTAAAAGTCATCATAAGTGTCCTTTATTCAAATAGCTCCAGAAAAAACAAGGAGGTAAAATTGGTCCTTTTTACATGACAAACAGAGCTGTTTCACTTATACTTTCCTTTATTTGTACTTATATGTGTCAGTTTTCATATTAAAAAAAAAAAAAAAAGTATTTTTTGAAATTAATCAGTGCTTTCAGATGGAATCTATTAGTGTTACAGCTGGTAAGAGGTCAGTAGCTCTGAGCGAGGAAGAGGTGACCGGTCTGGGGAGATCGTCCCAAAAGGAATGGCCTTCCCGAGGCCCGGTGTCTTTCCTCAGCTACTGGCCAGGAGGGCCCGTGCAGAGGCTGTCAGCTCTTTAGTGATTATCAGCTCGTGATTCCAGCTTAGCTCTGCAGGGCAGCCTCCAGGCCAGACCAGAGAGAGACGAGAGGCTCGTGTAGCTGTTCCGCACGAGGTAGCTTTATTGTTGGTCCGTACTCCTGGTCTGTACTCCGGCAAAGGGGAGGCTAGGGATGAGCGCTCTCTCTCCTGCAGGGGCAGAGGGCTAGCTTTTGTAAGGATACAGGGAGTGGGTGCCAGAGGGTAAAGGCCAATGGGTTACAAAGGATCTGCATAGGGTCTCCCAGAGGATTCTGGGTCTGTCTTTTCTCGCTGTAACTGAAAAGTTAGCTGCCTTCCCAGGGAGTCCTGCTGGGAGATTGCTCCATCTCCTTATCTCAGCAGACATCCCTCCAGGGCAGTGGCTGGGCATACTCTACATATTAGCACTTTTTTTCAAGGTATGTTTTATTTTGGACCTTATTTAGAAGAGGTGAGAAGATGGCCCATTTCCATGTCATACGTGAAATACACATCTTTGTAGTGGACCACCTGATCCAAAAATACCCAATACTTTTTCTCAGAGAGTTTTACTTCCATGCCATAGTGTACCTTCATAACTCTATTATCATAAGCAAGTTGACAAGCAAAGGAGAACTCCATTGGAGTCAACTGTGTTCATTCTGCTAAGGCACAAAAAGAACATGTGGCCCACACATCTTGCAGGACATATTGGGAACTAACATCTCTTTCATATTAAACCTACACAAGGACCTGCATCTCAGACTCTTATCAGCTGCCGTCAGAGATTGATAAAGAACTGTTGGGTACAGATAAACAAGATAGAGGTAATAAATAAAATAGAATCTATTAGTATAAGCTCCTTCCTTGATATCACGCTCACCAGAAGTTGGTCTTTCGTCGAACACATGAATCAGTATATAAAATTATGCTTGCTGTTGGATGCTTGAAATATTAATGTTAACTCAATTTCCTCTCACATCCATTTTAAAATATTTGAAACATATTGAGACATAGGGTGGGGATTACCCAACTAGCTCATAGATCAGAACTTGGATCTGACCTCTGTCTTGTAACATATGCATGCAGAGCTTCATAGCAGGCATTACACTAAGTTTGGCTTCAACACAGGATAAAAAAGTTGGGAAAATACTGCTGTTGTTGAGTTTAACCCTAACAGGGCTCTGACTGCTTCCACAGATAATACCAGCTGAACTTTTCTTTTTCTGCCTTATAACCTGGCTCAGGTGCTGGCAAACAGAAAGAAGATGCAAGGTGGCCACAAAATTACTACCACGGGAAACAATTAATCAGATTCATGTGTCTTGATGAGAGTGGTGTTACTGTACATGTTATAGCTGCTGACACCCTACCCATGAATTTGTTAATTTTTCTAATTGCTGGATGGGTGCTTTGTGGAGATTCCCAGTTTTTATGTTTGGCTGGCCCTAGCCCTGCTTCATTACTTCACCCTTTATACGTACAGGAGTTACAGTACTCTCTCTGCTGTTATTCTGGTAAGGTGTCTGCAGTCCTTCTTTTAGAACAATTAATTGCACCTGAGACATGGGATTGTTTCTGACTGTTGTATTTCCATAATGGAGTTTTACCATTCCTTTTATTAATTGAGTATATAAAAGGCTTTTGCATCTTTCGTGCAGGGGCTATTACCTCTGGGGTTGCTTGAAAAATAATATTGAAATGCTAATTGAACTCAGAAATCCCTATGGCACCAGTGTTAGGTGTCTCTTCTTTGAAACTCAGATACTGCTAACACTGTTGACGATATCACAGTACGTTTTCTATGAATAAAGTGAAAAATTTAGTTGATTGAGCCTTTAGTTGATTTGCTTTTCTGATTGCTAAGCAGTTGATACCACACAGAAATCTTCTTGCCTGTCCTGAGTGATATATCTTTAGGAGGATTGCAAAAACTTGACAATGTTTTTTGATTCTACTCTAATTTGGGGCTCTGGTTTTAACTCACTTGTTGTTTGTCAGAATGCAAACACTAATCTGAAAGATTATTTCTTCCATAGAATGCCCATCAAAACTGATTTTTTTTTCTCAATAAATTGATTATGGTTAGATTTATGTACAATGTTGCTATAATTAATGATTTTTCTTTCTCCTTAAATATTTAATATGCCTAAATATAATTTTTACCTTCTAACTCAACAACTTAAGTAACAAAAATATATGTGCCTATATAAAATTAAGCATGCGTGTCTGCATATATATATATATTTTGTGTATATTTCTGTTAGGTAGATATTTCTCTGTGTATAGAACATTTCAAAAATCAGTAAAATTGACTGGAAACATGATGGAAATTTAGGAATTTACATGTAGGCATCTGTTTTTAAAATATATATCCCCTGATGAAGTGTGTGGATTATATATGGTTTAGTAGGATGGTAATAATGAGGACAAAACAAGAACAGAATATAATATGAACTATTTTTAAGCATATTCAGTTCATATGAAAATAAATTATAAGGTAATTGAAGAAGAAATGTGAAAACAAAGAGAGCAGGCCTTTCTGATTGAATAGGAGGCTACAGCAGGGAATGTCTTGGGGTGACTTTATGATGTTGTATCCCATATTGCTGTTCTATGCCCAGAAATTAATTTTCTGCCTTTCTATGCCTTTAAACTGAGCCTGAGAGGGGGAGACAAGAAACCCAACAAAACTCTTCAAAGCAGTTTGTTTTCAAGGACACAGAGATAGAGACAAGTCCTCTGGCTTCTAACAGCAGCGGCCGGAGCAGGAGGAAGCACTGCTTGCTTTCCAGCCAGCTTTCGGCTTTCTTTTTCTCTGGAGAGAGACAGAGAGTTGAACTTTTGTTTTCCTGGGACTTTGGTTTTTTTTCCCTTTTTTTCTCTGCTGGACTGTTTCAACATCATAATACATTGGGAGGACTTCCCACCAAGGCCTTGGCCCTGGAGGTGGGCCCACCACCCTGTCCCAGCTCCAAGGATGGGGACAGAGAGACTACGGAAGGACTGAAATTTTCCCAGGTTTTTCTCAGCAGAGCGAGAGGTTTTATTATTTAGCATTATTATTCTTTTCATGAGTGTTTGTTAAATAAATAGTTTTTATCTCTTTCACTTTCCTTCGAGGAAAATTCATTTTTCCCAAACCTGGTGGGGGAGGGTGGTTGTAACCTGCCTTCTCTCAGAGGATATATTTCCAAATTTGCCCAAACCGGCATAACACTGAAGAGGAGTAAGGTTTTATAAACTCTGTCCCTACATGCAGGTTAGACTGCACAGAGGCTTCCAGATCTGATTCTGCATACCTACAGCCTGAATGGGAAAGTGTCTATGTGCTACCCAGAAAGAGTCATGTCTCAAGTCCATAACTAGAACTAGTTTCCACTCAGTATCTGCACTCCTTATCTGGTATTGGGCTATCTTGATTTCTTAAAGACCGGGTTTTCAGGCCCTATTTATCAAACTTTCATGACAGGAACAGGTAGATCTTACAGGAAAAGGGTACTACTACGAAAATCCATGTGTCCTAGCTGCATACAATATTTGTGACAGTTTCAGCCCTGCTCACTGTAAGCAAGTTTGGCTAATATTTTGCCCAGTGAGATACAGTAAAAAGTAAGATTCTTCTGCTGATTTGTGATTTAAATAGAAATTGGAGTCCTTGCAATTCACAAAGGCAAAAATCTTCTTGGTTCGGGCAAAATGGCAGTCAGATCACTCTACTAAAGCTTTGGTGAGGCACATGGGCTTGCCACAGATTCTGAAAGATTGGTTCCTGGGCAGTCACTTTAAAGGTTATCTGTGAATACATGAACTTACTAAAAATCAACTCGAAATGAAGCCCACTACAGTAAAAACAAAACGAGTGAAGTTAAGGTTATGTCTGAATACAGCACCAGTGAAAACTATGTGGAAAAACTTTTTCTCTCTCTTTTAAACAAAGGACTGAATATTTGGAGACACTAGAGAAAAGGCCCAGATGTAAACTAGGGGTTAGACAGAAGGTCTTACAAAGAAAAATCTTTAAGTCTAAATGTACTTAATCTATCCTAAATGAAGCTAAAAACCAACTTAATTGTACTGTTTATACAACATCATCAGTGGAAAATACCCTGCACTAGCCAAGATGCCTTCTGAAAGTGCTCTTTAATGAAATAGTTTGTCTTGATGATGATACAATGACATCAGATCAGATAAAAATGCAGCTTCTCCTAGAATCAATGTCTGTGAGTTTGTGACTATACATTCACACAGTCCTACTAAACTGAATCAGAGAAATTAAGCTTCTCCCCAAATGACATTTCTGAAATTTTAAACAGAATTTGATGATAAATACTTTAATTCAGCAGGAAGATATGCAAGGGTTAACTTGGTTAAGGGTTATCTGGTTGGAGTTGTGATTTTAAAGGTCTTTTTCAAACAAAATGATTCTATGATTCTAAATCAATAAAACATGTTAGAGCACAGGGGGAAAAATATAATACTTGGGATCTGAACCATTATGTACTCAGTTTGACAGACAAAGCGTATCTTGTATAATTAAAATAGTAAAATGTGGTGAAATTGGTTTAAAATTTAAAGATAAACTTTTTATAATTGTAACTGACCCAGAACCATTAACTTCATTAGAACTATCCTAATTTAGATCCTCAGTTTCTTTGATATTCATAATACATTTGTTTTAACTGTCAGCACTGCTCCAAAGAAAAATAACAAATTCGATAAACAGTTCAACAACAGTGCTCCTTTTCCCCCAAATAAATACTTTTTTTAAACATTGTCCCTGATTTTAAAACATTTTTCTGGGTTTTTTTTCCCTCTCCTACTTTGTGGTCGTGAATTAAGTGATGCAGTTTTGAGCTTCCTCAGCACTGAGTCACAAATCGTTCATGGAAGAGTGCTTTCCTATAAACAACAAAGTTGGGCTTCAGTGGTTTACAACAATCATTTAAAGAACTTTTAAACACTGGCTTATCCACTGGTGAAGACTACATTTTCCAGTTAAAAGAGAACATTTACTGAGAGATGATAGTGATGTTTGTAGTCGTCTGAAAATACTTCTTTCCTCATTCTGTGTGAAACACGGAACTGTGTGTAGCAGTTTTGCATGACCTGAAGAGCTTTTCACTGTACAAAATTTAAAGAACAGCCACAGAATAAAGATTCACTGACCCTTCTGACTCCAAAACTTCTTTGTGTAGTGTTCTTTCATTTGATCTGAAACCTCCAAAGCTTCTTTTTTCTTTTAATCTGACAGAGAAAGATTTTTTGCTGTAGGATAATCTGTCTCTCTCTCAAAAGAATCATGTTCTGGGAAGTCAATGGGAATTTTGCCTTTGGCCTCAGAGAAGGACTGCTCTGCATTTCTCTTATCCTATTGCTCATAGGACCACATATGGAAATGAGCAAGTAGACACTCCAGTCTGGATTTCCCACAGATTTGCAGGTCTGTGACTAACATTCAAATCAGCTGCTCAGTTCTTCTGACTTCTAAACCTTGACAAATGAGACACAGGCTAATGAACTGCTGGACCTCAACACTCACTGATCAAGACTGCTTTCTCTGTGGGATCGCAATACGTGCCAGTGATTAGACATAACTAGTAATACCCTCTGCTTGCACTAAATCTACTGAGGATGTGGGAAGAATGTATGCATGCCTGTAAGGAGAGAAGAGTTGTAGGTGGGAGTCAGTGGCTAAAGAATAAGCCTGAACAAGACAGAGCAGTCATTTTCATTGATTGCAATGACACACTACTAATTTGATGTAGAATATTTTATTACTTTCTGAGAGAAAATTAAAGGAAAGCATGAACAAAGCATGCTTTTCCACAGTAGATATGAAAGTTTCCTGAGAGTTTCTCACACCGTATACTCTCTCATAATTTCTGAGACTGAAAATATGGGACAGACAAATTAAACTGAAAATGGGACACTTATTTCCAATAAGGACATTTATTAAACATGAAAGTACACTGAATAACAGTTCTTTGCCAATGTTTTCAACCCTGCTGATTAGGACCAGATACTGTTGTGAAAATTGAACTCCAAAGGCTGAACCCCTTATCATGTCTGAAGAGGTTTTGGAAAAGGCGAGGAGTAACTTACATGATGCATTAAAAGTTCTGGAGGAATACAGCTATGTAAATAACCACTGATAGTTAGCATCCTATGACCACTTTAGTGTGACAGTATGTCTAATAGCTCATTAAGGTTGCTTGCTCCTCCAGTTCATATCTTCAGTTATACATGATTCTTTTTAACAACAAATAGTGAAACAACATTCAGAGCTCACTTCATTCATAAACTACATCTACTTTCTTGATGGACTACCATCACAGTGTCTTCCTGATGCCACAGAACCCTAAATGAGCAATTGTCACCCTTTGCATAGCACACCAGAAAGGCATGAGGGGTCCTTTGAATGGCTAAACTCGGTTGGAAGAGAAAGCTCATTAGAAAGACAGACAATGCACATTGATTGTACGTGTTGAGACTTGGCTGTAAACAAGGATTCTCTTTTGTTGTATTTTGTTTAACAGTAGCTGCAAAATTTAAAAAGTCATTACTTGTTGATTTCTTTTTTTCTGAATGCTCTCTGCTCATCTAGTGGCTAGATGACAAATAAAGGGAGTCTTTTTATGGCTGGTTTGCACTAGTTTAATTAACAGCTGCCTCCCAAGGTAAGAATTTTTTAGAGGAAACTCTGTAGTGACAGCATCAACCTTGTTTGCTGATGAATTAATCCTCCCAGCACCACAGGTTGCAGTTTTACCAATAGAAGGTGTTAAGATCTGATTATAAGAGTGCCTCTGCCTGAATTAAGGTGCAAATGAGACCATATGCCAAAGTCAATAGTATGGATTTTATTTAACAGTAAATGTGAGGCAGAGAGCTAGAAAGAAATAGAAAAGAGGGGGACGGAGGGGAGAAAGAGAGAGATCAAGCAGAAGACAGTCACCACCTGTGGAGTCAGCAGCATCCTGTTGGTCCTTCACCCTGGGTTTCTCAATGGTGGGTGGGGTCCCTGAGCTGTTCTTCTGGGAGTATCACCTTTATACAGTCCAAGTTCTGGGCATTTGTGGGGTGGTCACGGGTGCCATTCCTATAACCTGGGGTGGTGTGTATGAGCAGTTGCTTCCTTTTCCACAGTTTGCCACAGTGGAAATTTTTTTCTGGATATATTAAGCGGGATGTGCTAATCAAATTTCACCTCCATCAGACCTGGAATTAGCACCACACTTTCACAAATTTCTCCTTATCTTATGGCAAATTCCTTCTGTGGCGTTGACAGCATTTGAGACAGGCAACTGCTCTTTAAGTCCTTACAGAGGGAACAGAAAGTATCATTAATTGCAAGAGTAAACCCTATTTTCTGTCGTGATTTATTTTTGTGATACTGCATATACCAAAAATAGATTAACACATTTCTTAGTCCAAAATTCTCCTTGAAAAGTCTAAAAAAATAACGAGCTTCACAAAGATGTTTCTTGAAAATGACAAAGTAAAAAATATCAGCTATACAGTTAGATAAGCTGCACGAGACTACTCAGACTCAGCCTCAGCCATGCCAGAGACAGCGGCAGCACCAGCAGTCAACTCAGGCACGACATGTCCAGGTCATTCAACTATATGTCATTTACATCCATTTCAGGAAAGACCAATATATCTTAGAAATAGCAGTTCAATTCACAGAAAGGGCTACAATTCATTAGTTCACAATACTTTTTAAAAGTGCCACCATGTTGTTACGATCTGGTTTAAACTCAGAAAAGCAAAGCAAGTTAAGTCTCTGAGCATAAACCAGAAAGAACTTAGAAGGTTCTAAATATTTCCAGAAATGAGATTAAAACCAAATGAGATTAAATATTATTGCCAAAAAATGGATGTATTTTATTTAATAGTAGAGAGGCAAAGAGAAGGAAAGAGAAAAGAAAGAAAGAAAGAAATAGAAGTGTGCATGGGGGGTGGGGGAACAGGGAGAGGTGACAGGGGTTAGGTGAAAGCACATCACCCATCCGAGGGTCCCAACGACGTCTCGTTGCTCCCCTCCATCCGGTCTGCTGGTGGTGAGGGTCCCCCATTGCTGCCGTGGCCGCACCGCCACACACCACCACACCACACGCCACCATGAGTACAGAACTCCGTGGATTAATATACGCTGTGGGCCAGGTGGGAACGCCCACATCTCCCTTGCAGGGGCTGGCTTGACACACTGTCCCTTGCAGCACTGAGGATCTGTTGCATCATCTCAGGGGCTCTGGTGCAGGGTCTGGGGACCCCTTTGAGTGGGGCCCCTGTGATGGGCCATGTCACCCCCTTCTGCTGTGGATAAGCTTCTGACCACAGGCTTTTCCAAGATACCCAAAGCCTCTCCTTCCCCCACCCTTTGGTGTGAGGGTCTCTGCAAGCCTGGCAGCTGATAACCCTGGGGCTGTGGTCTCTTGGAGGTGTTAAGCCTGTGCTCAGTGAATGTCCCCAGCCCTGAGTTGTTACTTTATCTTCTCTTCATCAGCGAGCAGTGTCAGGCCTCACTCAGGGCCCCATCCAGGGTGCGGTAGTCTTTTTTTGCAGCTTTTGCAATACAGTTTTAAAAGTCCTTCAAGAAAATGTTTAAGTCATAAATTACAATATTTCAGTCTCTGACACATGTATTGTATGACTGCTGGATTTTTTTCTTTCTCTTTCAATTGTCAATACATGATTGCAATTTGAGCATTACTTGCTCATTTCAGATTTATGAAGTATCATGTTACAGATCCCATTGCATATCAGGAAGGCGATACAGCCTCAGCTTCTTCTCTTTATATTTGTATCTCAGCTAAATCTACCACCCATCAGGGGATTAGTTCTTATGCTTTTTGAAAACAGGGGTTTTTTTCCCATGACCAACCGATTGATTAGCTAAGCTACCTGTTTCCCTGCAGTGTAGCATCATAGCATATAAATGTACATGGATACTCATGAATTAGTAAAAGATTACAGAATAGGAGTTGGATAGATTACATGGATATATCAGACACTCTGAAAAATTAACAAAGGGTTATTACCACGTTGCTCTACCCACTGCTACAGTACTGGATGCCCACAATATTTACTGTGGCAAACAAAGTATTGGCGTGTTGATAGCTAGAAATAGAAGAAGTAGATGCAGACATCAATGATGTTGGATTTAATCACATTCATTCATTTCCTAGCAATTTAATCTGCAGAGTCCCACAGTGCCAAGTTGCCCTCCCTTGTTTTTAAACCATTGGAAGACATGAGGCCATTTAAGGTACAAGCAATTGCAAGTGCATGTCAGGCACTTCTACTTTTCATTGACAAGAAACTCTGACTGCATAATTTCCCAGCAATAGCACCAGGTGTAACTTCTAGAAAATGGATGAAAAATAATTGGTGAAGGGTGACCATTGTCAAGAAATAGATTAAACAGGTGTAAAAGAAGAATAAAGAAAGTAACTTTTCCATTATCTTCAAAACTCCTTTGAGACAAAAGGGGATTTTAATGCTGTCCACGTTATTAATTGTTGTCTTCCCTGATGGGGGGAGATGTTCAGATTTTTTGCCAGGAGAAAAAAGGAGGCAAATGGGACCTCATGCTTCTCAGTCTCCAGATAGCTGGTTTTTAATTCTTATCTAAGGAGTACAAGCCACTGACATGGCCTAGACATAGCACAGAGCAGAGAATGCAGCAAGAAGACAACTTATCAAGATTTCACAGCCTTTGTAAAGGTAAATTACCCAATGAAAGCTTAAAATGCAAGATATTTTCACTTTTTTACCAATGTCCAACAAGTTCCTAAATCACGTAGACAGGAACTGCAGAATTCTGTATCCAATCGTCCCAGACCACTATTGATGCAAAATATGGAGTTAGTGAAGAAGGAGGAAGAAGCTTTTAACTACAACTTATCCTCCATTTTGAGGTTTTCTACTTCTATCTATTTACTATGCAAATAGACCGAAAACCTCTAAATTTTTCACCCTGTGATAATCTCACACAGTATTCTATCACCTAATTCACACCATTGTAGATTCAAATTCTTCCCAGAGGCTAGGCAAATTTTCCCATGGACAAAGGTCAAAACCAGTACTGTCCAGGGGGGTAAAACCTGTCAAAACAGGCAGAGAAATATTCTCTGCATTCTGGGTTCCCACAGATTTAAAAAAAAAAAAACTTACATAGATATGTGTTCAATTTATGTGCCTGTATACCTGTAGCTAAAGATACATATACTTGAATATATCTATATCTATATGTATATATGTAAGCAATTATTTGATTATTTAAAAAATTGTCTATTTAAATAATATTTCAAAGTTACAATCTTGTTTCTATTATCTATTTCAGTTTTTCACTGTTTGGAAATATTCTGTGGGAAGATGTCATAATAGAACTAAATTCATTACCTATTGTGAAGATAAAGAAATAACAGTTTAGAAATAATGATCAAACACAACTATATACGTAATTAAAATAGTCTCCTTAAAACTATGATCAAAGATCTTATCATCAGCTGCTAATGAGAGAACACTTTGAACCTGATTATAAAAAATATTTTATAGATATGTATCTATATTAATATAACCATGCAAGCACATACATGACATATATAGTCATTTTATAATATATTTCTAGTAATTGAAAAAACTAGGATATTTGATTTAAATGTTCCTTGGTGTCAGCCGGTTCGCATTCCCATTACTTGTAACATTTAATCAGAAAGCTAGATTTTCCATGGAAATCTTAAAACACTTATTTCTACCTGAAAAGATGAAAGTGTTACTTTAAACTTTTAATGGCATCAATATTAGGAATTAATTTTCCTTAATTTGTTTATTTCATCCCTGCTCTCATTTTCCGCTTTGCTCGTTAAATCAGTGTCATTGACATGCTCATAATGCTTAAAATTATTATGAAGATTGTAAGAAAACATATCTATCAGCATATGCATATAGAACACATTACCAGCACAGCATGTTGGAGAATGCAGTTTCAGTTTGTGACAGACTCGAGCATTTCAAAGTTCCTATGTAACGGTGGGAAATTTTCTAAAAGAAATTCTGGAGAGGAGTTTCTCAAGACAACACAAGATATGATGAAGCAAGTCTCACTTTTCAGTCTGAACCACTTTCCATTTGAACCACTGGACAAGTCCTTGCACTAAGACTCTACCCTAGCACTTTTTGGTTCCCAGACCAAGCACAGATCCTTTCACTAATAAATCTTGGCTAAAATCAGTGCATAAAGTAATTTCAGAGTCTGGTAGGGAAAGGTATGGGTTCTTCTCAAGAAAGAGCTTTGACTTTTAGCAACAAGATTTGTTTTTCCAAATTTCAGAAATAATATTTTCTTTTGGTCACACTATTAATTTATGAAAATAAATATAATTTTTGAATTGCATCTTTATAAAAACAGAAATAAAATATTTAAAATAAATTTAAAAACACTAAACATGCAAAACTCTTAACTTACATTACTGCACAGTGTGTTTATACAGGAACTGCTTTACATGGTTAAGGAGAGATGTCCAGTGCAAATGGGAAGCTGGGATATCCCCATCAGAAATGGCAGACGATATCCTAGGAGCCCTGCAGGTTTCTGGAAAGGCACATAGAAACCAGGAGCCTTGAATGGCAACTAGACTTCTTCCTAGCAGGACCCAATTTGCTCTTCCTCCCCACCCCTCTCACAACCACACCCCCATTTAATTTAGGCCTGTAGCTGGGATGCATACTCAGTTTTTTATCTTCCAACCAATTTGACGTTGTTAATGTGACCTTCAACCTGGTGTTTCTGTGTTCCAAGTGCTGGTTCAATTTTGTTAGGATGACAAAACTCATAACAAACAAGTGTAATTGTTGAGATTGTTGTAGGCAGCAGCTAAGGATTCAGGAGGAAAAATACTGACATGAGAAAACCAGAGTCAGAAGGCCGCAACTCAGCAACACTGAGGATGAGCCAACATCAAGGCACAACAAAAATCACATTTCTGATCCCTGAGGGCTGTCTGACCAACAAAGACCTTTTGGGTAGGGGAGGGGGTAGAATATTTATGCTTCAGCTGGTAGTTGATCAGCTCTAGTTGCTTTTTGTGTGTGTTAACCAAAAGGAAAACCAATTTATTTGTACTGTCAAATTGCACTCCTTCTTGTAGAGCCACTATTTACATAGTAAATGTTGTCAGAGGTTACTTTAGGATCCTAAAACTGTATTTCAGCATTTCAAAAGCCTGTGTTTCAGATGAATCAAGCATTTTAACTTCTCAATGACTTCAGTAAGTAGAAAAATGCATTGTTTTTTTAGCTCTGCAATGAAAAGAAATTTTAAGATACGCATCTGTGAAAAGATTCATTGTGAAACCCGAGCTAATAATTCAGATAAGCCTCATCTTAATGAGGCTAAAAGCCAAAGAATCAATTTGTAGAAAAGCTCCCAAAGCTTTGTTCTTGGTCAACAGCTGAACTTGGTTATCTTAGAGGTCTTTTCCAACCTTAATGATTCTATGATTCAGTAATCTGACTCCAGAATAAAACCAAATTTAAGAAGATGTAACTCAAAAAGTAATTTTGGCATAAAATTAGTAAGCAATTTAAAAAGTAAATAAATTCAAAATGTAACAAAACAGTAGGAAGTTGTCATTATAATTGTAATTTACATGTTTCATATTTTTCTTTCACATGTAAAAACAAAAGTGGTTCTATGAAAAAGATTTGTAGAGAACTTGGAGGCCATTTGTGGCAAGACACTGCAGTAGGATCATGTTTCAAATGTTGAATTAGTTATTTAAGAAGGAAAGTGGCTGTAATGATCCACTGTTTCCACAAGATAATTGTTTGGTCAATATGGTAATATCCCAAAATAATCCTCATTCACTTTAATGTCACCTATAGGAGCCTGGTACAATTGGAAATATTGATTAGAGCAGAGGCTATTACGCCAAGATACAGGCTATGAAATGTAGCAAGAATTGACTTGTATTCTTCTGTTTGGCTTTGTATGAATAATGCTTGGCTTTTTATGAATAATGATTGTATGAAATGCTCTCTAACACAGCACACTCATACTACCCATGGTGTCTGCTCGGCTTACATCTGGCAGTTACTGACTTTTTTTTGGTCTGTGCCATGATGAAAATTGGAAAAAGATGTAAAGAAGAATATATTAAATAATGCAAATATAATCAAGGAAGAAATGTAAGATGACCAGTTTGAAAAGTAGCATTCTGTTCTTGTTCCACATAGGTCCTGGTTAAGTAGATTGCTATTTCATAGTGCCTGAAGTATTTCAGGGTGTATTTCAGCTCAAAGTGTTTTGTGCAGGGGCAAAGTAACAGCAGCTAGAAACACACAGAATCTAAACTATTATCAATATATATTAATGAAATTTTCATGCCCAATTTCTTTTCAAATAGTTATTTGCAAAAGACATCTAATGTAACTGCTGAAAAATATCTTTATTTTTCTAAATTATTGGCAGAACACTTACACATTTTGTGATGCTTTGTGGTTTTGTTTTTCTTTTGCTTGTCTTCTAGGGATTTTTTTAATCATTCCTTCCATATGAAGAAATATGTGGAATTTGCATAAAATACATGAAGCAGTCAATAAAACAAAGCATGGATGAAGGCTACAGAGATTTCTCTGTCCACCAGTGTCTATATAAATATAAAAGTACTTACTGAGAAAAACCTTTAGCCTGATACTTTTAAATCTTCATGCTGTTTCCAGTATTTTATTCTTCCCCTTTTCCCTTTCTGATTCAGACAGTCTGAGTATCTCTCAGTAGTACACAATCTCAATGAAATTAATCAGATCAACATGCTTCAACTTTCATTGAACATGTCAGGATAGGGCAGTCTAAAAAAGAATGCTGCTTGTTTAAATTTATTTAATCACTCATGCATTGATGTTTCTATTTGAATTTTGTTTTATAGAACTTTTCATTTATTTAGGAGTTTTTTAGCATACATTTCTGCAATAGAAAGGCACTGATAAGAAGGCTTAGCTGTAGTTTCTAGCCTACAGCTATATTTCTAACTAATTGTATGCTGAAAAAATGAATGCATAGTGCATTCCTCCTACTGTATGTTGATCTGTAGTTAACTTTCTCCTGACACTTGTGAGAATGAGACCATTCAGAACTAAGAGTCTCTTCAATAGGAGAAATCAGCTATCTGCAATAATGGTGAAATCCGAAATATACTTCAGAGTGATATGTACAAGTTCTCACCTAGCAGTTCAAGAGAATTGTGATTCTGTATCACAGAATCATCACCGATCACATATTGCAGGATAATTTGATGCTTAAATTGTGGTGATTTCTCTCTTCTTGGTTCTTTAGATTTAACTACATTTTCTTTGGTGTTTTTTGGTTTGTTTGGTTGGTTGATTTTTGTTTTCTGTAGAAAATAGTACAAATAAACATGAAAATAGAATTCTAAAGTTATTGTTTAAAATCCACCTGCTACTAGGCTGTTATAACTCCAGAAGTAATTTTTTCCCTAACTATCAATCTGTATTTTAGAATGAAATTCACTGTATGTTGTATTTGATTTTTGTGTGATTAGGATGATCTTTGTTCAGCATAGATCAAAGTGTAGGAAAATATGCAATTGAGCTAATCAGTTACACCAGACATTGTAGAGTATGCATAAATATAATATTGACACATTTAGTAATGCATGAAAAAGTTAAATGGAACATAGTGAAAGATTTTAACAGGTCTTAAATTATATTGATAATATTGCTTTGTAGCCATGATGGTAAAGGAATATGGAAGCTCCTTTATGGATCAATTAACACCTTTAATTAAAGGGATAATTCATGAGTCTGTACTCTGTCAGTTGACCATATGATAAGTAATTGTCTCTCCTAATAATTTGCTTTTCTTAAATGGCTTGCAAAAATGTATTTATTCCGTAATAATACTTCCATTCTAACTGCTGCACTGTGTATGATTTTGTACAGTACATGAAATATATTAGGCTGGTTTGCAAAAAAAACCCCAAACCTTCCATGTAGAATAATTAAGGTTAGCATATTGGTGTTTACTTCCTTTTAATAAAACAATATGCGAGTGTGTGTGACAGTGTTTGTGCATGAAATCATTAATCAATTTCCTTGTTTTGTCTTCTTTTTTTAACTCTTTGATTCCAGGCAAACTTCATTTCTCACTTTAATTGAATTTGATATTGTATTTACTGCCTTTAAGTTATTGGAACTCATGATAATCATTCAGGTGGGTGGGTATATATATAAACTCTGTAGATGGATCTAGAGTATTTTCATGTTACAGATGATGGCAATTACTTATCAGTTTAAGAGTGTAAAAGTCACCTTTACAGGAAAAGTCAGAGTGAGAACATTAAAACTCTTGCTGTGATTAAAAATTCAGAACCAAATCCTTACATGGTGTACATGACTACTGGGTGGATGAAATTAATCTTCTCTACTCTAAAAATTCTGTATAGTCTAGTCTTCTTCACTTGTCTTGAGTTAATGGAGGAAAAAATCCAATTTCCAGTGGGTCACTCTGTGCTTTTGCTTGTAGAATTCCTTGTGACTGAGAGGGAGTACCACTCTGGAAGGTTTATTTTTCTGTACTGACTTCTGTAGTTTTCAGTAGCAGTTTGTCAGATGATGAGACACCTCCAAAATTTAACTCTTAGGCAGCTTTTGAATGATAGACACAGTGAATACTTATTTTGATATGCATCTTCAGAAGCAAGTCCATTAAAATGTACAATCTATCTTTCAATATCTCCCTTGAGCATACTTAATCAATTGAACTCTGCCCATAAAGTTGGGAGAATAATTTCATAAGAGCATGTCAGAGGACCTTTCATGTAATGGTTTTTTATTTAGAACCCAAGATATGAAAGCCTCAGGTAGAGAGCTTTAAGAATGATAAAAGGAAAAGCAAGGCACTGCCCCCACAACCCAGTTGCTTTTAAATTCCTTTTAGGACATGTTGATATATACAGCTCCAAAGTCAGAAATGTTAGCTTCACTCCCAGAGACATTTGTTCCATCACAACCTTTCCATGCATTAAATTCACATCATAGCCTTTAAAAAAAAAGCTGGTGGATTAATCTTTCCTGAGATAAGCCATCTAACAGAAGAATCAAAGTAAGCTGGCTATCTAAAATCTGCTAAGTTTTGATATCTGCTCTCTGTCATCACAATAGTCAGCTTGACAAAACCCAGTAAAAAACTTACAATGGGATAATACTCCTGAAAACCAGATTGCATTTTACATTTCATTGGTATCCTATTTGCAAATGCTTGGACATTAACTTGTGAGACAAGCAGCAAGATCATGCAAAACTTGAATTAATTGTAGAACAAGAACTTTAATTTTCACAGAATTAAAAAAGATTACATTGGCATTATGCTTAGAGCGTATCAGTCTGAGAGCTGAATCCCTTGCCTCAAGGAAAAAAATTCAAAGAGAAACTAACCAGAGGATGAAAAAAATTATTAAAAATTAGTTGCAGAGAATGGGTATTTTACCTGGAGATCACAAAGCAAAATATTGTGTATTGATTTGGTTCAGTGTGGAAGTTGCATTGTATGTTTCTACATAAACATATGGAGACAAGTACAGGTGGGAGCATACATAACTCCCTCACACACTCACTCACAAACACATGTACACATACACACATTTCAGTTATAGCTGTAATCAAAGATTACATATCTGTTTACTTCACTGATTCAAAATTAGATAGAGAAGATCTCTGTCTTAAGGGAAAATAAAAGTTCCCAGAAGTGACAGCTGTAATATAGCTTGTCTGCTTTTCATCTTTTCAGACTGGTTTGCAAATGTTTGTTGAGAAATGAGAGATGATATTATCAAAACAAACAAGCAGTTCTGACAGGAGATAAAGCCTTATTACTTCTACTGTTTCTTTCTTTTCTGCATGTTTGCTGGACAAAAATCATAATTATCTGAAACTTTCCCTAAATCCTGTGACATAGTTTTGATTGAAACTCATATGCTTCCACTCTGCTTTTTTCATTAAAGGCATGTTGACCTTCAAATGATACAAGGTGCTATAAACATTTTGGCACTCATGCTTACCAGGAGCATAATACATAATACATAATCAGTTGCCTGTCAAACTCTCCTTGTATTCCTGTTCCTTGAAACCTACATATCACTAGCAAATATATTCTTTACAGTTTTCATGAAAGCATCGGAGGTATACATTGGGTTTTGGTAAGTGCTACAAAATAAAAGGGCTGTACAAATAAGAAAAAAAGTGCACAGAAGCCACACAACCAGAATTCAACTTTGGCAAAGGTACATAGGGCTACCAAAAAAAGACTGTGAAATAGATCTAAGATTTTCATCGTCTCTGCTGACGTACTCAGTAAGGGCAAGTTCATCAACTGAGAGATTCACAGATGTCAAAATTACCCAACCAGGTGCTCATTAATAGAGCAGATGCTCTAAGTTAACAAGAGCAATGGAAGGTTTATGGCCCATTTTTGTCTTGTTCACAAAATAAATATAATCATGGACAGTGAGGTACTAAAGTGCTCATGCAAATCGGTTTGTAACAGACTTAAAACAGAGCTTATGAAAACCAAAAAAACCCCCTCAAACCTATACTGAGTAGGAAGCTGACTACGCAAGCCACAAATCTTTGTGAAACTGCTTTGTGTGACTGAACAGAAAATACTTGTGTGAACCGAGTCAACTGTATGTTGCACGTGAATTAGCTCATTATTGATGTGATTTGCTATACTGTTTGAAACTATATCCAGGAATGGCACACCTCAAAAATAAAAACTGAAAGCAAAAAACCAGCCAGTGTGCCTCTTGTCAATATTTTCCAAAATGAAACTGTTCCTTACAAGAGAGATGAGTGGATAAAAACTAAAATCTGCAATACAAGTGCAAGTTGCAATAAATTATCAAAATTAAGAGAAGCTTCTTACTAGGTGAAAGACATGAGAACTTTCCTAACTCTCTAATTATTCAAGTTGAGGTGCTGAACATCTTTCTGTGGGTAAAGCACCTTCATTTTTTGTACACTTTGGTTATTAATATTGTTACTGTGCATTTCTTGTTGCATTGCTTTGTGCTTTCAGTAAATAGTTATTTCAACCCATAGTCTCTGCTTTTGTCCCTTTCTCCTTATGGGAAGGGGTAAGGGAAGGGCAGTGGCTTTTTTGGAATTTAATTTCCAGCTGGTGTTAAAATCACCACACATAATTTATGAAAAACATAAGCCTAAGGTATTTTACTTTTTTAAAACCAGTCTATAAATCCAACTGTAATTAATTCTTGAATCTGGTAAAATTTCTGGCTACTTTCCAGAGAATTGACATTCCAACAGGAAAATAGAATACCTTTATTATAGCCGTCCAGTACAGGAATAATTTTAAGGATTTGTTTTATGATTCCTGGGAGTTGCTGCACGACTAGCAATATTGTTTGGAGATTTTTAATCAGGCCCAGTGAAGCAGATAAGTTCAGTGAAGAATTTCATAGTGTCTCTGATTATTATATCTCAGACTTTCAGTTTGTGACACTAACAAAAAGGGAAAAAATCTTAATCTTTGCTCTTCACCACTATTATGTAAAGAAACTACTCAATGTAGTCACATAACAAATATAATTGAATGCTTCTCAAAATGGAAAAAAAGAAGAAAATTTTCCATGTTTAGCCATTATACATTTTACTAGTATTTTTTTAGAAAGCTGACTGCAACTATAGAACAGAAAATATTTGGACAGATAAATACTTCATTTAGGCTACCATTTGTATGGTCCTTAAGAGAAAAGAAGACATCTGCTTCTAGGGCATGGAATAAACTGCTAATATTTACCAGAAAGAGAGTAAAGTTCAAGGAATGTTGAGATTATTATCTTGTTAATCAGAATTTTATACTCTAGAATACCTTCAAGAAATGGGAAAATTCATTTATTTGTTCTGTTAAGTTACTGTTAATTGTAGCTATTCAAATTTCTAGTATGGTAAAATGATGTTGTGGACATGAGTGGTCATTCTGAAGCTGGTAATGATAAAAAGAAATGAAATTACTGATTTTCTTTGGAAGAAAACAGTTCAAGAATGAATAATTAATGAATGCATTAGTGTAACCCTAACACATTTTAGACTCTATTAGGCTAGGCTGTAAAATTTATTTGACTCTTGTATACCTTGCATTAAAAATGGGAATGCATACACCTAACAGACTGAAGCAAAAAATGTTGCACAATGGAAGCTAATATGTATAATTTTCCTGCTTAAGTACCTGATTCCATAGAAAAAATATGCTTTGTATATATGAATGCCAGTAAAGGATGCTGTACCAGAAATATGAAACAATATAGATTGTTTTTCCATTGATTATATTCTATTTCCCCACTTATTTTTGTTACCAGCTGTATATATTTAAACTCAACATGGCTGAAGCACTCTTTGCAAAACAAGCTCTTTATAGATGCAGAAAATATTATCTTTTTCTATCAATGAATGGTCTAATACAGAATATGTCAGTTGCATTGCATCTGGGAAAAGCCAACAGCTTCTAATCACCTGAAAATAAAGTCTGCAGGAGGTAGTATAAGTGCATGAATGCAATGTGATATAATGAAGGAAATGAGCAAAATTAAAACCATACAGACACTGCAGGAAAATTCACAAGGAAACATAGCATTATTGCCATTTGCCAGCTACTCTATCCCGTGGTATAAAAGAAATAACAAAGGGCAGTTTCTACTTTTTTAGGTCATCTTAAACTGATCCACAGTCATACTGCAGAAACAATACAAGGAAATTTCTTAAGGAATTGTAAAATCCAAGGGGCTAAAAAATCCCAAACATATCAGGAAACCTGTCTCCAGAATTAACACCAATACGTTCAGTAATCACAGCTGTAGCTTTAAATTCTTATTCTTTCTCTCATTTCCATCTCTACAAGACATAGAGAATGACCATTAGGTTTTCAGTTGCTTTGCACAGCTATTCCTCACTTGATCTCTGACTTTTGTACCTTCATAATATTACATGAGGAAATCCAAATTATTTCTCCCGTGAATTATGTTCTGATTTTCTCTGTAATTTCATACTTATTACTTTTTTTATAATTTTATTGTCTGAAAGGGAAGAATAAATGTGGTTTTTTTCTTTTGTTTCTTTTGTTTCTTTTTTGCAGTCACTTGAATGCATGAAAGTGAGTTAAGCATTTTGTTGAATGTTTTGGTTCACAGAAAAAGTTATCTGCTATGTATGCTCAGATAACATACTCAGCACTTGAAAGTTCAAGACAAATGCTTGAAATTATCTGTGTCCTATAAGGCAACACATTGTTGACACTACCAGTGGCATAAATAGTTTTTACATGGAGATTCAACCTACTTTTTTCAAGTATAGGTAGAAAAATAAACACACACAATCCTTGTTTCTTATTACATATTTGAATATATAACCATATATAAAACAGAAGTTTGGGGGGAACTCCATTG
This sequence comes from Corvus moneduloides, assembly GCF_009650955.1. Lineage (NCBI taxonomy): Eukaryota > Metazoa > Chordata > Aves > Passeriformes > Corvidae > Corvus > Corvus moneduloides. The sequence goes on along the minus strand of NC_045476.1, from coordinate 92,882,889 downwards.
AAAAAACAATTCATTTAAATAGAAATTTATGATCATATGTTCCAGGAGGGGTGCCTTCTCAGCCATGGAGTATTATGTTCTATAAAAAACATACAAGAGAATCTCTGTTGAGACTATATAGAGCAAGAGATGTTGTTTTGCTAAGAAATAAAACTTTCTGCTGAAGGCAGTCTAGATTATCTTACTCCACAAAAAAATTACTTTAGAGAGGAAGTTTTAACAGACATAGCTCCTTTACTCAGAGGTTGTTTTAAAATACCATCTCTAATTTTTTACTGAAATCATAGAAGTGAGCCAATTTGTACCTCATAATATGATTTAAGACTATATTTTTTAAAAATCTAATATAAAAAAACCCCACCAATCTTTTTTCCTTCCTATTTTTCTTGCTGGTTAGTTAGTGTTGGAATGGGCCCTATGCAAAGTAAATGGCTAAAAAGAAGGCTTTTAAAAGGTTTGAGTCTGCCAACACTTGTTCCAGTAGTGTTTTTTGTACCAATCCTCTATTATGAAACTGGTAAATTGGGAAATAATTTCTATATTCTTTGCAAAATTTTATAAATCTTAATGGGAAGACTAGACTCTTACTATACAGTATATGCAATACTCTTACTATACAGTATATGCAATATCCACAGAGACAGGGATTTTTTATCCTAAAAATGTTTTCAATTTAAATTGATTTAGTCTTCAAAAAAAAAAAAAAAATCAGAAAGTTATCATCATTATTAATGGTTCCCAATAGGGGAACTAAAACACAGGAGGTAGTGGCTGACCCAGATCCATAAAAAGATGTCTCCCAAAAGAGATGATCTAGAAATTCCTGATTTCCTGATTTCATTGTAATGATTGTACTTAAAGACAGTGTCCAAAACAGCACATGTGGCATAACTGAAAAGTTAGGAGGCAACTCGTGTGGACCACACGTGTCAACTCATGAGATGGAAGCAGCAATGCAGAGTAACTACTTTGCATTTTGTCAGGCAGTGTATTCTTGTCCTGGGTGCTCCATGTGAATGGTGCCAGCTCATACTCTCCATAGGAAAATGACTGAGTGTCCTCTGTATAGCTTATGCACAAGAGACATTAAAAAAAAAGGGGAAAGTACTATAATATTAACTAATGGGTAGTGAAACTGTCACTGGGGTCTTTCTTGCATTAAGCAACATGGATGATAGAAATCTGATTGTACTATCCACCAGCAGCAGTGACAGAAACTAATTCACAACAGACTGGAAGTTTGTGTTGAGCAAGTCCCACTGATCACCTACTAAAACCAGGAAGCATCAGAATTTGGCCTGAATGAAGTGAAAATCAAAACAATTCAAAGCCTTTTCTCAAAAAAGCATTAGAATTCATGACAGGTGTGATTTAATCAAGATCAATACTGAGATTAGCCAAATTATGTGATGTTGCTGAAAAGCTGAAAAAGCAGAAGAAATAAAATGTGTTCCCCCTCAATAGGAACTGTCACTTTAAAATAAAATTATAATAAAGCAACATGAGAGTTGTTGCAGGAAAGAGGCCAGCTAACCTCAATATCAATGACAGTAGTGAAGTAAAATTAAACTGAGAGAAAAAAAGTGTTATTTGCAACAGTTACAGAAGTCTCATGAGTATACAGTATACATCTTGCTTGGATACCAAGTACTAGTTAGAGCCGATCACTGCTCCTTAGAGAACATTCCTGACACCCTGATGCCTTCTGTACTGAGAAGTCTGCAGTGCAAGGCCACACAATTACAAAGGTCTGATGTGAAAGTAATACAGAATCCCAGAAGTGAAATTCCTGTAGCAGTTTCCCTTGCAGCATTTTACAAAGGACAAAATATGAAAAAAAATATTCAGATGAACAGATGCCTCTGCTATTAAAACACTTGCCAAGCACTTAGCCAGTAGAAAAGTGTCCTCTGAACAGTGTTAATAAATTATAGAAAGCCCATGGAAAAGGTTGGTCCCAGGGCTACCAGAAATTAGTGGCTTAAAAGAGTTGTATGTGAAGGATAGTTCAGCTCTAAAGGAAGATGTATTATGATTCTCAAGATTATATTTGCTGTCATTCAGTATAACACAGATGGGTACAGTTCCTATACTTCTATGGAAGCATAGAACAAGGAATAGATAGGGTGTTGCAAAGCTCAGGAAAAAAAACTGAATGCACCTTTTTCATGATACATCACGCAGGGCTGGCTCCAGATCCCAACACAATTGAAGTCAACACAGGCACCATCATGAGATAATACTATGGCTGCAGCTACAAAAAGTAAAATTCCAGGTGTGTAACTTAAAACCAGCAAGCACACAAACATCCTAGTGCAGTTACTCAGCAGTAACATAGGTAATAGCTACTCCAAATAACCTGTATTTACAGGAGGGATATGTTGCATCTCTTGGCAGTAAATGGCAAAAACACTGTTCCTTTAAAAAGAGAAATTAAAAACTCCTCCAATATAGCTTTGCTGGCATCAACATAGGTCTTTGAAACACCTGTTACACAACCCATTTTAGCTTACATCATGTTGAATGGAATTCAATGTGTTATGAGGAAACACAATAAGTACTAAGAGAAAAGAATGCACTATTTGGCTTATGTATGTGATTCTTTGGGAATATAAATGGCAATAGAATTTTTTGAATACAAAATTTATTTTTTTGAATATCTATGAAAAAAAGAAAGCTTCAACACAAAACCAGCTTCTCTCCCAAGTAAAAAATATCAAGAAACATTAAGAATTACTAAATGAGGTGTGATTCCAAGTGCAGGTAAGGGCAACAGATGCCATTTTGATTAAGTCATAAAGACTTATGTAAAAAGCAGAAGACCTTTAAAAATTATAAACAATCTGCTGAGGATGCAATGATCCATAAAATCAGAGAAAATTATATATTTAACTAGTAGAGTTTAAAGAAACCTTATTCAGTATGAATTCCCTCAGACAGTTCAAGAAACTTTAGGGAGTTCTTTAAAATTATGGGCAGTAAAATGGAAAATAAAAAACATTTGTCCACTGATGGGACACTTGATAACTCATGCTTGAAGATGTGAATTGATGTGTAATAGTAAGATATTTATTCAGATAAAGATAATCCTTGTATGAAGTGTTTTGTAAAATACTCTTAAAACAAGAGCATTTTGGGCTTTAAACAGTAGTGGATTATTCAGTGAGGACTGTTGTAGTGATCCCATTGCTACAAATGAAACACCTGCAATTCTCTACTGTAGTTTCTTTGCATCATCTGTCAAACATGGAAAAATAGATCCTCCCAACTATGAAATATCCCCAAAACCAAGCTTTATTGTTGCTAGACAATTAAGTGCTAGTTTCCTTTGGATGCAATTTATTCATGAATTTCTGCTTTCCTGTGCCTTTGTGTCTCTGAAAGACTGGAAATTTAGTACAAGCAGGCCCCCTCTGTTTTAATATGAAGTTCTATTTCTTTTACCTCATTTTTTTTTTCCTAATATAAACACGTTTTATACCTATGATTCACATGTATAAGAGACTAACCTTTCTTTGCCTATCCATTTCTTTAAACTCCTCCTAACAGATGAATATATCATAACGAGTAAGGATACAGCTCAAAACTTATAACACATAGGTGATAGTTATGAGACCAAAAAAAGCTTGATTTCATTATTAAGGTGAAGTGCACTGAGAATGCTTACAGCAACATGGTGTGAGCCCTTCCTGAACACATCAAATCTTCTTACACTTCTTTCAGGGCTAGTGGCCCATATTGGTCATCATGATATAGATGATGCCTCACACTGAAGGCATTTTTATATGAAATGTTCATAATCTGGAAGTATTTTAACATGTTTAATCCCCATATTTTGGAGTTACTGTACTATTTGGTTTATATCTTTTGTATTTGCAACTAATCAAATTTTTCATGTAGTTATGTTTTAATAAAAAACAGGACTAAAAATACTACAACTCAATTTTCCATCAAGAAAAGAGGGAAAAAAAGAGATTTCATGACATACATCACTCAGACAATTATTTCTGCAATTATTATCTTACAGTGTCAAATGGTCAACAGAAACAAGAATAGAATTAAATTCTTATCTAAGAATGACCTTAATGTCAAGAGCTTTTCAGATACGATTGACCATCTTTCTTTTTACTGAGGTTAAATGCAGCTAAGCTGTCTAGAATGACTTGTTGGAACACATCCTGCTTCCTGTCCTCAATATCCCTTCCAAGCAGGTGTCCCTCTCCTATGCTGAAAAACAAATATTCATCCAGCATATTCTGCTGTGTTTCAGTAAGTCCTTCTGTCATGAGAGCAGCTGAATACATGGGGCCAGGAAACTGGGTAGATTCTGTAAACACTTGTAAACCACTAGAGAATATTAAATCTGGCTTTCCTATTTTGTCAGTACTCCTGACCTGTGTTTGGTATCTTCCCAGAACTTAATTTGTACCCTTGTTTTCCATTGTGGTGCTAAATGTGATAAATGTGATATTTGCAGTGTGATACAGACACAAATGCATCCTGAAATAGATTGCAAAGACAGGAAAATTGAAAAAAATTCAATCACTGCAGCAAAGTGTACTATTGTAAATGTGATGGGTTTGACGGTTGTTAATATCTCTAAGTACTCGAAGGAAGAGAGACAAGGTACAAGAAATACTGATATTCTATTACGTGCGTTATTAAAGAGAATTTCCCCTGAGTTTGTACTAATTCTATTCATTTCCCCCATGCCCTAAACCAAGCTTTTTACCACATAAACAAAGAGTTCAGAAGAAAATTTTGTTACAAACACAGGGGTTATACAAGTGTGCCTGCTTTTGCTGCTTTTCTCCTAGGCAGTCCTCTCTACTCAGTTTCCTTATTCTGACCAGAGGGATTACTAGCTTAATATCATTTAGTGAATTACAAAACATTTATAAGCCTGTTTACGAGTTAGTGTGTTCAGACTATAACAACATATGAAGACAAGTTCAGACTACTTCAGAGAAGTGTTTTGTTCCTAATGTTAGGGAAAATATGAATAAAAATTAATCAGATTTTGATGAAGAATATCAAGTTTTTTATCTAGTCATTATTGTGGCCTCAATAGCACATGTTGTTTGGGGACTAAATTGTGTCTGAAGATTCTTGCTTACTCTTACATATATGTCAGATAAAAAGACTGACTGAGAACCATGTGGACTGAAATACCATGGGGTAAGATAACCCATGGATACAGCCTTATTCTAAATGAAATAATGAGGTTTTCCAGTCAGTGAGAGATGAGTAAACTCAGCAAGAAGACATAGACTATTGCAAGAGCTCAGGCTCTTTACCTCTTCACCTGAATTCACCTTGAATTAATTTCCAGCTTAACCCTAGGCAATATCATGGCAGACATCCTAGTTCAAATGGGCTCTTGGTCTAACAAAAAATTGCATGGGCTTGCATTTGATTGCAGAACTAGTATCTACTGAAAAGAAAACTTTTTTGATATCTTCAGAGAAATTATATTGAAAGCTGGCTGGGGGGTGCCTCTCCACTTTGTATTAGGTTAGACATTAGGAGGAATTTCTTCATGGAAAGGGTGGTCAAGAATTGGAAATGTCTGTGCAGGGAGGTGGTGGAGTCCCCATCCCTGGAGATGTCCAAGGAATGATTGGATGTGGCACTCTGTGCTCTGGTCTGGTTGACAAGGTGGGGACCGGTCACGGGTTGGATTCCATGACCCTGGAGGTCTTTTTCAACCTCAATGATTCAACGATTCTGTGTTAGTGAGCAGGGAAATACAAACTTCAGGAAGCCTACAAAATAAGTAAATTGATTAAATATGAAAATTATTGTTCAAGAATTGCAATCACTTTTGCAACACAGAGGAAAAACTTGGAAGTTTTTGTTCTGACAAAAATGCACAGAGGTAAACACAAGACAAAGATAATTTCCAAAATTGATTCTCATTTAAAAATTTATTTTGATACTGAAGCACATCTCTATCATAATACACTGCAAACAGTTTATGTCAACTTAGAACACCTCAAAGTATTTAAAAGATGACTTTGACCTGATAGTGCTGTTTAGAAGCAAGTCTCAACATCAATTTGTCAGAAATAACCAAAATCATGAGTGGAGGTTTAATAAAGAATGTACCTGTCGTAAGTCACCTATTAAGTGTACATTTACAATTTGCATTAAATGTTGGTTTCCTCATGAGGACACGTTACATTACTCTGATCATTCCAGAAATCTTTATGTTCTTTTTATTTTATACTTTCAATTTAATTAATTTCCTTCGACTTTCTCCTTTCTGGCAAGATTTTCTGTGAGGTTTTAGAAACATTATCATCTGAATTCAAATCTTGCCAATATTTATGGAATAATTCCATGATTAATTGATTTTGCCACTTATAATAGTTTATAGATTTCAATTTAGAAAAATTAAACTGCATCTTTATTATAATAAACTCTGAAATGTCCTTCTTTGAAGAATCAGAATGTTTCAAGATCAATCCTGGCATGAATAAAAAAATAAATTCTCACTTACTCTTTTCGTATTATTTTTTTAAAATGCAGCAATGTTCCTAAAGAAAATGAATGTGCTGTGTGATACTGTTGAAGGTATACCACAAAAGATATGATAAAGGCAGCACAGGACTAACGAAGTTCCATAAGAATGCAATGCATCACCACTTTTTCTGTATAATTGAGCAAGATTTTTCTTGTTCTCTTTAGAGTTTCTGACTGAATAACCATACAGAAAGAGGTAGAAAATAATATTTCTTTCTATGCCATAGTGGAGACACTAATTTTCTTCAAACTACTGATAAGAGTTTGAACGTGTGCTAGATTCACTTTGTCTGAGAACCTTTTGCTACGTCTGTTTGAAGTACATGCTAATGTCTTCCTTTTCTATCCCTCTCACGCATCTTGGCACTGATCTGCCCTACAATGCAGCAGCATTCCAAATCATTGCCCTTCTTGGATGTAATTCCTATACTCACTTAAAGCCCAACTAATCCTACTTAAGTGAAGACAACATGAAGAAGACAGAGTAAAAATTAGCTTTACACCACCTGGTACTTCTGTTTGAACTGCTTTACTCTGTTGTGGCCTCTATTCCAGGAGCAGGTCTGCTCAGCACAAAATATAGCTGATCAGCTTCAACTTGTGAAAAGTTTGGGATATCATATGTGGCCCAATCTCTTCCATCGTTACTTTTTTCTCTGGTTTTGTAGCACTGTATTGGGAAATAAATTAAATTCTTGTTTACAAATATAGAAATTATGGCAGGAAAAATATCAGGCAGAGAATGAATTCTGTGGCTGGAAAGAAAATTAGAGTATTCAGCCTTCTGTGTCTTTTGTCTCCTGGGCCACCTGGATGTGCTAACCTTGTTTTGCTGTATTTTACAACTAAAACAATGCTTTTATCCTACTCTGTAATGAAGGCTTCTGGGCACTCTCAAAAAACCCAATTATAGCACTAGGAAGATGTAAGACATTGGTATATAATTCTTACAGAATTATAACCCAGTTACATCTCTCTATGTAAATAAAGCCTTCTCATTTAGTAAAACCTGGGCTCACCTAACTCAAGCCACCTCTAAGCCACTTCAATACTGTACTCTGCCTCTGTTTGGAACTAATTTCATATGTTATCTGAAGATTTTATCTGTCATAAACTTTAGTGCTGCTTGTAGGAAACAATAGGACAAGCCCCATCCCACGTCAGACAAAAGGTCTGCAGCAAAGGAAATTGCCAGTAGCAAAAGAAAGATTTTAGTGAACTGCTAAGACGGAGTGCCAGTCTGTCTCCTCTCAGTGATGGAGATGCTCTTTATCTGCTTTGTCAAAGACTGACATACATTAGTATGCCAGACACTCGTACGAGCAAACTCAGCACAGGGTGGCATATAACACGTACCCACAGGTGACTGGTTAATATAATTTCCTTCATTTTCAATCAAGACATTTTCAGTTTAATTTAGATACATGTTCCTTCTTTGCCACTGGGGCTTGTGTCAAGCTTATACAGGAAATGTAGCAAGCTTTATTAGCATAGATATTAAAGTCACTCATTACAAGTGACACAGTCAGAGTAAGCAATCCAGCACTTGCTCAGGGTCACTAGGTAAAGCTGTGTTAAACTTGATCTGAAACTGCTCTTCTCGATCTGAAGATATAATAGTTACAAACTACCAGCATCACCCCAGAGCAGCAACTTAAATGCATTATATGTATTTGAGCTGGTACTTTTGCCTGTAGAGATATTAAATATTAAACAATATCTGCCTATATGTTTCTGGTACTCAGCAATTCTTCCTTCACCAAAAAAATAATCTTTCTTTCATTCACTGAAAACCTTCTTGCCTCCTCACAGAAGCTGTGTTGTCTTTGTGTACCATGGCCACAGCAAGATACCTCGATTCAGATTAGGAACCTATTAACTTTATACTTTACTAGCATTAAATGCAAATAATGAGAACTAATTAAATAAATTAAATAAATAAATTAAATAAATAATTAAATTAAATTAAATGCAAATAATGAGAGGGAGTCATGGCCTTAAAAACCTATAATTGCAGTGAACAAAACATTTAAGTAAGAGAGGAACACAGTATCAAGGGGGTGAAATAATCTGCTTGAAGTTACAAAACAAAAGACATCCAAAGTAATAAAAGTCTTCATGTCATCTACTTCCTTATCACTAGGTGAAGATTTCCTCCCTCAGCCTGAAATAAAAATTGGTTTTGGCCTCCTGCGTTTAATGTCAATCTGATCAAACCACCATACTCCAGCTGTTGCTGTTGCTTCTTCACGTGGCAAGAACGAATCTTCTGTAATACCTGTCAAAATGAGAGTCTGAGGACTCCTTTTGTTAGTATATATGAGATGAAATTATATGGCCTGATTCACACTTGCTTATTTTATAATGCCTTTTAAAAGTTGGAGACAATATGTCTGGACACTCCTGAGGAGTGCTTGGAACAAAAGATCAGAGTCACCTGAGCCACCACCCAGAGGTTTAGCAATGACTAACTTTCGTAGGTTGTCCACATTTCATGTTAACAGGAAAGGACTTGTATGTTTTTTGTAAATAAGCTACTTTCCTTAGAAAACCCTCTTTATAGTCTAAGGGTTTATGTTCCTGCAAAACTCCCCAAAATCAACCCTTATCTTATGGTGTTGCAGTCAATGTCTTGATAATGAGCAAAGAGGAAAGACATATTTTACATATATATGTAAGAAATATATGTTATATATATTTATGATATAGGTATATACACACACATAAAGTCAAGAAAGTAATGTCACTATAATTGAAATCTTAAAATTCTAATCATTATTGGTCTAGATCTAATTGTCTAATTGTTACTGGAAAAGAAAAAATTCTACAGTTAGAATGTTTTTATACAGGAAAAGTCTCAATAATAATAATATGGTTAAGCTTGTTCTGTACATACCTTTTGGTTTCTGTCTCTTTCCTGGGATGGTGTCCACCCTTCCCCTGCTTTGGCTCCTGAGGCCAGAGGTTTCATCCTTATTGAGGAGGAAGGGGTGTGTGTGGGTGTTGCAACAAATTATCAGTATCTTGGGTCATTCATCATCTCTGAATTTAGATGATTACCCTTAAAACCAGCTTTGTCCAGTTCCAGGTCTGGATATATCCATCACTTGAAATTGTCTCGCTGTCTGAGATTAGTTTTGTAGTGCCTAATAATTATCTTTGGTATTGCCAGAGGAATTTAGACTAAGTATCAGAGCATTTGGACCATGATGTGGAGATAGTTAAGCAGACACATCAGTACAGTTAATTTTTTTAGGGGTGTGATCTGCACATCTTGTTGCAAGGGCAGAGGAGCCATATTTTCCTATTTAAGTATATAACCAAAGCATTCTTAAAAATATTATAAGTATCTTTACGATTCCTTTAACCCAGTACATGGTACTAACAATTTTACTTAACTATTTTAATGATTTAAAATGAAGACTCAGTTTGCTATCTTGAGCAGGAAAAACCACCAGACTTAGTTCTGTACCTTATTTTATAAATAGTTGCATTTTCTTTTCTTCTAAGGACAAACTGCTTATCTGTATGCACCCGGTGAATTGTTTCCAAATCCTTTCCCAGGTGTGAACCTAGAAATGCAAGGTGATAGGTCTGGTCACAGTTAGAAACTTGTTTTCTCCCTCCTGCTCTTTAGTTCCCTCAGGAATCAATGTGTTGGTAGATGATTCCTTAGGTCAGGCAGCAGTTTTTGCCCTTGCTTGTTTCAGCTGGGTATTTAATTCTCTTGTCAGTGAGAGCAATTCAGCGTGCTCTTGTCCCTTTTTTCTTCATGATGAAAGGGGTCAGCTTGCCAAAATGATTTCCTTCTTTCATGTTTCATCTGAATTTTAAACTTTTGCTGTCAGATGTGCAAGGGAAACACAAAGCTGGGTTCTCTAAGACTAAACAAATCCTCTTTTTCCCTGCACTCTTAAACATGCCAAGTCTTGAGGAGTGTACATGTGTGCATGTGTGTTTTCCTTAAGAAATTTGAAGCTATGTCTAGGTCATTATGTACTTAGAAGTACATTTTACCAGATACAAACTTGGTTCTTCCTCCCTGGAACTTTGTGCAGCAAAGTATAACTACGGTGAATCCGGTGGTCACAATTTGCTCTCCATTCTGCTGCAGTGATTCCCACAAGCTGTGTTTTTGGGCTCTCAGCAGCTGGGACTTCTGTTTTTATAATGATCCCCCTGGTTATGGTTTAGAAGCTTACTGTATGCATTAAATCTATATTGTTTGGGACTTCTGGAAGATCTGCTAAATATCTATTCTTGACATTTTGGGGCTTTCTTTCAAATGAAGTAATCAAAGATTTGAAGTTGTTATAAACAGTCTAACAGGACACTCAAACAGTCACTGAACATGCAGGTTTGTTACTTTTAAAAGTAGCTCACAGATAATTTTAATCACTAATCACTGAAAGAGTTATTGATTGGCTATTCTTCTATAAATGAGTTGACTGAAGAGTGACAAAAATTTAGTAAGCATGTACACTGATGAAAACCAGAATGATACGGATGCTGAATAATTAGTATCTTGGAAAAAAATTCAATCAGTTCTAGTCAGCAATGCCTTTGAAATATCAGAGACAACTAGTGTCTCTGATATGCCACTGGATTCCTATTTAGAGACCATGGGTTGCTGACTCGTAACTCTGCTATGCGGCGTTTGGGCAAACGAACTGGCTAAAGCTCAACAGCTGAAGATGAGGAATTTTCAAATCTTGCTGATGCCAGTGGTACATTCTAAATACCAATTTGCTAATAAAGATTATACATCAAGTTATGGGTGATAGGAGAGAAATAAAGAGGAAAAAAAATTTTCTTCAAATGTGAGAAAAGTCAGGTCATCAAGGTATATTTCAAATTCTGCAGATAAGAGTATCTGTTTCTCCAGTCAACATTATACTCAAATCAATTGAGCACACAGAACTATTTTTTCAGATGCTTTTTGGGAGAAATCCATGTTTTGTGTAATGTGTTAAACAATATTTCTGTAGATTTCCTTGATAAATTAAAAAAAAAATACAGAAAGTGTGCTTACCCTGAATAATTTCAGTGTACCTGTGAAAAAGATACCTCTGAAAATTACAAAAGTCATGCATGGTTATGCACAGACTAGGGTTTCTGAGTGACTCTGACTACAGTTTTGTATTGCAGCCTGTTCCGTGCCATATTACATTATCCTTTGTTGTATGAGTACTTACTGGTGTGACTGGTGCATCCATTCCTGTTCAACAGATACATGAAGTCATAATCTCATCTGAATGCAGAGATGAAAGAATCTGGAATAAATAAAAAATCACATGCTTCAAAGATATTTCATATTACTCTGTCATTCAACCCTTCATAGCCTGATTCAGGTTGGTACTAAATTACCATTGCTACCTTTTGATAAGAGGAAAATTGTGGCATTTAAGTAAAACCTTATAAAATTAAGGCCTTGTTGTCTTTGTAAAATTATGGCTCAGGCCTGTTACTTTGGCTGTAGGACTGTGAGAAAAGTCCGTGAGAAAAAAAACAATTAGTTTTTACCTATGAGAATGTAGCATCAACAGAAGCAAGAAAGTTAAACAATAGAAGGAGAAAACAGCAACATAACTGCAGCTGTTATTTTTCTGAATGCTTGAATGCTTATGCCATAGGTAGCCAATGGTAGTATGCTGCAGTTAGCAATAGCCAAGGAGTCTATTGTAGAAGCTTAGCAGCCAATGAATCTGTAATGTGAATGATAACTTTCAAAAAGTGTATAAAAGAGGCAGCTTTGTTTAATAAATGGCTTTTTGGCCCTTGAAGGAGGCACTGTCTGTGTGTGTCGTGACTGCCCCAACAGCGGCAGAAAATCACTTTTTAAAGGTTTGGGGTTTGGGTTGTTGGGGTTTTTTTGTTTGGTTTTGATTTTTTTCTTTTTTTTTTTTTTCCCTAGTTATTGTGCTTTACTATACTATTTTTTCTTTTTGTCTTGTGAGATTTCAAATACTCTGTCATATCTGCACTCTTAAATTTCTCAGGATAGACACAGGCTCTGAGACTTGCTTCAGAAATTTTCCGCAGGGGCTATAATTCCCCACTTCCATACAGAGAGTGATTGAAATGCCAGATTAGGTGCTGGGATGTCTCTTGTGACGTAAGAGCTAATCTACATGGCTAATATATGGTTTCCTCAGGTTTTATGCAGTATACAAATTAAAAAATACAAAAACCTACACTAAAAAAGAAAGAAAAAAAACGGTTGCTTCTTCTCTAAATTCAGGCAAAAATAAATAATCGTGAAACCAAAAATCAAATGGATATATTCTTACAGCCTAGAGCTGGTTGACTAATCCTCAGAGAGGAGAAATGTAAAATATTCAAAAAAATTGAAATTCTTCTCTACTTCGGGTCATTATCCTTTGTTAACTGTGTCGACCTTGAGTAATGCATCCATTTTGGGACATAAAGATTTCAGGACAGTGTAACCACTTTTTTAAAAAAGTGAAAGAGAATAACACTAGGAGGTTTATAATGAGTGATTAGTGGGGAATAGCTGAAGGACTTGGTTTAGCCAAGCTAAATAAATACCACAAGAACAAAATTGTAGAAACCATTTATGGTGGATAAGATCAAGGGAAGTGAAGGATTTGTGTTGGGGTGGGAAGGAAAAATTAAAAGCTCCATTTGAAGAGAATATGGTGGGACATTTGGAGAATTTAGAATATTCATATCCTAGAATGCTTAGTGTGTTAATATTCTGAATAGAAAGCCAGAAAAGCAAAACATAGCTAAGGAAAATGAAGCACTGTGTTAGACTGTCTAGGAGGACTGCAGAACCTGTCTGAAGGTTTATAAACCGTATTAAAACAACCCTGAATATAGTTATCCTTCCCTCAAAACAAGGAGGAGTGGACTGTGTGACTTCTGAAACTATATGTTTAATGCAAGGAATAAGTGAACATCTATTAACATGAATGTGAATAAAGGGAAGAAAAAGTCTTTATCTTCTGTTTCCTGAACTTTGATAAATTTACTCTACTTTTTTGGGACATGTTACTAGCTTAGCTGGAAAATGCTAAGAAGTGTGATGCTACATGTGTGCTTACCCTGAATAATTTCAGTGTACCTGTGAAAAAGATACCTCTGAAAATTACAAAAGTCATGCATGGTTATGCACAGACTAGGGTTTCTGAGTGACTCTGACTACAGTTTTGTATTGCAGCCTGTTCCGTGCCATATTACATTATCCTTTGTTGTATGAGTTAAAAAAGTTATTAAAAAAGTCTGATGCATTTCGTTAGGGATGCTCATTCTTTCATGACTTTGTTATTTCTTCTGGATAAAGTGAGGCGTTTACCTTCAGGCTACAGCCCTGTAATACTGAGGCTGGCAAGCAGTGCTGGACACAACCAAGGTCTGAGCTCGAGCATCCCTGAGCCAGGAGGAAGCCTGCTCCCACCCAACCTTCTCCCAGCCATCAGGGCTGGGTCCCATCACTGCCCCCCAGATGGCTTGGTACCTGCTGCCAACACCTGGTCAGGAGTAACTACTCAGAAATAATAGTTGATATTTTTGTTTGCTTGTTTGTTGTCCCCTTGTGTTGTGTGTTTCTGATCCCTGATGTGTTATGATTTAAACCTTGCAGATGCTCCAAATGAGCATTTGCCTACAATCTCCACAGTGGCCTATGCTGACAAATTGCTGAAAAAGGCAGCATGATGAGCACTGTAGAAGTGTGACAGCATAATTTGCAAGCAAGATGATAGAGCCCATGTTTGTCTCATTGCGTTGAAAAATTTACAGTGGAAGTTTGAACAGCTGCAGTACTTTGTTTAGTCACCAGTGCTGAAGTCTTGCATAAATCTTTTTTACTCAAAGAAATATTGGGAAATATTTGCATTTTGAGTTACTGGAAAAAAGGGGGAAGCACTGGAATGGAAACAATGCTATGGCACATGCTGTAAGGATTCTGGGTGGCTCAACTTAGGAGTATATTGATAACCCATAATACATAAAAATATAGATATGATCAGTAAAGAATAATGAATAGTATTATAAGTACACAGTGAAATATGCCTCATTATTACCCAATTAAAAATGACTTTAGGTTGTATAGAAATAAATATATATCTGTTGGAACATAGAAGGAAAGATAAAGAGTGATAAAGGAATAAAAATGCAAAGACAAAATGCCCAGTCCTAGTACACTTACTCATGTAATAAGCTATATAGACTGACTAGAACTAATAATTTTTTGCCAGAAAAAAAAATTACCTGTTTTGGAATGCAATGCGAAATTTGAGAAGCTCCTGAATAGACAAAATAATAGAATATTCTATTTTAAAAGATATGTAAGGGAAGAAAAGGTTTCAATTTGTCTGTATTTCCTTTGTGACATGAATCTCAGAAGGCCAGAAAGCCATTACTGTTTTCCAGATCTCTGATGGAAAGGTTGAAAAGCCTGAAAGCAGCCATGTCCTGCCTTAGAGCTCTGATCTGAGACCCGAAGCTCTGATAGTAATTGCATGTATATAAACATCTTTAAGCATAAAGAGTCAGGAAATGTTTCATACCCTGAGTCTGCAGGGTCATATGCTGACTGGATTCAGGCTACCTAACTCTTGCCTCTGGATTACTCCTAGAACACAAAGAGTGACCTGAGATAATGGGGCAGGGGTGGTTAATTTTTAGATTTTTTGCTGTATGAAATAATGCTAGCAGCACTGCAGCCCCCGGGGTGGAGTAGGTCTGTGTTTTTACAGCATTAATCCACATTGCATGCCTGGGGGCATTCAAAAGAGTATGCTTGAATTCAAAAAATATATTACGGAATAGTAATGATGTGTCACGGAAATTGGGGAGCAATATAAATGTTAAAACTTGGCCATACCACCTGTTATATAGGCCCCTGAGCTGTACAGCTCCCAAACCAACTACGGGCATTGCCTCCAAAAGTTTTGAATATTGTGGGTTCAAACAGACAGTGAGGTCAAGGACCACCTCCATTGGCTCTATTAGTAGCATCATGGTTGAGCTGTCTGTTTGCAAAAATAGACACATGAAGCTGTGTCATGGGGCTGTTGGAAGCTTCATTAAACTGGTGTATTTCACTGAAATGTCTTTCCCTTCAAAACCCAACTTTCCAAAATACATTTTTAACCACTGTAAAAAAAGCTCATTGTTTGATAATGAGAGAAGCTTGGTGCTATACAGATGAAAATAATTTGTCCAAGAAAATCAGATGCACAATGGTTAAATAAATGGAGTTGCTTCTACAGCTTCCTCATTGAAAAACAAGGCAGTGACACAAATGGTCAATAATGCATAGGCTTGAGACTAAGTTCTTTCCTAGTTGGAGGCTGTTAGTCAACCAAATTTTCTGCTGTCATAAATTCCCAGACATCAAAGATCTCAGGAATATATATGATGGGACTGAATCACTTCACTAGGAATATATGCACTATTACTGATGCCTTTTCCTGGTCTTAAAATCAAGAATCAAACATGGTTGGAGGGGAAATAATGATTTTACCTTGGTATTTATTTTAAGGATCCTTAGGTGCACTACGTCCAGATGGAATGCCTCGAAATGCACACTACAGTGCCAACCCCCAAAAGATCTGGTATAACATTATAGGTCTTACTAATTAGCATATCTATCAAAGATTCCCCAATGAGAGGCTCGAGTGAGCCCCCCTTCCCAAGGAGCCTTCCCCTGGATGGTTCTATCTTAGTTTACAAAATGTGTTCTGGAGAGGACTTTGGTGTCTGGAGCATTCTGATCCCTAACTATGAAGCTTCTAAAATATTTAGTCTCCTAGCTTGACAAATAAGTCTAAGAACATAGGCTAAAAACCACTAAGAATACAGAAGTTATAAGGTATAAAAGGGGTATAAAAGAAAAGGCAAAAAATCATTATGGCATCACTAAAAAAAAAAAAATTTCTTTAATATAGAGTTAAAGGACTCAGAGCTAGCAATAGGAAGGGTAATCAAGGGCTGGGTTTGTATAGATGTCCTGTATCCCATCTCCAAAACTTTTCTTCCAGACAAAATGTCATCTAGCTTGAAGGCTAGCAAACTAACCCAACAAACAGGAAATTTAGGAGGCATAGCAAGTCATTCACATCCTCTTGCACTTGCAAATAATAAACTCAGCACTGCTCAAAATGGCCTGGAAGAAGCAGAAGCTTCATGAGGGAAAAGAAAGAAAGAAAGATGTAGGACTGCCTGATCCTGCACTAATCATGCATCTGAGGCTGCTGAAGAGGTCTTTTGGGGGAAAGAGAACCACAAACAACCACCCACACACAAACAAAAAATCAAATAAATATATTCAGAAAGCTCTGAAGGTCTTTCAGACAAGGAATGCAGTGGATACAAACTAAATTTAAAAAGCGGTACCAGGGACACTTTTGAGTATGTTGCTCTGTTTTATTTCCCATTTGGGAGAGAGTTAATTTAGAAACTCTTAATCCCCTATATTGCAGGAAACATCGCAAAAAGAGGAAGTTGATCACAAAGGCATAACATTATTTCACCCAAAAAACCCTCATGCTGTCTACTCTTGCTTACATTCAGTAGCAGAATTAGAATTGGATGAAAAAGTGGTTATTACTTTCTTTTAATCTGTCAGCACATTTTTAACTGTATTGGTTTTTGCTGTCTGTCCTGGGAATGTAGGACTGAAAGTTTCCATAGAGAGCAACTGTGTAATAAAAGTTGAATCAACAGAACCTGACTTCCACAGTACAAGACAATAAGAACTTAAAATAACCTTATGACCTCATATTCCTTAGATGTTTCTCTTTTTCCCATGCTTTTAAAATGCAGTAGGAGGGACTTTGGGTATGTTTGCAGTTTCTTCTGTCAGTCTGCCAGATCAGCCTGAGCTGTAAAAGGAGTGATGGAAGGGAAGAAAGAAAGAAAAGCAGCTTGTATGGATAACAGAGCCAAGCTCTTTCTCTTCAGGAGCCCAGGCTGTCAGTTGAGTCCAAGCCTATAAGTACAAACAAAACCACATAATACCTGCATAATTCTACATCATAACATCCAGGTCTGATAGATTTAGAGGGCACAAATAATGGCAAAGCATAGATGGATTCTGAAAAAATTTGAATTAATAATAACCACATCAATAACAATAATGATGAATAATGAGCTAAAAATAACAGTAATAATAATAGTAAGACATTTCTACACTGTAGGTGTAATTATTACAGTATGACTTACAAAGCTGTCAGCTCTTCTGTGGCCCAGATTATTAGATCTTCAGTCACTTTTACATGCAGATCAAAAGCATGGAACAAAACATAAGAAAGTGACACAAACAAGTGGACAATACTACTGTTCATTCTGGGATAAGGTATGATTGTATATGTGACTAGAAAAAATAACATGATCTGGCCTAGTGTTTTGGAAAGATGTGAGATCTCCTAAGATTTATCTGATTGTATTCCTTCTAATCTAAGTGTATGACCTGACTCTCCTTTTCATGAAAATGATGAAGGCAAAATCGAAAGAATATCCTGAATTTCTTGAATTGTTTATTATTTTTAGATTGGGACAGAGTAAAATACAGAGAACGAGAAACTTCACAGTTCCAAACTATAACAGATTCTATACAGTAACAAAGTATCATTTCCCCCCCTTTCCTATATTTCCTATCTAACCCCCTTTGCATTCAAATACACACAAAAGTTTCCCCAGCCAAGTGAGTAATGCAGACTTTTTTAAAAAAATTTGGTTGTAGATGATCCTAGCTTGACTTTTTAAAATTTTAAATAAAATTTTAAAATAATATTTTAATATTTTAAAATATTTTAAAAATATATTTTGGTAGACATTAACTAAGGTAAAAATTTCATTTTACTTTCATTACCCTAGCAGAGATATCACCTTGAGATATGAATCATTGTTCCATGTCAATGTGTTGCACTTCTGCTAAACAAAATTGTTCATAGATATACTATAGAAAATGCAGAGCTTTGTTTATTTGTTGTGCGGTGTTAATTTCCTTACAAAGGAAATGTCTTTAAATCTGATTAATACAGATATACCTTATATATATATAAACATATATATTATTATACATGAGTATATAAACGTGAAACGGATTCATAGAGCTCGCTGTCATGACTCTGTAGTTGTTGGCCTTTAGAAAAGTAATTTTCTAGTATATTTGAAATGAAAAAAGTTGGTTGGTTGGGGTTTTTTAATGTGTCTATAATTTACAGATCGGAAGTTATTCCTGTTTGGCAATAAACACCTAGATTAATAGTTTTCTTCCTTTGAATAATTTAAATCATTATTTCATACTCTTATTTTTGACATTCATTTTCAGACATTTTTTCTCCATTTAACTTTCAGATTTTGTATGCCAGTGTTGCACAAAATGTTCATATTTGTTCTTACAAGAAGAATGCATAAAAGCAATACAGTTAATGTTATAAATATTTTACTTATGGTCTCAATGATCTTTTTAAGACCTGATACCATAAATCCATGGTCATTGATCAGTGCTTTCAGGAAAATGTGTGTTTCATAACTGCAGTTTCCTTACTTGCTATTTATTTAAACAGTACACTTTCATGGAAATTTTTGTATTACTGTCATGTTAGCTGGCTAGAAACAAAACATGAAAAATGGTAGCTGAATAACTACAAAACTGTACTTAGCTGGATGTATTTATGAGATCTTTTCGAGTTGTGTTACCTTCATTGAACATCTTACTCTACCTTAATTTTGCATCATGTATTTGAAATTCAATAATAGGAGGACAAAGTTGAGCAGCACTTTCTAATTAATAAAAAAGTGATTTCATGTAGCAATAAAGGTTATTTTATATAGAAATTTATAAATATAAATATTTTTTCTGTTTAAATGCATTATTTTGTTAAATGGAAACAGACAAAAAAATGATCTTTTAATATTTGCCAGATACTTCATATTCTACTGTATTTTCAAACTGTAGCTTCAAAAGCTTTTGCTCTGAATTTTTACTTCAATTATGAATCTGAAGTGCTTGTTAAAGAATAATAATTTAATATTAGATGGCATAGCTACAGTCTTTTCAGTGATCTATATTCATAGTTTTAAATTGAGCTCAGTCCTTTGACTTCAGTGAAACTATGCCAAATTGTACCCAGGTAGAATAAAAGAGAACCCATATTTTTCTTTTGTGATTGGTTAGCAAAAAAGTTTTCTTAAATGTATCTTTTCTTTCATTTCTTTGCTGTGATACAGCACGTATATAACCTACATTCTAACTCTGCTGCAGAAGCACAAAACCCATCTTCTGGTGTCACATAGGTAATTCCTTGGGCATCTCTCTGTGTCAAGTGTTATCTTTCTCCATGCAGACACACTAGTGGGAACAACGGAAGTAGTTTTATCCCACTATCCCACATGAACTAGTAGTGCCATTTGACCTTGAGTAGCTGAATTAGTCCCCTTTGCAAGATTTCATATGTTGCAGCCCTGGAAAATATCACTTGATTCCTAAAATATCTGTACTTCTGATCTTATAAATGTGAGTATTTTTTATTCCAGCTCTTGCAAATATACTAGTCAGAAGATTTGACATGGTGAAGGATTACTGTCACCATCACTTCTCTGATGTGAGAAAATCTTCTTCATAGTGAGAAAATCTGAAAAGACCAAAAAAGGCAGCCTGAGAGAAGTTGGGGTTTTGGGGGGTTTTGTGGTGTTTTGAAGTTTTTTGGGGGTTGTTTTGATGTATTGGGTTTTTTATGGGTAAGGAAAGATTCATCCGTGTGTCTCTTGTCAAAGAGCTTATTTTTTTCCAAGGTTGAAAAGGATGGAACTAACAGACTACCCCATCTGCATATAGTATAACTTATCAAAGTTAATAAAAACCTCATGCAGTTTCCCGACATTCTGCAATCATTATCAACTCCATTTGCATTTCCCATCAGAGATGCATCCAAATGTGTGGAATAGGCAATTGTTTTTCAGAAATCTTTAAAAGTGAGATAGCCATGTTCCATTTATAAAATGAACTTTGAAAGGCTGGCCCTGTATTATGCTTTGCATAACCAGCCTAATGGATTAAGAAGCTAATTTACAATATAAAGAACATAAAATGGGTCTGATTAAACCTTGATTACAGTTACAGTTACATCTGAAAGAGATGACATCTGTTTCTGCCTGAGACTAAACCTATGATTTGGACCCAGTGAGAAAAGGAAGATGCTGTTTTAAAAGATGTTATAATAAAATGTGAGGTTGTTTTCAGGTTCTGTAAAGCATTAGCTCACAGATCAGAGCTTCTAGGAAAAAAAAGTCAAAAAGAAACATCAGTCTGTTTGCTTCATTTACCACTTGCCCCTCTAAAACATTGATTTTCTATTGCTTCACATTTGCTTGTGTTGGGAAGTGAAAGTGCAATGTAGACACGGAATTCGCTCACCAGAAATAATGAACTGCTATGTAACATTCAAATAATATGCAGGGAAATTTAGGAACCTCTAATTACTTCTTATTATTTAAAGTCTAATGAAATAAAGATACCTTGATAGACAAGGAAATATGCAGTGCTGCATTTTCTCTCTAAAGAGCTCTTCTTATAGAACAAAAAAATATATTAAAACATATGGCATTCACTTTATTTGTCAGGTTTAAAAAACAATTTGCTGAAAATTGCCATACATATCCATAGTGCTGGGTCTGGGCTTTCTCTGGAGGTTTTCATTATCAAGCTCCAATGAACACCAATCTCAGTTTTACAGGTAAACTTTGAAATTAAATTCTCCTTGGGAAAATTCTGCTATTCACATATCAACATTAATCTGTATTTTAAAATGATATTACCAATTTTTAACCTCTCTTCTTCTCTGCTCAAAATACAGTCTTAAGGAACTCTGGAAGAACAGAAATGGTGTATAATATTTTAATTTAATTTGTAGAGAAATAAACAAGTGAAGTTGTCATTTTGAAAAATTCCAGCTTCCAGAATGTTTGGTTTGGATTTGTTTGGATTTTTCAGTAAAACTGAGGGCTTTATTTCTTGCTAATTGTCAAGCACAATTATCAAGATTTATTCTTTGAAAACTTATGTTAACCTCATCTCTCCACAGCATGTTGTATAACAAAGTTTGAATCCAGATGCTTAAAATCAATATATGGCTGAAGGTGATTTTTCTTTTAGCCATCAGTTCCTTCCCAGAAGTTTCCATTTAAAGAAAATGCAAGGGATTTTTCAGTTGGTTATTTTTGTCAAAAATAAAACACATATATATCTGATGAAAAAAATCTTATTGCTTATCTTCTTCAGCAATAGAGGATTTATTTCTTGTTTAAACCTTAGACTGAATTATTATCCACCACCATATTACAGCCTATAAGATCACAAGACCTTAGTCTAAATGGTCAAAATGATAGACCAAGAGATGGGCCATGCACTTCATTTATCTGAATACAGTCTTTCCTGCCCACGTTATTGCTCAAATTACTCTTGTACTCATCATATGCTACTTATATAAAGACTTTACATCTTGGAAGTCAAATGTTTCCTTAAAAATTTGCAAAAGCACATATGGAAGAGAAAAGACTCAGAGAGAGCAGGGTACACCATCTTAGTGATGGAGAATTCCTCAAAAGGCACAGAGCAGTGGCCTGCTGTTGTTACTCTGTAATCCTGAATGGGCCCTACAAGATTCTAGAAATGCAAAAATGAGATTTTCTCTAGCCATTTGGAGAACGCGTGCCTTTCATGAGCTAAATGTATTCTCTGCATCTTTCAAACTAAGATCTGATGCTGATTGTTGTTCCTATACTTTCCATTTCTATCATCAAAAGAGAGAAGCCACAGTGGGACTGGCTTCCAAGGTCTGATAGATAAGAGAAAAGGATGGTGCTCAGTTCTGCTGTTCACTCCTGCTGTGCCACATGGCAGTTGGCAAAAAGCAAGACTCAGTATCTCTGATGCATCCATTGAGGCAATATATGAGCAGCTGTATAAGAGAAGGGATTTTTAATGAATGCTCACATTTTTAATGGCATCTAGTGGAAAAAATTGGAGGTAGTTGGAAATATGATTTTCCCTGCTTCTGATCCTGTCTTGATGTGAATGCAACATTTCAGTTGAAAAATATATCCAAGTCTTAACTGAGAGAACACACTTACAGTTGATAATAAAATCTACCTCTTTTGAGCTCAGCTGGTCTCAAGGCCACCATTTGTCAACTGGGTGTCAGCTGGAGGCCTCCATCCAAAAGTTGAGCAGCAGTGCATAGTTATCCTAGCTAGTCTTCACACCATATTTTCACATATGTCATCTGAACTTGCCCCACCTTTGACTTGTAAAAGCTGTTCAGAGGAACAACGTTGACTTGGGAGCATGTTTGTTACACTCTGCCAAGGGTTACATTGAATTCCCTGATGCTCATGTTATTCCTGACCCCACTTTGAATAGCAGATGATCCAAAAAAAGACAGAGCAATATAGGTCATTGATATATCTTAGACCATAGTTAAGACAAGATTTGCAAGACTTCATAAAGCTTTTATTTTTTTTTCCCAGTGATGAAAATGAGAGGTGATAATGTTCCTTCTGCAATTTTTCATTTTGGAGTAGTTATCTCTGAGTCTGCTGAGGAAGCAGAGATTTACATTTGGAAGCAATGTCTTAGAACTCTTTTTCCAAATGATGGCAGTGACTTGAGTATAATTCTTCCTTTCCCACTGAAGTGTCAGAATATTTTCATTCAGACAATGGTTCACAGTTCCTTGGTGTACAACTGTGGTGCAGGAATAGCATCGACTGCTTTTTTTCATTGCTGGGGCAAATATATTGAGTTTTTGAGTTTATAAGCTGTCCAAGCCAGCTTGGTTGTCTCAGATCATCACTAAAATCTACTGCAGAGTAAAATTTAGCCTTGAAAAACCTGAGTTTGGAGGGCAGACACTACTTACAAAGCACAATGAAGTGTGCTTAGGAAATGAGAACATTCAGCATGTGAGATGTACAACTTCTTTTGTATAACCAGGAAATGCACGAACCACAATATTCTCCAAAGCCAGAAAATTGAATCAGTCTCTGCTCTAACACGATCCGAAATGCCCAAAGGAATCCTGTAATTCTTAGTCACTACATAAATATCAAACTTGAAGAAAAATTTTAGTAACATGTCAGATAATTGTCAGACAAATGCCCATCCATTCCTGGGATGAGCTATTTGCTTTACCTCTAATGATTAGTCAATTTTATCATGCTTTTTTGCACTGCAAAAAGCACAGCACAAAATAATACAACCTTTGGCTTTAACAAGGGACTACCGTCATATTTCTCTTTCATAAACCATAGCAAAAAAAGAAAAAATTAAATATAGCATTTTCACATTCCATATAGAAAAAGCAACTGAAAATTGCACCTGATGAAAATGTAAGTCAAGCATATGGCTGGAGCAAATGTGCACTTCATACACTGGCACACCCTTACTGCTTACCTTCTCTCAGTAAAGCTAAAGTAAACCTGATTCTTCTGGTAAGGTTTTCTTGAGAGACAAATAAGGAACAACCCCTGGGATATCTCTTAGGTATAGAGTACATGATAGCATGAACAGTTTCATATATCAGTTCTGTGATTGAGGAGTGACATAATATGGATCAGGAAAAGATTTTTACTTTACTTTTTTAATTAAGAAAATACATTATATTTGACTTTATACCAGCAGCTTTTCGTCCTGCTTAATCTTAGGGAAACAGATAAATTGTTACAACCTTTGAAGAAGGAGTATTTAGCAATGTAGCAATTCTTGGACTTCAGGTTTCTGTGAGTAATTTTTGATAATGCCTGCCCTACCAGAAATATTCTGTTGTTATTTATATCATTAAACTTCTGATGTGTGCTAATGTTGGTTTATAGCCCTACAACAGGTCTCTTCATTGTTTCTTTAACTGTCCTTTTTATTACACAGATAACAAAACCAGACCAAAGCCAACCCTCCTTTCATACTGGAATTTCAAACCTATTCTGACACAACTATTAGATTTCGATTTATAAAATATTTCCCATTAAGACATTTACTCTTGGTTCACACATTACTTTTTCTGAACATTTAGTGGTGAATCCATTAAATCACTTATGAATTTAAACAAAAGAAAGCAGGCTCCTTTAGGATATTCAACATCTGTGTCAGCCAGATCCTCACCTCAAAGTATTTGAAGAATAAATTATGCAGGCACTAACATCTTTCCATTAAATAAAATAAAAATAGTGAAATATTTTAAATTAGCTATATTTTAAATGGTTATCAAAAACACACTTTAATCTCAATTGTTGTATTTAATGGTTATAATTATATAGAATTTATAGGCTTTTGTCAACAAATTAGAGAACTCCTATTGGGAGATATTAAGACATTGCAGTTACTGTAATCATTCAGTCCTTTTTATGTACATTTAATTGCTTATAGTGACAATCCTGTTAGAAGAAGGAAGTTAGCCCAGCACCTTATAAAGTCTGGATCTCAATAATACAGTTTTGTAAGAAATGCTATCAAACATGGCCCTAAACCATCAGCAAATGTGCTGATGTCTTCTGTTAAAATTCCTTCCAGTGCAAAAGTGCGTTTTCTGCAAAATTTATAATAACCAAGTGCAGGAACATACTGTGAGCATGTCAGCTACTTCAAAATGTGTAAGCAAGAAATTCAGCAGCTCCCTACTGGCTTCCTGGAAAGAACAGGACAAAGAGCAATTTGTTTCATTTGTTGAAACCTGGTGTTATTTATGTGCAGTTGAACTATACATATATATATATATATATAGTTATATATAAGTATCTATAACTATACATTATGTACTATAATAGCATATAGCATAAGACAGCATGACATACATTTTCTGCTACATAAAAACCCCACAAAAACCAAAATCATGATGATTTGGAAACGATCTTGGAAAGAAAAACAAAAACAACTAAGCATGTGTTAAGGAAGTGCTGAGACAAATTAAAAAAAATTTGCTCATACTTGACCATTATCTTTGCATCTTACTGTGAGGAAGGTCTTGTTTCATTCTTGTTTTCATTTTTTCTTAAATAAAAACAATTTGCTTAATCACTTCAAATTAGTTATGTATGGAATCTCTTAAGCAAGTATTGTCATGTGTAATTGTAGGACAAAATGAAGATCTGATGACATCAGCTGACCTGTATTTCCAATGTTTAGTTAGGATAGTTTTCAAAGTCTGGAACATATACATATGCCTTCAGCTTTTACATGAAAGCAGTGAACACCGTTGAACCAAGATTAAAAGTAGAAATGCATATTAAATCATACATTCCTTTCTCTTCCTTTATCCCTCTTCTTCAATTCCAAGCATTACAGCGGATTCAGCAAAGAACTATTGGGATCAGTATTTTCTAATCTATTGATCAGTCCTTTCTGTCACCAGACACTCTCACACAGTATGTTGTCTTCTGTTTCACAGCCAACCTGGTACAGATTAGACAGTCATAAGAAGTTGATAATTGCCAACACAGTCTTTCTTACAGCTAATCACAAACTGAAATAGTCATTAATTCTCTTCTAGGTTGGATAATGAGAAAGAGTTTTACTCCAGTGAACTTTACCCCTTACATATTCTGTCTGAACTGAAAGAGGTTAAAAGAAGTAGAAGTTTAGTTTATAAAGATGAGTTCTTTGAGCAATTTTTTCCTCTTTCTTTTAATATGCATGTTAAGCCTGATAGAACTTTGGGAGAGATGTGCTAGCAAATGTCTGCCATTTCTCAGTTAAGGGGTTTTGCTGTGTGTTTCCCTCTAGGGGTCCAGTAGTCATTTCTGGAGAGCTATAAATAGTACTTCTCTTGATGGAAAGTGCTGAGACTTAATTTCTTTTGCAAGAGAGCTTTTGAGCAAAGTGGCTAACATCTCCACTCAGATTCACAGTACAGGAAAAAACAACTTCCCATCTCCATTCTTATGGAACCTACTTAATACTAGTTTCTTCGCAGCAGACACGAAATGAATTGTTGCTGATAAGGTTTAGCTTAAGCTTCAGCTAAAAAGACCCTTTTATCCTGTTTACTTTGGAATAGTTGTCTAACTTCTTTGTAATACCATTAAAAGTATTTCTCCAATGGCCAAAAGTCAGTCCAAAGTCCTCATTAGTGCATTCCTTTAATTATTGCCTCTCAAGGTTTCCACAGTGGGCCATTTTTTTCACTGTCTGCCTGATCTAACAGCTTTGCTGACCTGCTTGTTCTGTTATCAGCTCCCATACAAGGACTTACACACACATATACAAGAACACAGAGAAGTGTATATACATGAGTTTCATTCCCTCACTTTTTGATTGAAATCTTTTTTCTAGGAGATTGTGTGAAGAAATCAATTCCACACTCCTATCAAACTTGAGCAGCCATGCAGCAATTTCTGACAAGTTTCCATCTTCTCTCTGTCATGTTAATTGCACTGTCATTCATTTCATGGCTTACATTTCATGTTGTGACTTACATTTTCTTCTTTCAGTGAAGACCCTTGGTTTTCTATTATGTATAGCTCTGAAGTAATTTTCCATATCTGTCTATAGTGAGAATCTGCTAAAGAGAAGGTTATGTTGAGGGAGTTGTACCATTTGGACTTTTATTTCAGCCTCATTTTCCAAGGGTGAGTTAATTGACTGTTTAGGTGTTTTATTAATATTTTGAATGTTATTCAGCTCTGAAGTCAGAACGGCCAATTCTTTGCAGCTTTACAGAATATGTGGGTAGACTGAAGAATTTTTACATTTGGAACATGGATCAGAAAACTGTCTCCTGTGAACCATTATTTTAGCAGTATCTCCTATTTAAAGATTAATGCTTTTTTTGTGAGGTTTTTTTTTCATTTCTTTCTCTTTTTTTACTTTAAGAAAAATTTGAATTTGTCTACAGATACCTTAGCAGAAATTTTACCTTGTAGAAAACACCTCAGCAATCCCAATTTTCCATTGACAACCAGGAAAGAAGTTTTCTCAACAGCCCATCTGTAAATGTATTGTTTGGATTTTTAAAACCAGGAGGGAGCATTTCATAAATTTTGAGCATGTGATGTCAGGAATCTGTAATACAGTTCCCAAAAATTAACTGGTTTTCTTACTACAGTATCTGCAGTCAAAGCCTGTCAAAGCAGTAAGTACATAGTTTTCTAAGTGGGTATCCTTTCACTTCTCTACTTGTCATTACTTTCAGAGTGCAGGTCTATCACTAATACCAGTTCAACAAAAATATCTGATCTTAGAATCTGACTTCTCAATGTTCGTTGGGTTGTTGCAGCCTTGCACTCTGCATTCATCATGTCCATGTATGGAATGAATGTTTTACACTGGCTTAACTGTGTACCAAAGGTGAAGAAAAGTTGACAGAACTTACATTTTGACTTTCTTGGATGAATTAACAAATCTTCAGCGTCGTCATCCTTAGACATTTATTAAGAGAATGTCTCATATGAGTCACAATAATCACATTAGATATTTTTAGATTAGAACACGCTCTGAAAAAATGCCCATCTAGTTTTTTAGCTTCAATGACAAAAGCAAATACTTCATGTGCTTGCCTGAGGTTGCCTGGTCAAGTACAGCTAACTGTCCAGTGACAACTTTCTTATGTGATTTAAAGCAAGTCACATATATTACCCTACAAGTAAAAGAGGTGCCAGTTTTTGGATTTTGAGAAGAGTTATAGGCTAATTCTATTAAAGAAGGCCAGGTACTGAGTTACTGTGATAATTAGGACCATATAAATACAGCAGTACATAATTTCCTTTTCCTTTTAATAGCTTAGAGGATATCCAAAATCCCCAATAAGACTAGATAAGACTAGTAGACCCTTTAAACAAACTAAAAAACCCCGTCTTTACTGTTCTGAATAAAAATCTTTAGTAAATGAATATTTTAAAATTTATAACGCCTCAGTGTTCAGAAAATGGAAAATTTGAAATTTTACCTTTCAGATTTGAGAAAAGTATGATCTGACTAGTACTCCGTTGAAAATTAACAGAAATTCTTAACTGGCAAAACTTTTTTGCTATTTGCATGTGGGCACATTTGTACTCTATGCCAGGCATATCATAATGAATATCCTTCACAAGTTATTGGCCGAGTCAGATGATGCCTGAGATTTTGGCTCATGAGAACCGAAATGACTGCAGCATATCAGCAGGCAGCTTGAGCTTCCCATTGTGACTGCTCAGAAATCAACCCAAGTAAAACTTTGCTGTGGTCTTAGATCAAGAAAAGGCAACAAAACCAGAAGGACTGGTGAGCAATGCAAGCTGCGTAATTGACAAAGCTGTCATGTAACCCTCATCATGTTTCTGCTACAAGGCTGCAAAACTATGCTTTACCCATTCTTTGATTGTGGAAAATGAACTAGGAGTCTTAAATGGATTAATGGGAGCTTCTGAGGTTTGTTCTTTCTTGTCTATTTTTCCTTTCAGTTTATTGACAGATCTGCCAGTTCTTCTAAAACCCACCATCTAGTCCAGCCTGAAGATGATGATGGTCAATAATGGATATGCAGGGGAGAACACAATGCCAAGGAAACCATGCTATGAGAAAATTTCAGAGGCCCCTTGTTCTTTTGTACCTGTGTAATTACTTTACTCCTCTCAATATCCGTAAAACATAGTTAAAATAATCATTTTCTCCATAAACAGTTTTTAGTATTTTCTTTTTGTAGATATACCTCACCACAAGAGGAAATGACCAGATTGACAGAAATGGGTGGGACTATCCAATTCTTTTTTATGTGGAAACAGGTTTGTCACATTTGCTATTTACAGTTTCACAATGATTGTAGCCACAATTTTAAAAACTTAAAAGAAGGTGAACTCTGTTTTTTTCAGCTTAGAAAGGAGCTTGTAAATATACATACAAGTAGGTCAGGACAGGAGCTGGTTCACCTGACGGCTAGACAGGAGAACTAAAAGTCAGTACTCAGGCTTTAACTATTTTACAACAAATGAATGCCCCATTATTAAACATTAAAGCCTCTGTCTTATTGCTAATAATTTGGCAATGATAAGAAAAATTTGCTTTTCAGTTTAAGTCCCTGCTCTGAAAATTTTCAACTAACTGTGCTAGAGAGGTGAAGCTGGAATTAATCTTGCTAGAGAATTTAAACCTTCTTCTTTGTATGCTATGCAGAACTTTGCCTCTAACAACACTGTAATTATCTCTCTCTGACAAAAATATCTGATTAAAAAAAATTTTTTTTCAAGGATAATAAATGAAGGAAGTTGAGATACACAAGAAACTCTCCACAATACCCTACACTGTTCAATAGTCTGCTAAAAAAGGAATGGGGCAGGTCTCCCTCTCCTGACCACTTTTCAGAATGGTCTCTGATGAGAAGATCCTCAAATCCAATTAAAGATTCTGAGAAAATCAAAGTTTAGACAAAAGGCTTTTATTTTAAACTTTGAATATACTTCTGGTTCTTTGAAAGACCTCAAGATTTAACCTTCCAGAAATGTCACTGATCCCTGACATGAGGGGAGGATATTCATCTGCCTTAGAAAAAAAAGAAATAAGTATGAAAAACCATCTCTGCATATTGACCTAGATAAATAAATCAGAGGGAAAAGATCCAAGAGTACCAAATCAACAAAGTATGTGGTTTGGGACCTGGATATTTCTGTTTAGTGTGTTATCATTATGAATTTCTAACGTAATATTTTCTTTCAGATAAAATATAAAAGCTATCTATTTTCTGAAACAGAAATCCTACTAAAATGAAGACTCATATTAAAAGAAAATTGAAGAGAGAACCAAACCCACCCATAATATATTAGCAGTCACCATGAAGATTGTTTGAAGATATGATATTAGATGCTCAGAACACTTGTATAAAGGTTGTAAAAAATATTTCTTGGAAAGCTGCAATGTTCTCTGACATTATTCATCTCTGAATGCCTGTGTGAGTTATCGACAATGGTTGGAAGCAAAAAGGTTAGGTGAGTTCTCTCTGTGTATCTCGGCTTTCCTTCTACAAAACCTTACAGTGACACAAAGTTCTCCTTTACTAGATGCTCTCTCAAAATATTCTTTAGGTCGTCAGTGACTTGATATGCTGAAAATACTATTTAGGGAAGTTGACTTATACTGAGGAAGGTACCTCTACATTCACATGATTGTAGGGTTTTCTTTCTAATGATGAAGAACTATTGAATAATTTTAGTTTGAAGAGCTAAGATATCTTCTATAAGTAAATTATATAGAATACATATGGTATATTTTAAATAAATGCAATCCTGTAAAGAAAATTCCTCAAAGAGTAACTGTATTTGGACATAAGCTTAATTAAATCCATCAAGAATGACCATACTGAGACAATATTAAGATAGAGCGAAGTGGGGAATAAATGAGAAAAGAGAAAAAAAATATGGTTTTTAAGTAGAATAGCAAAATAAGTGCTAATTTTTTATTCAAGTTACAAAAACTGTTAGATACCAAGGATTAAAGTCAAATATTTTCAGCAATTTAGTAACAGCATCCTTGTGCTTTTGTAATATTTCTAATACAAAATGGTGATGAGAACATTCCCTGATAAGAATAAATATTGTCAAAAATCGCTTCTGTCATTAAATATGAACTTCTTGGATAATTTCTGAGCAATTATCTTCTTGAGAGACATCATGTTATGCAATAAGTTACTAAGCTTTGTAAAACGTCTGAAAGTCAAATGGCTGTGTTAAACTGAAAAGCTGATAAATTTTCATAAAGTAAATTCCAGTTCTCTCTCAGAGGGGAGGTTAATAACTTCCTTATCTCAAACAGATGAATCTATTGTCAAAATATTTAGCTCACTATTAGTAAGTTTCAAACAAGAATGAAAGGAAAGAAATCCCATGCAATCAGGTGTCTTGAAAGGGTCTCTTAGATGATAACATTTAATGAAAAAGAGACTTTTAAGGTTAAAAAAAAATAGCTGCAACACTGTAAATTTCCATTTAAACATTTTTAAAGCATTTTTTTAAATGTAAAAACTTTTACCTCACTCCTTTTAGTGCCTATAAAATAATAATTAAAAGCCAACTTAATTTGCAAATTGAAATCAAGATTTAAGAGCAGACTCTAGTCATGACTGACATGAGTGGAAAAAAATAATCTCTTTCTATTAGTATGAGAATATACTTTGTATAAACCACAGGAAAAATAACTCTTTCACAGTAAAAAATTTTGTGTAAATATTTTGGTTTTCATTAAGGAAGTTCTTCTAATTTACTTTCCAGTGTTCATATATATGGGCAGAGCTGTTACGGGTAGTTTCAAAATTTTCATTTTTATAGTGCACAATGTTAGATGCACATGCTTAGATCATCTATCAAGGTCATAACTGTTAACTTGTAATGCTGGATCAGATAATATTTACCAGATTCTGGGAGGAAGACCTGGGGTCCCTCCCAGGTTCATGTTGGGTAAAAGCACATACAAAATCCTACATCACCTTGACTCCAACTACTCCCCTTTCATATTTCCACTTTAACTGCTGTAAAAGAGAAATAGAAGCACATAGGATACAAGGTAACTTCTGTGCTGCAGAAACTACAACCACTATAGCGACTCCTTCAGTGGTCAGATTTAGATGTTTACTTTTGAATGACCTTGTTGCATTTTGTTATGTATTGTCCAGCTAGGTCTATATGTGGTTAAACAGCACGTTATAAATAATTTACTTGATGTTGCTTTCTGTGCCGGTTTGGCCAAATTTAGAAATATATCCTCTGAGAGAAGGCAGGTTACGAACCTCCCCTCCCCCACCAGGTTCGGGAAAAAAGAAACTTTTTCCTCGAAGGTGAAAGAGATATAAACTATTTATTTAACAAACACATGGGAAAAGGATAATAATGCTAAATAATAAAATCTCTTGCTGTGGAGAAAAACCTGGGAAAATGTTAGAGTCCTCCCTTTGGTCTCCCTCCTCCTTGGAGCTGGGACTTGGCCCAGGGCCAGGCCCTCTGTGCTCGGTGGAAAGTCCTCCCGATGTGTTCTGATATTGAAGTAGTCCAGCAGAAAAAGGGAAAAAAATGCGAAATTCCAGAAAAAAACAAAAGTTCAACTCTCCGTCTCTCTCCGGAGAAAAAGAAGGAGCTGAAAAACTGGCTGAAAGCTGGCTGGAAAAAAACCTGCTTCCTCCCGCTCCTGCCGCTGCTGTTAGAAGCAAGAGGAGTCTGTATCTCTGTGTCCTCGAAACATGAAAACAAAAGTGCAAACCTGCTTTGAAGAAGTTTTGCTCAGTTTTTCCTCCCCCTTCTCAGGCTCAGTTTAAAGGCATAGAAAGGCACAAAATTAATTTCTGGGCATGGGCAGTGATATGGGATACAACATAAAGTCACCCCAAGACTCTTTCCCTTGCCAATCATTACATCAAAATTGTATGTGTTCTGGAAGGTTTTCTTTCCGTTCATTAGGTAATTAGGTTGGATAGTTATAAAAGTCAGAGCAACACCAGCCTCTAGCAATGCTTGCTACATAAATGAGTCAACACAAAAGTATTTTTTAAAACAAACACAATTTAACACAACATGGCATTATTCCCTAAATTGAAGATGATCTCCAAAGTGAATGTCTTCCCATTATCTTTTTGTCTCTAGATTGAAGTTCTGGGAATGAGGGCTGCATTTATGTGCCAGCTATATACAGATAGGCTCTTTCATGTGAACTCCCTCAGTATAACATTTAGCAGTCAAACTGATAAGAACTTATGTTCTTTCCAGGTCTTGCTGTATGCAAGTTTCTTTATGTCCTTTTGCTGTAAGGTTCTTTTTCTACAGGTATTTCATTAGTTCTCCATTTTCATCTGCAAATATGTCCTGAATAATTTGATGATGGATTCTGATTTGTTTCTTTAGCTAGTATTCATTTTTCTGTGTATCATTTTGGTCTCTAAAGTTAAAAAAACAAACCCTTAAAAAAGATTACATCATATTGTGACCTTATAGCATACCTAAAGACAGCTGAACTGTGATTATTGTTTTTGATTTGTATTACAGTAGTAGCCAGCTAATATAATGGTGCCAAGAGTTCAGGTACAGATAAAATTTTGGCAATTTTTGCTGAATTTCTGTAAATATTCACCTCCTTGCTAGCCAGGAAAATGAGTCAAATTCATTTCTCAGCTTCACCTGCACTTACCAAGTTATATTTCTATTTCCCGCTGCTTGCCACAAGCTCCTTTTTTGTCTTCTGTGCCTCCACACAGCAGCACCAAATCAAGTGAAAATTCACAGTTCTTAGGATCAGATTTGTTTAGGCTCTCTGATGTATAAGCACATGATTCTAGTCTCAACAACTTTTTTTAGGTACACATGAAAAACATTAGCATAATGACATAACTGCAAAACAAATTTAGGAAAAATCTTGTGCAAGGCAAATGTCTAAGAAGGGGGCAGAAATTACTTAGCTTTCTTCATTAATCTAGTCTGCTGTTTTGTTCTGATTTCTGCTCATTTGCTTTTAAAATGATTAATGCCTTCAGTCCTTTTGCTATTAAAAAGAATGTTGAAAGCTTGAACTTTAAGCCTGAAATAATAACATGCTTAAACCCAGTTCATAGAATACTGCAGCTAGGATGATTGCCATAAAAAGATTGATGCACTTACCTAGCTTGTAGTCCAAGACTCTGGTCCTCAAAAAGCATACTCACCTTCCATCAAAACTGACATCTAACTCTTTTTTTTTTTTTTTTTTTTGCTTTAAACTGCTCTCAAATACCTCAAATTCTGCTTCTAGCCCTTCTCTAGAGTATCTAAAGCCTCACGGTAGCAATATTTTATCTCAAGTTTCTTTATTCCAATCATAGAATCATAGACTCATGCAGGTTGGAAAAGACCTCTAAGATCATTGAATCCAACTCTTAACCCAGCACTGCCATGTTCACTGCTAAACAATGTCCTTAAATGCCTCATTCACACACCTTTTGAAAGCTTCCAGAGTTGGTGATTCTATTTATTCCTTGTTCCCATGTCTGACTGCTCTTTCAGCAAAGACATTTTTCATAATATTAAATCTAAACCTCCATTGGCACCATTTGAGGCTATTTCCTCTCATCCTGTTACTTGGGAGAAGTGTAGATTTACTTTAGAAAGTAGATTTCCTTTTTAATGCTTATCTCAGCTTATTTTAGTAATTTTTCTCATACTAACATTATAGGAGAGCTGTTTTACATTGTCTTATCCTAGGTACTAGGTTTAGCACCCACAATAAATTTGCAGATGACACCAAGCGGAGTGGTGTGGTTGAAACACCTGAAGGATGGGATGCCATCCAAGAGACCTGGACAAGCTGAAGAAGTGGACCCATGGGAGTCTCATAAGGTTTAGCAAGACCAAGTACAAAGTGCTGCACTTGGGTTGGGGCAACCCCTGTTACCAACACAGGCTGGAGGGTGAACAAATCCAGAGAGGTCATGCCAAGAAGGACTTGGGATGCTGGTGGATGAGAGGTTGGACATGACCTGGAAATGTGCACTCACAGCCCAGAAAGCCAATTGTATCCTGGGTCCTGCATCCAAAGCAGAGTGGCCAGGAGAGTGTTGTGGGGAATTCTGCCCCTCTTCTCTTCTCTTTTCTCTTCTCTTCCTCTTCCTCTTCTCTTCTCTTCTCTTCTCTTCTCTTCTCTTCTCTTCTCTTCTCTTCTCTTCTCTTCTCTTCTCTTCTCTTCTCTTCTCTTCTCTTCTCTTCTCTGTTTAGACCCCCTGTGGAGTGCTGCATCCAGCAGTATTAAGACAACTCTGGAAACTTGATAAGCAATATGTTCTCCACAGTTAAATGATTTTCTAAGGAGTACTAGAGACATCCGACAATTAGCAACAGTTCTGGTATACAGTTATCTACCATTCTAGTTTCTCTATCCTAACTCCATTTCAACAGATATCTCCTCTTACTTATGTTAATATCTGGAGGTTGTTCCTGTGCTCATATTCTTTCAATCCTTTCCTCCTTGAGGAATAGATGGCATTTGACATTCTGAAGGAACATTGATTTTCCCCTCCCACCAAATATAATGCCTTAAGCATTATGGTGCATCCTATGATAGAAGCCTCTTTGGAATGAGCTTAAGAGTTGAGAGAGGCAAAGCTGGTGCCTTCAGATTTCTCTAAGACTGCTTCTAAATGAGAAGTAAAGTCCTCAATATGTGGTAAGATCTTTTAACAGAGAACTTGGAAAGAATATATTGTAACAGTTTTCTTTGGGACTTGGGTATATTAATAAAGTTGAATTTAAAACACCAATATTAAAAATGTTTACTCTCTCACCTATAACTTTCAGATGCTTTTGATACATTCAAATATAATTTCCATATTGATTTCATTAGCTACATTTTAATGTTTTCTGCTTTTCCACTGTCAGTGAGAATTTCATAATCACAATATACTAGCATAGTGATGGTTTACACAACTACAAGATTGTGATTCATTCTGATTTAACATACTGGACAGTTTTGGTAACACAGATATATTTGTTCCAAAGGGTTTATATATTTGTGATTGAAGTTTAAAGTCAGGCTTTCAGCATGAATGGTTATGAGTGAGATCAACTGATGTCAACATGAGAGATGTGTAGGTGTAGCTTAATTCTGACCATATTTCTACACATATAACTGGAGGCACTTAAAAATAAAAAAGGTAAGCCGAAATAAATAATAATTTTCTCTTCTTTTCATCAAAACCCACCAAACGTCATACTTCACTTGCCAATTTTTACCTTTATTATTTTACTTATAGCTATATTCACATATATTTTGGGGAATATGTATGGGGAAAATGTAGGCCATGGTTCCCAATGAGGGTAATCTTCCTTTAAGAATAATTAATAAACAGGGCAAAAGTTCACAGTGTTGTGTTGCAGTGAGACAAATCTAATACAGACTGTGCAGCAGTGGTGACCATAGGTAGGTGCCCATCTTGCAAAAATAGTAAAATAGGGTTCTTCACATCTATTAAGTCCTGACAAACTACCTGTAATAGTAATTGAAAAATTGGTTCAATATGAAATGTTAAGGTCATCTTTGTGTTTGCATATTCAAAACACTTATTTGCATACACAAATATAATCACTGATTGCTTAAATTTTCATGTAATTACATGCATATCATGGTCTTCGACCTTTGGAAATAGCTTAAAACCAAAATAGCTGTCAGAAGCCCAGCTCTACATGTTTTTTCTAGAGGTCACCTTGGATTTTCCAAAGGAAGTTGCTTTGAAGCCATTTTGTTGGTTTGTTAAAAAAGAGACAGAGCATTGATGCAAAAGAACCTTCTAAAAGTGATTTTACTTTTTCAAGAAAATCACATAAATCATTAAACATATAAGGGCTGTATTTCTGTATACAGAAATTCTATGAATAATAATCCTGTTAAGTAATCCTGTACTTTGATTCTGTGCTCTTGCCCTCCTTAAATCTGATGTTGATGATTTCATTTTTTGTTGTTTGTTTGTTTTTTCTGGAAGAGACAAATGGAAGAATTTATTCCCCCTAGTGCCAGGCTCACTGCAGCAAAATTTTAGTTACCTTTTCCTTTTGTGCTCAGATGTGTTTCTGGTATTGATTGAGCCATTAAGAAGATGGAAATACTTCTAGAACATTATTTGCCATGTATTTATGCCAACATTTTAGCCTCACATGTACAGAAAGAAATATCCAACATTGTAATATGAATAGAAGTCCTTTCTGTTTGGAAGAAGACATGCAAAATTTTATATGGCCCATAGAAAATGTTCTGTTCCTTTGTGACAATTTGATGTTAGATATTTATTTATTTATTAGTTTATATAACCCAATATGATGCCCTGAAAGGGTACGGTACTCGGAGTATTTATTCAGAATCTCACCGCTACTGTAAGTATTGTTAACCAAGCTGTATTGTTTTCTGTATATTCATCATAGCCTACATGATTTTATCCCTCAGTGTTATTAACAGAAGGAATAGAACCAACACTTAATATACAATCATGGTTTATCAAGACTTATGAATTCTTTGTGATAAGCTTTATAATTACATACAGAATTCCAAAATCATCTCATCCCATAGGTCTGACAATCTGAAGTAAAACAGGGTGAATTTTACTAATAGATTCAAGAAACACAAAATAAACAACCTGATTTTTTTTCCTCTAAAGAAAAAAAGGGAAGCTGGAAATAAAAGATCTCACTTTCAATATGATGAAATATATTTTGCTCTTGTCTGTGCTTTGGAAGAGCTGATAATGTTACGAATGACATAACAGTGAAGGCTTTAGGCATACTGAGGAAAAGTGATGTAACATTAAAAGTTATGTTGTCTACATGTCCCAGTGCTTTGACCCATTAAAAAGAAGGTACAAATTTTGAAAAGTTGATGGAAATTTGCATATAACAGTGTAAAGCAAGATTAAGTGAACAGGAAATATCCCTTATTAATTATGCTGGACTGCTTTTCTGAACAAAGTCACAGTGTAATGAAAAAGTGGCAAAGAAAACGAGTTTTTCAATAAATCCTTTGAGCATTTGATATGGAGTTCAAGTTTTTTATTAGCTAGCTTGAAGTGGACCACTTAATAGACTATACTTTTATGAGCTCATATTAGCCGTCATCTACTGTTAGAAACAAGAGTGGGGAAGGATGCCGAACATTCTTTCAAAATCCCTAAATATGCTTCCCTAAGGGACAGAAGTCTATTACTAGATCACTTAATTGACTCAGTTAGAATTAGCATTTAACATCAGCATTAGCTTATTATCTATATACAGGTAAACAAATGTGAGTGGCCTTTTGACTCAACATAGCCTTGCATAAAGAGAAATACTTAGGGTTATGAACTTTTCTTGTCAGGAACAATGAAGCTCACAAGGGAGACAAATTCAGAAGTGCATGTTCTCTTATCTTTGAAAGTAATTGGAACATCTTTGAATGGGCCGACTGATTGACAGTTCCTTTACTTTTTTAATTTCAGAAGATTTTAGTTTCTGATTTTATGGTTAAGGTTCCCACATATACATAATTACTACAGAGTTCTCTGGGAAATAGATCACTTCTTTTACTGCAGTCTCTAAAAAACCCTGAGGTATCACTGACAGATCATGACAATTGTATTAGGCTTGTAGACAAGATTCTCCACCCATGTAATTCTGGAAAACAGTAGCAAGGACTTTGTTAGTCATCATATACAGTGTAGTATACCCTACCTTTCATTGAAAATAGTAATATCATTTTGTGAGGAAATACACTTATTACAGTCCAGTTGCATTTTAAAATGTTTCAGCAGCTTTCAAAAAAAGAGAGTTAGCATTCAGTGATTCATTGTTGTTTTGATGGCAGCCCATAATTTTTTTCTGGGTAAGCATTACACTGTGTACTACAGTTAGACATCTTTGACAACTGAGTATGATT
Source organism: Corvus moneduloides (assembly GCF_009650955.1). NCBI lineage: Eukaryota > Metazoa > Chordata > Aves > Passeriformes > Corvidae > Corvus > Corvus moneduloides. The sequence goes on along the minus strand of NC_045476.1, from coordinate 92,844,026 downwards.
CTTAAAAAAAAAACCCTCATGCAAAACTTCAGATTGTGTTACTTTACCTAAGGTGCAGGTATATGAAAAGAGGTGCTTCAAACTTAAAATATGTTTAAAACACAAGATATTTCTTAATGATCTTCTTGAATACAAAGCTTTTCAAAATCAAGACCTAACAAAATAGAAGAATCTGTTGCAAAAAGTAGACTTCTAAAATAATTAAACATCAGCTGGTAGTTATGGATATTAAAAATAACTTTTTCTTTAAACTTGTTTGGAATTAGAAACAACTGTGTTGATAGTTCTTTAACTTTATTGCAAAGCACATAATGAGCAATTATATCACACATGATAAATTCAGCAGTGAAATATTACCAACTGGCAGCTGGGTCTTTTACAAACATAACAGAATAGGAACATGAAAGGGACTAGAACTAACCATCTGCTGAAAAAGACTGCACTACAAATTTAGTAAAGCAAACCAACAAGAAAACAAAATAAACTTTAGAATGCAATTTAATTTGCATCCCCATATTAATCATCTGGGACATGCATAAGGAGTATACGAAGTAGATGATGGATTATGAAAAAATTGAATAATTTTATTCATGAACCAGTTAGTTTTGTATTCATTGAAGTGTAATCTTGATAAAGACTTATGATTTCTGTGCATACTGACATAGATTGCTTGCTGACTTTAAAGACAGCAACCCATATTAATTTGACAGCAGAATTTAACAGTCCAGGTATTATCCAATATTGTTCAGAAGATCTGTGAAAAAACTACACTGGTCTCAGTCTAGGGCAGGCATTCCAGCCGGAATAAAATCTTCCATGGAGATCGGGAGAGGTAAGAAACAGAGCTGCTATTTTGAATGTCAGAGAGATATCCTGAAATTTCCAGTATGAATTAAAATTACTATAAAGGTTAATCAGCATACTTTCCCTCCTTAAGGGAGCAGAACACTGTTGAAGATGGTGAGATGAATTTTATGTTTGCTTAAATACGGCACTTATAAACTTTTAAAGAAAGTGATATTATTTTTTACTAGTGATATTATTCAATATAAGAGAAATACAGCTGCTGAAGAAAGCATCAGTCTAGGGCAAGACTAAGAGGGAGACACATCTGAGCAGTACTATATCCCATAAAAAGTAGTGTTTAATTCATGGTCCTGATGTTGAAAATCCTACCTATACATATAGTTCTCTTTTCTCAGATTTATATTCAAGAGCTGAAAACATCTTCATAATTGTCTCATTCAGTTGATGAAAAGTGCCCTCTGTGTATGTCTGAATTTGCTTCTCTAAACCTTGCTCACGACCTTCCTAAAGTCTTGAACTTAAAATCTCCCCTGATTTCAATTCTTGGTTTTAGCTCTGAGATTAAATTCTAGTTTGATGCACACGTAGCAAGTGCACCTGACATTTACGATAAATAAAACACCTACTCTTTCCCAGGTCACCTTGTAGAGAATGCATGATAATCAAAATGACTCATACTTAAATAACACATTTTAAAAGTCTTACTGAGCCTGAAAGTTCTCTTCTGGGGTCACTGCACTTGCCTTGTACATAACACTTCTCACCCCCCTTTCAAGTAAAACATATAAATGTTTCATAGAGCAGCGTATAATATTTCATAAAATATAAGGCTTTAACTTCATAACAAAGCAGGTTTTTAAATTATTATACAAAAATCTCATCTGCGTATTTAATTTGTGTTTCATGTGATATACTCACTTTTCACAATGACATTAGCAGGTTTAGAAATTTTCTTGAGGGCCCATTCAGAAATTATATAAAGAAGAGTTTCCAGGTCTACAAGATTCCTGGGAGAAGGAGTCATTAAATCATAGATCCAAATGCTCATTGTATTTATTGCCTTCATATTTACATATCAAACTAAAAACATCTGTAACTAATTTACAAGAATACTGAACACCCATAATTCCACTTACAGTCAGACTGTTAGTGGCTGGCAAACTGAAAATCTGGCTCTATCCATATAATCGTCCAATCTTTCTGTTGGTCTTGTGTGACGAGCAATGAGTCTGCAAATTTCCACATCCATTCAGTAACATCCTGGTAGTGTGTTATGTTGCTTTTTTCCCCCTGTGTGTCCTCATGAATGAAGTAAAAAAGTCTTAATTTTCAGCAAGTGCTGCAGCCTCACTCTCCACATACTCTTGAGTGATGCCTAGCAAACCTGAGAAAAGCATGGAAACGGGAAAGGTTTTCTACTCTAGACCAAGCACCTGATCCAGGAAGCAGCTGAAAACTAATTAAGCCTTTCAATTCTGTGCAACAACAGCCAGATATGTTTTAACTCAGCAGAATCTCAGGTGCTGGGCACCAATGAAATTTCCTCTCTCTTCCCACTCTACCCCAGGGAAGCCGCACCCCCTGCACTTCCTGCTTCAAGATAAACTGTTCTCCTGTGCTAAAGATAGAATGCCTTTGTAATCTAACAGATGAAGCATAGAAAGAGACCTCTAAGTATCTGAAATAAGAGTCTGAAATTCTTTGGACATTTTTAAACCAGATTTGGGGGATTTTCTGATCTGTCAGTTGTAATATGTGTGCAAATATCTATGAAGGTGTTAATCACCTGTATTTCTTCAGGGATAGATTTAAATGGTAGCTGTGTGCATGTGTAAGAAAAAATGCACAACATTTCTCTCATAGCTGTAATGGGGTGTTTTTTTAAAGAAACAACTTCAATGTGTCTTAGATAATACACTACTCTTTTTAAAGAAAGGCAGACGGTGCAATTCTGCCTCAGAGAAGAGTAGCTCATTTCATGCTAAGCATATCTATTTCCACCAGGCGGAAGTACATTCTATCCATCAACAAGCCTTCCAATACCAAGACCTTCCATTATCCACAGTTTTCATTTAGTAGGTAACTATCCTATCTCATTGTTAATACTTATGACTGAATACTCAGCCAGGAGGTCATTGAGAAAGACTAGTGTCTCTTTCTTGTGGTGGGGAGTTAAAGAAGCATCAGTAGTGGCATGTTTAGCACAAATGACAGAAGAAACATGGCAGGAAAAGGAAATTATCTCTTTCACAGAAAGTTTCCTTAAGGCATTAAAATTGAGCAGACTTTCAAGTATTTCCTAAGATCTTTCACTGTCACCTTGTTAGGAAATTTCCTTTGGCAAATGGAATTTCCCTTGGAAAATTAAAATTATTTGAGAGAAGAAAAGCTATAAGAGTTACAAGAGTAAAAGAAAATGTTAAATACTTCCATGAGGATGAATTTTTAAATCCTGATCTGTATAGTTGGAAAGAATGAAGCAATACTGTCCCCATGCCCTAATCTATTTAAATAAGCATGTTTTAAGCCACCACTGAAAATATATTAGGTCTTTCATACTTAGAGTTTCCACCATAAAACACTAGCAGCTCTGTTAATGAGAATTTAAGAGAAAAATGACAAAGGTGTTCAGATGTGAATGATATTTTATGACTTAAAGTATTATCTGTATTACTGGGAAATTTTATTCTATATTCTATTATATTCTATTCTATTTTTGTAGGACCTGGTGTTCCATAAATGCATAGACAACACATCATAGACAACACATCACAGACAACACATCAAGTTTAATGATTAAAATGTACAAGAATTCTGACAGAGGTGGTTCCCACCACATCCTCAAGGATGATCAGAAAAACACAAAGTGTCCCTTTCTCCTTCTTTTACCCAGAGGGTCATGTAAACACAGGGAACTTAATCTGACTTGAATTTTCCATCAGGAGCTACTTTAAAAAACTCTCTTCTTTTGAGAGCTACATAAGAAAGTGTGTTTTCCACACACAACCTCCCTTTTCTATTATCAGCAACAACCTCTGATGCTTATAAATACACTAATGGGCAGGATCTTGATTATTTGGCTGAGACTAAACCCTATGTCCTCCATAGTAAGCTTGCATGTCCCTATGTTGCTCTGTCTCAGAGAACTTGACCCTAAACAAGGTTCAGTCTTATCGATAATCCCACATTTCTGTTCCAGTATTGACCTCTGTAACTGTTTTCTCACCAGGTCCTCGGTTGGTTTTATTTTATTAACATGCTTCTGTTTACAGAGAATTAACATTCCCTTGAAACCTACTAACTGTACATAAAGCAGAGCCATTGATCAGTGGGCATCCCTTTTCCGATAGACAATAGACAGAAACGGCACTGCTAATTCAAAAGTGACCTAAAGAGCCCACTGGCAATGTGAATTTACCATTGGGGGTTCAGAAACTCCATTTTCATGTATTCTTAACACACTAATTTACTAAATAAAATTACCCAGAACCTAATTAGTAGGACCTAAAAGATCTTGTGTGATGTAAGTCTGGTATCTTCATGTGACACACCCTCATACAGTCAGCTTTGAGTTCAGATGGAGAGAATTACTTGTGTGTCCCTAAACTTGCATTACAGTGAAGCCTGATAACTGTCTACCCATGGTATAATCAGATCATCCACACCTATTCTTGTAATTGGACACCACTGGAAATTCCTATTTTCTAAGAGCTTCCTTCAAAAATCACTAAAATTTTTTCTCATAAAGTCAGTCAGATCAATACATTTCAACATAATCTATCTATGATTATTGTATAGCACTCTGCCCAGCACAGAAGTTTTCTTGACAAAAGAAGCACCTGGATGTTAAATCTGACAATAAGAACAACAAAAAACAACCGAAAAACCCCTAAACCAACCAAACAATCCCCAGGAACCCACTGTTACAAGGGCTGAGGGTTGATAATAGTCTGTTACTGACAGAAAAAATATCAGAAACCAAGACTGACTGTGTCAATGGATGAAATACTGTCAGATAAACTATTTGAAATTTTGCTGCTTCATGTTGCATATCTGTAATTAGGTACTTTAACATAGCCAAAAGTATCTTTTTGACCTAGCCTTATCACTAGAGCTTGCATTTTCAACTTGTAGTCAGAATCTGTTGAAACTGTAGACTGCTTGTGGTAGCTTTAAGAAAAATGTTTTATGCTAAATAATAATATGTGAATAGGAAATTACAAAAAGGAGATCACCAGGTGGAAATATGTACATCTGTAAACTCAAAGCATTAAAGTGCTAAAATGTAAACCCATTGAAATAGCCTATAAATAGTTTAGTATACTTTATATATCACATGGACATAATAACAATAATAGCAATAATAACAACAACAAAAATAGCAATAAAAATAGATCAGATAAGCAAAAAATCTTAAACTAGTATTATGTAGACAATCTTCATTGATTTTACTGAGCTCATTCTGCTTAACATCAGCTTAGGAATTAGTATTCAGTCTCTCCTTGTGTCAGGAAAGATCTTGCCTGTGCAAGCCGGATGTGTTTGTGTTGGACTCAGACCTTAAGCTCATTTATCAAAAGAGGATCATTTTTTCCATGTAATTGCTCAGATGGCTGTAAATGTAGCACCATAACAAGGAATCTAAAATTAATATGGGGTTTTTCAGACTTAAGTCTTTAAATTCTAGAACACTTGGTGTCTGTGTTCTTAAGTTTACTTAGAACAAAGCCTCACATTTAAATAACCATGTAACTGCAGAACCCCTTTTTGGTCTCTTGCTCTATTTTATGTTGAAACTGCTCAGAGCTTTAGCAGCCTTCAGAGAAACCCCAAGGTATAAGTAGTGCTTAGCAGATCAATTCATTAGAGAGCTTGTGTTGGATCCCCAAACTAGCTGTTTCTCCTCTTCATACTATTATGGGATTCTTTTTTGCAAGGTATGCTCTGAAAGTGTCAGTGGCTACTCTCAAATTATGCGATATAACAAAAACATCTCCAGCCTCTCCTCTTGGACATATATCACTATGCTGACAAAGTAATTAAGGCTTTTAAGTCTCGAGAGGGAAAAGCATGAACAAGAGAGATTATGAACATGTTTCCAGATTAATGAGGGAACAAAAAGAGATAAAAAGAATTTGTAGAAAACAATGGAAGGAAGAGAAAAAAAAAATTGCACAAAAAGGTTATATGGAAATCCCCAAATGTGGACAAAGTGCCAAAAAGAACAAATGGATTAAGAGTGGAAAAGAATAAGAAAGAAAATGCAATATAAATTATGAAATGGATATTTTTCTAACATAAGAAAGTATACCCTCAGCAAATTGGCAGATGACTCTAAACTGAGTGGTGTGGTTGAAACACCTGAAGGATGGGATGCCATCCAGAGGGACCTGGACAAGCTCAAGAAGTGGCCCTTGAGAATCTCATGAGGTTTAACAAGAACAAGTCCAAGGTGCTGCACCTGGGTCACTGCAATCCCCAGTACCAGGACAGGCTGAGGGATGAAAAAATCAGAGCAACCCTGTCCAGAAGGACTTGAGGGTGCTGGGGGATGAGAGGCTGGACATGACCCAGCAATGTGCACTCACAGCCCAGAAAGCCAAAAGTGTGCTGGGCTGCATCCAAAGCAGCGTGGGCAGCTCTGGTGCCCTCTACTCTGCTCTGGTAAGACCCCACATGCAGTGCTGCATCCAGCTCTGGGGTCCCAGCACAGGAAGGACAGGGTACTGTTGGAGTGAGTCCAAGGGAAGCCACCAAGTTGAGTAGAGGGATGGAGCATCTTTCCTATGATGAAAAGCTGAGAGAATTGAAGTTGTTCAGACTGGATAAGAGATGGCTTTGGAAAACTTTATTGGGGCTTTCTGGTACCTGAAGGAAGCCTACAAGAAATCTAGAGAGTGACTTGGTAAAAAGGCATGCAGTTACAGGACAAAGGGAAATTACTTTAAGCTGGGAGTAGGTTTAGATTGCATATTAGGATGAAATTCTTTACTGTGAGGGTGATTAGGCACTGGAGGCCCAGGGAAGTTGTAGATGCCTCATCCCTGGAAGTGTTCAAGGCCAGGTTGAATGGCTTCCTGAGCTGTGGAGATAATCACAGCTTTTTACCGGCTAGGCTCGTAGTTTAATGCCTTAGAAAGCCTCGGGCAGCCTAGAGAGGTAGCACGGGCAATCCAGCATTTCAGTAGCTCTGAAAGCAGCAAAATGGTAGCTGCAAAGCTGATACCACCAGTGGAAGCAAAGAGGGAGAAATATAGTCTTCGGTTGCCAATTCCTGCAATTAGAAGCTTTCAAATAGAGACAGAGACAAGATGTTCGCAGAAGGGATGTAAGCCAAAGAGGGGGGGCTCCTCTTGGGCCCTTCTTCTATTCGGAGAAGGGGAAAGGGGAGGACTGGGGGCAGACCCGGGGTGACCGGCCAATCAGACACTGCTAAAGAGTTTGAGTTACATTTGGTTTTGCCCACGCTTGGAACAAAGGGGTTCAGGAGCACATGGCAGAGGCAAGTCCTGGCTTGTCTTGGGGTGGGGGAAGGAAGCTCAGAACAGGCAGCAACACTGACCAGCCTAGTCTAGTGGCAGAGGGATTGGAACTAGATGATCTGCAAGGTCACTTCCAAATCCAAACCATCCTATGATTCCATGATACTGGAAAAGGGACCTTAATTCTTAATTTGTAGCTATGCTATTAGTTGTTCTACTCACCAAAAATTCTTAGAAGTTTTGTTTCATGCTTTTCTCATCTGGATAAAAAGGATGAAACCAGACACTTTGTCTAGGATAAAGTGAAAGAAACTTGACGTTTCTATATATAAATAGTACCATTAATATTGTAAATCAAGTTGAACATGCCAAACTAGAGAAAAAAAATCTTCTTATGGTTATGTTGTCCAAATCATCATTCAAAAACCAGAGCAGATACAACAATGAAGGTTCAGGCATTGTGTTTGTACTTTCTCACACCCCAAGTAATAATACTGTACTGACCAACAGTAGAAAGTCTGGTAATGAAATACTGATGTGAGAAGTCTGAAACACTGTTCAGGGAAATACATTTGTGTTAAAGATTTCAAAAGGCTTCCCCAGAGCACCTGGTTCTGTACAGTATTTAAAGGGACTATCTGACCTTAATGATCTCTTAAGTTTACACAGGGAAAGAAACAAGTGTTAATAATAGACACTCATCTGGGCCAATGCACATGCAATGAAATTGGCCATAGGATTGACAGAATGTCCTCTTCCATACCTTGTCTCCAGGAACTTGTGTAATTTATTCTGCAGCACTCTACCATGACCCTTTTTAGCCTAGCTCATAAATCCATACCTGCTTAACAAATCCTTTTTACTACAGGGCTTGAGGCTTAAGGGTTGAGGTTATAAACATTGAACATCAATAGCCCTGTATTTAGTCAAAAAGATTAATTCTATCTGAAAAAACAAAGGGTGGAAGCTGCAAGGCAAAAGAAACTAGATAGGAAAAACTGCCAAAAGTAAAGCTGTGGAGAGGTTTGAGTCCAATCTCTGACTTTCCTAGATGTCTCCAGTTTTTCAGACCACTCAAAGGAATGAAGACCTTTCAGAAAAGACTGGGATATCTTAAACTAAGCCTTTATGTGCATGGAACTGTTCAAGTTAAATTTTGCAGTTTCTTTCTGCTCAAAGTAAACAGACCACTGCAAGGCAGTGGAATTAAAAACCCCTGCAAAAATAAAAGTTATAGAAAGTTATCTTGACATTTGGTCCTGAATCAGCATCCAGAGGTAACCCAAAGCACAGCAAAGCACACCTTAATCTATTCTCATTTGATGGAAAAACAGTAGTGATTACCATTCCTCCTACTATCACCCAAGGTAATCTGTCCTTCATATTCAACAAAAAATGTTAGCTGTATAATCTATTTACTAAATTAGTTGATATAAAAATGGCAATAAAGCATATAAAATTATTCCCAATGCCCCAGACTTACAGAACAGCAAAACTTTTGGATATACTATTTTTCACTTGTTTCTGAGCTAACAGGTTCTTCTGATGAATCAAATTTACTTTTAACGACTTGTTGTTCAATAAAGCTCCTACAAACATCCTATAGGAACTAAACAGACACTGAAAGGAGGAGGATGAATATACTTATGTTTCTCATGCTCATTTGGGTAGTGTTTCTGCCTTTAAGTAAAAACACCTTCATATTATTCAGCCTATTACAATAATTTTAATATTTAATAAGTATGATATACTTTTGATGTTATTCTAAGTACTGAATTTTGGAATCTGACAACTAGGGTCAGTACAGAACAAGCAAACTTTGTTTTCCTTCCCTATGACTGGAGGTACTGCATAGAGTCAGTTTCCCACTATAAATTAAAAGAAATTAGCATCTAAAATAATCCCCAAAATCCAGAACAGTACCTTGGAAAATCATTGCTTAGACCACTCTAAGTAACTAACACATAGTATTAGTCCAATAAGCTTGGGAAAATATCTTGGATTGATTTTAGTAACTATTGCAGGATGACGAAATGAATATTTATCCTAGTGCCAGTGTAGAATATTTTTTACAATTTTTAGAACATAAGAATGCCTAAGCAGCTCTTCAGATAATCATTTGGAAACAGCCATGTAAAATGAAACACTAGGATTAGAAAGAAGATAGTTTTCCTATTGCTTTCACTTTTTAAAAGAAAAGCACTAAGACTGAGCAGCTTCAAGAACAGAAGTTAAAAGAAAAAGGGATTTATGTATAAATGTTATAATTTTATAACATTTCCCTGAGTCCTAAACTTTATCAGAAAAAAAAATTTCATAAAGTTAACTGCAAAGATCCTTATAGTTGTTTTAATTGAGTTTTAATTAGGCTGCATGTATTATTGAAAATGTTTCCACTTTGATTACATGTAGAGAAGTGTCTCTTTGCCCATGTAAAGAGATCAAATTGACATTTGCTTCCTATCTCCTTCAGAGCATTCAGATAAGGATAATTGCATTAGTTCCTGTCTAAACAATGTTTCAGACTAAAGCCCTAGGGCCAAAATACTAGGTCTTAATTGGCTGCACTACCTACTCCAGTCATGTAGACAAATTAAATTAATTACAATATTTTGAAAATGCTTCAACCACAACTTTTAATCACAAAACAGGGAAAAAGCCTCAGGAATTCCACAGAAACTTAAATATAAGTTGTCCTTGGAGAGCCAGCTATGGTACTTTGTATAAAATACTGCTTTTGTAATTCAGAGGGGAGGTGAAAATAGTTCTGGTTTATTATTCATGGATGGTTTTGCCATTAGAAATGCCAGTTTCATGCTGGTTTGAACATTAGATTTTTGCATTATGATCACTGCAATGTCCTAATTTTTTCTATATCTCAACTAATTAGCCTATTCATGGGGCAAGTGTTTTGTGGTTATAGTAATCTGCACCTGCACACTTGACCACTCCTTTGACATCATAACTCCAAAATATGCAAAATAAATATAATTCACAATGCTGTCTACTTCCATAAACATAGGCTCTGCCAGACAAGTGGTATAGAAAGCCATAATTTTGATATCAAAATCTGGAAAAGGGATTTTTTTCAGTTTTTCTTAGAAAATAATTTGTAAGGGAGATTTCTGAATATTATACTAGTAGATTGTACCTGTTCAAATTAATGTCCAGTTTTTAATTTGAAAATTCTTGATCCTTTTTATTGTTAAGCTGTTTTTATTAAACATATCAAATATTTCAATTTTATGTTTAACATTTAATTACATTTTTAAATTTACTTAGGAATGTGAGACAATTTGATCCTGGTTTCTCATGGAAGTGAAATGTATGTAATCATCCTACATATATGTAAAATCTTGACTCTCAACATGTTAATCTTTTAATTTCAACCAAATGGGGCAACCGGATAGACTTCTCATTGACAAAGAAACAAGTTTTGTAAAAGAAGATGGGTGAAAACACTCATATGTTAGACAATTTATGAAGTAAATAAAGCTTATATATTACCTAACACAAAAATCCACAACTGCCAGCTACAACTATGGTACCATTAGCATCAATACCAATGAAACCCGAGACATGAGCCCATTGAGAATGTGTTTAATTTGTTCTTCAGCTCAGGGAAATTCTTGCTCTCACTTTGATACCTTGGCAAATTAAGACATGCATGAATTTTTAGGAAAGCAAGTTCACAATATTGTTGTTAAGAAGATGACGGGTGAATACCAGTCATATGTCATATGAAAGTCATATGTCTTTTGTGCAAGTAGACAAAAAATCAGTCTACAAAAACATGTCCTGAGTTTGTTCTGTCCCAGAGAAGTTGTCTCTACTAGCTTGTAGAAAATATTGTGAAAAGTTCTGAAGTACAAGGAAAGAAGGTAAAAAAAAGCACAGTAGCTCAAGATTATGAAATTTGGTTATTGAGTCATAATAGAATAAGCATAAGAATAAGCATAATGGAAAGCCTTGAAAACCTGGGTTGCAGCCTTCTTACAGCACAACTGATATAAAGGTTATCAAGCTACAAGACTCTCAGAGAAGGACATGTCTTAGCAGCATGACAAGAAGAGAAAAGTGAATCCATGATCTTAACAGAGAACCAGGTTTTCATGAGCTAAGGCTCCTTTAAAAGACACAAGTATAACAAAGTATGAAAGATTTAGTATTACAGTTTTCTTTTCATTTTCTATTTCACATCACATATGTAAGAAAACATTATACAAAGAGCTTCAGGCAATTTATCAAGTGCATCACCTTCCCCTTTAGTTTAACCTGTTCACTAGTGATAAGACCTAGTTTGGCCTTTAGCAGTGTTCCATCATAATAATTCTTATCTTACTGAAAAGAATTCACAGACATAGCTTAATGTTTATTGTTTTTACTTCCAGCACTAACTGCAGTGGATGACTCCCAGTAGTGTTTCTCAGAAAGGTGCAACTAATCAGTTTTATAAAAATTACAATATATTCTCAATAGCTTTAAGAGGTAGGATTATAATTCTACAGTCATCTCAGAATCAGAGAATATGCTGAGTTGGAAGGGACCCACAAGGATAATGAAGTCCAGCTCCTGGTCCTGCACAGGACCATCCCCAAGAGTCACATTGTGGCCTGAGAGCATTGTCCAAATGCTTTTTAAACTCTGTCCGGCTGATGCTGTGACCACTTTCCTGGGGATCCTGTTCCAGTGCCCTACCACCCTCTGAGTGAAAAACCTTTTCCTGATATCCGAACTAAATCTCCCCTGACGCAGCTTCGGGCCATTTCTTTGAGAACTGTCACTGGTTGTAAGAGTGAAGAAATCAGTGTCTGCCCCTCTGCTTCCCCTCACAAGGAAGTTGTAGCTGCAATGAGGTCTCCCCTCAGTCTCCTCCAGGCTGAACAGACCAAGTGACCTCAGCCACTCCTCATACACCTTCTCCTCAAGGCCCTTCACCATCCTCTTTGCCCTCCTTTGAGTGCTTTCTAATAATTTAATGTCTTTTTTATATTGTGCCATCCAAACCTGCACACAGGACCCGAGGTGAGGCTGCCCCAGTGCAGAGCAGAGCGGGACAATCCCCTCCCTTACCCGGCTGGCAATGCTGTGCCTGATGCACCTCAGGACACGGCGGCCCCTCCTGGCTGCCAGGGCACTGCTGATTCCTAATTAACTTTCTACTGATGAGGATCCCCAGGTCCCTTTCATAGTTCCACTCTCCAGCCTCTTGTTCCCCAGTCTGTCTGTATATCCAGAGTTGCTCCATCCCAGGTGCAGAATCCAGCACTTTCTCTTGTTAATCGTCATGTTGTTGCTGATTGCCCAGACCTTTAATTTGTTAAGGCAATTATTGTGGAGAGCTGAACTCAAGCTACTCTGACATGTAAAGAATTCATATTTCAGTCGACGTATAATAATTGTTCAATTTGGCAGAAATCTCAGGAGATAACAAATACAAATTCTGCAAAACCACCCATAAAACTCATCTCACCCCCAGAACTGTTTGCAACAATGAATGGACAACAATGAAACTGTTGGGAGTATTTCAGTCCTCTAGTTCCTTTTCTGACTGTAGATGAGATTAATTAGTTTAAATTATTAATTGTAATGAAACAAAGATGGGCCCAAACTACTTTCTTCTGAGATTGTAATTTACCAAAAATATATGACAGGTAAATAACACAGTGAAAAGTATATGTCCTAGACTAAACTTCTGTGATCACTGCGGTTTTGGATGTGGACTTTAGCAGTTTAAAGAGCAGGCTGAAATTACTTATTTTATATTGTATATGATGGTTACAGGCATTGAAAGAACTTCTTATGAACCCATATTTTTAGTAAGTGTCCAAAAGTTGTAATTATATTTGAGAGGGATTCATGTCACCAAATTATACTTGTTTAAATGTTGGACCTCTAGTCTAGGTAGTTGTCTATGTTCTCTGAAATAAATCAAGAAAGGGAGACGTACTTTCCCTTCTTTTTCGAAAATATCTTAACAGGACAGTTGCATTTCTCTAATAAAGATGAAAACTTAAATTTTGGAGAGCAAAAGCTAGATGAGATAGATCTTACTTTATGTAGTCAAAATAGAGATCATGGCTGTAAAATAATGTTAGAATGAAACAAAGAAATTAAGAGTCTAGAGAGAAGTAAATTTTCTCACTTTAGGAAAACCATCATATATTATATTGAGTAGAAAAACTGTGCCTTATGAAAAACAAAAGAAATTCTAGAAAAAAAATTGGTTTTAAAGTACTGTATTTTAGAGGTTTAGCTGCACTTTCAGTTTACTTTTTTACTAAAGAAAATTAAATTTATAGAAATCTGTCAAACAATATATTGGGGGGGCTTTACTGAAGTCCTAGGAAGAGCTTAAAATTACAGTTGAAAGGAAATGTGACAACTGTATATAATGTAATAATATTTAACACAGACTATCAAAAAAATCCCTTTTAAAGATATTTATTACATGACAGTTACCAAATTATATAAACTGAATGCAACAGCTCCAAATCCTAAAGGAATAACTGTGAAAGAAATGACACTTTCTGATTCCACAGATAATTCTTGGTTTTGAAATAAAAAACCACCTCAGTCAGGTTTGAGATTTTTAGCACTTTTCTCACAGTATTTGATTTAGAATTTGTTTTATGCCTCTTAAAAAATCAGTATCTAAGATCTTTTGACCACCTGAAAATGCTGGAACATATTTTGTGAGGTAGATTTCCATCTTCCCACCTGCAAATAAAACTTTGAAATGAAGAAACTTGAAGGTAAAAAAGCAAATGCAACTAAACGAAAGCCGGTAGTCTTGTTAAATCCTCATAATTTTTAATCCAGTTTTCTGATATTCAGATGCTTTAGTCCTGATTCAAATGTATCTACAACTACAGCACTGAGAAGAATTTTTTCAACTATAATCTTTCCCTACTTCTGTTACAGGAGAATCAGAAATTCTAAAGGAATCCAATGGAATAACAAAGAGGGGCCTGGGAGAATGGGGAATCATTTATGTATTCTAGTACCTATTTCTTTAGTTGCTTAAACATTTTAATCCAGGATTGAGAGTTTTGGAAAGGTCAGTTGTGAATCTCTTCAGGAAGCAAAGTAAGATAAATTGCCATTTTCTGCATCCTGAATGCTCTACCAACTGAGTGACAGAATACAGTTGAAAAGATACCATCCCCATTGGTTTCAATATGCATGTTTGTACAGATCTTGGTCTAGTATACTTTTGTCTTCACTGATATAGGTTTTATAGGACCCACTAAGGATTGTGAGAAAAATTAAAAACAAAACAAAAAAAAAAAAAAAAAAAGAGAACTAGAACACAGAGCTGAAGACTCTTCTTAGATCCTTATTTAGTAACCATTTCATCCAAAATTTTGAAATGAAAAAATCAATATTTTCTAGAGCTTACAGTGATACCACTCTAATATATATAACTGTAGTATACAAGGTCTGGGCTTAGATGTAAATATAAAATATTATCTCGATGCCTAACTAACATTAATTCCTTTAAGAATATCATCCATAAGCAATAAAGAATGTATTTGCTTAAATAACAGAAAAATAGGACTAAAAAGGTGTTCTTCTTGTCTTTAACCTTTTAAAAGAGAAGAACACAGCAAACATTAGCAACAAATAATGATGTAATAGTCTCTGCTCATTTCATTGTTCTAGTCATTAAAATCTGGAGATCTATAAAAGCAGCTCTAGCCATGTGTGTGCTTCTAATTGAACAGAGGATATTCTTATAATATCTATCTTCCAATTTTCATGTCTAGGTAATGATGTCAGTTTTACACTGACAGTTAACAAGCATAATGTGGTGTTAATCGAATGACCTTTCAGCAATAAGTGATTGAAGAATTACCTTCTCCAGCCTTAAATCACATTTTCACTGAATAAATTAGGTAGAGAAATATCTTTCCATAGTATCTGCAAACGCTGTTGCATTACTAAGAATCAAAAGATCCAGCTATCTTGAGAACCAATTATTACTGTATTTTCTGGAATTGCAAGGATATGAGAAGAAAGGGAGACTAATTACTCTATGATCATTTAAAAAAAGACTGATACTCAAAAAGCAGAGTAGCAGTACCAAAATGAACACACACATACATACACATACAATCTGAGAAAATTTTTTTAACCTGAATTCTTGCTTATTTTATTATAATTCAACATCATTGATATTTATTCATTTGCCCATAAACCATTGCTGTGAATCCATTTTATTTCAAATCAGTAAAGTTTGGTCATATCTATTGCATTATTTCCCAAAAAGTGGGCTCTCAAACAGATTCAAAAAATAAATAAATAGAAATAATGAAGTGACAGCCAGGAGTACCATATCTCAGTTTCACAAATGCTAATGCTAATACTATTTCTTCATAAACACTGTTTACAACAGAAAGAAGCATGGAGCATAAGCCCTTCCCTCCTCTTTCTTACCCTCTACTTTCTTGGTGGACGTTCAAAGTGACCTTCAGCTCACTTTGTTATCAGTTGTTTTCACACCTTACCTGCCTGGTAAGTTCTGTTCTCCATGAAGCAATGACATCTGTAACAGATTATAACTGAAGTTTTCTTAAGAAATATCAGTAAAATATTGATCACATACAGGCCCATTTTTAGTAGGGTACTACTCAGATTAAAGAAGAAAGCCAGATTATACCTATGAGAAGAAACTATTCTAATCATAAATGAAAATTCTGGATAAAGAAAAACATAATAATATTGTGTTTTCTATCTGCTAAACCCCCAGGCTTTAGCTAACAAGTGTAATTTTACTGCATACATATCAAGAAAAACAGTATACAAATTCTACAATGATATAGGCAAATGATACATTCATAAAAAATCGTTTGGTCTAAAATATTTTTTGTCTGATATGTATTGCAAAATATGAGTGAGATGCATCTTGCCAGACCATGCTCTTCAGTGTTCTCCAATGATTGCTTGGCAAGAGGTTGGAAAAATTTTACATGTTGATACTGTTTGACCTTTTTTATTCTTTCTGCTATCAGTTTCCAAAGATGTCAATACATATGTAATTGTGAAGAATTTCTGATTGTTAACAAGTTAGTATCTGATTCTGATCACTAAGTATCGAGGAATACTGTAGATGATGATTTTGAGTATAGTGCCTCTACCTGCTTTTTTGGATAGCTGTAAAAATGCTCATGCACAGATAATGATAGCCATAGAATAGCTGAAAGGCACTTTATCTTTACCCAGAAAAAAATAAATGAAGTTCCCAGGCAGCATAATAGACATGGTGTCAATCATTAAAACATGCATCACCAAATCCCTCTATTGCAGAAAGCTGTCCCAGATTGCAGTACAGAATAATTACTTCTTGGAGCTGTAATGACTAATAAACTGTATTAATTATGAATACAGGTATTATAACATCTCTTTGCTTCTTGTTTATCAAGGTTATCTTATATCTTTGGAGATGTTACGAAGAAAATGAGGAACTATTAATTGAAAAAAATAATTTTTCAACAATTGCCATAATCTTTAAATGTCATATCAATAGCTATAGGCAATGAACTTCAAGAAAAACTGTAACTCTACTTTACTCTCATTATTAAACTGTAGAAGGACACACTATACTCTCAGCAACTGTTTGCATCTCTGGACCACTCTCTTCATTCTTGCTCACCATTAGCAATGTAAGTTTATAATTAAGGATGATCTATTTGAGGTCCTTTCTGCATATCAGAAATCCCAAAGCATAATTAATTGGAATGAACAGAGCATCTGGTTGCTTGTGATCTTATAGTTTCAATGTATATGGTATTTAATTAAAATAAATGCCCTCCCTCCCTCTCTCATAGGGGAATTAGATCATTAAAATTTTCAAGAGTGAGAATCAGTCCTCCAGCAAATATTAACATTTGGGAAGAAGCAGAAGACTGGGTTGATAAAGCATTCTGTCTTCTGCGTTATACATGTTTCCCCTGGTGCTGGACGACACTGCTACTACTGCTCATTCATCTTAACCTTGAGGTATGAATCTTTGATGTTCTCTCAAAACTGAGTAGGTTTACACCACTTTTTAAAAAAAACCCTTGCATCATGGGTCTTTTTGAATTCTCCAGGTAAGCACACAGAGAACTACATAATTCTGCCAAAGTTAATTAGTTATTATGCATCTAATTTGCAAATACTCATAAACTAGAAAATCTTCCTCTGTCTTATGGCCATAACTTACTCATTAGGTTCTTAAGTATTGTCTACTCATCTCCATCTAGGCAGTGACACCCTGGCTCATTTGGGGAGCCTGCATACACATAGTCCAGCTACATGTGGATGAGGATAAGGTTGTGGATGGAATCTACCTGGACTTTAATAAAGCCTTTGAGACCATTTCCCACAGAATTCTCCTGGAGAAACTGGCTGGTCATGCCTTGAAAGGATGCATTGCTAGGTGGGTAAAAAATTGGCTGGATGGCCAGGCCTAGAGAATGGTGGTGTTAAAAGGGTTATCATGTATTGGTACAGGCTGCCCAGGAAAATTGTTGCATCAACATTTTTGGAGATATTTAAAAGACATGTAGATGTGTCATTCAGGGATGTGATATAGTGGATTTGGCAGTGCTGGGTAAACAGTTGAACTCGATGATCTTAAAGGTCTTTTAGAACGTAAATGATCCTATGATTCTATGTGATAGGAGTTCTCTGAATTCTTACTAATGCGTGTGGATTTTGCACAGCTGGATGGGGGTGGATCAGACCATAATTCCATTGAATACCTTTAAGGAAGTTTCACAAGGAAAACTTTACTTCTGCCTAGGCATGCAGCTTTAAAGAAAGATAAGAAAGGACTGCAAGAAGTAGCTGTTGTTCCACAATATTTCCAAAACAATATTAGAGAGCAATAAGCAGAGACTTTTTTCTAGGGTTTCAATCATTTTGCATTTACTGCGTATACAGATGCCCCATCAAAGTAAAACTACACTGAAGATTGAATTCTGACTAATATTTAGCTTCAATACTTCAACATAGTTCATAGGGAAAAAAACCCACTACTATTCAGTTGAACTTAATCCATTTCAGACCAAATCTTTGGCCTTTTCAGGTAAATTTAACACCCCATTTTTAACTGAAACTCTATCTCTCAGTTTTGTAGTGTCTTACTGATTAATATTTTCATAGTGATTTACAGATGAATATTTCTTTATATCCTTATCTGTTGCACCAAAGCTTGAAAACTCAGTCTTTCTAGTCATTATTATTGCTAAGTGCAATAATATGCTGAATGAAAATTACTCTGGATAAATGTTTGGTGGGGTTTTTTTCAGTAGGAGTTGAACAGAGAAAACGAAGTTTCTTCTTCATAACCATGTGAATACTTCTACTGGGAAAGCAGGGCTTCAACTTGATGACAGGCCCCAGCAACTCTTGGCAAGCCCCAGAGTGCCAACTCCCCAGCTTTTCACACTGGGACTGTGCCTGGGGCAACCCATCACTCCTTTACAGCCTGTTTACAAAGGTAGAAAGGCTGAAGGAGCACACCAACATGTTCCCAAGTCTCCCTACAATGCTGGGTTGCAACATGGTCTCTGACACATTCTCATCCCCACAAATGTAAGTGAATCAAACTTCACTCAGTGTACTGTAATTAGTGCATAGCACAAAAATGTCTAGGATTCCAGTTATGTGCTCTCACGTGCTTTAATATATACATATATATTGTTAGCATCCTAGACCTTTTCCTTCATTGCAAGCCAGATAGTCTAAATTAGTTATTTAAAAAAGCAATTTGTGATGTTACACTCTCTAAAGAAAGTTTTTCAGCACTACTTTCTCTAGAGCTAAAACTACTTTGAGGAGGTAAACTGCTGGCATTCCTATAACCCCTACTTTGCTTTAAAAATTATCAGTCAAGAGTCAAGGTGAGATATTCTGAGTATAATATTAGTTTCCTTCTCTCACTAATCATATTGTCCCACTAAATATGTATGCTTCAATTAAATATGTAAATACTGTAGTCTTGGGTGTTTTGTTTGGTGTTTTTATTACATTTTGATTCTACTAATTATACACTACAGGGTGAGAATATTTGTAACATGTGAATAACTGTTGAAGACACAGAATAATAAGTTCACCTGCAGAGTAGATTACTACTTCTTGCTTGCTAAGCAAGCAATATATTATGTAGATTCATATCTGCATATTTTACCAGATGTAGAATAGGTCTTTTCCTTCCCAAAACCAAAAAAATATCTTGGCAGGTCATTCCTTATTCAAATTGAATTTTGCTAGCCACCTTCTCTCCAAGGCAAGTTCATAGCTGTAAAATGGCCATCATCTTCATTACAATGTTTTCCAGAGTGTAAAATGCTTCCCAAGCCCCCCAGAATATGCTTTTCTGTTACCAAAATCCTAGGTGATAACATCATCTTTACAGTAACAGCATTAAGTGCTTTGATACATTCATAGTGCTGAAAAACTGACTTAAAAACAGTCATGTAAGATTCATATTATCAAGGACAATTTGAAGAGTCCGAAAACCTTCTCCCTTCTGAATTATATATAGGCCATAAAATTGATTGAACAGATACAGTTATACCTTTCCAGTTTATGTTTTCAAAGACACAGAACTGCTGTGGGCAAGTTTGTGGGTGAATTTGGTACTAAGAAACACAAGAAGAAGTATGAGAAAGAAACTGCCTCTCAGAAATTCAAATCAAATGATCAGATACTGTACAGACACAATCTAAAACCCTATGTACTCTGCATGGTACATAGAAATAAAAGTGGAGTCCTGAGATTGAATTCTGATACTGTCCTGAAATTTTTTAACTGAAAGGTGTGACATAAGCAGTATTATTTGTCTTGATTATTAAGCTTACAAAAAAAATCCAAGGATGCATTTCCATTTTCCATCTGAATTTAAATTCAAATGAAAGGGTTAAAAACTGTTATTTTAAAACCATATGCAGGGATTTCCTGGGAGACCAAATAAAGGGAAAGGATTTTAGGCCACATGTCCTCCCTGGAAAGAATGAAGGGTTATACTTTATGTCATAGGACACTCTGCCCTCAGCATCACCTACAGCAGGTAAGTTAATATTATGACCAATTAAGGAAAATTATTAAAAATGATAGGACATATGGCTCTGGCAGACATCTGGTTAGAATGCATGATTGGTCACAGAGCAACATGGAGTTAGCTAGAGAATTAATTCCAGTTAGGTATATTCTTGTAACTCTACTGATTTCTCTGTTCAAGGTCTCACAGCTTGTACAAGATCTATCAGACATACAATAGCAATTAACAAAGTACTAGGAAAGAGTCAATTCAGATGTTCACATTATGGTAGATCTGCTGTAACAGTAGGAGCTGCTCTTGGTGGAAACAATTAGTACTGAAAGTGTTTCTTTTGTTGCAAGTATAGTAACTAATTCTGCACTCTAGTCAGTTTGCTACTGCCTCTTAGATATTACCTCCTTTGGATAATTCAAGCACCAAGTGTCCCCAGAAAATCAACCGGAACTGACTTTTTTTTTCAAAGGAAATCTTTGAATCTCAGAGAAAAAAAAAGAAGAAAAAGGTAATCTCTTTTGGCCCATTCAGGTTCTGCTCTGCTATCATAATAATCTGTGAAACACTATCAGAACAATCTCTGTAGGATCTTTACTATGGACAGTCCTTATTCTTTTTCTCTTTGAAGGACTTTTACCAGCAAATTTTCTCCAGTCATTTAATGCATTCCAGTGTTAATTGCGTGATACCATATTCCATAGTTAATATTACTATCAAGCATGGGCTTGGTGCTGCTGCAATTACAGACAGTATTAAAACAGTTAATTTGTTGGTGAACTGCTTAACTATGGAAAGTTCTTAGTACTTCAGAGTGTTGCTTTATATATCCATGTCCTTACTGCAAATTGGAATGCTTTTTTTGTCTACTACAGACTGCATTAATAAAGTCTTAAAGCATTGGGATGTTTTGGAAGGTACTACTTACATTAGAGAGAAACTTAAAACCAGTTTCATTACATCAGATGAAAGGCCTATCAGACATAATATCCATTCTTTGATCATAGCAAATAGCATGAACTTGCAGAAGGCATTAGGAACAGGTAGGTAGCAGTACAGTTCTCTGGTGAAAACAGCATCCTGGGTTACATCCATCTGCAGTTCAAAGATTCCATAAATCACAGGTCATATTTTGTAATTAGAGGACTGTTGTGGATTTTCTTCAGCAAACTTCAGCTGATTTTTGAAGTCTTGAAAACATGCAGCACTCACAATGTCCTTCAGGAAGGATTTCCTTGCCTTACCTACATATAGAGAAAAAAACCTGTTTTATTTTTCTTGTTTTGAATTTATCTCCTGCTACTTTTGTATTAGGTTTCTATCTTTATTGCTCTTAAGACACTGTCGTGTTCATGTGAAACCATTAAACATATCTTTTTGACTGTACTAGAAGCAGGCTCACAGCATCACACCCATGGTGCGTATAAACACAAATATATGCTTATTTGCAACATGGCTTGGACTCATAAATAATCATTAAGGTACAAAGCACTGCAAGAAACATGTACATCATTTGACAGTAAATCAATATTAAATCTTTATATATTTGATACCGTTAAAGAGCTATCTTATTTTGGCCCAATTTCATACTTCAACTATCAGGTCTTCTCTTTTCTTACCTACTATTCTTACTTCACTGTAACCAGTTGATGGATTTGCTGTCCTTTCTTCTGATGATAATGCCATCTACTGATGCTGGCATTGCTTTTGCTAAGGAGATAATTATACATGAGGCTCTGTGGTTTGTCTTTGCACTATGAAATTACTGAAATAGCCATCCATCACTGACGTCTAATGTGCTCTATAAAGCTTACTTTGGATATACCAATCCCTCAGTTATGCTACAGAGGCAGTTAAATGATAGCGTCTTTTAGGAACTGGACTGAAGTATTAACTTATGATTAACTGTGGACAGTTCTGTCTCTCTGCTTCAAAAATTGATTCTAATCAGTGAAAATAGTCCCCTGCCATTCCCAGAAACATGTGAATCACCAGCATATGCCTTTTGTCCAAGAGTGTGCCTTTTATAGTAATAAAGGGAATGTGAAGATAGATGTACAGTGTTCTTATGCAGCTATGTTTTTCATATTGGGTTTATTAAACCCTCTTTAGTGCAGGACCTGTTCCTGCTGAATCTGCTTGTTTGGTGCAGCTTGTTTTTGTTTTGTTTGGGTTTTTTGTTTGTTTGGTTAGGGTGGTTTTTTTGGTTTTTTTTGTTTGTTTCAAGGCACTAACAGGGTTCCCCAGGGCTTAATATGCAGGCCAGTCCTGTTCAATATCTTTACAGATGATGGGATCAAGTGCACCCCAGTAAGTTCACACAACAGTAGGTTGTGTGGAAGTGCTGATCTGCTGGAGGGTAGGAAATCTTTGCAAATAGATCTGCACAGGCTGAATCCATGGGCTGAGGCCAATGGCATGAAGTTAAATGCTTGCTGTCTCTGCTCCTCAGTTCTTAGAAAGAAAAGCTGGCGTGTAGTAGGAAACACAAGACAGGTGTTCTTATTTTCCTGCAAACATACCATGGGCCTCTTAATGTAATGAATAAATGACTAGCACACATACAGTGCATCTGAAGAGCAGGAAAATGCAGTCACTGGGAGGAGGATGACCAGCTGTTTTCTGCTTGTAGCAGCCAGCTACTCAGACAAATTACAGTCCACTTTATATTCAAAAGAACATGTTCAGATCTTGATCTACATACATATTGCCAGTAATTCTGACCTGTATTATCTCAGAACAATGAGAAAAATACTATGTCTCTGGCAGACAAAATACTCCTAACGGTAAAGAACAGCACTGCACTGTCCAGTGGAGAAAGCATCAAGGTATTTTCCCTTCCTTATGTCTCACATCATGCAGGAGGCAGTTTGAATAGGAGAGAGGAACTCTGTGCACTCTGTTTACTTGGACCTCCATATAGTGTCAGTAATCTGCTCTATTTAGTTGACAAAAAATCTATTCCTATATAGTTTAATTAAAAACTTCACTGAGAATTTTGTGCTCATTTGTGTTCTGTTTCAGATATTTGACTTCCAATTTTCAAAATTTATTTTCTAGGATTTTTTATAAAATTAATTTCCTAGATGTTTATAACTTTAGTAAAATTTCTCTGCCTGGAATTCTTTTGAACACTTAAATCTTATGAGCTGGTTTCATTGAGAAGCACTTACTGTCCAGTTCTTTGTAACAGAGAGATGATTTCAAAGTCATTAGTCTGAAAATAGATAGTAGAAAGTAAAGCACAGCAGAACTTCGGCCACAGTAGAATTTGAGGATGTAGCCCCCTGTGTTGGACTATACCAGCTAAATTTTCTGCAAAGTTAGGAGCTATCATCCTAACTCTCTGTCCTCCAAATAAGATACTGTTTAGCTACTCTGTTTCATTTTTTCCCTCCCAGTGAGATACTTGTGTTTAATAAAGTATGCTTCTGGAAAGGCCAGGAGTTGTATGAGTGAGGTAACTTACCAGTATACACACCTATATTCAAAATTTGATCCCCAAGAAGGGCTTGTCTTCAATTATGAGCCTAAACAAGTTTGGAACACTTTACATAGAATCAAATATCTCAAACTGGAAGAGTCCCAACAGTAAGGGTCAACAAGTCCAAATCCCTGCTCCTTGCAGAGCTGCCTAAAACGAATCCATATGACTAAAAGCATTGTCCAGACACTCCGTGAGTTCTGAAAGACTTGGTGCTGTGACTTCCCTGGGGAGCCTGTTCCAGTGACTGACCATCTTTTTAGTGAAGAATCCTAATCTCCAATTTCGGCTTCCTCTGATGCAATTTAATTCAATTTCCTCATATCCTACTGCTAGTCACCGAGTGAGGAGATCAGCACATCCCCTCTGCTGCTCCTCTTGAGGACACTGCACATTTTTGATGAGGTCACCCCTCAGCCTTCTCCTTTCCAAGGTGAACAAGACAGGCAGTCCCAGTAAAGTAGAAATTCATCTCTGAAAATGCCCTCATAGGCTGGAAAATTGCAAACATACGTCTCAGTTTACCTGTTTATCTCTGAGATATTTTGTTGTGTGGTAGATTTCAACAGCTAACTTTTGCAAAATTCCCTTCCTTACTGCCACATCCCTGACTAGACTCATGAAGGCAGGGAAAGAGAGGCAGGTCATCCCAGTGTCACTAGAAATGGAGGTTGAGGGAAATAGAATACTTTTTATACTATTCAAATACTGGCAGTGTAGAATACAGGCTTATAACAGAGACAGAAGGAAGTGATACAACATGCAGGATAAGTAATTTTTGTGATGGAAATTCTTGCTACAGCAATGTACTAGAAAAAGCATGCTAAGTGTATACCACATGCAATAGGGATACATGCAACTATTTCCATGTAAAAGGAAACTCTATATTCCATATTGCCAAAAACTATAGAAAGACAACTAGCCCAAGTTGAATAAAGCGTCTCCCATGAAATTTGAAAGAACTTAAACCAAACAAAAATATGTCTCCGGTCTGGAATTTAAGTGTTACTTTTCATAACATAAATTTCTAAAAGTTAATTTCAAAATCTTCTGGGTTTTCATCCTGAAAAATCAGCACATATTTACTTTAAATATTTGCCATTCTTCATTTCCTTGTGAGTTATCGTGAGCATCAGTGACACAGAGTTAATAAAGACAAATCAAAAATTGCACAAGGAATTGCTAGAGCTAACAACAAAAGATACCATCTGAAACAATGTCATAGCATTTGTACTTGGTAAAGGAAAGGAAGATGCTGGGAGATGTGAAATAAGCCTGAGACAAGCAATTCACGGGGACTCTATTTGGATTATTTACACTAATTTTCCAACGTACCATTATTTGAAATTGTGCACAATTCAAACCAATTTCTTTGGTTCTTCATTCTGGCAAAAACTAAGTTGCAACAAAATAAGATTTTGTTTGTTTGTTTGTTTGTTTGTTTTTTTAATCTGAACATCTATAATGAATTTCTAAAAGGAAAGAGAGAATGGCTGAAAATTGCAAGTCTATAAGACAACAAAATTGTTATGCTATTTTTTGCTTTTCTTCCCCCTATGACAGGCTAAATTGTATCTGTGTCTCTAAGTATCCAGTTAAAGGTTTTGCTCGTCGCTGATGTGGAAAGGCATCTCATGTAGTTGATCCAAGGGATAAATAAAGTAACCCAATTCTATTATCTTTCAGATACTCTTAAAAACTGTATAAGTAAATCTCCCGCATTTATATAGAAGGTTTGTAGAAATTTCATGCTCAAATAGTTGGAGGGTTCTGTTCTTTGATGGAAACTTCGGGTGAGACCCTTGCTTTGCCCATGCAAAATTGTTTTTTTGTCTTCCTTCTCAGACATGCATCAGTTCATGGTCAAAGTCTGCTCACTGAATTGATCCATCAACCTTTAATTTTAACTTTAGAGACGCTTCCAGTAATCCCCGCAAACTGCGTGGTTACAAAAATAGGTGTGTTACTATTCCCTTTTTTCTGCTCTGCTTGCAACTTTTTGCAGCACGGAGACAGATAAGAGCTTTAGCAACATAAGTATATTATTATTACTGTCCTTCTTTACTTTCTGATGTTATTGTTATGCAACTTCATTTCCATATGGAGTATTTTGGGATGACATCAACTATGAAACATTACAAGCATAGGGCCATGATTTAACGGAGACATTGTGTAAACTGCCTGGAATCAGACCTGCTCCAACTGCCACCTTTTACTTTCCCTCAGCACACCAAAACTAGAGATTTACACATTATTTTTTTTGCCATAAATTTAAGGAAATTAGATATCATTGTACATCTATTGTACAATTCCTTCATTGTAATTAGAGTCAGACATCATAAAACAAGACCTTACCAAAGGCATTTGAAATATGGAAAGAGATTACATGTTGCTTGGGGGAAGGGTGATGAAAGATGATGACAGTATCTTCACAATGGGTTAGACCAAAACCAGAGAGAAGAAAACCCTTCAGTGTACACTCGCAAAATGTTCTGGATATACACTAAATTTTTATTGTATTTACAATGGCTTTTCAAGTTACTATTATCTTTTTTTTCTTTTTGAGAAGAAACGTATGAATTTCTATTTCTCAAGTTCTCAATAAAGTATGTAGCTTCTCATAAAGAACATGAAAAAAATCAACATCATTAAAATCAACAAACCCAAGCAATGTCATTTAAGATACAGACAATTTTTGGAAAGCTTGAAACTTTAAATATTTCAGGAGATCCATTATTTCTAATTCTGTCAGTTACTAAGTATTTCAATGAGCTTATCTGTGTGTGCAAACTGTATTTTCATAACTAGAGCCTAACTATGTGTTGAAACACATTTTAAATTCATTTTTGTCCATTTCAGGGGTTTTATTATTTTATTTTGTTAGTCTGTATTTTTTTCAGGGGAAACCTGACAGGTTTCTCATGCAGTGTTTTTTCAGATGCATGACAATGCAAAAGCATCACAGTTGTCAGAATGGTGTCATTATGGAAACAAATTCTACATCTCCAGTCGAAACACACCTCACATATTTTTTGCTCAAAACCACTGCCTGCTGTCTGCCCCAGCTTGCCCTGAATAATCTCTTAAATTTCCACTGTGTCTGAGATAGCTTTATGTCTTCACAAATCAGTGTGCTGAGATTCAGTACATTTTACCCTGGGCACATTTATCTTATAACAACTTCCTGTTGTGAAGCAGAACTAAGGGGAACCATTTGTCTGTGTGCAGTTAAGACCTTGAACACAGATTGCACCACTCTCAGAACCCTTACTTGTTTGTGAACAAAACCCCTGCTTCGCAAACTGCGACTTCTCTTTTTACAGTGTAATTTGGGAAAAAAATGTTGGTGAGTTGTTGCTTAATTTATTGGACTTATTATATTCTACCACCAGCTGCCAAATAATTTGTAGAGATGTATTATCTTTTTGTGAATGTGCCCTAAGAGAGAGACAAATGTAGAAAGGCTGTTTGTTAAGTGAATGACAAAGAAAAACAAACATTGTCTTCTGGAAATCAATTAAAATAGATCATCTCTCTTGGGTAAAGATAAATTAGAGGAGAAGTAGCATTTTTATTTAACCTCAGGAAAAAAATAATTAATACAATACTCTCAGTACAATACTAATCAATTGAATGTTTAATTATATAAGTTCAGCATAGTTCAATGCAATGTTCACAGTTCAATACCTTCAATATCCAGATTGTCCTCCAGGATTGCCTTACAAACACCTGCAAACATCTCTATGCCCACTGTTTTGATTTAGACCCCTCTCGATTTCAGCTTCTTAACTCAAAACTAGGGTGCTTCACTTCTGATTCAGGGACCTGTATTTATCTCACTGATTCAGTCCTGGCACTTGGCACGTTGATGGGAATCCATAGATATTTCTCTGTTGAATTCCTCTGTGTTTTATTAGACTTCCCATAATACAAGCCAGGGTGACTAAAACTTCAACTATTGAGCAAAAAGAAATGGTGGTAATGTATTTTCTAGAACACTGCAAGAGTACTCACTGGCAGTAGAGGAGCTCTGAGTGTCTTTTCTTGGATTTTAGGGTTATTTCACATAAAATAGGCCAATGTGTTTGTAGTAGCAGTTTTGCAAAGACTGAGTGGTCTTCTAAGGTGAAACTCAAATAGTATCTGGAGGAAGGATAGGATATACTGAATTCTTTTGAGTGCAAATTCAGAAACCTGCTGGTTTAAATAAATAGCATGAGTTAAAAAGCAGAATGGATGTGAATGTGAAACAAATTAAATCACTACATCTGATAGCCCAAAAAGAAATTAAATGAGGCTTACATGAGATGCATCTCCAGCAGAGCTACTAGGAGAAACAGTTTTGCAGCACAATTTACAAGCACAGTCACTCCTCCTTAGGAGAATGAAGAATGACTTTTTGTTTGTGTATATTGGAAGAAGTTGGTGCTCAATATTCTAAATTCAGGTGCAACAAAGACAATCTCCTTCAGAGAGAATACCATCATCACAGAAGATGAATATTGACAGTAAAAACCTGAACTCATTAGAATCTGATATGCTTTTAGTTCAGGAGTTGGACTTGATGATCCTTGTGGATCCCTTCCAGCTCAGGATATTCTATGATTCTATGAAAAATCACTCTGTATAAAGAAAAAAAAATTTTTTTGGTTCTAAATGCAGAATGCCTGAAGAAAGTGTATACAGACTCTTAAATAAAAGTTACTGAAATTGAAAAATTTATTAAAAAATTATACAGTATTATTAATCATCAATATCAAAACAACCTTCATGTGACACTTAAATCTCATTATTTTGCTCTAGAAGGCAATGTTACTTTTGTTGTTCCACTGCTGTAATAATGCTTATATGACCAACAAAGATCTTTGCTTTTCGGGGAAATATCACCTATATATGTATGAAAAATATTTCATTACAGTGATGATTTCAAATATCTAATCAGAAAGTTAAAGCTAGACCAGAGCAACTCTATTGCTTTGTGTTTCTTTTAATGAATTTTTTTTCTCCTCATATTCCATTTCCATGGAGCCCAAATAAAATGAGGGTGGTGGGAAGGCTTATTATTCTCAACATCTCAGTGATTAATTATCATAACTTTGTTAGTGATGATTTGGAATCCATCTCATTATTTTGAATCAGTAATGTAATTAGTGTCAATATGACTTCTGGCAGGTGAACTCCAGGTTAGCAAAATCTTAACAGTTTTTTTTTTCTTTAATAGCTTAATATTCTCCTCATTGTATTTCTTTACACATACGTTTTCTTTTTTATTTACTTGATTGACCACTACAAAAATTGAGAAAGACCTATTTAGAGATCTGATTTTAATAATATGGAAATATTCCGGTGACACCAATAACATCATCAATGACCCATTGAAAATGAACCCATTAATGACCTCCTGTGAACAAACTTTTTTAGCTGTAATATTTTTAAATAAAAAGTTTCAAAACAACACATTTTTTGTTTCATTAGTATTTTTAAGCTTAAACCAAAAATAGATGCTATTTCATCATTATGTTATCATGATAAAAAAAAGAGGCTGGTTCTCGCACTTGATATCCAGTGCGGATAATTTCACAGAATTTCACAGAACAGCTAAGGTTGGAAGGGACCACTGGAGGTCATCTAGACCAAGCTCCCTGCTCAGTGTCCACTAGACCACATTACTTAGGATTGCCTTCCAGGTAAAAAGGAGAAAAATGCTACACTAGCCAAGTTAGAAAGCAATGAATCAATCCTCTGAATTTCTAAAGTATTACATCATTATTTTTCTCACAATGCACCTTTTTCCTTCCTGCACTGATCTATGGAATGAAGGAATACATTAGGAAAAAATCCACTGTCAATCATATGCGAGCGTCATATCTCACTAATTCAGATACAACTGGACTACAGTATAGATTTTCTTTCCACATGTAGCCCATGTCTGCACTGGTGAGGTTAATAGTGTCAAGGAACAGATAAAAGGGCCTATGGCATGATATTTGGCTTGCCCAACTGGCCCGGTGCCAACTTTCCTGCAAGGTGCAGGAGTTAGCGCTATCAATGGACTTTCCCAGTGGTCATTGTGGGTGAGACTGATCTGTCATGGGGTTAAAAGGGAGCTTAATATGATGGATGCTTCTGCTGTGTGAAAGGTGGTCTCGGTGTCAGATAACAAGCATCCCAGTTAAAGCACCACTAAGCTTGAGAAGAAATCTTATTTTCCTAATTAATTTAATCTCAAATTCATCAGAATGCTTGGACAGTAAAGAAGGTTTTTTTTTTTCTCTGTTCTGCTCTAATTTTAGTAGCATGCATTACATCCTCTTAATTTTTCTCCTCCAAAGCCAATCAAGCTTTCAAAGGTTGGTTTTTACTCATTGCTATAAAGTAAATTAGAAAGTGTAAGTATAATATTTTCTTGATGTGATGTGAATACCAAAGACTGAAAGATATCCTGGTTATATGACAATATTTGCCTGGCATAAATGAATGAGTTCTTCTCTTCGTATCGTAATCAGTCTGACTTTGTTCTCACACCAAATCAGTGGAGGCCAAACACTTTGACAGATGTGGAGGCAAAACCTCTTCCTTTCATGTCATCATGACTCACCGCAGTTAGATCATTTTACAGGGTGAAAACTGCTAAAAAATATTTTTTTGTTCAGGGAAGTTGTGGAGGGCTGGGGTGCGTGGATTTGCTTGGTTTTTAATAGCCATGTGTTGAGATGGAAAAAAAAATGGCTTTGGTTGTCTTCTGTATTTATAAGTGTTTCTTTTCAGAAGTTAATGCAACAATAATCTTTTTTAAATCTATACATGATCTGGACATTTATTGTTAATACAGATAGGAAAAACATATTTGTTTAATTGGCCAGCTTCAAATTGTAAGATAAGTATTTATTTTTTCTGCATTATAGGAGAGAAGTCTTTCAAAGCACTAGTGTAAACATTATGTACTGTAACCAATGTATGGTGACAAGAAAGGGACTAGAACAGGACATGAAGGGGAAGGACGTTTCAGATCAACAGCCTCTAGCATTGATTGACTACATCCTTTGGTCTGTCCAAATAACAGTTCATTACTAAGTTTTGTTTTTACTTTTACAATGATATAAAGACCATAAATGTTGCATAAGCTCCCCATCTCTTGTAGAGGTGAATGTCAGACCTATCTTCACACTTTTTCTGCACGAGTTTCTATTATCCACATATTGTGTTATTGAGACTTCGTTTTCTCCCTAAAACAATACTGATTTCCTATGGTTAAGTTCTTCATGGTATATTACACTTCAAAATTTGGTTAATGTAATACTCAGAAGCAGCAATCTGGCATTTTTACTACCTCTAAAATAAAAGTATATAGTCCATAGAAAAAAAAATAAAGCAAATTATACATGGACACAAACAAAGAATATTATTGACTGAGAACACAAAGAGCAAGATGAACTGAGATAAAGTCCTTCAACAACCTAAAGAGGAAGGAGGAATAAAGAAAATTCCTTCAACCACAGCAAATTGCCCCAACACAGTCCAATTTTTCTCATTTTAACCGTAGGATTTTGTCACTTAGATTTCCCAGGATTTAAGATAATACAGATCTTAGCCTTAACAAAAAGGAGGCTACAACTGCCTCCTATGCTGGAAGTGCAAAATAATCCTCTAACTACTATTGTCTAAAGATTGAATGACACCTTCAACTACAGTATCAGCGGTGTAAAACTGAACGAACAGCTATTACACACTACTGTTCCAGTAATGCGTGCATTAGTGTCCCTAAGGGTGTATTTATGGGGATAGGCCAAATGATTCCAGAGGAGCTATAACTGTCTTTTAAATCAGTGATGCCTGCGCTTAGGAGTCCCTAAGCTCTCATTGACACTGTCATGCCGAACAGCTCCCTTGACACCTGCACTGAGGGAGATCGTCCATTTTCAATGGTAGACAGGGGACCTGGCCACAGCAGCCTGGCTACAGCACTGCCTGTGTTGAGGTGCAATCACCCCGATATTACCACTGCATGAAAAGTTCTACTACCAAGTGTAGATTCTGCAAAACTTATCTAACATTCAACGTCTGCTTTGTAGTGTGATTAAAGGGAGTAAAAACACTAAAATACAAAAAATCCTGGGACTTTTAATTAAGAAACATTTTAAAGATATGTTCCTTATAGGTAAGAGAAAAAGAGTATGAATTTATTTTTAATGTATCTTTCAAAAATGGTAGGACAATTATAATTTTGCATGCTTCAGCAAGAAGTTATGTCTATTCCCTCTGCTTTGAACAAGCTTAAAGGAGCTAAAACATGTGCACATGCACATGGCAAATACACAGGAATTTTTCCCCAAAAGACAAAGGCAGAAGAAATTAAACAAATGTATGTCTCCTAATGGAACAAATTTACTTTCTTTGATAAGATATGAAAATTGTTGAAAAGCACATGTTTACACATAGCCAGAAATAAAAATCCAGGAGCATTATATATAGAACTACTTTGTGTACATTTCTAAGCTATGCATATACATTTCAGTATTAGCAATGCAATTTTCAATACTACTTGTACATCTTTGTAGCAAGAGCTGTCGTTAATCCCATTCTTCAGGAGTTACTCAGAACCTAATGTAGGAATATCGTACAGCTATAGCTGTGATGAGAGTGAAACATGGTAGTTATCCATTTTACTTACATTTTGTATTAAATAAGTGTTTTTACTTGCTTGGGGACAGCCTGTAGTTCTGCATGTCAAACAGGTGCCTTGTCTAGAGCAGGGGATTGACACCTCCCTGAAGGGTTGTCGCTGAGCCACCATGGAGATCCCATTGAATCTGATTGGCCTGGAAGCTGTTGCTAACCTTGGGGAAGAGAGTTTGGCTTATACAAGAACAGGTATGACAAGGACACTGGGAATAGGAATGCTCCTGTTAAGAACATGACATATTGGAGAGACAAAAATTACACTGTTAAATGCAAGCATCTTCTCTGTACATACAATCTTTGTTATATTCAAAGGTCATTCAGTTTGCAAAGTTTCAAGTGAAAGTAAAATATTTGGTTGGGCTTTTATTATGTTTTTTTTTTTTTTAATATTTCCTTGAAGAATTTAAACCAGAAGTACCCAATGCCCAATGTCCCCATACAGTGCTCAGGTATGCCATACTGCTTAAGGTGTCTCTGACAGCGAAATATTACCTTCTTTGCTAAGCCAGTCAGATACAATGCCAAGTCTGGATTTAAGTCCTGGAGCCTTCAGGCTAAAAACAATTAATAAATTCCACTTATGGCTAATTTGTATGGTAACACCTGGGATTTGCAATCAGTTGTGCTGTACCAGACTGCAACATCTCATGTTTTCTTCAACACAGTTGTTAGTGTTATGCTATCAGGCTTTCAAGAATCAGCAACCTAACAGAAGGATAGTATTAGCTGGACACTATCTGTTAGTAGTGGTGTGGCCATGGTTTTGTTAAATGAGCTAATTTAGTTCAAGGGAACTGATAGTGTTATACCAGGGTGCTATGCCAAATTACACTAAATGAAGTTTTGTCTCATCATGTTTTCATGATTTTGTGATACAATCAATAAATCGTGTGATTTTTTTTTTTTTTTGTAGCTTTACTTTTTGTATTGACCATTCTGCCGAAGCAAGATGTTGGTTTCAAGTGGAACACAAAATCTCATCTTCTCAGACTCTAACCTGAGCAATCTACTCAAACTACTATTAATATGCAAATACTGTTGTGGATCTCCATAGAGTCTATAGCAGATTGCTGGAATCCCAAACAAACAAACAACTGTCTGTATCCTAAAAAACAATGGCAAAGACCATAACATCCCCTTAGAAAGAATTTTTATCCAAATCTGAGCTTTGCACTGCCAAAATTCAAAGTTACATAGCTTCTTCCTTAGGAGACCCCTGGAACCAGTCTTGTTCTTTCTCACAAAATGCACTGTCAGGAAAACTTTCATTTTAAAATAAAGTAGAATCTATTAAATCCTTCCGATTTAAAGTATAGGCCCTATGTTCAAACAGCTCCTTCAAGAGACTGGATAAGATTTTCTGAAGAATAGATTTGTGAGCAATCTAAGCCAGTGTTACTGAAGTTACTCTGGCTTGTACAAGTGCATAAATATTATTTGCAAGAGGAACTGAAACTTGAGAACCTACCTCCAAGGTGAATATCCTTATCAGTAGTCTGCTGGAGCAGTCTTGGCTCTTCTACCTACCTAGCAAACATTTATCCTGCAAAGTCAGAAATTTTACACAGAAAACTGATTTCAGCAAACAATTTAAGGTATATTTGCTTGCTTACATATTGGTATAGCGTTGGGGTCCCTTCCCCCTGCCATGTAGCCCTGGGAGATGGGCCCTGGGGGGGGAGACACGGGGTTTCCCTGCCCCTGGGCACCTTTGTTCCCCATTGGTTGGTTTGTGTTCCCCGGGGTGGCCAAGGACCCTTGGGTCCCGTGACTGCGGGGCTCCTGAGCAGAGCCCCGGCCATGCGGCTGGAGAAATAAACATCTCTGCAACATCTACCACGAATCTGTCCATATATACTTCGTTTCCATGGGACTCCTGGTTTGAAATATACTTGTTGCAGTAATCCCCGCTGCAACAAACTGGTGGAGGAATGTGAGCAAGATACCGATCCCTGAAGAAGATTCGTGAGTAAAATAACCACTCTAGACCTCTCTCTTCTCATCTTGGTTTAGATATTCTCTCTGGACTATGGAAGAATCGTGGGAAATGGGGCTCTCTGAACCACAGAAAGAAATGTACCTAGAAGTTAAAGGAATCCTTGAACAACAAAACAAAAAAGTTATGGAACCGGGAGATCTAGAGCTTTTTTTTAACTGGCTTTTCAAAAATTTCTCCTATATTTCTTGAGACTTACTTTTTGATATTGAACCTCCTGTATCTTGTGAGGGGTGTTTCTGGGACGAGATATGGGATAAAGTATGGGATCAAAGAGAAGCTTTCCGTGCATACCTTATAATCAGGGAAGCTCTTGAGGAGCATTTGTATGGTCCCACTACCCCTAAAGCAGAGGATCCTACTTATCCCATGGCCGAGACCGCACCGCCGCCATCCCAGGAGCACATGACTGCAGCCGTGCCAGTGGAGGTGCCTGCGCTGGATGCGCCCGGCCCCCTCGGGAGCGCGCGCCTTATCGCGGACCCCATCCCTGTCTCGGGGTCCCCGGCCACGCGACCGCGAGTGAGGGAGCGATGCCGCAGGCACCACGGGCGCCGTGGGCCACGAGCAGCCAGGAACCGGGCATCGGCGTGGCAGGCCACTCTGAGCACACGGCTCGGAGAGCCCTGCGAGGGAGAAGCGGCGGTTTCCACAGCAACACGAGAAGCCACGCAGCGCAGCGCCGAGCCGAAATGGGGCCGCTCTCAAAGCAGCGTGGAGTTGGCGGAGCGGAACCGCTCACAGGGCACGGAGCCAGCGGCGATGGCAACGCGGGGCCGCGCAGAGCCCAGACACGCGCCGGAGCAGCGCCGCTCGGAGAGCGCGGAGCAGCCGCAACGCGGGGGCCCGGCCGAGACGTCGGAGTTGGCGTGGCGGCAGCCACGCGGGACCAGCAGCCACGACGAACACGCAAGCACGTGATGGGAGAAGTTGTAGCCACGAAAGTCACAGGAACTGTGAAATGGTACAATGTAAAAAACAACTATGGATTTATAACACGAGATGATACAGGGAAAGATCTATTCATCCATAGAACTGCCATTAAAAGGAATAACCCTAAAAATTACCTGCAAAATGTAGGAGATGGGGAAGTTGTACAATTTGATATAGTTCAAGGAAAGAAGGGTTTACACGCAGCAAATGCTACTGGGCCTGGGGGTATTCCAGTCAAAGGCAGCCATTATGCACAAAATTATAAACAATATCCATCCCAGCAATTTCCTTCCCCACAGCCTACTTCCTCCTTTTACCCTATACCCAATATAAACCCCTTCCTAAGTTTACCCTATCCCCAGTTTATTCCTAATCCGTTCTTCACCCCATGGCTTCCCTATACAATTCCATTTCCCTACAATTCCTCTCCGATGCCGAGGGGGGGATGAAAAGAGGGAGGGAAAAAATTAAACCCTCTCCTGCCTCAGTTTCCCCACAAAGCATGCTCAGAGAGTTCTGTCTCCCTTCTGTCAGCCCTAAGATGTTCCACAGAATCTGTTTGGACATTTAAAGACTCAGGAGGGTGGCTTGTTTTGTCTTGAAACTGTTCTTGTTATGTTTATCCAGTTGTTTTCATTCTCCTTTTATTAAAATAAAACGGGTGAGATGTTGGGGTCCCTTCCCCCTGCCATGTAGCCCTGGGAGATGGCCCTGGGGGGAGACACGGGGTTTCCCTGCCCCTGGTCAGCCTCATTTCCCATTGGTTGGTTTGTGTTCCCCGGGGTGGCCAAGGACCCTCGGGTCCCATGACTGCGGGGCTCCTGAGCAGAGCCCCGGCCATGCGGCTGGAGAAATAAACACCTCTGAAACATCTACCACGAATCTGTCCATATATACTTCGTTTCCACGGGACTCCTGGTTTGAAATACGCTTGTTGCAGTAATGCCCGCTGCAACAGTATAGCATAAATTTTTTTTTTTTTGAAAAGGAATGAATTCTTCACAGCATGACATTTTCTTCTAGGAAACCTAATTGTCTAAGTTATATCTGGAAATTCTATTCATTGCAGTCCTACTAAATCAACATCTTTTCTGAACCACCTGCTCTCTAGTAATATATTTGAAATAATGAATGCTTATTACTGTAGTGGAAGAAGAGGGTGGGCTAAAATCCACTCAGCCACGTCAAGAATGTTAACATCCCAGATGAATTATTTATTCTTTGCTTATGACAAATAAAAATGTAGAGTTAGACTTGCTACTTGTAGGGGACATCTAACAGACTAAACTGAAGTTCGTAACCTGGAAGATATCTTCCCTTGGGATCCTAACGTGACCAGATTTGAGATAAGCACCAAGGCACTGGACAATATTAGGTTGCTATATGTATGCTTGCCAAAGGAAAATTCATTGCTATATAGTAGTTTGGGGAAGAAAAAGATAATAAAAGAGTTTGGGTATCAAAGTTAAACACATGCAAACCTTGTTTGAAGGCCTTCAAAGGCTTCTACCTCTGACTTACCTGTGACTAACTCAGAAACGTATATAAAATAGGCTGCTTCAGCAAGCGCCAAAATGTGAGCAAAAATTAGACTTGGACCACTTGAAGTGTCATATCTTTGGTTATTTACTGGCTCCATGCTTGAATTTCAGAACACACAATGTCTCTTGATGGAATTTGTGTATACCACTTTTTTTCTAATGTCTTTTTTAGTTTCTCTTGAAAAAGGCAAGAAAGCCTTGAGAATTTCTTTTATCTTTTGCCATCTTGGCTTGAGGATGAGCTTCATTTTAATTTCCCTTTCCCTTTTCTCATTTTTGGTGGAATGATTTTATCTCTCAGGACTAGGCCTCAGGAAGATTGCAAAGGCAGTTTTCTCAAAGTCTGAGAACAGCAATATTACTAAAATACAACATCAGCTAACCTTTTAAAGAACAACGTAAAGTGCAAATAAAAAAAACTCCAGAGATTTATTAACCACCTTTCATTTGAACCATCATTCGGAGCAATAAATCAGATGTAGCTTTTTCAAAGTTTGATGTTTCACTAGAAATCCCTTTAAAACCAGGTTCTATTGTGCTCAGCTCTAGACTGGGGAGGCAGCCCATGAAGCTGAGAACCTAAGAAGGAGGAGGAGGAAGGGAAGCACTTTACAAAGGAGTAAAAAGACCTTCCTTAACATGTATAGACAGTCTCTAAGTCCTAGAAGTCATTCATGTCATTTGCATACTGGTCAAGGCTGTACCCAAATATCCATAAGAGTTTTCATAATCATCAGCTGAGTTCAAACATTGGATTGAATGAGTGCTTAATGTATCACACCACTCTTAAAGAGAAATGCAGCAGCATAAGAAAGGCAAGTGTGCTGGTTTCACTTGGCGTAGAGTTAATAGTTAATAGTTAATAGTTAATAGTTAATAGTTAATAGTGAGCTGTGTTTTGTATTTGTGCTGAACACAGGACAAAATTGATAATATAGAGATGCTTTTGTTATTGTTGAGCATGGTTTACACAGAGCCAAGGCCTTTTCTGCTTTTGTACAGTCATGTTGGTGAGGGGGCTGGTGGGGGTGGTGCATGGGAGGTTGGGAGGAGACACAGCCAGGACAGGTGACCCAAACTGACCAATGGGATATTCCAGACAATATGTCATCATGCTCAGTATATAAAGTGGGGGGAAGGGGAAGGAGGAGTAAGGGTGGGGAGGGGGGGGACATTTGGTGATGGTGTTTGTCTTCCCAAGTGACCATTATGCCTGATGGGGCCCTGCTGTCCTGGAGATGGCTGAACACTTGCCTGCCCATGGGAAGCAGTGAATTAATTCCCTGTTTTTCTTTGGTTGAGTGCACAACTTTTGCTTTCCCTGTTAAACTGTCTTTATCTCAACCCACAAGTTCTCCAGCTTTTGCCTTTCTGATTCTTTCCCCTATCTCGCTGGTGGGAGAGTGAGGAACCATGAGGTTGCTTGGGGCTTGGTTGCTGACTGGGGTAAAACTATGACATAAAGCTATCAAATTCAGCTGTGAATTTCTATGCTTTTGTGGAGGAAAAGCATTATTATCCTGACATAACTATAGACATTTTTTAAAGCTGTCAGATTGTAACATGTTGGAATCATAGAATTTCTTTCTCTCAGCCACTCATCATATGACTTACTCTCCCAATTCTTCACCAGCTTAGTTGTCTTTCTCTGGACACCCTCTAGCACCTCAATGTTTTTCTTGAAGTGAGAGACCCAAAACTAAACACAAGACTCAAGATGTGGCCTCACCGGTGCTGAATACAGGGAGATGTTCACTGCCCTGGCCACCTAAGCTCACTGCTGGCTCATGTTCCATTCCAACCATCCTGCCACCAGCCTGTAGTGCTGCCTGGAGTTCCTGTGACTGAAGTGTAGGACCTGCTACTCCACCTTGTTGAACCATTTTGTTGATCTTGGCTCATGGATCCAGCCTGTCCAGATCCCTCTGTAGAGCCTTCCTACCCTTCAGCAGATGAACACTCACACCCAGCTTAGATCATCAGCAAACTGACTGAGCATGCAATTGATCCCTTCATCCAGATCATCAATAAAGATGTTGAACAGGACTGGGCCAAACACAGATCCCTGGGGAATCCCATTAGTGACCGGCCACCAACTGGATGTAATTCCATTCACCACCAGTTTCTGGGTCCACCCATTCAGACAGTTTTAACCCAGGGAATAATCCACCTGTCCAAGCCACAGCCTTCCAGCTTCTCCAGGAGAATGCTGAGGGAAACAGTGTCAAAGGCTATGTTGAATTCCAGTTGAAGAAGATTCTAAAGTGAATTAATTAACTGATTAACTGTTTATCCAGCTATTACACAAAATTTTTACAAAATGTTATGGTTAAAAAAAGAAAATGAG
Organism: Corvus moneduloides; assembly: GCF_009650955.1. Lineage (NCBI taxonomy): Eukaryota > Metazoa > Chordata > Aves > Passeriformes > Corvidae > Corvus > Corvus moneduloides. The sequence goes on along the minus strand of NC_045476.1, from coordinate 92,804,712 downwards.
AGAAGTATAGAAAGTGTAGTGTAGAAGTGTAGAAGTGTAGTGTAAGATTGTAAAGGAGAGTAGGAAAATTGGAAACTCAAAGTACAATTCCCATAAGATACTGAAGGACCACATCCAACTACTTTAAAGGAAATTATTCAGGTTTCAAAAACAGAGGGTTTATACAAACGATGAAAGAGCACTAATTAATAAGCATGGATGTTGGCCTTGGACAGAGTTTAAGAGTTTAATAGTGTTCTTCTCATTTATACACTAGAGAAAAAATTTCAAGGGCTGATTTGATCTGGCTACTAGTCTTCTTGAGGGAGGACTGCCTCATATTTCTAAGTAGTGAAACCTATGGAACAAATCTTGTCATCTAAATTTAGCTCTCTAAGAGAGAAGTATCTGGTCCAAGCTAATCAACCAGTCTGTCATACAGTCAGGAGAGAGTTTCCATTTTAATGATGATTTATCCTATTTATGGTATGCCCTTATTTCAGTACTAAGTAGATTTGACTTCAAAAAGTCTCCTCTCAGCACTGACTATATAGAAAATTCAGATCATTCTTTTACTCTAGATAGTTCCTTTTTAGTTATCTAAAAGTAGAAGAATAAACCTCAATAGAAGCAAGTAAAGGCTTTGAACTACTGTCTATTTTCATGAATCAATCCACAAGGTTTGTATATAACCAAACACAGAATGCATTGCCAGATCAAAAAATCTTTTCAATCTCCCATTTTTATCTCTCTACAATGATGTTTTTATATCCCTAGTAGAAGCCCTTTCTCACCTCAATAAACAAAAGCCTGAAACCTGATTCATTGTTTCTCATGGGAAACTCAATGGATAGCTCAGTATGAATCATACCATTTTTGTGAATCTATTTTGTATAACTTCTTTGCATGAGTTGGATCTTTCCTAAGTTCAGAGTTACTTTTCATGTACTGAGATTTGGCCCTCTGAGATATTTGTAGCCTGGAGGGTAGAAGAGGGATATGGAGAATTTGCCTTGCTTTGCTGCTTTCCTCTCATTTATTTCAAAAAAACTCACAACTGGCTCTCTTTCCTGCTTGTTTGCTGTAGTGCAGTGCTTCTGAAACATCTGCCAGAGCTACAGATTTTGCAGCACCAGACTTTGATTCATGCCTACATATTGCATTAAACATTTCATGCACTGGCTTGTGCAATCCTTTCACCCAGCTACTTGAGCAGAGTCCACCTGTGTTCCTGTAGTGTGTTAACTTGTAGGCTATTGCAGAATTTCAGATTTGGTTCTTGACTATCCTTCTCAGAGGGATGATTATGAACTATGAAAGCACAAACTAGTTTTCACATATTGGAATTTGAGGGATTAGGAATTATAATCTCTCATTAGAAATGGCAATTCATACAACACCTAAAAATTAATGGACAAAAATTGTGAAATAGGACTAGACTGGTATTTATGACATTGATATTTTTTTTCTTTTACCTTTTTTGGAGGCTAATCTCAAAATATTTAAATAGCTTTTTTGAGATGAGATATATTGAACTTAGAAAACAAGGTTTTCTACTCTTCAATCTACCATCCACTAAATGTGATGCTTCTCTTACTCCTTGATTTTTCGTTTAAATTCTAAATACATATAACTTATGGTTTTGATTTTAACACTGGCATGGTTTTGAAGTCCTATGCATCTCCTATATGTTTCTATTCACTAGATAGAGTTCACAGGCAAAACAAAAATTCTATTGCTTTTTAGGATTGAGGTACAATGACATATATAGACATTAATTTCAAAATGCCATTAATAATATTATGCAATCTTTTTCATTAAAAATCTTCTCATTATCACAATATTCCTCAGGAATATATTTTACTGAATAAAAAATCCACTTTCAGAGAAATACTCTTGCTCTGTGGATGGAAATATAATGTCACAGGCAATCTTGTCTTATTACATTTTCCATTTTAAATGGAAATGTAGCATGGCTATTGAATGAGATAACTTATTTTCAGTATTGAGTCTCAGCTGGGACCTTACTGATAGCACTGTCATTACCAACATTAGAAATATTACAGCTGTAATTTTTGGGTGCAATACAGTACATTAGGAAGCCCAATTGATACAAAGATTTGGCATGAAGAATTGCAGATGCTCAAAGTGTAAGACAACTTACATCTATAAAGTGTTTGCAGTCTGAGCAAAAGGTTTGGAAATCTCCTACAGCAAGTGATATTCCAGCATATATTATATCAAAGTGTTTCACTTACTGAGTTCATTGAAACAAACTGATGCAAACCAAGAACCTTCAGGAGGAATAAACATTAAACCCAGCTAAACACTAGATGTTAGAATAATCTATGTCTTAGTTACAAAATGCTTATCTTAGGAAATAGGCTGAGAGCACAAGGGTTCCACAAAAAGAAAATCACTTAACTGTTCATTCAACTAGAACAGTATGAGCCTGCCCACTAAGATTTAAGACCACATTTAAAGACTGTTTAATCAAAAACTAGGCATATATTAGTAAAGAAGACACTGGGGGGGAAAGTCATGCTTATATAAAAAATAAGCAAACCAGGAAACCCCCCCATTTTATGTAATATTTTTTGACTGTTTAGATCAAACAAGGTAGAAAACAGTTCTTCAAAGTACTTAAAAGTACTTTAATTTGAAAATACTTTGAAAGACTATGCCAAATGAACCACATCAGGCTTATTGCTATTACTTATTGCTTATTGAAATAAAAAATTGTGTCGCTCTACCTCTGAGAGAAGTTACCTTTTGAAACACTCTATCCAGATCAAGTTACAGTGTAATTTTGTTATGACTGCTACATTTACAGCAACAGATCATAATCAAGAGAAAAGAAAGGACAAAATAAAGGGTACAGCAATGTCACATTAATTACCCCTTTCCAGTAACATACTAAACATGCTGATGCCATGAAGATTTTTTGCCTTTCCTTTTATACCCCTGTTATACCTTTTTACAACTTCTGTATTCTCAGTACTTTTTCCCTACATTCTTGGACTTGTTTGTCAAGCTAGGAGACTAAACATTTTAGAAGCTTTGTAGCTAGGGATCAGTGTGCCCCAGACCCCAAGGTCCTCTCCAGAACACATTCTGTAAACCAAGATAGAACCATCCAGGGGAAGGTTCCTTGGGGAGGGGGGGCTCACTTGAGCCTCTCATTGGAGAATCTTTGATAGATATGCTAATTAGTAAAGCCTATAATGTTATACCCGATCTTTTGGGGCATATTGGGCAGGGTGTATTTCGATGCATATGACCTGGACGTGTGCACCTAAGGATCCTTAACTAAATACCAAGGTGAAGTCCCTTTTCCCCTTCTAATCATGTATGACTCTTGATTTTAAGACCAGGAAAAGGCATCATGCAAGTGTCTCAAGAGCAGTCAATAAGCATATAATGAAGACAATCTGGTTACTTTTAATCAAGGAAAATCAAAGGCAAGAAAGAAAATACTTTTTCTTTAAGCTGTGAATGTCTTTAAGGTCCCTTCCAACCCAAACCATTCTGTGATTCTATGATTCTATATTTGATCACATCTGTTTAATGACAAACAAAAAACCAACCAAAAAACCAAAAACCAATAAAACGAAATGTAATGTATAGTTCAATTTTACTTACTATTGTCAGGTTTAAATTTGATACTGCATAGCACCACTATGAAGATTCATACCTTATCTTTAGGTGAGAAATTGCTTTGTAAGTATGGCACAAAAGAGCAGTGCCAGCTTATAGTCATTTTCATAAGCTACAGACTCAACTGATGGAGTTTTGTTAGGAATAAAGAATCAGCTCACATTATTTCTACTTCTACTAATTTTGTGGGTGGTAGTAATTAGCAGACGATTTGGCAGGCAGCTGGGGGCAGAACAGTAACCTCTTAAGTGGCCTTACATGATTCTCCAAAGCTCATTTGTCAGAGTCATTAAGCTTGTCTGTGTAAAGACATTCATTAGCAGAGTCATGCCCTACTGATGCATCTTTTGAAGCATCTTTGTTAGAGATTTGCTGTCATAGTTCACAGAGAGATACACAAATGAAATCTATTACGGTATTGACTAGGTCTAAAATTAAGAGAAGTAAAACCACGTTCGGTGTTACATGTTGCTTATTCTTGTGTAATACTTGTTCTTTGGATTTGAAATACAAGTGTTTTAGAGCAGGAAATGGTTCTTCAGACTGTATTTATGAAGTACATAGTACAGAAATTGTTGAGGATGGCAATGGCTACCATCACATAACAACTGCACTTAAAGTTACCAGTATTTTGTAATGCGCATTTGCAACAGAGAGGACCAAAGAAGGCCATCGCCAGCCCATAAATCCAATATTAAAACATTCAGATGCCGTTTCAATCTATTCCAATATCTGAATCATCTGTTAGTGAAGAAGTGACAAGGGTAAGAGGCAATGGACAGAAACTGTTGCACAGGAAGTGCTGCCTGAACATGAGGAAGAACTTCTTCATGTTAGGAAATAGGCTGAGCACTGGAACTGGTTGCCCAGACAGGTTGTGGACTCTTCGTTGCTGAAGATATTCAAGAACCTTTTGGATACAATCTTGACCCATGTGCTCAAGGACGACCCTGCTTAGTCAGGGAGGTTATACCTGTGGTATATTAACTGCAAGGTCTAAATTCCAGCTACTGGAGAATCAGTGATGTGCCACAATGCTCCCAGGTCTAGCTGCCAGAGGCTGGAGGGACAGGGTGTGTGTTTGTACAGGCACTAAAAAGTAAAAGCAACAGTGCATGGAGGAGAAACTCTGGGCTGCAGATCCCATGGGAAGCAACAGGAGAAACCAGGGTGTATGGGAGTCTAAGTGCAAGCAATGGGAGAAGCATCTTTGGCAGTGTTATACCTGGGGACGTTGCTCCATCTGTGGCAGCCTGTGTGTTCGGCTGTGTTGATGGCCTCTGTGAGTGTGTGTGCTGGGAAGATGGGAATCTCAAGGTCCTGGAGTCTGCTGAACTTGGAAATTCTCATGACATTCTTAATTAGGGTTAAATTTAGCTTTCCTTTTTTTTTCCTCCTGGAATCTCTTTCTAGTGAGAATATCAGCATAACATCATGTCATATAAAAATATATCCGTAACGGAAATTTTCCTAAAGCAAGACACAAATCCAAAATGAAATCAGAGGTCACTTAAAACAAAATTACTTATTGCAAGGCTTCTTAAAGCAGTATTAAAGATAAAGATACAGGTGCCAAGTCTCTCTAAGAACAATTTAGCTTTCTTGGAATGCCAAATATTTCTATTTAATCTATCAACTATTATCAATCATTTTTATTTATTTAATCTTTATTCTATCATCCCAGTAAGCAAATACAGAAGATAGCTCAAGATAAAGTCACTAACAAATTACTTCTGGAAGTAAAACTGGTATTTTTTAAACTATATGAAAGTTTTTGCTTCCCGTTTCAAAGGGGCAGACTGAGTACTTTAGAGGAAAATCTGGTTGCCACTGATAAATATTGAATTATTGGACACTACTAGAGTACTCAAGGATTCAGAACACTTAATTTATATCTTAATGAATATCTGCAATGTCTAGTTGTTGTGGTTTTGAACTTTTAAAAATGGAACTTAAAAGGATTAAGTCTCTCAGCTGCAGAGTACTACTTCATAAAACTCCAGTAAATGTATTTAAATTAGAGGAATTTATCAAGGAGAGTAATTTCTAACTGATATTTTGAACATCTCATATATTAATTGCAGGGCACTAGTTCAGATATCAACTGACAATAGTTTGATTAACTTTTTGAGAAACACAGTCATTTTATACAGTATATTAAATCAACTGTTTCATTGTGAGGAGGGACAAAATGTCATAATGAAACTATTAGGTGGTAAGTGATGAAATAAATGGATCAAGAATGTATTTGATCATAAAACCTCATCTCTCATAATATATTGAAGAAATATTACCAGTGGAACTACTAATTCATTATGGGCATGGTATTATTTTTGTTTTGGGAAGGACTGTGATGTATCATATCCTTTAAAGTTTATATTTTTTCTAGAAAGAGGAAATTGATTGCAATGATTAATACTCCTTTGGCATTGAGCCTAGCATATTTGGAGTAATATGATTTATTTATTTGATTACTTTAGTCAAACAAAGCAGCTCCAATTTTACAAAAGAGGCTGGGACTTGATACTCATTAGCCTCAAGCATCAATCAATTATTTCAGAAATGACATTTTAAATTATCACTCTCTGATATCATAAGGTACCAGCATCTAAGGGTATGCATTAGACTAGCAAGTCTGTGTGGAGGTTGGATTCGGTACAATGACTTTTGTGAACTAGTTTGTGATGTGCAAGGTCAGGTTGGATGGGGCTTTGAGCAACCTAGTCTAATGAAAGATGTCCCTGCCAATGGCAGGGAGGTTGGAGTTTAAATGATCTTTAAAGGTTCCTTCCAATTCCAACCATTCTATGAGTCTATGATAGTGCTGGAGCCCTGGCTACAAATGAGCCTCCGTCTCTGAACAGCAAGTCATAGAATCTTGCCCTGTCCTGACAAATCAGTGTCACAATACAAATCTTGTCAGGATGTTGTAGATATGCTATGGCATGCATTAGATGCTTGAAAAAGAGTCTTGCCTTTCTTCTGTAGTTTCTGTCTAGCCTAGCCTCCCTAGACAGCATAAAGAAGTAGTAGCTTAAAAGTAGTAATAGCTTAAAAGAAACAAATCTGTAAGGGAAAATGAGTTTTCATATTTTTCCTGAACAGTTATTAGTTACTTAATATTAACGTCACATTCATCTTACTAGAATTTAGTCTGTTGACTAAAGCAGAATCAAAACAAAGCCATTTATATACATTAACCAGCAATATCATATTACAGTTTTCTAAGACTTACTGCAATGGCACTTTCAACTTGCAGTTTTAATCCAAATGTCTCAAATGTCACTATGAAAAGCTATGTTTAGATGCAATGTTACCTTTTTGTTTTCTAAGCTTAGAACTTGCAAGAGGAAAATGAAATAAGTTAACTGTTACTTTCCAAAATTCCTCCATCAGATGTGATGCCAGTGCCTATGTGCAGTGCTTAGAGTACAAGGATTCCTACAGCTTAAGGAATTGACTATTCCTGGCACTGAGCTGATGGACTCACATTACCCCAGAAGAATGTGAAATAATGATAAATCCAAATAATATTAAGTTTCTTTTGTATTCCAGAACACGGGAGAATACAGAGATAATAGAACCATAAGAAGAAATGTGAAACAAACTCTGAATTTTAATAGAGACACTGAATACCATCTAAACAAGATAGGGGCTATCTTCGACCAGTATGTGGTATCAGTTCATTCAATCGGAGTCTGAACCTGCATGACTCTCATCTCAAAAACTGTCTTGAACAATCAAAAGGATAGAAGCACATGATTCCAAAACATGCATAACCCTGCATCTTTCTTGTTATTGTTATCAGACACTAACGAGTGACCAGAGACAAATCAAAGTGTCCTACTGAAACACATGTTCCCACAACTGTAGCAGAGGAACAGAGGGAAGAAACCTGTGGTGGTACACCATTTCATTTATGAAAGACTCAGGCCAGAATTAGCATAGAATTATAAAGGTTATCAAGGCTCATATCCTACTATTGTAGTAACAGTGACCATGTTATACAATAATTTTCATAAACCAAGTTCCATCTTCAAAATATCTTAGCTTTTCCTATCACATATTCCTCATGGAAAAGTCTTTCCCACACTGAACATCTTTTTGCCAAATAAAAGCAAATAGTTTTTTAAATACACTGTTTTCCAGACAAATTAGCATCTCTTTTTTCACACTTTTCAAGATTCTCTCTAATTAACCAGACTTAAATTTCCTCAAAAAGTTAAATGCTCACATTTAAGTTCAAGATGTTTTAAGTACCTGCCTATTTGCATTTTGATGTTTTATCACTATAAATACCATTTAGAAATGGGTATCTCACATATATTGGCCATCACCTTCCACTGGAATTCACCACCTAAAACTACATCCCTTATATCACATTTCCCTTTACCACACCAAGCATTGCAACGTGATTTGTAGATTTCTGTGCAATTGTATGGCATTAGAGTTGGTAACTCCCAAAGAGGCAAAGGTGGGGAATATCTTAAATACATTCATAAAAATAATTAATATTTCTAGCTGACTAGAACAGAAGCTGTTTTAAAATTGCCACAATTTTGGAAGATTTAGATTGTCTAGGGGTGCTGTAGTTGTTAGTAGAGAAATTGTTCACAATGAGAAATCAGTAAGTTTGTAACAGTTTGCAGAGGTGTTTCTGCTGAGCGAACAGCAACTTAATAAATGTACATAGTAATAACATTTCATGTACTGCTATTCAATTTTGCATCTTCCCTTCTAGGAGCCATTCCACATTCTAAATTATATTTGTGAGCATGAAACTTTGCCTTCTAAGTATTGTTACAGAAAATCGCATCAATTATACCATCCACAAGGAACTTGTTGAAGTTCATTGAAGAAGAAAGTCTAAACTATTCCTATAGGTACACATCTATACTGCACCCTCTAATCTAATGTAGGCGTCAGTACTGTTAATTTACTTCAAGAATAGAGAGATCACGTTACTTAAAGAAAAACAGCAATGGGGCTTCATGTTACTGCTAACAGCCTCAGATATATTAAGATATAAAGACAGGTAATACAAAATCCTAAAAGGAGAATAAACCAATTAATTTAATTACAGAAGCCTGTAATTAGGAGGAAAAGAAGATATTTGTAACATGTAAATATGTTCCAAAACCAACCAGAAGAGACCAAGTGCTGAAAATGAACCATCATCCATTGAAACAGAGGCCTACTCTTCCCTCAAGAGTTGTGGCACCATATGATGTGGAGAACCTGTAGCTCATTGGTGGAAAATATTTCCACTTCTTGCATGAATAACACCAAATCTGTCTCAGAAATATGGGTTAGAACCAAGATATACACATGCCCTTGGAAGATACTGCTGACACAGAAATCCCAGAAAGCCTTTGTCAACTGTGTGTCCAAACAAAAGTAATTGGTATTTTAAACTTGTGAAGTTACCAGAAGGCCTGCTCATATTTCCTTAAATTGTTTCATAGCCATCTCTGTTCCTCATTGACTATCATGATTTTGTAGACTTCGAAGTTACTTTTCTCAATCAGCTGCTCATCCTTACTTGCCATTGTCCCAGCTGTAGCATTTAGGACAATTAGGGCTATTTCACAGAGCAGTTCTGGTGACAATGTGTTTCATTATCATGAAAGCAGTGATGATGTCATAAGCATTGAAGATGAACATTACTGAAAGAATCAGACAAAACACAGAGATATTTAATCAGCAATGAGGAGAAAAGTATTTCAGAAAAGGATACAATGTCTTCAAATGAGGCTTGGAAATTACACTTTATTTTCTAAAAAGTATACTGGAGTACAGAATTGCCCATTAAATACAAATCCAGGGGACACATCCCCTGCAGTTGATCTGAACAGACAAGTAAAAGCAGCCCAATCTGACAATGAATTTCTAATCAGTGACCTGACTGTTTGTTTCTTACTTGTGGCAGCTGTTTTTTGTAGCATTTTCTGCGTATTCAAGATCAGCTGTGTCTGTGATTTTGCATATATCAACAAAACAACTTTTGCCGACTGCACTTCAGAATAGAATTTACGAAGGAGTGAAGAAGTGCAGCAGGGAAACTGGACATGTTTGTCTTGCCAAAGGTCTTTTCCTACATTGCTGATTAGGAATAAACCAAATCTCTTTTACACAGCTATATTTTATTCTTCTGTTATAGGACAAACTTTCAGTCAGGAGAATAAAGCTAAAATTCTATCTGCAGCGAACCAGTCCTCATTCTTGGTTTGTCATGGAAGCCCCTATGGGTTTACCTAACCCAAATCCAGACCTTTTGGTTCCTGTTAAGCCTAAAATATTAAAAATCCTTCCAGCACGCTTTCTAAAAGATATACCTGTCCCTGTAAGACTACAGAACACAATTTGAGTTAAGAATCACACAGAAATAATTAGGTGGCACCATGAAACGTCCATCCAAGTACAAGCTGCACTTCAGCAATGGTCTGAGGTAAATTTTCCTGTTTCAGATTCTAAAAAGAGGCTGTGTCCAAAAGTGACACGGTTTTGTTAGGCTACTCTCATTGTGTGAAAAGAAAAATATGTTCAGTCTCCCTACAAACCATACTGTCTGAATTTTTTATACCTCTGTGGGTACAATACTACCTCTATTATAAACTTTCAAACACTGGATTAGATTTACAGCAATGATTAATTAAACAGGTACGAGACCCCACCTGCTGCATCCAGCTCTGACATCCCCACCAAAGAAAGGACATAGATTTGTCAGAATGAGTCCAGAGGAGGCTCACCAAGATGATTAGAAGGATGGAGCACCTCTCCCATGAGGAAAGGCTGAGACAATTGGGATTGTTCAGCCTGGAAAAGAGAATTGGAGCAACCTAACTGAAGCCTTCCAGTACCTGAAGGAAGCCTACAAGACATATGGAGAGAGACTTTTTATGAGAGCATGAAGAGACAGGACAAGGAGGAATGGATTAAAACTGAAAGAGAGTAGGTTTAGATTGTATATAAGGAAGAAATTCTTTACTGTGAGGGTGATGAGACACTGGAGCTGATTGCCCAGAGAGGCTGTGGATGCTGCATCCCTGGCAATATTTAAGGCCAGGTTGGATGGAGCTCTGAGCACCCTGGTCTTGTGGAAGGTGTCCCTGTCGATGGCAGTGGGATTGGAAGTGGATGATTTTTAAGGTTGCTTCCAATCCAAACCATTCTATGATTCTTTAAGTGAATAAATATAATCACCTGAATGTAGTGCAATCTGCAAAAATCCAGACTGATCCTCAGACTGTCTGATGTCTATCTTTGTTTCACCTGAGAGCATCCCTAAGCATTTTACTTCCTTCTAGTGAAAATAAACACAATAATGTTTTCATATTCACAGCTAGTTCATGCTTGCTTCCCATTAAAATTCATGGAATTTTTTTGCTCTATCATGTACAACAAAATCAGGCAGTTGTGCTGAAGGTACAAGTCAACATTTTAGAAGAGTGGCAAAACAAAGTTGATATATAGAAGAAACAGTTGTGCTTAAGTACCTTTTTCCAACTATCTTACACCTTCTGGGAGAGTGCATATTATTCAGCAGATTATTTTCTACTGGTGAAAAGTTTTTCTTGTATTTTTTTTGAAGATCGCTAAACTTCAGGGTGGTGTTTATCAGTCCCAAGGAGAAACAGGAATCCCAAACAGTCAAGATTTAAATGCTCTAGGTCCTGTAAAGACAAAGACAACTATTGACCTTGGATTCCCAGTTCTTACTGCTTGATATTAAGCAGCTCCCTGCCTTTTTATTAGTTTTTGTAAAACATATTCTCTAGCCATAAAAAACCAGGAAAGGAAAGGAAAGCCATAAGACAAGGAGAATCAGTAAGCATAAATTAAAGCTAACTCCAACTCATGGTTGGAGGCTCTATCCTGCAAGGAGTAGTTTTAGCATATACTGCAATCATCATAGGCCATTTAACCTGAAAATATATTTACTTTAAAGGTATTTGCATTTTATGCTCATCTGATCCAATGCATTCTAGGTTCCCTCTACTGTTCTATGAGAGTAAGCTGTAATAGTGACTTGCACAATACAGTTTTACAGTTCTCAAGGCCTATATTTCAAAAATGGGACTACCTTCATGTGAGACATGTACGTACAGTGGACCTATCCCCAGGAATGATCAAGGTACTTAAAAACACAAGATGGATTGTCAAAAAATTATTGTTTGTTATTTTAAGTTATGCTGAAACTGTCATTAATTTACCTTCAAATGCCATTATGCTATCCCAAGGAATTTATAGTTTTGAACTAGACTCTGAATTCTACCTTGTAAGCAATCATCTGTTTCTTTATTCTCAATGTGTGTATGGCTTGGACTACACCTTTACCATCTATATCAGCTGTGTTAAGCAGCTCCCCATGGATCCTTGACCAAGTGGTGCAGAAAGTTGATGGCCTTTATGATAAAGACCGGGCCCTTCAAGCTAGATTCCATTCATACTCAATATTGCAAGAATGCTCCATGGAGTGAGCGTTACTCTCTCATTCTTTTTATTTAAAAATAAATTAGTTTTAGAGAATTGCCATAAGTAAAAGGAGTAAAAGGAAAAAAATTTGGCATAGATCACAGTCATGCTGTATTTTGCACTGACATCATTCAAAGAAAATACTCTGGACTAGGCTGAGATTCTCTGCCTTGAAACTGTTTTGATTATACTTGCAACAGAGCTTGGGTATTAAGTAACACATGATTGGGAACAAGTGGACAACCAAGACCACAAACCAGCTTATGAACAGAAAGTAAATGAGCCTGATAAAATAGGTTTTCCCTGATGAGACTAAGAAAGTGGCCTGAACTTTTGAGGCATGATTTGTACTTCTCAAAGTGAAAGGTGTTACCCTGTGCAGTTCTTTATTTTTATGGTGTATATTATTTCCTCAAATCTTCCTTAAATGCCTCTATCACTTCCAATTATATATTCCTTCTCAGATATGACTCTTATTCTGAGGTTTTCTACTTAATTTGAGTAGACTTAACATCAACTCTTTAGAGACCATACTTGCTTAAATAGGGTCAATTTAGCCTGTTAAAAGTTTTCTTTGCTAGAATAAAACTGAACTTTATTTATAATAAAAGAGGGAGCATAATGTGAATTTCCCAACTTGGAGCAATGCAAATATAGTATTCTAAAAGGGTGATCTCAGACTGTCACAATTATGTTAATGGCTCGTTTCTCTCTCCCCTTCGTCACATGCAGATACCCCAGAAGCAGCCTGTGGACAGTCTGTGTAAGCAGGTTTGGCAGCAGAGTGACCTGCCCGGCATGTGGTGTCCTGCAGAGTCTGGAGGCAGTGCCCTGGCAGTGCCTGTGTCCTGTCCTGCAGCTGCTAACAGCAAAGCAAACCCACCTCCTCCTGAGGGTCTCCTTCCCAGGCAGTCCAGATACAGCCAGTGGTATCCAAAAGGCAGCCGGTGTCACCCACATTTTTGAAAAATAATTAAGGCAGAAGAATTTTGTGTGAATTACCAGACCTGATCATAGCAAACAGTCTTTCTGTGCGTAAGTCCTTTAACAGTCCTGCCTCCTAATTTTTGCCATTTTTTTTGAAGTTAATGTGTGTATTTAAGTGTACCTTTGTAGATTCATTTAAGTCTGCTTTCTGTTACTGTGCATCATTCAGAATGGTTCTCATATCCAAACCATAGACTTCCACATTTTAAAGTCATCTCAATGAATGGACAGAAATACACTTTAAGCTATAAATAAGGAGGTGATGCAGTGGTTAAATAAATTACTAGAGCAATGCTGTTAGCTCTGCCAGTTTCCTAAGATGACTGAATCTACTTCTCTTATCTGTGAGAAAATGAACTTTTTCCAGTGGCAATGGTATATGCAAATTAAATTACTACCTTACAGCAGTATGTGTCAAGTATCCATAAATTATATAGAAGTATCCAATATACCCTTGCATATATCAAAGTACCCAACACTGTTTGAAGGTAGGACTCTTTGGTGATGCACAGGACCGGCAATGTGACCAGCAAGAATAGATATTCTTTCAAATTAAATTACTGCTTAAATAGAATCAAACAGAGGAACTTGGGAGTTACTCAGTTGAGGCCCTTGATCTATAAGCAACAGTATTTCTTTCAGAACCACATAAAGCAACACCTTAAAAGGTTAAAAAATGTTTGGTTTTTTTTTTTTAGGTTTTTACAGGACCTCACTACCCAGACAATTCTTAAAATCCAGATTAAAACTACTTTTCCAGCTACTTTTCTCAGGTAAACCTTAGTTAAAGGCTTGAAAAATAAGCCTATGTAAAACTTATTACTAGAACATATTGAATGTTAGAACATGCTGTATTAAATTGTGTACTGCCATAGAAATACTATATGATATACCATATGATGTTAGTGTACTATACTAACAACATTTCTACTTTAAATGTTATACTTATTTTGATATAAAAGCCTTTAAATATAATTAAAATGGAAAAATTAAAACAGCATATTTCTGAAGCAAAAATTATATCTGAATAGGAAATCTGCAAGGCATTCTAGTCTCAAATTATTTTCTGTAAGAAATTCCAAATGTGTAATTCTGTTCTGACTTGGTATAAAAGTAAGTTCCGAACTGCTGAGCGGAAAATGTAAATATGAGTTTCAAATAGTTCTGAAGAAGAATAATTAATCTTTTTTTTCCTCTTTTTCTCGCAAAGCAAGACTTAAGAATCTGCTATGTCAGGGTTGCAGTGTAAGGAGCGATATAACTCAGTTACTGTTTTTCATGAGCAAGAAAGAACATAGATTTTGAGTAAGAAAAAAGACTGAATGTCCTCAACCAAATTATTTTTTGTTATTCCATAAAACAAATGGATGCTAAGCTGAAGCAAAATGGTTGATTCTAGACCTTGTCAATATAGATTTCATCATGGATTATTTAAAAATGATTTGGACAAAATGAAAAGCATTTTTTTATGTTGGTATTCTTGCTTTTGAAATAACCCTTACAGATCAGTAGCTCAGAAACTCCATATTTTAGCACAATGCACTGTAAAATCATAATGTTCCTAAATCTCATCAGTGGAAAGTGTCACTGAAATCTCTGAATGCCTCAGGTCAAAGGAAGAAGTGATAAAAGCAGTAGAATGGAACAAGAAATAAACTTCATGCCTACCTATAGCCAAGGTAATGGAACAAAATACTCAACAATAGAGAAAATCCCTGTGAGATTGCAGAAAAAAGCACAGCGCCTTCACACTAACCAATGCATCTGGACAGAGATACGCTGGATAAAATTCTTGTCAATCTGTTGCAAAATATGAAGTCCTAATAAATAGCCATAAAATTGAACTATTTAGAAAGTTTTCTTATTGTGTACACCTTTTTCTACGTTAGCAGATTCTTTTAGTGTTAAAATACAACTATGGTTTTTATGGTACTTCAGAAAATCCTAATTTGATCTTTGCCAGCATGCTGCTGTTTAAAGAATCTTACCAAAAATCAGTAACAGATTTTGCTGTTAGTAGGTTATGATCTAACTCTTGAAGGCATTCCTGGATTTTCAATCACATGAGTGATTCAAAAATTTTCAAACACAAGTATTTTAAACACAAATCTATTTAACCACAAGTATATTTAAAAAGAGGTTTAGGAATGTACTTTTCACTGGGACAGTACTATCCAATTTGTTCTAAAGGCCTGGGCTGAGTAGGGGTTTTAAGCACATGCCAGTCAGACCAGCTTAAAATAAGTAAATCCTTAAACATCTTGCTTAACTAACATTTCTACTACCACCATCAGGAAGCATTAGTGAACCAGCTGCTATATTTCTTTATAAAGCTAATCCCTTTCACTTTTAGGACAAAGAGATTTTTTTGGAAGGGTCCCATTAGGGTGTTGTACTGGGTCCAGCTAAGTAACCTCACCACGAGTCTAAGGCCTGAGCAGGCAAAGAAGGAAGAGCCATCCTTCAAGGCATACCAGCCTGGTACCTCCATTAATGGGATGGGAGTGGTCATTCACAATGTGTGCTTTAGTCGTGCAACCCTTTCTTCATCCCAATGCACCTTTTCCTCAAGACAGTATTGTAAGGGTGTGTGGGAGGAGAGAATCTGCTCATTTAAGGGTGTTTGGTCAAGGACTTTCTTCAGAGCAAGGAAGGACAATAATAAAGGGAAGAAGCCACAAGCGTGAACATGCAGGGACACAGACCTGACAGGTGAATGGTAAAGGAGGAAGTGGCGAGACCCAAACCTGATGAGTTGTATTAAATTGATGACAGCTTGTGTGAGCAAGAGACGGCTTATTCTAGTGAGGTTGTATAATCAGATAACATGTCAATTAGGAAAAAGTTTAAAAGGGGGAGACCAGAACCAAAATACACAGAGGCACAGACATCACAAAACAAACATGGAGACAATGACAAGAAACATACCTCATCAGTCCCTCTAATTGACCAGCTGTCAAGGAAGGCACCACTTCTAGGAAGATCAACCTGGACTTTGCTACTGATAAGTCAAAAGATCCAGACTGGGAGGGGTGGAGTAATGGGATATGCAGGAGGAGTGAGTTCAGGGAGGAACAAAGCAAGGGGAAGGCGGAAAAGCATCAGTACAGCTGTCTGAGCCTTGCACCTGATCACCACGGTCTGTCCTATCATTTTACTAATTCTTTTCTCAATGGTCTCTCTGAATAACCTCCCTCTCTGTGTATGAGCACCACAGGGACTAAGGGCCAGCTACTGGTGAGACCTCTTTGTGTGCGAGTGAAAATTGGTGTCAGCTATTGGAGTCAGAGCAAGAGATACAGGTGTCCCTGGACCAATATCCAGCAACCTGGGGGACTATCAGGAGTCAGGTGGGTGATAGTGACGATGGCTGGAGCATGGCCACAGGTGTGCCCGTATGCCAGCTGTTGGATGGTGACTGTATCTTCTGCATTCCTGGGGTGTGCATCTGAGCATGCTGGCAAACTTGAAGCTGGACCAGTCAGCAAGTAGCTGGGCATCAGGTCCAGGACAGAGTATCAGGAGGGTAGAAGGTTTGTGCCAGTACATCCAGAGGACTTGGAAATGTGTAGTGCAAGAGGGATGAGTGTCTGTGTGTGTGTCTGTGTGTGTGCACACTTGTGAGTGTTAAGCTGGACCAGCTGGCAACTGGGGACCTGTGGGAAGGGCTGGCAGCTAGGCAGGAGAGCCAAGCAAGCAGATGGATCACGCCAGTGATTGTGGCATCCACAAATATATGTGTGCGCTTGAGAACATGGAGAGTGTCCTGTGTGTACCTGCACTAGTGACCCACCTCTGACAGCTGAAGAGCAGGGGGACATGGCTGGCTGTGCTCGTGTTTTATGAGAACCCTGTACATAGGCAGGATGAGGTGGCTTCTAACATCCCTCAACAAGAATCACCTTCTGTTGTCAGATCTATGCAAGCATGAGAGTATGGTGTGCTGAGATCCACCAGAGGAACCTGACCCACAGGCTGCTTTAATCCATGAAGGCAGATTTCGAGCTCTTCCATTATTCATTATGAACTCACAGACTTATGTCCCCCTAAGTCTTCTCACTCAGGAAAAAAATGAGGCATCAGATAATTATGTTTTCAAAGGTCCTGCAGAGAAAAAACAGACACTTAATATGAAATGAGGAATGGGTTCCCAGCTCTTAGGTGTTAAACACACAATATCTTAATGTTATCCATTAAACTAAGCTCCTCATACTTCTCTTGATGATCGCACCTGTATTAATCTTCATAAGTGAGCATTCTAATGATTATTTACCATTTTTGGGGTCTGCTCTTTTTCAGCTAGTAACTTTGTATCTTGAGAACATTGCTTGAATTTTACCATAATTAAGGTGACTAACAACTGAATAACATGGCAAACCATGACATTATTAAACAAGTGGTAACTTATAGAACAATATATTAAAAATGTGCCAAATTACAAATTCACGTTGCTTTTTAAAATCTATGTGAATAATTATTTGGTGAAAATGTCACATCACATAAATGATATTATTGTTCTGCTATAAATTCTCTTCTGCTCTTTCAGAAGGTGTGCACCATGTATTTGCACAGTGTTATTTCTAAAGGCTTTAGGAATAATAAAAAGCACAAAAAGGCAGACTTCTTATAGTGAGGTTCAACTTGCTAGTGTACCCAGCTCCAAGGTTTCCTTGACAGCAAAGGAAACATTCTTGCTTGCGTAGAGGTTGTAACAGATTTCTACTATTTGACCTTAATGGAACAATAGCAAAATTGACAGACAGTAAAATGAATAATCCTTTTAAAGTGATCTCTCACAGCAACAGAAATCATGTTAAGAATATTATATGTGAAATTTGCAGATGAGCATACTATGGGGTTTTTTCTGCACTAACAAAAATTGTCTGGCCTTTCTCAAAGTATCTGGATTCTACTTCTGCATAAATTGAGGTGTTCATCTTTAACACTCAATGGATGTTAAATATTTATATGAGGTATGAAAAGAGAGGTTGAAAAGTAAATACACTTTAAAAATTCTTTTTTAATCCAAGACAAAGAACTGGGCAGAAAAAAGCTCAGAATAAAGGATACTTTTACACTAGTACTGTGCAGAGTATATATCCCAATATTAAGTGTACATTCCTTGGACTTGATCCACCCTCTATTGTATTAAAGAACTTTAAACAAAAGCTGCTGGGGAAAGGGAACCTCAATCCATCCCACTCCTACAACTTTGATACCAGAGACATCAAGAGATGTCCAGAGCCTGAAGAGGGATTGCAGGTCATCAGGAGAACATGTGAAGAGCAGCACAGAGGAATTCTGGTCACTCCAGACAGTAAGACAGATTCATCAGGGGCCGAAACCAAATGTTGTTATGGAAACACACTCAGCCTGTGGAGTAAACAAGAGGACTTAGAGATACATGCCTTCCTGCAGGACTGTCATCTTATTGACATTATGGAGCCATGGTGGGATGGCTCCTATGACTAGAATGGATGCATACAAGCCTTTTAGGAAGGACAAGGCAGGGAAGACGAGGAAGCAGTGTTGCCCTCTGTATCACTGCACAGATGGAGAGCATGGAGCTCTACCTGGGGATGGATGAGGAGCTGACTGAGAGTTCAGGATTAAATGGATGTTCAGGATGTGTCAAGATTAAGTGGAGAACAGGGACAGGTGGCAATATTGAGGGTCTGCTGTGTGTTACCTAACCGGGAAGACTGAGCAGATGAGGCCCTCTGTATATGGATAGGAATGGCCTCATGTTCACAAGCCCTGGTCCTTAAGGGAGAATTCAACCACCCTGATATTTGTTGGAGGGACAATACAGTGAGGCACAAGCACTCCAGAAGGTTCCTGAAACGTGTTGATGTTAACTTCCTTCCTGGTAGAGGAACCAATGAGAAGAGCTGCTATGCTGGAACTTTCTCCTATCAGCAAAAAGAGGCTGTGGGGAATGTGAAGCTCAAGGGAAGCCTGGGCTACAGTGTCCATTAAATGGTGGAGTTCAAGTTCCTCAGGGCAGCCAGGAAGATGCACAGCAAGCTTTCTGGCCTAGACTTCAGGAGAGCAGACTGGCTTCTTCAGGGATCTGCTTAGTAAACTACTATGGAATAAAACCTTGTCAGGTAGAGGGGCCAAAGAAGGCAGATTAACATTCAAAGATCACCTCCAAGCTCAGGACCCATTCATCCCAACAAAGAAGAAGCTGAGCAAAAGTGCCAGCAGGCCTGCATGGATAAACTAGGAGCTTCTGGAAAAACTCAAACAGATTAGGAAGCCTACAGAGGGTGAACCAAACACAGGTAGGCTGGGAGGAATACAGAGAAATTTTCCAAGCAGACAGGGATAAGTTTAGGAAAGTCAAAACCCTGGTAGAATTAAATCTACTCAGGGAAGTCAAGGGCAACAAGAAAAGACTTCTATAGGTACATCAGTGATAAAAGGAAGACTAGGGAAAATATGGATCCTCTTTGGAAGGAATGGAAGACCTGGTTGCCCAGGATGTGGAGAAAGCTGAGGTACTCCACCACTTTTGTGCCTTTGTCATACTGCTCAAAGCATTCAGTGGTTCTATGAAAGAAGAGACATTAATTTCAATGAAATTTATACACATTCATATGATGTCAGATTATGTTTCAACTTGATATGAATTTTGTATAACCTATGATGATACAAGGCTAATAGTCATCACTAGCATTTTTTTTTTTTTGTCACAGAAATGTCAGAGAAAAGCTGGAGTTACTGATGTCTAAATAAGAAAAAGATGCAGATTCTGATGTTAGGGAAGAATGGGAAGCAGCTGAAATAATTGTAATTGATATATGTTTTTGCTAAAATAGTCATTAGTGTGATGAGAAGTGCCACTGGCAGTTTGTCATCATTATGTTTTCAACAACAGCTTAATAAAATAAATTTGGACAAACTTCTTTATTCCCAATTGTAATCATGTTTTCATACTTGCCTTCAGGGCCTTTTCCTTTTCTATCAAAGTTTAGATGTTACAATATTCAATTCTAGAAAAAATAAGATAAAATTCTGTGTCCAGAAATATTCTGAATTCTGAGCATAGTATTTCCACTTTCCAGTTCCTTCGTACATAATGATTTTAGTGATGACAGTAATTTAATTATTTATACCTGTTGATGTCAAGAAAAAAACATCAGTAATTTCACAGTCATGGCTGTTAAGGTCAAGGTGTAACTTTACAGTAATATTTTAAAAAAAAATCCTAGGAGAACAAAAATGTAAAAATTTTGAAGAAAAATTGCATGTAAAATTTTCTCATCAACGTGGTACCTGATCAGCTGTAGGAGGAACACAAACTCAATCAAACAGTGCTGGATTTGACTCAGGGTCAGTGCAGGAGTTCCATCACTGCTCTGGGAACAGCACTGGGAGTATAAAGAAGGATCTGAGGACAGAGATCAGAAATTGCAGCTGAAAAAGATATATTCTTCACCTGAGGACAATGACAATGCAGAGTCCAACATATCAGATATCCTCACAGAAATGGTAAAGAGCGGTCTAGAATATCTGACAAGCTAATGCCTGGGCAGAGACTTCTGCAATCTCTTTTCCCAGCTCCTCTTGCAACTGACTTTCTCTGACTTCTCATGCCAGCACTTGATGTTCCCACCACTTCCCACCTTCCAGGCTGTAGCTTGTTACAGAGGATGACACCACAGGTGTACCTAAATAAGCTTTTTTTTGCCTAAATAGGCATCTAACAGATTAGTTCCCAATGGATATTTAATTTTTTACCACAAAGAAACTAGCTAGGCTGCATCTGTTCTTGAGCCATTTGAAGAAGTTTCATACCCATGCCTTCACTGCTTGTACTGGCATATGTTTCCATCTTTCAGCATATAAATGGCAAAGAAGAGCTTAGATATTTCCTATATTATGAATCTTATCATGTCACAAAATAATTTGTATTCCTCTTCCCTCTTCTTTCAAGACTCAAAGGTAGCAACAGGAAACCTTCATGGAGTTTTGCTATTATTTCTAATTTTCTTCCTACATTAAATTTCTTCCCACCTTAACTTTCCTTCTTTTTTACTCCTTCACACAAGTACATTATGGTATCTGTGAATGCTCACAATTCACAATGACAGCAGCGACATATTTGTTGAAGTCCTAACTCCACTTGCAATTTTGTGGCAGATTTTATCATTGCATCTGATTCAAAGCTCACTGAAAACAATACAGACTGCAAATTCCTGTTGTAGAACTGTATTTCAGTTTATTTTTGCTTGCGTACATTCAGAGCACTTTTCTATAATGAAAATTTATTGTGCTTTCCACTCAGAAGTGGATGCGCCTCATAAGAGAACTGTAGATGTTCCAATTAATTCCCTTAATAATATAAAAAAGTCAGAATAAGTTCATGACAGCTATAAAGCATAGCATGGAATAGGACACACTCTTAAGAATAGCTGAAAAGGAAGGTAGAGCAGGAATGGAATTGACTATTCAGTAATACTGACGGCATTGCAATTTACTATCCACTCACAAAAAAAAAAATATCTTATGCATATAAGAATGTATAAGTTTTATATATCCATGTATAAATCTACAAGCAAATGAAAGTCTGTATACTACAAGAATAAGAAATTTCATTCTGAAGAACCCAAACATGTTTCTGGTACTTGTGGGATCTTAGGAAACTGAGAATGATAATCCCTGGCTACTTACTGTGACTTGAAACAGAGAATGCTTTCCATCTATGTGGCAGAGGAAACCACAACAAATATCTGAACTCAGGCTAGCAATATTCCCTTCAAATCTATGGAGCTATTGTCGTATATCCACAGTCTTCATTGACTTTGGGTTAAAAAATATTCAGCTTGTAGGCTTGAATGTTATTGATAGGTTTAAGTTTTTTTCATCATATTAAGTGGTGCTCTGCTATCTTCTCAGTGATGTTTTTTAATTTTGGTTTGGGTTTTTTTGGTAGTTTTTTTTCCCTTTTTGTTTTTATAAATCAGTTCTTGAATCTGAAAAAAATATAAAGAAAAAATACTTTTAAAATTGTCTCAAATCACTTCAGTTTATAGCAAATGATCAGCTTATTAAATAACTTCAAAGGAGACAAATGTCTTTCCTCAAAGCATTTTTACCACTTACAGCTTATAGAAGCAAGATTTGGAATCCCACTTCTGGGATTTATTCCTTTTTAATGTTTCCCAAAGTATTTTTTTTCTATTTTCAGCAACTCAACATCACTGTCACTAAAACAACCTGGCTGTTATTTTAGAAGGGTTTTTTACACAAATAACTGCAATGTAAACACCTATTCAGGGCCTTGCAAGGTTGCATGCTATGTAAATATATTACAATAACATTTTTATTGGCCTAAATAGGTGAAAACAAGTAAACTGAAAAACAGAGAAATTAAGACTGCCATGTAAAATAGGTCTTAAACCAGATCTTCATCTATTCTTTAGTTTTCCCGGTTCCAAGAGGTACTGTGACTTGCACGGTTGCTCTTTCTATGTGTACATTTATGTTGTGAGCTTTTAACTTTTTTGTCTCTGCCTGTTTCTCTAATGCAGAAATGAGAAGACAGTTCTTAGAGTATACTTAAAATATAAGAAAGGAGAAAAAGACTCACGATATGCAGATTAATTT
Source organism: Corvus moneduloides (assembly GCF_009650955.1). Lineage (NCBI taxonomy): Eukaryota > Metazoa > Chordata > Aves > Passeriformes > Corvidae > Corvus > Corvus moneduloides. Next base: position 92,781,999 of record NC_045476.1, on the reverse strand, counting down.
CTTTCTATATTTCCAACACTTTTTCTCCATCAGACATTTTTTCTCCTACTTCAGACGTGCCTATTTAAACAGCAATTCCAGTTTTGACCAAAATAAGCACTTCAACTTCTTTTTTCTGTTGTGGCAGAGAAAAAAAAATATCCCCAAGCTTGTCAATGCATGTCAAAACATAGGCTTCAAGCCAAGGGCTTGTACAAAAGCCTCCAAAGCAATAAGCATAGATAGAAAATAATTGTGACAGTTTCTAAACCTGTTCTTCCCATGCGGACTACTACTTATGTCAGCTGCACTGCTTCTGGCAGAACATACAGCTGTTAAAATGTGCACATCATTCTGCAAACAAAAAACACCCACTCTGAAAGCTGAAACAGGAAGTTTTAAGACTACATACTTTTGAAAATGACCAGAATAAGGCATGATTTTTCATTTCCCTAATTAGATCACTATATGCATATATATCTATATCTATCTATCTATTTATCTATCTATTTAATTTTCTACATTTTGAAGTATGCAGGTTGTATAAGTTCATTCTTATTCAAAAGTTTACCAGAACTTTTAATGGAAAGCTACTTTATGATCAGATGCTGATATGATTATAAATTTCAGCTGATGACAGTGTTGAATGTCTTAGACAAAAGAGGGACTGTGAGCCCATTATCAGAACTAAGATCAAGAGAGGAGTTCAGATAGACCTCAATTACATTGGAATAGCTTGATTTTCTCAGATTCATCCAAAGCTAAAGAAAATATGTTGTTCCCAGCAAAAATAATATTTTTATAAATATTACAAAAAAATCTTTGATTATCTGTCTTTTATCTCCTTTCCTAAATGATGTATCTTTCCAGTAAATCACATCTGGGCATTGTATTGATGACCAAAAATAGGTAGGTCTTTATCATGTAGCAGACATCTTTTTTAGACTATGACCACCTTATGAAGGTCTTTTGAAATTGGATTTAGAATGTTACACTTCATGAGTTTTTGATTGTACTGAATGCTGTTTTTTCTAATAATTTCAGGAGAAACTGGAATTGTTCAGCTGCACCAGTTACAAATAGGGGTTTAAGAAAGGAACTGGGATTCAGTGCTTAAAGAGAAGAATCCTAAACTTGAAATTGTTAGTCTGGACAGTGAATAAAGAATAAGTGTATTTTCTGTGCTTAGAATATCTGAACGAGAGTTTAGGAAAACACATTTTGGTTTCTGATTTCTGCACTGACATTTCTGACCTTAGCTATATCAAGGAAATAGCATTTCAATTCCATGTTGCAACATGAGAATTTCAATGCTTTCTATTCCCGATACTTATCCTCTTGAGACGACAAACTCTCCAGGGCAGAATAAAGAGGAAACACCAGGCTTGTGCATTGCCTATGTATTTTTGCAAGGCAAATAATTAATTAGATTTGTACTAGGAGAAAGGATGTAATCAGTGTATTGAATACTTGAATTGCTGTCTTTTGGAAATATCAGATTTTGATGATCAGAATGGTTATTACAGTCTTCTCCCACACAGTCCTTATTGACATCCCAAACCGCCTTGGTTTAAATAATTCCCAAATCTTTTACTCTTTAGACTTTAAGCATGCTTATTTCATTATAATACTCCGTGCATATTAAACTTTTATCTCCAATATCACAAATATGGTATATAGATATAGCAATAGATTTATATTTATAGGAAAAGATAAATTATATCACAAAGGAAGTATTTATCCATTCAGCAAACACTGTGCCTTCAATAACATGTAAATTAAGCATCTTTCATGGTGTTAAGAGTTTCACACTGATGAAATAGAAAATATATGTCTAACTGTGTAGAAGACCAGACCTTAGAATGTTTTGTCTCGAACATTCTGAGTATTGCTGCAGGAAAGGTGATTGGAGGAGAGGATCCTGTGGAGGTGGGGCAGCGCTGTGCTGAGCCGGAGTCCTGCTCTGCCTTGAGACTCATGCTCAGTCAGCAGCTTTGATTGTGTGTGATTGTAGATGCTAGCAAGGGCTAGCAGATGAATTTTCCTGTGAAACTTTCCATTCTCATAAGCAAGCAGTTAGAGAAATCCAGCTTCTCACAGCTTCTCACAGCTTCTCTGTGAAAGCTCTCATTCTCATGAGAACTGGATGGACAACAGTTTGTAGGAATGTAAACCATTTCTGCACCTGCAGGCTGTTGTGAGAACACTAGAATTGTTTTCAGTTTTGTGAGAATAATATTTGGAAATGGGTGTCTTACTGCTCAACCTATCACCTCCGGAGGTGGTGGGCCAATAGGCCAATCATGTAATTTCTCTTTTGTGAACTGTGCTATAAAGGTTATGGGTGATTAAACGAGGTCGCTTCGGCCATACCTTGCAAGCTGGACTTGTGTCGTGATTTGCCATCCTCTGGGGAATAAAAGCGACATGGCTTGTGAGCCAGCACCTTTGAGGAGTTTGTTTTGGGAGTTGAGAACTTACTGAAATGTACTGAACAAAATTAAAGGCTTCTTAGCCAACACCTTTTGTGGAAGAGTTTTGTGAGATTTTTAGGGCTTGTTAATCAACGCCTCTTGAGTCCAGGCAGTGGGCTGGTTCCTGGAGTTATAGAATACTGTATAATAAAACATAAAGAGCTCCCTGATACAGGTCCAGTGTCTTTTTTCAGCCTGACAAGAATTTACAATGAACATCACACCCCCTATTGATGGGTCGTGATAAACTGTAATAGAAGTTACCCCAGTAAACTGATAAACCTTCATGTGGAACAAACACAAATCATGCATGAGCAAAAAATGTCTGCTGTTAGAAATAAGACTGTGTTGAATACCTCACCTGGAGTTGGTTTATATACAAATCCAGTTAGATTGCACAGTTCACTTATGTTATTCATACCACTAACCAGGCCAGATAGGAAAGTTATAAAATTACTTCCATTACATATGAGAGGTCATTTTTAGAAGGCCTATGCCTGTCTTCTAATTATTTTCCCACATTCCCTCCCACTAGAAGAAGATTATAAAGCAAGATACAAAGATTTTAAAAAGCAAAAAGTATAAAATCTAGTCTGTTTGCCGTTGGCACTTGGGATATTCTCCTTCCATACTCCTGAAGAGAGCTTAGCCTCTGCTGCTGACCCTCTACTGACTCACACAAATCCTCTAACCACTGTAATCTATATATTGAAGTATTATGTCCACTTGCCTGGCATCATTAATAAATAAATTAATAAATCAGCCTTGCAAACCTAGACCTCTGACTGTGTCTCTGTATTCTATCACCTTCAAAAATTATTTCAAGCAAAAAACTATACTCAGTAACTTCCAAATAAGGGAAAATAAGGAGAATCAATAAATAATAATATTTTGTATCATAACAAAAGTCAATACTTCACATCTGAATAATTGAATTTTTCATAACATTCTTTTCAGCTGGTAGCAGCTGTTAAGTTTAAAGCTCTCTGTCCTCCAAAATGCTTCACTGATGTGAAAATCTCACTGACTACAGGTGACCATCAAAGGACAAAAGTACAAAACACCTGCATGCTTTATTTCTAGTCTTAAATGTATGGAGAAGTAAACTAAATTTTGCAGTGTATAATATACATATTTTCTTCAAATATAATAATATAAAAACTAAGGTTGTCTGTAAACTGATGTTACCAATATTAAAACCATGTCTTATGTACCAGCATATATAGACTGCACTATTAAAACTGCAAGCAGTAAGGTAATTCAAAAAATAGTGTTCTAGAACTTCATTAACGAAATTATGTAGTTTGTGTGAAGAAATTTCTGTTTTCCTTTTATTTAATGGAATGTGTAGATCTACTTTCCCCCCCACTGTCCATGGTTCATATAACAAGGTTTCATATACATTGCATTATCTGTAAATTTGCCAACTCAGTGTTGGTTTTGATGCTTGCTCTTCCTACATTTCTTCAGTTATTCATGAAAGATTATTACATAAATATAGTTTCTATTAAGTAAAAATCAAGAGGAATTCTCCTTGTAATACCATTTAAAGTGGATATAAACTTGTTATAGAGCTAATAAAATAATACAAAATTAGTGTAAGTAGGTTGGTACAGTTTTAATGGAACAGAACCAGAACTGCTCTTTCTCTTACTTGTAACTTATTTTATTTAGAAATACATATGTGACCCACAGATATACAATTCTGTGTCCTATCAGTATTTATATTAAATTATCAGTTCCATAAAAATAGCAACATAGCAACTCAATATAAATTGGTTGACAGTTTAATCAAAATCAACACATTAGTGCTTCATCAGCAATCCCTTTTTGGAATTCTGATTCCCACTGGATAAATCATTTGCGAAGTGTATTGCTTTGCAGAGTAAATATGTCCATATTCATAGTAAGAGTGAGGAAAACCAGACGACCATGTGCTCAAAACCAATTTTTAAGCAATTAGTTCAGTTTCATAAATAGCTCCAGAGAACTACATCAAACATTTTTCATAAAAAAGATCAATGTATTATCATATCAAAAAAATAGCTGAATAGCATTTGTTTGTCTGAACAGTGAAAAATTCAATTGATGTTATTCATGAGTAATTAGTTTTTGAGTTCAATATTATGTAGAGCTAAATTCTGTGAAATATAGAAAGTAGCATATACCCCACAGGGGACAAAGTCTCCCATTTAATACTTGCCTGTATTTCCTGAAGGACTTTAAGCCTCCCCTGAAGTCATGCATTTTGCACAGCTGTGGAAGCTGAATATCCCAGCTCTTTCAGGGGCTGCAATGTGTATATGTTGTGTGTAACACCAGCATTCAGGCCTAGGAAGTGACACTATTCCAAACAGTAGCTGTATTTCTCTTGTTCTGGATGCTCTGCATTTTTTTGGAAGAAATCTTTCTATTGACCCCAAGCAGCGTATTAATGCAGTTCTTGGTGCTCGAGGCACGAGCTCTGGAGTGCCCCAGGTCAGAGCAAGTCCAGCTGCGTTCTTCTGTGCGTCGCTGAAGCGACTTTGGCATCAGGAAAAGAGCTGCTTGCTGGGCTAGCTAGCTGGCTTCTTTGCAGAGGGAACATGGCAGGAGCCGATGGGATCGGCTCACATTTGCTCGGAGATGAAGAGAGAGGGTGTTCCAGTCTGGCTTCTAACATATTTATTGTTAGAAGCCTCGCAACCCGAACAAGCTCGGAAGGGATGGAATGTGATGGGAGGCTTCCCCTAGGCTTGTCCTCAGTTTTATAGGGAATTTGAAAACCCCGGTGAAGGGGAAAACAACCAATGATTTACAAGCCAGGGGGAGGATAATGTAACAAGAGCCACTGGGGGGAAACTGAGAGACGGGAGTTATAACAGAGAACCAATGAACAACTGAGTAACCAGGAATTTTCCCAAACTGGGGCAGGCGGCTTATACCCGGGCACCACCCAGGGGGTGCAGCTTAGGCTTCTGAGCTGCCCATCAACCCACCTTCTGAGTCTGCCTCTTCTGGGAACTTGATCCAGGGCATGGGCTGGGATTGATTGGCATCACGCTGCCCCAGCCCCGCAGTGGGCTGGGTCACGCCAACAGCGTATGTGCCACCTCCATCCATCAGAGGAGAAAACCGCTGACCGTACTTTCTCTGCTTTGCAAACTATGTATACTGAACAGTCAGGGTAGGAGTTCCTCAGGTATGTTAATGTAAGATTAATAGTAAGTTCCTCAGCTTTATTTTTGTATGTGTTTGGGATTTCACCATTCTGTTAAATGTTCAATATTACATAGTGACTGAGAGGATAAGGTAAAGATGACACTAGATTTATGAGGCTATGGTTTTGACCTATAGTCAGCTTGTCTGTAGTGTAGATTTACATTTTTAGATAAATGAAATTCATAAACGCCCTTCTACAAATAGGCAAAATATAAATTATAGGTAAGCTACAGTTTTTTTCTATCCAACCAGTAAGTCCAATGTCTCTCGTGGTTTCAAATATTTTGTCTGTAAAAACTATGTTAACATCACCTTGTTGAGTCCTTAAAGCTGTGTCAGAGGGTTTAATTTGCAATAAAGAAATATAATTGCTCTCTACTTAGCAAAGTAGTTATTGCTGTTGCTTTATTCGCCAGAGATTTCTTTACGCTTCTGTGGAAGCAAATGACAGGACCAATATTAAACTGCAACTCTGTGACGAAGAGAAGTAAACTGCTTCACCAGGAGCTCCTGACTTTCCTTTCCCCAGTCAAATTCTAGTCACTTCAGCAGGGATCACCTATAATAAATCAGCTTTGTGCTCATTTCAGCAATGGCAAACAATAAATCACAATAATTCTCTTACTGTTCAGAGAGATTTCAATTCTTAGGAGATTTTTAATCACAGCAGAGAGGGAAGAGTGTTAATGGGGTCTATAAATTACCTTTAAAGAGGGTAATTATGTCCAGTGTTGTAATAAAGGCTGAGACAGCTAATATCATTAAAGCAATTAAACACTTTTTTAGATTGTGAAGATAAATTTGAATTAAAATATTACTGTAAACAGGGGGCCCATTTATTATGAAGCAATTGATTAGATAGTGGACTCAGCTAATATTGCTCTGGCTTAAACAGGTTCTGTGAACTTCATTCAGATTTTGTAAGGTAACAAGGCTACATATCACAAGTAGATTGTTATTGCATTATCATCACATAAATCCATGAACAGCATCTTTACTTGCACTCTTAATTAGATTTTGTTGAATGCAATTATGATAATTTCTTCTTAACTAGCTTCTGCTCATCTTTTTTCTTGTCTAGATTTGTCCTTACCTTTCAGCTTTCTTTTTCTTTTCTGTGGTCTGCATTCCTAAAAAAAAAAAAAAAAGAACCTCATCGTGAAAATTAAATAACTGCTGAGTACCTAACCACCCCTGATTTTCTGCCCAAAACTGAAACAAAATACCTTTTACTTATCCTCTGCTTTTTCAGAATGATGCAGTGTGTTGCTTCCTTCAGCATAGTGGCAAAGTTCATTAGCAGAAGAAAGAAATATTCCTGTACTAGTTTATCCTGTAGGTTTGTGATTAGGATGTTTTTAGAAGGGAAACAAAGACTTTGATTTTTATCAGCCCAGAGATTACATAAAATATAATTTTCTGGGTGGCTGATTTAGTGACTCTAAGCTAATTATAAATTGTTTGATGGTGGGAAGGAAAAACCCAGAAGATGCAAGAGACTGACAGCCCAGAGGAATGGCCTAGCCAGCAGTCTGTGGGCTACTTAGGACAAAAAATCAGGAGAAAAAATAAATCAAGGGGATCAGTGTGGTAGTGTTACAACATTTTATGGAAGATTTAAATATTAACATGGGGAGAGCAAGCAAACACAGGTCCATTGGACTAGCCCAAGAACCAAGACATTCACTTATTAATGACAAACCAATGATTTATGAAATCCTTGTCTCCAGGATCTGTTCCCCTCCTAAGGCAGTGCCCAGACCCAGTCCACAGCAGACTCTTGCTTTTCCAGGATCAATGAATATTTAACTAGAACAATGCACAAGGGTTCATTGCTGGAAGGAATGCACTGAAAGTCCTTCAGGCTGGGCAGAGGATTCATACTGTGTTCCTGCATACAATGGAGAGGAAAGCAACATCATCTGCCAGTAGTGCTTTATTCCATATTTCTTCATTTTATTTACCTATATGTTTTGAAATGGTTCGGTAAATTAGTTCCAAAGAGTGTTTGTGGACACGAACACTGAGAGGCCCCTAAATCTGGAAAAAAATTTGGCATTTAATGCATATCTCTATTTCCAGTACTTTTTTTTTTTTTTCTTTTAATCATATAGTGGTCTCCTGCTCTGACTTCCTTTTTGAGGCCTTTAACTTCTCCTCTGTACTGTTTAGTGATCATAGGAACATAGCCTTAGGCCTGACTATAAGGACCAAGAAGAGGATACACAAACTATGGAAGAATCTAGTGAATCTTAGAAAATACCTGTGATCCTGGTAAAATACTGGATATATTCTTTTGTCTCTTGTTTTTTGCCAAGGTTACATCCAGCCACTGTCAACATACTGGAAGATATAATATTTTTGCTCTTCTCAGCTCTTTTTTTGTATGCCCAGGAAGCTGCTGGACTGTGGATTACTTTTCTGTCTTTTGTTTTCAAAATGTGCATTTTACTTGTACCATAAAACTAAATAAATTCCTTTTCAATATGAGATGAACATTTCAGTCCACATCAGGGTTTAATAGCTCTTCTACATTCTGCAACAGCAGGATTATAGAAACAACACTGTAGGTGTTTTCAAGTCAATTTATTCATACATGTGTGTTATGTATGAACACAGCTTTAGCTTTTCGTTTTAAATGATTGCCAGAGGATATAATTAAGGGAAAAGTGGCAGATATGTCTCAAATATATAATCTTAATAGCTGTAATTGTTAATCAAAGCACAGGTTGAATACAAAGGTCTACCTGTATCTCACCTAATGTTAGGCATATCAGTGAAGTACCCAAGGGAGAAATCTGGGATCTGACTATAGACAATGTAAAGAAAGGCACATATGAGCAGAAAAGGTCCTAACTGAGCAAACTGCTTGTTCTATTTATTGTCTACAAAACTGCGTAATGCCACAGGCTCCAAATTTAGAATTTCATTTAAACAGGAAACAAGCTTTTTCTCAGGAAAAAAATTGAAAGGATACTAAATTCAACATTGAATTATCCTCTTAATAGCAAAGAAAAACAGGTGAGAGGAAATTAGTGGGGAAATATATTTAAATTTGTTTAAAAAAGTGTGCATTTTATGCAAGTTTCCAAAATTGCAATTAAAAATAGATAAATTGTGTGAAGGCTGAATTTTTTAAAAGAATTTATTCCTTCTTATGTGTAACAGGAACATACATTCTTTTTTCTCTGCAGCAGAGGAAAAATACTTCTCTGATATTATATGATTAGCAAGGCAGACTAGCAACTACTACAATATTTCTTTGTTACACAGAGAAATAGTCACAATTTTGAAACTGATGTTTATTTTTAGTTCCATTACGTGTATAGTCAAAGGGTGTCAAGCACTCTTACCCAAATCTCTATGAATATTTTTTTCCATTTCACATAGCACAACAGGCATTTGAGCATGTCTCCTCTCAGAGTGAAGTTGTGGGAGGCTGCTCAACATATCTAATAATTCAGGAGTAGTTGCCCATACTTTTTAAACTTTCTCCACCTCTTGGCCAGCAGTTTCAATCCTGTTTTTTGTATATGTTCAGGCATCACCATTCATTACACCCACCTGCAGGCTCATAAAGCCTTAACAACTCATTGGAACTTAAAAACATTAGTTTGTACAGGTTTTTTTTATAGATTAGTGAGTTATGTGTTCAAGTGGTGGAGGATAAAGCTGGGAGTAGAGAGAAAATGTTGGGATGCTCAGGTGTAGCGCCAAACTATTACACAGTCTAAAACTGACTCACTTAACTTTACCCACAGCATAGCCATTACTGGAAGAAAACCAGCCATTCACCTTCAATTTACTTGTGAAAAATCCAGAAAATAGACCAGTAATTGAAGCATAGAGTATGGGCAATCAAATATTTAACTTTGTTGATGTAATAGATGCAAAACAATGTAAGACATCATTTTTATTCTTCTTCAGTCTCATCAGGTTGAGGAGTAAAGGGAAATCTCTAGTCAAGGAATGAATGACGATGTCTGACAACAAGAAACTGTTCTATGCTTGAGTGCTGTTTAGTTAGAAATTTGTGAAAATAAATACTGTGTGAAACAGAACGTAACTGTAAGACTTTTTTTCTGGTAGTAGCTATCAGACAATTGGCTTTCTCAAGGTTATAAAAAATATAGCTCCAGCTGACTTCCCATGTAACCCTCCATGGTCCTGCTCTTACTGGTGCATATATTTATCTCAAATGTCAAGAGATCTCAAGATTTCACTACAAGAGTAAATGAAAGTTTACTTACTCAAATTAGTAAAGTTATGAAGGAAATCATATACACAGGTTGTCAACAAATCAAGAAGTCTGGACTCAGTATGTATATCCCATATATGTATTTTTTAGACCAAAGTTATTGATGTTCATTTCTATACAGGAACTGGACATGAAAATGAACACTGGCTATTTCAGAAGAAGCAATCTGGAATATGTCAGCAGCACATTCTTCCTAGTCACTAAAGTCAGAATGATCCATACTCTGAAACTTGAAGCTTCGGGTGGTGTTGAAAAGGAAGAGGGACTGATTGTTATACAGGATTTTCCAAACTAAATCTGGCAATTCATTATCTTATTCTGTAACCTGCCTGAAGTAGTTACTAGTATCTTGCTGAATACCCCTAGGGAAAGAAAGAAAAAAAACCCCGAGGGCACAATCCATCAGCCAGTGATGTACATTCAGTCACACCCAGGGTGATGTTTTGCAAGCTTCATTTGCTATTAAGGTGCATCTCCTTTTTAGTTTACCTAAAACGTGCAAATAAATTTAAAGTAATTTATAGACTGTAAAAATTAGGTTAATCAAACAATGAACACTATTTCCATTTAAGATAAATTTTTAAAGGCAGTCTTGCTTGGGTTTCATTTCAGTAGATGCCTGCTATCAGTCATGGATCTAGTTTAATACTCACCCTGCCCAACCTAATGTTCAGCAATAGGTTTCTGGTTATTAATTACAACTCCACAATATAACAGGTGCCCCATGCATCTCACCCCATTTATATTCAGGCAGGCTGGTACACCTCATTCTTATAAGCACACAGCACCAAAGCAATTACTGCTAAAAGCAGGTGTATTATTCATTGTGCTATGAAAAGTTCTCTTTCTGGGAGAAAGGTAATGAGTGCTTGAAAAGACTAATGTTTAATAATATTCTGTTAACAGATCATCTGTTAGAAATACTGATTAAAGGAAGGAGTCGATGCCAGATCCACATTTGGTGTTCATTTGCACAGCTCTGCTGAAATCAATAGCTCTCCATAAGTGTCTAAATATCCAAGTAAAAAGTGCTGACCTTAACATTGATCTCTGATCATTGAGACATTTGTGTGAGTTTTTAGCTATCTCTGAAAATACATTTTAATTTCCCCAAATGATAGTTAAGGACATTTTTGAAAAGCATTAATTCTGAGAATGTGCCTGAATTACAGAGTTGAGATTTGGATGCAGATACAAAACTTCTAGAATAATCACCAATCTTTGTATACCACACTTTGAATGAACAAGTCTTACAGGAAAAAAATGGATGACTAAGATATAGATTATCTTATCCTAGATGAGACTTCAAAGTGCAGGTAAAGTTAGATAGACAGCTTGATTCTCATCTATTTCTGTATCTGTAATGTAACACTGAAAACCTAGACAGATTTAATTCATATCCTTATTTAGACCACAAGTTTCAGTAAGGTCCTCTGAGATGCAAGGACCTGACATTGCTCTGTCAGCGCTCTGACTTTCATTTAAACAGTGTGGAGCAGGATGTACAGGTCAAAACTGGACTACAGTTCAGGAGCATCATTGCCTGTACTCCAAAAGACCTATTTTCAGATTATTAAAATAGAGCACATAGTTTATGAGAGGCCTCCCTTCTGATAATTGAGAGGTTAGAGCCTCTTGCTAATATCCCTCTGGAAACTGAAAAAAAAAAGCCAAAGAAGTAAAACCAATAATAGAACAACACATAAAAAGAAAATTATGAAAAGATTGTTACCAGCAAGCAGAAATATTATTCAAAGAATTCCAAGAATCATCACAAGATCATAAACCAGCTAAAAATGGATAATTTGAAATACTGTTTCAATTCCTAATGGACTGTATTTAAATAATTAGCTACATTCATAGCTTTACTTTTTACTAGTGTATTCTAATGTGGCTCTAGATTAAAACAAAACAAAATACTGGACAGGTTCCCAGATTTGCTATACTCAATTCCAAATTGTGAGTTCCTTGGAGACAATTTCAGAAATGTAAGACTGCACAAATATTTCTGTGTTTTAGATTAAGGTGAGGAGGAAATTATAAGTATGTAAAAGGCTGATATATGGTTACTTTTCTTTACCTCCAAACTTGCACTGATGTATATGATAGCTATGGAGATGAGTAAAAGTTTGGTTACCAGAAGTAACTGAAATCCTTATAATTAAAGCAGGTATCCATAGGAAAGTGAAATTCATTCTCTAATTTAAACCAGAAACATTTTCAAAGTTGACCATGTTCCTTCCTGCCCTAGTGGACATTTATACTCAAGGGCAAGTGCCTCAATTTTCCATTTTTCCTTCTTATTCTCTTACCAGGGGAATTTAAGAGACATAAATGATTTTTGTGTGCCTTTATGCAGCCTATTGGTCAATGCCATGAGACCTTAAGATGGCATAAATCATTTTGTGGGTATTTTTTCTGTTTATTGTTGAACGCCCAGAATTTTGTACTAGTTCTGCTAGTGACCTTCAAATAGAATAGATTTTCTTGTCAGATCTTAGGGGAAATACGAAGTAGCTGACAATGTTTCTTCATGCAGCAAATAAAAACAGATACCCAGTGAAATCCAGAGGATGCAAATGTTTTATAACACTGAATGGAATTATATGTTTGAGCAAAGTTATGGACATGCTGAAATGGCTTAGGATGGGAACCTAATTTCTCAAGCCCTTATTTTTGCTGCAGTTGTGCCAACATAGGAGCAATTCAGTTATTTCCTCATCCATCTGTGGAAAGGAAGCTCCCCACCTTGTTCAGTGGGAGAAAGACAATTCCTAAGAATAGTCTTTTGGCATAACTGAAAGTATACTGTTTTCATTAACAGACATGAAAAAGAGTTTCTACAGGAAATACTTCCAACAATTTTAGCATATTCATCTGTGGACTTAATTTTCTTCTAACATAAAGCTTAACTTCTCATTTCCTTCAAACATACTAACAAGGTAACATGGCCTCTAGGAATAGGAAGATAGAGAAAAAGACATTTATAGGTGCATTTCTCTGAATTATCTTGAGTTTTAAGTTGCCATTATTGAGGGTTAGAGCATGGTGCTAATAACATCAAGGTTGTGGTTTTGAGCCTGTAGGGGCCACTCACTCGTTGGTCTCAATGATCCTTGTGGGTCCCTTCCAACTCAAAATGTTCTTTGATAATGTGTGGTGAAAATGTACATCTCACTGCCAAATGATCAGTATTTTCAGGCGTTTCACCATGTTAAAAATTTTTTAAACACCAGGAAATTCTGTCAAAAAGTAATTCAAAAGTTTTCAAAAGTTTTTTGGGATGGGCACCCCTTAAATATACCGTGGGCAACATCTGAGTTTTTTTGATGGAAATTTGGAAACAATTTAAACAACTATTTTTAAATCAATATAAACTCAATTCATAAATTTTTGTGGCTCTCATAATTTTTCACAAGTATTGTTAATGGTTCATAATACTTTACAAAAATTTGGAAGAGGAACATCTGCCAACAACAACCAGGTCAATGATTATCAGATGTGCATTATTTGATGATTATAATTGAATTTCCTTCCATCAAATCCACATAAAATTAGGCTTCAGATGAGTCTGTACACCTAGGCATTTTCTGCCTGGGAAGCTGATTTTACTGCAGACATTACTACTGGATTCAGTCTGTCATCTATTAAAAGTTCCTCAGTTCTTCATCAATAAACAAAGGCTGAGATGTCCAGTGTTTCTCCAAAGAAGGATCTTCCCTACCTTGTTCCCAGCCTGTGGGACCAATGTGAAAAAATATCAGAAGTGTTTTATAAAGAGAGAAAGCTGTCATAAGTGACAGAGGAAACTGCAATGTTTTGAAGGGAAAGGAAGAAAGCATAATAAATAAAGGCTTTATAAGAAAATGTGATGGAGAACAGAAAATAGTAAGACAGGAGAAAAAAACGAAGCAAGCTATAACACAGGAATGGTTCATCTTCTTAGTCGTCCTTTATATTTAAACTAAAAAATCCAATTCTAAGAACCTGAGTCAAGATTGAGCCCCAAGGTGTGGATACCTCTGAGTCACATGTAATAATAGTTTGATACTGCATCGAAAAAAATGTTCAGGTGGTTTAGCAAGGTCATTGTGGTTTTCAGTTCATTGCAACTCAGAACACTGAGGAAGTGAGATTATTAATTTGCACATCAACAAATGACGCTATTACTGTTCTTATGAATCTTGGACAGTTATTTTTCTTCATTGCACACAAATCTTCATGTTTAAGGATGGCTGACACTACTAACCTTCTTGCACTTCTGTCTATTCTTTACCAAACTTTGATTATGCTTTAGTGAGTCCCATGTGCACCCCTTAAGGAGACCTCTTCTGCATTCAGCAGGCAATTTTGCCAAAAACCTTATTTAACTTTCTAGAAACTGAGAGCAGCCTTCATCTGTGGAAAACAGCAGATGGCAAGTAAGTTGGCTGCCAGTAGCCAGGGAGAGTTAAAGAGATATATAGATCCTGAGTGTAATTTACTGAGGACAGCTCTTAATGGTTTACACTAAAATTCTTTGTTTAAGCACAATTAATGCCAGTACCACTGCTTTCACATTACTGGGTTCTGCAGCAGCTATTAACATTATTATTCCAAAACACCAAGGGAGTAACACAGTGCTCTGTGAGGAATGATGCATCTTTCTTATAGTCTGTAATTCTAGCATTTCAAGATATTAGAGATCCCTTTCAAGTACCTTAATGATGTGAGCAGATTTTCAACAGCTCTCGGTGGCAGTTGCAGGTTGCTGACAGAGCCACTGAAAATCCAGCAAACTTTGTGTAGGTACTCAGCAGAAAATTAGCTGTTCTGAAAAGTGGTCATCAACTTTGAAATCCTGAATTTGTCCAAAAATTTGGACTCATTTTACAAGGAACGAAATTGAAAATTCAAGGCAGAGTACAATCATAAGTTTTGCCTGCCCTGAATCTGAGATGGTTTAAGAGTATCCAAGCTTGACCTTTCTCTGTCATGATTCAAATACCAGGTTCAGACATACAGTGGCTGGAGGATTGCTAGAAAGAAGGGATGCCGAGAACTTTGCTCAAGGCTACAGAGGAAAACTCAGTGCAAGAATCTGAAACAAGAAGTGTTTATCTAAAAAATCCCAAAATTAACTCTCCCTTAGCCTGCCCATTTCTGTGTCAGCAGAGCTCATCTGCAAGATAAAACAGATGCTTTAAAATCCATTTAGAAGGCCAAATGCAGAAAGAATGAATAATATGTTACATTGTTTTATAAAGATTCATACTTGACCGAAGCATTTAAAAAGATTTTTTGACTCATGTAAATAGGAGCCCTGTAGACAACAATGTAGTACTGTGATCATTACTTGACATGTGCTCTGTGCCACAGTGGAAAAGACTGTATAGAATTAGGGGTAAAAAACTATGTCTTCTCCACTTTTCTCTTTCTAGTCTTCTATTCAGCTCAGTAGGTGAAGCAATGCTGAATTTTCATGTGCTTAAACTTTGTAAACATCAGACAACAGAACTAATCCAAACCTATCCTGATTACTCAAACAGGAATGAACATTAAAAGCAAAGAATCCTTGCAATGACTTGTATAGACTCTGGATTGAGCTCTTTCAGAGGACTGTTCATCACAGCAGCTAAGATTATGACCACATAGTGTAGCCTAACAAGCAACACAAACCAGTAAGCGCAAGGCAGCTGCATATAAAGGGAAGGGATTTCTCCTTTGTACACTGCCTTTGCAGGGCACTTTCTTTCCAACATCAGAAATTTCTTAAAGATCTCAGACAGGGATTTTTTTTCTTTTTTTTTTCCTTTACCACAAATGATGACTTCTAATACCACTGCAGTAAAAAGTTCTTCTTTTACAATTTGTCTTTCAAAGCTTTGTCTTCTCTAGCCCCCTTGGTGTATGTTTCATTACACCTTTTTCTACCAAAAGCAAGCAATGATGGGTCACAGAAAGTTAATAAAATGCTATATTCCCTGCTTTTTATGAGGTGTGATGTGCGGCATATCCAGAAGCAACACAAGCAATAAATGTCAGCATTGGCTATTGTAAGAAATAGGTTTCAATGGTGGTGAAGATTTTTTTTCAGAGGAGGATTGCTTTTTCCTCTTTTCCATACCAGTTCATGGCACTGTTTCCTTTACAATGACCAACTTTTTGACTGTCTTCAGGAACTGGGAGCAGTTCACATTTGAAGTGTTTATATTAGAGAGAGTTGAAACAATGTAGCTAAAATAGCAAGGACTGCCCAGGTACCTAATTTCTCACCTTTTGTGCTTTTATTATTTTTCATTTCTGAAATGTTGGTGCACATACAAGGTCAGACTGCTGGCATTATTATAAGAAAAAACTGTGCATGCAGCCTGGAAACTAACATTATTTCTAGTGCTATTTTCCAGTTGCTCTGGAAAGACAAAATTTTCACAGCAAGACTTATTCCTGTAATATGCCCGGCTCAATACTGGACACCCATGTTGCTCCCAAATGTCATATAAACATTCTTGCTGTTGATACATCTTCATAAAAATACCAATTTTTAATAAACACAAAGATATTGTGAGGTGTAAAGACAGAAGGAAAAGGAAAACTTAATCAAGTAATATTAGTAAATCATATTCATGGCTAAAAACGTAAAAAAAATTATTCACCTTACTAGCAACCATGCCATAAAACATTCCCTAAAATGTCATCAAAAGTCCAGTCAGGTCATAGCTATGGGCATTAAAAGGCACCAATTGAGCAATAGAGTTTAAAATTCAAGATGTATAATTTCAAAATGTGAAGTGAAAAGGGGATGGAGATTTGACCTCTTTGTCTGATGTTTCCATGAATGTCCCTGCACAGTATAGTATAGCAATGCTTGCACTATCTCCAAATGAACAAACTAGTTGACTGGGTTACAATCAATACATTTTATTTCCCCAAACTTGAGCTAAAGGGATGAGAATACTTTCTTCACATTAGGACATTATACAGAAAGGAACTTATGCACAGCCTTTAACTGCAAATCACGAATCTTCTCTTTGGAGGTTCTTTGTCCCTATAAAACTCGATCACGTCTTCAAGAGCACACGTCAGCAAGCATACAGATCCAGTCTAAGAAGATCCCTTTGCAACAGTTTCCAAACTTAAATCACAAGGGAAAGCTACCAGCAAGGAGAAACTAATGAAAAGCCTTTCTCAGCTTTCACTTCCTTCTGAGCTCTTGAATCTCTTCAGATTAGGTTAGAGTCCACTGGAGAAGAATAGTTGTGTCAGATCAATCTGTACTTCAGTGAGAAACAATTAGCACCTCATCACAGCACAAACTCACAGCCTAAATGGTGCTTTGTGCCCAATCTTGGGATATGTGCACACGTTGCTATCAGCCTGTACTTCACCATCAGAAACTCTGCTCTGAAAATGTCAATACATTCTGTTACAAGATACAGCTTTATGTCTGAAGTGTAATATCCATTAGTCCTAACTCATTCTGCCTCTATGCTACAGGAGGAAAAAAAGTTTTATCTCTTCAAGCCATCTGGATCTGCAAGCCAAAATTATAGTTCCCTTTCCCTAGTCCATATAGATCTGCATGCATTAATGGAAAATGTTTCTGTGCTTCTGTAGGGATGCTTCTGTACTTGGGAGTTCCCAGGTGAATGATTCTAAAGCTAAGATTCCAGAGAGGAATATCTCAACTGTTACTCAAATTTTGGTCACAGTTTGAGAGCTATGGAAGGGCTCAGAGGAAGTAAAGAGTTTTTATGTTAAGCAATGTCAGGAGCAAATAAATATTTCAGCTGGAAGTTAGTTGTTCACTGGTTCTAAACAAACACATGCATCCAGCAATTATATGTTTGAGAGTTCAGGATCAATAATGAGCTGCAGTGAACTCTTTCCTGATTGCCACACACTGCTGTAGCAATGAAAGGAGTAGTTATGGACCTCCAAAGAGGTTATGATTATAGCAACAAAAAAAGGAAAAGAAGGAAGAAGAGGAAGAAGAGGAAGAAGAAAAAAGGAAGAAATAATAAAAAAAAGACAATTTTTTTCTTGTAATTGTTGCTATGAAAAGAAGAAATTATAACATATTACATTACCTGCTGGTATTTAAACAAGTAGTAATTAAAGAACAATATCAAATATAAACAAGCCTTGGGGACCATCATCTCCACATACACAAGTCAGTTCTGTGAGAACTCGTCAGCCATTCAGATTTCTGTATAAAAGAAATAGAAAATAGAACTAAGAAGCAGAAGCAAACCACTTAATTGTTGGGGAGGATGAAAGTTTGGTAAGGTATGTAAGCTTGGCAGAAAGGTCTGTGAATGTAGAAGCTGGGGATGAGGTAGAAATGAAAGCAAGTTTTGATATAGAATAAAAGATGTTTTGCTGAAACAGTGATCACTGAGTAACTGAGAAGGCAAAGGTTGGAGATGAATTGGAAAGAGATTTTTAGGAGCAGGACAAAGGTATGTGATTACAAACAAAGACGTGTTTTTCACAAAGTAAATGAGTCTCAAGAAGAACATAAGTAAATAGAAAACATGTCTTTACCAAAAAGAGAGATATGGCAGGCAAACAAGAAATGTTGATGTAGCCAGAAGAAGAAGAAAGGTCTAAGAATTTTCCACAGTAAGCTTAAATTGTAACTTACTTACTCTTGTGATTGGATAATAATGACTATAATATGGTGATGGTAGTAGCTATGATAGGCTATAGGCAAATGTAAAGGTATTGTGTATGGTGCTTATTGGTTGTTATGTGTTAAGATACTCTGCAAAGAAAAGTATCTAATGCTTTGTAACTTGAACAGAAAGTGGCTTCAGGTATGCCTACAGCTGGAGCTGGCAGCTGTAGGGCTGGCTCTGGATACCCACTCCCTGAAATGCTGTAACTTCGCCTATGCAATAAACAGCTTTCAAGAGAGCCGCCTGAAGTCCAGACATCCTTCATGAAACTTTCTCCTATACTTAATATTCAACACTGAGATCCTTTGTGGAGTAAATCCCTGCAACCGGTATGTGTTTGTGCATCAAACTGGTAAACTTGCCACCCATTCTGTGATACATTAATTCATTCCTCATTGCCATATGAGATGCAAAATTATGATAAATATCTTCATCGGATATATTAAGTGTATAATTCTATTTCTGCAATTCTTTTGTATTTCCATTTTTATTCCTCCATTCTGTTTGGACAACTTTTTTTTTTTATCAGAGGTGGAGAAAGTTGGACAGGTTTAAAAGAATGGAACATAAACAATACTATCTCTGTCATATTTGTTTCCTGCTTAAGTGAAAGGGTGCGGATTTAAGAACACTCATTGTTTTTCTCTCTCTGTTTAACACATATAGAAAACCAAGAAATCTTCACCGTGTTTTTTACAGTTAAGTTTCTAGGACTGATATAAATTTGAAACTTTATGACAACATGAATTTTCCTGCTTCAACTCACACTTTCATAGATACAATAGGGGTAATTTTACTTAAACTCAGGAATTATTTTGATCATGATTTCTAGGAAGGTTCACACAAAGAATCATGAATGAGAAGGGGGAAAATATATTGTAAAATTGCGTTATAAAACCTAGGATAAAGCCACATATGGACAAAAAGGATTCTTTGTCCTCACTGTTTTCTGAGATCTGTAAGTGTGCGGATCTTACTGTAACAATGAAAAAATAGAAATTCTTTAAAGAAGAATGAAATTTTCCATTTATCATAAAAGTTCTTCAACCTGCATAATCAAGCAAAGCAAACAAGACTTTCACAGTACACCTGGATTAGTCAATACTTTAATTCTAAATACATCATCAGATGAGAAAGAAATTAAAAATCTATAGTTTCAGTTGTTTTTAAAAAATTTCTGACACATTTTTATTCTCTCTTACCTCATCCCACATCAAAACCTTTCAAAATTTGACCATTTCAATGAGTGTCATAGAGAGACTTGAATATCCTGACTGTCAGAGACTGAAATATTATATTTTATGACTTAAAAATTTTCTTAAAGGACTTTTAAAACTGTATTACAAAAGCTGAAGAGAAGACTAACACACCCTGAATGGGGCCCTGACTGAGGCCTGACACTGCTCGATGATGAAGATAAGATAAAGCTCAGGGCTGGGGACATTCACAAAGCACAGGCTTAACACCTCCAAGGTGGAGACCACAGCCCCAGGGCTATCAGCTGCCAGGCTCGAACAGACCCTCGAACCAAGGAGTGGAGGGAGGAGAGGCTCTGGGTATCTGGGAAAAGCCTCTTGTCAGAGGCACAGTGACTGCCCATCCTCTACTGTGCAGAGGAGCCCAGATGAGGGGTCCTCATTGGGGGGGAAACCTTATCCACAGCAGAAGGGGGTGACATGGCCCATCACAGGGGCCCCACGCAAAGGGGTCACCAGACTCTGCATCAGAACACCAGAGATGATGCAACACACACTCAGTGTTGCAAGGGACAGTGTGTCCAGCTAGCCCCTGCAAGAGAGGCACGTGGGCGTTCCCACGTGGCCCGAAGTGTATATTAACCGATGGAATTCTGCACTCTTTGGCGTGTGGCGGCGTGTGGTGTGGCAGCATGTAGCGGCGTGGCCACAGCGGCGATGGGGGACCCTCACCACCAGCAGACCAGATGGAGGGGAGCAACAAGACGCCGTTGGGACCCTCGGATGGGTGATGTGCTTTCACCTAACCCCTGTCACCTCTCCCTGTTCCCCCACCCCCCACGCACACTTCTTTTTCTTTCTCTCTTTCTTTTCTCTTCCTTTCTCTTTGCCTCTTTTACTATTAAATAAAATACATCAATTTTTTGGCATCAACATCTAACCTCATTTGGTTTTAATCTCATTTCTGGGAATATTTTGAACCTTCTAAGTTCTTTCTAGTTTATGCTCAGAGACTTAGCTTGCTTTGCTTTCCTGGGTCTAAACCGGATTGTAACACTGACTCATAGAAAGTATACATTGCTTATGAAAATTACTTCATTATAAACATTTAATTTCTCAGTGATTGTGTCTTTTCAAGATGTATTTGCACATCATTTTGGGAAAAAAACAGTCACTATTTTTACTTGTGTTACAATGAATGATTTACATTTCATAATCTTGGAGGACTACACAGCAACAATATATTAGACACTGGCTTTGACCTAAAAGTCAGATCTTTGATCTAAAAGGAAAAGTTTCAGGAATCTGTCAGCATCTATATTAATCTTTGCCTTGAAATGTCTGTATATGTAAATACATACCTTTACAGTACTGTTATTGATGGGAAAAAGAATCAAATGTTATGAAATTGTTCTTCCCAGAACTGAAACCTTCTCATTCATTCCCAATTCTACATAACTCTCTCAGATAAACTATTTTCAAAAAGAATATTCTTTTCTCTCCAAAAGGGAAATAAATATATCAGGGATTTGATAACTGCCTTTAAAAACAATGTTCTAGCTATACATTATATAACATATATATTATCTAACATATATATATATTGTGATAGAGAGATAAGAGTTAATTATATGTCATTTCATAGAAACAGGGGAAATCTGCTTCTGTAGCATAATGAAGTGTCAAATTTCTAACATCAAAAATAAAAACCAAAACATCCCTTTTACTGTCACAGAACCATCATAATGAGTTCACCTGACTCCAAAATATTTTGCAGTATTTCTTTTGAAAAAATAAACATTTACCAGACAAAGCAGTATTTGGTAATAGTTAGAAAAGCAGCCTCCACTTTCCCAAAACAAACCAACTGAAATATCAAATAACTCTTAACGACATCTTTAAAGTAAGTGTTGCAGTTCACCCACTAAGTAATAACTATCACTGTGATTTTATTCTAGTCTTCTGGAAAGAGAAACATGACAAAACCAGTGTGACACCAAGACAGAGGCAGAGCCATACAACAGTCCAATAGCCAGTGGTGAATAATGACACCATATCCAGTTGGTGGCTGGCCGCTAGTGGGGTTCCCCAGGGTTCAGTACTGGGGCAGGTCCAGTTCAAGATCTTTGTTGATGATCTGGATGAGGGGATCGAGTGCACCATCAGTAAATTTGCGGATAACACTAAGTTGGGTGGGAGTGTTGTTCTGCTGGAGGTAAGAAAGGCTCTGCAGAGAGACTGGGACAGGCTGAATCAATGGGGCTGAGGCCAATTGTATGAGGTTAAACAAGATCAAGTGCCAGGTCCTGCCCTTGGGTCACAACAACTCCATTCAGCACTACAAATTGGGGGCAGAGTGGCTGGAAAGCAGCCCAGCAGAAAAGGACCTGGGAGTGTTGATCAACAGTGGCTGAGCGGAAGTGAGAGTGTGCCCACTCAAGGTCCATCTTCTTTGTATCAGGAATAGCGTGGCTGGCAGGATCAGGGCAGCATTTGTCTCCCTGTACTCAGCACTGGTAAAGTTTCCCCTCAAATCCTGTGTCCAGTTCCGGGCCCATCACTGCCAGAAAGACATTAATGTGCTGGACCGTGTCCAGAGAAGGGCAATGGAAGTGATGAAAGGTCTGGAGAGTGAGTCGTATGAGACTGAGGGAGCTGGAGTTATTTAGCCCGGAGAGAAGGAAGCTCATGGGTGACCTTATCACTCACTACAACTGCCTGAAAGGAGGTTGTAGCCAGGGCGGGTCAGCCTCTTCTCCCAGGCAGCTACTGAGAGGACAAGAAGAAATGGCCTCAAGCTGTAGCAATGGAGGTAAATGTTGGACATCAGGAAGAATTTCTTCAATGAAAGAATTGTCAAGCATTGGAATGGACTGCCCAGGGAAGTAGTGGAGTCACCACCCCTGGATGTGGTCAAGAAATGAATGGACACGGCACGTAATGGTCTGGTTGACAAGGTAGTGGTCAGTCAAAGGCTGAGCATTATGATCTTGGATGACTTTTCCAGTCTAAATGATTCTGTGATTCTGTAATTTCTTTTTTCATGTCAAAAGAAAAGCTTCCTAATACAGAAAATGATAACCATAAAGGAAATCATTACTGAAAAATAATATCTGGTGAAGAAATTCAACTCAATTGTGAAGGCAGAAGTTTGAAAAAAATTCTTTCCAAGTAGAATTAAATTATTCAAAGTTAAAGGTTGCTATTTCTTCTATTATACAGATTAAAATCAGTAATAAACTCAATCAGTACTGCTACCTCATTTGACTTTAGAAGATCATGAAATTTAATTTACCATGATACATTTATAGAAATTAATATGAAAGAAGCTACCAATTTTGAACTGTTATAGTTCAAAACCTTATAGTTGAAAACCTTAGATGACAACTGGTACCATGAGTGTTAAAAATAGTTAAGCCACAGATTAACAGTTTCTTGCCTCAACTTTTCCCCCTCTTCGTCTCTTACCTTTTCTTGCTTCCTTGCATACTCCTCTCCCAAAAACCTGTGTATTTCCCACCTTTAAATTTTCCTGAGTTCCACTGAGTGCAAGAAAAAACAAAAATAATATTTTTTTCCTTTTAAGATTTCCCTTTTCTAATTTTCCTGTACAGGGGGATGAGTTTTAGCTCTTAGTTTTGTGAAAGATCATGTAAAGTACTTTTCATTAAAATAAATTATTCTCTTTTACTGAAAATTTAGTTCCCATGAAATCACACTGCTTCTGTGGCTTAAAAATATTCAAGAATAAGCATCAATAAACTGCTAATGAAACTTTATGAAGATTATGTTAAGACCAAGCCTTTTTTTGCATATTTAATTTGTACTAGCTGAATAAAATAAATATGTGTAAGTTTTGATATCTTCATTTTCTTCTGGTGAAACAACTGGGATCTACACAAAAGCAGGTTCCAAAGTGCAGATATCTATAAATCAAGTATTTGCTGGTATTTTAAATCTGGTTCATGATTTCCTCTTAGTTTTTACATTTGCCTCTCATTAAACAATTATGTTTCCTGACTCATACATTCTCTTATACATGGCAGGATTTTATAAGTAATATCTGTAGTGAACTACTTCTGCTAAAAAGCTTTGGAGTGATTAGCAGAGAACAGACTCCTCCTATTCAACACAGAACATATTCAAGGTGTGAGACACAAGCCCAAATCAAGCTTTTAAAACCAATCCAGTGATACCAACTCCTCCTGTGTCTAATTTAGTGTCACACCACCATGGTTCCTTAGTGACAGCCATCTCACTATTTATCACCACAGCCAAATCCAGACCTAGGGGTAGATAACATGACTGTTCTTTGCACAGTGCGTGTAGTCATGGTTAGGATTGATCCACATCACCTTTTGAAATATCCTAGATAAAACACCCAAGGCAAAATGACAGAATATCCCAGGCCATGTGTCCAAGAATTTGCTAACACCACCCTTCCAATACATCTGCTACAGGACTCTTACTCTCTATTATATGCATTTCCATTAACTTTCCACACTTTTCCCCTACTCTTATTTTTGAATGATAAAAACAGAAAGAAAGAGAACTCGTTTGGCCTGAGCACCCTGAAAAAATTAATTTGAAAAAAAAATTTTTAAATACCTGCCTACTCTTTCAAATAAATGAATTGTCAAATGTAAGACAATTGGATATGTTCACAGTATGCACATCTTTAACTCCCTTACCTTTTTATTTCTATTTTCAGAATTTTTTCTCTCAAAAAAAAATCACTGTTAGCCAGGAAAGCAAATTCTTCTCTGCTGCCATCAAAGAATCCTGCATAATTTCACTCAGAAAACCACAGTCTTCTTTTTTTTCCCCTCACCAAGGTCTTTTGAGATTCCAGATAAACAGCTTTTCCTTCAAGCTCCCTCAAAGAAATGGATTATTGAAATAAAATGTTCGTTCAGCCAGAAACAGAAATATTTCTTTTTGGAAACAAAAATTTGTGCAGTCTGTCTTTGTGTGTTTCTTTTAGTTTTGTTAAACATAACTCTGAAGAACACTTTCAGCAGGCATAAAGTACAGAATACAATAAATCAAGAGTGTAACAGTGGTCTCACAGCTTGAACACAGAAAATTATGTCATTCACATAACGTAAATAGATTGAAAATAGCACCAGACACAAGGAAGATTGCTGTGGAATGGTAGTTATAATTTTTGAAGGACAGAGATGTATCATTTCTGCTAGAGGCAAGAACCTGAAAGTGATTTATCAATACCAAAGAACTCCTATGAAAGATTGTTATTTCTTCCCTCCATCAAAAAGCTAGTTAAAACAATTTTCAGTGAACTGGTAATGACTTGCCTTGCAGAGACATGTCACAGTGGGGTTTGGTCTTCATATCTCTCCTCCAAAATATATCAGATTTTAATTGCTGATGAGAAAAATTCTGTGGGTAAAACTGAAGAGGCCCTTGCTACATTTTCCTACTTTCTTACTCAATCTTTCTTACTCTTACAGGAGTATGTAGCATCTAAACCTATACTTAAAATTTTCTAATACCAAGAAATTAGCATTTTAATAGTACCAAAATGAAACTTTTTTTTCCTGATAAAAATCTGTTAAAATCACTCAAATTATTATATTCTCATCAGTTCCCCCAGGACACACACACATGGAAAACTTCTTCAAAGATCTCTTTGGTGGAGCAGCTATTCACAATAAAAAGGTTTCCTCAGAATGAATGGGACTATTTGCATTTATGAAATAGTTTATAATCTTCCAACTGCTAATCTATAACAGGTAAGAGAAATCAGTTGATTTTAAATAGAGCAATAAGACAGGTTTTTATAAGGAATGTGTGACATATTGACATGGTTTAACCCTGGCCAACAACTGAGTACCACACAGTCACTCGCTCACTCCCCCACCAGTGCAACTGGGGAGAGAATCAGAAGAGTAAAGCCAGAAAACTCGTGGGTTGAAATAAAGACAGTTTAGTAGAGAAATCAGAAGCCATGCACTCAAGCAAAGCAAAACAAGGAATTAAATCACTGCATGCATGTGTTCAGCCTTTTCCAGGAGAGCACGGTCCCATCAGGTGTAACAGCTGCTTGGGAAGACAAACACCATCACTCCAAACATTTCCACTTCTTCTTTCTTTCCCCCATCTTTATATAGTGAGCCTGATGTCATACGGTCTGGAGTACCCCTTTGGTCCTGGCTGTGTCTCCTCCCAACCTCCCATGGATCCCCAGACCTCTCAGCAGTGTAGAAGTACAAAAAGCAGAAAAGGCCTTGGCTCTGTATAATCCCTGCTCAGCAATAACAAAAACATCTCGACATTTTCAACCCTCTGTTCAGCACAAATCCTTATGGGATTACTTCAAAAATGAAAGTGAGATCTGCACTATAATTAGAAAACAAAAGTATAATTGAAAATGGGAAAGTAAAGAAGAAAAAGTATAGTTGGACGCTTCTGTTTGTGTGGTCACAGTAGGACAATAGGTTTCCTTTGTGCATGAAAGGATGTTTCTTTTAAGACAAATAATAATTGTATAGTATGCTCAGTCAGAGAAATCTTGTGTCTTTGGCTGCCACATATGCCTAGGTATCCCAGATAATTTAGACCACTCTTTCAAAGGATGTTAAATGTTTCTTCTTAAGGTGATATGACATGTGGTGAGTCATTCCAGCATCTATAGAGACAACCACACATTTAAAATGTTTCTCACATGGACATCTCTTTTAAAATCAAAAACTAAATTTGGATGCATTGAATTTAAGTCCATGTAATTCTGTTAACATATTCTGCTCTTTCATTTAAAAACAGGTGCTTAGGAAAAAAAAAAAAAGGAAGATGGCTGTTTTGGTCTGGATTGGGGTTTTTTTATTACAGGTGTTTGGGAAGCACGAATTGTAACTAATAGATCAAACACTTTAAAAAATCCTATAAATACAAACAGCAACATATAGCTCTGAGCAAAAGAACCTGGGAGGAGAAGAGTCTGAATAAAAGAAGGAACTAAAAGCTAATGACTTGTGGAAAAGCCCTCTGCTCTGGCCTCTAGTTTTTCAGCCAATATTAAGAAGTATTGACAATATTGTCTTTTTATATGTGGTTATCAGAGACCTACCCTAATGTCCATTGATTTTTTCCTCCATTAATTCTCACCATCTAAAATGTGACCTAGCTGTCCAAAAATTGTTTGTTTGCCATGGATAAACAGCAAAACATATGCAAAATCCTTTTAAAAACAAAAAATAATGCTTCAAAAAAGACAAAGGTTAAAACACCCAGGAAAGGTAACAAACAAAAAATGCAGATAATGTAGTTAATATTTATGTGAGCAGCTGCAGTGTTCATCCTAGCATACCATAGAAATTATTTAACTCCTAAATTATATTTCTTTCTAAAACCACATTTGGGAGTATTTTTTTATATATATAAATAAAATATAAAAAGTCAGTTTATTAAAACTACTGGGTGATTTATGATAAAATATTCATAAATTGATTAAGCATAATTAGCATTAAAATATAGACATCATTTAGATGTTAATTAATTTTGTTTCTCTTATCTTACAAGAGCACATGTGGCATGTCTTGCAGCAAAAGATGTTATACCAAAATGTCCTCTGGAAAGCAATATATTTTAAAAACCACAGAGATGCTCAGAAATGCTTTCTAAATACATTTGCCATACTAAGAGCTCCACAAGCATGTAATTGTCATTATATTTGAAACAATGATGTGTATACAGAAAAGGACATGAACCTCTGACTCCAAGTGATCAAAAAAAACTTGTCTATTAATCTGTCTATTCAGTCCCCAGACACCAGTTACCCAGATGTATCCTGACATTGCTTTTGTCTTAAATCTTTTTCAAAAGCTATTTCTATTGCTGCCCTTTGTGCTGTCAGTCATGGTGGAATAATGCTCACTAGAAGTCAGGTGTTCTGAAGTGTTTACATATTCTCCACTAAGAAATTTGAAATAAACATTTCTCAGACTGGAGCTTAGAAAGACATTTCAAAAATTAATTGAAACTGAGATCTGTAAATAAACAAAATAATTTTGAAACTCCTTAGTCTTTCAATATTTAATTTAAAATAACAAGCTAAGGCCAACAATATTGTCAATTATCAGCCCTTTTCTTCTCCAGCAAAAAAGCTTTCCTGAAGGTATCTAATGGGCCTAAACTTCCTGAAAGTATTTGGAACATATTCTGACAGTTCTCAATTCAGATTACCAGTTAATAGACAAAAACAGTATTGCAGATTTATATATACAGGAGAGACGGGCAGAAAATAGACAATTTTTCCATTTCAGGTACTCCAAACTGTCAGGTTGAAGAAAGGAAGATTTAAATAAGTTCAAAAGGAAAAAATCCATTATATGTAGGTAAATTTTACTTATGCATTTTCTCTAAGAGTTATCAGGGCTTTGACTACTCCTTGATCACATCCTTAGTTCAGACAAGATTCTTATGAGAAATTCACTTTTGTTTGATGTCAATGGATCCACTATTATTCTTATAGCTCATTATGTGCTCAAATAATTTATTTCCATAAGAATAAGAAGCATTTATTTCATGGACATTTTTAATTCAATATCCAACCAAAATTATGCACAGGAGAAAACACTTAAATAAAATAGTCTTTAAAAGTAGCATAATCCAGGGTATTTTTATACGAGTTCTAAGAAGCGAGCTATCCACCAGGAGTAGAGTAACATTAAGTGCAGAATGTATCACTGTCCATAAAAATAATTAAACTTTAGAAATGGTAAAGTCATGGATGTATGCAGTAGCACTGTAATGTATTTTATATTCATGCAGATTCAAAACATGAAATATGGTCAGAGGAAATATTTCTTTTTAACCTTGAGGTCTGAAAAATGATAATCCAACTTGATAACCATTTCACTGCACACCGTATTAGGCTACAAGCCAGATATTTTACATTAAATAAGGCCATATTTGCATTAAGTTATCAGGATTGGGGGTTTTTTTTGGGGGGGGTTGGAGGAACATGCTCTTAGGAAATATCGTGTGTACAGAAAGAAAGAAACATACTTAACATGTTTAAAGTTGATCTGTGTTTACAATATGTAAAGTACCCCAAAAAATGTCCTTTCTTAACTTCAGTTCTCATACCTGAAAAATTTGAAAGCGCATTTTTTTGTGACCATTCTGGTAGAACAAAAAAACTCAGTGTTAAATTACACTTCTTCATTTCCAGCTGTTCCATAATGATTTTTTCTTATCAATCAGTGTTTCCAAAAAATTGCAGTTTGATAGCAAGGAGAGCTCAGAAAGTCATTTTAGACAAACTACCAAAGACGGAGAGTTATAAAGCACCACAGAATGAGCAGAACATCTGAACACAAAGGTGGTCTTTCTGATATAATTTATTACAGAGCACTTAGGAAAGTTAGCATGAGGGAACATAAAAATTACTGCAATTGAACAAACTAGTGAACCAGTAAATATAACATTTTCTCTCTGACAGTAATGAGAAACAAAGACTTTTAACTATTTTCTTTCTTATTTCCTTCTCCTTCTTCTCCTCCCTCCTTTTCCCTTTCCCACCCCCTCTCTTCTCACTGGGGAAAGTATAAGAACAACTCAAGGGGATTTAAGTCTCGTTTATTTACAAAATAAAAAAACTTACAAAAGTTGTTTATACAGATTATGAGTGGCTAAAATTGAAAAAAAAACCCCTATATTTAAAATCACCGGGTATAACTGACCAGAAATATATTTAATTTTTCTTTTTCATTTCATTAAAAAATTTAATTGAATATTCTGAAGTATCAGGAAAAAATTGTTTTTGAAATTGCCAAATATTTGAGAAAAATTGAAAAATTGGTCCCTTTTGAAGTGTTGTTAAAATTCAAACTGAGTACTTAAAATGGTTAAGAATTTGCAACTTAATTTATAGTTGATAAATATTTCTTTACTATGTGAAAATTTAACAATTTCTAGCACAATTATGAATTTATAGCAAATATGTACTTGATAAGATGCATCATTAAAATAATAAATTGCTTGATGTACTGACATTGTTAGATCATGGAAGATAGGGATGAACTAATTCTAAAAAACAAATTTGAAAATTACAGCTGAAAGTGGAAAAGTCCTGACTACTTAAGGCTACAGAAAACATCTTGAAGAGATTTTTTTTTTTTTTTAATAGAAAATGATGAAAATTCAGTTAGCCAGAATGCGCTGTTTTTTCAAGTACTACTCGTGACTCTTTTGACTGAGCTTCAATCTTAATATTCTCAGGTCTGAAAAGAGAACTGTGTTCCGGATTCTCCTGCCTTCTGCATTTAGATCTGTCTTTCCTGTAAGTTTACATAGTGTGACACCTGGATCATTGTCAAAATATACTATTCTTTCTCTAATTCTGTACTCTGCTTTTTTTTTTTTTTTTTTTTTTTTTGTGAGGGGCGAACCAAACTATTCAGTACCCATATTTTGAATATTATTGGTTTTTTCTTGAGCAGAATGTAGCATCAGATCCCTGCCAATTTATTCTGTATTTCTGATACCTAGAAATTTATTTTAATGTTTTGTCTTTATGCTTCTCAATCTCTTTTGTTCTGTGATGACTTTCTCTTCCGATTCTGAGTCATTAGTGACTTCCAACAGCAGTAGGCAGTTCTGTGTTCTTTCCCTACCCAACTTGGTATAATTCGTGTTGTTTCAGACATAAAACTTTCATTTTCCCTTTGCTTATGACCAGCTTTAAAGACTTTGCATGTCTTTACCACTTTAGGAAGTGGTATTTCTCTTAGGAAAATTTACAGATAAGGTTAAAAAAAAGATGAGGTTGCAGCCCTCTGGAAGACACTCTACAGAAACAAAGAGTGGGCTGAGGCCAGGTAACAAGATAACTTAAATCAAAGCAGATATACCACCTTAAAACTTACCTCCCACCACTGTGTACAGCTGACTGTCCTGTCTTTCCAAATTGTCTTTTTGCAGATTATCTACAAATGTATTTAGTTGCATCTTTATTGCTTCTAAATCCTGCTGCCTTTTCTTAAATCAATTTTTGTGCTGCTCTTCTCCTTTGCCAAAAGAAAATGCCAATTGTTTAGATATTCTTCACTTTGCCCCTTCATTGCTGTTTTGCACCTATTTGTGAAAAAAAATTATTGCCATGACTTACGGGAATCACCTTAGAAAATAGTATTTCATGTATCACCAGATGATCCTATAAGATAATGAATAGTAAGGAAGAAATAAAGAGGAACTGCTGTTTCTTTGGGTTTTCCCAGAAGCCCAGAAAAAGACTTAAATCAATAGGCTGCGCTGAAAATATTTATGCCTTCCAGGGTAGAATGATGATATTATAGCAAGTAACAGAACTATTACCATGGATAAACACAGAGATTAATAAACTTCCCAAGTCAGTAACTCTGCTGTGGAAAAATTTGGCATAGCACTAGCGGTGATTAAAGCTAAAAGGACTAAACCCTTAATTTCTGAACATCTGATGCAGGAGCGCTGAAAATAACCTGATTTTCACGGGGTGAGGTAATCACTTCCTGAATATCATTTCCAAGAGTGCCCAGCTATTGCCACACCCCAAAGATCACTTGAGGGAGAAAATCTCATGCTTTTCTGTGAGAGAGCTAAACACACAGCAGAGCACACACCAGGCTCTTCACAACAACCCATACAACCATCAAGGTCTGTCAAAACCAAAATGATGCAGGGAGTTCTCTCTGCCTAGAGTCTTGTTCCCTCCTGAAAACACATCACTCCTTGTGAGACTGCAAAGTTAGAAACAACTAATCAAAACCAGGCATTTGATTGAAATATTAATATTGTTGTCTGAGAAAAGAAAATCAGTTTTGGACTCCTAGGTTTGGCACTCTGAGTGAAAGAAAATGTACCATATACAAAACAAAGACTGCATAAATAGTGCCTACACAGACATAAATGAAGCTGCTTATGAGATTCCTACTGATTAGGCCAGGCTGGGATATCTCAAAACCAGGGTAGTATCCTTTGAATTCATATTTCACTAATTCTTTTTTTTTTACAGTGAAAACTAAGACTTAGTACAGTGAGTTCTAAAAATAACATACACAACACCATAGAAAAAGTCCACAGTATGTCTAAGGTTTAATGTTCCCCACTTAGTTCAACAGCAGTTAATTTTCAAGTCACCGTATGGAACATCTGCCCAAAAAAACTATTTCCCCACTTGAAGAAGTAAATACAGTATTTTAGAAATTATGTCTTAGATAAGTACATGCTGTAAGCTTATATTTTATGCAACACGAAGATCTGTACTTAGCACATATTACCTGATTTTATAGTAATTTAACACTGCATATGAGTACAGGCTTGTGTTGTAAATTTGTACCCAATTTATGAAAGATTTGTTTAACAGATAATGGTAGGAGGACCAACATTCCATTATAGAAAATGAGTCTGCAAAATTACGCTATCCTACAGAAACTTTGCCTGGCAGAACACCCAAATCCTATAATTTCCTCTTTATTTATTCAGAGAAACATAAGAATTAGAAAAGCTTAACAGAAAGTGCTGAAATGAAATGCATTAAATGTACTACCTTGCTTTAACCCTGAAAAAAAAAACCCTGAACAGCAACACAGCCTTTCTCATGGTTGGACACAGTTGAAGTCACTGACAGCAACATGCCAGATGAAATCAGACACAGTCTTTAACATCTGATGCTGATTTGAGAAAGTCCAGTCCAGCTGACGAAGCCACAGCTCTGTTTTACTATTAGCCACAATTTTAGTATGGCCCCCAGAAGAAAATTACTTAATTTAATTTACCCTTCTTTTCAGTACATCTGTAACAAATCTTACTGAGATTCTCTCCTAGAGCTCTCATTCTCTACCTACCAGTATACAACAGCTTCAGGGATGGGAGCAGATCACCACCATTCCAGGTACCAGTATAGAGACAGATATGTAAGAAGAGTTTCAAAATCATCTAGCCATGCTCAGTATTGGGGTCAGTCATGTTTAAAATCTTTATTGATAATCTGGATGAGTGGACAGAGTGCACATTCAGTAAGTTCACAGACAACAAACAGTAAGTTGTGTGGTAGTGCTGATCTGCTGGAGTATAGGAGGGATCTGGACAGATTGGGTCAATGGGCCAAGGCCAAAGACATGAGGTTCAACAAGGCCAAGTGCTGGTCCTACACTTCTGTCAAAACAGTCCCATGCTGGGTGAAGAGTGGCTAGAAAACGGCCCTGCAGAAAGGTCTGAACATGAGTCAGCATGTGCCCAGGAGGACAAGAGGGCAAATGGCATCCTGGCTTGTAAAAGAAATAGTGTGGCCAGCAGAGTTTGTGATCATCCCCCTGTACTCGTTACTGGTGAGGCTGAATCTCAAATCCTGTGTTCAGTTCTGGCTCGCTCATTAAAGAAGGACATTGACGTGCAGAACTGAGGCACTGAAGTTGCTTAAGTGTCTGGAGCCCAAGTCTTTTGAGGAGCAGCAGAGGGAGCTGCTTACTTGCTTAGCCTGGAGAAAAGGAGGTTCAGGGAGGACCTTATTACTGTCTACAGCAATATAAAAGGAAGTAGGGGGTCAGGTTTTTTTCCCAAGTAACAAGTGACAGGACAAAAGGAAATGGTCTCAGATTGCATTAGGGGAGGTTCAGGTTGGATATTAGGAAAAAATTCTTCACTGAAAGGGTGGTCAGGCATTAGAACTGCCTCTCCAGGGAAATGGTGGTATAACTCTCCCTGGAAGCATTCAAAAATTGTGTGGGTATGGCACTTAGGGACAGGGTTTACTGACAAACAGTGCAGTCTTGGGTTAAAGTTGAGCTTGGTGAAGTTGGAGGTCTTTTCCAACCTTAACAATTCTATATTTGTATGATTATGAGCAGCAATAGAACTGCCAGAAAGAAAGTATTTTTAAAGGTGAGCCAATCATGTTGATTTGAAGGATATTTCCTATCCCATTTGGTTCAGATTGTTTTCCTTTTGCTACCATTTTTTTGTTTGAATTTACTGGACTTGCAGACATAGCAAATGTTGAGAGTATTATAAAGAACAGCCACAGATGTTAAATTTGAATTTGCAAATATGAACCTTTGGACTTTTATGCCCCTTCAGTCAGAGAACAATGATATACCACATGACTTCTAGCTAAAATTGTGACTGCTTAGCACCACAATGGGGGTAAAGATGTTCAATTTCCTCTTAGAGAAAAGTAATTATTGGCAGAACTATTTGTGTGGAATCTGAATTTCCTCCCCCACAGTATGAAAAAATGGATGTGTACCAAGAGACTCGCTGACTTAAGAATATACAGAGATAGTTATACTGACAATTGCATTATATTCAAGACATAGTAAAATAATGGAATTATTTTTATGAACTACAGAAGGCTTTGGACAAGACCTTAATTGTTTAATTTTTTGGTGCATTTAGCAAGCACCTGAGTATTTTTCTTAAAAATGATCTCAGGGAATTAGGATATTAACAAACAAAAGGAGGTAGAATTTTTAGATAAATTACCTGCTATGAACTGTTTGCAACAATTAGCAAAATCCCTGAATCCCTGTGGTTTCCCACAAGTAAACATCAGCTGTCAACTGTGTATGTCAGGTTTTATTTTCAACTTTCAAAAGTAAAGACCATATTTTTAACACCACCTGCTGCCTACTACTAAATGTATTGCCACACCTTCCAAATGATACACTGTATGCTGCAATTTAGGTTTAAAGAGTTTCAAGACTCAAAACTCAATTTAGGATCTGTTCTGCACTATATGCAGGACTGAAAAATTAAAGTCAAGGAACAGATTCTGAAAGACTCCACTGAAGTCCTACATAAATAGTAACTCTCACTGCAATTCTAATATCATCGAACTGAAATTAATACTACAAGAAAGTAAGGGGAGAAAATGCTCCTCACTTAATATACCTTCCATAGTCTTCAACATGCAAACATTTATAATCTATTATGTATAGAGCAATTTTCAACCTTTCTGTGATTCATGGTTCTGAAGGAATTTTTTAATGTAGGAGAGTTAGGTTTTGAAAGCTCATCTTATGCAGACTGCTGTGTAGCACACAGTAAATTATTCCTCTCAGTCAACTCTGCCAGTCATTTAAAAGAATGGGTAATTCCCTGGAGTCTGTGGATCACAGGCTGAAATCCACTGAATCTGTAGGACAGTTGTCAAGTATCAGTGAGTTTTTCAAGCTTGCTTCTTGTCATGTCTCCTACTCAAATGGTTTGACAGTATGTGCTTCTACTTCTGCTAGCTGTGCACTGGTACCATTATGAGCCTGATTTTCTTTAAAGGACTGGGGAAAGAGGTGCTTTAGTTTAATCAGTCAGACAGCCAAATACCACACAGCCACTTGCTCACTCTAAGCCAGTGGGGTGGAGGAGAGGATTGGCAAAAAAAGCAAAATCTGTGGGTTGAGATAAATCTATTTTAATAGGAGAGACAAGAAAGAGAAAATAATAATGATAAAAAAATATACAAAACAAATAATGCACTGTGCAGTTCCTTCCCAATTGCTGACTGATGCCCAGGTGGTTCCCAAGCAGTGGGCCATCACTCCTCACCCCTGTGCTAGTTTGAAAACAAACCAGTGGGAGGCACCAAGTCAGAATAACAATTTAATGGAAATTAAAGAAAAGGAGAAAAAAAAGGTAAAAGAAAACACTATCAAACTGACAGAGTCAAGGTACAACCTGACACCCTGTTAGGCAGGGTGGTGGTAGCAGTCTGGTAGAATGGTGGCTGCAGTCCTCTGAAGCAGTGATCCTGTAGTGAAACAGTCTGCTCTTCCTCTGGAAGTCCAGTGGTGGCTGTGTAGCTCCTGTCCTCTGGAAATCCAGTGGGAAGCCCGTCTCTCTGGTGTTCAGCCTCAGCTTATATCCACGATGGGATGCTTGGTTCCTCCCTCTGGGTGGAGCATCTCACAATGGGGTAACGAGTCATGAGGCAAAGTGTTGATTAGGCTCATTAACAGAAGATAGTCCGGAGGGAGTTATCTCTGAGTCAGGCGGCAGGACAATGATGGGCAATTAACAGAAAGATAGTCTGGGGGGAGGAGGCAAGGAAACACTGCCCCACCTGATTTCAACAGCTGATGGGGATGGTAATAGAATACACTGCAACCCAGGACATTATCCACCCCTTATTCTATTACCATCTACATTATCCCAAATCAATACCTTCTTAAACTCTAAAACACACATACATATATATATATATATATACACAGTGAAACCTACACACCGTTCTCACCTAAGATTAGGTCTCCTTGTGGTACACAACGGGTTTCCCCATCTTTCTGCATTACCCACCAAGTGCAACCAGGTCCTTGAGCAAAGACAATCCCACGGATGGGTTTGTCTTTGCCTGAGGTGGGATTAATCCAAACAGTCTTTCCTAAAATACCTCTCAGGTGTACCGCAGGGACTCTATCTCCATCCACTGTGTGCAAGGGTTCAGACTCGGCAGGACCAGCTCGATTGATGGACCCTCGGGTATTGACTATCCAGGTGGCCTTTGCTAAGTTCACTTCCCAATTTTTGAAGGTCCCCCCACCAAGTGCCTTTAGGGTAGTTTTAAGTAGTCCATTGCAGCGTTCAACTTTTCCAGCAGCTGGTGCATGATAAGGAATATGATATATCCATTCGATACCGTGTTCTCTGGCCCAGGTGTTGATGAGGCTGTTCTTAAAATGAGTCCCGTTGTCTGACTCGATCCTGTCAGGGGTGCCATGTCTCCACAGGACTTGCTTTTCCAGGCCCAGGATGGTGTTCCGGGCTGTAGCATGAGGCACAGGGTAGGTCTCCAGCCATCCAGTGGTTGCTTCAACCATGGTCAACACGTAGCGCTTGCCTTGGCGGGTTTGGGGAAGGGTGATGTAGTCAACTTGCCAGGCTTCACCATACCTGTACTTTGACCATCGTCCACCATACCACAGAGGCTTCACCCGCTTGGCCTGTTTGATTGCAGCACAGGTCTCACAACTGTGGATGACCTGTGAGATGCTGTCCATGGAAAGGTCCACCCCTCGGTCACGGGCCCATCGGTATGTTGCATCTCTCCCCTGATGACCAGAGGCATCATGGGCCCAACGAGCTAGGAATAATTCTCCCTTGTGCTGCCAGTCCAGATCCACCTGTGATACTTTCACCTTGGCAGCTCGGTCCACCTGCTCGTTGTTGCGATGCTCTTCATTAGCCCGACTCTTGGGTACGTGCGCATCCACGTGTCGAACCTTCACGGTCAGCTTCTCTACTCGGGCGGCGATGTCCTGCCAAATCTCAGCGGCCCAGATGGGTTTCCCTCTGCGCTGCCAGTTGGCTTTTCTCCAGCGATCCAGCCATCCCCACAGAGCATTAGCTACCATCCATGAGTCGGTGTAGAGATAGAGCCTCGGCCACTTCTCTCGTTCAGCGATATCCAAAGCCAGCTGGACGGCTTTAAGCTCTGCAACCTGACTCGATCCACCTTGTCCCTCGGTAGCTTGTGCAACTCGTCGTGTGGGGCTCCATACTGCAGCTTTCCACTTCCGGTTAGCGCCTACAATTCGGCAGGAACCATCAGTGAAGAGGGCATAACGTCTTTCAGTCTCCGGTAGCTCATTATATGGTGGGGCTTCCTCAGCACGAGTCACTTGCTCTTCCTCTTCTTCAGAGGATAATCCAAAAGTCTCACCTTCAGGCCAGTTTGTTATAATTTCTAGAATCCCAGGGCGATTCGGGTTTCCAATACGGGCACGCTGTGTGATGAGGGCGATCCACTTGCTCCATGTGGTGTCGGTGGCATGATGCGTGGAAGGAACCTTTCCCTTGAACATCCAACCCAGCACCGGTAGTCGGGGTGCCAGAAGCAACTGTGCTTCAGTGCCAATTACCTCTGAGGCAGCTTGGACTCCTTCATAGGCTGCCAAGATTTCCTTCTCTGTGGGAGTGTAGCTAGCTTCAGACCCTCTGTAGCTTCGGCTCCAGAATCCCAGTGGTCGGCCACGAGTCTCACCAGGCACCTTCTGCCAGAGGCTCCAGGACAGACCATTGTTCCCGGCTGCAGAGTAGAGCACGTTCTTCACCTCTGGTCCTGTCCTGACTGGGCCAAGGGCTACCGCATGAGCGATTTCCTGCTTGATCTGGGCAAAGGCTTGCTGCTGTTCGGGGCCCCAGTGGAAATCATTCTTCTTGCGGGTAACCAGGTAGAGAGGGCTCACGATCTGGCTGTACTCGGGAATGTGCATCCTCCAGAAACCTATGGCGCCTAGGAAAGCTTGTGTTTCCTTCTTGCTGGTCGGTGGAGACATCGCAGTGATCTTATTGATGACCTCAGTGGGAATCTGACGTCGTCCATCTTGCCACTTTACTCCCAGGAACTGGATCTCTTGGGCAGGTCCCTTGACTTTGCTCCTTTTGATGGCAAAGCCAGCTTCCAGGAGAATCTGGATGATTTTCTCTCCTTTCTCAAACACTTCCTTTGCTGTGTTTCCCCACACGATGATGTCATCGATGTATTGCAGATGTTCTGGAGCCTCACCCTTTTCCAATGCAGTCTGGATCAGTCCATGGCAAATGGTGGGACTGTGCTTCCACCCCTGGGGCAGTCGGTTCCAGGTGTATTGCACACCCTTCCAGGTAAAAGCAAACTGGGGCCTGCATTCTGCTGCCAAAGGAATGGAGAAGAAGGCATTGGCAATGTCAATAGTGGCATACCACTTCGCTGCTTTGGACTCCAGCTCGTACTGAAGTTCCAACATGTCCGGCACAGCGGCGCTCAATGGTGGCGTGACCTCATTCAGGCCACGGTAGTCCACCGTCAGCCTCCATTCTCCACTGGACTTACGCACTGGCCATATAGGGCTGTTGAAAGGTGAATGGACCTTGCTGACCACCCCCTGGCTCTCCAGTTTGCGAATCATCTCATGGATGGGAACCACAGAGTCTCTGTCGGTGCGGTATTGCCGACGGTGCACTGTTGCTGTGGCGATTGGCACCTGTTGTTCTGCAACTCTTAGCAGTCCCACGGCAGAGGGGTCATCTGAGAGGCCAGGCAATGTACTCAGTTGTCTGATATCTTCTGTCTCCACAGCAGCTATCCCAAAAGCCCAACGATGTCCTTTTGGGTCCTTGAAATATCCATTTCTGAGATAGTCTATGCCGAGAATGCACGGGGCCTCCGGGCCAGTCACGATGGGGTGTTTCTGCCACTCGTTCCCAGTTAAACTCACTTCAGCTTCCAGTACAGTCAGCTGCTGGGATCCTCCTGTCACCCCAGAAATAGAAATGGGTTCTGCTCCCACATACCTTGATGGCATCAGAGTACATTGAGCACCGGTGTCAACCAAAGCCGTGTATCTTTGTGGGTCAGGTGTGCCAGGCCATCGGACCCACACAGTCCAAAAGACCCGATTCTCCCTTTCCTCTACCTGGCTAGAGGCAGGGCCCCTCTATTCCTGGTCATGTTGCATGTTGCTCCCTTCCGATGAATACGTTCCTGAGGTCCCTTCAAGAGGATCAGTCATATTATCATTCCTGTACCGTCTGGAGTTCTGTGTGCGGGAGACCGGAGCAATGTTGACTCTAGATGCGCTTCTTGTGGTAGTTGTCCCTCTTTTTAGTTCACGTACCCGAGCTGCTAAGGAGGAGGTGGGTTTTCCATCCCACTTACTCATGTCTTCTCCATGTTCCTGAAGGAAAAACCAGAGATTACCTCGTGGGGTGTATCCTCTCTCCCTGGTTGGGGGTCGCCGGCTCCTAATGGCAGAGACTCTTGTTGGTTCTGGTGGGATGTGGTAAATCTCTTCCTTAAGTTCCTTTTTCAGTTTCTGATGGCCTTCTTCAATCAAGCTCCGGACTTGCTCAGCCAAAAGACTTGTTTCCACGGATGAGACATGGGTGCGAAACGGGGCTGTGACGGTGTCCTCGTAAATCCTCAGTTTGTTCACCAAGACGCCCACCCTGTCCTCGCCTTCCCTCCATTGCAGTGTTGCCAGGTAACGGGAGTATATCTCTGGTCCAAGGCGTGCGAACCTCAGCCACATCTGTGACGTGCACTGGACACCATCTGGGCTCTTAGGAAATCTCTCATCTTCTGAGAAAATGATCTCCAGCACAGCCAATTCCCTCAGGCACCGGATACCTTGTTCCATTGTGCTCCATTTTCCTTGGTGCACCTGAAGGTCTTCTTTACAAAGGTACCTGTCCCTTACACTTGTAAGCAGTCGCCGCCAGAGGCTGAGGGTTTCTTGGGTTCTCCCGATCCCCTGGTCAATGACCACATCCCGGGACAGAGATCCCAGTTGCCTGGCCTCACTTCCGTCCAGAATGGTGTCATTGGCTGCAGCGTCCCAGATGCGGAGCAGCCAGGTCAGGATAGACTCGTTCGTCTGGCGGGTGAATTCCCTCCGCAGGTCTCGCAGCTCACCCAGGGATAGCGACCGAGTGATGATCTCTGGCTCTGCCTCTTCTGCTGGGTGCGAAGGTCCTGCTGCATCCTCGTCAGTCACTATGCGGACTGATTTGCTTTTTGATTTCTTCTTCTGCACGGGGGCAACTGCAATCGGTTTAGGCTGTTCTGGTTCAGTGATGGTTTGCGTGGGGACGCTGACAGTGCTTTTGGTTCCCTTCTCCTCTGTGTCAGTCTGCGTGGACATGGACGCTGTTGTCTTGTGTCTGGGTTCTTTCTCCTCTGTGTCAGTCTGCGTGGACATGGACGCTGTTGTCTTGTGTCTGGGTTCTTTCTCCTCTGTGTCAGTCTGCGTGGACATGGACGCTGTTGTCTTGTGTCTGGGTTCTTTCTCCTCTGTGTCAGTCTGCGTAGACATGGACGCTGTTGTCTTGCATCTGGGTTCTTTCTCCTCGGTGACAGTCTGCGTAGACATGGACGCTGTTGCTTTGCATTTGGTTCCTTTCTCCTCTGTGTCAGTCTGCGTAGGCATGGTGTTTGTTGCTCTGCTCTTTTTCCCTCCCTCATCCTGAGGATGCTGTGCCATAGCTCTGATTCTAAGCATGGTGTACATGGTGCAGGCTGTACAGAGAAGACAAAGCAGAACTGACAGCAAGTTTATGCCGTCTTTGACATCCAGAGGGAATTCAATATTTTCAAAAACTGCTGTGCCTGGCCTGAAAGGCTGGAAGAAACCACTCTCTACTCCTCCCACCAGGGGCTGGGTGCGATTGTTGAGGAGATCCCAGACATAGGAGCCCAGACTAGGACAGCCAAACAAAACTGAGTATATACTCTGAATGGTATTCATCGCCTCACAGGTTATTATGCTGTAGACATAATAAACCATTAAAGCAATTCTCATACCATTCCCTGGTTTTAACAGGAGTAATACTACAGGCAGGTAGTTCCCCATGTGAGGAAAAATATAGAGAGCAAGATACAGTACCCACATAGACAAGCTGAGCACCATGGTGAATAGGTTTCCGTTAACACAAAATTGTAATTCTGACTTTCTCTCAGAGCTGCCCCACATTGGGCGCCAAATTATGTGCTAGTTTGAAAACAAACCAGTGGGAGGCACCAAGTCAGAATAACAATTTAATGGAAATTAAAGAAAAGGAGAAAAAAAAGGTAAAAGAAAACACTATCAAACTGACAGAGTCAAGGTACAACCTGACACCCTGTTAGGCAGGGTGGTGGTAGCAGTCTGGTAGAATGGTGGCTGCAGTCCTCTGAAGCAGTGATCCTGTAGTGAAACAGTCTGCTCTTCCTCTGGAAGTCCAGTGGTGGCTGTGTAGCTCCTGTCCTCTGGAAATCCAGTGGGAAGCCCGTCTCTCTGGTGTTCAGCCTCAGCTTATATCCACGATGGGATGCTTGGTTCCTCCCTCTGGGTGGAGCATCTCACAATGGGGTAACGAGTCATGAGGCAAAGTGTTGATTAGGCTCATTAACAGAAGATAGTCCGGAGGGAGTTATCTCTGAGTCAGGCGGCAGGACAATGATGGGCCATTAACAGAAAGATAGTCTGGGGGGAGGAGGCAAGGAAACACTGCCCCACCTGATTTCAACAGCTGATGGGGATGGTAATAGAATACACTGCAACCCAGGACAACCCCCTACCCATTTTTTTAATTCAGCATGACACCATATGATACAGAATGTCCCTTTGGTCAGTTTGGTTCAGCTGTCCTAGCTTCTTGTGCACTCACAGTCTCCTCACCCGCAGGGCAGCATGGGAAGGAAAAAGGTCCTTGACTTAGTGCTACTCAGCAATAGGTAAAAACTCAGTGTGTTATCAACACAGCACCCAACCAGGTACTAGAAAGAAAATTAATGCTATTCGAGATGAAACCAGGGCAATGGGGTCAATTCTAAATTAGGAGATTTAGTTGTTTGTTGGGTTTTTTTGCTGTGAATCGCAGTAACTCTGTAGGTAAAAGTGACTTCATTATATAAGGGACCTGGCAGACCATTACAGTATGGTCTGTAATGGAGGTCACCCTGGGGTGAGGAGGTGAGGAAAAGGCAAAGGAAAACTATTGAACTTTTATGTTTGGGAGAGAACTGTGGAATTTTTACTGTTTCAAACCATAGATCAGCCCTCAAAATCCCAGCTTGCATATATTTTGAATGGAGTTATCAAAATTTACAGGAAACATTTTTAAAATGATGGTACACATTATTGTGGACAAAATTAATCCATCATTATTTTAAAGCAATAATAAAATATATGACTAATGAGCAGAGCAACAGAGTGTATTTTGATAATAGGTCAAAATCAGTCTAATTTTTCCTCACTGAAAAATACAAGGAAATCCAAGACATGCAAATTATTTTCATTATAGTTCACTCAAAGTTCACAGAGATCCCTGTTCAGCAATGAAGATAAGACTCCACTTAGTTCCAATGAGAATGGAAGAGCTACATTTCTCTGTTATCTATTATAGAAGAAGAGGATGCGCTATCAGATCTGATAGCATCAGCAAAGCTGCAGGAAAATTCCAGAAAATAGACCGTTGATCTAAGTACCTTTGAAATATTTCCATTCATTTCAACAGAAACTGGATCAAATAATTTGTGAAGAGAATTACACAGATTAAGGAAGCAGTCTGTTCCTCCTGCATGGTATTTCACCAAACTGAAAATTATTGTGCAAGACAGGGATCAGAAAGAGAACCAGCTCTTCAGAACAGCTCAGAGTCCAGCCGGTGCATCAGAAACCCAAATGTCATTGTACTCAACAAAATATCTGTGTGAACCCAGACTACAGAAAAAAGTCCCAGCTAGTGCTACCCCTCATGGAGTTGCTGCTTCTTCTAAATCTTGTGAAAACTATGAGAGAAAAGACAATACAAATATATAAAATTACACTTCAATACTCTCCTTACAATGGATACAAAAACCATATAAAAAAATCATTTAGAAATTAAACTCCTGAGCTGTATATAAGGACATAATATTATTTTTCTTATTTCTTTTTTTTTTCCTGTGACCAATGGATAGAGGCAACCTGATTTGCAACAATAAAATAGTCATCTGCATTTTCATGAAATACGATGCTTAAAGACTATAACTGTTCTTTTCAATGCCACAATGGATTACTGTAAAATATAATTAAATGCCTTCTTCAAAGCCATTTCATAAAAGAAGGACAATTGCAACAATAATATACAAACACTCTATCCTTACTATGGCAAATATATTTATCTGCAATACATTGCCCAAGAGTCTCTTTCGTTGTCCTCTGAGTTTCTTATATGCTGATACTGTGTTCAAAGTGGTTCAGCTTTATTTAATTGCTAAAATTTTAAAACCCAGGGTCAAGGACAGGTCTTACCAGTTCCCTTCCTGCTATATGAGGTTCTGTACCCCACCACACCAGTCCCCGCCACAAGCATTGTATGGCAATTCTAATATTTTTAGATCCAAAATACTTCACTTCTTGAAAGTGCAAGGTGAATATCAGTCAGAATCAACTGAGAAAATGTGAGGTTACTTCAGCAAATTGTTTGAATTCTGGACAATTTAATATTGCTGTTCAGGATGTTACTGTGACGTATAATAATGTAACATAATATTACCATGAGGTAATATGCAATATAAAGTTAGCACAATATGATGTTACCATGAAAATAATATGTGGTCTTTTCCATTGAAAAATAAAGGCTGAAGAGGAAATGAGGATAAATGGGAGCAGTAGGTAGCATAAGCTTGGCTCTTACTGTATCTAATCAGTTGGACTGGATTTGCCAATGTGTCTGTAGCCCCATCATAACCACTCAGGGTGCTCAAAGTTATCCTGTCTATAGACAAATAAGCAGACATCTCTACTGATAATTTACTTGCTTTTTGTTCTCTTCCTCCTGTAATTTCCATCCATCCTAGGCTCCTCTTCTCCAGCCCTAAAAGCTGATGCTATTAGCATTAAACTGGGCAGTGTGACTACAATGTTTCCCTCCCTGCTTGGGCAGTATGAGTATGTTCTCTTTTCCTTCACTGGGGAAGCAACCCTTCAGACACATCAAGCAACTACCACTGAAGCAGTGAAATCAGACTGGCAGAAAGGGGAAGAAAAACTGTTCACAAACGAAGGTTCTTATAGGTTATGAAGAAGAAAATCTCATTTGATTTTTCTCAGCAGTTGGTAGTAAACCCCAAAATTTAAATGGTCTCTTAGAGGTACAGTAGAGTTGAAACCAAATGCACAGCTCAGGGCAGCCGCCATCCTGCTGTTAATGCTGATCAGACAGAACATAAAGACATTGGTAGGTAGCACAACAGTCAGAAAAGTGGTTTTTGTGTTATTATTAACACCTACATTCTTAAAAATATCCTTCATTACCAATATCAAGGCAAAGTGTGTCTGGTGCCACAATCACTGTTGTGACCAAGTGGGTCAGATCTGTGCCCCAGAGCATTACAAAGACAGCCACTGAGTCACATTTCTTCAGAACTGTATATGGAATTTTGTTAAACAATAAGGGAATACGATTGCCTGTAA
This sequence comes from Corvus moneduloides, assembly GCF_009650955.1. Classification (NCBI taxonomy): domain Eukaryota; kingdom Metazoa; phylum Chordata; class Aves; order Passeriformes; family Corvidae; genus Corvus; species Corvus moneduloides. Next base: position 92,737,320 of record NC_045476.1, on the reverse strand, counting down.
AGATAGCCTATCTCAATTTCTCTTTCTGAAGAATTTAACTCTGTGCCTTCTTGAAGTAATATACCTATAACTTTTTCCCTCCCTGAATCCAAAGGTGGACATTTAAAGTCTGCCCAAAGGATATGTTGGACTTTTATTGGCTGGGAAAGACACTTAAATGGGAATAGCATCAAACAACACAGCCAGGTCTTTTCTATAAAGGATGCCACCTAGCTCTTTTCTAGTGGATTTTTGTCCTTTCAAGGATGCGCTGTACTTTTCAACTGGCAGAAGCTGTTGCAGGTGATGAGGAGCAGCCAGTTTGGATATTTTGCAATGGCAGCAGTCATCAGCAGTAACATATACAATACTTTCCTCTTGGCAATGAAGCAACATTTCCCTAGGCATTTTCTGACAGCTAATTTTGGACTTTGTTATTCTGCCATGTATGTAGTCACAGAGAAAAAAAGCCAGAGCACTAGTCAGGGTAATCTTAGTTTGGTTTCTCTGTGCTCACAGATGTGAATAGTAGGGAGACAGAGAACTGTCGTGTTTTCTCCTAAGAGTTTCTCCAAGAAAAATTTCTGATAAGTTTACACAGAAATCCATATTAATTCTCTGTGATCCAAATAAATAAGTACATATTTTGGATCCTTCCTCCTTCTCTGTAAGTAATTCTGCATCTGCCCCTTTTAATGGCCACTGTAGTTGCTTGTTACACCTGAAACTAACTTTAGGATCTGGGAGAATGAATTCAGGATGATTATTTAGAAAATTCAGCTTTAACTCAAATAAATTCTGTATTGGCCATCCCTTATGCTCCTTAGGGCCACTCACTGTGTCGTCTCATTGATATTTATTTTTCTCACATTATTCAGTGCTGTTGCCCTTCTTATTCTGCACTTAATCAAAACCAAACAAGCCTTCTCTGTGTGACTGGCAGAGTTATTCTATTTTCTTTATAGTTCCCGGAATTTAGGGTGACATAAGTATATGCAGCTGCAGGATCTGCATGAGAGTTTGTCAGTCACTGGATTAGATTGAACATGGATCCTGGAGAGACATCTGAGCAACACTGATATCAGACAACCATTACAGAAAAAACATGGCAGAAGAGGCAGCATTCTTTGCCTGAAAAAAGATAGAGAAGCTCCAGATTGGAAAAAAAGTGCAAATAAGGTGGATAAAATGTCAGACATGCTTGGATATATCAGAGTTACTTGCTGGTTCACAAGAGGAATAGTGAAAGATCAAAAAATAAGTTGCAAAACAAAATACAGTAGAATAAGAAATAAAATTATAAAAACACACAGAGAGTTCTAGGCCATTTTCTTCTTTCTGTTTGCTTTTTCAATTTCTTTCCATTTCAGTGGTAATTCTTAAATCTGCCCATTGGGGCAGGTGCTTTATTAGTATCGTTATGTCAGCTTGTCCTTCAAATTTATTCATATTACAACTGACAGTATTCTAGGAATTTATTTCATACCTTTGTAAATGACCATACATCAGCTTTTGCTTCCAAACTGCTTCTTGATATCTCACTTTTATCATGAAGCTGCTATAACGGTCTACTTCACTGAGTCACAAGGCAGCATAGCTATTTCTTAAAAAGATACATAAATCATAATTTACTTCTTCATCTAGATCTATTCCTTCCAAAGAAATAAAATTAAAAAGAATCTGTCACTGGGAATACAAGTAAGCAATACAAAGAAGCCCTAAAATTGTTATAATTAGTATAACAAATGATGGTGGCAAAAGGTATTTTCAATAGCAGGTAACAATATTGATGAGATTAAATTGACTTAACCTGGAAAATATTGTTGGTATCTAACCATCTGTCAACACAAAGCCCACCAATATTGTTAAGGGAATTCCAGCTGACTGGATCTAGACAGCTGCTTGGAAGCCTGATCAGTGTTAAACATCAGTTACTCAGCTCAAACAACGTTTCTCACAAACCCCATAAAAATGCTCTGAGTGTCTTCAAAAACAACTGTAAGCAATTAGTTAGGATAGAAATTCTATTAGATGAAAAAGAAAATTCTGAAATAAAGTTTCATATGAAGCAGAAAAATTAAATGAACTTTGATGACTATGCAACATCTTTAAAAAATCTTTTTCTTCAAAAATGTATTTTTTTTTTTGCTTTTAGTTTCAGTTTTATTTGATTACATATTAGTTTAAAAGAAACTACTTTGAAGTGGAGAAAAGCTCTTGGACAGTTGAAATATATGTGGGAATGTTCTTCTATTCCTAAGAAATCTCCACCTTATTTTACAAAATAGTTCAATTTTCACCAACTTATATAGTCCACAATATGATGACACTTAATTTCCCTATACTATGTCTTAACCAGTTACAACCAAGTCCATCTGATTGTGTATTTTGCCATTACTGACATGCTGTAAACATCTCATTTGCCAGTTAATTCATTGCCACAGTAGTTTAAAAGAAATTTCTTCATTTTTTTTGCCATGAAATGTAGTCAGAAAGAAACAGCTGCATAGTAAAACGGTTCAAAAATGTCAGCAAAGACAGTTGGAAGACAACTCATGACATCAAGTCTGTGTTTTCAGAGATCTGTATGAGTTTCCCAGAATTTTTGGCTAATCTTCTCGGATGTTGAAACTTATGTGGATAAGTATGGATCTGACATTTTTACCTGTATACACTAGACATGCACTTAATTTGTAGCTCCAATATTTAGTGCAAGGAAATGACCCAGTAGATATTTATAGCAGAAACTGAAGCTGAATCTTGATTTAGGGAGCTGAATCAAGAGGGAGGAGTGGGAAAAGATCTGCAAAAGCATGGCAAAATAGAGACATGGAGAAAAAGAATAAATATGAATACATGATTGAAGTTACAAAGCATGCTACTGACCTGCAAGTTTGTGTTAGATTTTCTGTAAGTTCCATTTTAAAATAGATAGCTTTTAAAAATAGAGAAATTAAGCAAATAATAAATCCAAGAGGGTTATTTGATGGGAATTTGTCTTGGCCTAGTGTTCTTGTTAACCTGAAAAAAACAGAAAAGCAAAAAATGTTAGTGATAAAAGAGTATCCTTTTCCTCAGACACATATTTCAAAAGCAATAAGAATTTATCATGCAGTCAGTATGCTTTCTATGAATAAGAAAATACACTTTCTTTTCTTTTGTTTGGCACGTCCAATAGCCCATATCCACTTCTGGAAGTAACAGATGACACTATATCCATACCTTTGCTATTTTCTCGATGCTGCTTGCAAATTCTATGCTACTTACCTGTCCTAACTTTAGGATCTGTGCCAAGTGCTTGTGTTGAGCTTCAGTGTGTTAAAAGAATCCAGTCCCACATCTCAGCAAACAAAAATAGCCCTAGAAACACTAGCAGCTTGACTTGAACGTATTTCAATTGCATTCAAAATTCTAGTATTTTTAGTGAATACATTTCTGCTCACTGTTGGAAGTTTCATTGTTCCTGGAATTTCAACTTCACTATGTTTATCAGCAAAAAACCAAAACAACAAACCAGCCTATGAGACTGCATGTGTTGTTTCATTATAGATTTCTGGTGTGCCATTTGAATGGAATAAATAGGTGGAAAACAAAATTATTACAGTGGCAATAAATTTTCATATGACTTTTAAAAATTATCTAGATAGCTCCTATGAACAAAATTAACCATAATATATTTAAACAATATTCTCTTTTGTCCAAAAAATACCTTGTTATCAAAGTTATTATTGCAATATTTAACACCAGTTACTATGATTTTCTTGAGATGCTTCACCTCCCGCAGAAAAAACAGACTGTGAGCTCATTAATTGTTGATCAAGATTTAGCAATTCTACTTTACTGTTTCAAAAACACAGAAAAGTATTCCATGGCCCATCCTTGAAGAGGCTAAATGTGAAGACAGAAGGAAACTGACTTAGAATTACACAGTGCAGATGTTCCTTTGGAAAGTTTGACAGAAGATTTGTGATGCTCTTTAACCAAGTTTCCATAGGATAGCAGAGGAAACAATTCAAAATGATAAGCATTGACTGCAGGATATTTAGATTTATTCATTTTACTTGAAACAAAAGCAAGGAAGACAGACCCTGCATTCTCAAAGGTACTTAAAGATTTAATACTCCCATGCTGCCTAATCCTTCTGTCACCAGGATATGAAAATGAACCTTGCCTTGATTAATATTCTATTAATCCATGACAAAGTACCCATCTCACTCACACACTTAGCTTCTCGGCAAGTTCCTGAGATATGCCTCATTAACTGGATTACACGTTTGATCTGATTGCTGTCATATCATTCTGTTGACAGACAGGGTGCCTCATTCTGGACTGTGCAGTGAAGAGCTTTTATCAAAGCCAACCCTTTCCTGTAATGTCTTTCTGAACCTGCTCCTCTTATGTATGGAAGGTTGACCAAGGTCAAACCGTTTCTGATTAAATGTGAAAGTAAGTGTCAGTGTCTTGCCTGAATTATAAAACTAATTTGACTAACCTTTGATAGATCTTTGAGATAAACATGAAAAAGTCTATGCTGAATGATTTTCTTTTCATGGAGTAAAAAAACTATTTTCATCTCTGTTGACTTTTTTTCCTTATAACTTCTGAAGGAATTTAGGGCTGCTTAAAGGTAGCATTTTATCAGCCCTGAGATGAAAATTCTCAGCTAGTTACAGATCAGAAAAGACATGATCAACAGCTGCCCTCTTTTTTTCTCACAGAGAACAGCTCTTCAAAATGGAGTCATATTTCCCACTCCCTGGGGCTGCCTGCTCTTTTTTTCATCTTACCAAGAACTCAGTCAACTTTAAAAGTACAATGAGTTTTTTAACTTGTCTATAGGGCAACTGGATCAAGACCTGGAACAAAAGTATTTTCTTTATTTTTTTAGACTTCTTCTGATTGCCCTTTAAACTTTAATTGCTTACTGAGATATTAATTTTTATATACGCAGAGCTGTATTTTTAAAGGAAGTCTGACTCTAGAAGAGGGATAGAAATCAGTTTTTTTCCTTTTGTCTAAAATGGAAGAAAAACCTTCATTATTGAGATATTGCCTTTCCCCACCATCTGGATATTAGACAGTTCTTTCTGGGTGCAGTTCTAAATGTTGATATTTTCAGAGGAGGGATGGTTTAGATTCAGTCTTACACAGCCAGTTCTGTCAGGCTGAAAATCTGTCTAGTCTTTCCTCAAAGATCTCCTGTGGTGGTGGACTCAAGCAGTCTTCTCTATTGTTTCAGTATCTTTATAATAAGAAAGTGCTTTTTAATATTTAATCTGAATACATCTCACATAATTTAAGTCCATTAAAACTGGTCTTGACTACTGTGGGCATGGAGAAGAGATTGCATCTTTCCTCTTTTTAACGGTTTCTGTATTATATGTTTTAACACAGCTTTAAGTTTTCTTTGGGGAAAAAAGTAGAAATATAATTGATATTTACTACATTATAATTCTGCTTAGTTTAGATGGAGTATTTTAGGCTACAAGTAAATATCAACTTATTGATATTTTATAAGTAGTGACATGTTAATTGAGAAAACTCATATCCAAGCATAGTAGTCTCAGCTTCAATTAACATAGTGTGCAAAAATCAGTCTCATTAATTCTGAGTCTATTTACTTACAGCTGTTTGTCATTCGACATATGAAACATAAAACCCTCTACTGCTTGTATCCATAATTCTCTTAACTTTTGCTTTCATAAAAAATAAGAAGAATTATTTCTTTTATTAGATGGGATAATACTGATAAATAAATACTGATAATACTGATTTCCTGACTCAAGGGCTGTAAAGTTTTCAGAGACCATCCCATGTAAACAGGTGAGATGGTGGCTGTAAGCAAATCCAAGCTTTAATGTTGCATTGTGTAAGCATCACTGAGAGCCTGACAATGCATCTACTTCTTCTATCATCCATTCAATGCTATTGGATGAAAGTTTTAAGCAAATAAAGCACCTACTTATCTCTATAAGAAAGGTCCATTTTTTATTCCATACTTCAAAGTAATGGTTGAAAACCACTAGCTGAATAAAATCTTTTCTGTAGTGAAGTGAAACCACAGTGAAACTGCTCTAATAGTAAATAACACACTTTTAGTCAGCAGCTTGAAAACAACCCTTACTGCATAACGTAAAATGTAATTTTTACATGGCAAAGTTATGACAGCTTCTTTAAAAGCTGAATAAATATAATCTTTTATGTACCCAAAATAAAAATTAACTGAGTGTCCAAGGTAACAGAAACTACTGTTTGAGACCAGGACCAACAGAGCCCCTGGCTATAATGAGGTCAACAGCAAAATCTTGGTGTCTTGACTAAGCCAAATTGTCTTGATGTGGTTAAACATTCTGATTAGAGGTGAGATCTGATGGATCAGTAAAGCATGAACTATGTGAAATACATATGCACTGAGACAGATGGTCAGTCACCAAATTGACTTTGATCCTAACAAAGTGTTGACAGCATGAGGATTTGCTTTTCATTAATACCCAGCTGGATACAGAGAAATTTTCTTATTTCTACCACATACCATACAGGGTAATCAGCCCTGGAATACATATAGGCACCTTCCTCTGCCAGAAAGAAAATTATCTTGGCCAGAGATTGTAACCAGAGAGATCAGAAATTAATTGGACTTCCTTACAGTATCTAAGGGAACATTGTTGATTGCATAAGTGTAAAAATGTTGACATGCAACAGCATGACTAGGTATTATTATTAATAGACTGTAAATCAAAATCCTGACCCATTCTTTGTATTGAAAAAGACTGAATCCAGCAGAACAAAAATGTTTGTTTTAGTGTATGCACAAAGAACAAAAATTCTCCAATTTCAGTATGTCAGGTAAGATTTTTCCATATTGTTGCAGCATAAAAAAAATTTGTAATATGTGTAGGTTGATTTAATTGATGGTTCTAGAGAACATTCATGGAAAGTAAACTTTTCAAAGTAAAGTTTACCATTGTCTGTGAAACTGATAAAACATCCATTAAAAAACTTCCTGAAGAAGTCTTTATAATCAATTATAGGGAAATTCTAAATGTGATTCAGCTTATGTGTTACCTTATATCTCAACCATGGCAACATTTATATATTACATATTAGGTATTGGACAGATGATAAATGCGAAAAAGAAAGGAAAAGATCCTAAATTTTACCTGTTTTTGAATCAAGTGGTTTAGATTGCCAGCCTAGCAAGTCCACTGTGAAGGCTTACTTCATTCCCAGCTAGATCTGGATCTAACACGCTTCTCTATCTCATTTTTAATTAGATGGGGTTGTTATTAATTTTAAAAATAATCAATGTGTTACATTTTATAATCCAGAGTGACTGTTCTTTAGGAAAGAAAAAAATTTGTTGAAAGGCAATTTTCATGATGTGGATAGTTTAGTGCAAACATTTTATTCGTAGCACATTTTCCTAATTATACAGTGGCAAGTAATTTGGTTTACTATGAATAAATGAAAACCAGTTTGAATACTTATTATTTGCTTGGGTTTATACATAAGAAAAGTAATCCTTTTCTTCTGCTTGAACAAGTCATTAATATTAGAGACAAATTTAATAACAGTGTGGATACTTGTATTCTTTCTACTCCCAAATCTCTTAGGCTAAAAACCCATTAGCTATTTCTTCCATCATTGATGTTCTAACTTTTATATGGTAATTACATCTGTGACAGCTCGAAATTATTGTTGTGAGGACAGAAGTTGACCATTGCATCTAGAGCTTGCTTATTCAGTACTCGAATTTGTGGTGGTTTCTTCTAAAACTCTGCAATGCTAAAGAGATGCTCACAGGGCATGGGTTAGCAACATTCTGGAAAGCATCTTGTCTGCCCCATTTGTCTGCATTCCGTTAAGGCTATCCAGGCATGTTCAAGATCATCTGCGAAGAAGAGTGAGTCGAGTGTGGCATAACTAATAACAATTTGAAATAGATAAGTTCCATTTGATGTTCAATAAAAGGAAATTTTCTTAAACTTCATTTTTTTGTTGAAGAATTAAACATAGCCCTAAATATAAATATTTGCAAAGTGTCAACCCAAGTGAAAACAACTGGAATTTCCACCCAAAAGCTGAAGCAAAATGCCAAAGAGCCCATATCCAGAACACAAGCAAACACTGTGAAGCAGGGGATCATTTGCCGTTACAGAATTATGTTCTATTTATGAATAGAAAGGGCTGTACAGTCTCAAGGCTCTCTCTATAAACTTGTGTGAAATCACCATAAAGACTGTCACTGTGAAAAAAGGACGTTTTAGTAACTATAGAGACGTAACTGAACTGTACCACTCGGATGTTATGCTGTGAATATTCCAGGAGATGCTGTGCAGTCGAGCACTACTTTATTTAGGCACCGTTGTTTGCAAACAAAATATGGTATTTTTGTGCCAGAATCAGTTTATAATAGAAAAATAGTGAAGATTCATTCTTTTAAAATTTCCAGCCTGGATAGTTCTGCCAAGGTTTTAAACTGCTGAGTAACCCATCCCATCTCAAGAGACCTGAATTTTTCTTCTCTCTGTACTTCTGAAAATAATTCCTCCTTGCTGTAAATATCTTCAACACTTATTACTGCAACAAAAGCAATTGAAATTAAATTTAAGTGATGGTTTTGTTGGAGTTTTTTTTGTGCTTTCTCTTTTGTAGTTGAAGGAAGTTTTATAATACTGTATTCCTTAATTCTTGTTTATTGCTTTTCAGGAAAGAAAGGACTTTTCTTATGTATGTTTAAAACACAACATGCCACTGAACTTTACAAAACACTAATTTTATGTAAGTTTGCTTACATGGCTAAAATTAGTTCCTCTGTTCCTAAATGAATATTTTAATAGTCTAAATACTACTGTGGGGTTAATTTTTAATAATTTCTTCTATCTTCTCTTTATGTTTTGCTACAATTGTTATAATTAAAATGTGAGTAATAAAATAAATTAAATGTTTTAGTCTGAACATATGCATTTAAAATATATATATTTTTCAGCCTCATAACATGAAGTTCATTTATTAAATGAATTTCAGTTCAATACCACTGATACTTCCAGTTGTATATGCATGCAGACATTATTGAGCAGTATTAATAAACCATCTTGTCTCACAGTAGTCTCCTGCTTTCTCTCAGTAACCTCTTCGTTATCTTTGCATTCTTCTTCTTTCTTTTAGAAGCTGTGGGCATATGAGGGATTGCTCTTGTCCTGGGGTGACTGTATGATACCGTATTCCCTATCGTCTGCCCTATGCCAGATGCGAATCCTGTGCCTTCCTGCGCCTTTAAGCCATTTCTCAGGAGAGCGGGGAGAGAAGCCAGGCGAATTTTTTGAGAGTGGTTTTTTCGAGGACATATACACTCCCTTGTGTTCTCTCACTGCTGCGGCAGAGTGGAGAAAAGAACCTTACATGCTTTTCCCAGCTCTCGGTTCCTTTTCTCAGGAGAGAGATAGAGAGTTAAAATTCTTTGCTTTTTTTTTCGCTGGCCTGCTGAACACCAGAACATCAGAACATCACTGGGAGACCCTACACTGGGGCCTGGAGGGGCCCACACTGAACCCCAGCTCCAGAGAGAGAGAGCAGAACCACGCCTACAGAGGACTTTGAATTTTACCAGGTTCTCTCCACAGTGAGAGGTTTTATTATTCAGCATTATTCTTTCTTTGTGCCTGCATGCACTCTGCTTGTTAAATATATAACTTTTTTTTCACTTTCGTCAGAGGAATTTCTTCCCAAACCTGTGGGGGAGGAGCAGCTGAAACCTTCCTTCTTTGGAGGAGACATTCCTTCCAGAGTGTTTCCCATAATTTGTCTCAAACTGCAACAGCTGTTATTTCTGAAGTGTAGGTACTGACAAGGCCTTTTTATTTTGAAGAATTATCTCTGCTGAATCTCCCTTCCCAACTGAAAAAGCCCATGTATATCCTGCGTTCACTTACTGGAATTCCTGCCTAGTCTGGACTGCAGTGTTTTGCAGTATCATGTTCCTGAGTCAAAACTAATTCCTCTAAAATATCTGCCTCTCTAAGAAGGAGATTATTTTGCAACTTATGCTTACACTTCTAAAATAACTGCTAAGGGTTTTTCCAACTTTTTGGTTTGTTGAAATTTCTTCCTGAGGTTCCTCCCAGTTTTGAAAACATTTTTAAAAGGTTATTCATCAAAGGTTACAAACAAACCTTTCTGTCCAATTTTCTCCTAATTTCTGCAAACAGAAGAAAAATATGTTTTCTTTAAATACTTCCAAACCATCAGTAAATTAGTTATGCAATGTTTTGAATGCTGTAGCCTCTATATAATATTACTATATCATCACACTCATACACTTACACCTTCCACTTAAACCAAAGGCTATTTTTATATTTCAGATGCCACCTTTTAGATGGCAGACATTCAGGATAACAAGGAATTTGCAAAGAACTGAAAGTAATGAGGGAAATACATCTCCCTCCTGGATGATTGTTCACACCCTGAAGGTGCTCTACTAAATAACATAAAATTAGTACCTTCTCATATATGGGGACATCTCTTCCAAGACACCCAATTATTGAAGGAACAGCATGATTTCAAATTGTGGATGGAAATGTACTACTCTCTTGAAGACTCAGTTATTTGCTTTTGGAAGAATAGATCTATTTATCCTTTTGGCAGTTTTCAGAGGCTGATTTGGTAAAGGGAGTTTCTGAAATTCTACTATCCATTTAAAAACCCTCAATTCTTCTATATTCCTTTTACACATACATGTACAAACAGATTTGCATACACACACAAGGAGTTTGAGTGCCTACAGTAGGGCAACAGGTACCACTAACTGAGATGTTGCTCAAGTTTTTTGTGCGCTTTTGCAAACTAGCTTAATCCATATGAGAGTAATATGCTCAACAAGTTTACACGGAGGATAAAGAATGGATTTATGCCAAATTGCACTTAATTTCAAGATGTAACAATTCTGATTAGCTACCCTCACCTTTGCTGCTGACAGCCCAGAACTGTTCCCGTCTGGAGTGCCAACGTTAGAATAAGTCTGCTTTTGTCTCTCATTTTGCGCAAGCTAGTTATTTTGCACAGCCCTCAATCTTAACTTTTAATAAAGCTCTTTATCATTTTCTGCAGCACAAGGTTTTCATTTAGAATAATTTTTTTGATTTATTTACTTCTCATTACCAAATTCCTTGGACATCAGACATTTTATCCTGGAAAATAAATGTTTAAAATAGAAGCTAGGACAAGTGAAACTGTTGGACCAAAGATTATAAAAAGTCCAGGGATATCTAATCAGACCATTTATCACTGTCACACATGTTTCCAGAAGCTACTCCAAAACATCCATCTACTCTCCTAGGAACTTCATTGCTTTCTTCCTAAGTGTCAGCAAAATAATCTATTCATACCACTTTGGATTCAGCTAAAACCAAGGGTGCTGGAGAAATGAGACCTGCTTAGTAGGTGAATATCATCTATGGAATTGTTTTGAATTTTAAAAGCATCACATCCCAATTTTGTATTTTCTTTTGGAGTATATTTAAAATAATAATGCTCTTGGAAAGATGCTGAAAATCTAAGAACTCATTGTCTCTCTTCCGCTTTCTATTGTATTCAAGCTTTCTCTTTCCATCTCATAGGAGTAGATTTTTAAGTAAGGTAGTTAATATATTTCAAGTTCCTTAATAACAACTTTCTTTTGCAAAACAGAGACATAATGAAAATACATGTTTTTCAAAAGATTCAAAACCTTGCAGCATAGAATTATTTGACGTGCAAGGTCACAAAGTGTCATTCTATTATTTATTTATTCTAGCATACCCCATCTGGAAAATAATTACTGTGGAACTGCTCACTCACTCTCCGTGCCCCCCACCCATGACTGGATGGGAAGAAGAATCAGAAAAAGGTAAAGTCCATGTGTTGAGCTGAGGACGACTTAATAAAGGAGATAAAATTTATTAATAATAATTAATAATTAAATAATGCAAGAAAAATAAATAGAAATTAAAATAGAAATAATAATTAAATATCAATAATAGTAGAAAAGTAAAGGGAGATAACAAAAAGAGAAAGGAATAAAACCCTAGGAAAAAACTACCAGTGCTCAATAAAATTGCTCACCAGTCACTGCCAAATGCCCGGCCTGTCCCTGAGCAGCGATCATCTATTCCCAGCCAACTTGCCCCACTTTGCATACTAAGCATGCTGTTCTGTGGTATGGGATATCTTTTTGGCCAGTTTATTTTCAGCATCACATACCCACTTGATTCAGCAAATTGAGGTGGTCAAAAACATCCACTTGACTTTTAACAAATTGTTCTTGTAAAATTATTTATTATGTGTTAAGAGCACACCATGCTTCATTGAATAAGTGCAGCAATCACTGCATCCACTAATCTTTCTTATACCTTGTAATATGATGTAGCTTATTTCTTTTATTGTTCTTCTCTCACTTTTTGTAAGGATCATTAACAAATGCATGTTTCTATGTGCACTGGCTATGCACTGACTTTTCCCTTCAGTATTGGTTTATTCCACTTTAAATGCAGGTTGTCTGGTTCAGCGGTCCACAACTGTACATATTGCTTTCCATTGGGTATATTACCCTTATAGTCACAACGGTATGGTTCTGATATTAATTTGTGCAACCTTGGATATTTACAGCAAATGGGCCCAATTTTCATAACTTCCAAGCATGCAACATTGACTTTTCAAACGATCTCTGAACTAGAATTCCCATACTGACAGCAACCTCCCCCAACAGCCTTTTTAATGTTCCAGTCTAAGAATTGCACCTCATTTCTAGCACTTATTTCTTTTCCCATTTGTTACTTTTAGTGCAAAGGAAACCAAACTTGCAACATACTTGACAGCAGACAAGTGCCTAAGTGCTGATCTGTAAACAGTCTGGATTTAATGTTTGTTCACATAACCATAATCTGTTTCCCAGTGGGCATAACTTTAATTTTCTTTAATAATTAATGAGGCAGCTGTCTTAAGAAAAATAAAATAAAAGCTACAAGGATCATTCAGCTGAGTCAATTCCTAGGTCTACATGCCAAGAATTATAACTTGTCCATTTCTAATAAGTAGGGGCTTTTTTTGCATAAATAGCAGCTAGTAGTACCTTCTATTTTCCAGTTTAAAACAGAAGATTATTTACAATGCATCTTAATTTTAATCTGAATTTGATTTTCTTACCACAGGTAGACATTCACTAACTGCTGTCCAATATCTGCAGTAAACAAGATAGAAAAATGACAGATTATTTTCTCATTTCTTATATCACTATAATTTATCTCCAGGCAGTATTTCAGATACATGCTGAAAAAAACAGAAATTTTCTGAAATGACAGTTTGAAAATATGTCATTTAAATGTTATGATAGCATTCAGGTGTGAGGGACAACTTAAGATTATTCAGGCTAACTCAGTCTTGATTTCATTTTTAATCACATTTTCTCATTTTATACATTTGATTTGTTGTCATTAACACTTCTTTATGTAGCTTTCCTTTGTGCAATATCTTAAGTATAGATGGTTTTCTTTTAGGGAGTATGGGGCAAAAAACTTCTGACACTGTGAGTAATGAGGACTCAACAGGGCTGTGTAAAAACAACCTGATGTTCCTCAGTACAGCCTAAGACAAGGGTGGTTTTCATCCTCAGTGTGTGCCAACAGGAGATGATGCACACATCTCTGCTATCAGCTTCAAGAGCTCGTTTGATAACAGCAGAAAGGCATGGGCACGGCAATGACTGGAGAGCCCCAAGGGCCCTGGCTGAGATACGCTGACTGAAGATACCTAATTAGAGAGCGAACTTGCTTAAGTCTTTCAAAGTCTGCAGGCAATATTTACAAAATAATATTTTCAAAGTCTTAAAACTCAACTGAGTTGGGACAAACGTCAATGCCAGTTGAAGACCTTTCATTAACTTGACCGTTCCGCTCCCTCTTTGACATTTTTCAAATCCCTTCTTCACAGGATGGGAGGTTGTCAAGAGATTTAGGGACCTAAAATATTTAGAATTTTTTTCATGTTGGCAAGACAATATTTTTCTCTAACCTTCTGAAACAGTGAAACAGTAAAATTATTTTCACAGATATTTTTAAAACTATGCAGCTTGAAACAGATTTGTAGCCAGAAAAAGTATAAATATTTAAAACCTAACAAAGTATTAAGCAAACTGAAAATAGGTTCTTATAATTGGAATGTCAGCTAGTTTTCTACATTTTCTTATTAACTGATGTCCCTTCCGTAACATTTTTCATTACAGTATGGCCTTCTGAATTGCCCTGAAAAATGCCTTAAATACATAAATGCATGTCCATCTGGGGAAGTCCTACAGTTAGTGCCCTAGAGAAGAAAATAATTCTGGCATTGTTTCAATAATAGTATTTCACATTTCTTTAGGACTTCATGCAGAAAGCCTCAAAGAGTCATACAGTTTTAATAACTACAATCTAGAAGCAGATTGAATGCATGCTTGCAAAGAGAAAAGCCATATTAGATACAGCAGCAGCTCACAGCCTGGGGTATTGCAATTGCCAGTAATCCCACTATGCCTGCCAGTCAGAGTATTGACCTGAATAATGTACCCTACATATTTTTCTAAATAATAGTATAGTCTCTAATTTTCTCAGACCAGCAGCCTGTCTACAGTGCTTTACACTGCAACAGTATTTAGCTATGGTAGCCCTAGAAAAAACATTAAGAATCTTTTCGAAACAGAATATGGCTAAAATTCTCTTTACCTTCTTTCAGCTGTGGAAGAAAAACTCCCATTTTCACATCTTTAGTTTTGCTTTGTAAATTACCTGGATGATTCACACACAAATTGGAAGAAAATATCGAGAGAACAATTTCTTCCTTTATCTCCAAACAACCACAGTATGCTCTCCAATACACAACAGAAAGCAGAAAAAAATAAGTTTACCAATAAAAAATCAGTGCAAACCAGGAGGGCCTGAGCTTGATTTCACAAAATTAGTTTTACATGAGTAAAATCTTGTCTTAGCGCATTGAATACACATATTGATCAGCAGCATATAGAGCATAATCTTTCCTAAGATTTTTCCTCTCACTTCACAACCTATTTCAAGATTCAGGATGGGCTTTTCAAGGTGCAGAAGCAACTCTTCCTCTTAATACCAAATCATCCTTAGCCTCACAACATTTCTCCAAATTGTTAAATATTTTTTAAAGGATGGAGAAATAAGAATATCAAACAAATATACAGGAAGTCTCTGTTTAGTGATAGATTCTGTGTATTTTGAATCTGCAAGATAAACAAAGCATACACAAATATACTTAAACTATGTGGCATCTTATGTCTTCATAAAGACAGCCTGTCTTTTCTCCTAGATAAATTAGGAGGAAGAAAAACACCCAGATTGTAATAATTATAGCTGGAGGAAAATTCAATTTGTACTACCGTGAACATACTAAGCTTGAAGTGTCTACACTGTTTTTGACATTTTGGGAAGGAAAATAATTCAGACATGAATAAAACATCTCCATAATACATGGATGCACAATATAAAGTAACTCACTGTTAAAAGCAGTTGATTCGTCTAAGATTATTGACTGGAAAAAAAAAAAAATTAATAGAAACAAAAGCAAAGACCTAACAAGTGAAAAGAATCACAATAATAATCAACTCTACAGTTTGCCCACTGAAAAAGACTTTCTTTCAAAGCTGACCATACAGACTACCAGAACAGGCTCCCCGGGGGTGAAAATAAAATTAAGAGTAATTGACTAAACCAATTTTGTTTGTATTTCCCAAGCTATGAAGCAACTTAATAGTCAAAAACCACCCTACAAACATATTTAATTAGTATACATATGCATTTATATGTAACATGTAATTTATATTACAAGAACACACAAACAGAGATAGAAACCTAGATTTGGAAAGATAACTGCAAATAAAGTATGTAAAATAATGCTTGTCTCCCCCAACACAAATAGACTCAACATTCGTGCATTCTACTTAGTAAAAGTCTGCTTTGATTGTAGTTCTAGAACTTCTGCTTCCAAGTAGTTCCCTGCCACTTTTCACATATTCCACAGCTACTGTTCTCACAGGTGTTGGCCCTTTTCTTTCCTTTCTCATCATCTTTCACAAGCCTTCCAGATCCTGAGGTGATGCTCTTCCATTATTCTGCTGATGTGTGTACAGGAGTTATGCCCCAGCCCTTGGGTAAATGAGCTGCAACACATTGACTTCTGCTAGCAGCCACTGCTCCTGATGAAGGTCACGCACCTGGGAGGGATGTCCTTATGATTTAATCCACCATATGCTGATCTCTGCACAGAAATTCTCCTCACACATTTCAGTACCAGCTCCTCCTGAAGGTGGAGAAGATGTCAAGTAGGGTGGCCTACCTTGGCCAATTTAGGAAAGGAATAAATTCAGGCCAGGATAAATTGCAAAAAGACATTGTGAAAAATGTGCAGAATAAGTGCTACACTAATGAGCTGTATTTTGGATAAACGTGGATGAAGGCAGTAGTCAGCTTAATCACATTTAGTATAGAAGTTAGCAGGTAGGCTAGAAAGGTAGTTTTGTTTGCTTTTTAACTTGTTGTGGTGGCTTTTTACCCAGCGCAGGCAGTGTGTACCAAGAAAACATGGCACTCCAAATTGAACAGAGACCTTTTTCTGAGTGTCATCTAAAAGGCAAAAGCAGCAAATATGGTCCATAAATTACATTCGATGGTACACAGGTGCTTATGAAACACCATAAATACATTTATAGAACTGTGACCACTTACCTGTTCCAAAACACTGTTATGAACCAAGGCAGAGATAGCAGCCTAGAATGCATAAAACGTGATTCAACATTCTGCACCAGTCTCTAGGAGACTTATGTAGCATAAGTAAATTCTGAAAATACTTTTTTATAAAATACAGTTTTTCTCACTCCAGATTTTTTCCTTTGCATTTTGATGGGGGACAGAGCCAGTGTTAAGCAATAAATGATCTCTTATGTCTTCTGATTTCTGCACATACAAAAACTCACCTCTCATATTTTTGTTATACAAAATGCAGTGGCTTTGAAGCAGCTATTTTATTTTTATTGAAGTCTGGCCATGATTTCCCTGTGCATTTTCTCGAGCCAGGATTCAGTATTTGGTTGATGTACCAGAGCTAGGCTGACAGCACATGAAAAGGATACATGATAATCATTCGATTTAAGGTAGACTACAACTATGTCATCAATGAATTAGGGTTACTATTATAAGTAAGTGCCATCTTAAAACAGTCAAGGAAACCAATTTCTCTCTCTTCAGTTAGGAACCATGGTGAGTAAATCAGGAGATTCAGGTTCATAGGAATTTTGTACAGTCCAATCAAGTTCAGATACTTGAATATTTGCCAAATCAATCCAAATGTAATTTCTCCTGTTCCTTCATAAATGTTACCTGCCTCCCAGCTGGGCTTTCTGTGTATGTTCTTAAAGTTGTTAGACACACGAGCCCTGTGTTTTTATAAACAATTTTGTACTGAGATTGTTTCTTAATGGATATTGGGTGTCTATTCACCAATACGTGAATATTGAGATCTGTCCTTATCATAAAAATGCTTTAGTAAATCACTGCAAATCCCACCAGTGGGCTCAGCTGTAACACAGTTGCTGCACCTAGTGGTTTTGTTTAATTCGGTATGAAAGATGGTTTCCACAAGAGAGAATCTCAATTAAACAAGAATGTAATACTGAGGGGGCATCCTCAATTGCATCATCTTAGTAATTAATGAAAACATTGAGTTGCATTTCACTCAGGACAGCCTGAAGCATCCTACCTTGTTTACTCATCCATTCTGTCCCAATAGTACTGAAATTAATTTTTTAAGAAAAGGAATTTCTGTGTTATAGTACCTGTTGTGCTTGGCATTTTTCTGCCTCACCTTGCAACAGCCATCAGTTCATTACTGTATTTGTGACATCAGCTGCTGCTGCTGTTGGCACCCATTTAGCAGCACAACTGCAGTAGTCACAGCAGATATGCTGGGTGCAAGTGCCATGTGCAGGGGTGTGATGGGCACAGTTGTCACATGCTGGGCACATGATTGCCATGTGATGGGTACATGATTGATATGTGATAGGCATGTGATTGGTGTCTGTTCATCACACAATGGGCACCAGATGAGCACATGACTGTCACATTATTGCCACGTAAAGAGCTAAAGAGCTCCTGCTCTTTAGCTGGCCCTGCTTTTTGCTCTGCTGCTGCTTGAGATGACCTAGCACATTTTCTAACAGTTCCTTGTTATTCCAGCTTCTACTTAGATGTTCTGCAGTTCTGCAAAAAGGAGATGCTTGAGTATGTTTTATTTTGTCTCTAAACCATGGGAGAGGTCTGTCTCAGTTTTAACCACCATAATGGCAGCCAGAACCACAGTCTGTGACTGCTTTAGAGTTGAAAGCAGATTTCCAAGCCAATCTGTTCCCTTTTATGAGTCTGTGACTTCAGTAACCTCACTTCAGAAACCATTGCTCCAGGACGACCTCCATCCTGGCACACTTAGGTGAAACTATTTATTTCCAAATTTTTATTGCACTTCTACAGATTATGTCAGAAGAGAACTACTTGGAATAGAACTCCAGGCAGTATGGTCTACAAAAAGCTGGTGCAAAGCTCCGACTTGGGGAAGAAGACTGGTGCCCCAGTGATCAACTTTAGCAAGAGGGTGCGAGTGGTCGGCATTTTATTCACTGAAAGGGTGGCCAGGCACTGGAACAGGCAGCCCAGGGAAGTGGTGGAATCACCATCACTGAAAGCATTTAAAGGACAAGCAGATGTGGCACTTAGGGACATGTTTTAGAGGTGGACTTGGTAATGCTGGGTTAATGGTTGGATTTGATGATGTTAGAGGTCTTTTCCCTCCATGACTCTGTGTTTCTATGACTTTGAAGCAGAGGCTTTATCTTCTCATGTCTCTGCTGTGTCCTGCTTAACCTGCCCTTGGTGTCACTTGGGGCCTCTTGGTGACACGCTCTGGGTAAGAAACACCGTGCAAAAATGCAAACACCAACAGCAGGGAGGCTGCAGCAATGGTTTGTGTGTGCATCAGTGTTCTTGGCAATCTGTTTCTGGAATAAGGTATTACCAACTCTTTGTCTATTTAGAAATGATCAGTTTGACAAATGGTGGCTATAAAATGAAACTCTTAAATTGCTGACCTTAGGAAGCCCAAACAGTAGATAGCTTTAGTAACTATCAAGACCGAAGACACCTTAAAACAGACACAAATCATGTTTGCCATCACAAAGATTATCAATCAGGAAGTGAAATAGAAATATTTTTTTTCTCTTAAAATTCAATACATAAAGAGAATTTGCAGCTTTACTTATGGAAATAAAAAAGGAAATTATTACATCACCAGTATTTCTCTATGGATTGTCTATCAAAAGACTGCAAAGCTGGTAAAATACCTCTACTAAATTGGAACCAGATCCCAGACTAAGATTTAAGCTTTCTGTGAATGTAAAATAGACATGAACTTGTACATTTATCACAGTTCAGGAGAAACCACAACAGAGGATTTCATCTTTAGAGTAAGTTTACATTTATTGTTAAATTTGCTGGTTTGTGTATCTCCCAAAAAATTTACTACAGCTGGTTGATCTTATTAAACCATGACTTTATCTAGCTGCTGTGGTCCAGGTGTTCAGCTCACAAACAGAAAATGCTCAGAAGTTGACTTTGTCCACCTTTCTTTATTATACCCACAAGGGAAAAATTATTCCTTAGGTTTAATAAAAATGCTGTGGTTCAGTTTGAGGACAATATTTAACAATGTCTACTCTGACACTGTCTCCCTAAATTTCCTAAGGGATTCCAAATGTATGCTATTAGTTATGAAGATGACATAAATGGAAGAGATTATATATAATAAGCTGGCAGCAAAATAAGACCTCAGTGAACAGCTGAGTGATTGCACTTTGTAACTCAGATGGAGATGAAAAACTGTATAGTAATAAACATTTTAAATGGCAGGGAAATGTGATCCTGTACTATTCAATTTTAAAACAAAATGTTCTGGTTCTTGTTAAGGCCCACAGCAACCTTTTTTGCTTGCTCTTCAATGAGGAAAGATGGCAGGAATCAATACAAAAATCATCTATCATTTACTTCAGTCACTCTTCAGTGTACGTGCCAGGCACCCATGGATCCACAACTAATTTGAAATTTCCATGTCTACAGGTGACCTGAAAATTTTGTTTATCATGACAAGCTACAGATTAATATTAACCAATGTCTAATTTCATTCTGTATTTTTTTCCTTGTATACATTCCAACACAAAACTTTGTACAAAATTACAATCTACTGAAAGGATATTATGTAAAACCTCAAGATTTAACAATTTATCCAGGGATTTATTAATTAGACATCCTGAAGTACAACAAACCCAAACGCAGTAAGGAGGCACTTTTGTGCATTTCATTGTGTCCTACTGCTGAATTCCAGATTTACTGCACACAGAAAAGTCAGGTGCCACCAGAATATAACACGCAAATTTTTTAGCATTTCAGTCCCTTCCTGCAAAAGACTTTGCCCTCAAGAAACAGCTACAGTGATCACATCCTTCTCTTTAGTGGGGAAAAACCTGAGTGGGGAAAATAAAAGGTATTGCACGCTAGTGAGGGCACGCACTGAGGCATGGGTCTCTCTAAGTGCCATGTTACATGAACAAGGCCAGTCATTCATAGGAGGAGAATTGGGGATAGATCCAAATAATTTGGACAGAAGCCATTCTCCGACAATGGACCACTGTAATATGACGATAAATATACATATAGCATAAAGAGGAGCCATGGGTGCTTTGGAAGAAATTATTTTTTCTTGTGCAGAAAACAAATTTATGAATTTCCAATGAGGAAGTCAAATTTTTCAAAGGTGTAGTTGTTCCTATTCTAAAGGTTGTCACTAAGTTCATGGCCAAATATTAAGTCTTTGAGCATATAAAAAAGGCAGTGGATCTGAAAGCTAGACAAGAAATTGTTGTGTGTTCTGATCAGCCTTGCAACATCTCAAAAAAAGACTTTCAAGGATATGGCACTAAGCTCCCCAGTCTCTGGTACATTCATAAGCATTCAAGCTTTCCCATTCAAATATGCAGAGCTTCTGGATATTAGTTGCCTTGCCTTTTCCTTGTCTCCTGTGGCCAACAATCAATAGTGAACCACTTTATCGTGGTGGATGCGTTAAGTCCTGATCTGTGAAACTCTTTCATCCCTTAAGTCCTTATGTAGTCTAAAGATTTTACTAATTTGGAGCTATTCCAAAGAAAGCTGCAGGAAACACATGGTTACTTGCTTGTGAGTCAACATGTGCACCCTCTCTGCAATCCATCCTCAAAGGCAAACAGAAGTAATAGTCCCTCACCTACTACCAAACACACAGGCATCAAAACTTTTCGAAACAATGTTTACAACATGGTCATTGTTGTCATCTGGAAGGAATGGACAGAGGCACCTGAAGTTACTTGTAATTAGGCCAAGCCTTTTGGAGAGGAGTAACGAGCTCCTGAATAATTGTTGGAATAAAACTGTTCCTGAAGAGCTAGAGCTGGGAGGCCAGGGACATACCCTAAAAAATTGTGAGAGCAAATCAAAATCCGTCTCCCGGATAACTCAAGATTGCTTAAAACATGGGAACTACTGCTATTGACTTTAATTGGTGCAGTGTTTGTGCATTTTGTTTTTGTTAGTCTGCTCATAGAAGGTGACCAATGCCAGTCATTATCCTCAGGTGACTGGGGGAGACTTTGTCAGTCACTTTCACAGACCTCTGGAGGGCTGAGATGGCTCTGCCTTTGAAAAAGTTGTAACTGGGATACTCTTCTTAGAAGCAAAAGCTTCTGCAGAACTCAAAATGGAAGATGGAGAATGACTATGTTTTTTCTGTTTGCTGTTGCCAGTATTATATAAAGACTGAGGGTTATTTTTTTCCATTTAACAATAATCTCTGATATTATAGAAGTCACTGATTTTACTTCTAATATTATTATATCTTCAATATAATTTGCTGTAAGAACTAAACAACATATTATTGAATATTTTTTAAGTGTTTAATGAGCTCAGTTTATGATGAAGCCCTGTAGATTTATCTGAATAAATTAGGGATGTTTCAAGACTCAGTCTCTCCAGGTCTGTGATAATTTAGCATCTGCTGTTTTCATATGATGCTCTGGAGTGCCAGCCTATGTACCTAAAAATATACTTATGGTTTCATGTACTCCAGATCAAGAAAATTGCCATGTTTATTTCAGTCACGTATAGACACAAAATATCTGTAAGGGTTTCTGAATCAGGTAAAGTTATCACAATCTTTCCAATTTAAAAAAATGAAAATTTCTTTCTGTTTCCAAAACCTGAAGAAAAACGGAGGCTGCACATCAAACTAAATAGGCAAAATTCCATGTATGCATCAAGATGAGTATTTTTGTTAGAAAAAAAACAATTACCATGAAAAACTGAGAATGATAAATTCCTTCTATTTTCTGCATACAGTCCAGAGAGAAGATTTATAAAACAACCATTAGTGCAGCTTTTCATGAGAGCACTATGTAGGAATCAATATGCCAGCACAAGCCCAATGCCTTTATACAAAGCAGCAGGACTGCCTGTGATGGCATAGTCCTTCCCAGCAGGGAAGAGATCAGAGCTGGGACCTGGCTGTTGTCGGTGGATATGGCTGTCTCAGCCATCTGCAGGATAGCAGGGGCTCTGCAAGCACCTGCCACATTATATCAGGAATGTCTCAGATCTGGAAATCTCTGAGTTTGATACCCACTGCTTTCAGGTGTCTAGACCATAGGCCAAAGCAGGCATGTCTGCTTCCTGCAGCTGTTCTTCTCTATCTGAGCATGCTGGAATTCTCAAGCTGTACAAAACAGCAGGTCTTCTTGTTGAGGGATAGCTATCTTATTAATTTACTATAAGCAGGGTAAGGTTTCTTGGTAAAATAATAGGAGCACATTATAGGAGACCTGGAGATCTAGTTAAACAAAAAAAGTTATGGTTTGTTTATTTATTTTTTTTTACATTGAAAGAAAAGCATTTCACCATTTTCATTTTAAAAAGTAAGATAAAAGAAATTTCTTCTCAAACTTAGAGAAAATCACAATACTAGACATCACTGTGTAATTGTTAGTCACTGTAATACCTGGAGATACTATAACTGTGTCACAGTAGGATTTACCAGCATATACCTACTGTATCATCAGTTTGAAAGCTCAAAACCTGTGTACACATAAATTATTCTAATAACTGGCAAGTTGACAAGGAACATCTGCTCTAGCTGGTGAGCCCACTAATGTGATCCACCTGTCACTGTCTGGGTCATATAACTGTAATTCTGAACTGCTGTAATATTTTTGGCACTTATACAAAGCTCCAAGTTACACTAAGAGATTGAACTGAGATCCAAGATTAATATACTTTTTTTGAAAAAAATGCAATATACATATTTACAGTACTCATTAAGGCCAATGGAAAAATACCATGGAAATTCATTTCAGCATGATTTTGCAGCCCTTATTTTTTAGTTAGAAGCATTTCAGAGGACATTCCACTGCATTTGCCATAAATAATAAGAAAAGTGTGGGGAGATAGTCATCATGAAGTATTGATTCAGAGATTGTTTTAGAGCACTAGTTTTCACATCATTTCTTCTTACGTGTCTGTCTGTTTATTTCCCCCTCACTTTGTCCATACCAGCCAACCTAAAAACTCACAAAAACAAAATGCTTTCAGAATGTCAAGACTCAGAACTTAATCTGAATTTTTATATGAAATATTCAGATAAACCAGAAATAACCTGGCTAAGGTTTCACTACTTTTAGCAAAGCATATAGTCATTAAGAAGGTAGGCGCTGACCCACCTTAAGCCTCTAAAATCAGAACATGGTTTATGTCATTTATGTCAAATGCACCTCAGAAAATGAAAGTTCTCTTGCACAAATGATGGTTGTTGTGCATTTAAAAGGTGAAATCTCTGAAAACATTTCTACATATACATGTACATATACGGATTACTGTTGTGTCTGAGGAGATGAATAACAAATCAGCATAAACCTATTAACATACTGAAGCTGAGTCTTTGGCCTGAAAACTGGAACATCTCAGCTCCTAATTTAGTTGGATAATGATTATTTATCATCAACCTTTAAATGATGTTCAACATTCAAAGGGCTTTGTTTCCCTCTTATATGTATATAGTTTATGTAAAAGACAATACATTA
The DNA here is from genome assembly GCF_009650955.1 of Corvus moneduloides. NCBI lineage: Eukaryota > Metazoa > Chordata > Aves > Passeriformes > Corvidae > Corvus > Corvus moneduloides. The sequence continues at coordinate 92,713,106 of NC_045476.1, read as the reverse complement.
TCAATAGTACAACTTCACCTGGTATAACCACCGGATGTGATACTAAATTCACCAAAGAAATGCACAAGCATAATCCAGAGAAAATTATTCTGAGGGTTTTACTATACGATGTTGTAAGTTATCCACAGAATGTATGTCAAATAACTTCCTACCTAGATTTTAAGGTTACATGTTAAATTCTTGGTCTATGTAGAAGTTAAAGCAAGGCAGACACAGACCCAAAATTGTTTCTTCTTCTTGTGTCCTTTTTAATTCAAAGACAAAACTCAGTATCTCACAAGTTTCTCAATCTTGCAAATTTCCAGCTGAGCAGACATTCATTTTATCCACTGATAAAAAAATATCTGTGATCTGATAAATAAAAAATTATCAAAGATTTTTTTGGAGACAAGTTAAGAAACAAACTAAGCTACCCCAGCTTAAGTGAAAGGCGAATTAAGCTGCTCTTTACTGTCATAACTCTGGAGCTCAGTGGGAGCAATAGAAGGGGTTATAAAGAAAACACTAAAAAGCATAGTAAGTAGGAGAAAGTTGGTGACTCTAATTGGGGTCCAAGAAATTTCAATTTAATACTTCTAAAAATTAAACTTGGAGCAGGTGGTATTGGATGAAGTAGTACCTAAACATCTCTTACTGAATCTCAGTGGTAACCTCATAGAAAACTGGGCTTGTTTCACTGCCAGGCAAGTGCCCAAACTCCAAGATATTGACTACTCATTGGTGACAAATTCCTCTCTCCCTGTCCCACTCCTTTAGGACACCATAAAAATAAATTCTTCAAAGGGCTTTGGGGGTTCATCTACACTATGGGTTTCGTCTGGATCAGAGATGAATGTCCCAGCTCTCCCTTCTTACTTGATTTACATGTTGAAATGATCTCAAGGCAACTGGACCAGATTGCTTTCATATGAAACTAACCCCTAGAAGTTGCTTGCCAACTGCTAGTGGATGTTTAGTTCATACAACAAAATTAAAGCTACTGGGAAGTAAAAAAAATCCCTAAAATACCTACAGTACGCATTATCAGCTTCTCAGCACCACTGCTTTGTTCTAGAGCTCTGTTTCTACTGATCTGATCTACTTTGTCAGTATAACCAGAGCTTCAAAGTGTTAAAATTTTATCTGGAGTTCGTTCAGTGCTGGATAGCATTTTGGATTATCAAAGCTTCCAAGCATTTTTCCTTTTATGCACATCCCTGAAATTTCTTTCTCATGCAACCCTTTTTGTGTACCTTAGCAATAATCTGACAACTGGTGGGTATTTCTTAACACTCCAATGTCTTTCATTAGTGTTCATGAAAAATCATTAGTTTTTAATCCTTTTAACTACAAGCTCTTTGTTAACATTGAAATGTTAGCAAGATAATAGTTATTTTAATTAAAAATTAATCACACATATATTTTTAAAAAGGTAAAATCAAACACAAGCTAAAGGTAATGGCCAAAACAAATTTCTCCCATTTTTTTTTCTGTATTTTTATATGAGAGAGAAATTTGGAGGATCAAACCAGTTGAGGTATTCCCACATATATATATGAAAATTGGTCTGGAAGGAACATACAGACATCACATTCTCTATGCTTAAACTCTACTATCGAATTATTCTTTGGGTCTGAGTAAAATCAACTCGAACAAATAAAATGAGTTGTGCCCAAGTCATTTTTGTTGAGGTCCTTAGGGTGCCTGAATCATCACTCTTCGGTAATCAGAGGTGTACAATTTTTGGCATTGATTATATAACACAGAAGCACTTACTGATCCTTCAATGCAGCTTTCTTGTTTTGAGCCAGTCATGCTTTTTTTTTTTTAACTTGAAGTGTAGGGTGAGGGTCATAGACCTCAAATTTTTTACATTCAGACGTCAGATATCCTAATGCAATTGAGATAGGTGCTTTGCAAAAGAAAGGCATTCCAGAATTATAATCTAGAATCTTTTATCAGATTCAGTGGGAGAAACCTATGACCTGGCCTATGGATTTCTGCATTATACAAATAAGGTTTCTGGAGGAGAGAGCTTTCTTAGTGCTCTGAAGGACTTGAGTTCTCTAGAATTTTAAATTAATTTCTTAGTGCCATACCTGTGCTCTTTGTTTAAGAAGTTTTAATTTTTCGTAACAGTTGTAGATGAAATTCTCTTACTATAAGATTTGACTGCATGATGCAGCAGGATTGAGGACTTAAACTGACACTGCACATTAGATATTGCCACAGAATATTTACCTAAATGGGATTTCTGGGTATCACCTTCATTGTTTTGACAGGTTAGTGATTAATGAACATTGTTTCGCAACTTTTTGAAAGCATATGGTGCTGCACAGTGATATGTGCTGTGACTGATACTCTGCAGATATTTTCAAAAGTAAAGGAAGCTTCTTGTTGGAACTAAATGCTGCAATGAATAAACAGAAATGTTGTAGCTGAATTGAAAATTATCAGTTAGTTCCATAAGATCAAATAGAATAAATGCTTGTAATATTAGGAATCTAAAACCTCTATTTAAGTTGAAAAGGCTATACATAAAGTTGTTTTTGAATAGAGCAACAAATTATTATTTTTTATCTCCTTTATTGTTCTGAAGTGTTGTGTTTGCACCACGTGCATCTATTTCAAACAAGGTCTGAGCATCTACCATCACTCTATAGTTGAACTTATTTCACGACCTACAAGACCAGACTTTTACAGCATAGACAATAGCTATCACTGGCAACACTAAATTCTTAGGAGAATGAGAAAGACTGAAGGGGTAAAAACCCCTTTTGCAGGTAAAGAGGACTCCTGGGAAGTTTGAGGTGTCATGGACAGTTTGGGTACCCTATGGGGAAAACAAAAAGAGAGTCTGAGAAGAAACACATAATCTTTCTTAATCTCAAGAAGATGCTTAGCATGCAGTTTTTCTATCAGGTAGCTTATTAAAGTTGAAAGGAAACACCAGACAAAATTTCTTTCAAGAATATTTTCTGGACTTAATTTTGGTAACTAAACTTCTGTTTAATAATGCCCAGGGAAAGACTTTTGCCATACTGTATGATACTTGTGTTCTCAGTTACGAATGGAAAAACAAAGAGGATGTCAAAATAATTACTTGTGCACAACATGGTAGCTACAAGGAGAAATCCCCACTTTCATTCACACTAGGACAAAATGCAGATGCTCTAAGTATCTGTTACTGATTTCTTTCATGCCACAGTGATTCTCTTCTTGTTTAGCAAGAATGTCTAAATTATTATATAAAGATAGAAGGCAATAAAAACCTGCAGTTCACTTTGGCATAGAAGACTGGTTCCCATGAAACAATAAATTTAGAGTATGTCATACAATAGACCATGCCACTGTTTCTTCTGCAAAAGTTGGATCATATTGTACTTCATATATGGGTGATAATATAAAAAGGTACTAAATGTTGAAATTAAAAATTGAGAAAGGAAACCTAGTGATACAACATATCAAAGCTATGCAGTAAATGACTGTTGAATGACTTGTGTAATCACTCAACTTCAGAATGTTAAAATTTTTTGATGTGGTGCCTTTAATCTTCCAGATAAAAAGATGATCCTTTAAAATTCTGTCTTACCTAACAAAACCATCATTAAGTGAGAAATCTTTAAGTCACTCAGGAAAGGTACTGTAAAATACCTTAAAATATCTAAGATATTTTCCATGAAAAATATTATATAGATGTGACTTCAAAACAAATGTGACTTCAAAATAAATGACAAGACAAGTTCTCTGATTTGGGTGTTTCATATGACAAGTACACAAGACTTTTGATCACAGCACAAAAGAACTTTTATTTAAGCAATGATTGAAGATGTGCTTTCAGTATTATCTGAAACCACAGTTTTTAAATTTTTCTATATAATGATCCTTTGATATCTCAAGAGTCTTGATAAAGGAGGTAATGACTGGGAAATTGGAGATAAAGACACTGAACTTCCTGTTCAAAAAGAAATTCTCAAGAAGATGCTTTTACTCTGATTCAAAGACATCTTACAGAAAAATTGTACTACCAGCTCTGAATTTTAATAATGAATAGCCATGCTAGAAGCTACTTTTGTCCGTTTCTCTTGTTCCTGGCAACTTTACATAATGCCAAACTTTTCAGTACATCAAAGTGAATACAAAATCTTGAAATACAGTGCAGCGTCATTGCTTGACTTTAGTAATGGAAATACTTCAACTGGACATTTCTATTGAAAAAAGATAGCAGGAAAAGCAAAAATAACGTATTCAAAGATATTGCATGAACGATTACAACACTAAAGGAGTGGATCATGAGTCTTTTCTGGATTTTGCAAACTTTTTCTCCATAGAAGTCGTGAGTAAATAGCTCAGATTTTTTCATTATCTTCTGCATAGATTACAGAAAAAAAACCCCAAACCATGCAGTTTGAAAAAGAAATCCTGAAGAAAAAAAAACAAAACTAAAAAAAAAACAACCCAGCAAAATTCTCAGAAGGGATTTACACTTTAGATTTTCTAAATTTGTAAAAGAAATGTTGAAAACAACAATCCATTAAAATTCCATTTGTTTAGGTTCTTTCTGGAACTAATGAAAAAAAAGGAAGAAAAAGAAAGAAAAATATCTGTGTGGACTCTTATGGCTGTGGGTTTGTTGATGCATAAGCTTAGCATTAATCCTATGGTAATTTTATCTGCCTACCTGAGTGTCTGCCTTATAGCCCTATTGCACTTTCAGGATTCGGTTTTACGTGGGTCCAAGGCTTTGGAGATGAGCTGGGGGAGGAGTTTAATGGATGTCCTAATCAGCTACTGCGATTGCTAAAGGCTTCATATGTACTCAGATCTCCCAGGCTCAAGACGTTCACAGTGCATTTAATGCCTTTGTACTCTTTCATAGCACAGTTCCCATAACAATGCAGCATGTGCTTGGTGGCAAAGTCCCTTCAGTAGCATGGAACGGACCTAGGAAGAAACAAAGCCCTTTCTTTTCAGTCGTGAAAAATAGTTGAGCTACTGCAGCAGGGTTACACAATCTACTTGCAGAGAGGAAAAAAATGGGCAGATACAGATTGTCTGAAACAATTACCCTGAAATTACATTACAGTCCAGGGAACATACTACAGGACAGGGAAGTAACTGGCAACTGCTATGCAAACATAGCAAAATTGTAGGAAAGGGAAAGGGAAAAGGAAAGGGAAAGGGAAAGGGAAAGGGAAAGGCAAAGGGAAAGGGAAAGGGAAAAGGAAAGGGAAAGGGAAAACTTTGGCCATTTTTTGAGTGCTGAATTAATACTTTATAACCCAGAACAGAGTTAAACTAACACAGTTTGAAAACATTTTGAAATGTTCTGAAAATATTTGAAATGTTAACTGTTTAATGTTAAACACTTAGCATCTTCTAGCAAAATCTGGCTGAGCATGGAGATTGAGGACACAGACATAACTTTGAACAAATATTTTCAGCACACATTGTGGAAGTGATAGTACTCATGATTTTAAATTCATGATGCTTGCACAGATGCCTCTTTGAATCCTGCAAAAGTATCATGGCACATAAAAATTATCTCTAGTGTTTGCGGAAACTGTGTTTTTATGTCTGATTGAGTGTTCAGTAACTGCAAAACTAACTATATCAGTGTTATAATTTTAATTTCCATTCAGTCCCCTTATAAACTACTTCTAAAGTCTGACTATGTGCATTGCTTTGTCAGGAAAAGTATCTCTACTTCAGCATTTTAACTATAATTAATGATGACATTCACCTTGATTGTTGCCAAGTTTATATTCCCTAAGAGATGGAACAAAACACACAACGTGTGAATTATTTATACTTCCATATGGAGGCTTATTGTTAATACTTTCTCAGTAATTCTTAAGCTTTGGATCTTAATGAGGAAATGTAGATCACTGGTGCATTTAGCTCAGAATATAAACAGAAGCATGTATCCAAAGAGATGAAAATGCTCTGATACTTCAAAAATGAACTATAAAGAAGCCTTTCTTCCTGTACAAATTGCTGTGACAGCTTTCAGAACACATCTACACATGAACCTAGATACTCTTCTCTGCTATGTAATCTTCCTTTGCACAATTGACACACTGTCAATACTTTGACAAGGAACTTCCGTAAGTTTTAGAAAAATAAAATCTCTGTTGTCTTGTGGTATCCCTCAAATTCCAGACTCAAAATCATAGATCACAATCTATGATCTATATCAGGTTGAATGAATGATAGGATATAACTCTTTACCTTCTAAGTTATAGCCCTACAAAATAAGTCCATTTTCTTGGCATTTTTGATCTGACCTTTTACAGAACTTTGTACCCTCAGGCACACAATGTCATTCTTGGGACTGTCCTGTGCAGGACAAGGACCACAGATCTTCAGTGGTCCCCCTGAGTGCCTTCCAAGCTAGGATATTCTACGATTCTACGATCCTTCCACTACTTTCCGTAGCAGAGGTTATAATTCTTTTCCCCTTCTATGTTTTCTTTTTTTCTTAAGTTTATTTTGTGCCTTTTGTATCCTTTTTGCACCTTGAATAATTCTCCTCAGCACAAAATGAAGATCCTCTTTTGATAATTGCAGATAGTGCTCCAGTTTTTCTTGCTCCTTATTAATAGACTGTCATAAATCAAACTCTGTAATCTATAAATTTGTGTTGGGCAAGCGCATCACTTTGCATGCAGTATTGTCTGTGTGATCTCATCCATTGCACTAAGCAGTATAAAGTAGTGATTTATTGGAATAGGGAAACCAAGTAAATTCCCTGTCTGGACTAATGTAATCGTTCCCTTCTTCTGAAGGTTCAATGATTTCATGGTTAGTAGTTCTATCTCTTTTCCCTACAAATGCATGCAGATATCTAAAAACCCAGCAATCTTATACAGTATATATTTAACGTAATGAAAACATTTTCTTCACTCCATATTACCAAAACTTCATTTCCTGAATCAGTCAGGAAATATCCATGTCCTACATACATGTGCATGCCTTCCTGTCTGCGTACCTGGAAGAGTGAATCCATACATGTGAGAAAAAAAAACTATAATCCATAGACAAAGTAAACTTTATTCAAGTCATGTAATTCAGAGTAGCTAAAGACAAAACATATTGTACTGAAAAAAGCCCGATAGGCAGCTTTGTCTGTTGTGGTTTAGTCCAAAATACTCATTACTGTTTACCTTCTGTGAGATAAGAATTAGGAGAAACGCAAAGCAGGCGCCAAACTTGAAAGAATATAAAGAAGTTTATTAACAGACCTAAAAGAAGAGAAAAAAAAAAAAAAATCATAAATCATACCATACCTTCAGAACACTTCTCCTCCCCCCCCCCTTCTCCCTTCTCCCAGTGACAATGTAAAAAGACAACCCTTGAGATGTTCAGTCTATTTACCACTTCCAAATAACCTTGTTCAGTCCATTTAGGAAGAGGAGTCTCTGTTGTCCATGCTATGAAAACATTACCACAGCAAGACAGCTGCCCAGGTTGGTTCTCTGCTCACATGTGAGTCCCTTCCCACGACTTGCAGCTTTTCCCACAACTGCTTTCGAGGGTCCACTCATTAAGGTTTTTGGGTAAAATTTTAAGGTTGAGCCATTCAGAAACAAAAGTTCTCTTCACCCATCTCTGGGAGCATTTCATCTCTAAGAACAGAGGCTCTTCTCCTTCCCTAGGAGCAAAGGGTCTTCCTCATCTTCATCTTTAGGACTATCTCTGGGAGCATCTCTAGGAACTGAGGTTTTCTCCTTTTCCATTTGGAGCAAGAGTCCTCATCGCTTCCATCTCTCCCTGTTCAAACTTCTCATGAAATTGCAGCTGCGTCAGCATCTGCTTATCTCAGCGCAGGTGCTTTTGCTAACAAGTACAAGTTGAACGCTCCACCCCCCACACCTTCATGAAGTTACAATGGGTACTCTGATAGATCATAGCTTTACAACAGAATTTCAGCTTTAAGCATCTCCTCTTTCTTCTCCCTCAGGTTTTCAGCTCTTCACAGCACTAAAAGAGTTAATCTCACCTAGGCCTTGCAGCTGGAATGAAGCTTATCGCTGTTGCTCACATGATCTCTGCTGGACAGCGGTGCAGCTTCAGTTGAATCTTGGCTGCACTGGAGAGGGGGAGCCGCCCGTCTGCCCACAGCCGGGCTGTGGTGGGGTTCTGCAGGTGGAACAGGGCCCATCGGCTCAAGGATGGCCGAGGCCAGGCCCGGCCTGGCCCAAGCAGGGCCTGGGCCGTGCCCGCTGGCCCCCGCACGGGGCCCGCAGCCACCTGTCCCAGCACAGAAAAGAGAGAGCTGTGTGTGAGGGGGTTAGTCTATTCTTAAGTGTGGATCACAGAGGCGGTCACAATTTTAAGTGGCTCAAAGAACTGTCCATATTCAAACTGGCCAGCTGATAAGTTCTGCCAGGTCAGGTCACAGAGGAAGCTGTAAGCACCCCTTTGCAAGAACACCACTTCTAGGACTATGCTTGCTAACCCATGACATCTGTTTTAGGAGAAAATTAGGAGACAAATGTTATGCACATTAAGAACAATCTAAACACAGCACCATGTGCTTTATATGTCTTGATTGATGTCTGCAGTCATACAACTTGCACCTCCACATAAAATAAATAAGTGTTGGCAAATTGTGTGCTGCAAAATCTGTTAAGTAAATTGAACAAAGAACACAAAAATACATTAATTTCTGAAGATATTATTCCAGTACAGTCCCTAACTTCCTAAAAACACAGGAAGATTCAGTAAGAGACTATTAAGAGAGTATTTCTGTACACATTATCTGGCCTCAGAAATTATTTTCTCTTTAACTTGGCTGGAAGTAGCTTCATATAACCCAAGCTGGCTTTTGTACCAGGTATTTATTCCATGTAAATATTTTTCATTTACAACAATAAAAAGTGCAAAACAATAAATTGTTTCAGATAATAATTAAAATACACATGTAACAACATTTGTTATTTCAATTTTGCATTCCATTGAATATTCTGCTTATACATTAGAAAATATTACACAGTGGGACACTGTAATTGCTTAGCTTTATGAATTTCAAATATTCTTATTATTAAAAGTATGGTCTTTTATATATGTAAAGTTAGTAATAGTTGTTTCCTATACAAAGATTTAGGAAAACAAGTGAGCAAATGACAAGCGACTTGAAATTAATTTCTTGACAATCTTAGTTTTCTCCTTGTAAATCCATATCTGTTGGACATGTGCACGGGGAAAAGCAGAACTTAGACTTAACTAGTCAAATTCTGCTACACATTGCTCTGCTCTGAGAGTCAGTCACTCCCTGAAGTAAATTCATAATGTAAACTCTTAGCTGAGTACTGTTAAAATTTAATCAGATCATTATAATTTTGAACTTTAATGCTCTCATCAAATGAATGCACTTCTGAAAACACATCAGGTATGGTCTAGAATCTCTATTTAGCTTCAGTTTACAAACTCCAAATGCACCTTTTGAACTATTGCAGTTTGGATTGACTAATGACGCAGACTCTTTCCCTATAAATCTGTACTGAAGTTGGGCAACCAATGGAAACAACAAGGAAGCAATTCTTCAGTTTCCTGGCAGCACATTAACTTTACCATATGAAACGGTTACTGACATGAATCCATCACATGTTCTTAGCAGCAAATAAGCAAATAAGAAGGCAACATCCAGCATCTTTTCAGTCTTACAGAAAGAGTGAAATCAATTTGATTAATAAGAAAACACATAGCAAACCAAAAAGTTTGACAAGGTTTAGCAGTCCCACTGTGACTTCTGTAGTGCAGCATTCGCAGGACAACAACCTTAAATCATAATTAATTCAGTTGAAAAGAAAAGGTGCATTTTAGAATGCATTTTATTTTCCTCTCTTTTATGCTTCAGCCTACCAGAAAATTGAAATCTCTATCTCTGGCAGTTCTGTGGCACACTTCCAGCTTTATCTTAATGAAGAAGGAATTATTTTTGACGAAGTTCTGTTCTCCAAGTATCCCAAAATCCTCTAGTTCATTTACATGAGGTAGAGAGGAAAAGAAAGGATGGAAGGAAGAGCAGTGAAGCATACAAATATTACTCAAAAAGGATATAGAAAAGTGTTTTATGCAAGGAAAACATGAGTGTTTTATGGTAGAAAAGTATAGCAGAAAAGTAGAAAATCACATTTCCCTAAATGTAATGCTTGAAAATTCACCAGTTTATTCTTATATAAAACTATCAAATGAATAATAAGTGAATTTCACCAGTTTTGAAAATCAAATGAGAATAAGAGGAAGCTGGAGTTATAAATTATTTCAAGTGAGAGTAAGTTTTTACAAACTGGCAACTGGTATTATATCCTGTCACAAAGCATTTTTTATTTCCTAAAAAAACCCAAATGCAAGTCAATAGCTACTACAATGAAAAATTCTTACTGAAATTTAGACAAATCCCTAAACTGACATGAGGACTATTGGTTTCATGCAGGACATTACATAATCTTTCTAACATATTTACCAAAAGTCTTCATAGTACCATGTGTTCCTCTGATAAATTATGGAAAAAATTACTGTGATGTCTGTGTTCAAAGAACATTGCTACTGAATGAACCAAACCAAACACAGATGCCTCAAGACCAAGCAATCAGGACAACAGTTACATCACTTTATCCTTTATGTCTAAGGGCTGCTATTCCACAAATTATATATTAAATATTAACTATGTATGGGTGTCTTTAACTCCAGAAAAAGAATCTTACTGATACTATAACTAGCAATACCTCTTCATAAAGTGCTGGTAGAAAACAATATTGCTAAATCATGGTGGTTTAGCTTGAACAACAGCCAAACTCCCCCCCAAGCTGCATGCTCACTCCCTTCCCCAGTGTGGTAGGTAAAAAGTTTTCTTCTCCACAGACTGCAGGGAACTGCCTGCTCCACCATGGCCTCTTCAAAAGGCTGCAGAGGAACACCATCTCTTCCACGGAGAAACTCCTGCTCCTTTGCCTTTGATGTTTCTCTGTTGTTTCTCTCATTTTATTTCCTTCTCCTCTTGCTGCCCTTTCTTACATGCATGTGGAATTTTCTGCCCTTTCTTGCATGCATTTTCCCAGAGTTGCTCCATATGTGGCTGATGAACTCAGCTGTCTCCTGTAGTGGATCTGTTGAAGAGAGAGCCGGCACTGACTGTCTCCAGCTTTGGGCAGCTCTGGCCATCTTCCCACAGAGGCCAGCTCTGCAGGGCCTCTGCTTCCAAACCTTGTAATCCGCACCAATACACTTGGTAAAAGGCTCAAATATATTGTAAACATGGTTCTTAATCCAGCTCTTTTTAAATCTTGGCATTTGTAGATTTTATCCCACAGGAACATAATTTGATGATCCACATTTGCATAAGACTACATCTATAAAACAAAAAAAAAAAGTCCAGAATTATATAAAAGCTCATGGAAATTATATCTGGACTTTGAATTTCTCCTATTTTCACTAATATGCTAAAAATGTTACACATCCAGTGAACTAAAGAGAGGGCTTCAGTGGATCGATGCCATGTTTGTCCCTACTGGGACCCTCGTGGACCGCTTAGGCGGCACTCTGCCAGCACCTACACGTGCACACGATCTCACCTTGGCAGGTGGTCGCGAACAGCCGCTCACATACACAGTCTGTGCACGAACCAAAGAGGCGAGAGGGGCTCTCTGCATCCAATTCCAAGGTGTTTAATGGCAACACCCCGAAGGGAATAGATGTAAGAACAAACAACTCGAAAGCCCACACCCATTTTATCCCGAAAACTCCCAAAGGCGGGCAGAGCATCCAAAACCAATAGTCTGAGGGCTAGGGGGTAGAGGCAAGGTTGAATGGCATAGCAGGGGCCAATGGGAAAAGCGATGGGAGAGGGAGAGGGCCAATGGCCAGCAGAATTTAGACAAAGGGAGAACTTTCTTGCACACTGTTGTAAGGAGAGACCACTTTTAAGGCAACTTGAGGGGTGTAAAGTGGATTTAGCCACCGCAACAGTGAGCTAAGCTTAAACTTTGACAATGATTATTTCAGTGTCAAATGACCAGTGATGGATTCCCAAACCTTTTTTGCAGTTTTCTGATCTTTCGATGGAATAGAATGTCTATTTGGAAAAGAGAAGCTAGGTTATTCAGTTATTCAGATTGTTCAGGATGTGTTTATAAAGCTCATTTTCTAATTATTCAGAAATTTCAAATTCACCAGAAACATTCATACTTACCTATGATACAGTTAAAATCTCTTCCTCAGAAAAAGAAGAAATCCATAGCAATGATTCTTCTCTTCAAGGGTGACTGGTCTGTTACTATCCAAGTTCACTATAACCAGGTGACACTGATTAAAAGCAAGAGTTGTTCTGCAGGCAATTTCCGATGTACTTCTTCACAGTTTTGTCACCAGTTTAGTTTCATGATTCCCAAGTTTACAAAAAAATCCATATAAGGTACACAGAGGCATCATATGGGAAGAGGGAGGTTTGGCAAAACTAAATTTTACCTCTGTACACTTCGGAATTTTCTTTAATTCCTCTGTTTTGTTCTGATGGATTATGAGTATTCCTTGGAGTGTTTTATAATTGCTATACAGTACAGATCAAAGAATTTGTTATTTGTAACACATGAAATCACTCGTAAATGTAATTAAGCATCAACAACCTAATTTATTTTTTCTGATGTCAAATAAAACACAAACCCAAGTGATTTCAGTAAGAGTAGAAACCCCAAATCTTTTCATTGGGCTCAACTATTCATTTAATGATGTTTCATACAGCAAATTCTAGATTTCAAATCATTCATAAAATCTGATACTGCATATTCTTATTTCAGATTTATTTCTTTTGTTTAAAAAATTAAAAGAATAATCACTATTATTTCAGCCTCATAAATTCCACTTTGATTTTCATGGAGCCAAACAGAAAGGTGTCCTGTCCTAAAGCACTGTAAACATCAACATCTGGGATGCCATAACGACATCAGATTAATTTTTTATTATGTTTTATATGGTTTAAGGGAAACAAATTCTGGTTTAAAAGCAAGATTCAAGGATATTTTTATTATTCAACATTCTCCTATCAAAATAGGAGATATGCACTCAAAACTTCAAAATGTACAAAATAAAATCTACAAGCTTAAACAAACCTATACAAACAAACCATATAAAATTATCTACAAAACCATCAAGAAATCTACAAATAGAAATTTAAGAAGAAAGAGTATTACATGGTTAGTGTCCTAAAACTTTAGTGTGAATCCAGCAGGATAGTTCAAGTTATTTGTTGGCATTTTGCCATTTCTTAAGGCTGGAAAAGATGAAATTTTAATTTTCATAATAATAATTTTTTATCAATTTTATTCTCGTAAAGTGTATACTTTTGATTAAACTAAGACAATAATAATGTTACTACTTTGCAAGTACAACATTTGAATATGCCCATAATGCAGAGAAGAGTTAGAGCCATAGAGAGGTTATTAACATAAATTGCAATTATGAAACTGATTGTCATCATTTACGACTCTTTTCAAATTACTTGACAGATTGTCATGGGAAAATTAGTTATGCAAATTTATTAATGTTTATGCAAATTGTTCGACTTCAAGACTGAAGTAAGACTATGGATCCAATACCCTTCAGCATGTACTGTGAAAAGCAAAGGATACTCATTTTACTTAAACTTATTTGAATTAATCATGGTAAAAACAAAATAATCTTATTTTTAAAATTGCTTTGATTGGAAAATGTTCCTGACTCATACAAATGAAGCAATTAATCTAGCAAAGTAGACTGTCAGAGACTTCATTTTGGATGTGATCATGGACACATTTTGACTTAAGATCAGGAACTGTTCAGAATGCATAAAAATGAGGTAGTTAATGAGGGGAAATTGGAGAAGGATGTTATGCCGTACTTCTTAACTGCATTTTTTTTAAGTCTTCTGATTGCTTGTAAATTTTGATTTAAAGTGCTTTACGTAATCATGGAAATACTTTGCGGGCTTCACCCAAGCCAAGTTACTTCTACAGTTGCTTTGCAGATTTAGACAGGAAAACACATCAGAATGTTTTTGAGATTTGACCATCAGCTTTTTTGCAAACTGAAAGTTTGCTCATTAAGAAACTTTTTGCCCAAAATCATAAAGAAAAAAAGTTTAAAAAGTAAAAATATGCTGATTTGTAAACCTTCTAATTGAAATCATAAAGAAGAAAGGACAAATATGTTCAATGGGCCAATGAGTAACATCTACAGATGTTCCTGCCAGCACATGATTATGAACTTTTATTTCACTATAAAATAGAAACATGCTTGCTCTATTATAGGTTTAACTGCTACGTAATTTCAAGAAGACCATTATTCTTTCAACATCCAGAAAAATAAAAGGGTGAGTAGACCCTGTAAAACAAGATAGCAGGTTTCCTGTTCACACTGATACAGAATGAGAAGCAATGAGAATATTCCCATATTTCTGTATCCTTCCAGCAAGATAATCCACAAAGAGAATTTATGCATGTCTCCACAGAACAGCTGAAGTGTTTTTTTCTTTGCCCATTTAATTCCTCATCAAGAAGAAAGGCATTTACCCCACCTTTAACCATCCACGTGACCAAAAAAATACACCTGTTCTCCATTTGGAGCTACTTGGGTTCTCTTTTTAATCACTTAAAAGATGTACTGTTTAGCTTTATGGTTCCTCTCTGCCACTACTTGAGAATTATCTCTTGCTGTCCTCAGTAGAAACATATGACATTTCAGAGTGCTTAACCATAGTGAAAACTATCAAATTTATAATGAAATATTTAATTATTCAGAAGTACACACAGACACGCCACCAGGACAGTAATAAACAGCCAAGGGCTTTTTTTCTCGTACTAACATGTACATTGTGAACATTACCTGCTTATAACTCTGGAAGTCAAAAATATAAAAATAATAATCTGTAGAGGAACTGACTTTGCTTTTCATAATAAATTCAATTTCAAACTTTTGCCCATAGTTATTACAGGAAAAGAACATCTGAAGAGTAAAGTCAATTAGCTTTTATTTTGTCTGTCACCACTTATTATTCATTATTTTATACTTAGAAGTCTCAGCTATATTCTGAATCCTAATTTCCCTGTATCAAAAGGCTGAATATCAAAAAGGTGGGGAAAGAAGTACATCTGAGGACCTCAGATACGATAGAGGCCTGGTATTACTTAAAGTCCAAGATACTAAAATTGGTAGCAATCTATGCAGGGAAAATCATAGAAAAAGGAGTTTTAAAAAATCTTCTGGAAAATAAGATCCTAACTGAATCAACAGATCCTTGTGGAGGACTTATATGTAGACAGAAAAAAAACCCAAACAAACAACATGGTTAGCCAGAAAAAATTATGCTTTAGGAATCAGGGCACAGAAAGGTAAGAGGCACAAGAGTCAAACCTGGCAAAGGTTGTTAAAACAAATGAAGATTCCTTGGTATACAGAAAATAATTTTAAAAGTAAAATTACTATGAAGAAGGTTCTGAGTAAAGATTAAAGATAAACTTGATGTGGCTCTTAAAAAAAAATTAACTTATAAATTTTCAAAATGATGCAGCTCTTATTTGGGGACAAAGGGAAGATGAGCTTAAGGACAGTTCAACAAAACTGGAAGGAAAACGAAAACAGTTAGTGACCCCAAATTGGCTGGGACCAAGAATCTCCCCCCACACATAGTTCAGTATCTGACACATGAAATCAGTATAGAATCGAAGAGTCATTTAGGTCGGAAAAGACCCTTAAGATCATCAAGTTCAACCACAAACGTAACACAGCAAGGGTTCATACAAAGATCTTGGGTTTGTTTTTAATATCTAGTGAATAGTAGTTGTACTACATAATAAAAGAAAGTTAAAAAAACCCAAACAAGCAAACAAAAAAACCCAGAAAGCAAAACAAACCCACCATAATTCAGAAGATAATTACTTGATCCAAACATTAGAACTGTTGATATAAACCTCAACAATGTGCAAGGCATTATAACAAAAATTTATGTCAAGAGCAACTATGGATATGGAAGCTAGAACAAATGGGGTTAGACATTAAAGGTCTTAGCAAAGATAATCTGGTCACTAAAGTTCCTAAATCAGAAAAATAGAAGAAATCTCATCTAATTGCACTTCACTGCATAGTTGGTTTGTGACATGGAAAGCTAGTAGAATTGGAAAAGGCAGAAAGTAATGGATGAGAATCTACTGATAACAACCATTAACCTTCAGAGAAAATACTGTCATTGAGTGAGATTCTCAGTAAGGGTGCCATTCTAAATAATGGGACATATCAAATTCATTTTTTTCAATGCCCACTTTTAATAAAAAGATTGGAAAACACTACTTGTTTTACAAGAGACTGGCATATCACAGAGAAAAAAGACCCAACAAATCATCAAAATCAGGCTTCCTCAATCATTAGTGTAGTAATAATAAAAATGGCATGTAATTCAGGTAAAAAAACAGAGATTTACATGGATCATCAGAAGGAATGAAAGTCATATTTTTCAAGATAAGAATAAATGAAATATTTTGGCCCAGTAAAAGGAACACTGAAACAGGATATACCTACTATCTATAAATATGTCATGGTAGAGAATACCAGTGTTGGAGTGAGCAGAAATTTAGAAACATGATCAAGAAAGATTGTTTTCTGACTGCAATTTCAGACGGAGAAGTGAGAGCAAAATACCCAACTACTCTGAAATGGACCTTCCCACATCGCACTGTGGAAGAGGCTTCTATTACTGAAATATTTCCTAGTCTATGAACATACACTAAAAGGCAGGAGCCTTGAATCTAAAATTAGTTTTATTTACCCAAGCACGTAAAGCTGGAGAAACTGGAGAGATGAAAAAGTATTTTTTAATTCTTAATCCATTTACCTAGATTAGTTTTCTGCCTTTCCTTTGATCTTTGCTCTCTAGAACAGCTAGGACTCTTTGGTAGTGGCATTTTTCCTACTTGGTTAGCTCCAGAACAAATACAAGTCGCAGGAATTTTGAAGTGCCCAGAAAAGTTTCACATTTTTTTGATTGTGCAAATGTGTTGGTTTTGGGTTTTTTTTCTTTTGTTTATTATTTTCTAAAGCTAATATGTTCTTCTCTACTAGTTTGTCAAGGTTAACTCTTGCGTTTTGTCACAGACAGGCTCCTGCCCTGCCCTTTCCCGGTGTTGCTGTGTTCATAACGAGACAAAGACAAACTGCAAGCTTTGCAGAGTTGCAGTGAAACAGCTCCCCCAAATGGTATCATTTAGCACGGAGATCCCTAAGGAAACACAGTTTAAATTCATTAAAATTCCTAAATGATTTGGAAAAACTGACCTTCGTAGTATGTATAACTTTTTAATAGCTTTTTATATAACTTTTTAATATTTAATAATAACTTTTTAATTTCTGGAAATCTTACTGAAAACCCTGCTGACCATCTACTGAGGTAGATATCCAGAAGTCTACAGGTCATACTGTAGTGCTATGGGACATCTATCACAGCTGAGACTCAGAACTGAAAAGATGTTTTGGGTACTTTTTGGACCTTGGAAGACAGGCAAGATGAAAAAAATTTGTGGCTGAGAAGTGTCCATTCTTTGTTAAAGCAACGAACAACCACACAGCAGAGGTAGAAATGCCAAGTAGTACAGAGGAGGATCACAGTACAGAAAGGAGCCCGTGATATCCCAGGGAACTTGGTCTTCCAATAGTGTCAACATGACAGCAAAATCAAAAAGTATCTTGACCTGTCCATGGAATATGCTGGTTCAACAACAATTTTGTCAGCAACATGAAAGTTGGTTGCTATTATTTTTTAAAGGTACAGCATTTTTCCCTTCTAGCTCATCAGTAAGTTCCCACTTCATAATGCTGGTTTCTTAAAGGCTTATTATTTCTAAAAAAAAAAAGACATAAAACTTCTGGTAGAAATGAAAAGATATAAACAAAGGATAAGATTATCACATGTAATTCCTATAATATTTGCCATGGATTTTCAGTTCTGTCACAGGTTAGCAAGCATAGTCCCGGAAGTGAGTCTTCTGCAAAGAGGTGCTTACAGCTTCCTCTGTGACCTAACAGAACCTATCAACTGGCTAGTTTGAATATTGACAAATTTTTAAGCCACTTAGAATTTTGACCTCCTCTGTGGTCCACATTTAAGAATGGACAAACCCCAGGAAGCTCCCTCTCTTGCTTCCGGCCAGGGGACGGGCAACTGGGCTGGGCCTGTACAGGGCAGGGACACAGCCATCCTGGAGCTGATGGGCCCTGTTCCACCCGCAGCCCCCCCCACATCCCTGCTACGTGCAGACTGCGTGGCCCAGCTCCCCGCTCTCCAGTGCGGCTGAAGATTCAGCTGAAGCTGCCCGCTGCCCGGCAAAGATCATGTGACCAACAGAGATAAGCGAATTCCAGCTGCAAGGCCCGGGTGAGATTAACCCTTTTAGTGCTGTAAATTTCCTCCAGAACAGATGGAGCCTGCAGACATTAAGTAAAGAAAGAAGAGCTGAAACCCTGAGGGAGGAGAAAGAGGAGATGCTTAAAGCTGAAATTCTGTTGTAAAGCTATGGTGGTGATGGACTATGATATATCAGAGTACCCGTTGTAATTTCATGAAAGCATGGGGGGTGGAGCGTTCAACTTGTAAGCAAAAGCACCTGTGCTGTTATAAGCAAATGCTGAAGCAGCTGTAATTTGATGAGAAGTTTGAACAGGGAGAGATGGAAGCGATGAGGACTCTTGCTCCAATCGGAAGGAGAAGACCTCTGTTCCTAGAGATACTCCCAGAGATAGTCTTAGAGATGAAGATGATGAAGACCCTTGTCTCCCAGGAAAAGGGGAGGGCCTCTATTCTTAGAGATGAAGATACTCCCAGAGATGAGTGAAGAGAACTTTTGTTTTTGAACAGCTCAACCTTAAAATGGTACCCCAGTAGCTCAAGATGGGACCCTCGAAAGCACTTGTGGGAAAAGCTGCAAGTTGGGGGAAGGGACTCTCACATGCAAGCAGAGAACCAACATGGGCAGCTGTCTCGTGATACTGAAGCCATGAGAGAATTTCTTGTGGAGATGTCTCCATAGCATGAGCAAGAGAGACTTCTCTCCCTAAGTGAACTGAACAAGGTTATTATGGAAGTGGTAAACAGACTGAACATCTCAAGGGTTGTCTTTTTACAGTGGGAGAAGGGGGAAAGGTGGGGGGAGGAGAAGTGTTCTGAAGGTGTGGTATGATTTTATTTTTCTTTTTCCTTCTTTTAGGTCCGGTAATAAACTTCTTAATATTCTTTTAAGTTTTGTGCCTGCTTTGCTTTCTCCTAATTCTTATCTCACAGAAGGTAAATAGTAATGAGTATTTTGGACTAAGCCACTGCAAGTTCATAACGCTACAAATCAGACCCCCCAAAGTGTTCTGATGCAACATACAATTGCAGATTGATGGATTTATTTATTTAGATATCCTTGTATGTTTTTTATTTGCCGTCTGTTCATTGAGCTTTTAGTTGCACATTTTCCAGCTTTTGGCCACCAAAATTAATTAATGAGGGTTTCTTAGTTATTATTTTTTTATTTTTAATAATCAAACTAGTCTTTTTGTAGGGAGGAACTCCAGGGCCTGATTCTTAAAGAAGACTAGCAAGTGACCTAAGACTCATACTAAAATTCTGGCAACACTATGCCTTGATTCATTCTTTTTTTGTTGTGTTTAAACACTTAATGGCAACTCACAGCAAAAGTAGGTAAAATATTTCAGTAGAAGAGAAAGTGTAAGGATATAATCTAATATTATTAATTTATTCCTAAAAAGAATTTATTTACAAAAGTAAAAGGTGTTATTTTTAAAAATTTTAATTATTTGTTAGTAGTCAATAGGTGTGAATTTCTACTTTTAGTTTAACATTGAAAAAAAGCCAAACAGAACAACCTGCTTTTTTTGTTGTTGCAATAGCTCCTATTTACTAATTGTGCCAGCAGGTATATTTTATTTGAACATCAAAACAAGCTTTATTCACAATTACCTGTTTGGAGATATCTCTAGCTACTCTGTGTATCAAGTGGGTAATCACTGGAAAACAACAAAGAAAATTTGAAACGCACTGGATGGATATTGAAAGTCCTGTGGCCATGTTAAAATAATAATGCTAGAGAAACCTACAATAGTGAATGACCTTGGCAAAAACACAGCCAGCTTTACCCTTATTTGATATCAGTGGACTTTTAAATTATTTCATGTAAACACCTTGCAGAATCAGGTCACAGATTCATCAGATTTTTGAATGTCACTGGCTGCATTAGACATATTTGATAACATTGTGGTTCACATCCAGCAAATATACCAGCTATATAAACAGTGGCTGAAAAAATTGTCCTTTCTAAAAGACCCTAGAAATGCAAACACTGAACAGCAAATATCCACCGTGTGTCATTTCTCTTGAAACCTGGCAGCAATTTGCATTTTCAGGGAGGTTATTTTTCCCAGTAGTTCCATCCTGACCAAATGGTGGTGGCAAACAAACAATGAACCAATACCATCAGAAGGAAAGGCTGGCAATAATTTTAACTGGTTTTTTTCTCTAAGGAGTGGAGACCGAATGAGGAAATCACCAAAGCCACTGAAAACCATATTTATCAGTGTCAATGCTGAACAAAGCATTGCCTTGTGTTCCATAAGAGATATTGTTAACTCACTGGTAAGGAACACTATTAAATGCAGTACAGGCTGCTCAGCTTTAACACCTTTTTAAATATGCAATCTGCTCTCTGTGCATCAGTCATGGACAGCCAGCAGTCTTTGCTAACAAGAATAGAATCTCACTATGATGAGAATGATGACTTCAAAGGGAAACTCTTACAAATAAATACTAAAAACAAAAGGATGAAAGCATCAAGTATTTAGAAGTTAATTAAATAAATTATATTCACAAAAAGCCTATACCTTCAAGAAAAGAATTCCAGTGTAATGAATTATGACATGAGCTGCTAAGGCAAACCAATCTATTACCAATCACATGTTGTGTTTCAAGTCACTCTAAGACAACACAGTAAGTACAAGCACGCGACTAGATTATAACAAAAGTTATAATAATAAAGAGAAAGAATATTTTCTTTAGTAATTATATGAAAACTTGAGGTTTTTTTGGCTTCTTCACAGTTTTTGAACTCTTAAACCTAACGTGTTTTGAAAATCTGGTCAATATCACAGGGAAAAAAATAAAATCTGTACCTCTATAGTTGGCAACATTCAATCAGTTTTATACATAAACAAGTCCTACTTTCTCTGTTCTGTTTCTAGTATTTCAGCTGTGTCTCACTAATTCACACATCTCTCCTTCTTCATTTATACATTGCTGCATCAGTTTTAATATATAATATCTCCCAGATAGCATGCTTTTCCACACCTTGCTTAAAAATCCATCAATACCGTGTCACTTAGGGCAGGGCTTTTTTTCCCACTGCCAGAGGACTGCAGTGTTTAGTGACCTTATCCACTTAAGAAGTCATCTTTAAAATTGCTTTTTCTCCTCTTGGCATGCAGAGACCTGGCTCATAGCCTCTGGCTTGAGACTCAGGGTTGTGCAACCATGTAAGCTGGTTTTAGCTATCAAAAGTAGCAACTGCAGAGTTACAGAAAAACAGTAATAGCTTAAAAGACATAAGCCCTAGGCCAAGATTTTCTAGCCTCACAGCACAGGCATGCAAGAACTAGTGGAAGGCAGGTGCTAGACATACCTGCCAGCACTTCATAGATACCAGACTGGCCAGGTAGTTGGGCTGGAATTCCACTTTTTCACTCCTGGTCTCCAAGGTGCAGATATTTCTTGAGTCCAACCTACACCCAATAAACCAAATTGATCTGCTGGATGCTGAGGCCATGGTGAGTTCAATCAAAATAATTGCTTTATTATAATTTCTGTTATGGGAGAGAAGCCCAAGGAAAGTGTATGAGAGAACGAAGCCCTGTAACATCTTGTTCACTGAATAGGAAAAACACATAGTTCCTGAAAGAGAAAAATCTCATACTGATGAACTAATAGAAGTTCATAAGGAATCAAAGGAAATTACTTAAGAAAACAAGGCTTGGTTTCAAAATATGTCAATACAAGCTTTGCCTATTTCATCATACGAATTTTCTCTTCCTGCACATCTGAGCTATATGTATTTATTAACAATGCTACTCTTCTGTTTATTGATTATAATCCACTGTCTCATTTTTTTAACAAGTAGTACCCGAGATATTATAGATTGTTCATAGAGATATTGATATTTTAATTAATTTTTAATTTTTTATGTAACGGAACTAAATTTATCCTCTTAAGCAAAAGTTTCCAGAAGCTGCTTCCTGTAGAAAAGACCCATCACTGACAACAAATCTCATAACACTTCTTTGTCCTCATAGCAGAGAGAGCTAGTCAGGAGCAATGGAGAACAGATATACTCAACACCTAATTAAGGCTTTTCCATAAAAAACACAGTAAAAACCCCAGTGTCACTGTAGAATTTTTGAATGCTATTTTTTTATTGTGCAAACACAGTAAAATGCTGCACCACTCAAACCTGTTACCTGTGAGTGTAATGTAGGGAGAGGAAATTATTCTGTGTTAAATGATTTCATGTGAATCACAGGCTTGATGATAGATCTTTTCTCATTTGAAAATATGAAAAGGAAATGAACAATGTAATGGCTTACCCAAGATGTCTTTAATTTTACTTGAAAGCTAGATGTTTTGAGGATCAGGTGTTTTGTGTGTTCATCCAAATGTGCTTTACAGTTTGTTCATTTGGCATAAAAAGAGGAATTGAAGATTTAGTTTCTATTAATGTCCACCTCTTTGTTTCACTATTTCACTAAAAACAAAAAAAAAGGTTACTGAAGATATGATAACCCATGAAATTGTTTGTAAAGTGTTCTCTACTGGTTGTGCTTTGAAATTCCTTTCATGAACTGTCGAACTTTAAGTTTGCCCTGTAATACTACATTGTGAACTCACACAAAATTGACAATTTGACAAATGTCAGCACAACATAACTTGATAACCCTGTTTAAGTTCTGTGGCATGCAATGACACAAAAGATGACATCTCATTATCCTCCATTGTTTGTTTTTTCTTTCCCAGGTTGATACAAATTTTTTTTGTTTGTTTTCAAAGTATCAAAGTCTCTCTTGGATAATGTACCAGTCTCAGTCTTGGCTTCTTAGCTTATAGTCATTATTTTGGATGACAGTTTCAAAGAATATCAAAGGAAGCTAGCACTTTATATTATAGTTGATGTGAAATTTCACCGTGCAATTTCATTGAAGACTGAAATCTCACCTTTTTTTCTGAGTTTCTAAGAGAAGGCATGAACCCTGCTTTAGGTCTCAGATTGAAGCTCTTAGGGGTGCAGGATGTTCTTTCTTGCTAGATTTGTAGCAGTTTCTGGTAGAGACAATGGACATATCTTGTTCCCATGGAAGTCAAAGCTGGAAGGGATGTCTGTCCTCCTCAGCATCAGGACCTTGCTCAATCTATCAGATGTTGAGAGTTAGGTGAGATAACACAAAGAAATGAAACAAAGATGATGCAGATTGAACTTACCAATTACTGTCAGCACGCACAGCAAATCTACTAGTAATAAAATTAAATGGAAGTAGCAGGGGGCACCCACACTTTCACAGCTGAAAATCTTTGGTGTCTGGTATCTCATGAGAGACAAAGCATTCTCATCAATAATCAGGATGGAAAGATTAAAAGTAAAGCAATATGCTATTTCAATACCTTACCACATGGGAGTGTTGCCATAACCTTTTGCAAAATGTAACTTTTTCCAAATGCTGTGAGTTATAGCTGCCTAGACACCAGATGTCCAGTCAGAGAGGTTAATTAAAAACTTTTTCTGAATCTGGAGGCTCAGTAACTTGTTTTTCAGTGGCAAAAGAAAGGCAAAAATAATACATATTGGGTTATTGTACTGTTAAATCAGTGTAGAAAGATAGACTGGGAAGTTCAGTATTTGTATCAAAGAACTCAAAGCTAGCCAAATTTCTCTCTTCATTTCCCTATCTCCAGCCTAAGGGTTTGATAATGCACACAAAAAAACATGGAGACCAAATTTTCAATGTTGAAATTTTGATTTCTTACTGCTGGAACAATTGTTGAAGATTACATGTTCATGAGGGTATTTTAGGAAGAACAATGACAACTATGCAGACAAATTCAAATAAGTAGTTGCTCATACTCATGAATGTAATGGCCTAGGAATCAAAAAATCCCATGGTCCCAGAAATGTAGTCCACTCACATGCAGACCTTTATATCTGTCATGGAATTTCGTCTTGCGGATCTAAAACCTTATTAAAACCCTGACAAAATAGGGTCTGAATCTACACTGAAACCCACTATCTACAATAATTCTATTACAGAAGGTGTTCATTCTTTCACATTACTTCATAAATGCATCATGCATGTCATGGTGGATAATGATTTATTAAGATCATCCATTAAACAGAATCATTGGGCATTCATAGCATTCAATACAACACTGCATATCCTAAACAAATCTGGGGTACATTGAATTCAATGCTGTTGACCAAAAGGTCAAACTCTCATTCACGTTTTTACACCCTCTGTTTCTAACCACGCTTAACAAGAACACAAATTGAGCAGGATACTAGGTCTATTTTAGCAGTTAAATACTTCAGTCCATTTCAAACTTAGGTAAAACCATACCTCTCTTGGGAGAATAAGAACCCCGCAGTCTTTAGCACTCAAATTTTCTTTTTCTTAAATTGTCCATTTAATTTGTAGCAGAAAAATACAGCTTTAAATTTCACTTTCTCAGAAAACAACCAAATAAAACCAACAGGAGCTCTTGCAGTATTACTCTTTGAAAAACTCAGAACTAAGTTGTAAAAACATATACAAAGATATGTTATTCCTATTGCAACAACTTGTGCTTCAGGGTGATTAATCCCTTTGTAAAAACTAAACCAACCAGAATAGACGTACATTTTGAACATATTTTTCATGAATGTAGAAGAATGTAATTTGTCCTCACTCGTATATTAATTAGATGTGTTATATTCAGCTGTATTTGGATTAGTTACCTGAATTATGTTAAATATTCTCCTTCTGCAGATTTGAGTCTTCTAATACTGTACTATATAGTTAATGCTTCCATGATACATTGCTCCTTGTTTAAAATGAAATAATGCAAAACTACACAGGATGAAGTTAAGACTACATTTCTTTTTAATGTGATACTTCAATTAATTCATAAATTGTTTTAGGCATTTCATAAGTTTAAAAATCAATTACCAACAGCCTTTTTTAAAGGAGGATCCAAAGGAAAAACAACAAAAAATCAAGTCTTTAAAATCTGTTAGTAGCTAAATTAACATTCAAATTTTTTTCATACTTAGAAATATTACCAAATACTTATAATCCTTGCCTTCTGTATTACCAAGTACTGGAAAGTCATCAAAATTGTATACAGTATGCTACTTTGGGCAAAGCAGATATATTATTTATTATTCACTCTGACAGCCTCAGGCTGTGGTTTGACATTTCAAAATATTTAGCCGTGGTAATGACATGGGATATTTCTATTCATTCCTACACTGAGACTGATCTAAAAAGAAATTAATCCATTCAACATACAAACTTTTCCTAATGACCAAAAGTTTTAGCAATAGTAGCCTTGTACTCTAATACACCTTTTCTAGGTGAGGAAATAAATAAGAAACCACTGTTGCAGGCTGTGCCAGTACACAGGGCGTGCCCTACTGCAGAATGGGCAGCAGTGGCTGCTTTTCATAGGTGTACTGGGCATAAACACACAAACACATGAGAAGATATATATACGTCCCACTTGAGACAATAGATATGTGTACAGAAAGGTGGAAGAGAAGAAGGAAAGAGAGAGGCCACATCAACCATTTTGTAGAGCAGAAATTGTACTCGGGCTAGTGCTTCACTAATACAAAATTTTAGAGTGTTTTGAGTTTTTTCATCATGACAAGTGAAATGAGATTTCTGGAGGAAAAACATAAATATTTTATCGATGTCTAAGGTGCAAATAGCAGGTTGATGCTGTATTTTTCAGTGGCAGAGGGTGGCATAATGGGAAACAGATCATCACGGCGATGCAAGTTGAATTCATGTTTGTGAGAAGGATTCCTGTGAGAATTGTAGCAGAGGGAGCGCAGACCATGTACAAAGCCATTTGGAAATGTCAAAGCAGTCAGGAGCAACATGGCAGGAACTGCAAAAGTTATTCCATACTAAAATACAAAACTTGGATTCTGAAGGGCAAACAGGAGAGGATCCCAAAGACTGAGAAACTGAGAAAATGCATATCAATGGTCTTTAATGATTGGATTGAATATTGAATCTAGGCCTCAGCTAAAAAGACATCATTCGTGTCCATGGCTAATTTTTTTTTAAAAGAAAGAGTTCAGATTTGTTGCTAAGGCAGTTTTCTTCAGGAGCTATAATTAGATTCCTGTTATTGTTTTTCCAGAATCAGATATTGCCACTTTACATTCTGTTGTTATTTTCAAGTTTTGAAATTACATAGGTGATCAGCTAATTAACTGCAGAGATAACAGGCAGTTAGCAAATCCAGTGCACTATATTTACACAGTGGATTTAACATCAAATTCATGGTGAGTGCAATTCATGCATCATTCACGCACCACTGAGTCCCTTTGCATTTATGCAGCAGTTGGTTCACTGCTCACACTGTGTCCAGGGCTTCCCTGACTATGAGGAGGTCGCTGTCTCTTAGATTAATGCTCCATTTCCCAGGGCTGTCTTTCTGTAAATACATCCTTGGTATTTCAAAGATCTCTGTAAACTCTCTTAATGGCAGTGTCTCCCGATGACTTTGAAAGAATTTCTTAAAATGATATGGCTGGGAATTTAGAGAGACAAACTCCTGCTTCCTGAGCTGCACTGTGCATGTTTTCAGAATAGCCTTCTGTCCTCATGTTTTTGGTCCTCTTGGGTCTGGCACAGTGCTCAGATACTACAGTTAACGGTATCATTCAGGCAACTATGCCAGGTTTTGTTTGGGCTTATTTTAAGTCAGAACACTTAGGTGACAAAACAGTTTAGTTTTCCATTTCAGTCCTAACACTTGCAATACCGGTGCCTAAAAAAACAGTTTTGAAAAATATATAAACAGAAAAAATTCACCAGTGAAACTACTCAAACTGAATTTTACCTTGGCTTATTAATTTTTAAGTGCAAAAAGCAGAATATTGGAAGGGTAATAAGAAATATCTTAAAAAAATTCATATTATTATTTTATGACTGAATTTAAAGCAGGTATAGAAGGGATATTTGAGTTTTAATTTTGCTTCCAGAATCTCAAGCACTGTATTTCATAATAGCATTTTATGCTGCATTAACAGAGTTTTATGCTGCATTAACACCATTTTATAGCATAATGGAAAACAAATGGGTACAAGAGACAGGTAAAACGGAAAATAAACTGTAAAACTTTTTTTTGCTTGTTCCTGTGCTGTACACTGACAACATTACCAACAAAACAGCAATGGCTTTTCAAACATCCTCTAATTCAACTTCATTTTGAAATGAGCATTTACTGAATCATTTATTTTCATATAATGGTAAAGAGACATACTGAGATCCCTATTTTGGAGCTGAAAGCTTTCCAACATGAGCACTTAAGCTTTATAAATTTAATTTGGCTTGATCGTCAATACAAAGTATGATATATTATAAAAGGCAACCATCAAAGATTCAAGAAAGTGAAAGAAAAGAAGAGGCAAGAACTTACAGCTAGTAAAGGGGTTTACACAAAAAAAGGAAAGGATTACTCTTTAGCAATTAAAATTAAACAGGCTTCCTGTTCTGCTCTCTGATTTTATTGACCTTTTCCTCAAAAACAATGTGTTGTCAGCTGGAATCATATACAGCTTTAGACATTTTTTTCAAGAAAATGTTCAGTGGGAAATGGTAAGACTCAAAGGCTGAAAAAAATACCGGCAAAATTGAAGGTATCAACATATCTGGACTGCTTAGACTTGGAAAGAGACAGGAAAGCAAATACAAGTCTCTAAATTCTAGGCAGAAGAAAGGAGGTGAAAGGAAATCATCTGGTATCTAGGTACATAGTAAATAGGGCAAGAACAAAACGGCTAATAATACAGAAACAACATTTAAATCGGACATAAAAAACCCCTACTAATTGCAAAATCCGTGAGAAATTGAGTAGTTTGAAAACATCATTAACTTCGTCCTAGGATCTTTAAGAAGTTCATGAAACATGCTGGGAATAAGTGTACTTGCACTTGCTATGATTAATTTGATTTTGCGTCCCATGGAGAATAAAGAGAACTTGGCATTGAACTTTGAACCTTTTTCTCCAGCTAGGTTACCTTTCAATTAAACAAGTTCCTTGATTCATCTCACTGTGCAACCATCCCAATACTCTTGCCATACAAATGGCTGGGGCAGCACAGAGACAGTAACTGGCTTCTGGAAGCAGGGAATTAGAATAGCTAAGTTTGGAAGGGACCACAGTGGTCTTCTGGTCCATCCTCCCGACCAAAGAAGGGCCATCCTAGAGCACATGGCACAGGATTGCCATGTGGAATTTGGCAGATGTGCTTGGCATATGCAATGAAAGATATTTACAGAACTATGCCTTCTTCTCTTATTATACCATGGTCTATTTGGAGAAGACTTTTTTTGTTGACAACAGTAATGAGATGGTCCTGAACTATGTCTGAAATTCCTAGGTGTAGTAACGAATTAGAAAATAAAAAGGTACAGTAAAGTGACTGAACCTCTATATATCTGGGGTCATATTAGAACTCTTTTTAAATTCCACACACTCAGGAAATTTTACTGGTTTCACAGAATAAACAATGAATACAAATGCCATTTGTCAGATTTCTAAACAGGATATTTGGCAAAAAGACCAGAAGCACTAAATTCCGCTTATTTAGTGTTAAGACAAGCAGAAATCTTCCATCAAAGAAAATCCTGGTTATAGGCAAAGCAACTAGTATGTACACATCTATCAAGAGCTTTGAATGAGAACAGTGTTTACTGAAGGCAAAAGGCAGGAGAGCAACAGATTTATGGGATTTAATTATTACATTTATTATTACATTTTTTTCCTCTTGTGTTTCTGAAAAAGGTGATTTCCAGCATTTAATTCTGCTATTCCATCTTGACCCGCTCTCAGTGACTAATCTTTTCTCACAAGCAGCTGTCAAGACTTCAGAATTTTTTGGGGTTGCTACTGTTTGGAATCTACAGCTACCACTTTCTACAAGTCTTTTTCAAAATCTGGTGTCACAAACCAATCCATTCCACTTAGTTATCACCCTTCTTTTCATGGTTTTAGTGCCTTCCACACATCTGAATATTCACATTTTCTTTTAATTTTATTTCTCATATTATGGGCAAGAAAAAGTGGCTTATTTTTTAATTTGGCTGCTTTCCAACTAACATAAATCCCACTCTATGACATTTTTACTCTACTATCATCCATGTAGATGTGAACTGTCCATGGATTTTGAGGATTTCTCAAACAGATAAAGTAATTTTTATGTGTCAGAGGTACTTTATTTCAAGAATAAATTTCCAAAGGTAATATATCCTAAATAGATGCTCTATTAATAGTAAAGCAGATTAATTTAAAAAAACAACAACTGGTTAGCATCTGAAAATATATGAATATAAGTCACAACAATCATCTACTGTACTCATATAGGAATCATTATCATTTGATTAAAAGAGAAAAAGAAAAAAACCCATGGGAACATCATTTAGGATTCCATATTAACCATTCATGTGCATGATAATGAAAACTAAAGAGCTTTTCAAGTTTTCCAGGGCCTTTGTTTTACAATTTTCAAATTCAGTGTAAGACAAATAATAAGAAAGAGCTCAAAGCAAAAAAGACAAAGAACTGAAAAAGAAGAAGTACAGTGCTCTTATAAGACTCCAAAGACAGTTTTGAAAATAGCAGTACATGATAGCTTATAATTTGCAGTCTGGTGAGAATTTTGCATATTGTAAGCATTATTAAAAGCATAATTTATTTCAACAGAAAAAAAAAAAAAAGAAGAAATTAAAGGATTCAAAGTGTAATTTACAAAAGTGTAAAAATTACTAGGGACATGAAAGAATTTCATATGGTAGAAATGAAGAGATCTCCACTGTAAATTTAGAAGATAAAACCTGATGAATGTATACAACATAAAATACAGTAGGGTGAGGATAAATTAGGCACTTCTGCATTTCTGCAGTACAAAATCATAGGAATATTCAACAAAACTTTAAGCCAGAAAAGTTAGGATATATAAATGGAAATATTTTTGTGCTATGTTAAATTATTCTATGAAGTGTGTAAAAGTCAACAAAATAGATTTTTAAAAAGAGACAAAATATGTCTTTAAATTAACAAAGAATACCTACAATTACCAAAGATCATCAATAATTACAAGGGTAGTGAACCACGAAATAACTTGTTCTGTAGATTGTATACCTCTCCTCTGATCCTCCTCTTCAATTTTTCTCTTTATTTTGCAATGAATGTAAGAATGCATTCTCTTACATCATATATATTTAGTGAATTTCATGACTTCCCAAGGAAGTACTGGATTAATTTAGCTCAAATATGTCAAAATACACACCCTATTGATAAAACTTGTCCAGTCCTTAAAAAAACCCCAATCAATGAGATTTAAAGAGGTTCAGCATATACTTAGTAGATGTAGGCAAATTCCTGTTTAAAACCTCACTAGCAGGTTGTTTACATGAGGAAGAGTTTTGAAATTGTTGTCCTTGTCTTTCAGAAACACACACAGGCATTCCCAAAAACCCCCACAACACAAAAAGCAAACCCACAGATGTTTTCTTCCACTTTCTCCTCAGGTGGGTCTTAAAAGGGAACCACATGACACAGTTACAGATGTATTTACTAATCCTGTTTTTGCACGTTCTTTCACAATGTTTTATTCAATGCCTTTGAGTGCCAAAATCTGCCAAGAAGGAAGTCTAATAAATGCCTGTAGTCCAGTAACACTGATTGCTACTACCTAGAAATCAGGAACAAACCATAAGACAAATATCTGAAAAAAATCCTGAAACGTTATGAGTGACTAAGCAGCAATTTGTATGGCAGTAAAAATCCCTACAATTCAAACTTGGATGCTATCCATGTGCAGTAATTAAATAATTAGATTATGTTACTGTTATTACTACTCAAACTTTGAAAATTATTTTTCATGTTACTTTCAAATCAAAGAGATCATGGTGGACATGCTAAGAAATAGGAGAAAGATTGATTTACTGGGTTTATGATTTTTTTGAGAAAAAACTTAATCACACTGCTAAAAATAATAAAATTCCTATAGAGTACAGTTAAGGCAACAAAATAATCTCTCCAAATTAAAAAAAAAGTTTAACAATTTTAATAACAATCCATACTAAATGAAGAATAAATACAGTTGAAAAAATAGAACACGTCATTTACTGATCTAATTTAAAATTCTGTTTCTATTCATGGAATGTCTGCGAACACCTTATAGGATTGTTTATTGTACATTACTGTTATCTGAATTTAGTCCATGACATTTAAAGGTACTCTTTTGAATCTGAAGATTGTCATCAGATTATGATTAGGAACAGGTATTTTTGAAAATTATTACTAGTCATTATTGTTCAAGTGCTAATTAGTCATCCCTTGTATTTGCATTAATTTTATTTTTGGACAAATCACACTGTGTGACACAGCTCCATTCCCTGACAGGACTATTAAGTTTTTCTTAGAATCTGTGTTCTGATACGAATCTTGTAAAACTAGAAAGTTCTATGAATATGCTGTATTAAGGCTTACCTTATTTCTAGACACACAATCATTTTAAAAACTCAGGTGGGTCTGAGGAGTTGTGATTTTCCTTTTGTTACTCAGCCTCTTGTCATGTTCAAGGAAAAGCTCTGCTCTCTGTGGCTGAACTCTATCTGTGGGCGAGGCAGAGACTTCCTCACTTTGCTTGTTGGATCCTTGTTTCCTGCACCTTTTTTCTTGCCCTTTATTTCATATGCACACTGCCCTTTGTGTATGATCTGCCTTGCTCAGAAGATTCTGACAGCTCATTCTGTGCTACATGGTTGGCTTTAACACATGGATTTTGGCTACCACTGTTCCAGTTCTTAAAGACTGCAATTCATAATGACCTAAAGGCCTGCTGATCTCCAGGAGGAACATCATCTGAGACTTCACACTGAATGTCAATGCATCCTTCCCAATATAGTAAATATTTTCTGTAAGCTGCCCAAGAGCACTGCTAGCATTAGTGTTTAAGCTCAGCACATACCTCAACTGAATTTATGAAGAAGAGTATACATGCAGGATGAAACTTTTGAAGTGTATCTTAATTATACTGTTGGTTTTAATTTGGGAAAGGATATGACTTCAGAGAATGGACACTGGCTTACATATGCTTTGTAAAAAAAAAAACCCAAACTGCTTCCAAACGTGCACCAGTGATTCAAGCACAGGTACCATAAAGCTGGAGCATATGATCCCATATTCTCATTTTCTCCCATAGCAATGTCATTGGTAAGGTTGAATGCTTCTAACAGTATCCATAAAATGTTATCAGTCTGCTGAAATTTGGTCCAAGTTTGATGGAATTACATATGTCCACTGGGAACTGCTGTTCTCACACAAGGGAACTTTCAACATGGGTGTTGGGACAGGCCCACAGGAAGCCAGAAACCACCCTAAAAACCAGTGTATTTGCCAGGCATATTTCTGTGAACTACCGTCTCCGATGTAGAGTAGAGATACAACAAAACCATATTGTCTGTTAAATGTTTGCTTCTATATATGTAATAACATATCATGCTGTTATAGCAATATATCTTAATATATCATATAGATATATACACAACTAAAATATTAATGTATAAAATATCTTGTCAGCATGGAACATGTATTTCTATATTTATACAGAACATATAGCATATATAAGTGTAAATACAGGTAAATTTAAAAGAGCAAAATCAAGACCTCTGTTGAACATGGCTCCTAGAAAGGTGACAAGAAAACAAATCAGTGAAAGGTTGTTACAGTGGGGATTACTGTAACCAGCATATTTCAAACCAGGAGTCCCGTGGAAACGAAGTATATATGGACAGATTCGTGGTAGATGTTTCAGGGATGTTTATTTCTCCAGCCACATGGCCAGGGCTCTGCTCAGGAACTCCGCAGTCACGGGACCCGAGGGTCCTTGGCCACCCCGGGGAACACAAACCAACCAATGGGGAATGAGGCTGACCAGGGGCAGGGAAACTCCATGCTTCCCCCCAGGGCCCATCTCCCAGGGCTCCACGGCAGGGGGGAGACCCCAACAAAAGGTGTTAATGATATTGTCTACAGCACAGTATCATAAGACTGAGGAATCCATAGACAGTGAGTCCATATCCGTGGATTCTTCTAGTGTTCTTTATCTTTGTAGCTGAGACATTGTGAAAGATATGGTTCCTCATTTTTCCTGGAGCTGAAAAAAAAAAAAACCAAACAGAAGGGAAAAAAAAAAGACTGGAAGGCATACTAAGCACGTTGCAGACAAAACAGAGCTGGGAGAAGCTGTTGACTCCCTCAAAGGCAGGGAGGTCCTTCAGAGAGGCCTCAAAAAATTAGAGGACTGGGCAATCACCAACCCTATAAAATTCAAGTTTTCAAGGGAAAGTGCCAGATTCTGCACCTGGGATAGGGCAGCCCTGGGTGTATGGACAGACTGGGAAATGAGGTGTTAGAAAGGAGTGCCACAGAAAGTGACCTGGGGGTCCTGGTTGATGGCAAGTTGAACATGAGTCAGCAGTGCCCTGGCAGCCAGGCATGTCCTGGGGGGCATCAGGCACAGCATCGCCAGCCAGGCAAGAGAGGGGATTGTCCTGCTCTGCTCTGCACTGGGGTGGCCTCACCTCAAGTGCTGGGGGCAGTTTTGGGCACCACAGTATAAAAAAGACATTTGATTATTAGACAGTGTCCAAAGGGGGAAAACAAAGATGGTGAAGGGCCTGGAGGGGAGACTGTATGAGGAGCAGCTGAGGTCACTGGGTCTGTTCAGCCTGGAGAAGACTAGGAGAGACCTCATTGCAGTTACAACTTCCTCATGAAGGGAAACGGAGGGGCAGACACTGATCTCTTCTCTGTGGTGACCATGACAGGACCTGAGGGAATGCCTTGAAGTTGTGTCAGGGGATGTTTATGTTGGATGATAGAAAAAGGTTCTTCCCTCAGAGGGTGTTTGGGCACTGGAACAGCTCCCCAGGGAAGTGGTCACAGCACCAGCCTGACACAGTTCAAGAAGCTTTGGATAATGCTCTCAGGCACATGGTGTGACTCTTGTGGCTGGTGCTGTGCAGGGCCAGGAGGTGGACTTTGATGATCCTTGTGGATTCCTTCTAACTCATAATCTGTGATTCTGTGAATTCAAATAAAAATTAATTTTTGACCCAAATAAGTGATGGAATTGGCTTATATAAGTTATCCACTAGTCTTAAAATTGCCAGAAAGTTAGCTACTTAATTTTTTCTGAGTTTATTAGGGCTTAAGTGCAAAATTCAATTTAATCTCTGATGACCCTATATGAATCTGTGATATAATACATTTTAAACAGTGACTACTTAGAAAGGCAAGCTAAAAAAAAGTGAGGTTATAACACTGAAGAACTTGGGCTCACTGCTGAAGCTAACTTACATAGCCCCATGTCAATGTACGCATAATCATGAAATTGAAGTTAGTGAATACTAATTTGCTTTTGAAGAACAATGCTTAATTTTTACAGGACCCTATTAATTCAAGCATTATATCATATTTAAGTATTGAATATATTCAAGTCATCTGATCACACCTTTATACAAGTCAAACATAAGCTTTGTTTTCAATTACTTCACCACTGTAAAAAATCAACACAAGATCAGAAGCTGATCTCCTCATGGCAAACTGGGAGAGATTTTCATCAATGGTCCACAACTACATAAAACATGCTATTTCAGGAAAGAAATCATATTTATTGAGGTTAGATAATAAGAATATGGAAGCTAAAACAACCTCAGATGATATAGTCTAAAGTATTATTTAATTTTGAAGAGTACCTGGAATGAAAGGTTATTTTAAAGGTAAATTACAAAATTAAAGACTCAAAGCCCTTCCATTTCCTACCTGACTCCAGTTTCTATCACTGCTGTTTTAGGGTAGAGTTGCAAAATGAAATTATATGAATTAGGGAAAACGGAGAACAAATATTATGCAGATATTTTTGCTAAACTTACTACTTCACATAGTAGAGATGCCATGATCCTAAAAGAGCATTATTAGGTTGTGAAAGCTAAACTCTGAAAATTAAGGCTAGACTATGTTTTCTGGTACAGCTCTAATTGTGTCCTGTGCACCTGTATTATGAGCAGGATTTTAATTACCTGATCACACTTATTTTTGCATAGGATCTCTACCACTGCTGGTGCATAACCTTCTCTAAAGAAAGAGTAATTAATTTCTTTTGTGGATTTTCATGTGGTGGTCATGACAACAGTAGGTGAAGGCTTGATGAAAATTATTGGTCTTCTCAATATTGCTATTTTTTCTATCTTAACATTTGCTGCATTTTGCACAGCCTTGTTCCTGGAAAATACTGGATTGTTCAGAGTGAAAGTAGCTAAGTATAGCCTGTGGCAGACACACAGCATGGAAAAATTCATACCTAAATTTAAAGTTTTGCAAAGTTAGAAACCACTGAAAAGAGGATCTATTAGGTGGAAGTGTTAAAAATCCTCCATAGTAGATACCACCAGCAATTTCCCTATAATATGCCCTTATTCTCAACTGGCATCAATTAGCTTCCCTTGTGGGGACTACTTAGAGGCTAGACAAAATTAAGAGAACAAAAAACAGTTATATTTATTGAAAGGCCTTCAGGTACAAAGTCAACGCCCCCAGGGGCTACACCCAAAATGGACGATGGGGTCACATGTTTCCATATTTTTATAAGTTTGGTCCATTTGCATATCAGGGGTTAATCCTCCAATTACAGCTTCAGGTAATGAAGTCCTTTACTCCAAGTTTGCTCTCCCCCAACTCACTTCTGTTTACATTTCTAGGGGCCTGAGACAGTAAGGTGTCCTTGAGTTTTAGGCCTAGAGAGGAATTGTTTTGTCTGACCAAAATGGGAGAACAGTAGCTAACAGGCTATATGGACTTTAGAATTATACACTAAAGAATTACAGGATATGAAAAATTTAAAAGCTAAAATCCTAAGGCACCAACATGGATCACCTCCATGGACGGCAGGTGGATCTCTGCTCCACCATGGATCTCCACAAGCTGCAGGGGCACAGCTGTTCCATGATGGTCTGCACCACGGGCTGCAGGGGAATCTCTGCTCCAGTGTCTGCAGCATCTCCAGCCCCTCCTTCTCCAGTGACCTTGGTGTCTGCAGACCTGTTCCTCTCACAAAGTCTCACTCCACTCTTCTCCGGCTGCAATTACATCTGCACAAGAACAATTTTTTCCTTCTTAAATATCTTATTAGAGAGGTGCTACCACCACCTCTGCCTGTCTCAGCCTTGGCCAGCAGCAGGTCCATCCCAGAGCTGGCTGGCATTGGCTCAGTCAGACATGGGGGGAAGCTTCTGGCAGCTTCTCACAGACAACACTCCTGTAATCCCATCACTACTGAAATCTGGCAATGCAAACCCAATACATACATATATATATATATATATATATATATATATATATAAATCAGTATCAGGTTTGTTAAAGGATCAAAATTCAAGTTATCTTACTTCAAGGAATTAAATTTAATTCTTATGAGGAGACTAATCCTCTTCAGTATACTAATAAAAAGAGGAGAAAAAAAGAAAAAAGGAATAGGTAATGATTTTGTGATTTGAAGATTCAGAACACATATGATCAAAGTATTTCTTGTTGCATCAGTTACCAAGCATGATTAAATTAGGGACAGCGAGTAAGTGCTTAAAGTTAGGCAAATAACCAATAAGCCATGCACATGGACAGATAGTGGGAACTCCTCTCTCATCCAGGACTCATTTCTTACAAGATTTTGATGCACATTTGTAAGAGACGGTCCGAAGATCCCTCATCTGCCTCACGATCATCACCAAGGACAGAGACTGAACACAGGAATCCTGGCCTGGCTGAGGTGGGATGTCTGCCAAGTGTTGCCTGCAGGTGTGCCTGCTGGGAACTGGTAAGCATTCCTGAGGAAAATTAGTGCAGGTCACAATGGACTGCGTCATTCTTGTTGCCAAAGCGGGAAGGACTGCACTGAAGTGAAAAGGAACGACCTGTCCTGCCCATTTCCCAAAGCAACGGGCTTCATAACAATGGTTGTAGATTTCCCCACCTCTTGGCCAGTTGCCCCTCGTTTTTGAAAAGAACTATAAAGGGACTTTCTAAATTAACCAAGACAAGATCTCTCCACAGAAAGAAGACAAATCTATTGGCAGAAGACCATGAGGACTTCGTCTCATCCGTTGGTAGCTATTCCCCCCCCTTTTCTTCCTCTCTACTCTTTTACTTTGTTTTTCTTTATCTCTCTCTCTCCTCTATCGCATTACTGTGTTGTGGGCACTTAATAAAGGTGCACTGTTTTGATTAAAACTGAAATCCCTTGTGTCCTTTTGCACTCTGAGATCTATAAATGAACCATCACGACCCCCGCTTGTATTAGCGGATCGTGACGACATTGAACAAGAAGTTCATTTTTGTTCAAATAAGTGGTTTCCAGAGAATGAGTTTTTATTGTTCCTGTTTTTCAGTCGCAACGCATTTCTGAAACAAGTACAGGTGCAGACAGGTGAACTGGAGGTTTTTTCTGTGAAAATACTTCTGTATTCTTTTCACCCTTCTTCTCATTTCTATCAAAGTAATGAGGTGAACAAAACAGTAGAAAGTCATCACAGTTTGCACAAACTTATAAAATGGAGAGAACATTGGCTGATTAACACCAGGGCACAAGACAAAACAACTATTAGTTTGTCAATTATATAGACACCTACAAATACTGGATTCATTAGTCTTTAATTTGCTCTCACAGTTCTTTAAAGTGTATTCTCTGTATGTGCTCTCTTTTCACTTTCTGTGGTCTGTATTTTTTCCAACAAAAGAAAGCAACCTAAATGGTTGTTGTTTTATTAAAGAATGAAAAACGTGCATCAGTAAGGCTGCAGCTCAGAAGGAATATTTAATTAATTAGCAAATAAAAGTGTATTTTTCTTGAGGGCTAAGTAATTTAAATGAGGTACCGATAATTTAGACACTACTCAGCTCTCACTAGCAGGCTTTATAATGAAGTTATGTGAGTATTTAAATATTTCTTACTAATTGCTCCCTACACACAGTGAAAATTGCCTGTTTTGTAATAGATTAGGTGTCAGGATAACTGATCTAATTAAATTAAATTACGATTTCCCTACCTAGCAGTGTATGTATTGTAGCTGCTCCAAGAAGAGTAAGCAGCAGCTCACAGAATGATGATGTCTAAGGCTTAACTTGCAGAAATTCGTGCAAACCAATAAAAGTTATCTATTCTATATTTTAGTCAGCAAATCCACAGCCTATAAATATGAATGTTAATTTATGCAACTTACCGCTTGAATTTACCTAGAAATCTATGACATAGAATATGAATAATCTTTCAGGCAGTATTACTGAAGTATAATGTATATGTTTCCCCTAGTCTCAGAATTTGTTTTTGCAGATGCTGCAGATTTGATTCTTTCAGAGCTCTATTTTAATCACATACACATGAGCAGCAAAATTAATGACTGCATGGGCCAAGGGGAATTTTTCAACCAGCTGCTTGTATTTTGGCATACTTGCATGTCTGAGATTAGAATTAAGGTTTAGGTATCTAAAACTGGGTTTTAAAGTTTTGCAGACAGTAATAGCAGGAAAAGAATGAGCTCCCAGACAGACACTAATCTATCATTCTAAAACAAGAGCTGGTTAGTCATTTGTTTTTCCCAAGACAAAATGCCCTAAGGCTTTCAGAAGGACATATGACATACCTTTGGTTGTATTCAAACTCAAACACAAGCAGTGGAAATGACCATTGAGTGTCCCAAATCCACAGCAGAGAGTGAGGGGTTTTAGTTAAACATTTTTCCTTCTTCTTAGTGGCCATTATCACAAAATCAGACAAAATTAGAACTTAAAGAATTTACCTTAAACACCAGTTTTAATCTCCTCTCCCTGGGAAGGAAAGTAAATTCCAGTCCCTTTTTTTTTTCTTTCAATCTCTGTTCATCTTGTCCTCGGCCTCCATTTAAGATAATATAACCAGCTCTTCCCTATCCCCACAGAACCACACAATACACATCGTACTGTTTGATTTCCCAAAAGAAATCTTACAGCCTTCTATGAAGTATTTTTATCATCACTTTTTTCCGATCTTTTTTTAAAGGAAAAAATATCAACAAAGATAAGAAACATACGGTACCAAATCCCTCCATGCAATTATCTCACATTTTTGTGAAGGCTGTAGAGAGGAAAATACCACTGCTAAAGGAAATATCTTTTCATATTTTTGTTATGCACCTTTTTACATTAGACCTAAATTGTCTCTGAAATACCAAATGCCTTCTTGATTGGAAGGGTCACAGACAAGCATGATGTGAATTACTAATATTTTGCTATGATAAAGGTCAAATAAGAGTCTTCTTACAAGGCTTATTTATCTGATTCTTTTTTTATGTTCTTCAGGGCAGATCTCAGCTGGAGTAAGCTGCCCTAACTCCAGGAGCCCTGATAATTTATCCCAAACTGAGTAGTTCACCCTCAGTTTCTAAACACCAAGCTTTCCAAAATGGAAATAGAGATAACAATTACATTAAAGAACAGAGGCAGTTGAAAAGGAGGGTGTCTGATGTGACATTTCCACACTGTTACATGACATTTGCAATGGAAATAAAGCAGAGTAGCAGCTCTTACTACCTAAGCTCTATATCCACTAAATGTTATGCACCCCCTGCAAGCAGGCATGACACCTTTTTGCTATCTGTCAAAATTGTTCAAAAGGGGAAGAAATCGTCTGTAGCTGCAGAGACTTGTTTGGGCTACTTCCATAAGCACCTCATACAGAGAGTCAAAAGGACTGTGGGACTGCATCATTAAACACTGTGTCCTCTTCCCACACACTCTCAGTTTTGCTAATATGTCTGAGAACACAGGTTTTGAAGGAGATCTCCAGTTTAGGCTGTGGTGCCTAATAAATATTAATGCAGCAGGCAGAAGAAATTCAGAACTGGAAACTGGGGATGGTCATTTTGAGCATTTTAGAAAATTGTAGTTTATTGTTTTAATCTATTAAGATTGGATAAAATTCTAATTTTTAAAAAGTTTAAAACCTAAAGGGTAGGGGAAATTAAAGGTATTTTGTGACTTCTCATGTTCTGGCTCGTTTTATATACTATTTAACCAGTTACAACTGCGAATAAGTACTAATGCTTGAAAAGTTTGATGAACTATGTCAAATGAATATGATTGCCTTATCCTCATTCATCACGTTAAAAATATGCCATTATGATAGTGTATGCAACACTAGCTGAAAAACACCTGTTCTTTTCCTCAGAAGAAAGATAATGGTTATGCTTTAATGTTGTAGACATATTCAGCTCAGAAGAAGAGTTTGTAGATAAAAAAATTTCAGTTTATGCTTTTTAACATGAAGTGGTAGGAAAGAATAGACATGCTGCAACATGTGACTTCACAGTGAATGGCTTTGCACATGGAAAATTGCGGATTACCTTATTTTTACTTTTTTCAGATTACCTAGTTAGAGGATTGCTTGCCCTATGCACAGGATGTTTTTCCTCTGAGTGCAGAATTTTACAGAGTGAGCGTTATAGTAACAACAGGATGGCGTAGCTTCATTTTTTAGAATTATTAAAAAGTTTGAAGTACATAGAGAGAGTACCCTCAGACACAGGACTCAGTCCTTGCTCTGGTCTATATCCTGTTGTCCTTGAGCCTGAAAGGGCTCATTCAGATTTTGCGATGCCTGTTTCTATTCAAAAACGTAAAAAGGATAATTTATGTGATCTTAACCAAAGACTAGGAATTAAAAGGGAAGCATGGATTTTCCTGATATTTTCAGTTTACTAGGCTGGCTAACAACTTCATCAAATAAAATTTTGATTTTTCTGATGACAAATCCAAGCAGAATCCTATTTGAATTGAGCTTAACCTAGTTGCTATTTATCTAGCATTAAGGGAAAAAACGGCAAAAAAGGTTTTCCAGTTTAATGTACCATAGCCTATGAAGCTATTTGTAAGCTCGACTGTACACTGGGGATCTCTTGTGAGAGACAGACAGCTGCCAAAAAAAGATAACAATATTCAATTGGCTACTTTTCCTACTACATCTACCACTTTTTCTTTGAATTTCACAAAAAGGAAAAATAAATGGCAACACAAACAGTTTTGGGCACAGTACATCCCTGAATAATATTCTCTAGGAATATTTTGCATATGTTATTTATGAATATGTTATTATGCACAGACTTATTTTAAGAAATGATGCATGAAATGTACTATACACAATGAAGGCTGACAGGGTATCCTACAAGGGGAAAACACCTTTTCTCCTTAGGATTTCTAATGTTTTGGAATATTTCAGGTGTCTTAACTTGGAGACAGAAATATAATCACACGCAAAGTCTGAATAATTAAACTGGCTAGGTCGACATTGACCTTCCACTATCATAAACCATAACAGTTAATAAATGTAATATTTCATACATATTCATTATTTCATATTTCATGTCCAGAAGCCAAATTCTATTTCTTATTGCTTATGAAAAGACAAAAGATTCCAACTAAACTCTTAGCTATCCAATAAAAAAATAACTAATGCTTGCAAACTGACTGATAATTAAACACAA
Source organism: Corvus moneduloides (assembly GCF_009650955.1). Lineage (NCBI taxonomy): Eukaryota > Metazoa > Chordata > Aves > Passeriformes > Corvidae > Corvus > Corvus moneduloides. Next base: position 92,671,217 of record NC_045476.1, on the reverse strand, counting down.
AGCGTAAGAGATGCAGGGACAGTACATATACAAAATGGACTGTGCTAATTAATAAGAGGAATTTAGCTTTAGTTATTCATGCAAATACCTCAAAGCATATTAATTTGTGTTTTGCAGTACATTTTGCAAAACAAGCAATTTGTATGCAACTGTGATACAATAGTTCATGAGGGCCAATACATTAAAACACATTCTGTGTAATGATGATTGAATCATATTTCCCCTCAGTCAGCAATAGATGTGAAAACTCCTAAAAATTACAATGATATTTGGGAGCATAATTTCATGTTATGGCATTTGCCAGGTTTATATAAACTCACTTTTTTTTCATTTGTTTTCCAAAAAATCAAGGAACAAATTTTGACCATCTGCATCAGGCATGGTTTGGGAGTGGAAAACAAAACAAAAACAAAAAAACACCTTGAAAACTGAGTCCACTAAGCATGAATCACAGCCTCACAGAACTGTTAGGTTGGAAGTGACTGCTTGAGACCATATAGTTCCAATCCAATAGTGAAATACTATTGTTATCCTGAAGAGATAATCTTCAGGGTAATCACGGTAGCTGATTCACACAGGCTGATTTGTGTAGTGTTGCTTTTAGACAAATATTAGGCTTTTTCATGTTTTGTATAAGACTATAAAAAACTGTAACACAAAGACGCCAGAAAAATACTTTCTCTAGAAGACAAAGGGATGAAATAAGGATTCCATAATAATCTGTAATTTCCATAATAACCTGTTTTTTTAAATCACTTTACCAAGAGTTGTAACACTAGATACAAAAACAAACCAGGAAGGTAGAAAACAATTTTCTCTTTTAAAGATGAGCTCCCAAGATTTCCTGTCGAATGGTCAACATTACAAAAGAAGTCATATTCTTAAACTTCAGACTTGGCTGTGTTTTTCTCTCAGTTGCAAAACTTTTCAATTTATGTGGTCAAAAATTTCTTGAAACGATTGCCTGTGTGTTTCCATTAGTTTATTTTCCATAATATAATGGCAAACTCACTTAACAGCTTCTGTGGAAAAGGTTGATCTTTCAGAAGAAATATACATACAACTGCATGTCATCAGGAGACACTTCAAAGAGGAGGACTTCCTTTATTTCCTGAACTTAACAAAATTACTTCCTACGTCTACACTTCGGAAAACTGACCATAAAATAAAACATATCTGTCATAAAAACTTTCTTCTCACCTTAATCCCTCAGGAGATTTAATCTCAGAAGAACTACTGACATTGGTTTGCGGTTTGGGGTTTTTTTTACTTATCCCCACCAGTCCAATTTCTAAAATCATCCTTTCAGATTTCTTCTTCAGCAGTATTTTTAATTTAAAAAGCTGATAAGTCTGAAACCAAGTATAGTCAAGGAATAACAGTGTTTATTGTCACTTATGACTGGCTGTATCTACACAAAGCAGCTACTTTTTTTACGAGATTATTTATGTTGAATTCTTGTTTGGAGACATAAACCCCGACAACCAGTGAAATGTTCCTTAAAAATCTACTCATCCTTTCTAACTCCCAACTTCTTTTTAGTTTGTTTGCTTTTTTTTTGATTATGATTCTCAAGGCTCCTACTAGATGGCAAAAAAATAAAAAGAAAAAGGTAATACCTGTAGATGTTCTACATTGATCTTAATATAATAATTTTTTGTTACCTAATGGTGCATTTTCTATCTGTGTTTTTAAACAGCTTTTCCTTAATTCTAAAAGAAAAGAATTTTTTGTGATGGGTAAAAATTGTGTCCGTTGAAAAACTCCCTCATTTTATTTTTTGGGGGGTGAATATGCATTTCTGCTTAATGCATAGGCTGGTTGTTTCTCCATTTTACAAATGGCAGTTAAGACATTACTATTGGTGGAAATGCTTTAAAAATCCCCTTTTGTCCCTTCTACCCTGCAAAAACAAAATGAAGATAAATTTTAACCTCTCCTTTTCCACACATTCTTTTTTCATGCTAAGCTTTATATACTATCTAGAACTTTCTATCCAAATTCACCTCATTCCATCTTCTCATAAGACTTACTAATCAGTAAAATTTAAAAGGATTTAACTATTCCTCTTTGTCCATGAGAGGACTGGCCTAAAGAGAGTCTCAAAGTTTGTTTTAAAAAAAAAATGCTTGAGAAAATATTTAGTAACATTTACATCCTACACAGAGATTTCACAGAAAAACACCACATTGTGAAATCTATGAAGAGTCCAGAGTCCATATTAGTAGAAGACAGTATGGGCTCTCAAATTAGCAATTTTACTGATAGCATTTTAGACAAGAAGTAAGTTCAGAAAATACTGTACTATATTTTGATTCCAAAAACTGAAAATTAAGTAAACCATGACAGTGAATTATCATACAGTGTATAAATTGAGCGGGAAAAACTGTTAGATGCAAATAATAAATTTAAATATATCTAATTTGCTTTTCTGAATTTCAGAAAGCTCTCTGTCATTGAAGTTAAGCGAAAGAAAGAAAAGAAAACATATTTTGTATCATCAGTTTCTCTCACCAAATGTTTCCTTTCTCTTATCCCACCTCTTCAGGTAATAATTTGAAAGGCAACACTTCTCCCTTTGTTGATTTGTTTCTTTGTGCCCCTTTCTACCGCAATAACTAGAGGAAGGTACCTTACTAAACTAGCTGATAGCGCTAAAAGCAATCAAAAGCATTTAAAATCATTACTACCTTTACTCCTATTTAGACTGTGCTTTCTCATTTTAATTTAATATATTTTACATTTTTGGAGGATGCAAAATGGGAAGATTTTTCAAAAAATCCTGAGCAGTTGAAATAACATAAGCTGAATTAGAAGTCTAAATACTCAAGATGTTTTCAAAATTGAACAGCTGGTAACATTTTTGAGTCATTTTTTCCATGGGAATTTTAGAATGAATAGTTTCTAAAGGATTATAATTTATAATGACTGATCAGAATATTTATATACCATAGCATAATACCACCAATTTTTACATTTGAAACCTTACATGGAATAAGCAAAATAGAATATATATCATAATAAGAGAGTACTTGAATTTGCATTTAAAATTTATCAAAGTATTTGCAGTATTATTTATTATGCCCAATGGTAATTCTGTACTTTCATAATGGAGTGTTCGGAGTACGAGGCAAATTAGAGCCACTGTGACAGAGACCTATTACAAACCCTACGACAAAAAAGAATGACAATTGAGTCTACATTACACAGGTTCTATGGCTACCGCTGAACTCCAAATTGTTTTTTGACTGCCATTTGCATATGGTTTTTGTATGTTGTATACAGTATTACAGTATTGGTGGACTACTTTAGGGTTTGGGACTCCAAATTAGACCAAGCTGATTTTCAAGATATTTAACTTCCATAGGTTCATTTCCATAATGTAGGATTTATTGTTGAAACTAAACTTTGCGTTTTCCAAGTTAATACTTCCTGAGGTTTGGGGACTTTTAGTCAATTTACCTAAAACTGGTAAGATAACATTTCTATTTATTCACACTTTTTCTTGAAAATTTCCAGTAATATTTGATTAAAATAATCAGCAGAAGTATATAAAGCATATAATATTTCTATAAACTCTAAAGATACACAGTAACAACAAAGTATCTTGTAAAGCCGTAGTTCTTCTGTCCACATTAATCATTGATTGATTACCCTTCACCATTCTTATGTATCACAGGGGAGTTGCTGAAGGGTCATGCTGGATTTCCAGGTACTTTACACTGAAGCCATACCAGAGACCTCAGCACAAGGGGGAATCTCAGTTAAGTTGCCGTATTTTAATGTTTCAGTCAATTCATGTGATTTTTTTTTTTTAAGTAGTGAAATCAAAAGGAGATAGATACCCATTAGAAACTGCACTGGAACATGGTGACCTCAGGTCTACTTATCAAGCTGGACTGAAAACTGGGAATGGGGAAGGCAGGTATGAAAAGGTAGAAGAAAAGAAAGAAGGTTTACTTTTAACATTGACACAATATTACAGTGAAGATTTCAAATTTGGCTGCCACCTGCATGATGTTTTTTCTTTCATATATCTTAGACAACTTGCTCATTCTTTTTTTCAGCATACAATACACCTGGATAAGCAAAAATTGGACAAGAATATAAAGGCTCCTGAAAGAGTTCTGTATTTTTGATAGACTTTGGACACACAGATTTAAAGAACTACAGAACTGACATGATGGAAGACTGGTGTAAGAAATTTTATATGCCTGTGGAGGACTATCTAAATAATGTTCCTTCTTTCTGACCCAGTCTTAGGATAGGCCAATAAGGCTTTCACCACAGAAATTACTGTTGAGTTCATTCAAACACCTGCTGAGTTAAAGTCAGTCACTTGTTCAAGTACAAAAGGTGAGAGAGCTGTAACCTCCTAAAATTGGTTTGAGAAAAAGCAAACAACCCAGAAAATTGGAAGTTTTTCTCTTTGTCTTTCCTAATTGTAGATTGCATCAACCCTCTGAATTTTAATGAGATAATTTTCATGACCTTTAAGTGAAGCTGGCTTATAAGCTTTGAGCACTTGAAGTCTGCATGCTATTCTAGACATAATTTGAACTGTAGCCTGGAAAAACCAAACAGAGAAAATAAAGCTAAATCAGAAGTCTCAACTTTAAGCACAGGGCTCAAAAGAGGGTTATACCAATCTGAGTTATGAAATAAAAGGTTATTTCATCCAAAAGAAACTGCCTCCATCGACATGCACATTAGGATTCATACTGCCACCTCCTGATGAGAGTGCTTTTCAATGAAATATATTTCTGTAAGCTTAAAGAATACTCCAGAAAGGACCAGAATGTCATCGCCCCAGAAACAAAGGAAACCAAGGTTTGTGGGAAAAAAAATCCGGAAGGTCCATATTCCTTCAACAAAAAGCTGAGATGACAGGTCATTAAAACCCATCAAAAAAAAAAAAAAAAAAAAAAAAAAAAAAAAAAAAAAAAAAAGAAGGAAAAAAGGGGATATTATTTCCCTCCAAAAGCAAGGAAAAATGACTTGGAATTACTTCCACTTTTATTTTAAGTGTAGCATTTCAACAGAATTCTTTAGCTGAACTTAAACTGAAGTCATGGTCTTTACTAGCTACTACTTACAATACTTTTTAAAGACCTCAATTTGAAACTTGCTGTCAATTCTCTGCAACTTTCTTCAGTTTGGACTAGACCCTGATTTAATCCCTGTTCCAAAGGCAACAAGAATTCTTCAGTTTGGCTGCGCTTGAAAGAGTGTGGTCAGCAGGTCGAGGGAGGTGATCCTCCCTCTTTATTTGACTCTAGTGAGGCCACATCTGGAGTGCTGTGTCCAGTTCTGGGCTCCTCAGTACAAGAAAGACAAGGAGCTACTAGAGAGGGCCCATTGGAGGCCACAAAGATGATTTGAGGTCTGGAATACCTCTCTTAGGAGGAGAGGCTGAGGGAGCTGGGTCTGTATAGGGAAGAGAAGACTGAGAAGGGATCTCATCCATGCATATAAATGTCTCAAAAGAGGATGGTGCGAAGAGGGTTTTCAGTTGGTTCCCCATGACAGAATGAGGAGTGGTGGCCATATATGAAGGCACATGATGTTCCATCTCAGTGTGAGGAAGAACCTCTTTACACTGAGGAGGGCAGAGCACTGGAACAGGCTGCCCAGGGAGGTGGTGGAATCTCCCTCTCTGGAGACATTCCAAACCCACCTGGGCACATTCCTGTGTAACCTGTTCTGGGTGACCCTACCTTGGCAGGGGAATTGGACTGGATGATCTCCAGAGGTCCCTTCAAACGTTAATGATTTTGTGATTATCTGAAAATGTTTAAGCAGAACATGTTTTGGAAAGGCTTTCTCTTCATGCAGTCACCTCAATCCTCATTTACAAATACTCTAGACCTTAGAATCTTCCTGGCCTCCCTTTTATTTTTCTATAATAAGCCATAGACACATAAATATAGTTAAACTGAAATCCTTCTGTGAAGATAATTTGAACCTAGATATTGGGTTTTGCCCACAGATATGTTCAAATATAATTTTTTCTAATTTCTGCTTCTTTATTCTTCTTTGTGTTGCCGTTAAGGGAAAGAGATAAGGTTGTCTTAAACCTGTTAAGACTACCTTCTGAGTTGATTTCCTTCTTTTTTTCCTCTGTGTATTGTAGATTTTTCAGGATAGCCTTACCTCTGAATTTCTTAGGTTGAATGTTTGAAACATGTGATACCATCCTTGCCTTCTTTTTACCTTTCAGCAGTGACATGAGTTCACAGTTTCATTATTAAAGCTAAATGGTTTAGTTGGGAACTCCTTCTGTTTTTAAAAACTGTACAAAATATCAAAACCAGGAAACAACAAGCAACCCAGATAAAAACAACAAGCAACTCAAGTGATCAGAAGATTTATAAAATTAACTGTAATTTCTCTCTTTATTTTATATTTCAGAGACAGCTCATCAGACCAGTACAAAGCACTCAACACAGTTTGCTATAAAGCGATTTTTTCTCTTGCAGAAGTATCCAAGAAAACAAAGTGAAATTGAACTTCAGGGGGGTAGGCCTTGTTCAAAATTGTTGCACTGGATTAAAGCCGTGTTATACTTTCAGATGAACACAAAGCAGACAATACACTCTTATGAACCCAAACCCTAACAGAAACAATTAATCCACATTATTTTATTTAGTTAATTAGTGGTAGATTTACAGGGTTATGGACTGAGAGGCATTATATCATGTGGAAAAAAAGTGCATATACATCCTTGATTCTATCTGGACACATTTGCACAATATTCTAAAGGCAGAAATAGATCTCTTCTCACAAATAGGCTAAAGGTAAAGGCTTCATCGTGCATACTCTCTAAATTGTGTGCCATCACAGCCACAGAATTAGCATGACAACCAACAGTCTCTGCTTTGAATGATACCAGAAAATGCTCTTGTAGAATAACAAAGATGTGGTCAGTGGTTAAGTCTCTCCCTGCCTTGCCTTTTTGACACTTTCATAAGGTACTTTCCAAAAGTTAAGATGTACTTTGGCATGTAACTCTGAGACCAATGCTGTGAGCCACAGAAGCTGGAATTATTAGATCCACCTGTGGAAACTCTCAGCAAGTTTCCACAATCTCCCACCCATCTGTTCACCACAACTGAGCATTTACTGTGTTATGTTGCTAATTATTTAAAGCACCTCATAAATGCCTTTATAGTACTTTTGCCAACAATTTGTTCTTGCCTACTGCTCTATTTTCTTTATTAATTATCATGTTGACAAGCTGTCTGCTCAGTTCAATGGATCATCTTGGGAGGAGAGACAAATTTAGGAACACATCAGCAAATATTTTAGACAGTGTTTCAGTATTAATTTCTATTGTTTCTAAATATCTCTGGGAAAGTGGATTACTTCTAATTTTTAGGTAAGATATACTTACTTTAAAATGGCTGAGGGATTGATTTGTTTCATTTTTGACTTGTCCACGAGCAAGGTGTGAAATGACTGATAAATACAAATTAAATCAAGATCTCTGCACAATTAAGTGTGGGGTATGTAGAACTCAAAAGCAGCCTAAGTGACCCAAGAATAAAAGCTCTTTAAATAAGCCTATTCAACTGTTTAAGCCTTTTAACTGTTACATGGGACATAAAAATTATGCTGTGTTATACTGACATGTTGCAACACCTAGAAAGAATGAGTCTCGAAAATCAGCCGATGTGATGACCTCTCAAGTGGAAATACAAGCTTGGATTAAGCTAGGCTCAGATCCAGCCAATAAAATTTAATGAGTGTGATAACAGTAGACCCAGTTAAAGTGAGTTGCTGACTAATTTCTTCCTACGACTTACAATGGCTAAATAAAGCCACTACTAATAATTTAAATTACTTTCAATTAAATGCAAACACAAGGAAGTAATTAAGTTATTATTTTGATGGAATTAAAAGATTGTCACAGATGTCAAATTTCTTTAATGGTAAGTGTTGTGGAGATACAAGATACCTCCCTGAAATCTTCCCTGAAAGGAGAGAATAATTCCCAGTTCTGAATCCCTGTTTTTTTAATACATAAACCCCATACCAAGCTAAATATCATATGTTTTAAAAGCATGTTTCCTGCTTGCTATACCTTACGGTATAAATTAAATGAAGACTGAATATTATGTTTCAGAAGATTATGGATATGACAAAGGTTATCATTATTCAAAAAGTTTTTGGAGAGGAGAAGTTCAGGTCTCCATCCATATTACCATTGCTATACTTAACATCGATGAACAGAAACCAAAAGAGAAACACTTTGAGAAATTCATATGATTTTAAACAACAGAAAAGAAATTACTGCCATTGATGACTCTACTAACAAGCTTTATTGACAAGATAGTTGCATACATGACTAGCCCATTCCAAAGCATAAAAGCCCTGGCAGAATTTGTAAAGATTAATTAGGTAGACAGACATGCTAGCTGGGATGTTATGTTTTAATTTAAACATGCCTTTATGCCATCAGTACAAACCTGTATTTTCAAGCACTTTTGACTTTCATCCTTACATTTTTGTTTGCAACAACCTCACAATAAAGTTATCTCATGCATAGGAAGCATAACTCTCATACTTTTCAGAGGACAGATATAACTAGCTCATGATTTCTCTAGTTACAAGTAATGACTGTGGGAATGCTTAAAGACACCCTTAAGTTTCTTGTTCCCTAGATTCTTTTGTAAATTCCGTCTGTAAAATAACTGAGGTGGGAGATACCTAGAATCCAGATGGCAGATGGAAAAATCCCAGTTAGAAAAAAGGAAAAGATTGACACCATTATTGTGTTTAAATATGGAACAGGGGCCCAGGAATGCTGCAAAATCTCTGTCATTGAGGGCATCCAAACATGATTGAGCCAGGCACTGAGCAACCTGCCCTGACTGGGACAGCAGTTCCTATTCTCAGCAGGAGCTTGGACTGGAGACCTCCAAGGGTCTTTCTCAATCACTGTATTTCTGGGACTTTTTGAATGCCATCCTCCCTGCCTTGCCCAAATTAGAGCCACCCACAGTTTGTGGAAGGTGGCCTTTGTACCACCACTGTCCAGTTCCTTGCTTCAGACTATCACTACCATGGCTGACTGGCTTATCACTGACCCGAGGCACATCGCCTCATGGGTGTGCTTTGTTCTGCTGATCACAAGGCAGTGGCCCTCACTTTCTGTCCTCTACCTGCCCATGCCTCACCCCTTTGCTATTCTACGTCTTGGGTAGAATTGGGTAATAAACAATACTACTAAATGTGAATGCACAGCCTAACAGTTAGCCTGCTGTCTGAAAAGTATTGTTGGGCTGTTGAGATGGAAATGATCCATGGAGTTTGTCAAAACAAGGTTGCTTTGTTATAATCCTTTGCCCATTCAGTACCGATAACTCATGTACTTGTGAACTCTAATCTTTATGGAAACATTAAAAAAATGAATTTTTCCTACTTCAAACTCTCAATAGAAACTCAAATTCATAGGAGATTGAGATAAGGGGTAAACTAGCCTGAAGGAATCCTAAATATTGGGTTTCTAGATACGAGGATACTATACAAAAGCTGCAACTCTGATTCAGATTATTTTTTTAAGACTAAAAACTTCTGCTCTGCTAAAATTATCTACACAAAATTGTTCTTTGTGTGGCATTATGTACACAACTATTTCTTCCTGTTAACATTTCCAAACCACACACATTTATGCATTCCATTGTAAGACGAGTTTTGCCTTGCATAGGTGCTTATACCCAAAAAGCAAACACACCTGTAATTCTGCTAGTGTCTCTAGGCAACATACAGCTGTAATGGAAGGCAATTTCTCTAAAAAAAAAAAAAAAGTTTTTCAAATATAATATTCCCTACACCTGAAGGTAATTCTTTTAGACTTCAACAATTATATTGATTTCGCTGAGTATGGTGAAACTTTCTGATTCCACAGACAAAAGCACTTCTTTTGAAAATAACATTTCCTAGTCTTGTACAGTCTGCACTTCAGCAGAGTAAATGAACAGTTTAGTCCAATTCCAGCCTGAACAGGTGAACCAATTATGGTAGCACATTATGAACTGACAAGTTCCTATAATAGCATTCCTAGCAGACAAGAATAAAGAGATGAAATCTAAATTAGTCACAGCCTTAGGCTTTCCCTTCACAACTAAAAGGCTACTAATGGGGCAACCGACAGAGTATTACCTGATCCGCCTGTTTATTTGGTTTTGGTTTTTCTTCTTTTCTAATAGACTATCTTCATCAAAGGGAAAAAAAAAAAAAAAAGAAAGAAGGTAAAGAAAAACAAAAACACTTGAGGCTGAACTGAATTCACCTGATGAAGAAACAGAGAAAAATTTTGTAACAAAAAGATGGAATAAAATAGTACTGTATTTTTGAGATAAAATAAAAGGGGAAAAAACCATAGGATTTTGAAGGTCAATAAATAAATTATAGACATGTAGTATACTCATAAAATGTCTCAGATCTGTCACAACACTTAAGACACATACTCCTCTTTTATACTTTTAAGAAAGTCTAGACATTAGGTTCTATATCAATGGTAAAAAGAAAAGTAATTTTATTTTGCATATGAGTTTTCTAAACAGATCTAAACAGTGATTCTAGACCATGATGTATAGCAGTAGTTCTCCCAGACACAAATCTCCTATACCAGATAGCTCATTCCCACTGAAGTCAGTGAGGTTTCAGCAGCATGGCACAGCAATATCAGTGCTGCACTGGGCTCCATAAGTCTTATGACAGACTTCACTTGGGAGCTTTGCCATAAGAGAAAACAGAAACTATCTCCTTACATTGGTGTTACTACGATGGAAGCCAGATTTTTCCTTCAGACTGTTCAGTAGACACCAAGCTGAGGGAACTATCACTGCAGCATCTTGTGGAGAACACCTAAAGGTTATCTCTCTTCCACTGTGCTTTTGCTTGGCTACATTGCTTTCCCTTCTGCAGTCCAACCTGTCCTGTCCTGGCTGGACTGGGACAATTCCCACTGTCCAAAGTTCCCTTGCCCCTGACACCTCTATTTCCACTGGCAGACTCAGTGCTTGACTAAAAGTTTGGAATCTACCCTCACTTGCTGATATCGTCTGTCCTCAGGAAACCTTCTTGACTTGATTCACCTATTCATAAAATTGGGATCATATGGGGATTCCAGACATTCCATTCTTGGCAAAATGGTCTGGATGACAACTGCTGTTAGGATAGAAGGCTAAACATACATAGGGTGCATGACTGAAAAGCCAAAACTGTTTGCGAGATATTTGTCACCAAACTGATCATGTGTGAGAGGAAGACTGTCAGATTTCAGAGCAACCAGAGAACTACCAAGAGACTTTTGACAAAAGAAATCAGCATAAAGAGAAGTATAAATGAGGCATGAAAATCTGTGGCTGGCTGTAGAGACACAGGAGTAAGCAGTGACTGCAGACATGGTCTGACTGTGCATTGCCACCTGTTTCCTCATTGCACTGCAACCCTACAAAGGGGTGCAAAGGAGCCTTCCCAAGGGTGCTGCATCTGGCTTGGTGCTGGCAGTGTGGGGCAGCATGTGAGACCCCCATCCTAAGTTGCCTGGGGCTGTGGGGATTTTCTCACTGTTGTTATGTTGGCAGGGTCTGAGGAGCAGCATGAGCAGAAGCTAGGCTGGAAAGATACCAGGGACATAAGAGCAAGAGTATATGGGTCACAAAGGGGAAAGAGGCCTGAAACCTAAGCGTGCTGAATGGGGGGACAGGAAGATAAAGACTTTTTGGGATTACTTCTATAATAATGTTAAGAAATGCACTGTCTTAACAGCTTTAAATGTCTAGTATAATGATTTGTTTCATTACTAATGCTGAATGCATAGTTCATTGAATGCCAGTTAATTACCAGTTTTAAATTAACCCTTATCTTGCTTCAATCCTAATTTGAATTACACAAAAGCAAATATTTTTCTGATTCTATGGGTGAAGAAGAAGTAATGAGACCAGTAAAAGGAAAAGTGAGACTTGACCAGAGACAGGCACAAGACATACTGTAGTTTACCTGTAATTCAAACCCTTAGCCTCTGTTTTCCATGACTGTAGATAACATCAGCCAGGAGTAACAGAAGTAATTTAAATTAGCTTGTTCAATGCCACAATATGGTTGACAAATTCAAGATGTAGTGACTGCACAGGTTTGGACAGATCACCTCCAGACACACATATGCACACAGAGTACTCCTTTACAAGGACAAAGACAAGAAAAGAAAAAGTAGGAAAGGTTACAAATGGAGGTCAAGACATTTGTCTCTAGAGACTTCAGCTACTCCTCCATTACCCATAAAAAGAAGCTGTAAAAGAAAACTGCCCAGGAACGTCATGACCGACTTGCAATAGACAAGAATTTTTTGAAGTCTCCAGCTAATCATGCAAATAAGGTGGGGGTTATTTTGTCTGGACTTTTTTGTCAAGTTTTGTGTGCTAGCTCAAAGAGAGCCCGGAGGTCTAGCCACAACCTGACTGCACTATGGCAGGCACAGACACACAGAAGCGCAGGCAGACGAGGGTGCACTCCTCACCTGAGGGAGCCATCTCTGAACAGGGTGTGAAGGCACGGAGGCAGAGGCAAAGAAGGGAGAGAGAGTGGACTCTCCATGTAATTTCTACGCAGAAGGTTTATTGAGGTGAGGCAAAGAGGGGAGGAAATGGAGAGCCGAAGATCGGAGGGTGTCCAGGGATTTTACAGTGGAGATAGGAAAGATGGGGCTAAGGGATACAGCAAATGGGATACTTGACAGGAGGCAGGGTTGAGGGCAAGGGAACAAATGGAAATAACACATAGGCTGAATTTAGGGAAGGAACCAATGGGATGTTGAGTACCACAGAATTTTCTAGAATTAATACATATTAACTTAGGAGAAATGAATATTAACAAACTTACACATAGAACAGGGAGGAGAAAACATGAACCTATCACATAAAAATATGTAAACTGCAGAACTGGGAGATTAGGGGCTCTCACCCTAACTGTGGAGTGAGACGTTATGCTTCAGTGCCTGACCACCACAGCCTGATGTCTGTTGGATCTTCAGGGGTCAGGGTGGCTGCAGCCACTTGCACCGCCACACTTTTTTGCTTTTTTATGTTGAGAGCTGGAGGGAATGTCTTCAACTTCTTCACTGAACTCTCTGAATGAGCAAATTAAGTCTGGATGTCGTAAGACAACAGCCAACTTTAGATGACTGGAGGATGTCAGAGGACCTCAAAGACACAGCTAAGAGAGTGCCTATCAAGAAACTTGCTCAAGGAATTTGAGCAAGAAGATAGGGGATCAGAGAGCTTTGGATACAGCAGATCAAACTTCTAGTTCATCCACCACTGCAGCCTGGAATAAAAATACATGTCAGCTGTGATCTAGATAGGATCAGACACCAATATCTACATATAAGCACACACGCATAAAATTTGCTACATATTTTTAATAATTTTAAGTAGGTATATATAAATGTATTAGAATGGGTTTTCCCATCCCTGGTATTTAAGCTTCATAATGCTAAACACATTTTTTACCACTAAAATTATAGGCTAGTGTTTCAGTCTCCCTCATCTGAATCTGTAGTGGTGATGCACTTCATGCACATGGTGTGACCCTTGGGGATGGTGCTCTGCCAGGCCAGGAGTTGGACTTGATGATCATTGAAGGTCTCTTCCTACTCCACTTATTCTGTGATTCTGTGGTTCTGTGACAGTCAAGTTTTTCAATATTATGTTAGTCTTGTTAAAAACTGAGAGTTTGCAAACAATGTGATGGGGCACACATTAACCTACACTGTAATGTTGTCCAGCAATATCAACAAAAAAAAAATAGAATAGACTACAGCTCATAAAAAGGTAGGCTTTGAACTGGCCTGTGGACTATAAATTATCTACACTTAATCTGTTTTTGTTAACTCCCTTCAAAACACAATTTTCTTGGCAATAAGTCTGACACCCACTCACCACCCACCTCAAAGTACAAAACATTATCAGTTTTCTCAAGAATCACCAAGCAGTCCATTTAAGGTTTATTTCAAATAAATATGTGATCTGGTAACAGCTAACATACAAGAAACAAGACTGAATTTTGATAAGAACATGATGAAAGAGTAAATAGCCTGTGGGCACAGCAATAGAAAAATGATTTATATCTCAGCAATCCATGATGAAATAGGAAAGAATAATGCATTGGAAGTCAGCATGTAACACTGTCTTGAATTGAAAAGAAACATGATAAAATCATTTACACTGGAATACATTGACTAAGTCTCTCTGTATCAGGTCATGCCATCTCATTATGAAATGGAGTACATTAAAATTAGAGCATTAGAAAATTTGATTGACCCAAATATCCTGCTAAGCTATTTGCCTCCCACAGTCTTTTCTCTCCACTAAATTTCTGAACATTTTACTTCATCACTCTGGTCCCTCCACCTGCGTAACCTACTTCCTCATTGATAAGTAATGCCTACACTCAGGCTTTTGCAGCACCTGGCAGCCCCTAGGTCAGACTTCTGAAACTCATCTAAAAGGTCAGGGGCACAGCACCACTCCTCTGTATCCAGCTTCAATAGCTCATTTAGGAAAGGTCATTACTGTTATGAAATAGAATCATACAATTTCAAACTTTAAAGCCATCAGAATAAAAGCACTACAGTTTGAAGTTTAAAAAAAAAAAAAAACCTACAAACAGCAATGGAAGCTGCTGAAAGCATTTTTAAAGCATTTAAGTGGTACAGAAAAGGGAAAATTCATTTTTTAGCTAGATGATGGATGTAACTGGACTTTCTAGATGCAATAGAATCTGTAATTCTGTTCAATATAACATTCAGAAGTGAAAAAAAAGAAGACCAATTCAATTACTCTGATGAACTTCTGAAGAGATTTTGCAAGCTTTTGCCATCAACAAAGCAAATTTCTATATTGGGGCAGAAAAAGTTAGAAGTGGAAGATTTACTTCTGATACAAGGAATTAATAACCCAGGAGAAAGCTATGTAGAAATCTGTCGTTAGGTACAAGTTACAAGAAAGTGGCAGCTGTGAATATGTATCTCTATATTTACATTCATGAGCTACCTTAAAGCTAAGGTAGGACCAAGTAGTTTCTGGCTCAGCGGACTTGTACCACTTTGTCTGACTAGCTGGATAAATATTCTGCTGGTTAAACACTGAGATCCATGCCAGTTTCCTTGAAATCAACAGTTAGTTCAGGCAACAGGAACAAATTAGAATTCAAGAGTATTTTTATTACCAAAGGTAAAAGGGGGAGAATTGATACCAAAAGGGTTAATTCCATTTTCACTATGCCTGTGAAATATTAGCAGACAAACAAGGCATGCAAAAGCTGCTTTCAACAAGGACAGCTGGAAGATAAGAGGAAGACATCTGGCTCAAGAATGCGCTGACAGACAAAACAAAGGACTGAATCTCTGGGAGTTGGGGTGGGATTTATTGTAATGGGTAAAATGCATGTAGCAACTGTATATAAGCAATACACTTGTAAAATCACATGTCCACATAAGGCTGGGAGTATCCCCCGTGGGACCTCAGGCCTGAATAAATTATGCCCCCTTTAACACAGCTTTAGTATTGGAGAGTCTTATTCAGATATTTCAGACATTTGTTAACACTTTTGGCATATGATCAGTGACTTACTTATAGCAGAACTTGAAACAAACCACAATTTATAACAAGACCTAGATTTGTAACAACACTTAGAAGTAATTCTCAGATAATTTTTATTTCATTTTACTTACTTCCTAAGCAAGAAAGATAAAGAAAACTGCCACTATAATATTTTTGTTTGTTCAGAGAAAAAAAGCATTGTCCCTTAACACAGTGTATCTTTTTAAATCACTAAGCTTGAAGTCACCTGTCTCCAAAACTGCACTAAACAGCCAGGTACACTAGCTGTATTAGCTATTTTTCTTATAAGAACAGCCTAGCAGAATTTATAGGTCTATCTTTAAATGGCAAGTGGATAACTGGCAGTGAAATGGTCACTGTATGAAAGCATAGCAGAACTCAGCACCTGAATGTGAATGATTTTATACTTCATAGCTTTTCCAATATTCCCTAGCTTGCCCAGAAGTGTGAAGTTTCTGGCGGAATTGGGGCATTAATTTTGTGGTGAACCTTTTTGTATGATCTAATAGTTCATAAACCTCTAGTAAGCACAGGTAAGTTACTTAGGTTACAAAAGAGAACTCTTCACGGAGCTGTCATGCATCAGCACATCACCAGTAAAAGGAAGACTGTCAATAAAGACGTGGAAGAATCCTTGCTGCACAAAAAAAAAGGTGGCACTAGTTGAATGCATAAGATAATGTAATTCTGCTTAGAAATGATACAGAACATTTACTTCTACTAAATCATATCTGTATTCTAATCAATAAATTAGACAAAAATCATTAAAAATAAATTAATCTCTTCAAATATAGTCTACAAATTGAATAACAATTTCAATATAGAAATGTGTCATTTATAAAACATTTTCAAAAAATTGAATATGTCCAGGTTACCTTTGCAGATTGTAATGCATACAAAAGACTCTAGTACGGGATAATTCATTTTTAAATATAGTCTTTACAGTGATTCTTAATTTATAAAGTATTTACTGGAATTACTAGGAATTGGAGTGCTGACAAAGAGGAAGATAAGTTACATTTTTCATGCAGATGCAAACTCGCATCCCTATTGGGAGTACAATGCTAAAACCGACTGATCAATCTTTGTATAAAGTATTTTTCTGAAGATATTAAAACATCTCCTTGATCCTTAAACTCTTCAAAGGGCAGTTACATACAGATCATTAAATCAAAAGAAAGAGGAGGAAAATTATCTCAGATTTACACTGTGGTAGGAACATCTTGTAAATTGCTGCTTCTGTCCTACCTCTATTAAGCACTTTGACTTCCTTCACTCAAGACAAAGGCAACAGATTCACAACTAGCCAATTACCCTTAAAACCACAAAAATCTAGAAGGAAACAAGTAACAGTAAACATAAATTGCAGACATAGCATTAATTGTGTATTCTTGCATGCACCTTTCAAATGCAAAGAGCTTCGGAACAACCATTTCTCCATGTTTCCTCAAACTAAAGTATTGTTTTAGCTGCCTCTTGTACCCTGACAATGGATTTAACCTGCCAAATTAACTGAGGTGTTATGTTGTTACCTCAGTGTTGTTTGCCTTTGATGAAAAACAACTTGATGCACAGCTTGTACGTTCCTAAAATAAATCTTAACATCCCTATGTTATAAAATCAGGGCCCAAAGAGTAAAATAGTCATTGTTTCCTCACACACACAGGAAGTAATTTTAGTTCACAGCATCTTATTTTCAGTGGACGGGATGTAGAAGAATAATTTACTGATGAATCACATCTCTGGTTGAAGTATTTCACTCCCCAGAGCAGGGCATAGAGTATTTCATAAAGCACAAATGATTGGATGTTTCAGAACAGAGTTCTGAGGCTGCTCAAAATTATTTTGGGTACTTGCAATAAATAATTCTCCTATTCTATGACAACAGAAAAAAATGATGGCTTAAAATCAGTTTTGCACAGCCTCCTGCTCCAGCTCAGCCAGAATACAATATAAGAATTTAAATTCCTTGTTTGTACTAAGGAGTGAGAAAGTCATAATTAGTCAATTTGTTAAGAGATCAGGATAAGATTTAAAGGTAGTGCATACTAGATTAAGTTCAATTTGAAAAACTAGATAGAAAAGTAGCCATATGACAATTTCTGACACATTGGAAACTGAATATAATTTTTCCAAACAAAATTTACTGAACAGTGAAGAAAGATAACAGTTTTGATACTGTGATATTGTGCCAAGTTGCTTTTGCAGTGGATCTTTCTCGCAGGCACATACCTTATAAGTGTTGCTTTTATATTGTTATTTTTTTTAATATTTTCCTTGTTAAATTTGAAAATTTTTTTCTGCTGTCTCTCATGGAAAATTCACACATACCAGTGGATGCTTTTCAAGTTCTTCTAAATTTGGATCAGTCCACCAATTAGATTAGCCAAAGTACCTTAATTTGAAACTAAAATTCCGTAATTCACAAAATCCAAATTTCCATAAACACAAATCTCATCTGAGCTCTTAGTTGTACCAGTCTTTATATAGCTTTTAACTGTCCTTCATTTGTACTACTGTTTTCAAAAAAAGTGACAGAAATATTGGTCTTCATTCCAGATTTACCTGTAGTTAAGTAATGGTGTCTTTATTCAGGCACAACAAATTATTAGTGTTCCTTAAGTTTATACCACTGTGCATAGTTCTTTTATTCCAGCTACACAGTGCGATTCTTTCACAAAATTATTATATCTCAGCAAACAACTATAATATACTAATATTAATTTTTCAGCTAAAGGAAAGCTGGTTTTTACTTGTCAGAGTTAAGAAAATCTGCTGTAATTACAACTCTGCCTTTGCAGTTATGTGGATGTAGAACACCTACAGCTCCTCCCAACGATTTAATTGACAGCACGGTTCATAGTATTTTTTCACATCTATTCAGAGGATTTCAAAACTGCTTGTGAAGTTTTGATTGTGATAATTAATGATGGTGGAGAGCACATAAGAATTTCTACTCTTGTGAACAGCAAAGCTGATGACACCTGAATGACAATATTTGTTCACTTTATTTTAACAAAACTGGAAGATTTTACTCCTACTCTAGCTTCCATCCTTTAGAATCTCTTAATATTTGAAGAATTTTAATCCACAGTGGATCTGCTGTATAAGATAATGAATCCACCTTGTTTAAGATTGCATTTCAACACAGAACGCCTTTTCCTGGACACAGGAAATGAAACTATTCTTATTGTTACATATCTTGTAACAGATATACAAGGTACACCAAATTCTTAGAAGGTATTAAATATTATTCTTCATGCTTCCAAGAGATCTCTTCACTCTATTTGAAATTAGGATTTCAATGGTATTTTATTCTTATAAGTATTTCTTTGGTTTTGATGCAGTTTGTTATACATATTTCAACCTGATCTGTAATTTAAAAGATCTTTCTTCTGCTGCTCGTAAAATTAGAAGGATCTAATTTAGAAGGAATAACCAATGGAGATTCAGGATTTTTAAAATATGAAGATCTATAAAGTATTATTGTGTACTGGTTGATACGTCACTACATCTAATTCCAGAACTGCAATGACAATTACTCTCAGCTCGTACTAAAGTAGAAGAAAATCAGAACATTTGGAGGAGGCATGGAAAAAAAAATAGGACAATTACAGAAATTAAATGAAACAGAGGAACAAAGAGACAATACATTTTCAATAGAATTTTAGGAAGATGATTCTTTGTTGGTGTTTGAAATGGTATAGTGTTAAAAAGAACCTTTGACATAGATCAGCTAAATTAGACTGGGATATTTATGGTGCAATAAACTTAACTACAAACAAGTAGAATGAAACAGAAGGTCAAGAGCACAGACAAAAAAAATTACTATAAAACTTGAAGATTTTAAAATAAATGTTGCATCCATTTAAATGTTGCTACAACCTAAAAAAAGGTAAGATTTATTTGGACCAATTTCTACAATTCAATCTGTATTTTCTCTCCCCTCTCTCTAACTTTTTAATCCACTTTTGACATGGTACTCTTTGAAAAGATTTTCACCAGATCTTCTTTAAGTATTTCTAGTCTAGGAAGGAAATAAAGCTTTATTTTCAAAATGGATAGGGGGTTTTGTATTTTCACTTTTCTGTAGTTTTTTTTTTCCCTTCTCCTTTTCTGTTTTTCACTCAACTCACAGGTCACTATTCTCAATGTTTATAAAATATACAACGTTATTTTATGTTAAATATACAGAGCATATACACATACTAGGAATACTTGACTCTTCATTGAACTACACTATCAAGACTCTGGGCTTTTGCACAAAGTATTAAGAAAAAGCTATCTGGGAGAATAAACTTTTCTATAGAATTCTATTTGATCTACATAAAAAAATCCTGAAAACCAGAAAATCTGTCTTTCTAACAATTCACTCACTAATCTGTGTGGAATAAATGCACTTTCTATACAGAATTATTTTCAAATTCACAGTTCTGGTTCTTCTGCCCTGTTTTTTTTTGTGTTTCATTCTTCTCCCAACCTCCTTTAGTGTATTTTATATTTCCTAGAAAACAATGACAAGAATTTAGAAAAAAACAAATGTTCAAGGAAGCAATTGTTTCTGCTGAAATTGTGATATTATTTTTCATGCTTGTTCATAGAAGCCAGGATCTCAT
This sequence comes from Corvus moneduloides, assembly GCF_009650955.1. NCBI lineage: Eukaryota > Metazoa > Chordata > Aves > Passeriformes > Corvidae > Corvus > Corvus moneduloides. The sequence goes on along the minus strand of NC_045476.1, from coordinate 92,650,972 downwards.
TTAAAATTGACAGTGTGGTTAAGTTCTATTATCACACCTCTCTGAACTCTTCCAAACAATCAGCTAAACTTATTCAGTGCCTCCTGTCTTATTCAGCATATTTAGACTAGATCTTATTCTACTATTCTCTTTATTTTAAACTTTCCACTTTCCACTCTAATAGCACTCCCTGTTTAATGCTTTATAATGAACAAAATTTCTACTTATGGTAATTTTATTTAAATTATCGATGCTGCAATATCCACTGGTTTCAAAATAATTTAATAATTTCAATATTAGAAGGAATATCTCTGCAGGACATGTCTGATGACTTTGGGGAGATTGCAGCACTCAGTACAATACATCTTACATGACTTTCCATTTGAAGAGCTGCTCTGGATGTTTGTAGCTGATAGAGCTTACAGTTCAGGCTATTCAATGACCTTAGCGTCTTAATCTCTGATACATTCTTACTCTGCAGAAAGATACCTTGTGACAAATACTGCCTGTTAATATTGTAACAGGATTTGATCATCATCAGTATTGTTGCTAAAATGTGTTAGACAGTTACAGAAATGTTACCTCAGATTCTAAGAGCTAAGAAAAAATTAACAGAAAACCTGGATGGTTTTTTGTTGGTTTTTTTTTCTTCCCAGAGTACCACTATCAGTTTCATGGAATGTGTTTTTGGTATGCAATTATTTACCATATTAAAGGATTAGCTTGCTTGTTTGTTTAACTTAATACCTCCAAGATCATTTTTCTCCATAATTCATTGTTTCTTTTCATAGGTACGGTTGAACAGATGCATCTTAAGACTTCACTGAAGTACTCTTCAGTCTACTGAATGAGTACACTGTACATTTCTGGCATGCATATTCAAGTATATCAAATTATAAGATACTTTCTATAAATACATATATGGGTAATTTTAAAATCTGCTTCCCAGACAGGAAAACAATCATTTAAGTATGTGCAAAACCCAAATTCAGAAAAGAAATAAACATGGATGCAATGAATTGGTTTCAGAACTGGAATGCATATTCATCAACATATTTTACAATTTTCAAACATCCTACCATTAATCTCCACATTGATGAGCTGTCATTCTGTTTAAGATTTGTAATCATAAACCCACTTATTTACATAGATGGTAACTTATGCAGTCTAAGTCTAAGACAGCTCCTGAATTTGCATATTTGCAACACTGAATTTAACAGCAATACATTGAGAAATACAGTAAAATTAACAAGGCTTCAGTTTTCTTTAAACCCATTTTTTAAAAACATTTTTGAATCAGGAGAGTTTGACTCTAACAGTCCACAGCCAAAAAATCCACACGTTTGCTGGTAGACAACTGTATTCCTTAGATCCTCACATCTCTAGTGGCTGTACTATCTGGTTTGAACACCCAGGGAAGAAACAACAAAAAAAGCCCCTCACGCAAAGTGAAGAATGACACAGACATATAGGCTTAATGGATAAGTAAACTTTATTAGAGTTTCTCCCCTAACTAATAACTTATCAGATTATTGGTAAATTCAAGCCTAACAAACTATTCTGAGTACTTTCAATGGTAGGGCATTTGGATTCTTGTTATTAGCAATTATAATGGCTTATTTATGACCCAAAAAGCTCAGCAAATGTCAAGTAACAAATAAATAGTTTCACTGCAGTCAGTATCACTAAACTTTAAAAATTTATGTAATCAGTGGAAAATATATGAGGGAAAACCACCAAAAGAGCAATGCTCCAACCCTGCAGAAACAAGATTTAGTATTGATTTTTTGCATGCTGTTGAAGAATGCCTACACCCCCCTTTTCCAAGCTATATTCTTTCCAAGGAACAGACATGATAATAAATGAAAGTGTCTTATAAGTTTAATTACTTAGCAAATTGTCCCAATAATTATGTAGCAAATATTCTTTCAATCTTGCTCCTAGGCAAACCATTACAAGAGGAATGCAGTCTGAGCATGAGAAGAAACCTGCGATCAACTATGTTTTGAAGAAACTTTTCAAAAGACTTCATCAGCTTGAGCCCTGCTGCCTACTTGGAGAGAGCAGCATAAATAATCAGGAGTAATCTTTTCCTCAGGTCACCAGCCTTTGTGCTTGAGGAAGACAGTTCTGTCTTGGGTGGTTTGTTGCATTTGAAATTTACAAAACCAAGCAGTGCAAGCCTTGGATAACAACTTGAAAAAGTAGGAAGGAGGAAGTGTGATAAACAGCCAGGTATGGAATCAATCACTGTATTTCTTAGGGTGCTCCACTTTAACAAGTCAAAGAGTACTAGATGCATCAGATTCAGGAGAAACACTGAAAATAATTTTTTCACTGAATGGTAGGGATTTGTCTGCCAGTAGAGAAAGCCCAGTAGCTGAAGTTTAATATTTGAAGAGATATACTTTTAAGAACAATTTGGTTGCTTTTTGCCAGGATTGACACTTCAGTAATGGTATTCCAAGTATTTCCACTATACTTCTCCTTTTTATGAAATCCTGACGTGTCCTGGATCTTAGTGTGATCTTGTGCCAATGAGTACCACAGATTAATTCATAAAAGCTCAGGAAAAACTCCGGTGCAGAAGACAGTGGTTATACCTTGAGAACCACCAACACAAGCTCCAGCTAGGACTGAAACTACCTAAAATATTTTTACAAAGACAAGGCTTAAATTTCTTTGAATTTCAAGGACAGCACAGACTAACAGTAAAAGTATTTTTCTCTATGGTCAAAACTCACCAGAGAACACTTGAATAATACTCTGGGCTTCTTTATTGGGAAGATCACATTTTGAGTCGCATTCTTACCATCAAATGCAGTATTAAATTTAAGTATATTAACAGAAAGTACATTTTCTCTCTGTTTCCAATGATAGAAATAACTATTAAAAATGCTTTCATTAACTATGTTACCAAGAGTTAACATTACATATGCTTATATTAAAATATTATTGATTCAAAATTATGTGCTTGCACTTACTAAGAGGAGTAACTGTTTGTGTCGGTTTTGCATGGCCTGGTTTTTAGCAGCAGGGGAGCCACAGAGGTGGCTCCTGTGAGAACCTGCTGGAAAGTCTCACCATGTCCAGCAGAGCCAATCCCTGATGGCTCTGAAGGAGGACATACTGCTGGCCAAACCTGGGCCAATGAGCAAGGTTGGCAACACCTCTGTGATGACATATTTAAGAAGAAAATCAAAACAAAGTCACACAGTTTTTCTTCCAGTCAGAGAAGAGGAGGAGGTGAGAACATGTGAGGGAAAACAACATGGAGACACCAAGGTCAGTGAAGAAGGAGGGGGAGGAGGTGCTCCAGGTGCCAGAGCCGAGATTCCTCTGCAGGCCATGGTGAGGACCATGGTGAAGCAGCTGTGCCCCTGCAGCCCATGGGGATCCACAGGGGATGCAGAGATCCACCCGCAGCCTGTGGGGGAGGTGCCCGTGCCGGAGCGGGTGGATGCCTGGAGGAGGCTGTGATCCAGTGGAAGACCCAGTGGAGAGAGAGGGCCCTGCTTCCAGGCTGGAGCAGATGGTCCTTAGAGGACTGCACCCCGTGGAAAGACAGACCCGCAGCGCAGCAGTTTTGGGACGACTGTGTGCCCGTGGGAGGGGCTCATGCTACAGGAGGTGCGATGTGGCTGCTGCTCCTGAGAGTGGACCAATGTCAGAGAGGTTCAGGGAGAACTGCCTCCTGTGGGAGGGACCCCACGGCCCACAGGAGAAGACTCCTCTCCTGAAGCACTGGAAGGAAATCTCGGTGATGGATTGACTAAACCCCGTGCTCTGCCTCCCTGTGCTGTCGGTGGCAAGGAGGGAGGGGCTGGGGGGAAAAGGTTTTTTAAGGGTTTATTTTATTTCTCACTATCCTCCTCTGATTCTGTTAGTAGTAAATTCACTTTGAAACCTTAAGTTGAGCCTGTTTCACCCTCGAAGTGTTTTCTCCCGGTCCTTATCTCAGCTCATGAACCCTTCGTTATTTTTTTTTTCCCTCTCCTCTGCCCAGCTGTGGCAGGGGAGGATGAGCAAGCGACTCTCATGGGTGCCTGGCATTGGGCCAGTGTCAAACCAGGACACTATTCCAACCTTTTTATCTCTAAAGATGATGCTGAAAATTTTTGCTGCACCAGAGAAAAGGTGATTACATTTTGAGAACTAATAATGTGCAGCTGCAAAGAACTAAAAAAAATCTATTGGTATTTATTGTTTGTTTTCTAGAGTTTTATATGTTCCCCAGTCCTTTTTCAAAACTGCAGACTATTTACACCATCTTCTGAAAATATATACATGTAATTGGAAAGATAAAAGAATGTAGTGAGATTTTTCTTTCATGAAAGGTTTTCTCCTGTGTATGGTCTTAAATTTCAACAGCAAATCTTAAGAAGAAATGCATTCAAAAATCCCCACAAGCTTTTTTTACTTCACATGTACACCTGTCTCTCCGTACAACTACTGCAGCTCTAAAAATAAGCTTAGACAGAACACTATTTTAATGTCATCAAGTAAAAAAGACATCAGCAGAACTAACTGTTTGAACCAGTAGATGCTGTTTCCTGAGAGTACTTTCTGTGCGACAAATCCATCCAAGGCTCAGGTGAAAGGAAGGGCTATTTTTTATTCCAGAAGTTTGGGCCTTAGCAGAATAGAATTGGATTACATAAATGTGTAACAGTGTTTATAGCCATTTTTAGAGGACTATCCACACAGGACAGGGGGAAAAAAAAATACACTTTTCACCTAACTGCTATGGGCCATCTGTTTCTATCCTGACCTGAAAGTGTCAAGAAGTTCAATATTTTAGTACTATGGGCCTGAACTACCAAATATATTAAAGTAGGTATTCTTGTACAATTTAGTTTATGTACCTCCAGATCCTAATACATGAAAGTAACAACACTGACTCTACCACTTTAAGCACAAAGAACTATGTTCTCATATCCCAGTTTCTCAAAATCATTCACATGTGTGATTTTTCATTTCTTTTGAAAAAGGCATGGATCTTTTGGTCCACACCACTGTTCAGGTCTTGCAAAGAACACCCTCCAACAGGGATAAAATAGGATAATTTGAGATGGGCAGCTTCAGTATTGTGGCTAAAAGCACATGGAAAAAAAACAGCCAACGTCCAATGCTCTCTTAGTTTGGGTATAATACATGCATGCTCTTCATCTTTAGTGTACACAGATGTACTTCCAGTTTTACCAATGTATAAGATAAGTCCTGTAATTGAATATTACAATTAACTGTAGTTAATTACATATTCAGATTATCAGATCTTTTTTCTCATAGACTAATTAGAAAACCAGATTTGACGATTAGACCAAGCTTGGTGTACTAAGAGTATTGCAGCCTTCCTTTTCCTATCCAAATTCACTATTCACCTCAAGGAAAAGATTTTTAAAGAAATGCATGATGAATCTTTCTTTCTGTGCTCCTTCAGTTGAATGCATACATTCTCCTGATTTTTCCTCATTTCCATTCTGTAAAATTTTATCAGTATATAACATATACCCTGAGCACCCCACTATACAGAGAGATCAGACCTTATAGAAATCCCTACAAAAATGTTTGTACCCAGATGCCTACTTTTATATTCAGCATGCACTTGAGGGAAGTAGCTAAACTGGATTGATTTCATTCATGTTTGACATCACATATGCTGACATAAGTACAACTTGAGTGATTCAGAGAGCTTAATCAGAAAAAATAAATAAAGAGTAGACTTTTTGTTTATTAGTCCATAAACTCGGGGAATTTAAAACTTCCTTGTAAAAATTTAATAAGACTTTCTGTACTCATAGCATAAGGAAGCATTACCAGAAAATGCAGAACCTCCTGATGGAAGTAAAGGTCAAGGCTCACTTCCATTCATCTTGAACACTGTGCCAAGTTCTCTACATACCGTAATTCATCAAATAATCTAATTAACTTGTTTAAAATTATAATTAAGTTAGGCATACTTAAGGTCATGCAATTACAGGACTGTGAAGAGAGTTTTACACCAACAAAGCAGCTGCAATCCAAATGACAAATCACACATCCTCTAATAACTCTCCATTTCCAGACAGCTATTAATAATGTTTTCTTATAACCAAGTTAAAAGGGAGTTTTGTTGCTTTGCAAGTGCTGTCTGTTCGGAAGTACCAAATATCAAAATTATTAACACAGGACAAGGCTTCTTGATTGGAATTTGGAATCATCACATCCCAAAAACATAAACATTGTCATGAGACATTGAGCTTTCCATTTCCTGCTTCACTGCTGAATTCACAGTGATTCTGTGTGCTTTTTTTTTCAGGAGTTTTTTGGTTGGTTGTTTGGTTGGTTGGTCAGGGGGTTTTTTTGGGTTTTTTTTGTGTGTGTGTGTATTTATTTTGTTTGTTTCTTTGTTTTCCTTCTGGTTAATATTTTAAATTATCCTTTTCTCACAATATGAGACGACATATATTTGTTAGACTTTATGTTTTTAGGAAGTAGCCTCAAAAGAAGTGAAGGAAAGACTCCCAACTTATCTAATAAAGAAATATAAAAATCTGCCCAGTCCCTGAGCTGGATAATTTCACCAATATATGATGCTTTATCCATGGTGAAGATGTGCTGCTGTTCCTAAAAGGGATGGAGATGAGTAGCATGAAACTGTTTTGCCGTATTATTTTAGGCAGAGTCAACCAAGCTGAGGCATGGCAAGACCAGAACAAGCAGACTGTCTGACAGTAAGGGCATTGCTGTGTCCAGAAACCCATGTTCATGGAGGCTGCCTCAGAAATAAACAGAACAGAAAGAATGAGTATATGGTAGCAGTAAGAGCGTTGAGCTCAATGTTGCCTGTATATGATTTCGAAAAATTTGGGTTTACCTGCTTACTTCTGTTAATCATCAAAAAATATTTTTTTAATTTTAGTAAAGTGTATCTGTCTCCTTTATCTGTCCCATGCTTTGTCATAATGTCAGACAGAAACATAGAAACACAGTCATCCAGGAGGAAAGGGAAAGATTCTTCCATGTAGGAAGTTCCAATGAAAGTGAGGAGTGCGGCCCTGAGGAGTTAGCTTTGCATGCATCTTTCAGAAAGCTAGTACTAAATTTACCATAAAATGATTTTGCAAAAATATAATTTTAAATTGTCCTTTTCTTTGTAGAATCATTATTTTTCATATTTGTGGAGATTTTTTTCAAAAATAAGTTGGTCTTGCATTTTTAAAAGTAAGAAATAAAATTAATTTGATTGATTTAATTAGATGGTAATGAGACCACAAAGGTTTAAGATGATTTATTAAACTTAAGCACTAATACTAATGAGAAATTGACCAGAGTACAACCTACCAGTTAGAAAACATAAAAGGTTTCTCTTTTTTTGCTACATCGACCAGGAATACATTTACATCCACAGGGTACCTCCCTTTAGATCAACTTGTGCTTTTATTATGTGCTTTTATTATGGTCTCTGCTGCAACATCTAAGGTGCAGATTTCCAATAAATGAAAAAATGCCACATATTAAAACTCTTGAGTATCACAGCTCATGACACAATTTTGTTCACCCATAACTCTGTCCAGACTTCACTTTGCCAATATTTTAGTGACTCTTCTGGGTGTCCAAGAAGCTCATATTACAAACCAGGGTGTTCTGGGGTAGAATTAATTGTCTTCACAGCAGCTGGTATGGGGCTCTGTTTTGGCTGAACACAGGGTTGATAATACAGAAATGTTCTTATTATTGCTGAGCAGGGCTTACACAGAACAAAGGCCTTTCTGGTTTTTGTACCGTTATACTGGCAAGGAAGTTGCAGGTTCATGGGAGGTTGGGAGGAGACAGCCAGGACAGGTGACCCCAACTGACCAAAGGGATGTTCCAGATCATGTGACATCATGCTCAGTATATGAAGGAAGGGGGAAGGAGGAGGGAGAGGAAGACATTTGGAGAGATGGTGTTTCTCTTCCCAAGTCACCATTATGTGTGATGGGGCCCTGCTCTCCTGGAGATGGCTGAACACCTGCCTGCCCATGGGAAGCAGTGAATTAATTCCTTGCTTTACTTTGCTTGTGAGAGTGACTTTCTTTTTCCCTATTAAATTTTCTTTATCTCAAACCATGTGTTTTCTATCTTTTACCCTTCCTGTTCTCTCCCCAAACCCGCTGGTGGGGGAGTGAGCGAGACCCTGCACAGGGCTTGGTTTCTGGCTGGAGTTAAACCATGGCAGAGGGTCACTGAAATTCATCCTTTGCTAATGCCTTCTGAAATGGTCTTTGTCAGCAGAAAGCATTGTAAACTGATTCACAGCGAATGAAGTCCAGGAAGTAGCAAACAACTTGTATTAAAGAAATAGGTAAATACTGTCCTTCTTGTCACTGGTACACCACACTACGTGCATGCCTATTTCAGTGAGAAGAAATACTGGCATCACTGAGGTATGTACTTCAGCAACAGCATATTTCTTACTATTTAGTATTTTCAATACAGTTTTGTTCTTGTATCAGAAATCTTACAGAAGTGTAACATGTAGCGTGCAGATGGTTCAAGCACAGATCATATGAGACACAATAAGCATCTGCAGCAGGTTGGGTGGTACTTGCAAAGCTAATGTCAGGCAAAGTGAGATTTCTTCTGCAGGAAGAGAGGAATAATGCCAACCAACAACAACAAATTTAAGAAAACCCCAAACGACAACAAAACCACACAAAAACCAGCAAAATACCCAAGCAAATGAAAAAAACCCCACTATCTTTATCTTCTTTCTGCCGCTTCCCATTTACACCACAGTGATCCCACCTTTGAGGCAAAAGACTCCAGTATCACATGCTGTTAAGGGGCTCCAGAAGAGTGGGGTGAGAAATCCCAAAGGAAAACTTGGAATCAGCAAGAACAGCAAGCTTAGCAGTCATAGCCCATACTGGAAATATAAGCATTCTGGTCTACCTGGTAGATCTTCCAAAGCCATATCAGCTAGGAATAAATCTTAACTTGCTTCCTAGAAAGTTCCAAAATGCTAGTATTTTTCTACTTGGAAAGTAGAAATTAATATGAGGAAATTAAAATAATGAATAACATAGTATTTTCTATCCCTTCTGTAAGATTTACTTTTTCTGTCTCTCATTTTCAATTTCCTGTCTTTCATCTTTTTATTTCCTTTATTTCTTTCTCTTTACCGGTCATTTGTCTTTTTTCATATATGTAGCCCAATTTCTTCTTTTCAGCCTTGATCAACAAGTAGGTACTCACAGCTGAACCTCTCCAAATGCATCACATAACTGAAATACAGCTTTGAATTGCTCCAAGAAATCAGAAAAACATAGTGTTCTCTCACTTTTTTAGGAGTGAATGTCAGGAGCATAGAAGCTATTCATCAGCCAGGGTCAGACAAGAGCATCAGAGCAGTCTTGGGAATGGAACAATACCCTGCAAGTGTTCTGATGAGAATTTTTTAAGATTTTACTTATATATTAGGCACTGGGAATATCAATGTTTTACTCATTGCTAATGAAATGCATTTATTAAAAAATATTTTTTCTCTTATGTTATTAGAAATTATACTGTATTACTAGAAGGTGTAAATCAAAGTTTAGAAAGGGTGTAATTGTCTTTTTTTTCAACAACTCTATTTATATAAAGTTAGTGTCAGTATGTGGGTTGAAAAAAATGCATGTACATATACTTTTATAGAAGTAAGTAACTATGAGTTTCCACAGCTTTATGATCCCTTCTTCATGTATTTATTCAGAGCTCAGCAAGATAAAGTACAGGAAAACAAATATAAAAGTCTTTAACTGATTGAAAGAAGATAGTCCTATTTTGTATATATATTGATAACACTGCATATTTGTCTGCAGAATTCCAAAAAATAAAACAGGATATCATGAATGGTGAAGTTTACCCAGAAACATCTAGTCCTAGAAAATATTTCATAAGCTGTCTAAACTAGAGTGATGTGGATACACGCACATCTGCTGCAAAAAGAGTTCAAAACTAATGGAGTTCCTCACCAGCTGTTCCAAAATCTACCCCTTGCACTCACACTGCTGGAAGCCCTAAAAACCCAAAAGACCCCAAACATCTTCTCCCCCACAAAACAACAACTTTCATAAAGGAAAAGTTTATTAACAGAATAATATTCACAGAATGTTAAGGGGCAAAAAAGTTTTCACTTAAAAGATAAACCTCCACTACCTATCTTTTCTTAATTTGGATTTCTGGGGTGGATGTGCCATAGAATTAAAAGCAAAGGATCATATTTCATCAGTATAAAAAAAATGTCCAAGAGCCAGAAGCACAGCAATACTTGAGTCAAAATGTTTATTCTCACTAGCTTTTTCCATGAACGCTAATAATTTATGTACACTGCACTCCCTCAGGATCTTTTAACACCAGTAAAAACATGTTATCCAAATACAAGCCAATTACATTTAACAGCAAAACTGCTAATATTCCTAAATAGATGATTAGTCAAAAAGCACTAGATTATTTTATGACACTTTGCAAAAAGAATAATTTTTTTTTTCATTTTAGATCAATCATTCCTGCTATTGGTGTCAAATTAGTGCCATTTAAAACCTATATCTGTTTACTTATGAAAGCTTTAGATACCATAAGAGGTATATTCCCTTATTTTCTTACTTATTTTCATTAATAATCTGTAAGTATGACTGATTCAAATAAATTAGATATAATTTCCTCTCCTTCCCCATTCCCTCACCCCAAACCAGTGGAATCTCAACTATTAATCTAATCATCTTCAGTCATATAACAAAAGGATGCCAACAACGTTTTGCTGGTGAGTTCCAGAATTACAGAAGTATTTTTATCACCAGGACATATCTTCAAAAGACCAGAGAGAAACAGGAGCACATCCAAGTTCAACTAGACCAGGAAAACCTTGGTTCACACCAGGACTGGAAACGAAAGAGAGGACATGTCAGAAAAAACACCCACAACAACATATGTTTAGTTCTCCACTGACCCACAAATTTTAATTTTTTAATTTTATAGATTCAGGAAACATAAATAAAAACAGCCAATCTACTGATAAAGAAAACCAAATTTGGAGGAAGAGAACTTATTTTCTTTCCTCTTTAATGTGGCATATCCACAATTTATTTAATATTTTGTTGTTTGGGATGGTTTTTTTGAGGGGGAGTGGGGAATGTTGTGTTTTGTTTCGTTGTTTATTTTTATAGTAAGTGGCAATGTGGTTTGTATTAGATTTCCATTTTCACTTTCATTTTTCACCAATATCTTGTATAAAATTAAATATCTACACTATAACTTGCTGAACATCTATTTTCTTCTGGATCCGTTCAATCCAAAAGTCACCAGCTTCTTGTGAACCACATAAGATAGCAAAGAGGCATCATCTCAGAGTAATGATGATCTGAAAGACTGATTATCTGATTATTAGCAGCATCTGCATATTCAGGTGACTCCTCTAATATCACGCACTGTTTATAGTGAGAAGGTAAAAATTTCACTCTCATTCAGGTCTGAAGCCACCATCTTTTATTGTCAGCTCTGAGAATACATCTGAGCGGGTCAGGTTTCTCACAAAAGAGATTAATTTTAACTCAGTAGTTCTCAATATTTCAATGTAAATTTTGAGGTCTTTTTAAGGTATCATTTCCTCTCTATGGAATGAAACCAAGTTATTCTTTATCAAGAAGCATTTGATTTCTCTCTATATGTAATGTCTCCTATATTTGTTCAATTACTCTTTAGAAATAGCAGGGGGTATGTAATTCATACAGCCCATCAATAATGGGGGCAAGACTGCCTTAAGTTTAATGGCTTATGAACAGGACAAGCAGTTGCAATTAAATTCATACAGAGGGACTGAGAGGAAAGAGACCATGGAGGGCAAACAAAAATCACTATGGAAATGTAGAGTCATCAACACGTACATCTGCCATTACCATGAAGTAGCTCATTTTATAGTCTAAACATATTTCTTTCTGCCACAATCAAAAAAAAAATTTTTACTTGTAATCGATTGCAAATACTCACTGTCTTCAGCCCTTTGAGTGCTGAGTTTACCAACCTGATAAAAGCCAAAATGCCCTTACTGGAATTTGCTTAGGCAAATAGGATGCACTCAGGATTAAAAGCTATGTGCTGTCAGTATCCATGGGCATACGACAAGAAATTTTCTGAAGCAAGTATTTCACAGGCATGGTTCAGTCAAAGCACCTTCCGCTTCTAAAGCAGTGGATTACAGTCCCACGAACAAAGTATTACATGTCAGAGACTTAACTCTGGGTTACGTTTATCTGACAGCACACCCCACCACACACCCATTAGCACAGACCTTATCACAAAACAAATGAGAAATAGACTAACATCACAAATCAAAAGTGTGCACCAACCACACTGGTTACCAAACTGAGCTCAGGACGTTAAATGCAGTTTAAAAAGTATTTCCTTTTTGGGAACCTTTGACACTAAGGAGAAACCTACAGTTCCAAATAAACTAGAAATTTTTAGGAAGGTCTTTTTAACTGACTATGTTCTTGACATGACTTGATACATTGTGGGTCATGAAATCGTAGAATGGTTTAGGTTTGGAAGCAACCTTAAAGATCATCCAGTTCCAATCTCCCCTGCCATGGGCAGGAACACCTTCACTAGACCAGGTTGCTCATAGTCTCATCTAACCTGGCCTAGAACACTTCCAGGGATGGTGTATCCACAGCTTCTCTGGGCAACCTGCTTCAGTGCCTCACCACAGTCACACAAAAGAATTTCTTCCTTTCTAAACCTACTCTCATCCAGTTGACACCATTCCCCCTTTGTTCTACCACTATAGGTCCTTGTAAAACATCTCTCCACCTTTCTTGTAACCCCGCTTCAGGTACTGAAAGACTGCTCTGACGTCTCCCCAGTCACTTGAGTTCTAATTCTTAAATATATCCCTAGCAAACTATTTCCTTTTATTTTGTTATGGTAACTACTGAGAAGTACTCAAGGTACCTGAAACTGTAGCAGTTATAAAATTGTTCTTCTCATCATTATCTAAGCCAGTGGGAAAAGGAGTGGGAGGAAGCAGCAGATCTGATTTATATACTCTTCACTTTTTTGCTCCAGCAAAACCTTTTGTCGAAGTTATGGCACAGGAACATGTCTCCCTTGAGCTTTTATACCTGCAAGCAGTACAAAAACAAATGCACTTTCCACTGGATGTCCAGCACTCTTTAATCCAAAGACAGGGCCTCTGGGGTACTTTTCCCAGAACAAGGAAGAGACTCAAAATTAAGTGCTGGCAGTATACAGACCCGGATCCAGATGGTTTGATCTCATTTCTGGACATACTGCCACGTGTTATCTACATTTCTCATCAGAACTCGTACTTCGCATATTCAGAAATACATGTTGACATGTTTAAATGAGGTTGTTTTTCTGTCTAGATATTTGGCAGTGGGTCATCCTCTTTTGTCACCATATGTCAGATAAAACTGTCTTCTTGTTTGGGGATTCCCGAGGGTTTTTAAATTTCTCAGCATTTACATGTGCAATAAGAACGTTTGTGCTTAATTTCTTATGTTTGTCCATTTAGAAAACACGCAGCCTAACTGAAACTGCACTTCTTCCTCCTCACCCAGGGAAGAGCTGCCCTCACTATGTCATTGCTCAACAAAAAAACCCAAATGAGCATGCAGGAGTCCATCATGTAATGGAAACCACACAAATGTCCAGATCACCCTGAGCACAGTCCATTGATTTATGACCAGACCTCTAACACTGAGATAAAGCTGAATGTGTGGGATGACCCCTGGGTGTGTGAGGCCCAGAACAGGAGGATTTCCTCAGACATGTGCCTCCTCGTGAAAGGTAAAAGTGATTTTTTGCCAAGCAGTTGAAAACTCAAGTTCTTCCCCTAAATCTGCATTTCATTGAGTTTCTCATCATGTGTATGAAGGCTAAAAATAATTTCCAGAGTAAAATATATACGCATTTTGGCTGTAAATCAGACAGTAGTTAGCCAAGTAGCTATAAAAATAAAATTAGAAACATGAACTCCAGTTGATCAGAAAATAGACAAATGAACTTAGCATAACCTGATAATTCATGTTGACTGAGTAAATCTCCTGACTAGGAATCACCATAGTTCTGCTTTTCTTTCTGGTGGGGTATTGGGACTGGAGGACTGACTTTTCTCTGGACATTTTGAATTATATAACATATATAATCACAAGCCAACAGCAAATACAAACCTCTAGTTTTACATTTATGTCTCCAAAAATGCCTTTTGTTTTCCTTCCCTTCTCTGCTATGTAATGTCATTTAAATAATCAGATTCTTCTGGCCAAAAACATGTGAGCTACAGTAGTAATCAATATCCTTACCTTTTAAATAGCACAGGTTAAGGGACTTTGACATTTCCTAAACACTGTGCCTGTTCTTTTAAAGCATACTTTCATTATAATCAAAGTACATGTCCTGTCCTCATACCATTCTCTTCTGTCATCTGTATATCACAAGTTTTCCACTTGACCACATTAAATAGTTTTTGAAAGAGGTTATATAAAAGATAATGCACGTATCAGATTTTTTTTCTGTGTGGATTTTAAAGCAATCAGTCTTGCAATAAACAAGAGACTCTCTTGATAGGAACTGTTAGTATTTGTCAGGCATATTTCCCTAAAAAGGGTTGACTTGATATTAATAGCAATCTGTCGTTCTCCCTATCAATCAGGAATTGCAATCAGCCACAAACACACCCTCTAATTCTCCTTCAATCAGGGAAGCAGTGCAGAAACTCAACTGCAAGTATTTAATAAATTCATAAAGGATAAAATCCATCAGAAATTGTTGGGGCCACACCATGATACTTTTATTTAACCTAGAATTTTTCTTTCTCTGTGAGCAGTTTTATCGTTTTATCAGATTTGTCAAGCATTAGCACAAGCTGCCCAAGGAAGTGGCTGAGACGTCATCCCTAGAGGTATTTAAAAGATGTGTTGATGTGGCACTGAAGGACATGATTTAGTGGCAGTCTTGGCAGTGCTGGGTTAATGGTTGAACTCCGTGATCTTAAAGATTTCTCCAAGCAAAATGATTCTATGATTTTCTGTAGGTCTTCATCTGAAGGAACGAAAATCAAATCTAGGGCCATCAAATCTAGGGCAGAGTGTTTTGGGGTGTTTTAGGTTCACAGTTATTAAGAAAAAGAGAATCAGTGTTGAAACACTGATTAAGTTACCACTTAGCAGTCATGAAAATGTATCTCTTTTTTCTAAGTGCTTTCTGGGAATGGAAAAGTAGGCTACCTCTCAGCACTTCCCAAATAAACTCTGCAGCAAAGCATAAGAGTAGACTCCCCATTTCCCAGCAGTGAGGTATCATTAAAAAGACACCGTGAATTTTAAACCAGGAAGCTTCAGGTTTTTTGAAGAGCTTAAGACGTTAGCAAAACAGATTGTTTCTCCCAATGGTATGTTTAAACAAGCAAGGTATTTTCAAAGTGTTACTGTATAGAACAGAACTTCACTTATGTATGTACTTGTGATGCCAAATACAAGCTTCTGAAATGCCTTGAAGACTATCCTTCACTATCAAGGAGGGACGTCTCTAGGTACTACCAGGACTCAAGTCTCAGGGCCATATGCTTTGATTGCCCTATGGGAAATTTCCTCCAGGGACTGAAAATCCTATGAAATATTTGGCAGGTTTAAACAATAATAGAATTTTTTAGATTTAAAAAGACGACTGAGTCCAACAGTTGATCCAGAACTGCCAAATGCACCGCTTTAACCATATGCCTAAGTGTCAGATCCACACGTCTTTTTAATACCTCCAGGGATGGTGACTCAAACTCTTCTCCGGACAGCCTGTTTCAAAGCTTGAAAACCCTTTAGGGTTACTAGAAATCAATTATTTGGGACTTTAGAAACAACATGAAATAGTTTGGGTGTAAGGATTTTATTTTTATTTTTCCACCAGGAAGATTACCCTAAAACACGGTAATACATTCATAGTTGATACATCACATCCAAGAATCAGAAGAAATATTTGTTCAATTTGTTTTAAATATAAGATGCAGTAACTATAACCTAGACTTAAAGTCCTCAGAGATCCTCGGGGATCCTTCTATTTGCTCTAGCTTGGTAAGTCTATATTAATACTGATTTAATTGTAAAATTGTTGTAACAATAAGGAATATGTACATATTCCTTAAAAGAAAGAAAAGTATTTTAAAGACAAAGCATTTTAAACCAGAGAATTTTTAGAATGAATTCTTGAAAAATGCAAGGTCGAAAAATTACTTTTAGGGTATTGCTACCTGCAGCACAATTCTGTACTCCAATTGTTGCCCAGTGATTTCACTGCCCTGCAAAAAAAGCGTCTAACAATCTAATAAATCTAACAATCTAATAGAGGTCTAAAGCATCTAAGCTGAAGTATCATAGCTCTGATGCTATCAGAGGATGTTATTCTTGAGCTAATTCATTTTGGGACATCAGAACAGGAAAGCAGTTTAATGTTCGGAGTAAAAAAAAATGTTCTTTGGTAACCTTGGAAGCAAGAGTAGAAGGAGTTCTAAACTCTGAAATTGTCAAAAATTGAGTTTGGGTAAGCCATAGAACACTAGTTCTTCAGAAGAAATGTGGAAGATGAGATATGGGGATGTGTGTGTATCAAAATATAAAAAAATTGAAGTTAAATATTTATCCTACTGTGAATATGGTAATACAAAGTTTCTCTTGCTTAATGTTAGGTGTCTACTAAGTATAAAGTCTTCCTATATTTGATACTTCTTAAAAGCGACCAATGATCTTCCTACATGTCTCTTTCAAATACTAGCTAAATATTCTAGAAAAGATTTAGGGTTGAAGTTGTTTTACTACTTTTGAACAAAAGATACAAATGCACCACAGAATTGTCATTAAAGAATTGAAATATACCTAAAAGGGAAAGAACTAAAAGCCAGAAAAAGAATTTTCAGATGAACAACTAGACCCAAGTAAAGTAGATTACATTGACTTTTTAACATTAAATTCCAAGTCTTAAAAATATCAGATTAATACCGCTTTGATACCATGCTAACTAACTGACCTTCTAAATTATAATTATATTTAGTAAGAAATTTAAGTCTCACACTTAACATATCAATACAAAATTATTTCAGTCCATATTTTGGTAAGTTACGATGAGCATATTATTTTGAAAACACTGTATAAAAATGCAATAATTTAGAAGATTATTTTACAGGAGTCATACAGGATGACATTCTACTTAACATGTATACTGTTTTAGGAAGACATTAAGCTATTCTGCACTGCTATTTGTCTTTCAAGTTTACTTTTTATCTGCTAGGTAGCTAAGAAGAAAATATGTCTTTGTCTCTGTCCTTGCTTTCCTTGGCTCAGTGTATTACAAAAATCTTATATACTAACAATCATATGTATTTAAATATTCAAAGTGATTTTACTTAATTCTAAGAAATGGCATCTGGGTGTAGTGGCACCACTGGGAATGCACCATATGCCTAAATTGGGAAAGTACCTGTAGTCTCCCTGATTGTCACTGAAATGCTCCAACTTGATGACAGAAAGAGCCAACAATGTCACTTTACAAGCTTGTAATACTCCACGGCAAGAAAGTTTTATTCTTAGAATGGTATCCTTTTGTTCTGAGACATCTAATGCCAGCTGTGCAATCAAATACTAGAGATGAGTCACAGACATATCAAGGTGATTGCACCTGAACCCAGAGGAATATTTTTTATTCTTTTTATCTGTATGTTTCTTTGAAAATAATTTTGAAAATTGTCATACTTCCGTAGCTTTAAAAATAACTCATTTATTAAAAAGCTGTGTAATTTTTCTGTAAATTATTACTATAATAAATGTGGTGCACTTGAAGGACAGCATTATCGAAAGACACAGAATGCAAAATAAAATATGGTGATTGAAGTAAGAATCAAAGCCTATGAAGTCCAGTAAAACAGGATCAACATTTAATTAAATTGGATTTCTCATTCTGGAATTGAATGATAAATAGCATTAATGTATTTTACAATACTTTAAATCATGAAACATTCCCATATTTATGTTGTTATCAAGCATGTCTAGACATGACTGCAATGAAGTTCTACGTTTTACCCTTTTAATTAGGGCTTTTTACTCTGCTTTTGCTAACAGCTCTGGCAAGAGTAATTTGCTTTAATCAAAAACAAATGTATGTATTAAAAGTTCAATTAGAAATTCACTGTTGTTGTGGCAATACAGTTTTTGCATTTAATAATACTGGAACTTAATTTGACCCATTGTTTGTCATTTGTATTAGAGAGGTCAAATTAGTAGACTGCCAGAAAAGTTACCAAACAGACAAGCCAAGAAACTAATGACTAATTTTTCATGGAGTCGGTAAAGACTGAGTTAGCCAAAAGCAGCCTGTATTTTTAGCATGGCAAGCATCTAGGTATGCATCAAAAGTAAAAAGAAATTAAAACCAGTGCAAAAGAAATATCAAGTCTCTATCAAATTCATACATTTCATGGCTCTAGAAAAACATGCATTTTGTTCTATATGCAACATTTTCATACTGGAAATTTACAACTGACCCCTGCATTTTTTCCTCTTCTTTTTTTTCTTTTCCATGTGTAGATGGTTTCTTTTTAATATTTTTTTGCCTTCCATAACCACAGAGAAGTTTCAGAATGGCATAAACAAGTCTGCCTCACCCTCATGCTCCATCCTCATTCACTCACACTGCTGATCCCAAGCTGAAACTTTGGACGCACAAAAAAGAATCTCACCTTTCAGATGCAGACTGTCAAACTAAATCAAGTGTCAAGCACCATTTCCCACACACTGTAAACACCAGGAATAATTAAAGAAAAGGACTCCTAGAAAGAAAACAAGCTTTGATTCCTCCTGGAAAGAAACAAACTTTGATTCTTTGCCTTTGAAGCCTGAATCTCTTCAGATGAAGTTACTACAGAGGAACATTCTAAAAAAAATCATGTTTTGTAAGAGAACTCAAAGAATTCAAACATCTTGGGTAGAAAGAAGCCAGATTTTAAGGTAACAAAGGGTTTTTTCCTGTGACAAGAGGGAAACTGGAGGTTAAGATGAGCTTGGGTTACCAAAACTGTGCAGAGCACCTGTGTGTGTTGTTGGTCTTTGAAGCACAGCAGATGTGCACCCCTGTGAATGTACCTACCACTGTGTTTGCTTCAGTCAATAACAAGGAGCAGATCATTTCAGGACAATTCTTGTAAAAGGAATACAAAAGAAGGACCCTACAATGAAATATTGTTCTCCGAGGCCATCTCAGCCAGCTTGCCAGAACACCTTTATGAGAAGAAACTGCAAAAGCAAATATATCAGCCATTTTCTACCAGATATTTTAAGCCTTGAACAAACAAAACAAACACCCATATGGTGGTTAACAATTTAAAAATGGACTGAAAATCAACAATGGAAAAGTGAGGACCCAGTTTAAGCTTGTGAAAATAGTGTACACAGAGATACCCTGGACAGAAAGTGGTGGGAACAAAAATGACAGGGGTGATTTTTCCTATGAAATAGAGGGTAGCTGACTGTAATGGAGTTATTTTGACTGTAATGGAATTATATGGACTTTAATGGAAGTTCAGATGTCTCCACCACATAGAAAAATGTGTCTTTTTATGTCAACATACTAACACCTCATCTAGAATCATGCACACACCATCTCTTCCTCTCAAATCTTTTGTCATCAATAAAATATAAAATATGCTTATAAGCATAAAAACTTTGAAAGCTTACCCATATTTTAACTTTCATGCTTGTGTGTGTGTGTGTGTGTGTATGCATGAACAGTAGGCAATCTTTATTCCTATTTCCTTGCCTTTTCCTATATGGGAAATGTTGCGCTTTTAATGATAACTAGAATATAATAGTTGTGTTGCATTTTAAAAGGCAGGTATCCTCATTTATCTGTGTTTCAAATTAAAAAACCTTCATTTTTTATTCTAGGGCAGCCCTCTATAAACATACTGGTATGTTTCTGCCAAAAAGTTGAATTTCCTAGCCAAGTTTCTTCTGACTGTGAAACTCTGTTCTAGCAGCTCAAACTACACACCTTGTAATAAGCAGAGCTTGGTGGCAATAACTTTAAGCTCTCTACCAATTAGTTGGGAGCAGGTTATTAGATGCAGAAAATCATTCATTTTCCTAACAAACAATTATGTTGTTGTTACATGTGGTTTTACATGATCCAAAACTTTATGTTGCTTAATGATTGTTTAGACCATACATGGAACTGGTCAAAATAGGAAAAGGTTCATAGAAAATTTTAGTTTCTGAATCTTTCAGTCTGAGGATTGGGAATTTTTTAAGTCAAGAAAAAAGACACTCAGTGGAAAAATGTTATGGGATGAAGCCTACCCAAAAGTGGTGCTCAGGTAAGTAAAATCTTGACTATCTCTGCCCAGGTCTAACGTTTGATGAATCTGGTATGTCCCAGTAAAGCAAGCAACATTCAGGCAATTTCTACAGGAAAACCTTTCTCAAAAACTCTCTACCCTATCTGCCCCTGTTTAACTATTCATGGCAAAGAAATAAAGATGAACAATGAAGTTTGAACAATTTTAGATGCTTATACAATGTTTTGTGGTAGTAACAGCTACGTGGTTTAGTTATGGCAAAATCCAAGAAAAGTTGCCTGGGGTGACCAACAAGGCCATGAGCTGCTTATGCCAGCCACCTAGATTGAAAAGCAATTAGTGGTGGAAAGAACAACCCCTTGGGAAGGCCTATGTCCAAGAGCAAGCAGAAGACTGAGCCAAATCCACTGTGTGTAAAGGGCTGGCCACCAGCTAGGAGCCACACTCTTCAACTACCTGGAGCAACTACCTCGCTCCCCAAGTCCATGGGGCTGGTTACTTCTACCACTGTGCAGAAGTCATTTGATAGAAGTCTTTGGGTTTTATGTCTGAGTGTGTAGAACACAAGTCATCATACACGTGGTAGACCCATCCCACTTATTATATAGTACTATATAGGTTTTAGGTTGCTGAGTGGTGTAGTTCTGCTCTTTTGGCTACCTCAGCCCTAAATTCTCCCATGGCTGAATCAGACCTTCATGTCTCTCTCTCTCCCTTTCTTTATACCTTTGGAAAACTTACGTCTTGATTGAGCAGCATAAAGTATTAATAATCATAATATTGACAGTAATTAAATATTTCATGTCTGTGCTCTATTAAGATATCACCCCAGACCTCTATGTTCAAAACTCACAGTTCACCCTCATCCTTAGGCCAAATTATAATATTTATAACATGATATAACACTTCCGACTAGATAAATTTGCCAAGAGAGGATATGCATTGTATAATTATAAGGTGAAATGAATTTAAAGGTGTGTTAAACACAGCAGTAAAAATCAGTTTTAATAGTACATACATTTTTCTTATTAGTTTTTTATTTATAATTTGTGAGGATTAATTATTCTTCTGTTGCCTCTGATAAGGCTACATAAAGGGTGAAATGAAAGAGTAAAAGGTGAAAACAAACTTCTGTATTCTATTTGACATTTCCAAACTTTACAGGTGGTACATGTGCAGAATAATTGCATGACACAGGCTTTATTTCCTCATTTATTTGATTTTCTGTTTAACAAAAAACCCAAACC
The DNA here is from genome assembly GCF_009650955.1 of Corvus moneduloides. NCBI lineage: Eukaryota > Metazoa > Chordata > Aves > Passeriformes > Corvidae > Corvus > Corvus moneduloides. Next base: position 92,629,390 of record NC_045476.1, on the reverse strand, counting down.
AAATCAAACCCAACCAACAAAAAAAAAAAAAAAAAGGCAAAAAAAAAAAAAGACAAAACACAAAACAACAAAACGTCCAAAAACCAAACAAACCAATACAAACAAAACTCAACCAAACAAAGAGTTATGCTGTATTCAACATGGCAAAGCTCCTAGAGGATAAAGATTTTTTTCAAAGCATGTCACTGAAAACGTAACAGTGACTTAAGAAACTACTAAAGAATTTCTTTTTCAGCATCACTTTCTTAGCAGAAAAATGGAGGTAAAATGAAATTAATTGACAAAATCAGGTAGCATAATCAAATCATTGCTTTCTGCTTCTGGAAACCACACTGACTTTATTAATCTCTGACTGGTCGGCAGTGAACAGTCCTTCATGATCCAATTAAGCAATTTACAATGTGCAAAGTTTTCAACTTAAAGCACATAAATATAAATTAATGGGTCAGAGCTGGTGAAATCTAAATATTCCCACATACAACCAAATATGTATTTCATGTGTGATTTTCATGAATATGTGGAATTAGGAGGCCAATTATATTCCTAACTTCTCTTGAATAAATTATGTCATAGTTTTAGACAATTGTGGCTTCAAGTATGTCTCAACAATGTCTTGCATTATGTTCAGGTTTGCAATGCAAGTGAGTCAAGAATTTAATCCAGTTCCCAAATTTCTGAATCCCAAGCAAGCTCTTTAAGTATTTCAAAATTAAACTTTCCTGTGTCTATGCAGACATCGGAAAATTAAAGTAAGAACAAAACAGCTTTTTCTGATATTTTTAAAGTTCACTTTCTTTATCCTAGAAAATTGAGAAATGCAGTAACTCAAACCATAACAGGTACATTGTGCCCTGCATATCACATTTATATTTTACAGAAAGTAGGATTTTGTTGTTTTGTTATTCTGTTACTCTAAAAAAATCCTAAAATATCTTAAATATTTCTTCTTATATATTCAACAGAGAGGTGAAGTTCATACTGAAAATATGCACTCAGATTTGCATATGGATGTTTCAACTCCCTTTCCTCCTGGCACAACATGCTGTGCATGCACAATATTGAAATTTAACAGTAATGTGCCAAAGCATTTCATTCCCCTGTAATTCCTTTCAACAGTGAGATTTGTCTACTTACTTCTTTGCATAAATCTCCAGCATTAACAATTGTTATAACAAAAGAAGGAGCAAGAAAAGAGCCAGTTTGAGCCTTTAAACATCATACATTTCCAATACGCAGTGCACTTATTTCTTAGTCATTAGAACTGACATGGTGTGTGGGACCTGAAGGATCTGTTTGCAAATGACTTTCAGAGAAAGTTGAATATGTAATCAAAGTTATTTATGAGCTTGCTGCAGCAGAACTCTCTTGTAGTAGCATGAACTGTATTCTCAGTCAAAAAATGTCACTGATACTGTTCTCCACAAGAAGCATCTCTAATTTAAATGCCTTTGTCACCTTGGGGAATAGGAAAGAAGGAACACGACAAATGGGAGTTTTTGGTTATCACAGCCCTCAAGAAAAACATGAAAGGCAGAAGAGTTTTTACCACAGAGTCATCTTAAAAACGCTAAGACTCAGGTATTCAAATTTCATGAAGATATTGCATATCTAACTGCAATAAAGTAATTCTAAAGTAAAAAGTAAGTGGAAAGTATAAATTTAGGGTCAGAAAAAAACAGATATAACCAGCAATATGCTTTAGTATTTATGTTAAAACCTACAGAAACATATAAGTATAGGTAAGAATTCACTGACAAATTACATCAAACGTGACAAAGGTAATTGCATATTTTCTCATGACCCATGGATTTGCTTTGAGTGATATGCAGTTCTGTTTAGTGGGGTCATCCCACTTGTTCCTTTCTAAAACCATTTCCAAAGTCATCACCATTTTTTACTTCAAATATTTTTAAATTTTGCTTAGTTCAGAAAAAGAGAAAATTTTCCAAAGGGGACCCTAAATAACATTTACCTGCAAGAAATTCAGAGCTAACTTGCTTACTGATATTCACTAGAAAAATTAGCACAAGCCCTGTGCTATATGCATTAAAACCACATGTAATGACAACAGTAGCCAGTGGCTGCTTGCCTGTGTTTATAGACTAAATCCATCAGAAACCTAATAATCTCAGACTCAGGATTAAACTTTGCTTCCTTTCAGCTTCCACTCGTGACTTTAATCTCTGCAAGCCAAACCCATTCTATTATTATAATGACAGCTCTGATTGTTGTATTGGAACAGCTCCAATAATTGTTCAGAGGGAAGAAATTATGGATTCTCTCTCCAAAATTTTGTTATATTAACATGGCTTGATTTGCAAATGTTTGTGGCTTCCTGGTTCTGCCTCTCAGTTTACAAAGCCCAAAGATTAAACAGCAGTAGAGTAACCTAAGAAAGAAGGAAAGTTGATATATTTACTTTTAGAGGGACCCCTGGGAAGCTATTTACTCAGCTCCAGTAAAAGCAGGAAAGTACTGAGCTCCATTTTCTTTAAATATCTCAGAGATTATCCTAGCATTCAGAAAGAACTGGAAGTATAGTACTGGGTAAAGTATATAAAAAAGTTTTTTGTTTTATTATGACAACTGGGAGTTAATTTTGTCTTTTAGCGCATAGGCAGACAATTTTGTATGAGATTGTCAGCTAAAACAAACTGAAGTCATTAAAAAGAGTAGGAAACGTGGGAAACAACTCTGCATCAGTAGGGACAGGCCAGTCCAATGCAGTTAGCTCTTTTCTATTTATGACTTTGCAGGGACAATATACAGGCTTAGATAAGACCTTTTTTTTTCCATTCTGTGCTCATGTGTAAAATTCAAATTGTGATTCCTAAAGTTAGTATAACATCCTTATGCGCAGTGAAGGAAAACCAATAGGTAGAAATTCTTGGTTTATGTTTAGGTATTTCTTCATATTAAACTGACCTTCCCACAATGTGGATGTCACAGCTACATTATTTTTCTAATAATCTCTTGCCAGGAGGTGTTCCTATCCACCCTTGCTCTCTTTGATATCCTATCAAAATAAAAAAATAAAAAAGGCAATATTTTTCTTCACAGTGTTTCTTCCTTTTCCTCCTCCCCTCTTTGCTATTATTGTATTGATTTACTGGGAACTTAATGGAAATTCTGCATTTATCTTCTCTTTACTTAACACACTATTAGCTCCTTCATCAACTTTTTCATTTTCTTCCAGTCCTCAGGTAGTATATCTCAGGCAGCTCACATTTTTACTTTCATTGAATACCTGCTTGAATGCAATCATAACATTTACAGCAAAGATTTTCCAGAATCTGCTTGTCCAGAAGTGCATTTTCATCATGTGATCTTTATATTCTTTGCACAAATCCAATAAGATAACTAAAACAACCCACCTGCCCACATCAGTAAAACTTTCTGAAAGGCCCATTTCTGCATGACAGCCTGGAGAACGCTTCACAGTGAGTTTCTGTTATTATCTGATTATTACGTTTATTGAGAGATGCCTCTGCGCAAATTAAGGTGCAAAAAAGACCATAGGTTGAAGTCAATAGTATGGATTTTATTTAACAGCAAATGTGAGGTAGAGAGATGGAAAGAAATAGGAAAAAGAGAGAGGGGGAACACAAAGAGAGTGACAGAGAGAGATTAAGAAGTAAGATAATCACCCCCCTGCTGTGGGTCCAGTGGCATCCCATTGATCCTCTTCTTCTGGTCTTCTCAGTGGGGCAGGGAGGGGTGGGGAGTGGTTTCCTGCAAAACATATAGATGAATATACACTGGATTAATATACATTCATGTATACATGGCAGTGCCCCAGCACCTGCCCTGTGGGGGGAGTTCTACACTGTCTTTTGCAATGTTCTCTGGATCTGTTGCAACGCTTTGGATCATGTGCAGTCCTCTGGTGGAAGACCTCAGGAATGAGTCTGTGGGGTGCTTCGGGGGTCTTTGATAGAAGACAACATCTAAGACATGACAGCCGCCTCTCACGTGAATGTACCTTGTGAATGTGACCTTCATGGCAGGGGTGGAACAGGGGAGGGACTTTTAAAACTGAGCCAGTTTCTGTAAGGAAGGACTCTCCAGAGGGTCTTCTTCTTATTTGGCTTGTAACCTCTGCTGATGGGGGTTCACCTCTTGTCAGAGACTGAAATATTATATTTTATGACCTAAACATTTTCTTAAAGGACTTTTAAAACTGTATTACAAAAGCTGCAAAGAAGACTACCACACCCTGAAGGGGGCCCTGAGTGAGATAAGACAAAATAACAACTCAGGGCTGGGGACATTCACAAAGCACAAGCTTAACACCTCCAAGATGAGGACCACAGCCCCAGGGCTATCAGCTGCCAGGCTCACACAGACCCTCGCACCAAAGGGCGGGGGGGAGGAGAGGCTTTGGGTATCTTGGAAAAGCCTCTGGTCAGAGGCACAGTGACTGCCCATCCTCCCCTGTGCAGAGGAGCCCAGCTGAGGGGTCCTCACTGGTGGGGAGGAAGCTTATCCACAGCAGAAGGGGGTGACATGGCCCATCAGAGGAGGCCCCCCCAAATGGGTCCCCAGACCCTGCACCAGAGATGATGCAACAGACCCTCAGTGTTGCAAGGGACAGTGTGTCAAACTAGCCCCTGCAAGAGAGACATGTGGGCATTCCCACCTGGCCCAAAGTGTATATTAATGCACAGAATTCTGTACTTTTCGGCGTGTGGTGTGGTGGCATGTGACAGCGTGGCATGTGGCAGCATGTAGCAGCGTGGCCACGGCGGCGATGGGGGACCCTCACCACCATCAGACCGGATGGAGGGGAGCAACGAGACGTCATTGGGACCCTCGGACGGGTGATGTGCTTTCATCTAACCCCTGTCACCTCTCCCTGTTCCCCCACCCCCCCACGCACACTTCTATTTCCTTCTTTCTTTCTTTTCTCTTTCCTTCTCTTTGCCTCTCTACTATTAAATAAAATACATCCCTTTTTTGACAACAAAATTTAATCTCATTTGGTTTTAATCTTGTTTCTGGGAATATTTTGAACCTTCTAAATTCTTTCTAGTTTATGCTCAGAGACTTAGCTTGCTTTGCTTTTCTGGGTTTAAACTGGATTGTAACACCTCTCTGTACCACAGGTTTCACCATCACACACCCAAAACCTCTCCTTGTCCCTCTTGGTTTTGGGGAGAGAGTGTGTAAATTCAGTCTCACCAAATGATTCTGTGGGCTATGGCCTCCCCCTCAAGCCCAGCCAGAGCTGATTTTCAGTACAGCTGCTGGGTTTGGCTTTCCTTGTGAATACATTCGTCTCCCCCAGCCTTGTTTACTTCTTCCTAGACCTGAGATAATTGGAAAGTAGTGCCACCTTTATCTTATCTCAAACTGCCCTGGTGTAAGGTGGCTTAACTTACTGTTCAAATTCCCATCAGGACGCACATTCGGGAGATGGGCTTTGATGATCCCAGATGAGCAGTTGCTCCTTTGCATGGTTTGCTACAATGGGCAAAGTCCTTTGACGATTTTAACCATGTTTGAGCCTTTAACCATTTCAGTCTCTCACGGTTTCCTCACCTGCTAAAGAGCACTCCTATGCCAAAAACACCTTCAGGAATCCTGAAGTAGGGACCAGGACTGTGGAAGGTGCAGGCTTTACCCTGCTCTCCCAGGGTTATGGATGGGAGACCACGGCTGCAGGAAAGGAGACAGATCTTCTATCACTTCACAGCAGTTGCCCTGGCTGGTGTCCCTGGTGGACCTTATGACCCAATCAATGGTTTCCAATCTCCTTGATTTATTTAGAGACTGAAAGTGCCTTTCTTGCTATAAAAATATCTCCACATCAGATTTTTTGTTACCATGATTACTCTATCTTGGCTTATGCTATTCATCAGGAATTAATACAATCTGTGAATCAAGAGGTCATAAGAAATTATTTTATTACAAGATACAGACTATTCCATCCAAAGTCAGCTCTGCATACATACTGACTATTATCTCATACATATCAAGGAGAAAGAGTGTTAAGATTTTGTGCGTCTTATGAGCTTTGATTAGAGGGGGGAAAAAAAGCAATTATAAAAATTGCCCTCTGATAAAAACTCTGCAAGATAGGCCAATGAAAGCAGGACTTTTCAGTGGCTTCTCTACAAGATAAGGGATGCACATCTGGAAAGATATATGAATGCAGCACATTCATTGCACAGATATGCTGCACAATATTCAAATTCATAGGTGTGAGGGGAAGAAATATTACTCCACAAATGCTCAGAATGTATTAAATTTTCTTGTTTCATTTCTTTTCTTCTTTGCCTCTGCCTTTGGAGTTCTTTTACTCAGAGTTCGGATTGAAACACAGTAGGCGTGGAGTTTTTCTTCAGACTCAGATGTTTATTATTTCCTATCTATGGTACAGGTGCATAGAATGTGCCTCTAAGTTAACAAGGTGGAAATGGCCCCAAGTTCTACCTTCCAAGGTTTTTTAAATCCCTAACTGTCCAATTATGGAATGCCAACTAATTTATTTTTACTTATAATGCAATAAGTAATCATTCAGGTTCTGCACTGCGGGTTTTTTGAACCAATACCAGATCACCCAGGCTTGTGAAGAAGAAGGAAGAAGAAGAACTAACCTACACCCAAAATCCTCCATCTTGTTACATGTATATTACTATATCCCAGAAACCTAAATTCTCTGAACCCAGGGTTCCAACAGGAATGAACTCACATTGGATGACAGGTTATTTGGCCACAGAGTACAAAACAATTACAACAAATCTCAGAAACTTTCGCCTGCAACAAAACAAGCTCTAATAGCGGATTCAAAATCCTACGCAAATACATTAATATTACCTTTAATATCATCATGAACTGAATATCAATTGAGACAAGTGGACAAAAGAATTTTGCATAATCAGAATTATTAAAGGTTTTTATGCCTCATTATTTTTACCATTATTGAAGATTTTCTACTATTTATACTGCAATGCAGGTATGAATATTGTGTTTCTGTAAAAAGTTGAATTCAGTTATACTCTTTCTGAAACATGTCTGCTTTTGAATTTTCCCTAAATAAAACAGTAATGGTTCTAAATTGCAAATATATTGATTCAGCTTTTGTACTGTGGACCACACAGAATACCACATAATTTTGCCCCATTTTCTTTCTTCTCAAAGCTGGTGCATCTTTACCAAAATGCAGCAGCCCACAGTATCACAGAGAATGTGATGTGATCACAGAGAACTTTAACAGAAAGGCAGTATGAATCATAGCCCCTGGGAAACATTATGACAGCTTTCAAAATGAGAAATGTATGTCTCTATAGACAGAAGTTGAATTTTGCGTGGAAATCTGTAACATTTTTATTGCTTCTGTTACGATTCACTATTTGCCATTTTCTTTTTGAGCTCCCCAGTATTCTTTCTGCTTTTTACCAGTGTCTAAAAGTTTTAGGCATAAGAATATGGGCTGTAATAAATCCCAAATATTTAATTTTAAAAATGAAACACACATTAATAGAAGTATCTTCATTTGTACAACAAAGCAATCAATAAATGTGCTGATGGTGGAGTAGGATAATTCCTAATAGTACTAACAGAATAATTAGCAGCATGTAGATTGGGGAAGCATTTTTTTCCACATCATTTACATCCCTGCTATTCTTGTTCATCACAGAGCATCCCTTCCCTCACAGCAAGCTGCTCCTCATGCTGCTTGACCGTGAGCAAGAAGATCTGATCTGAGGAGAAGTTTCAACTGAGTTACAGGGACCTGAGTAACTTTAAATCACCTCTAAGTAAGGAATATATAATACTGAACGTAGTATTTTTCCATGCTTCAGGAAGAAAACCTCACAGAGAGGGACAAGTACATCCATCCCCACCTCACACCCCATGGCACCTACCAGGCACCAGCTGCCATTTGCCCCCACATGCCCAAGGAACCTTCCCTGAGCTGCTCCTCAAGGGCCCCCTGGTCCTTGTACAGAGAGACAACCAGAGCACACTCACTCAGCAACAGAAAAGAGTCATTTGCAGTCTGTAATTGGCGTTGAGCTGTTCCCCTTAAAGCACGTGGAGCAAGCAAGGCACAGCACAGGACAGCACCAGAGGCTTGGGCAACAGCCTGGCACCTTTTGGCCAGGGGGCAAGGGCTGAAGTGTCATCTGCCCACAGTCCAATTCCTCCTCTGCCATCCATGCCTGCCAGCATCCTGTTTTTTCCCTCTCAACTGCCCAAGACACTACCAACAAGCTCCTCAGGCATTTCCCCCGCCCCTGTGAGGTGGCTGTCCTGGTGGCCTGGCTCACCTCTTGCAGGACTGAGGTCCTCCCAGACTGAGGTCCTCCCATCTCTGCCATGCCCATGCAGGGATGCCATAGTCCCAGTGAGCTGCTGGCACCCGAGGGCACACACGTTGTGACACGGGCAGCGCCACACCTGCCAAAAACCTTAGCAATCCAACCACATCTTCTTCCACCCCTAATTATTTGAGCCTCAGAAGTTGACAGCAACATGTTTTCCCTTCCTTCCTAAACACTGGCACACTCCTTTCATATGCAGAGGAAGTCAAAGGGTTTTCTTTCCCCCGCTTGCATGACATAGACTAATCCATTAAATTTCAGGCTACTAGGTTTTCAAGTAGTACCATATTAAAGTGCTAGAGTTGTGTAGTGCCTGTAATAAATTCATTGCAGTCTTCTGCTGAGTACATACAGGAAAAATAGAATTTCTGTATTACAGCCATAGAGGATGTATATTAATTTACATTTAAAAGCAAACAGTTAAGATCCCTTTCAACTGATCTGAGGCAAATTCTGTCTGGCTATGTTCACATGCACTCATCAGAAAACATTTGAATAGATACTCAGTTTCAAAGCCATACGATGAAAGATGAACATTCATAGTCGAGTCTCCATGAAAAATCCAAGAGAGGCCCATTCTCCAGTCCTCCAAAAGAAGCATTTCACTGAATGTAATTGTCTAGACACAAGCTTCACCTACAGTTCTATTAATGAACATATCCATTAACATCATGGTGTCTCATAAAATGAGAGTTCTCAGCACCCTGAGACTGCAATAGAAACAGCGCATGAGAATGCATGCACACAAACAGCACGTGTGTCTGAGTGAGACTGCCAGTGTGCTTTTATTTTGCGCATAACCACAGTCAAAGAAGGAATTTGCAATTTTCTATTATTTTGTTTGCCAGGAAGCTCTCTTTTAGCCCTAAGACTCTGATTTTAGCTTTACCAACATGGCAGTATTTGAAAATGTCTGCAGCATACAAATAAATATGTTGATAAATTCACCATGAACACCCTTTCTTCTTGGCTTTTCACACAATGGTGATTTTGAGCAGATTAGTAGTATGCACAGACCAGAGGAAGAGTCTGTATGTTTTACAACACTTAATACCTTTTACTGATTTTATGCTCAGTAATGTTATGGAGTTGCTAGATATTGATCACTGAAGACAGCGCATTGCACTTTGATTAAAAATGTCTAAAGGGAAATTCACTATTTACTACCAGCAAGACTGGAATATAAATGAGTAACATTTTTATTTCTGATATTTAGTAAATCTAATTTCTTCGTTTATATTCCTAAATAACTTTAATTCAATCCCTTGCAAATATTTTCTATGAAAAATACAGCATTTTCTAATGTCATGGGTTAGCAAGCATAGTCCCAGAAGTGATGTTCTCGCAAAGGAGTGCTTACAGCTTCCTCTGTGACCTTACAGAACCTATCAGCTGGCCAGTTTGAATATGGACAATTCTTTAAGCCACTTAAAGTTGTGACCGCCTCTGTGATCCACATTTAAGAATAGACACACCCCAGGCAGAGCTCTCTCTCATTTCCGCTGCTGGGACAGGTGGCTGTGGGCCCCATGCAGGGGCCCCCGGGCCGGGCCACAGCGATCCTGGAGCCGATGGGCCCTGTTCCACCCGTGGACCCCCGCCGGCTACATGTAGCCGGAGTGGCTCGGCTCCCCCTCTCCAGTGCGGCCAAGATTGAGCTGAAGCTGCACCTCTGTCTGGCAAAAGATCATGTGATCAATAGCAATAAGCAACATTCCAGCTGCAAGGCCTAGGTGAGATTAACCCTCTCAGTGCTGTGAAGAGCTGAAAACCTGAGGGAAGAGAAAGAGGAGATGCTTAAAGCCGAAATTCTGTTGTAAAGCTATGATATATCAGAGTGCCCGTTGTAATCTCATGAAGGTGTGGGGGGTGGAGCGTTCAACTTGTACTTGAGAGCGAAAGCACCTGCGCTGAGATAGGCAGATGCTGACGCAGCTGTAATTTAATGAGAAGTTTGAACAGGGAGAGATGGAAGTGATGAGGACTCTTGCTCCAAATGGAAAAGAAGACCTCAGTTTCTAGAAATGCTCCCAGAGATAGTCCTAAAGATGAAGATGAGGAAGACCCTTTGCTCCCAGGGAAGGAGAAGGACCTCTGTTCTTAGAGATGAAATGCTCCCAGAGATGGGTGAAGAGAACTTTTGTTTCTGAACGGCTCAACCTTAAAATTGTACTCCAAAAACCTTCAAGAGTGGACCCTCGAAAGCAGTTGTGGGAAAAGCTGCAAGTTGGGGGAAGGGACTCACATGTGAGCAGAGAACCAACCTGGGCAGCTGTCTCGTTGTGATAATGTTTTCATAGCATGGTTAAGAGAGACTCCTCTTCCTAAATGGACAGAACAAGGTTATTATGGAAGTGGTAAACAGACATCTCAAGGGTTGTCTTTTTACATTGTCAGTGGGAGAAGGGAGAAAGGTGGTGGGAGGAGGAGGAGAAGTGTTCTGAAGGTGTGGTATGATTTTTTTTCTTCTTTTAGGTCTGTTAATAAACTTCTTTCTATTCTTTCAAGTTTGGTACCTGCTCTGCTTTTCTCTTAATTCTTATGTCACAGAAGGTAAATAGTAATGAGTATTTAGGACCAAACCACTACACTAAATTGGTGGTTTTGCCCGGTTACAAACCAAACCGGCTACATTTTTTAAAATGGCAAGCTTTTTGATAGTTTATTTAGGATTGGTGCTAGATTTAAAGTTTTTAGTTTAAAATTCTACAGTTAAGAAAATAAACTTTTGTCTTCCCCTCTTTCCCAGTCAGGCTTGAGATATTTTTCCTGCATCATCTCCTCTAAAATCACAGAATGATGAACAATCATTTTAAAAAATCATGCTGAGAAACACACTCAGCATTGAAATTTTCAGACTGAACACTTGAGGCTTGGCTGTGTGACAAGCATTTTGAAATCAAAGAAATTAAACATTTTCTTGGTACAGGGAAATGACATCTTTAAAATAAAGTCATTCATATTTTTAGCCCTGGTCACTTTTTCGCTGTGATATCCAGGAAAATAAACCTTTCTTGTCATGATATTTCAGAAAATAGAATGAATTTGTTGTATTAAGATCAAGTATAAGGAAATTTACTGAAAAAATACCTGGTGCTCCATGTAAAAAATGCATAGCAGTGGGACCACAGCTGAAGAGGAATTTTGCAGTTTTCACAAATAATGCCTCTTGTAGACAGTGGTCTTGTTCAAGTCAAACTGTGTACCAATGGAGAAGTGATTCAAGGTCCATGTAGTCTGTTCCTACTCACCTCTTTCCAGTCACCCACTTGCTAATATCAGATACATTTAAAAGTATGGCAGAAAACTAAGGCACTATTATTTACCATGGGGATTTTCAGCAGGATAGAGGACATGCAAATTAGGAGAAACTTAGCCTTTTACAATAATTTTGACAGCTGTAAACCAGTTAATTAGGAAGTGTACAGACATCAGTCAGTAAGTCACCTTGTATGCAGGGATGCCTGTTTTCTCTCTTGTTCAACAGAAGAGCAGGAGCTAAGGTTATTCTTTGGGGAAGTTTTGAATGAGGGAGACAGGATGCCATGCTCCATTTGTTTTGCTTCTCACAAAACAGCCTAACTATGCCACATCATACAGAAAGACGAACAACACCGCAACCACTTTCAGTACATTTTTATCACTTTATGTTTCTAACGCTATCTCATTCACATCAACAACATTGTATCACACAAAGTCTCTGAGTCAGTCAGAACTATCTCCTCTTCCCTCCCTTAAACACTTTATTAAAAGACACTTTAACTGAACGAGAGGCTTAAAAACTTGATATAACTTGATTACTCCCTGAAATCCTCAGAGACAGCTTTCCAGAGCTACCCTGTATTTGAAATAAGCATGTTTGTATGGTACTTCAAGCCATGAGAAAATCAGTTTTCTGTCTACAGAGTTGCATGAATAATGCTGAATTCTCTTGCCATTCTATTTTGCGGAATATGGATTGAAAAGTAGGTAACAGCTTTTTAGGGGAGGACGTTACTGCAGGATTTATGGAGAAAAAGAAGTGTGCAGGAAGGAAGCAGCAAGATGGGAGATTCAACACAGTTCTGTAAGCACAAAATCATTTAGTGTTGTACTCTTCAGAGTCCAGAGGAACTTCAGTGACCGAACAATTTAAATAGACAGAAGGGCCTCTGGACAGCTGTCAAAAGAAGTTCACACAACACTATAGGATCACAGCCTATATAGTTTGTTAAGTCAGCACATGATCGATCTGTAACACATTCTTGTAAGTCCAAGCAGCTCTTACTGGCCTGCATTTCCCAGATGTATTTATGCACTTCTTGGCTGAGATATACGTTCTGTAGCCTGAGATAGCAATAATCTCTGATCTTCACTCTCTGAAGGTTTCTTCTTTACAAGTTAGTTCTTTGTTTATTGTCTTAAAAACATTAGATAGCCACTCTGCTGACAGGACTGCATGGATATTAGCTCTGTCAATAAAGAAAAACAATGTGTTTAGAATACTGATACCCTTTAAAGTGTCTTCAGTGCAAAGCATAACTCTGCAAATGTACATATTGAATAAGTACCAGAAAAATAAAGAAGCTTCTTTCTTTATAAACTGAACTATCAACATTCTTTTGAGAGAGATGTCAAAAACTCACTGCACAGAACAACAAAGGATCTGACAAAGAAAATTTTGTCTGAATAATCTGCTAGAACAATACATTAGTAGCCTTTTCAGTTCAAGCCTATGATTTCCAGATGCATGAATTTAAGGGTTACTGGCTACAGAAATTTAACTACGGATATTGTCAGAATTATGTAAGTCATAAATATTAAATAGCTTGCTTCTTGAAGAGGGGTATCCACTAAAGATAAGCAGAAGCCTCATCTAAAACTTTCCCTCAGAATATTGGACCACATATTGTTTAAGGTCTTAGATCATACAGAGCACAACGTACAGTTGTTTCATTAATCGGAATCTAACATTAAGGCAAAGAAATAGCTTATGCCATTACAGCTGCTATTCCTAAATGATAACTAAATAAGACGTAGCAGATTTAGTTCGTAAACTGGGCAGAAACGCCAATTAGAGTGTAATTGTTTGGTTCAAAATATCTAATACTTACTTATTTTCTTTCTGTGAGATAAGAATTAGGAGAAAGCAAAGCGGGCATAAAACTTAAAAGAATATAAAGTTTATTAACAGACCTAAAAAAAAGGAATGGAAGTCAGACTAAACCTTCAAAACACTTCTCCTCCCCCCACCTTTCTCCTTTCTCCCACTGGCAATGTAAAAAAGACAACCTTTGAGATTTCCAGTCAGTTCACCACCTCTATAGTAACCTTTTTTCAGTTCACTTAGGGAGAGGAGTCTCTCTTGCTCATGCTATGGAGACATCTCCACAAGAAACAGTTCTCTCATGGCTTCATGTCACAGCGAGACAGCTGCCCTGGTTGCTTCTCTGCTTGCATGTGAAAGTCCCCTCCCTCAACTTACAGCTTTGCCCACAACTGTTTCCGAGGGTCCAATCTTGAGCTGCTGGGGTACCATTTTAAGGATGAGCTGTTCAGAAGCAAAGGTTCTCTTCACCTATCTCTGGGAGCATCTTCATCTCTAGGAATAGAGGCCCTCCTCCTCTCCTGGGAGCAATGGTCCTCATCAAATTACAGCTACTGTCATTTGCTTATTTCAGCACAGGTACTTTTGCTCACAATTGCAATTTGAATGCTCTACCCCCCCATGCTTTCATGAAATTACAACGGGTACTCTGATGTATCATAGTCCATCACAACCATAGCTTTACAAAATTTCAGCTTCTAGGCTTGAAGCATCTCCTCTTTCTCCTCCCTCAGGGTTTCAGCTCTTCCTTTTTTACTGACTTTAGTGTCTCCATGGTGTTTTCTTCACTTGCCTCCATCTTTCCTCTTCCTCTGACTCGTGGGAGGATTGATGTCTGCAGGCTTCCTCCGTTCTGGAGGAAACTTACAGCACTAAAGGGTTAATCTCACCCGGGCCTTGCAGCTGGAATTCGCTTATCTCTGTTGGTCACATGATCTTTGCTGGACAGCAGGGCAGCAGCCTCAGATGAGTTTTGGCCACACCGGGACCTGCCTGCATGGAGCAGGGCTGTGGGGGAGCCGTGGATGGAACAGGGCTGCACCACAGCCGACCTGACCGGGCCGAGCAAGGCCTGGCCTGGCCCTGCTGGGCCGCCTGCAGGCCCCCCCCCCCAGTTGCCTGTCCAAAAGCCGGAAGCAAGAGAGCTTTCCCGGGGTTTGTTCTTAAATGTGGATCACAGAGGCGTGTCAAGCTTCTTAAGTGGCTTAAAATGTTGCCAATAGTCAAACTAGCCAATTGATTGGTTCTGTTAGGTCATAGGGGAAGCTGTAAGCACCTCTTTGCAAAAGAATCACTTCCATGGCTGATGCCCTCTTTACTAAAAACCCAAGCTATACTAAACCATGACACAAGATATAGTAATATTTTTGCATTTCACATATGTCTATTTTAATTTACTTATAATATACTATAGTCTACACAAAGACTTTCTCATAGATTTGGTTTTAAACAGAGTATTGATTTAACATCATCTTTAGAGGAATAGTTAAATGCTTTTTCCCTCTCCTCTCTGACCACACTGTACTAACACATCAGGGTAAAATATACGAAATTAATAAGGAATACATTATTATTGTTATTTCTTCCAGTTAATCTTTTCTTTATCCTGGACATTCCTATGGCTGTCTTCAGCCACATATCAAATTGAAGCCAAGCATATTCACTTAAGCTCACAAGGAAGAAAGAACTGAGAGTTGTAAACTGCAAGTGTCCTTATTCTGGCTGGGATAAAGTTAGTTTTCTTCCTCATGGCTGGTACACTCTCATTTAGTATGAGGATAAAATTGGTAACACACCAATGTTTTAATTGTTGATGACTTTGTATAGCCACTGATAACCCATCACTCACAGCCCTGCCTCACTTTAAAACTTCAGCACTAAAAATCACCCAACCAAACAATAACCCACTACCCAGACTCTACGCACTGCAAAAGCATAGGTTTCAAGAACTGACATCTTCCCTTCTGTAAAGAGCTGATAAAATACAGCTCAGACCATACGATCTTCATCTGCGTGACATATTGTCATGTTCAGCCTTTGCAAATCTGAATGAGCCTGAGTGTGTGGTATTTCCTTGCTGAGTGGGAGATCTGGGGAGTTTTCATTAACTCCTTCACTTTTTTTTCCATATTCACCTGGAAGCAGTGTAGAAATGCAGCACATTTATGTCTAACAAGTTAATACCATACAGCGGGACCTACATATATCCCTACATATATTCCCCAACATACTAAGATAACCACCCTTATGTATGTGCAAATAATCTGTAACACTAAATTACTTACATAAAGTATCATTCTGTTATAAAGATTATTAACTATAACTAGCTTATAGCATAATTGTACTTTTTCGTTTTTCTACTTTAGTGCTCACTTTACAGCTAGCATGTAAAAGGCACTTTTCTAGTATATTACAGTGGATTAGAAGCTTTTCAATAAACTGGCAAACACCCCTTTTTTGAATGTTTATTTTATTAAGCTTTGCCTATATACTATCAAGTAAATAGGACAAACATTAGAAAGAGCAACACGGATTTTATTAAAGAAGCAGCCTGTAGAGATTTATAGTTTGGGTTGAAAACACCTAATCTTACACTTGATTAAAAAAAGAAACCTTAAAAAAAAGCTAGCTTGTTTTTCTGTTGGATTGGTGAAAGTAATCTCATACTTCTGTCTTGTGCTGGTTTTTTATGTGATTAAAAAAAATACTTCAAATAGCTCTTGGACAATCAAAAGAATTCTAAAACCTCAGAAATTCAAAATCTTCCTAAAAGAAACAAGCAATATTAGAGACTTTTCAAAGGCTTAGCTTAAACCATTGAGGAAAACTTTCATTTCTATTCAGCTTTAAGAACTTTTAAAATTTATTTTAAACATAATTTCAATGCAAATGGTCTTAGAAAAATTAATATTTATTTTTATTTCCTTTTGATGAAAGTGTACACATATCCTAGAGATTTGGAAGCAAAATGTCATGAGCTGCCTTTGGACACATTTTTATTCAAATTGGAGATCTATACTGTTTCCTTCCCCACCTGTAAACTCGCCTGTCCCCACTTGCACAGAAGAAGTGCATTTCCTTCAGCTATCTAAGTAAGATAAATATTTGAGCGGTGGTGTTTTCAGAAGAGTGAACACAAGGATGTTATAGGAATGACTGTGGAGAATGGCAGGGCTTGATAGGCCCCAAGACAGAGTACAGAGCTGCATGTAAAATATGGTGAAAAACAATAATAGGAAAAATAATTATTTTCCTAAATATCCAGGTAATCTGGCAATATTGTTGCTATTAAAAGAAATTTTTCTTGAAATAGCTAAAAGTCTCCAGTCTGAATAAGCCTTAGCATGCCATCTAGCAATCTTGATATTTTAATATCTTTCTCACATATTTTTTGCAATTGACAAAATAGGACCTTGCAAATTACAAGAGAGCCAGAAAACATAAATTATGCCCTAATCATGCCTTTGCATTCTACTTGCTATCACTGTCTGTGCCCTACATTTTCCTGCTCTCTTGCTGATGGTGTGTGCAGCCCTATTCCAAACCACAAATAGTTTTAAAGATCAAGTTTCGGTATACTGCTAATTTCCCTATATAATTCCACATGATGGAAAGCAAATAGTTGCAAGTATTAGAAGATGGAGAACCACACAGACAGGTACAAAATAAGACTTTAAGATGGTGCTTTCTTTTTTTGCATATTGTCACTTTGGAAATACTCTCTTTTTCCTTTCTCAAACAGATGGTAAAAGTTGAAGACAATGTTCATGACATTAAACTCACATGAGTAAGATCTGATACAGCTGCACTAAATTACCTAATTCCTTTGTTCTGATCACATTTTGTGTGCTGCTGATGACTATTGCCAGGCACACAGATTCACTGTAAAAATAGTTATGCATTTTAAGACTATACTGTATTAGCAGGTTAGAACTGCCACCTAAATCTTCATAAGTTATATTTCATAGTAACAGGCAACCCAAGAGTGCCCTACAGTGTTTATGGGTTCTCTCCTAGTGTGTTGGTCTGCTCTCAGCCTGCTGAGCATCTTTGTAGTCTGCTGGAACAATAAAAAAGGAAAAGATGGTGCCCTTCTGCACAATAATTTATTTGAAAGCATAATTTCACAATTTTTGTTCCTGTTTAAAATACAGACAAAATGCTGGAAGATTTGTCTCTGTAGAGTGTAAATCCTTTTAAAAATATATACCAAAACATACAACACCCTGCCTTATGCTTAATATATCAATCAGGTTTCAAGCAGAAGAGATTTTAAAAACAAAAGCAATAAACAAAACAACCAAAAACCACAAACAAACAAACAACAGCAAAAACCCAATTCAATAAACAACAAACATGCCAGTAGAAAATTAAAATGTACAGATATGCTTGCAGGAACAACCGGAGAAGTACAATTACAAGTTATAAGCAATCTAGTCAGCATAATATGTCATTTTATTACAACTGGGTGCAAATCTGTGTTTGAACAAAAAAAGTCATAGAGACACCCCATATGAGAATCTTCCTCCCACATTTGTAATAGCACGTGCAGTCAGTTCAAATTCACATACGTAAGTGACGACATAGTATTTAAAAGAGTGGAGCGAAGGAATAGAAAATCACATACTCTGCCCCCAACCATGTCAGTCTGTTACCTACAGTGAATTCTTGAAGACTCATACCCCAATTTGCAGTAAACACATCAAATGAAGAGCTACTGAGTCCTTCCTATGTAATTTATTCTCTCAAGATGCAAGCAACATATGATATGTCCTTATACTTTGCCCTATCCTCCCCACTTGAACACTTTCTTGATTGGGTCACCAAGAATTTTAAAAAAAAATGCTATTCTTCTCGAAAGGAAAAGGTTCATCTGTTTTTAATCAACTCTGTTCAAAATAATCAAGAGCAAAATGTACCTCAGCTCTGAAAAATGTTGATGTTTTCCTGTAGGAATTTATTGATTTGCCATTTCAAAGTGACTTGCCAAACAAAGAACATTTATTTATTTGAGCTTGATTGCTAAGGAAGTGATGCCAATGTGATTACACTAAACCACTGCTGTCTCTATGCATTTATGAAAATCCTTGAATAACTTTTGGGACAGTTGATGACTGCAAACAGGTTTGACAAAAGCAAGAAGGAGACCCAGTGGCTATAAAGATCTTGCAACTGTATGGAAAGAAGGCACTCCTAAAGCGGGGAAATATACAGTTCCTGACTGCAGAAAACCATTATTTGCAGCTCCTATTTTCTTAAGCTGCAAAGCTAAAGGAATTCTTATGTAGCCTTACCTCACTTAACCTCACGTCCCAGGGTCTGACTTACTTTTTAAGTTTTTAAACTGGGGGAAAAATAGAGGTTATGTTTTGGTTTTTTATTTTAGCATATAAAAATTAGTATCCTGTCTAATTGAGAAACATTTAAAATATAATTTTACTGTTAATTTTGGTGTATGGTTCTGTTTAGAAACAGAAGAAGAATGTGAAATACCAGACTTTTCTTTAAATAAGTGGGGAGGAAATCCAGGCGTGTTCTGGTCTTAATTTTGAGCTGTAAAAAAGCTGACAACTAGAAAATATTTTAAAGCATCACTAGGCAGTCACAGATGGTGGGACCCCTTTCTTGCATTCATAGCAGTTGCTTAACCCAAGCTGGCTTAAACAACTGAGAGTGCAGAGGTAACATAGAGGCAGATATAACTTGAGACCACTTCCACAAAGAGGTTGCTGCAATGGATTTGTGATGAATGAGGCAGCCACACCTCTGTTTGAGATCTAATATGGCATGTTTAGAAGTAGAAATAGTATTAACAGCAAAAGTTAGAAATATTCAGAATCAATACCTGATAAGCTGAGTCCCTGAATCATTCCTGTGGCCCTGCACCAGAGGTGGTCCAGTCAGAAAAAACGGTTTTGCACTGACAGCCCAAGTACCAGACCCAGGGCTGAGCAGAGGGAAAGGTTCTGCTCCCTCAACTTGTTGACAATTCTCCTCCTCATGCAGCCCAGGATGCAGGATTCTCTGTAGTTCATTACAGTTCAGTTCTTTCCTGGTGTCTATTCAAGAATCTAGTGGAAAATAAAACCGTTCCTTCAATAAAAACAGAATCGCATTTATGTTCAGACACAGTGGCCATCTGTGTAGTAGAATACTTTTGTGCATCACATTCTGAAGCTTAGATGCTAAATACCTCAGCATGGGGGTCTCATGTTCTACTTTGAAATGTAGCAACTTCACTTTGTTCCAGCAACAAACATATCACAGCCAGAGAGAGGAAGCCATGCTACACCCAGACAGCTGCAGCCACCATGGAGTTCCTTACAAAGCAAGAAAAACTAAAATTACAGACCAACTAATACATCTATATTATCTAATGACACTTGAGTGTTGAGGTTTTTTGGGGGTGCAATTATGTCTATACTTCACGGCTTTCAATGATTATAACTGATTCAACTTCATTATTAGAATGAATAATTTTAGGCCAATTATTACAGAAGCATTCTGTATACAAAATGGTCACACATATATTTTTAGCACCAAGCTCTATCCCATTTAGATGCAAATAAGAGAAATTCTTCCTGGATTTGCCACACAGTGTGCATATATATATAAATGGTCATGTGAGCGATAAAACTGTGTGAGGAATAGGAAAGGCTGGATTGGTTGGCCTGCTGGAAATTCTGCTTTCATTTGTAAAGCTTCTTACAAAGGCAAATCATGACTGATCCCATAATTCTGAGTTGAAATGTCCAGCACTGCTCACCTGAATGAAAATAAAAACCGCTTCATTTTTTTTTCTAGACAGTAGATACCACTAATAAAGTATCTGCTTCAATGCCGTTCTTCCTGTCATCAGTGCAGCAGAGCAGCAGAAAAATAAGATTTTTATTAGAGGAAGATTTTTTTCACTCACAGATAAAGTAAAAATAGAATCATTTCTGCAAATTCTTAAAATTATTTAATAAGGATTTGACCTAAATAAGGTAAGGCAGACACCAATCAACTTTTTTTTTTTTAAGTCTAATCTTACCCATTATTTTTTGAGGTAGTCTTGTGGTTTGTTTTTTAATTTGAGAGACTACATACTTCTAGAATAGTTCATACTTTCATGACTGGAGACAGATTTCAGGTGACAGATCCCACAGACAATAAAGAGTTGTGGAATTTCTAACTGTAATGGAGATTTCTCAAGTGAGTTGTGAGTAATGTAATGTCTGCATCAATATTCCATGTAAAAATCACCAGAATTACATTATTGATTTGCCTAAATTTATTGCTATTCTGATAATTCCAATCCATTGCTTTTGAAAACAATTTTAAATGACTAGCAAAACATATTCTAGGTAATATGCTTCTGGGAGATTACTATGCTTCTCAGCTGCTTAAATCCACTCAGCCTTCAGTGTGGAGCTGCAAACACTTCTAAATTGTGTAGCAGTCTTCCACAGAAATCATCAAGAGTCATGTCTTATTGCTTTCATAAAATATGGTTTACATCTCTCTAAGTAATTGAATTTTGCTAGGGTTATGGGCAGGCTGCATATTTGTGTGCACAAAAATACTATGCAGTCCTTAGGAAAAAGCAGTTCTTGCTATTGTATGAAGTCCAATTAAAGATTACTATATGAAATTTATCCTGGACATTTTTCACTCCAAAATGTTAATTAACAAGGACATGAGCTTTTCTAGGAGAAAGAAAAGTCCCATAGTTAAAACTGCTCTTAGAGAAGTTTGGAAATGTTTCTTGCATATCATAGAAAGTCTCTAACTGTCCTGGGGTGACATTATGAAGCCGCTTTATTCCTTAACCGTCCGCTTAATGCTCAAGGACGCTGTGCCTTTGGGATGGACCCGGGGGTGGGGCCACGGGACCTGAGTGCAGGGCGGTTGAACGGCTGAGCCCAACAGCTCGGGGGCTCCAGGGTCTGGGCAGGGCTTGGGAGGGAGTGCACTGGGAGCGCTGTGCTGCCTTTTGGGTTTCTTTTGTGTTCCAGATAGCTGGGAAAAGGTTCTGTTGGTTTTTCTTGTTCTTTATTCCCTTCCTTTCTCGTTGCCTCACTGCCTCCCTTCCCTCCTCACCAGTCTGGGGAGCCCGCGGGGTGGCCCCGGCTGGTCAGAGCTCGGGGGTCTGTTCCCTCTCCGGGAATTTGTTGTATTTTGAGTTGTTTTTTTTTTTTTTTTTAAATCCTGTTCTACCCTGTTTTGTTTGTATGTTAACAAACAGTTTGGTTTCTTTTTCCCACTTTTACTCCTTGTGACCCATTTGTCTCATTGACAGAGAAAAAGGGGAGGAACACTCATTCCAGAGTGTTTTCTCCTGAAATTTTGTCTCCAAAACTGAGACACTAACATATTCCAGCACCAGCATAAGTATAAAAACGCTCTCTCTCTACTGCCAAAATAATAATAATAATAATAATAGTTATAATTATAATAACAAAAAAATAATTTCTACAGTCAGATCAAAAATCTGACACCTAATAAAGATCACGAATGAAAAATGCATCATGCCAAGTGCATTAATGGGGCTTTCCCTAATGTGAATGAATGCTAAGAACTAAAAAACCATCAAAATATTCGCAGCTATGCACAAACATATTTTGAAGCAGAGTAAATGATTAGATAGATAGATAGATAGATAGATATCCACAGTTGCAAGTGTGAGAATGATTTAACAAGCAAACTAATGGGAAAGCTTCATCACACATGGTAAGGGGAACAGGTACAGGACTAACATTGCAGTCAACTTGTGACGCTCAGCAGTCAATACCTGTGAAAGAGCTTTTGATCACTAATTTTAATGGAGTATGCTGAAAAACCAAAATTCACTAATTTTTCTGCCCAGACTGTGGAAAGAACAACACAATTTTTGCTTGATACTTAATGTTTTTGGCACAAGAAGGAGAAAACAGCATTTTTCCCTCAAAACTGTAACAGTTTGAATAGCCAGTTATATAAAACAAAACAGCATCATATCTCCCCTTGTGATTACAGTGCATGTTTAAATTAACTAAGTCATTGAGTTACTTAATCCTCTCCCTCATTTTCA
The DNA here is from genome assembly GCF_009650955.1 of Corvus moneduloides. NCBI lineage: Eukaryota > Metazoa > Chordata > Aves > Passeriformes > Corvidae > Corvus > Corvus moneduloides. The sequence continues at coordinate 92,606,922 of NC_045476.1, read as the reverse complement.
TTAGTCCTGTTTTGCTTCTGTTAGTGTCCTGCCAGTTTATCAAAGATAGTATTATTCAGCAAATAAATCATGTAAAAAGCTACAATATATTTCCTTAAGTGTTAAATGCAATCAAAGCTGTCATGCTTTCAAATGTTTATATTGCTACTTCTCTTCCAGGAATACCTTATAATTTCATATATCTTATCATTGATCTAAATATCACCTTGAACATTGCATTTCCTCAGCTGAGGCCAATGTTGCTTGGAAGGCTGATGCAGGTTGCTGAAGAAATGCACTGCCACCAACTTTGATAACAATGCTTAAATAAAGGCAAAGTTTGCGTATTATGGAAATTTTAAAGAATTCCACTTTGTTCCAGTAAATTCAAGACATGACAAGAAAGTACTCCTCCAGCTTGTTGCCCAGTCACCTTTTCTGAACAGAAAACATGGTAGCAACTGTCAAGGTATTAAGGTATTATAATTTATACATTATACTTCAAGAGCAACTTATAATACTTTAATTCCTCTGTCTCCACTCTTGCTTTCCTAAAAAAGCAGATGAAACACCACTGGAGCAGGTTGAAAGCATTGTAGTTTGCAATTTCTGTGTATTCCTTGGGAAATCAAGATTAAGTGATTCACTGATGTTTAAATAAAAATCAACAAGACAGTATCAAGATAGGTACATTATTTTGCATGAACTGTGGCTCTGTGTGGCTCTGTTTAAAGACATCTGAGGCTGATTAAGAATGATGTAACTATTAGATAATTTGCAGATAACAAAGGGAAAAATATATTCTTTCATATTTTTTGTCTTTGTTTTGTTTTGTAAGGGTAAATGAAGATGCTGCAAGAACAAGAAGCACAGAAATTATGTCCTGGCAACCTAAGTGAGACAAGGGTCCTTTTTGCCTGGCAGAAAAGCTGAATGCTGGGATTCAAAACAGTAATAGCCTAACCAGACATGCTGGGCAAAGGTCAAAGAAGAAATCATGGCAAAGGGAAGGGAAAAGATAAATCCAAATGCTATATCTCTGACCAATGACAAGAACCCGCCCCATCTCCCAAGACCCCACAATGTTCTTTTCAGTGGTATGACTAACTACCCTTCACCTCATCTACTATGGACAACATCACTTTAACTGCTGGAAAATTCTGTTTGGGTAGAATGAAGACAGGTAGGATTGGTGCAGGTTGCTCTGGGTTTTGTGGGAGTTTTTTGCAGGGAGGTAGTTTTGAGCTTTTGCCTGGGATTTTCCAGGGCCCAGCAGTTTGATTTGAAACAACACACAAGCAGCAAGCTTGGATCTTCAGGGAAATATCTAGGTCACATGCAAAGCTAATGTTTCCAAGAAGCATAAGACAAGACATTTTTTTGACCTATGTGAACCAACTGATGTAACTTAAGAAAAAATTTGAGAATATTCATGCAAAAAACAATAAGGAAACAAAATATTCAATATGAGCAAGTTTATAGGAGCAGAGCTCATCAGACACTGTCTTGATTCTAGAACAGCAACAAGGAATTACAGAGCACCTTAGGCCTGTGCAGGGCCCAACTATGCATAGCAAAGACAAATAAAATGTAAACAAGCTTATATAATCTCAATATGAGTGTTCATTTGAAGAAGCACTTGAAGAAAAACTAGCTACCCCTTTCTAAAACTGAATATATTGAGGCATTGGCCCTTAAATTCAGTTTTCTTTTTAACAGTTGCATCTATCATGGTGCTGTGAGGAAACATAAAGCTATCTTTTAGTTGAACTATTCTCATGCAGAGAAATCCTGGAAAGAAGCCTCAAGCAGTGGCAAAAATTTATGCTTCACAATAACCTGATCACTAAGACATATCTGAGGAAAGAGAGCAAACTAATTCTTACAAACTCCCCTTTTTTACAGCCCTTGCATAATAGTGCTGGTTTCAAAATATGTCAGGCACAGTAGCAACTGTCCTTCCACAAATTGTTTGAAAAATTTAGGTATGTCAATGAAAAAGCAAGTAAAGCAGTCAAAAATATTACAAAACAGCCAATATTCCAGTAGTGACATGGAAAATTCAGTTCTAAAAATGTGGTTTGGTATTGCATATCTCTGTATATTCTCAAATGAAAGGAAATTCTAATTTGTAAAGTTAGATTTTCATTCTGTTTTCAAGACAAGTAACAGTAGAGGAAGGAAAATGCAGCAGTCTTTGGTATTCATGCAGATGGGCTGTTTAAAAGCACAGCTTATTTTACCCCCTGCATAGCCTTCAATCCAGCTGAGTATGTTTCTATAAATTGTATTTCAATTTCAAAGAATAAAGACTAAGCTACTGGATCCCTGTTTTCTCCACTGAAACCTGTATTTTAAATTCAAGCTTAAAAAAGTTCACATTCCCTGAAAGTGTGATCACATCTATTAATTCTGTTGCTGAGTCTTGCCATGCTTTGGTGACATGGTTTGTTACAATTCAAAGGTCACGTTCCACTCGTATTTACACTGGGGCACATCTGGAACGTGGGGGTGCAGAATAAATATGATGTGGATAACAAAGGAAGTTTCATATTACAATTACTTTTAGAATAAATATGTAGAAACAATAAGGACTAAACATGATGCTGAATTGTAGATAAATTTTATTGCTTTGGGCTGAATTAAAAGAAGTCTAAACAAATATATAGTGCACTCATGTGCTGAGCTGCATTTAGCCTTTTTTGTTATTTGATTAGAATTCCAGAGCCAGATTCTGATGTCTGCCCAAATCAGTGCCCATTGGTCTCTGAAGAGACAGGTACCTTCCCACCAGTTGGGACATGGAGAAGGAGGGCACCTCCCATCCTGCCCATAACCATGCAAGGGGGTTCCAGTTTGAAATCTCTTATACTCACCAGAGCACTAAGTACATTAACCCCCCTCCTTGCCCCCTTTGCACCTTGTGGTGCATGATTCTGATTTCACAGAGCTCAACTGTGGATCATTTTAGACTTAGACTGAACAGAATAGGGTTCCATGGTAAAGTCATTTTCAGGCACCCAAGGATGCAGTCTCCTTTTAGAAGACAAGGCACACACCCAGAAAATCTCATGTCTCCATCAAGTGAGTGTGTTATTACTGACATTTCCTCTTTAGTGAGCTTGCCAGAGCCCTCTGTCTCAATCGGTATGCACTAGACTTCTCTCTGCATACGCCTGGGACACTGCTGCCTCGGCATGCTCACTCTACACAAATACACTGCACAAAGCAGGCTGCAAGAATGGAGGGCTGTTATAGGCTTGTAGGCTGCCCTTTGAAGATTTCAAAGGGAACAAGTGCAGCCCTGGCAGGAAGTTTGCCCTTATTGCTTGTCTTTCTAACACTCAGTCACAATTTGGTCTTTGTAAAGTCAACATCTCACACTCAGGACAAATCCCAGTTTCATGACTGTCTAACAAAGGTGGTCTTCTGATGCCAAACATCAGCTGAACTACACAGTTTCACTTCAAAAAAAAAGTAGCACCTTTTGTAAATGTACCCAGAGAGAGGTTTCAATTCCAGAACTGCTGAACTTCAAGTAAAATCTCTGTTTCAGTGAAGAAGTAACTTCTCTTCAGTTGTGTCCAGGGGCTCTATGGCAAGATGCTAGGAGAAAAATTGGAACACAGAAACATGATAAAATAAGAATATTTTGTGGATTAGTTCCAAGATGGTTGTCTGCAGTTACAGCTACTTATATTTTGTCACTATGAATTGCAAACATGATACAGCTATGGAGCAACATATTCAGGTAGATAGAGCCTAACATGTGGAGAAAAAAAAGGAATTAAAAATAAAAAGAATATTTCCACAATTTATTTTTCAAATACCTTTCCTGAAAAGATGAATATCTCAGTGTGGAAATAATATGTCATAACAGGTTGAAAAATTAAATTTATTATTCAAGAAAAACTAATATTCCAATAACAAAATTGGCAAATCAAAGGTCCCTATAAATATATTTACATTAGAACTGCTTGTCAGTGATTAGTTTCTTTTTAGAAACAGTAATTCTTTCCCAAATGAAATATTACCTCTATTATAAAAAAGTGCATATAGGCCATGGAGTCTCTGTAGTATCTTAAATATTCATCAAAGTATGTTTGCATGTATGAACTTCAACTTCCTCTCCAAAGTAGTTCAAGTTTTATTTTTTTGACTGGAGATTTAAGACTGAAAATCTTTTCTCTCCTAATATTTTCAGAGAAAGTAGGCCCCCTATTTTTAGGCAGTATGGCAATATTATGTAATTAATTTAGATGTGAGGGTGCATACACACATTTGACTGTCTGTATTGACATTTAACTGTTCACATGATGTTCTTCTTGCAAGCAAAAAAAATAGGTTTTTTCAGTGTTTCACTTTGCTGGCAGCTTCTGCAACATGCTTTTTTTTAACTAGGCCCAAGTGAAAATAGGCTTTGCAAACTCCTTCTCGAAAATAGTTGTGTTGTTACCATAAATGTCAGGATACATCCACTACATAGTATATGAAACGCAGCAACCTCAGAAAACTCAAATAAAATACATTTGTCTGCTAAAGAATTCATTCTATTCTCTGTCCCTTCTAACTACTTAAATCAAGGCAACAAGTGTCCAAAGTAACCTTTATAGAAAGAACCAGAAAGGGAACTGAAAAGCTGAACTTGAAAAGATTCAAAGAGGAATAAGAAAGGCCCTTAATAGACTGTGGAAAATAAACAGGAGCATTTCAAGTAGTAGGAAAGAAAACAACAAAACCGGTCAGAAGAAAAATCTACGCAAAGGAGCAGCCTTAAAAAAATTAAATAGGAAGAGAGTATCATAATTCAGAAATATGACATTCAGCAAAAGTAAAAATCAAATTTATTTTCCTCTGACATACCAACATTTAGAAAAAAAACGCAACTAGTTTTAAAAGTTGTTGCAGACTTTTTTTCAAGAAGAGGTACAAAAGGAGGTTATTGAATAGAAAGGTCAAATAGTGAGAAATCTTTGACAAGCCTTAGACTTCAAAGTGAAAAGTATTGGAAACAGGCAGACAGAACTGTAAAACAACCAGCTTCAAATATAACACCTGCTCAACCTTTACCCACAAATACAGAGCAGACCTAGGGAAGGTATACATCTACAGCTGGACAGCAATTTCAAAATCTTTCTGCACCCAGTCTAATTATTCTGTGTATGACTAATGAGGAAGAAACCCTCACAATATTTCTGAATTCACAGCAGAATTGGCAATCCTTATTAAGGAAAACCACTTTCCATGGGATTTGTCTATATTTAAGGCAATTAATTGTTATGAGTTGGCCAGGCTCCACTTTTAAACAAGGAATGAGAAAACAAAAAGTTGTTTTAATCTGAGGAGACAAAGAATATGAAAGAGTTGGAATATTCTCTATTAGTTTTCCATTGAACTTGCAAGAGAACAAGCTGCAGTTCTCCATCTGGGAGAGGACTTCCAGTTACTGGGTAGAAAAGAAAGTAATTTTGAAAAGTTGTGGATTTCTCTGTTGAACGCTTTTGGTGCACAGGAGGAGATAAGTGGTTTGTAAAGTTGAAAAGACATAAACCACTTCTTTGTTTTATGAGAAAATAAGCAGATTAGCAAATTAGTTGTTTAAAAGAAACTAGAAGGCCATCATTATTCACTACCTAACGCATACTTCTGCAAAAAAGTAGAGCTGCAGTTGAACTTAATTTGGTGCTACCAGTTTGCTGGGCTTGATATTAATCAAAACAAACAAACAAAAAAAGGCAGCACATCAGTTTTGAGCAAAAAGTGATCTCAATGAAACATAGAATTTAAAGTAGGATTACAGATACACCTCAGTTTAGTCAACCAAAGTATTAAGTATACAAGTACTTTACATATCATAATGACAATTATACTTTGGGCTAAGTTCTTGTAAGAAGGTTTAACAGTTCAGAGCATGGAAATTTTATCAGAAGTCACTCTACAACCAAATTTACAGAGAATTTTTTTCAATTTTATTTTAATATAACATGCAAGGCAAGTTACTGGGGGGAAATATTGATAAAGAAATAGAACTCTTTTGCCAAACCAATAACAGTTTTGTAATTTTTCTCTTGACAGTAAAAAGGGTAGTAGGTAAGAAAATCTTGCACTGGTCACTGCAAAGTCCCTTTGTAGAACAGGGGGATAAATAATTTGACCGGCAAGGGATTCTGGAATGGAACTCTGGAAGACCTCTCATCCAACCCCCACTCCAGTTACCACTAATATAAAACAGCTTGGGCGGGACATTCCAGTAAATTTTGATTTCTTTCCCCAAGGACTGAGTTTCTACCCAGGGTGAAAGATTCCACAACCTCTTTAGGCAATATTTTCCAGCTTCTGACCATACTCATGGTCATACTCTTACACCACGGTGTAAGAAAAAAATTTAATCCTACTATTAATTGAAGTTTGCCAAATTTTGTGTCTGTTACCTCCTATCCTACCACAATGCACCCTAGAAATATCTGGCTCTGCCTTCTCTATCCCGAATATGCATTAGAAAGCAATAAGATTCCCTTTTGGTCTTCTTTCCTCAAGACTCAACAAATTCAGTTTCCCCAGCCTCTCTTCTCATGTCCCGGGCTAAAATTCTTGATCTTATGGTGGCTTTATGTCAGGCTTGCCTCAGGTTGTCAGTATTTTCCTTGTACTGTTTTTCTTATTCATTACTCTCATTAGAAGTAAAAGAGCTTCTTGCACCAAATGGTCTATTAAATTTATCACAGGAGTATTTCAACAATAAATTACAAAGATCTCTAGCTTTGTTAATATAAAATATCCTCACAAGATAAGTGATTCTCTAAGAGAAGAAGAAGACAGTGAAAGAATATCCTCAGTTAGTGGATTTCTAATTTTATTTTTAGTTCTAATATTATGTGAGGCTGTAGTAGAGCTATGACATTTATACTGACTGAGGACTTAACCCTGAGACAGATCTAATGTGAATCAGAAGACTACTCTTCAAAGCCAGAAAAGAATCTGGTAGCCAAGCAACCTGTTCATTTTATGCCACAGAAGAGATTTGTGGCCTTCTGCAGAATGCTTCCATCATAGCCCTGTTATACATGCTTTAGTTCCTACTGACTACAACTTTTTTTTCCTGGAAACGGAATGAGCACAACAAATTGAAAAATACAGTATCTAGTTACAGAACTGAATCTCAAATACTGCTTGAACAGAAACTGTAAATGAACCTAACAAAAAAAACACAAGCAATGTTTGCAGTGAGGTTGCTGTTCAAATATTTTAGTGAAACAAAAATGATTTTATGATCATCTTATTGAAAAAATATGATTTGATGATCTTATTTAAAAATAGTCCATCAGTAACAAAAAAAAAATTGACAAAGTAAAAAAGAAATTATAGAGATCATTATATATTTCATTTAGGAAAAAAAATACAGTCATCCATTGTCAGAGAACATGTTATTGTCACTGTTAGATGTACAAAATATTCTTAGTTTCTCCCTGTAAGGGAATTAAGGCAGGCCTGACAAATTCTAGATTTGGGGTACAGAATGAGAGCAGAGTAATGAATACAAACCAGCAGTAAAATCATCTCGGTCAAGACAAAGTTAAGTCCAGTAAATTCAGTGATATTGGTCTGAAACTGATCTCGGGGCACAGAAAGACTTAGGCAGCCATGGTTATCAGGCAAACGAGCAGGAAGCAGGACAGGGCGGCTTCTCGGGACCAGAGACTCAGGCAAGCCAATGGGCTCGGGGAATCCAGGCTCCCCAAGGAGACTCTCCTCTCTTATGGCTGAGCCCCAGATGCACAATCTGGGCTTAGTTAGCATCCTTCTCAACCCACCTCTGCACCTACACTGTGTTGCTTCTCTCCTTTGTGTGCAAGATGCTGGGACAGCACCTTCAGTGGTGAACCATCACCATGTGGATCTAAAGCCACATAAAGCATGAAAGCCTGTGCTCACTAATGGAGCTATGGAGGTACAAGGTGTTGGGTCATAATGTGGAGAATTACTGTAGAAAGCAGTACTTGTCCCATGATCTGTGAAGAGAAAAAACCCCATTTCTGAAGATAACAAATGCACAACTGCAAAAAATTAGGTTTTATTTTCAACAAATTAAAATGAATTTAGTACCATTTTAAGACTTATAATTTTGATATTTTTGAAAGCCTTTTCTACTGGACATGATGGAAGACTTTTATAGCATGCCTTCTTACTTTCAGTGGCCAGCTTGAAGAAAGAACTAATCAGTTACTGTCTTCTTGAGAAAATTAAAGACATGTCAGAGTCTGAAATTTCACAATTCCCTTTGAAATTTTACAAAAAGGAATAGTTTAAATCCACTTTTTAAATGTGACTTCAGAAGACAGGCACCTGAAAGTGGACATTTTTTCAAGATTGGCCAAAGGCACTGTTACAAAGCACATGCAGAGAAGTCCATCTGTTCTCAGCAACTGCACTTACATCACGTGCTCTCCTTGCAAGCATTCACATACACACTTGCCATTCAGACTGCCCCTCAAAGAGGCAAATAGTATTCAGCTATCTTTTAAAATTGTAACTATTACTACAAGATTATGGGTTTCTCACAGCAATTGCAAGCAGGACATTTCTCTAGGCCAGAGAGGTAGATCTCCTGTTTGATCCTGGGTCTTGCCCTTTCTCTGTACTTAGCAGAAGATTACTGATTTTATCCTGTTTGGTCCTTTGGAGCCAGAGGACAGCATATAATATGTCTCCAAATACCAGACTGAGCATTCCAACCAAAAGGATATTGAAGAGGAGACAAATTGACCTAATCCCCACATCACTCAGTGATCATTCAGTGTATGAGAAACCATCAAGCTCATGTTTTCAGGAGCCTCTTCCTATTTCCACATGAAGTGCCTGAGGAATGCCTATGTCCTCCAGCTGGAAAAAGACCCTCTGTCATAGGTTAGCAAGCACAGTCCTGGAAGGGGTGTCCTTGCTGAGGGGTGCTTACAGTTTCCTCTGGGACCTGATAGAACCTATCAGCTGGCCAGTTTGAATATGGACAATTCTTTAAGCCACTTAAAGTTGTGACCGCCTCTGTGATCCACATTTAAGAAAAGATAAACCCCCCACAGCTCTCTGTCTCGTTTCCGGTGCTGGGACAGGTGGCTGCGGGCCCCGTGTGGGGGCCAGTGGGCCACGGCCATCCTGGAGTCGACGGACCTGTTCCAGCTGTGGAACCCCCCCCACTGCCTTGCCGTGGGCAGCCGGAGCAGCTCGGCTCCCCCCCCTCTCCACTGCGATAAGAAACATTCAACATTCCAGCTGCAAAGCTGCAAGGCCGAGGTGAGATTAACCCTTTTATTGCTGTGAAGAGCTGAAAACCTGAGGGAAGAGAGAGAGGAGATGCTTAAAGCTGAAATTCTGTTGTGAAGCTATGATATATCAGAGTATCCCGTTGTAATTTCATGAAGATATGGGGGGTGGAGTGTTCAACTCATAAGCAAAAGCACCTGCGCTGAGATAGGCAGATGCTGATGCAGCTGTAATTTCATGAGAAGTTTGGACAGGGAGAGATGAACCAGATGAGGACTTTTGCTCCAAATGGGAAAGGAGAAAACCTCAGTTCCTAGAGATGCTCCCAGAGATAATCCTAACGATGAAGATGATGAAGACCCTTTGCTCCCAGGGAAGGAGAAGGGCCTCTGTTTTTTGTTTCTGAATGGCTCAACCTTAAAATTGTACCCCAAAATCTTCAAGAGTGGACCCTCGAAAGCAGTTGTGGGAAAAGCTGCAAGTCGGGGGGAAGGGACGCACACGCAGCCAGAGAGACTCCTCTTCCTAAAGGGACTGAACAATATTTGGAAGTGGGCAGCTGTCTTGTTGTGATAGTTTTCATAGCACGAGCAAGAAGAGACTTCTCTTTCTAAATGGACTGAACAAGGTTATTATGGAAGTGGTAAACAGACTGAACATCTCAAGGGTTGTCTTTTTATCTTGTCAGTGGGAGAAGGGAGGAAGGTGGGGGGAGGAGGAGAGTTCTGAAGGTGGTATAATTTTTTTTCCTTCTTTTAGGTCTGTTAATAAACTTCTTTCTATTCTTTCAAGTTTGGTGCCTGCTCTGCATTTCTCCTAATTCTTATCTCACAGAAGATAAACAGTAATGAGTATTTTGGACCAAACCACTACACCCTCATTCTTTTGGATTTTGAACTACCCTTGTGAGGATTATGAACTAGACTGCTCCACTCTTTTTTGACCAGTGTGTTTCTGAGAAAACATAGAGGCACAGTCATGCCCATGTAGCAGACATAAAAATTAATATATCTATCACCTGAATATCTGCAGCACTAACCAGCATGTAAAGTTTCAGTCCAACATAGAAGACAGATGTCTTGATATGTGAATTTTAGAGTATTTAAAAAGTTTTCAGTTTATAGGACACATGTTCAGGCTATTTAAAGAATCTCATTAAGTGTCAAAGTAATTTTGAATTCTGGATTTAAATGTATATAAATTATAAAAAAAAAAAAGAAAATTACCAACCACAACGTAAGTTCTTATTTCATAGCGATGTAGGTCAAAGAACCAAAAAATTTTCTAACATCTAGTCCATATCTATTGCAGAAATTGCCAAGGGTTGTGAAATAGTATAGAGAAGAGACACAAAGTGACAAGATTCACTCATTTTCCTTGAATATCACCTTGTATCAGAGACAAAATAGCAGACTGTGGATCACTGCTGACAAAAATCTCAAAATATGAAATGACATATTTTATTTTTTTGTTTTAATCTCTCCTCAAAAGCTATCTAGAAAGTCCCATCACAATTTTTGGTATTTAAGTAGTTATTTATCCTACGTACTATCCACTTTCCATTATTTGGAAATCCCATTCCAGTACCTACATTTCAGCACCTACATTTCAGCACCTACATTTCAGCAAGATAAAGCCAAATTTTTCCTTTCCTGACAGAGGCTCACTATTCCTCAGGTCATCCCCAAAGCCCTTTCTAGCTCCGGTTAAGCAGTGTGTGACAGAAACACACCCAAAAAATCTTGATAAAGTCTCAGTAGCTTCTATATTACCAGAAACTCTTCATCTGTTACATACTAAAATTACACCTACCTTTTTTTTTAACTAATCATTTTGGTTTCTCATTCATTCTGTCATTGCCTCATGCTTCTTAAGTCTTTCTTCTCCTGTAGTTATTTCTGTCCTTAAAGACTAATAAGAGGAACAACACAACCTTGGGCCTTTGCCCTAGTGAATATAATTATATTTCTATTACTCTCCCCTCCAGGTGACCCTATTCTTCTATATGTTATTCTGATCCTCTTCTCTACTGAGGAGCACTTAGAGCTTTGTGTTATAAATAATGCTCTCTTACTTTGTGCTCCAAGGTCCTTAATGAAATTAAATATTAAATTAAAACTCTCTTCAGGTTCATCTCTTCCTTTTCAAATAATTGCCAAGCTGCTTTTGAAGATTTCATCCAAGGATGTAATAAAGTATTTCTATGGCACACATTAATTTCAAGAACTACAAAAGATTGTGGCATTTTAGAGTAACACCATGAATGCTGCAGAAAAAAAAATACATCACTGGAAATACATTTTTAAGAGATGTAATTAAATTCCTTATCAAGGAATTTAGCACCGTAACAGTCACTTTTAAATACAGAAATTAAGGGAGTAGGTATAGGTGGGAGACAAAACACCATGGAATTTCATGACCAGACCTCTTCACACACTAAAGGAGAGAGCAATGCTGAGGTGTCATCCATATATTTCCATGAGAAAACAACTGGAAGGAACCACTAGGCTTTTTTTCTGGAAGAGCTCTTGTATTAGAAGACACAGAAACTTATCCAAGCCCCAAATATATCCCTTTGCATGAGCACTAAGTTGAAGGGACTTTGTCTGTGACACCAAACTCGCCTCTAATGTCACTTCTAGTGGTGATGAAATACAAGAGCAATCATAGCCCAGTTGCTTCACTCTACCACAAGATACTAAACCCAGTGATAGAGCACAAGGGATTTCCAGCTTCCCTGATTAGCACACACAGAGCCCTGATCCCCTTCCACTCTGGCAGCACCACATCCTCCCATGTCCTTGTGCAACTCACGACCACATAAAGATTGTACTAACAAGGAATACAATCACTTGTATGTCCCTGAGATGTAGGGACAGCTTCCCTGCCCTAAGTAAACCTCTTCCCCATGCCATACAACTGGAAGTTTTGTCAACTGAAGTCAGAGGCAAGAAAAGAATTATGAAAGAACTCTGCACCACTTTTAGAAACAGCGAATATTCTCTCTTCTATTGAAGCTAACAAGACAACCAGTAGCAGCTCCAGAGTCTCTGGGGTGGAATCCCCAGCAAGGCATTCTGCCCACCCCTCCTTTGAGGCTGACACAGTTTAGACATTATCTTTAATGTAAAAAAAGTCAGTTATTCACTTACCATGATTTAACCCCACTTACCAAAGAAAGAACAAAAAACCCCAACTCTCCCATTACCCCCCTGAAAAAAAAAGGGGAGATGGGGCAATTGGGTAGTTTCTTGGGCACACCAATTAAGGGATGAAATATTCAAGACATTTAGGAACCATCTGAACACAAACCTGTGCAATGTGCTTTAGGATGACTCTGCTTGACCATAGAGGTTGGAGCAGATGATCCACTGTGGTCCCTTCCAACCTGAGCCATTCTGTGACTCTGTGAAGTCCAGATTATTCTCTCAAGATGGCAGACATGGGTCTTTCCCCACAGAGAGATCACAGTATTTCTGATCAACCTAAATCTTCAGTTATGATTTCATATCATGCACTCTGCAGAGCAGCTTGTTAAAAGAAAAGTTAAAAATAACTGAACTCTGCTTTATGTCCTTATCATCTATTAATACCAACTCTCTCATGAAAACGTTTCTTCCCATTGCAATCAGACTAAAAGAGAGATTGACGTGTCTTGCATTCCATTTAGTGTGTATAATCAGTATAGTATTAAATTGATAAATCATTCTATTAGGCACAGAAAAATTCTAGTGTAGATTTTTGAAATATAAATAACTAGCAAAGGGAAGAACAATTTTCAAGGAGTTTCAAATGATACAAATAATGTTTATATGCCTGAAAAAAATTAATTAAAATAAGTTTGCAAGTGAAAACTGCTGGATCATCCTATCTCTCCTGTATCACAACAGACAGAGGAATGGATATATGATGCAGGAACAGTATTTTTCCATCTCTCCCTCTTTTAGTTCCTGGTATTGAATAAACCATATGAAGGGACTATAACACTGATGATCACAGAAATACATGACTATAATTATATAAAGACAACTGATCAAGTAAATAACCAGTTGTTTAAGCAGAAATAAAAGTGAGCATGAAACCCATAGCAAAACCAAAGTGAAGGCACAGGACCTGGTAAGAGGATGGCAGCAATGAAGACAAATAAGCCTGAGACTCACTAGCAACCTATCACCACAAAAAAACCCAAATGTAAAACATGGATAAGGAAAGCAGGAGGTGGGGAAATTCATACCTAGCTACAAGAGATTAATCACAGATGTAAACCCTAAGAGGAAAAAAAAAATAGAACATGAATTAATCTAAATTGTTCATTTGAAATGTACAGTAATAGAAAAAACTACTCAGGAAAAGGAAGAACTTGGATATAGATATTGTTCAAACAGTAACTATTTCAGTTCTGAAAACATTCTTGTTCCTACTGTTATCTCAGAAGTGCCCATTAACTTTATATTTAGGCCACAAGATACAACAAAAATTATGGAGCAAAACAGGAGGTAAGAAGGAAAATGAAGAATATTGCCCTGCCCTAAAAGATTAAAGTATTTCCAAGAGAAAACATCATTTCAATATATTATCTCTCACAGTGCAAGGTTTAGAACACTTCCAGGAAGACATTTTCCATCTGTCATCACTGACAAATCAGAGAGAAATAAAACAGAAGAAAACACCACCCACTTTCACACAAACACATTTCAACTGGGTAAATTAAACTGCAATACACATGATAGGAGGGTGTCCCCCACCCTCCATTCTGTGTATGCATTTCAAGATAAAAATAAGAGGTATGAACTATCATTAATCTGAAAAGAAATCAGTCATCACAAAAGATTAGGCTGCTAAATGATATTGAAACATAGAACAGATATATGGTGGTGTAAGTTTGTAATACTAAAAGCGTGGATAAGATCGCTCTATATCTAAAGAAATTAGAGGACAAAATTTTAAGAAAACTTTTTTTTCTATGTTTGGCCCTTTTTCTTTCAAGAAAAGATAAATTATAATTTTCTACTCCAAACTTCTGTATCCTAAGAGAACATGAGGGTACAGGCTGAAGTGAGAGTGCACTCCATTTTCAGGGTGTTTGATCACGAGTCAGACAAGGGTCTGACCCTTGCCTGTACCTTTCTCTCACTCTTCATGCCCTGCTGTAAAGTGCTAATGTCAAACGAATCAGGAAAAGCTTCCGAATGCCTAAATAAAGATAGGGCAAATAGAGGCAGGTCAAAGAGCCATGAGTCAATCTGAAGCTAATGCTCTCCACGTTCACCACTTACGTTTTGAATGCAGACCTCCTTTAGCTTTACATAAAATGCAGCTCTTCAGATTGCCCATTGGCTTCTGGTTGATAGAGGGCATCCTTGAAGCACTGACAAAGCAACTGGTGGTATTTCTTTTGCACAACAAAAGTGAAATTTGTTCTGAGTGAAACAAACAAAACTGCTGCATCAATTGCACGTTGTCAGTGAGTCAGTGCAAATTCTCTTGTGATTTCAACTGGTCATTAAATAAAGGATAAATCAATGAAACATCTACAAAAATTACTGGCACCAACAGGAGTCCCAGCAACTTCACCTCATAGGACTTGTCCCAGAGAAGATAACTTAGGGTCAGGTTGCTAGATTATGAAACCAGGCATCTAGAGACATATAGTCTCTGTTTCTGGGTCTTGCACTGACTCATAGCCTGACAGCAGATGCGTTACAATTGCCTCACTGTGCCCTGAAAACAGAGAAAACTTATTTTCCCAACGTCCAACAATTCTCTGAAAATGAATGGGCACCACAAATTAAATATTTGAAGTACGGTGGTCCAACTATTTCTGACAGAGTCAATTAATCCAAAAGGGCAATGTTAGAGTTGGTGTTCCTCTTACAATAACACAATTAGAAACATCATTGGAAAGAGAGACTGGAGATGAAATTAAATAGCATTTCTTGATTAAAATAAATGTATAAAGCTGCCTAAATTGAATTTACATATCAAGTATAGTAAACATTCATTTTTTTCCCTAACAATATTTGCTTTACAAACTTCTCTCTCCCCTATTTGCATTCCTGCTGTTGCAAAACTTGAGATTTTAGAGGTTTCATTGCAGTTACTAAAAAAATACTTCTGACCAGACCAACCTGAGTGGCTTCTCTAAAAAAGAAATGAACATATGTGCTACTGCCTGTTCCTCACAGGTTTTTATTCATATACTCAAACCTCAGCTCTTTTGGGGACAAAATTGTCACTATGGGTAGTTCAAACATGCCGATAGCTATAAACACAAAATATGACTCACCAGTTAAGTAGAGCAGACATTATACCCTTACAAAACCTTGTTAGGCCAAACAGATGTAAGGAATCACTGGATGACCTTAACCAATTTGTTTGGGTTTGAGTTAGGTGGGTATTTCTTTGGGTTTTTTTGTTTCATTTTGTTGTTTTTTTTTAAGGAAGGAAACAAGACATAACTTATTTCCTACATTTCACATTAGATTAAAAATAAAATCATTAAGCAGAAAACATAATTCAGGGAACTTAAAATAAAAGGTTAAATTGCTGCCTGTAAACTCACTGCTTTTTGACAGATATTGATTTTATTCTGGTTTTGATTTTGTCTGTGTGTGTTTGTTTGATATCATTTGTAATGGCATTCAAGTGACACAATTTGCAGAGAAAAGGCTTTCTGATTGATATGTCTGGAAATGATGACTTATATTGATGTAAGTTAAATATCTGATCTCCAAACACACTCAGATTTCAAAATTCTAAGTTCAGATTCAGCTTCTACAGGACTGAATTGATGGATGTCTTTGGCAGCACCTCCAATTCTATTTCATGAGCCAATGTAAGAAATGAGATAATTTTGATTACATGCAAGAGGAAAGAAGTTTGACAAAGACATTTAATGGAACTAGCAAGATAGAAATGGTCTGGCATAACTTGCTAAAAATAAACCTAACATTAATAAAAGTGAAAATAATCAGATGATTCACACGTGATTTTAATATTTATTAAAATCCTCTGGCAACACATTAACTCTTTTTTTAATTTTAGTAATAGCCTGTCTTGACTGAAAGATGTAGGCACTTTTCTAATAGACTGAAAGGTTTAACAGTTCTGTTGCAATTCAGAGAGCATCTATCTAACCCCTGCTGAACTCTTGTCTCTGCCTCACTGACTGGAGATCAAGAATGAAGCCCCTGGTGCTCTGTGCTAAACCTTGAAGTTCAAAGATCTTCTGTGCTTTTCTGCTGTTTCCATAAAAAGAAGAGAGGCTGCTATTTTCCCTCGTTGTCTATTCTGATGGGTGCGATATCACCACTCATTCAACAGGAACAGAAATGTAGTGAAGAAAAAAAAGCACTTCTGGGACTCAGATTGCATCTTTAATTTTTGCTCTCAAAGATCCAGATTTGTATTTTTCCCTGAACTGACAGAGACTGAAATACCCTCTATGGGCTGTGATACAAGGTTCTCCCCAAAAATTAACATTAGCCCAGTAAAAACACATTCAATGCTTTTGACAAGGTTTCCCATGAAGAACCTCTTGGTATGTTCCTCGGATCTAGAGATACAGGGTCTTTTTCAACACTAAGAGAATAGCAATGAATTCTTTTCCAGGTAAATCTTAAAGAGCTTACTTAAAAGATGGCAGATGGAGAGCAATATAGCATTTGTAGTGATCACAGTCCTGTCCTGTTTGTTCTTCTAGTGAGTGAGTCTCCAAAATCTCTCCATTCCAGAGAAATGACCTGCACAGTAGCCAATTGCAAAAGACACTTTTGAAGAGAAGGCACAGGGATGGATCACTGAGGATCACAGAACCAAGTCTTTGAGTCTTGTAGTTTTGTTATCATTTGCACACTGGAAAACATAGCTTTAAACCAATGATACTTCAAAATCACCATCTACATTTGCAGACAGATACACAGCTTCTTTTCATAGCTTGTCTCTTACTGCTGCTCTGTTGGTTTTTTGTGTTTGTTTTGTTTTAAATATTCTTCTGTAAATGGGAACATCTTTGATGTCAGAATCTTCAACCTACCAAGTTTTTACATCTTAAAAATCAATAGCACTTTGTTAAGTGTTACTTAATGCCATCTTTGGACAGAGATTCCAGTTCTCTACAACAAAGTTCCATTGCGTATTGTTGGGAACCTGGGAGCATTTCTACTCCACTGCAGATAAGATACCATCATGGTTAAACATGTTAGACTGTGTTGTGCCAGCTATTTTAAATTTAATAAATTTAATAAATTTAAAGGATGCTCAGTGATTTCTGTTACAAAATGCTGCAACTGCTGAGTAAAATGTTTGCTGGAACTTATTATTTCTCCTCTTGCCTTTCATTTCTTCCCAACCTACACCCTCTATTGTCATCTTACTGGAGTTCTGTTTTAAACTTGATTTTTAAAGGAACCTCAGGAAAGTTCTGCAAGAGTGATATTTCGCTAGAAGACTGGAGATATGTGTCATTAGAAGCAATGTGTTCAGAGAGGCCAATCAGTCTGGTTGGCTGCTCTAGATGAGCACAACTTCACTTCCATGTCAGTACCAACAGAAAAGTCCCATGGGAGCTGAGAGCTTCTGCCCTCCAGGAGCTCTGTTTATCTTCTACAGCACTGTGATCATCAGTCCCCTCTGTGGAACCTATAGCAGAAAGCCAAAACTAAAGAAGGCAAAAGCCCATATAACAGCAATCCTTTGAACATGTGAAGTATTCCCCCATGGAAATACTTCACACGGCAGGGCCCTGCTTTGTCAGGCTGTCAGACAACCCAGGAATGTGAGAGCAAGGTCTACTCCAGGGGTAAAGAGTACTGAGAGGCAGTAGTCAAGAGCTGGCACCAAGACTTCATGCTGATGTGGGATGAAGTAATCTGCAGAGTCCAGGTTAGACTGATCCAACATGTTACTGAGCCCAAGGCCTTTCCTTGAAATAAGTCAGAGTTTCGAGGCATCCACTCTGTTACTGAGCTGCACAGACTGTCTTACACTGCTGATTAATGTTCCACTTGAATACTCTGGAAGGTTTCAACTTTGTGTCATGCCTCACCAAGCACCTGAGGGGTGACTAGGCAGCACTGGCACACAGTCTGTTATGTCTCATTGATTAATTACATTGGCACACCTAGAACTTGATTGTTCCCTTCAATTGCTGTTTCTCTCAATACCTTGTTGCTTCTGAGTGTGTGATATACAACAACATGACTTCATAAAGGGGGTGCACTGTTTGTCATGTGAACATCATAAATTACATACATCAGCACTGCTCCTAAGAAAAAACACAGAAGTGAAATGTTTCATTAAACTTCCTCATTTCTTGCAGCTTCCTTACCTGACAGCTACTATTATTTTATAAGGGAGTCAGATGGCAGATAGAAACTTACATTTATATAATTTGTGATGGCAGCAGGCTTCAGTCCCTTTCACATTACTTTGCCATTCTCAACTCACATTGCCATTTCTCAAACAGTAGATTTTTCATCACACAACAAATCCATCCAATGACACATAACTACAGCACCCAGACAAGTCAATGCTCTGCCCGCTCAATTTCTCCTAGAAAAATTGTTGGTGAGATCTTGAAAAGCATGTCATGATAACAGTGCTCCAACTGGTCCCTTTAAGACTTAAAAGAAAGACACCACAAAGAATTCACCCCTTGAAAATCTTATGATGTTCAGGAGTCTGCAATGCCAGACTCCTTCAGCACAAGTACTCTTAGCCTAATTTTGTGACCTCAACAGATTTTTTTTGCCTTCATGTTGACAGGAAAAAAAAAAAGGGGGAAAAAAATGGAAAAAAAAACGGAAAAAAAAAGAAGATCCAGGCCACTTGTACATTAAAAGGCAACTTTGGTCTGCTTTGTGAAACTTCTGACCTGCTGGCTTTATGAACAGGAATCTCTTTCTGTAAGTTTAAAATAGATGCCGTGTATATGTGCCATTAGGTCTTGGACTTTACCAGGCATTTTGTAAATGTAATTTAAAAATCAATATGAGCTTTGGAATGATAACCCGATTAACATTAAATTGCTGAGTTTTCCTTGTCTATTTTATACAAGATTGATCATCATAATTTTTATACTTAAATTAGTGAGATAGAGCAAATTACTTTTTATTTTAATGGGCAGCTCACAAGGTTCATTCAGCTTGCATCTCCAACAGCTGAATTACACACCTGCTTTTCAGCTAAACCTAGAAACTTCACATTCTTTTCAACTGTGTTGCTTAAGGAAAAAAGTATTATTTCTCAAATGCTTCAAGGTAGGGATGGAATCCATTCAGCCTTTCAGCTCCTTCCAGCAATCAGCACTCACTGCAGATTGAAAGTCTCGGATGTATATACAGGATTTGAACACTATCTCTGTGCACAGTTCTCTGATGTGGAAGAATAAGCTCCAGCACACAAATTCCTGGTCACCAAGCTGGGAGGCTAGCTGGATGGGGAAGGACAAGCAGGCAGAGAGAGGAATCACCTGGAGCTCCTGCTCAGAACACCTTTTTCTGGAGCAGTCCTCAAAGCTCCTTGGAGGGTCCAGGGATCCCAACAGCAAGTGACAACTGCAGCTTTGCTATGGAGGTTGTACTTTCTCAGGACTAGGTCCCAGGGTAATTCTAAGGATCAGGAAGCAAGCAAGAGACTTACAGCTAAGAAAGATGGGGCACATTTTCTAACATTTATGAATTATTAGCTGAGTAATTCAACACCATAAAGAACATAATACTGTATTGTTCTGAAATTGTCTTTATTGTAGTGCTGTTGATAAACACAGTCTAAGAACTCTTATGATTTTCTTCAGTAAAAGAGATCCAGGGCAATCCAAAGAACTGCTTATTTTGAATGGCAAACCCAAATTTTAGTGGTATTAAAATACAAACCTGAGAATGCTACATCCCTGGTTCTCAGTCCCATAGAGAGCTGAAATATCTTCCAATTGTATCTGTTACTAGTGAGACATGAAACAGTTTTTGGCTTTAATTCCTTCAATTTTCTTTCAATACATTAATTTCTCTAAGGTCTCCAAACATCAGAGTTTCCACAACTACACCTTCCACTTAGAAATCTTGCATTTAGTGAAATTAAGAGTTCTGATGGCAACATCAGATATTGCTGTGCTCTTGCTGCCAAACAATAGTCTTTGTCCAAACAGACTGCCAAATACCCAGAAATCCAAAGAAAATGGCTACTATAAATGTTTAAAAAAATGATACATAGTACACAAAAGTATCCAGCCTTTCTAGTCTAATCTGGTCCATGTACAGCTGGTCCATGGATATCCTAGATGTATCAGTAATTTTTAATGCACCTGCACTGCAGGTACTCTCAGTATATTCACATAGCACAAATTTTTTGATACCGATATTTGTATCTGAGAAACCTTTCTCACCACTCCATTTCACAGCCTATAACTCTGTTCTTGCTCTGACTGGAAAAAAAAATTCTGTAAGAGAAATCAAAGCAAAACCAAGTAAAAGAAAAATTAAAACTCCAAACATGAAAATATTCACTTCTTAATGTGCATCTCTATTGCCTGACAGTTTAGTGTTTTAATGTTTTAAATGCATA
The DNA here is from genome assembly GCF_009650955.1 of Corvus moneduloides. Taxonomy (NCBI): domain Eukaryota; kingdom Metazoa; phylum Chordata; class Aves; order Passeriformes; family Corvidae; genus Corvus; species Corvus moneduloides. Next base: position 92,586,123 of record NC_045476.1, on the reverse strand, counting down.
CATATTCTGTGCTGCTGCTGAGATCAGTATGATCCCAATTTATATCAAATATCTATCGATATTCTCAAATGTACTGTTTTTCATTCCGTCTCACTTCATGCTCCTTCCAAGACTGAAGGTAAATAAAACTGATTACACAGGTGCTGAATTTTTATTTCAGATTTCAGGTAGTTTTCCTTCCCATGGGTAGGAGGTGCAGATTTTGAAAGCACCAAAGTTTTCATCTCTCAGATGCAGCCATTTCCAATAATAGCACTTTTGAAGAAGGTCAGCAATGGAACAACGTTTATGCCTGATGAAGCATGTGTTCACAGTCTCATAACAGCTTCAGGGAAAAAACAGCTGCATGATATTAACTAAAAAGGAAATAGTATGGTTTATTCTCTTAGGACTAAGGAGAGTTGCCCAGTGTTTCTACAAAACAACCCTTTGTCAAGCAAATACAGTGTGACCACTCTTACAGTAAGTTTTCTGTCAGTTTTTAAAGTGTTTCATTACAGTAAGGAAAGAGAAGCAATTTAGATAATTCAACCCCATTTTATTTTTATTAATAAAACTGGATATCTGCCATCAAAATAACCATCTAAACTACATTAAAAAGATTCCACATGCAATCAGGTTTTGAATGTTAAACATCACCAAAAGTTCCAGCAGTGGCAGCACAGTAGCTATGTAAAAAGAACAGAAAACATTAACAGCTGCTACGAGGGTAAGTAAGATTTTAGGAATAAACTATCACAATTAACCAAGGACCTGAATTTAGTGTTTGATAAGATAGCATCTTAAATTAGTATTAAATTCAAGGCATAGATTATTTGACAATTTTCTTTTTGTATTTACCCAGTTTTTAGAAGTGTGGAAGAGTTTGCAGGCATACAAAAGCTTTTAAAACATTATATTATTGATGAATTATTACCTTTATTTGACATTTCAATTTCTTTTCTCCCTTGAAATTTCAAGAGAATGAGATTTAGTTCTAATTTCTATACCAAATAATCCATTATTATTTTTAGCACAGGTGCCTACTACAGGTCAGACTGAAAGAATTCATTTGGGCTAACATAATTACATTGGGCTGCTCACTTATCACAGTGTTTATGGGAGTCCAAGTTTATCCTCAGACCCAAATTAGAAGAAAATAGATCTTAATTTACAAGACATCTAACAGCAACCAATAAGCAACCAATCCTGTTAATGCCTCTCAACAATCAATTTCCATTTTAATCAGATTTACTGTCCCGGAAGATTGACACATTAATTACTAAACCGTCAAAAATTTATGTCATCCCCTCCTGAAGAGCTCTCATGAAGTCATGTCACATCCCACCCACTCAATCACAGCACCGGAAACTGATCCGTGACCATCAGTGTCACCTCCTAACTGCACCTTGTGATGCTGTCACAGCTCATCCCTGATGACAAAATTACTGTCCCTTTTAAAACCAGCATTCTACCCTTGAACAAACAAATCCAAGAGTGACTGCGTCAGCATTAGGCATGGTCCCCAAACGTGGACACTTCTACTTCCTCCAGAGCTTCTTTTGCTGACAGGCTGACAGAACAGCTAATTTTCTCAATGGCCTCCAGGTTGTACCCCACACATGAGTTATTAAATTGACAATACTTTACAAATTTTGAGTGCTTACAATGCAGATATTAAAGTTATCATCCTACTGCACTGGAAAGAGAGTGCACAGTTGGAAATATTTTCAAACAGCATGGATTTCTTTATTACCTTACTACCTTGGTTGATAGTACATATCAACCAAGAGACTACTCTTATGCTCCAGAGATCATATTTTCTCTTAGTTAGAGTTTTCAATAAACATTTAAAAATCCTTCCTGAGTTGTGAAAGAAACTCCTATCTCAACTTCTGTTGGAGGCTCGAAACAGATTTTTTCTTTCTTCAAATCCAACCAATGAAAATGAAACAGACTTACCATTTTTTAAAGGGGTTTAACACCTCAGCAGGCTCACAAAAAGGCTACTTAATTTCATCTTAATAAAATGTAGTGTACAGGCTTTGAAACAGAGGCAGCCTTGATTCAAGATTCAGAACTCCTCCAAAGACCAAAAGAAGGCAGAAACCCACCCTCCTCTTCTGGGGCCCCAGGGCAGTATCTGTAGCACCAAATAATGTACTGCTGTCCCATTTCAGATGGTTTCTCACTCAGAAGGGAAGCAGGTGGCAGGTGAAAGAAGAGGGGAAAAAACTGATGCATATAATAACCTTATTGAGTCCTTAAATCTACATTTTCTCTCAAGTAACACAGCTATTTCCCAAATTAATCAAATAAGCAGTAAAAAACAGTAGCATGAGGAAAATCAGCTTGTGATTACTATACAAAATTTTGCACATTTTATGCTGAATTGCTCAGAACCTGGAAAAAAATATGGTGTTATGACATGAGATGCTTGAAACCAAAACTAAAAAAAACTCAAATAACACTGGCAGGAGGATGAAAGTTCAAAATGCACATTGAAGAATCCTGATGCAGATTCCTTCACCTGCAATAAATGATCTGAATCAAATTTGTAACAGGTAATTCTTGATTTCACTGATGTAAAGGTTAGATACAGAGGCAACCTTGAGCATCATATATTCATTTCCCGTTACTATGACAATTTTCCCAATTTGTAAATAATTGCACAAATGTCTACAGCTAAGCTCAACCTCGTTGGATTGTTTATCAATGGGTGCAACTATTAAAATTAAAAGAAAATTTAAAAAAAAAGAAATCATAGCTGTTGATAGCATTCATTCAATTTTTCAATCATTCATTTTCAGCAATTGCAGAATGAGATATTTTCCTGAAGTCCTGAGGCTTGAACATCTCAGTCCCAAACATCACCTGTACCAACAAGCGGACCTTAGGCACAGAGGCACATCCTGAACATAACAGAGATTCCTTGTTTTAAAATACATATAGAACTTTCAAATGAAAGCTGTAGATTTTTGGTCAACACAGCCCAGAATTTCTAAAAAATACAAACAGTTTCCCAAGTTCCTAGAAAGATGGAATTCCCATCTTAATTACAGCTACAGTTTCTGAGGAACTTGCACCCTGAGGAATGTACAGATGTCATACTGAGCCCATATTTTGCTCCAGTTTTTCGTATAAACATTCACATGGTGGCTTCCATATAATCGAGTTTAGATGAGTATGATTATGATATTAATTACGAAAGGTAACATAACAGTCATCAGTCTTCAGGTCTAGTCTACAGTAAATTGGCTGCATCACTTAAAATTTAAAACTACTGTGAGTTCATGCGATAATTACAAGACATTATTTATGTGAGGCCTGAAATTAATTGTGCTAAAACTTACTGATCTCTACATACAGTAGATCTATAACACCTCAAAAATACTGCTACAACTGGTCTTTCAACAAGTCATAGTCATAATACCTTTAAAATGGAAATGAAATGCAAGCAAATTAATACTAAACCTAATGTAACAAATAAATTCTGAGATCACCATGGCAACTTCCATGACGTGAATTATCTTCCATGGCATGAATTATGTGACAAAATAATTATTACTTTCATTGTGGCAATTCAATATATTTAGAATTGTGGCCATACTCCTTTCCCAAAATATTTCAATGAAGATTACATCTAGAAGATAACTTTATAGTCGCTAATTTCTGAGAGTCAAATAGAATTATAATAGCCAAAACAATAAAACTGGGTCAGTGTAAAATGATCTTAGGCTACATACTAGCAGATATGTAACATCTAATTCTGGAAAAGACAAAAACAGACTCTTCTCTCCCTATCCTCTTTCAGGTCTGAGGAACATTATTCCCCTTGAAGTTCTGCCTGGAGCGGTAGGTAGTGATGAATGCAGCATATCTTACTAATTTTTCTACATGCCCTTCTGACTTTATCAAAAATGCTTCACGCATTGCTCACACAACAAGTGGACACAGAATTTTAGATATTACGATAATACCAGAGATTGCTTCTCCCTGCTCTGTCTGAAGTTCTCCAGTGAACCTGCTTAGTCCCTTTGATTCCTGTTTCACACTGGGAACTACTAAGAACTAAGTCTCTTCTAGAGTAAACCCTCTGACTACAGGATAGGAGCTTCTACCCATGGACTTATATCTAATACTGGACACCCAACCTTATATCCAGCTGCAGTAGGACATAGTCTGTTTTCCAAAATCCCCAAGTTATCTAGTTGATATTTCCTTTTTCACTATTTTCATTCCCCCAATGCCAAAATTTCTCCATCTTTGTAGTCTCTTTCATAAAAGGTAAAAGACTCAGCTTGCTCTTCATCTATTCAGTCCTCAAGTATTTTAATATTCTAAGCTTAAGATAAATGATTTATGCATATGAATTTACAACTTTTTCAGAAATTCCCCACCTTTTCCCATTGCACAATTTGTGACCGGTATTTCCTTTATGTAATTGCATAAAACAGAGTAACTCCAACAGTTCCATTATTTTTCCAAAATCTACTTTAGACTAACAGTCCTGTCGTCTAGTTTTAAACTATTTATATTCAAGCCTAATATTTGTTTAGTATTTCACACACTCTTGAAAATCACTATTAATGAACTAGAGCTTTGCTTTTTTTCAATCCTTCTACAACTTCTGGAATGAATTTAAGAAGGGGATTGCTGATTAAAACGAGTGCAACTTATCTGGGTTTCCATTAATTTTTTTCTGCAGTTCTTAAATCTTAGATTTATGGCACTTAACATAAGAACCATCTTGATTTTGCTTAATATACAGTTCTTGTACACATCTGGCCTAATTTGTCTTCTAAAATGTTTGTGCTCTTGCTAAACTACTAACAGTTTACAGTTAAAAAAAATAATTACATCTACTTTGCCCACTTCGGCAATTACAAGAAAATACTTTTTTTGATATCTAAAAAGCATTCTTAAATATTTTTTAAGCATTGTTCATATTTTCTCCTCTTTAAATAATATGTCCAAAATTATTTGCCTCTATTGTTGTCAGCTTTAGATAAGCAGCTCTTTGAAATTCCAAATATATTTGCTGTTTGTTTGCATTATATTCTGTTTGCTAAAAAGCCATCTAAGGTCAAGTCTTGATGTTTTCAAATTACTTGTCTGTGATACTCTGTTCTGAGAATCAATTTCTCCTCATTTGCTAAGATCAGGTCTCAGTAACTTTATGACATGTTGCATGCAGAGTGGAAATAGAAAGTGTGCTTTAGAGCGCATCCTGGTATTAGCTGCATGAAGTTTCTACCATTATCACCTGAAGAGAAGCCCTGTACTTACACAGCCTTTTTTCCTCTTGCCCCATTCTAATCTGTAATTATAAGGCAGACTGGAGGCCTGAAGCAGTCCCTAAATTGTAATCTATCATGCCTATTAACTGCTATGACATTTTCCCATAAGCAATTAAAGATTGTTTATGCTTATGACTTGTCAGTTCCTTGAACATGGTAATGTCTTTTTTTTTTTTTTTTTGGAACAAAATATGTCCTTCTTAAAAAACACTTCAATGTCTTGCTAGCCACCCCACCAGACTGTGGTTACACCAAAGTCAGCAAGTGCCAAGCTGACCTCAGGGAACTGACTGGACACCTCCACCATCTCTCTAAAATCTCTTTCTGACTTCTGGTGACAGCAAAAATTTTGGAAAGGCCACATGACATTTAGCACCACAATGACACTTGTCTAGATTTCCCAAAAATTTTAGGAAGTTCTCTTGCTTACATTATCTAGACCTACTCTGAAATTCTCTCTGTAGCAGCAGTGCACACCTGGGGTACCATGTCTGTAGCAGCTCTTGCTGAGGCAACGTGCCTCAGTGCCGCGCTGCAGACACGCTTCAGCCCAGTACGTGTTTACAAGGGGTGTTACAGACATTGCTGGATATCACACAGATACAGTGTAATGGTAAAACATGCTAAAACACAAAACTACAGAAAATAAATATTTTTTTCATATATACATTGACTTTCATTGACCAGATAACTATCTCTCTATTCTATAAATACTGAATGTGAGACATAAACAGTTTATTTAAAAAGTTTTATATACTTTTCTGCAGAACTCAAACCAACTTTGATACCTGCCAAGAAGGGACTGGAAAAAATTAATTCCAAATATCATAAATTGCAATTTTTTTCACTGTAAGAACAATCTAGGCAGTACCAGGCTTAATCAGAGCCCAAGTATATAGAGGATCATGACAAATGTCTCTTATATCTCACTTTTCCACTCTGAAGAAGCTGAATAGCTTTTCCTTTCTTTGGGAATACCTATTTGGATATTAGAAGCTAACTCTGGTACTAACATGAGAAAAGTGCAGGTTACTATTTTTTCTAATTTACATTGTAAGTTAATCTACCGTGGAACAATCACCATATTTTTAAAGAGCAAGAAATTATTAAAGCTTTAAAAAGTTATGAAGTTTATTAAGATGTCAACATACACATACAAAATGGCCAAACACATCATGTGATAGGTGATCAGCTGGCCCATGGGTTGGACACAAGGGTTATAGTGAATGGGGTGATATCAGATTGGTGACCTCTCACTTGTGGGGTTCTGCAGGGCTCCATTCTCAGCCCCGTCCTCTTCAACATCTTCATTACCAACCTGGACACAGGACTGGAAGGGCTCCTAAGCAAGTTTGCAGACAATACAAAACTGGGAGGAACTGTTGACTCCCTCCAGGGCAGGGAGGCCCTGCAGAGAGACCTCAACAAATTGAAGGGCTGAGCAACCACCAACCATGTGAAGTTCAAGAAGGGCAAATGTCAGATTCTATACCTGGGATACGGCAGCCCTGGTTGTGTGAACCAGCTGGGGAATGAGATGCTAGAAAGGTGTGGCACAGAAAGGGTCCTGAGTGTCCTGGTCAACAGAAAGTTGAACATGAGTCAGCAGTGCCCTGGCAACCTGTGGGGCATCAGGCACAGCATCGCCAGCCAGGCAAGGGAAGGGATTTTTGCTCTGGGATGGCTTCACCTCGAGTGCTGGGGGCAGTTTTGGATGCCACAGTATAAAAAAGACATTAAACTATTAGAGAGCATCCAAAGGAGGGCTATGAAGATGGTGAAAGGCCTGGAGGGGAAGCCATATGAGGAGTGGCTGAGGTCACTTCTTCTGTTCAGCCTGGAGAGCGGAGACTGAGGGGAGACCTCATTGCAGTTACAACTTCCTTGTGAGGGGAAGAGGAGGGGCAGACATTGATCTCTTCTCTGTGGTGACCAGGGACAGGACCTCAGGGAATGGCCTGAAGTTGTGTCAGGGGAGGTTTAGGTTGAATATTAGGAAAAGGTTCTTCACCCAGAGGGTGGTTGGGCACTGGAACAGCTTCCCAGGGAAGTGGTCACAGCACCAGCCTGACAGAGTTCAAGAAGTGTTTGGACAATGCTCTCAGGCACGGGGTGTGACTCCTGAGGATGGTCCTGTGCAGGGCCAGGAGTTGGATTTCTGTGATCCTTGTGGGTCCCTTGAACTTTTTTTATTCTGTGATTCTGTGAAAATAGCCCCTCATTGGAAAAAAAAACCTACAGTTTTCAGCTACTCTAGCAAATCTTGTGTCCTTTTAAACGGGTCTCTGACTGAGTCCAGTATACTTTATATAAGCAGAACTCACAATTTATACAGATACCGTGCAAGTTAGAAAAATTAATACTAGAACTTCATAATAGAATTGTAGATGTATGAAGTCAGCAGAGAGACACATTTGACCCAGCCATCCTGTACTGGATGCCACTGCCCCCTGCCTTCCTGCTTGCAGTAAGTTCTGTTCAGTTAGTATTGATAAATTTTAATAGTCAGTTTTAAATCCTCTTAAAACTGATTGTTCCACTGAGTAGATATTTCAGGCATACTGGACAGCTGCATTAAATGTTTTTCTTTGGGATTTGATTACTTACAGTACATTGAGTTTTAATGCATCAGCCTCTGTTAACACTGGATTGATAGTATCTTGACTGGTTGCAATCCAGAGTTATTACAACATGAATTGCAGGCTGCTGAGAGTAAGCTCTGGATTCTGCCATGTAAGTTATCATAAAGTCAATGTTCCTACATATCACAGAAGAACAGAAAAATTCCATATAAAATACAGCTTTATCATACAGCTCAATTTTCAATAGGAAATATTATCTAAAAGTAATGAATAAACACTACACATGCTAAAGTACAGATGCATGAAATAAAAAAAAAACATTCCAGCTGTAAGTCTTCATCTCTATACAAACCTTTTCAGTGCAGAGAACCACTATGAATTTTAATGGATTAGTCCTCCTGGTGAAAGACTTTTGCTTAGTTCTAACACCATTAACAGTATTGAATATATGTACCACAGCAAAAGGACATTCTAGAAGGATGGCACCATCACAGTTCACCACTTTCTGGTTAAGAATGCTTCTCTTTACCGTAAGCATTGTCATCTCCCTACTATCCTTTTATTTCTCCAGTCCAGTACTAATGTTGTATTCAAGCAGCACTTATTTACAAATTCTAAGTAGCTACCTATAGTCTCAAATAACATCACTGTCTTATCAAAGGGAAGATAAAATTGATCTCTAGTTCTAAAGAGAAATGGCTGAATTGCTAATAAAAAATACATAAAACTTTTAAATGCAAGCATGCCAAGAGCTGCTTATGGAATCATAGACTCATTAGGGTTAGAAAAGACTTCTAAGTATATCTAATTCAATTGTTAACCCAGCACTGCCAACTTCACCACTAAACCATGTCCCTCAGTGCCACATCTACACATCTTTTTAATACACCCAGGGACAGTGACTCAAACACTACCTTGGGCAGACTGTTCCAATGTTTCACAACCCTTTCAGTGTAGATACAAAAATGCTGCTAGCAAGGATTTTCTTGCTATTTTCTAAGTCCGTGAGAGACCTTTCTCTCTCACAGAAGAGGTAGCAGAGTTATGTAAACAACTAAACCACCTGCAACCTTGAAAAGTCTTGTTTATGGTACAGTAGAAAAATATTTTGACAATGAATGTTTTAGGATTTTAGCCAATCACCCCAAGGGGTGGCTGATCCTTGTCCAATTAGACTATGAAGAAAAAGTCTATAAAAGAGTTTGTAAAATAATTAAATAAATCAATCTTGCTGCACAATTCCTGCCTGGTGGATCTTCTCTCCTCCTCCTCCCCCCTACAGCTGCGGGACACGGTGATATATCCTAGGGCCTAGGCCTGCGGTAATATTTCAGTGGAGACATTTTTCCCAATATTCAATCTAAACTTCCCCTGTCACAACTTGAGGCCATTTCCTCTCCTCCTATAACTTATTACCTGAGAGAAGCGGCTGACCCCCACCTTGCTACAACCTCCTTTCAAGTAATTGTAGAGCTGCTTGGATGGTTTCTAACACATCAATAAGCCTTGTCTCTTTGCTGCCACATGCATCTCCATCCCCTATTTCCACTGAGATGGCAGGCCAAAGGACCTTCCTAGCACACCCTCCTTCAAATATTGGAATGCTGTTCCCAGGCTTATGTCTGTCAAGGCAGGTTTTATTCTCTTCTCTCTCCAAATTGAGTTTAAAAATCTTTCAGTGTCCCTGTTAATTCCCGAGCAATGATCATTTTCCCTATTTGAGACAAGTGTACCCCATTTCTTGCCATCAGGCTTGGTGTCATGCAAACTGATCTGCCATCAAAAAGCTGTAGAGAGCCAGTGACACCCAGCTCAGAAACAAGTCTTGGTGTGTTGGCTCTTCCTGCTTTTTCCTGCATCACTCCCTGCAATTGGAAGGATAGAGGAGGACACTGCTTCTGCTCCTGATGCTTAAACCAGTCCTCTCAAGGCCCCATAGTCTCCCATTTGCCCTAGGACTTCCTGCTGGGACTTCATAGCTGCCTACCTGGAAAATCAATAATGATAATAATCTGAGGGCTGTACCAGGGTGAGAAACTTTCTCTTCATGTCTTTAATCTGGGCCCCAGGTAGGCAGCAGACTTCTCAAATCTGGTGTGCATATTGGGCCTTCTGTTCCCTCCAGAAAGGAGGCTCCTGTGAAAAAGATGCATTCTCTTTTTCTGCAGAAGGAGTTTTCATGCAGGGCATAGGCCCACTTACCTTGGTAGCCAACACCTCTTTTCTAGGTGAACCATCATACTCATCATTGTTTGGTTCCACTTGTATGTGGAACCATTTTATTCGTGCAAAGGCACCATGAAAGGTGGGGCAGTCCCAGAGGAGACATCAGATGTCTGCTGCATCAGGCAGTAACTTGTAGCCATTGGCCCCAATCCTCTAAGTCTCTGTGTTTAGCCAGTCAACAAAGTAATAAAGAATCCTGCATATTGTGCACCATTTCTGCATGTTGGGCCTGTCTCAGCGAATGTCTCAGTGTGAATGGTTATAACATTTCATTATATATTAGGCTGCTGCTAGCATCTAAAAGTAATGTAGACATAATTTTCAAGTATTCCTGTAAAGATACGTTAATCTTGGGAAATATTATACAGAGAAACACTTATTTCACTGATAAACCATCAAAAAAGTTAACCAATTATGTTCTGTGGGATTTTATGTAAACTGAAATGATTCTTTACCTCCTAATTTCCAAGATAACATTCTGTCCTGTGGGACAGGAAGAGTGAGATGCCACCATTTGAGCATCTCAATTGCAGCACTGCACTAACACACCCCAAGTCTCACCACTGATTTAAAGAACAAAACTTGAGATTTTTTATATTATGCTATTTTAAATCAGCATTGATTAAAAATACTTAGCTGACTTACTATGATGAGCAAAAATGTAATAAGAAAATATTTCAGGCAAAAATCAATAGTATGTTGTCAGCAGAAGAGAATACAGACATTTAAGTCCATTTCCATGACAGGTTTTTTCCTTCTCATATGATAAAAATAAATTGTATTATCCAGTAGCCATTCATCCACTTTCATTTCCAAATGCATTTTACTTCTTCAAATTTAAGGACATAGACATTTTCTGTACCCTAGCTTTGAAAATTTGAACTGCGGAAAACAAAAAATGGCATTTAACTGGAGTGATATTCCTTGGCTTATACCCTGAGCCATTAGGCTATTACACAGAAAAGGGATACCATTGATTTACTCCAGTTTCATTTTTAAAGAGCTGAATGAATACTAATTATTTCTCTTAAATAAAAAGCCCAGGCCTTTGACAAGTTGGATGTGTAGCTTTTGAACCGGCATAAAAGCATGTCAGGATTCCAGGCTGAGGTATGAGAGACTATAGAAGCTATTTTGGGGATTTACAAGGCTCTTCTATCTCATTATTTTCCATTTTGACTAGTTCTGTACAATCTCACACTGAAGTGCAGTAGTGTAATACATGTCACTATTCACCAGTCTGATATTTTAAATACTACTCTGCAATGTCAGTACTTTCCAAGGGCCACATAAGGAGTAGAGGAGTTTTAAATAAATATTCTGCCCTGTTATACTGTCTGTCCAGATCCTTCAAATTCAGTTTTCCATCCCACTGCATAAAATGTATGGAATTGCTGCCTGCCTGTTCAGGCCTTGCAGTTCTGTAGCTGCATCACTCATCAGATAGGCACCACTTAGCGAATAAAATGCTGTGTTCAGTGACTCCCAACAGAATGCAAAAAGTTTCTGGGAAGCAAACTGCTTTCATTACTAAAATTATTACACCTCACTCAAAAATATAAAGTAAATAGGGACTGGTCAATGATTTTATGCATTCTTTGTCTTATTTCATCACACGTGCCTGTCCTGGATAAACAAAGTAGGGATGGTTCCACTATAAACACCAAGCCTTGCTGTCCAAAAGACCCCAATAAGGAGCCAAAAATTACCCCAGTGTTAATCAGCAAAGCTGTAAGATCTAGAAGTGCTTAAAGGCCACAGTCAAGCAACAAGGCAAATGTTTTTAAAGAGTTCTTAATTAAGACACATTTTAAGTAGGACCTTATGTGAATTTTGAAAACCAGATTTTTCCAATAAAAACAGTACAGAAAGAAACTTTTCAGTCTTGACATTTTTGGCATTTACCACCTTTGCAGACTGAGCAAGCCCTATTCAAACTGAATAAATGGAATATTCATAAAAACCCAGCCTGCAGGTGGTGAACAAAAAACATTATAAACATCAAAAATTTAGGTGCTTCTCTTTATGCAAAATTACTTTGTAGCACTAAAAGCTGTCAAGAAACAATAGAGTATAGTCATAAGTGCAAAATAACCAATGGCCCAAGTTTCAGTGTCGACTTCACAGGAAAGTGCACCAAAGCAACGAGCATGCTTCAAAAAATCAGTGGGACATGGTATTGACAAAACACTTTCTCTATGCAAACAGGAAATTTTGCAGAAAAACTCAATAAAAAATACTTTACCAGGAAATAACACCAAATTAATATTTCCACAATCTATCTTAAGCACACCCCAACTTTTGATTTTTTCCCTTAAACAAAACTGGCACTTAAAAAAAAAGAATAGTTTTGTTTTAAAAATCTGGTTTTTCAGAGCAAAATTACATTTATATAGTCACTGCATCTAAGCCTTAGGGTTTGTCAAAATTAAGCTGCCTCCTCCCTTGTGAAACCTGTATTAGGATCAATGAGAAGCACAGAAATTTATATTAAGATTTCTTCCAGCCAAAAGGGCACATCAAGCTGCTTTATTGCCCTTGAAGGAGGAATAAGACATATTTCATCCATTCTCAAAAGGACATACACAGGTTTTCTATGTATCGGAAGTACTGGCTCTACCGTATGACAAGAGCGGTATATTAACACCGTGCAGTGCTTAAGAATGACTTCAAGAGAAAGTGATCCTGGGCCAAAAAAAACTTTCAGAACTGTCATTGAAAAAATATTTTCCTCTTCTTAGAGCCCCTTCTCTCGACCTTTGCCTAAATTACGTTGAGACAAATATGCTCAAATCAGTAAGAGCCGTCTTGGACAAAAATTAAATGCCTCAGTTTCTAGATTTCCCCAAAACTGATTTACAGCAAACAGTCCAAGAATCTGAATGCCTACAAAACAGCTGGCTTGGAGGCAAAGACAAAGAATAGAGACTTGCCATTGAACAAGTTCTCTTTAGGCATATGGCAGATCTCGGAATCTGCATTAAAACTATTATTTTAATAATAATATTCTCTCGGAAATTATTACACAAATATGGCCTATTCAACTGAAATTATGTCCTTTCTCAGTTACTCAGTTTTCTTCAGAAGGAATGAGAAAAGAAAACTCTTCCATTTCATCTTCTGCCTTCCTTCCACTGGATTTCCTAGCAAAGGAGGATACTTGCCTCCTCCTCACAATTACTGGCATGGAAGTACTTTTAAGTGGGATTTAACTCTGGAGCAGGCCCTGCTTTGAACAAGTGATTTGTACTAAATTGTTTCCAGAATTACCTTCCAGCCCATATCTTTCCATGCTTCTACTGAGCTTTACCAGTAGTAGCCCTACCAAATGTCACATGAATCTTTCACTTGGAACCTTTCTAAAATCTGCTCGCACCTGTGTAACCTGATAGATACATATCTTCTCCTACCTATGGCATTCTTACAGTGTATGTACTATATCACCTCATAGAGTAGAACAGATTTCAAATATTTTGAATATAAATTTCCACTGCAAAATGGATTTGATCATTTGTGGGACTTTTCCTGTCTTTAGCTGACAGTAAAATTACCAGATTTTTCAGGGAGACAGTGTTCAAGGTCAAGAAAACACACTCCTATGGTACATGACAATCCAGGAATACTTGTCTCATTTGTTTACTACCAGTTTACATTTCCCTCACATACTTCATCTATTATAAATTCATACTAGCTGGCTACAAAAAACAAACAAAACCAACCAAACAACCAACCAACCAAAACAGAAAACAAAACAAAACAATAAACAGCCAACCAACCAAAAATCCCCTCCACTCACTCTATCAGCATTCTAACAGTACTGTTTTTATCATCGCTAACTCACACAAAATTTACTGGTAAATAGTAATCACCTAAATATTTCAGTGTTGACAGTAAAGACTTCAAATATTGTTAGTTTGACTCTGAAAGTGAGACTTACAGATAACAGTTGTCAGCCCCTTTATTATAACTTGGCAATTTCCACCAAGTTTGAAAGAGTGGAAATTTAAGTCTAAGGTTTCCACTGTGAAGAAAAGCAATGTTGTGACCCTCTCTAACTAGCCTTTCTGATTGAAGATAGTGACTATATTGCTTTGAAAAGCCACAGCACTTACTACCTCTTGCAGATTCAGTTGCTCACATGATGGTGGGTGAGAAAAAAAGCTGAAAATACTGTAGGAAGGAAATACAGAAGATGGAAGATAATTGGGGAATCAGATGGTATAAATGAAGACAGGGATTGATTGAAGGAATGAACACAGGGTGGTGCAAGGGCAGAGAAACAAATTGTAAATGGGATTAGATTATTGCAGCTAGAGTGTGTAACATGAATTGTAAAATAAACTTTTATTTGGCTGCTGAAGACATACTCCAGATAACAGAAGCATAGTTATCAGGTGTCTTAGATAACTTCTATCAGAAACATTGTTCCAAGTAAGTTAACACAACCTTTAACATCTTTTGAAAGTCTTAAGAAGTCTTTAAAACAAAAGAGTATTTCCTGAGCAACAGAAACACTAACATAATGCTGTATAACAAGGATCACTTTAAAGGAATAATCTCTCAACATTCTTAAAATTACACCAAAGAAGGAAGGAAAGGCAATTTTTCAAATAAATTATCATCTCCAAATTTTATTAAACAATTAAAGCAGCAGCAACATGCTCAGCTTCACAGAAACAAGTATTATAAACAAAGACAGCTTTACAAACATGAAGCTCAAGCCACAATTCTTAGCTGTGATATCACTGCAGATATATTCTTGCAGTTGGAATAGTTTAATTTCTCCTCTCTGCACAAGGTAGGAGCAGGATTATCTATTCTTGCACTGAGCTTCTTGTTGTCATCATGGTGGATTCAATCACCTAGAAATTAGCTTTGTATAAACCCTGTAAAAAAGTATTACTGTTCTCTCTTCATTCCAGGGCACATGGCACAGCCAGCGAGTGAGCACTTTGCAGTCATGCCAGAGTTGTTTCGCAGACAAGAAATAAACACAAAACTTCCAGATCCAGATCCTGTGTTTCACCTTTGACCTCTCTGCCACCTTCTCCTGCAAATGTTTGAGTATCCCTGCTATTTGTCAGGATAACAGCCCACAGAGGTGATCAATCCAAATGTTTTACACTCTCCTTTGGTCAAATAGTTATGACCTACAGGTGTTTTCTCCTCCTATCGCAGCAGGACACCCTGCATGTAATCCTCTATGTCTAGCCAAAATCTGCTGTTCCAACAAAATAAATCATACTGGGAAGACACTTAACTGTTTAAAAGCATCAGCTCTGTTTGTTCCTGAAGATTGATTTGAGGCCTTCTGGCGTTGCCACCCCCATCCATAAGGCTGGGTGTACACTACCCAGCAACATCATTGTGACTTTGCAGGCTCTCCCTTTGGGTCACCCTGACTTGTATTTAAACACATTGTTTTACTTTTGCTTCCCTATCACCAGTATAAATAATATGTAGAAAAATAAATTGATGAGCTAATATAATTGACCAGAACAAATAATACCACTGAACATTTTTATTGTATAAAGAGATTCCAACCACATAATCCAAATATTTACAAGACAGGATGAGTCAAAGTTAATTTATCATGGATAACTCTATTAAAGGGAAGTTTACAGGAAAGATTTGAATAATGAAAAAATTTCTGGCTTGCCAATTGTGTTAGGAAAAGACTGTGGTGGAGAAACACTTGGAAAAAAACCAGAGAGGTACTTACAACATAAAACAGCTGAATTCACAAAGATGTACAGCAATTAAAAGTCACATTGGTATTTGAGGGGGCAAAAGAGATTAGACACCTGGAAATATACCTATCATATGGAAATTCCAGGGAGAAGTCTTTGACCCATTTTCTGACTAGCAAAACTAGCCACCTTCCCCCTCCCCTTGTGATTAATCAAAACTGGAACAATTTCCAACTGAGCTTCACATAAATTTTATCAGAATAACTTTGAATTACTACAATTAATGTTCTTGCACACACATTTTGCAATTGATTTAACATCATTCTTGCTTCCTCTGAATGCTATAATTAGCACCACAGCATTCAGGGTTACTTGTGGTAAAATTTGCCAGCAGTAGGTCTTTATCTTTGTTGACATATGGACAGGTGTCCTTCCAGTAATTGGTGAAGGACAAAGCCATGGCAGTTGCCATACCAAGAAAGGAAAACAAGCAAGAGGTAAGGAAGAGGGTGAAAGGGTGAAAAAGTCTTGTAGGAGAAAAGGAACTTTTTTTACTTCTTGCCTGATAAAAAAAAAAAGCAATGCAAAGGACTGACTTAAGGCTTGGGGTTCTCCTAGGATGTGCTACTTGCTTTAAAGCAGTAAAACACATGGAACAGATCCACGAGAAATTTTTTGATTTTCATGGTTAACAGCAGAAAGACAATGAGGCAGCACAAGGTGCAACTCTAAGGCAATTTTAAAACACAATTTATTGCTGGGATTTCAAAACAAATGCCACTGATAGGAGGTCAGAAGGCCAAATTTACAGTTGTGGTATCATGAAAGCAATACTGGAAGTCCCAGGTTTGAGTTTTCAGTCAGACATAGAGAGGACCCTGTTGCCTTACTTGGGCAGTAATCCACAATAAAAAAATACATCGCTGCCACACAGGACAGATCGAAACATGCCCAGTTTAGAGCTTCAATGGTGAAGGAAGTGAACAGGTAATTACAGAAATGGCATAAGAATTCATAAAACAAGCCCTGTATTCAAGGTTACGCTCATGAATGTTTTCGTCAGGATATTTCTGATGTCAATGTTTCCAATACGTAGCTCAAAAACCCTTACATCTTTGCTGTCCATGCAAGCATTAAACTGTTAATGAATTCCCCTCAGGCACCAGATGTTTTTATCAATTTTTTTTTTTTTTTTTTTTGTATTAACCTGCAATAATGTAACTGACTCTCATTATCTTATTGTACAGCCAGTTTTAGTAACCCCATGCTGTTTGTTCAGAGGTACTGCAGGACTTTGGTATATAACTATATACCATTACTCCATATCACAAATTTAGTGAAATAGTACGTTTTAAAATAGAGTATATAAAACAAAAATACTAAAATCTGTTCATTCATGTCTCCATATCATGAAAATAGAAGTCAGCTTAAGACATACGTTGTTCAGTTTTCATGTTCAGTATAAAGCAGTATTTCTTCATTTGAAATGCTATTTTTAATAACTTATAAAGATAAAATGTATTCATCCACCTTGTATTTAGCACAGAACAAAAAAATAGTTAAAATGAAAGCCATAAAATTAATATATTTTTAATTATTTCACCCTTACCAGTGAAGATCACCAAAAGATCACTGGGAAAATTAGGTATGGCAGCAGATGCTGGAAGACACAACAGTCTTCCCAAGCTTGCGCAGGTTTTAGCATATCCACATATTTTAGCATATTTAGCATTCAGTTATCAACTCTCCTAAAAAAAAGAGACATCAGTGGTTCTCAAGTTTTCCACTAGATATTTTAAGTGGAAGTCCCAGTTGATTTTTACTGTGTAAAAACATCACCAACCAAATACTTTCTTGGTTGCTGACAGAAGACATCACTTTTGAAACCCTATCACACACACCTTCATAGTGAACAGGGCAGAGAGACATAAAACATCTCTGCTCATGGCTAGCATTAACTTGAACTCACTTTGTCTATTGTTTCACACACAATATTTCCCAGCAGAAAAAAACTTCATTAAAATCAGAAAAAAAATCTAGATGACTGGTAGCATGTGTCTGTGCAAATGAATCCTGAATGGCCTTGCATCTGTCTTTTCGTATGTCATTTACTCTGTGAAATAATTATTAAGTACATCCCCTGAAGTTTATTTTCCTTTTCAACCATTCACTTCTTGCTTTACACATCATGGTTGGGAGATTTTTTTACCTCTGCTTCCCTTCACTGAACTAGTACAACATATGCACACTCAGAATTTCACTTTTATTTTGGGGATTATCTTATTAAACTTCAGTTTTAAGTTCATAAAGTCACAGATAAAGACAGTTTGAGTAGAAGTTTTCATAAGTCTTTCAAAGATTTCTCAAGGTTCTCTCACACTAAATTAACTCTCTTCTCCCAAACTATTTAAGCTGTCAATTCAGTATCATTTCAAGCAACTAGGTCAGGGATACCTGAAGTCTGAACTTCAAACAGCAGATATTAAGGAAACAATCTTCTGAAGAATGAAATTAATAGGCAGAGCTTTCCTGTCACATGTTCAATTTCCCTTTTTCGTTCAGAAAAGAAAGATCCACTTTGAACTCTGTTCTGGTCAGTAGTGCCTGACAACCACTTAGACATTCTGTGCATGTATCATGAGGTTGAACTTTAGGGAGAGAGACATTTTGGGTGTACACCCATTCTCCTAAGACAGTAGAAAAGCAAGCAGACTCATATTATAGCCACAGTGAGAAACAAGCAATGCAGTTATTCACAAAGATCTTCTCTCTTTTCTAAATTATGTTCCATAAGATAAGTAGGTCTATTAAAATTATGATCCCAGAGGAAGAAAACTGATCAACAGCCTAGAACAGAACTTAATGACCAACGTTTTTCATTTTAAATAGTGAAGAAATTGGTTTATCTCAAATTCAGTAATATAGAAGTTATTAACATTTAAAAAGCAAGAGGTTGTTTAAGAAGTTGCATGTGAGATGAACTTGGAAAACCTAACTTTGCAAATAAATTTACTAGATCAGCTATTTCAAGATATTGTTATTTATACTGAAAAAATTGTTTTTAATCTGTTGCTACCACTGGCTATCCCTCTAAAAAGCAGCAGTAATGACAAAACCAGCTTCTACAAAATTAGTGAGGATGTTCTATTAAATTAGCTTCAGACTAAGAATCATATTTAAAAACACATTTTGATAAATGTATTTTACCCAGATTTATCCAGCTTGGAAAGAGACATACCTGCTTGGAAAGTACAATGGAAGACAGATGCAAGTAAAATTGTCAGTTTTAAGCTGTCTATTTAAATTTCGTCATCTTCTCTCCACTGTACTGACAGATGAGAGTGGTCTTGCCACCTAGGAAAAAGCTGAAAAGGAGCAAACTACTCCCTGTGGTGCTTCATTATAAACATTGTAAAGTTGAAGCATGGAAGAGAAGGCTATAGCAGAGGGTCAATACCCCCAGGAAAGCAGGCTCAGCCCTACAAATTAAAATCAGTCCATCATTTTACTCGGGCTCTGCTATAGAAAATATCATGCACTCCATATCAGCCCCCCGGTGAGTTTTACAACACCAGAACAGATTGTAAATATCAAATTATTACTTGTTGAACCAACTGGCATTTTATTTGATTAGTTCCAGTTTTAATTGCTTTCTCTCACATAGTTTCTCTGTTGGGGCATATCCCACTTGCTATAGGATTATTCCAAAAGTAGCTCCTGCATATCAAGGCTTTCCCCAGGAGTTTTCTTTCATTTGCAAGCTTTGTCTACACTGTCAAGTCTGAAGGCTTTGATTACCAGAGTTTTCAGGTGCCAGAGCTCCTTTTCATTGGCTACATATCTCACTTGGAGCCATGACACATGCCAGGCTGAGTCTGTAGCAGATTTGACGTGTTGCAGGTGAACTACAAAGCCCATGCAGGGGCGGGCATTCCCAGTGCTTCCAGCACAAGCTGCACACCCATGCTGAGCACCGGCCACCTCTGCCTTGCAGAAGCAGTGTCCACATGCGAACATATCTCATTTTGTACTTCCTGGAACTAACTGCTTCTATCTTTTCTAAACACTGCTCACTTAGTGCATATAGGTATAAAATGTGCAAACTGAAAAAAACCCCCTACTGTTACATCAATTGTCTCTACCCTCCCTCCCAACATGCCAAAATAATTAAAGGAGTCTTCCAAACTGACCATTGTTTTAGGAGAAGTAGAGGAAAAAAAAAATCTAAAAAGTACACATAATAGCTTAAAAAGTGCATCAAAAGACCCAAAACAATGTTCCCAGACTAACATAAGATCTGCAATATTTAGCCAAAAAGTCACATTTCAGCTTCCAGCACCAGGTAATTATATACTTGTGATAATTCTTCTTGACTATTAGATATTTTCTCTTTTCTGCTTTCACTGACGGAAAGATTTTCCTGTAACTTCACAACCTGTACAACCCTAAATAGGTGAAAGAAATTATACTTATCTTGCTTTTTGAGGAAAGGAATAATTATTCTCATTTAAGATGAGTCAGTCTCAAGGCTGCATATGTGATTTAGTCTCTTAAAACAGTCATGGGATAGGACCCAAGATTCAAAACTCGTTCTCTGCATTAATCATAATTTTCAAACTGCAAGCCTTGCAGGATTGAAAACTAAGTAATTTTCTGCTCCTCAGTGTGAGCACCCACTGCATTCATAACTGTTAGACAAATCTCTTGTGCAAATTCCCTTGTGCAAGCTGTCTACACAAGGAGACAACCACACGCTTCTCTTCAGTGAAATACTCCAACTCTAGACAGAAAGCATTAAGAGGGTAATATTGTTCAGAATGAGAATACCCTATTGCAGTGCATTTAATTTAAGTGTGAAGGAAACTATTCAACAAAGCCGACAGTAATTCCTAACATTTGAAGGCTAATTTCTGCTATCTTGGATTCCTTTAACACAGCCTTTTTTATGTATTCAGATGTCTGCTATATATTTCAGAAATCTGCTATTATTTCAAACATAAATGTTGATCATTTTGAATACAAGCCAATCCAAACCAATTCATTTGGGAACAAAATTTCCCAGGTTTCCTGTCACCCGGAGGAAATGTGCCTGTCCATAAATAAAATGCGTGCAGGCTGGATGATTTCTCATACCCGTGACATGCACTCTGGCATGCACTGTGAAACTCAGTCTCAGGTACTATGTCCCGTATACCCCTACATCTGATTAAAAAAATAGCATTAATCACTCCCATTAGGATTGCCAGGCTTTGTTTGGAGGAATAGCTGGCTTCTGATGCACAGCCAGCTGTCACAATAGGAGCTGTACGGAGTTGGTGAGATTTTGCTGAGACAGAGAGGGAGCCTTTGGCATCCACTAGGTCCCCTGTAGGGCTCAAGGTATTCACTTGACCTCTGTTCTTCAAAGTGGGTGTAAGTCAGCTCAGAACACCTTCATTCATAAGCTATGATACAAATGTATAGGAAATCCTTTTGCACCAGGATGCTGCAGATTTCAAATTTTTTGGCAATCACTCCTTGCTAGTAATGAAGTTTAGAAGTGCTTGTTTTAATGAGTTAAGGGTCTTAAATACAGAGAATAATATTAAACTGAAAAAAAATACTCATATCAGAAGGAAAAAACCCAGTAACTTGAATAATGGTTGAATCAAAAAAGTTACCTCTATTTTCTATACTAATATGTTTAAAAGATTTTTTTAAGGGGGCTGAGTCATCTTGACTACTTGAATTTTGTAGGGAGGTCAGGATTGTTTTCTAATTTTTTATGGAGTTTTTTAAGTGGTTGGGCTTTTTATTTTGTTTGACTTTTTTTTTTTTTTTGAGGAACTGCAAAAAGATTTGGTGCTTGAGCAGGTTTCTGACAGAAATACAGTCACTAATGCTATTTCATTTCAAAGCAGAGTAATTGAATAATCATGAATATGCATTCAGATTTCTGACATAAGTAATATATGAAGTTTCCAGGAGAGACTTCCTACAAAGACTGATTACACAGAAGACCATTTTAGATTAATATAATTTAGAAACAGTAAAAACCCTGTAGGAAACTGTCTTCTCTGTATTTCCCAAGGACAATATACTATATATGACTCCTGCCAGGTTCAGCTTTGTCTTGCTGTTTGAATGAGGCCAAAAGCAGGCAATAAATTAATTGTTAAAGGACTGAGCTGGAGAAATCTCTGCTACACAAATTTGAGAAAGCAGTGACTGTCAAAACAGACTGCTACTTTGCAATCAAGGAGGATCTTTTTTTACAGAAGAAAGCAGACAAATTGCACAATGCTCATAGATGCAGGCAAGTTATATCCATGTCTGATGTATTTGGAGGAGGTGCATCTACATTCTTCAAAGACACCAGCCACATACCTACATTGAAGCAATAGATTATTATGTGTCCCAGTTGCTTGTAGGAACATTTCAAAAAGCCATAATATACACTGAGCATAGTGTCTAAATATATTTGTATTCAGTCCTTCAGTTTACATAATTCTTCTATCAATCACCTTCTAATATACATGAACAGCCATAAGGCTTTCAAGATGTACACTCAAAAGAAAAAAAAAAATCAGAGGGCTTCTCCAATCTAACTTGAATTCCACAACCATAAAATGTACACGGTTTTCCTTATTAAATCCCTTACAATTGGTTTATTGACTAGAATCCTGTGTTGAATTGGAGCAAATTCTACAGCTATGGGTCAACCACCCAGATAAATTGACTGAAACATGTCTCTAACTAGGCTATCCTCAAAAAGATAATTAGAGCACATGATGTTTTTGTATGTTTCTTAGGTTAAAGGATGAGCAGTATAAGAATAGAAGCAACAATAGACCTAGAGAACTTTAAAATAATACAGATTACTGAATACTACTAAAATTTGGAAATTTTTCATAAGCTGAGAGTGAAACGACTGCAAATCAATTCAAATTCTGCATTTTGAGCATCAGTTGAAGTAATTTCATTTATTTATTTTTGCATTTGGTATCACTGGTGTAACCCAGATTAGTTAAATTGCATCGGTGTTATAGGAAACACTACCCATTGACTGAGAACATTGTTCTCCTCCACCTGTGACCCAACTAACATCCAGAAAATGGGCATGATAGATTCTCTCCCAGTAGTACAACACAGAAGAGTCCTACAGTAACTCAGGCTCCACAAAACTATCTGGAGCTCATCAGGGAACAAAACATAAATAAACATAAAATACTGAGTATCTTCACTTCTTCTTTTAATGATCAGAAGAAACTTTAACCTGCTGATTTAAACAGAGCTACAGGACAAGTACATTCTGCATGCAAACTACTCCAATAAAGTTTGATCTACCTACACAATACAGGATTCTGTCCTGCAAAGTTAATGCTAATTAAAGTAAGCATTTACTTTAAATCACATCAGAATCCATTTGCCCATTTTACTTGCCAAGAGACAGACATTTAGCATCAGAGGAAATAATTTCCAGTTTTTCCAGTGAAAGCTGTGAGACATGATGGTTGGCACTAATGTTGCCAGCAAGAAACTTTTCAGACCTGAAAACTTTTCCTTTTTTTCAGTCTTTCTTGAAATTCTTCTCTTTCAGCAGGAACACTAAGATCATTCACAGACACATTTATCACACCTAATGATCTTCTTCCTGGCAGTCAAACTTTCTTTCAACTTGAATTGGTTTTCTTTGAGGAATACAGATGTGTCTAAAAAACAATATATCTGTTCTTCACAAGAGATAAATTAATGTGAAATCAAATACTGCTGTTGTTGAGCTGTCACATTTACTAGGATCCTCAGTAAATGTTTTCAGGATGTGGCTTGTCTAATAATCCAAATATAATGTAGTATCTCACATCCCATTCTTGCAGAATACTAACACACTCCGTTCACATATGTAGGTGCTTGCTTTGTGGTTCATACAATTTCTAAAGTCTACCAGTGAAAAGAGACATTCCACAGGAAAATGTCTTTGTGTGAACAATATCCTATAAATTTCTGTAGGAGCAGTCAGGGAGCAACCCTTTTTTATAGCTTTTAAAGGGCTTTGTTCACTGCAGTCAGAAGTTTCCAAGTGAAGAGATGGAAACAGAGATTAATTGCCTCATCCGTTCGGGATGTAATTCCCTTTTGGGGAGTACCATAAAGCTTAGAAACCTTATTGATGGAGCTGGTTTTTTCCATAGAAACACTGTTAGCTTCTTTGCAATAGACTTAATCAGTTCAACTGGGTAATTTCTGACTGGCATTTTATTAGTTGGAGGAGTTACATGCTGAAACAATCTTTCTACATCAGGACTGAAATTTCCTTATTAATTTGCATATGACTGCAGAGTCAAAGTCTTTCAGGAGAAAGTTAGATGAACTTGGAAGTTTCAGGGCTTTAATGAAAAGAAAGTTTTCCTTTCACTCCAGACAGTGTTTGAGATTTTGGTTTTGTTGTTATTTGATTGGGTGTTTGGGTTTGTTGTTTGGGAATTTGGGTTTTTTTGGGGGTGGGAGGGGAGATGGATCTAGGAGGGTGCCTTGGCCTTATATAAGTTCATAGCTATAATTTTGTTGACTTTTGAAAGAGAAGATGGTATTTTGGGTAGTGCATCCAGCTCTGGGGTCCCCAACACATGAAAGATATCACACTGTTGAAGCAAGTCCAGAGGATCAGCCCCAAGCTGATCAGAAGGATGAAGTATTTCTCCTGTGAGGAAAGGCCGAGAAAACTGGGTTTGCTTACTTTAGAAAAGAGTAGATTTCGGGGTAACCTAATTGTGGCCATCCAGTAGCCGAAGGAAACTTACAGGAAAGATGGAGAGGGACTTTTTATAAGGGAAGTAGTGTAGTGACAGGACAAGGGGCAATCGCTTCCAACAGAAACCAAGTATGTTTAAATTAGATATTAGAAAGAAATTCTTTACTATGCAGGCAGAGAAGTACTGGAACAGGTTGCCCAGAGAAGTTATGGATGCCGAAACCCTGGAAGTGTTCAAGGCCTTGTTGGATGGAACTCTAAGCAACCTGGTCTAGTGAAAGGCATCCCTACCCATGGCGAGGGGGTTGAACTAGATGATTTTTAAGGCCCCTTCCAACCCAAGATGCTCTATAATTCTGTGATTCTACAGAGTAACTGCAGCACAATCAAACCAAATTATACAAACCTTTTCTTTTGAGCAGAATATTGGAAAATCTGAAAATTAGTGCAAACCTAGCCAGTCTCTTAACCAAAATACTGCACCATTCTCTGGTTCCACGGTTCTGATCATCTACCAGAGCTCAGCAGCTTTGTGCACATCACCACAATTAAGTCAAAACCAGGGGTCATTGTACCAACTAAAAGCTAAATAAAAAAGAAAAACAATGAACCTAAGTGTTTCTCTGTAACTCCTCTCTTTAGCATATTTTAATTATTTTAATTGATCTGATTGTGCAATATAAAAAAAAATACTGCAAGTTCGTATTATAAAAACAAGAGTTAAACACCATTTCCAATAACTGGAGAACAACTCATTGGTTCATGAGAGGATAAACATTTTGCATTTTACATGATATCAACAAGCCATCTTCATTCATTATATTTTTCAAACTATTGACCAGTGAATCTTGGATAGCTTTTCTTACCATCTGTACTGAAAAAAACATTTTCTGAAGAGATCATTACCTGTAGGTAGCTAAGTTAAATGTATTCATAATTCACAAATGTATTCACTTCTTAAGCCTAAGAGAAGTGTTATGTCCTAATAGCCTCCACTTACATTGCTCCAAAGGGGCCCAGTTGGACTAGACCAGCTCCACAGCAAATATTCCGATTGTTAGGTAAAAGGAAAATTTAGCAATATCAGCGTTTTGCAGAAGCAAGCAAGGCATGTTCCTCCTTAAGAACCAGGAAACAGGATAAGAGCAAACATACGGGTCTGCTGTTCAGGATTATTTTTGAAACTAGGTAATGCACAATGCTTTTGCAACCTGACTCTGAAGATCAGCATTTACTTTTCTAATGGGCTGTAAGTATTAAGACTTCATTATCAAGTTGAGATTGACTTCTGCTTTCTAAGCTGCTACTGTTCAACTGATGAAACATATCAACAAAATCAGCATACATCAGGAGCTCTTATACTCTAACTAAGTTCCCCTTGACAGATTCTCCTTCATTCACCATTGAACACGTACGTTATAATGCCAGACCAGTGAATAGTTAATAGAGTTATATAAAGGAAAATGGCAAGGGAAAGCCTTGGACTTTCACCCTTTACTAAACTCATTACAGTGCTCTGAAGTGGATTAAAATAGCACAGAAAGCACCTTTGATCCTCTTTCAGTCACAGAAATGACCTTTGAATTTTATTGTGTTTACAATAATCTTCTATGCAGATAGGTGTGAACTTTAGCTAAATTAGTTTGACCTATTGCAAATAAAGAAAAATGATTTGCATTTAATGTTTCTTCCTGGAAACTAAGGGCAAAATGAAACCATAGAGCAGTATATCTAGAAAATGCTTAAACAGTGGCGCTCATTCTACATCAGGAATATGCAAAATTCACCCGAGAATCATAGAATCTTAGAAGTGTTTGAGTTGGAAGGGACTTTAAAGATCCTTTAGTTTCAACTCTCTTACCAATGGCAGGGATGCCACTCACTAAATCAGACTGCTCAAGGCTCCATCCAATCTGGCCTTGAATATTTCCAGGGATGGGGCAGCCACAACTTGTCAGGACAACCTATTCCAGTGCCTCACCACCCTCACAATAAAGAATTTCTTCCTAACATCTAATCTAGACCTACCCTCTTTCAATTTAAAATCGTTGCCCCTTGTCCTGGTACTACTTGCTCCTATAAAAAGTCCCTCTCCCTCCATTTAATAAGCCCCATTAAGGTACTGAAAAGCTACAATCAGGTTTCTCTGAAGGCTTCTCTTCTCCAGATTCAACAGTCCTGGCTCTCAGCCTATCTTCAAAGAGAGTTGTTCCAGCTCTCTGATAAACTTCATGGCCCTCCTCTAGACCCACTCTAATGGGTCCACATATTTCTTGTGCTGAGGTCCTGACCCAGATGCAGAATTCCGGGTAGGCTCTCACCAGACTGGAGTGGAAGGGCAGAATCACCTCCCTCAACTTTCTGGGAAAGATAGAAGTAATTTCCTTCCATAGATTTTTTTCTTATGCAAAATTCCAAATCAATGACCTGTCTTATTTGCATTTTGAATTAATATATTCAAGACATACACAGTAGCCTTTTCTCAGCCAATATAACAGGAACAGTGCACAGCTGCAGCCATACAGAGAAAATCTCAACTGAAGTGCACTCAGAACCTCTAGAACAGCAATTTTGGAAGTGGGATGGTCTGCACCCCAAGCACTTTACTTATTTTTATGCTTTTAGTCCCCTGACCCAGTTTCACTATCTCAGTGCAAACTACAATGTGAAATTGGGTTTTGCTTACTTCTCTAAAATACCATTCACTGCACCCATATGCTCATATACAGGCTACCATCCAAAGACAGGTTGGCAGAAGTTGGATATATTTATTAGGAGAAGGATTTATCTCTCTCTGTCCTCCTTTCACATTATTCCTTGAAGGATCTTTTTTGTCAGAGATCTGCTATTAGGTTTATGAAGGAGCTTTGGCCCGGACACCATTACATCCCTTACATCTCTTTGCCTGTCACCACATACCCCTCAGGTATGCAGACAATACTTCTCCTGCTGCAAAGCTGTCACCATCACCTCGTCAAACCATCTTAATGAGGACAAAAGCTTATTTAAGTCTAAAGGCTTTGCAAGCTTTATAAAACAAAGTAATTATGAGGTCTAATCTAATGCTTAGAGGTGCAAATGAATAAAAACTTTATTGACACTCAAACTGTCCTCTATAAACTATTCAGAAGTCTTTATCACTGAACACTTCTGAACGCATCCATGAAGAAGCTGAGAATTTTTACAGTCATTATCTCAAACTCTGCATTAACAGACCCAAGAGTCCATAAATACTTGGATGAGAATTTAGTTCTCTATAAACAGGCCTACAAATTTCTATCACGACTGTACACTTACACATAACTAAGATTCTGAGCAGCTAGCGGGGGCCACATATTACCATCTTTCCTAAGAGATTCATTTACTTACTATTAAAAGAGAATACCGACAATCTGTAAACTTCCTCACATTCTGTACAAGAATACAAAACTTACAGATGCGCACTAGGTGATAACAAATGCATCTGCTGAATAGCAACAACAACAACAACAACAAAAAAATCAAGAGGAACTAGTGTACTATTATCGCCAAAATATAAAGCTCAGCTGCTAAAAACATGCCTGTCTTTGGAACTCATAGATTCACAGAAATGAATTAGCGAATCTCAGTCTGGGTTAGACTTTCAAGGTCCTTGAGTCAAACTATTAGCTCAGCACTGCCAAACCCACCATTAAATCACGTCCTTAAGTGCCACATCCACGGTGACTCAAGCACTAGCATAGGCAGCCTGTTCTAATGTCTGAAAAACCTCTCGGTGAAGAAATTTTTCCTAGTATCCAATCTAAACCTTCCCTGGTGCAACTTGAGACCACTTCCTTTGGTCCTATCACTTCTTACTTGGCAGAAGAGACTAAACCCCGACTCTCTACCATGTCCTTTTAGGGAGCTGTAGACAGCAGTAAGGTCACCTCCTTTTCTCCAGGCCAAGCATCCCCAGCTCCCTCAGCCTCTCCTCAGACTTGTGCTCCAGACCCTTTGCCAGTTCCATTGCCCTTCTCTGGACCAGCTCCAGCACCTCAGTGTTTTTCCTGTAGTGAGCAGCCCAGGACTGGACACAGGATTCAAAGTGCAGCCTCACCAGTACTCAGTAGAGGGGGCCAGCCCCTGCCCTGGTCCCACTGGCCACACTGCTTCTGACTCAAGCCAGGATGCCACTGGCCTTTGCCGCCTGGGCACCCTGCTGGCACACATTCAGCTGCTGTCAACCAGCACCCCCAGGTCCTTTTCTGCCAGGCAGGTTTCCAGCCACTCTGCCCCCAGCCTATAGCACTGCACGAGGCTGCTATGACCCATGTGCAGGACATGGAACTTTACCTTGTTGAACCTCACATAACTGGCATCCACCCAATGATCCAGTCTGTCCAGATCCCTCTGCAGAGCCTTCCTACCCTTCAGCAGATCAGCACTCCTGGCCAGCTTGATGTAATCTGCAAACTCACTGAAGGTGACCTTAATCCCCTTGCCCAGGTCATTGATAGAAATATTAAACAGGAATAGCCCTAATACTGAGCCCCAGGGAACACCATTTGTGACCCAGTCCCACAGCTGTGCTCACTGCCACTGGCCCATACTGGCATAAGAGCAAGGCACATCCTGCAACCTGACACAGGGGTGGCAACATATTCCCATAGGAGTCTTTGTGGTAAAACCACAACTGTCTTGGTGGTAAAAACACAGCTGTCAAATCAACTCCCCTGGAACACATGCAATCTACAAGCAGCAGTTTAGTAATTTTGTTCCACACTCTAAAGTATTCTGAAAATTAAAGGGGAAAGAAAGAACATATTGGTACTATATTGCTACAATAATTAAAGCAATTGGTAGAAGCACCATCTAGTCCTACAATGTACTCATACTTTTTACAGCACCACGTGCTTTAAATCTATTCCGAAAAGCCTGAACTATTGTTCAACTTGCAGGTTATCCATCCATTATTTACAGAATTCACAAACATTCTCAAAGTGAGATGAGAGAAACTGAACACATGGGTCTTTTCATGTCCAGCAATACCAAGAGACAAGAGAAAAACTTTTGCAAGGCTGGATGTTTTGTTCTCAGCACAATGGAGTACTGTGCTCTTACATATGTGCATAAGGTTTTATTAGCTGAGGTGAAGTTTAATTAACAGATATTATTTGAAGTCCAGTGCTATAAAAGACTACATTTTCTAATGCAACTTCATTTTCATTACAGAATTAAAAAAAAAAAACAACAAATCCAGACACAGAAGAAGTTAAAGCAAGCCCAGGTAGAATTACATCAGTTGCACAGGATTAAGATAAAATTTTCCTAAATTTCTCCCTTATTCCCTCATTGTTATTGACAATCAAGTACTGCACATTCACAGAACAGGTTCCTAACTTTAGTATTCCTTCCCTTTACATCATAGGGTTGTTTTAGAATGGACAGATGCCCAGTGGGAAAATTAGATGGTTACCATGAACCTCCTGATTTTGTCAAAGCATGAAGAACTGTTACACAGCATTTGGACAGGGACCAAGTGATGGTCATGTACCTACAAGAAAAATAATCAGAACATGTGAAACTATCTATCTACTGCTGTGGAAAAGAAGCTTGTACTGTAATCCTTCTCCCCTCACTGGAGCTGAAGGGATGGTGGAAACTTTAACAACAAGGCATTCCAAGTAGCTAATCAAAGTGGAAGGAACAAGATAAACAAAGCTGTATCTAAATTTTAAAAAGAACCTGCTCTTTAATCACACTCTTATACTGGGCCTGGCAGGGATGGAATTAAACATTCTTCGTAGTTGCTCATAGAATGCCATGTTTCAGATTTATGACTAACACGGTGTCAATGACACACCAATGTTTTGGCTAGTGCTGAGCAGTGTTTTCACAGTGTCAGAGTTTTTTCTTTTTCTCACTCTGCTACCCTTCCCACACCCAGCCAGTGGACACCTGAACTGAAATGGCCAAAGGAATATTCTACACCATGTAACACTGAGTAGCAATAAAAAACCTTTTGTCTTCCAGAGCAGCCATTACTCATAGACTGGCTGGGCATCACTCTGCTTATGGGAGGTGATGAATGATGGCCCTTGCATCACGTCTTTTTTCCTCTCTCCACTTTCCTTCACTTACTAAACTGACCATAATCAACTATCAAACATATGTCAAGCACAGGTAACTCTCATGATGCCCATAAATTTTACTAATTTTTTCTGAGCACATTATATTATATGAAGGTAGAACAAATCATAGCATTCTCTAAGTTTAAAGCAAGACTGAGGAGGCTAGTAGAACCCCTCAGTAAGTGTACAAATGAAGTCCTTATTTCTTTCGAAAATAGATGGGGGGAAATTACTTTTTCTGTATAATGGCTTCCTTTTATTCTGAATAAATGAGTAACTGTAAGGAGAATGGGGATATCTTTTTTAGCATGTCAAAACTGTGCTGACTGAATAAGCATTAAAAACCAGCATTGTTTACAGAAAAAGTAACTGATGTCTTAAGTCTGATTAAATATACAAATGAGCTAAATTCTCTGATGATATGTGGACAGCTGCATCATTTCTGCATTTCATAATGCTAGTTAACTAATATGATAAATAAGGTCATATTTATGCTACTATTTGTAAAACAAAGCCACTTGTTACAACTTCTTCCAATGCATGACACTTACAACTAAAAATGTCTAATGATAACAGTTTTCAGAGACAGATAACTAAAAAAACCTTTATTATTTTATGCTGGTGAGAAGGACCAATAGACATGCCTCAACATATGTCACAAATGAGGTGAAGAAAATTCCTATAAAAAACTGTGTTGCCCTGTCCCCCAGAGAGGCTTCACCTGGCAGCCAGTCAGGGCAGAGAAGGCTTCCATGATCAGACTGCGAGCAGCTCCCCGCCCCCCCCCACACACAGCTTGCTGGTGAAGGCAAGTACCCAGATGCCCGCCAAAAATGCTCCCCATAAACGGGCCTGTGAAGCCAAGATGGGGGAGGATTTTGGGGCACATAAAAGCCGCTAACTGCAACACCATGAGGTCTGTCTTGTCCTTCTGCTTTGGGTTGCTTGGAGGGTCAGCTTGGCCTCTTCTGCTCCCGCCTTCGCGCCCTCTTCCCTGTGCTCCTGTCTCCCTGCCTGTGCCTGCTTCGCCCTGCTGTGCCCATTCCGGGAACTAGCTTGGCGCCATGAGGATCTCGTGTTCACAGCCGCCGCCCGCACCCACCCTGCAGCCGCCGCCGCCCGCAGCCACCGCGCCCCGACGCCGGGAGACCGCAGCTGCTCCAGGAGCGCACCCGTAACCACGGCAGCCTGTCTCTGCCGATGGAAGGGACACGCAGCCTGCTGCTCTTTAAAAATCGCGCCCAGCCTGCCACGGAATCCACGCAAACGCACCGCGGTTTGCAACACGCACGCCCCTTCTGCCAAAGCGATGCTGACAAACAGCCGGGGTTCTGTGGTAACGCTGTCCCCGTCTTCTGTTTATTTCCCCCTCTCTTTCTCCTCTCTCTCTCTGCTCCTTTTTCCTGTTCTCCCCCCCCCCCTTTTTTTTTTTTTTAAATAAGAACACTTAGGTTTCTTTTTTGTTGTTGTTTGTTTGTTTGTTTTTTATTTTATTTCAATAAACGGTTTTCAGCTATAATATTGCCATGTTAGTGCTTGATTTTTTGTCAGAAAAATCTATCAAAAGAATCCTTTTCCGGCTCCCCCTTTTATAGTGGGATGGAACAGCTGGATAGAGATGTCTCTAAATTCATCCTGATTAACAGTTATAAAAATAAAGAATTATTTTTGTTAGAGCTTACAAAAGGCTATTTGAACTAGATCCTCTTGTGCTTGTTTCAAAGCAAATAACTACATATTCTTTGATTGCAATGGCAGGACAGAGTGCAAGACTTGCAGAAAGTATAGTCAGTAATGTGTAACTTCCCAAGTCAGGCTTACTCAATAGTTTCCTTTTCAAGGCTTGATTTTCAGTTACTTATGGCCTAGCCAAATGCAGCCATTTAGACATTTCAGTCAAACTCCCAAATATAAGATTTGTAAACTGAATTGCAAAGGAAATATAGTTCAAGTTTTGTCAACAGGGATGTAACGTAACAAGGGTTTGACTCCACAGTAGAAATCTCCATGTTTCCTCATCTTGTGGAAGATAATTCTCCAGTTTGGGTAAGCTGTATATCTCAGACTTCAGTCTTCAAAGGTTTTAGCAAGTGTTTACAGATGCATTATTCAAAAACTTCTCTGCGTTATACTACATGCCTTTGAGAGCTGCAGCATACCATGTCCTGTATTTAAACCATATCTGCAGTGATATTGAACACAGAGCTTTAGAATCACAGAATCATAAAGCCATTTAGGTTGAAAAAGATCCTTAAGACCACAGATTCCACATCATCCCACCACTAAACCATGTCCATAGGTGGCTCTTAAATACCTTCGCAGATGGTGACTCAACCATTCCCCTAGTAGCCTGTTCCAATACTTGACAACTCTTTAATTGAAGAAATTCTTCCTAATTTCCAAACTAAACTTCCCCTGGCACAACTTGAGGTTGTTTTCTCTTGTTCTTGTTCTCTTGTTTCTATTGGTTACTTGGGAGAAGAGACCAATATGCTTTCAGCAAATAGAAGAATTGATCTCGCTACTGTCTGACCACACCTTGCTCTTAATGTCTTTTCTCCATCCTATATCCCAAGTACAAAAGAGAAAGGTAAAGATATATCCTGCACTGAACAATGAATGCTCCCTGCTGCAGGAGCTCAGGGAGTGTAAAAGCAGCAGCTTGGTGGTATAGTTCAAAGGCAGAGGGAGAACAGAAATTCAGGCACATAGGAATCCATATTAAAATGGGGGTCAGGGGAAGATAGGACAGATGAAAAGAAAAGAGAGCAGAAAGAAAAGGAAATCAAGTAATTCTTTCTTCATGGCTAACCGGATCATTTAGTTTATGGCTAATTCTGGCTCCAGCTGTTAAAAAGCTCTAGAAAGAAGCTACTGCCAATGGTCCCACTGCACAAATCTGTGCACATGCCCTCTCTGCAGGTGTGAGCACAGT
Organism: Corvus moneduloides; assembly: GCF_009650955.1. Lineage (NCBI taxonomy): Eukaryota > Metazoa > Chordata > Aves > Passeriformes > Corvidae > Corvus > Corvus moneduloides. Next base: position 92,552,588 of record NC_045476.1, on the reverse strand, counting down.
TCTGCTCCAGAGCAGGAGGGAACATCACTGCTGCTCTGTTACCACTTCTAATCTGTTACCTACGTGCGTGCTCAACTGCATCAGTCACACATCTTTAGTGCAGACCAGGCTGACAGAAGTGCAGTGAGCCATATAGATAATGTAATGGCAGATAAACTTGCAGCTAAGCCTCAGAAACCATCCAAAAGTTTATGTCTACCTTATAGTCACAGCTGCACAGCACACACAGAAAATGAGTTGTAAGTAGGAGAAGGAATACAGGAAAGGATTACTAAAACTTAATTGGCAGGTTGGTACCACTGAGATATAAAAGACTAGTTTTTCCCTCCTTTAAAAACATGGTTGCTTTATTAGCTCTATTGCTAACCCTCCCATTTTGCTCCTAACCCAGTCAGGTGGATAAAGATGGAATTGGTCATATAGCAAAGAGATTAAAAAAAAAAAACAAAACCCACACTTTTCATAAGTTGATTTGAAGCATTAAGTGTTAGGTCATCCTGGCATCCTCACATTTTTTCTGCAGTAGAAAGGTTGGGATGAAAAAGGATGGATTCCTTGGGATATATAGAAGATGTAAGTCTATGGCAGACTCAAATTTCCAGAGATTTGTGCAGAATGATGGCTCTTACTTTAATAAGGTTCTGTATTTTTAGAAAGTATTATTGTCATGTTTTGATCAGTTAAAGTCTCCTGCCTCTGCCAGAAAATATGTCAGTTCATCATAAAACTTGCTGCCAAAACATGTCTTTATGGAAAAATGTTTCTCGACATCTCTCTGCAATGTATATAACCTTCCTCTGTCTGTAATCCTTATATCCATATAGTTTTAAAAAGAAAAGACAATTTGGAAAAAAAAAAAAAGGAGCTGTCTACATTTTAGCAATTATATCAGGACCATAAAAAGTGGTATATTTACACTTGTATTGCTCTGAGTTAATCAGACATCTTGAGGAACCTCTTTTTTTTCCCCCTTTTCTTTCCAAAATCCACTCAAATAGAACACAGTTCTCCCAATTTTATCTATCTCCATTAAGAAAAGCGTCTGTTGAGACTGGGAAAGGGTAACATTTAGGATAATAAATCACACTGGTCAATAACCAAGCCTTGAAAAATCAGCACACTGAGAAAACACCAAACTATTAACACTTTTTCTTGCCTACATTTCTGTGGACACATCTTTGCAACTTGTGATGCTGCACTGGGGAACTACAATAGTCTGCCTGTACGATGATGTTACAGAAATTATTGTATAGTTTTCCACTGTTGAATTATTCATCGCTTTCTGCTGTGGAAAAGGTTGCTTCCTGTGATGCTGAGAATCAGTTTCCCATGTACACCTTTACACGTACATACTGTCCGTATCCCAAACACCATGATTCAGTTCAGTATACGAACTTAGAGACTGAAAATGAACATCTGAAACCATCACCACTTAATCCCTTCTTGGAGCATTTGGATTAATGCACCCAAACTCAATTTAGGGTCATTTAAAATTCTTCACTTTCTCATTATCAGGCCAACAACAACAGCAAACAACCACAAACCACAACCCTCTGGAAACTCAAGGAAAAAAACTAACACCGCCCCCCCCCACCCCCGCCAAAACTAACTAAACAAACTTCCCATCCAGCTGACTCCTTCCCCCTCCAACCTAATCCTGATACAACTGCAGAACTGTGTCTTGCTAATAAACAGACAAAGCAGTGACTAAGAAAGCAGACAGATGGGCCAACGTTCACGGTCTTTCCTTTTAGAAATAAAACCATTGCTGCAACCCCTATAAACACTACAATAGTATTCACTTCCTTTCTGGGCATTTGATGTGTTGAAACTTGGTTTCAGTCATCACTTACAATTTTCTGCAATGGGTTTAAAAGCGCTTTACCACACATCTTTCAAAACACATCAGGGAAGAAAGGCATCCTTCTCCAAGACCCTGCAGCACAATGCCACACCACCTGGGATTAGGTACACAGAGTGGGGATGGGGAATGACTGCCAAAACAGTCAGACAGCTCAGACATTTTAAACACATATGGGTAATTAATAATTTTGTTCTCCCAGTCACAGGGCCAGCACCAGATTTCTCTGTCCTTGTGTGAGATCTTCCTTATTTCAGACCTCTTCTCCTGCATCTTTTATCCACGCAATAGTTCTGACACCTGATAGCCCCTATGCTACCCCAAGGAATCATTTTAGGTTAATGAGATCCAGATTGAACACTCAATATAGTATTTGCAAATAAATACAGAGAGCCAATTGCCAGTTTCTACCGATGCTGCTTGCACTTTAACATACAGTGGTCTGCAGGCCCACTGGGAGTGTCAAGCTTGCAAAGAGAGAAGTTATGAAGGCATGAGAGAAGGAAGACCTGAGCAATATTGCACTCACTGAAATTACATTTCTAGGGAAACATGAGGGGGAAAAATAAATCTCAAAAATAATGTTTCATTTTGACATTTTATTTCAGAACTGGTCTCAGTCTTCAGTAGCTCTCAAATAGTTCCCATTTCAGACAGATAAAATATTTTTTTATTCCTTTTTCCTTATTCAGGAATGCTGAGGTAGCATATTCAGGTAACTGGCCCCCACACCCCCCATTTTATTTATTTATCTATTTATTTATTTATTTATCTTTAGTCTCTTAGCAGTAGTTGCAAGGTCAGCCTTTCCCTATCCTTTCCAAATAGCCCTTCTGGTACAGGATCCTCAAATTCTACAGCAATGTCCACTACCTGAGGTTGCTTGAGATATTTGGTTGATTCCCAGTGACTCTGAAAGCTCTCCCAATAAAATAGGCCTCATCGATTATTTACTTTTAATATATTATTTTCTCATGTCTTATAATTACCCTAGTTGTACAGCAAGCTCAGAGTTCACCAGATTTGTAACATAAAGTACAGCTCCACAGCTGCATTCTTTTGGCTTGTCCTCTTCTACATAATTTCATTAACTACACACTCAAAAAAAACAAGTCCCCATTACTTTTTGGATTCTCTCCATGAGATCAAGAACACCTTGGGTACCACACCCCAAGGTGAGATTCTCACCAGTTTCCCTTATTTTTGGGTGGAAAGGGATGAAAACCCTTCAATATTCTGTTTTACATTGAAAGACTGAAATTTATTTTGAAGTTTCAAAACACCACCAAAGCTGGAAAATTAAAGCACATGAGAGGAACTTTAGGACAATCATCTTCCCAACACATTCATCCCTGACAGTGCAGTACACTGATAGTGAGTTACCTGCAGGTAGAGGTGCAGTCTCTGTCTCAGAAGGAACTTGAATCACAGGATACTGATGAATACTGAAATATTAAAATGTGAGAAATCCCGTTGCACTCTTAGCTGTCTACTGGACCTTATATTTGATTCAAATTAATTTTATGTTATGACACTTAAGAACATATATAGGTACAGATTTGAACCGTAATGTGACTTCCAAAATAACCAAAGCACACAGCTACCAAAAAGGAAGTCTGTAACAGAAGAAATTACAACCTGTATGTAGGCTGAGCCAATATTAACATACAACAGACCAGGTCAATTTGACAACCACAGAAAATCACCCATTCATTTGTCCTGCTGTATCAGTAAAAGTGCAGAAGAAGATAGAAACAGGACTGGCAGTATGCTGGACTTGCCAAAGTGTCTAAGAAGGCAAAGAACTGATTGCACACACTAATTAGAAACCTACTGAAATCAAGTGGTGAGGACAGGAGAAGGAAAAACAGAAGAAAGATGGTCCTAATGACATCAAGAAATATTGCAAGGATCTTGACAACTACCAAAAAATCAGCCTTTCCAGGTTACAATTTACTTTCATCAGACTTTGCTTGGTTTTACTCAGTGCTAAGACTATGAAGTGTGTCCTGCTGGCTTTGACAATGAAGTTGGAGCGGGAGACTCTGGAAGCAATATATAACTCCATTCAAATCCTTACATCTTTCTGCGGTGAGCAGGGCAGATCGCTCCCTTGCTGTAGGGGATTGCTTTGATGTTTTCCTGTTGGCAGCAGGTGGTGAGAGCTGAGGGGCACTTCCCCAGGGCCTGCAGGGACACAGGCTGGGGAGTGCTCCCAGAGACAGCAACCAGGGCTAACAGTCCTTATTTTGCTTGTGTCCTTGTAACTTGGATGTTGGTCCTGCCACTTTGTTAACAGAAAAAAAAAAAGAAAGCTTTCCCCAATGTCCTCTACAGATATAAGCTAGAAGCAGGCATTTTCTCTAAGCACAGACATAAAAATAACAAAATCTCTACTTTCAGCAGGAGCATGAGCAAAACTGCAGTTATTTGATCATTTAAAAATTATCTTTATTAGCTTTTGAAAATACAATTAGCATTTCCTTTAGTTATGAATGATCATAAATACACCTAGATGTGTCTACAACTAAGTGTACACAAGACATAATAGCTTGAAATATAATTGGATATCAGAGCAGCATGTCTTTTTCTGAAGAAAAAATAGCTCTGGATTTCGTAAACATGAAATTGAAAAGAAAGCATTTTCCAGCAAAATATTCTTGTTATAATAAAAAATGATTTATTTTACTGCACAAAATATACTGTTGTTTCCCTCTGTGCTTTTTTGAGTAGTAGAAAGACTATTTGAAATGAGGCAGTTTTTTGGGTTTTGGGGGTTTGGTTTTTGCACTGTTGGTTTCTTGTTTTGGGGTGGATTTTTTAGAGGCAAATCCAGCTTTCTCTGAACATGACACAGTCATGATGTTGGAGTTAGAAAGATCAATTACAAGCTGTCAGATGCAAGACTGTGCCTGATTAGGTTGGACAGGCATTTTAATTTTGCTTTCATCTACTTCTATAAGCAGCATACAAACCATATTTCTTTTTTTAATTAGGACAAGGACATACAAGACTTCATCATGAACAAGATATTTACCCCTCATGGTTGTGGGTTTGATTTTAATAATAATAGAGCCAAGGGCTGCACGTTACATTGCTTAAGTGCTACACTCCTGAACATGTGGGGGGAAAACATGGAGAATTAGATGGAGCTTTATCTAAAAAAATCAAGGTTGTGTTAGCATGAAAAGTCATAAAACTCAGAATTTATGTCCTCCTTTAAAGACCCATTTCCTTGCAGCAGCTGCTTGCATCATCTCCTTGCCCTGACCTGAAGGGTAAAATAAACATTTATACCAGAATTTTAACCTAAAAGGAAAGCAAATTATTCTTAGTCTGGACTCAAGATATCAGATTTCTGTCTAGTAGGAGTCCCCATTTCCTCAGACTAATACATATACAGGCTGAATCTATGATCTACTTCATACGGAAAGGAAGTGGATTCCAGGAAGGACATGTTTAAATCTGGACTACTCAGATACAAACAAATCCATTCGAACTTTTTCGGTGATGTTTAAGGTATAAATAACAAGAGATTAGTTCTTAATTGCTTTTTTTTTTTTCAGTTAAAATTTCACAGCTCCTGTATTCAATTTACATTTCAAAATTCACTTATTTCTTTGGTCAGCCTGGCTCAGGAGTGCCTGGCACCTCAGTAAAAGTAGATACTAGAGGAAAAGACAAAGCAATAAGCCATGATCTTATGTTTGATATTTAATTGTAGTGAAGCCAACTAAGTGGGAAGTTGCTACAGAAACTTGTGCCGCTTCTGTGGAAAGAGAAGTGTATCCAAACATGTACATGAAAGCAAAATCTATCAGCAGACCACACTGTGAAACTGCTACTTACCCTAACTGCAGGTGGTTTAAAATTACAGGTTTTAAAGCTATCATTTGGAAATAAAGCAAAGACTACTATCATTGTTTACCATCAAAAAGCTTTATAGGATTGACATGCTGTCAGCAAGTGAAGCACGCTTGCTTTAAAGCATATCAAATATAATGCAAAGCAGTCTACAGTTTGGAGGGGTGGGGGAGTGGGCAGGGATTCAGAAACAAAAAGCCCATGAACCCACATTAGGCAGCTTGCTATGTTATGTTTGAAATACAAATGCAGGTGTCAAGAACTGTATTTCTTATAGGAAACTAAAATTTCACTGCAGAACCAGAAAAATACAGTTTCTTCTAGAAACCTAAAATTAAAATGGGCCCAACAAGAGTCAGATCAACTTTTGAGGTAAAAATCCAGACCACAAATAACAGAAAATGTTTTCTCATTTGGACAGTCTGGACTATGAGATATTTAAAAGCATTACTGAAATGGAAAGAGCTAGAGGATGTCTGGAATTACATGATGGACAGACTGTTGCCCCTTTTTTGTCTGCATACACTGAATACTTTCTACCAGGAGTAATGCTTCCAAACGAAAATGTAGTCCTTGGTACATTTACAACCACCAGTAGGAACTGTGGTTCTGTGATGACACTTTAAAACCAAAACACAAACAGGTTTCTTAGTTGCTGTGAGTAAGGGACTGTAACTTTCAGAAAGAACCTGTGGGAAAAGAGCTACAAAAAAAACCTTAGAATATGAGTGCACAATGCTTTATGAATATATATTGCTCTGTTCATTTCCATATTGACAGTAAAAGCAAAATACAGAAGATATGTTTGTAGTAAGAAATTACTGCTTTAATTATATTCATATTTCTAGATAATGGCATTTGCATGACTTTCCATGACAATTGCATTCAAGTTTGAAAGGATAGACCTGGGAAAACCCAGAAACATTGGCAGACAACCATGACTACACAACACAATTAATGACAAAACTCAGTAATTAATTCAGATTTTGTCTCTGCTGCATTCAAAATTCTCTGAAACGAGATACTGTTTTTCTCAACCCAAACAACAATAAACACCAGTGAAAAAGTATTAAGGTTCTAAATTATGATCACTTTCTAAAGTAAGGATTAGGATTATGTGGATTCCTGTTTGCATTCTGTTTGTGCTTTGGATAATGAGTAGGGTTTTTTTTAATTTCAAATCCAGATTATGAGATTCCCCTCTCAAATTGCATGATTTCTAAGTAGCACGTTCAAGAGTATTTAAGTACTACCTGAGCATTTCTCTAACTATTAAAATTGCCTTGAAAATACCTTGAGGAAGGAAAGAATTAATCAGAATTCAGTTTAACCTTCATTATCAATGAGGGGAAAAAAGTAAGTTGGTTGCAAATGCCTAATATTGAGAAGTTATTAGTTGCATATCAGCAGAGGACACATTTGTCTGTTTTTTTGGGACTGGAGAAGGGAATCAATATTAACTTTTTCTAACCTGAAAAGTTGATTTTTCTCAAAAGGTCTATATACACTTCTGATATCTACATATCTCATTATTTTCCTGCTACATCTAAAGACCCACACTAACAGTGGTGTTAGACATTAATAGTACACAGCACAAACATCTGCTCTACGTGGCGGAGCTGCAGCTCAGAATGAAATCTCCCACTGTGGCACCCTTCTGCAACAAACCATTCCCCTCCTGCAGGAAAGCAAGCCTTGGTAGCAAACTGGGTTGCACTTTTAGTGACAGGATTGCACTGTTGGTGGCAGGTAATGCTCTTCTGGTTGTCAGGCACCCAGTGTTTGCAGCTCCACCAGGTGCTGCCCTATTCACTTGCCGGCGAGAAAAGGAGGAAGCAAAAACTCAAATGTAACCTCAGGATACATCTGCAGTTTTAACCAAAGATCGTAAAAACCTACTACTGCCTTAGTATTGGACTTCTATTTTGAACCCAAAGTCATTTTATGTAACCTTTACATCAATTTGAGGCAATTTTAGCTGAGTATAAACTACTGCAGGACAAGAAGCCCTGACAAGGGCAAAGGTTAGCATTCTTCTGCCTGCTTTAATTAAAAAGATTACTTGCAATGAGATGACTAAGTAAATACCAGAGACAGCAGGGTAAAATCACTGTAGTAGAAGGACATCTTGGAGAAGTCTTTTAAATGTTTTTAAAGTTCTTGGATTTATTATTCCAAGATTTTTTCCAAGAACTCTCCAAGATATTCACAATAAGAATTGGTGAACATGGTGGGAGATGGTAAGCATCCAGATGAAAGAAAAACAATAAATATTTCCTCCCCTTAAAAAAAAGGTTTAGGAGCAATGAAGATACTGCAGACCAGCCATATGAACTTAAATTAAAAAAAAAAAAAAGAGAGAAGCCAATACTTAAACAAGGTAAGGCCTTTAGAGAAGAAAAGAAATCAGGTGAAAGTAGTTTTATCATGCTAGATAAATCTAGGTTCCTTCTATGAAACAAGTATATCTTTAAAATGTGGGTAAATAATTGAAGTCGCCTCTCTATCTTAGCAAGCTTTTGATGTGGTCATGTCTCAGACCTAATCAAAAGTCAGTCATGTCTTTCATGAGGCCATTATAAGGGACATGCATAACAGATTGGAAATATACACTGTCTTCCTTTAGCACACTTAAATGTAATGACTCATGACAGACAGGTCTGAAGAGGTCTGTTCTACCTCCAGCATCAGATATTATTTTCATTAGGGACATTACAGGTTTAAAGCAGATGAGAGAACAGAACAAGACAAAAATGGAAAAGGACCTGAAGCTGAAGTGTCTTGAAAAAAGTAAAAAAACCCCACAAATTACGATATCTCTTTAAAATTGTAAGGAACTTTTAGTCTTGTAACAATAATTCAGTACAATTGGCTAGGTGAAAGCCCTTAAGGGTCATAAGTTATAATGGATCCCAAGATAACGCTAAGTAAAGCATCATGACTGAAAAGTCAATCAGCCTGACAATGCACAAAAGGTGAAATACAACCTAGAGGACACCTAAGTTAGTCTTTCCTTTGTACCAGCCATTAACAAAGCTATCATGACAGTAACATCCAGTTTGAGGTGTCACATCTCAAATCAAAGGAGTAGTTTGAGAGAGCTTAACACAGTGGAGCAAGAATGTTGAAAGGATTCCAGTGACACAATCTGTGAGAAAAGAAAATATACATCTCAGCCTGAAAAAAAAGAAGGTCTTCAATACATCTCCGCTAGAGAATGCAAATTATATCTTATTCCAGCCTGGAATACAAATAAAGAGAAACCTGAGTTTAAACTGGAACAAGGGACATTTAGGCAAGCTAAGAAAACCCACTAGCTGAATAATTAAACAGTGCCATAGCTTTTCCAAGAGTGTTGTTGTAATATCATATTTGGGGCTGACTAAAGCAATTAGACAAACATTAGCTCAGGACAAGTTTGCTTTCTATTTCAGTAAAAATTGAATGCAGACTTTCAATAGAGACAGCAATACACATCTTAACAGCTCATTTTACTGAAGTCTACAGCCTTGGCAAAACATTTCATTACTGCTTTGGAGCCACAATGTCATTGAGCACAGCATAAGACTCTCTCAGGCCTAAATCCCAAGTACTTTTTTTTTTTTTTTTAATGAGCTCCATTTTCTGTACAACCCAGAGTTAAATAATCACAGTCTTTAATTTACCTATGGACATAGATTTATGTTTGGTTTTACTCACAGATGCCTGTTCATAGTCAGCATTCCCAAATCAATGAATTTTTAAAATAAAGAGTAAAATAATTTTATAAAAAAGGAATGATAAGCATTAACATTCAACCCAAAAAGTCTAGAACATATTCAGAACTGTAAAAGTAGCTGCTACAAAACTGGTATGCAAAAGGCATATCATGGGGACAAATTTCAAAGTAGTTACAAAAAGTAAAAAGTCAGACAACTTTAAACTTTATTCCTGTTTTACAAAATTAAATAACAGAATTTAAGAAAAAAAAGTATTCTTCCTGGCTTGTTCAGATTGCATACTTTGGGTGTTTATATCCTTTTGCACTTCTTCCCAACATACTCCTACACCCAACATCCATTCTGCATATTCCAACAATCCATTAGAAATAAATTGGACAAGCGTACAAACTTGCAGCTTTGTCTGTTTTTGAGAGACAAATGAATGCTTTCTGATAGTACTTTCCTACCAGGATGTCTATGAGAAAGTCTTGGTTTGACTTTTTTTTAATCAAGGGCTTTGCTTCTCTCAATTTTAGATTCTATGTTAAAATTTGGAGTTTTAATATTGCCAGAAAACTTTCTCAGAAATTTTGTCCCCAGCAATTCTAGTGATAACTTAATGACAATAAAGTTATCTTGAGCATTGCAAAAGTGGAAACTCATGACCAATTCAAGAAGAGTGTTAGCAAATGCATATTTTAGCCTCTTTTTACCAAAGTGCTTAAAGGCGTCTGTATGCCAACCAAGTAGAAGAGACTTAGCCTAAAAGTCTGATGTTTCATTCATACCATGAAGAATCTTGTAAGAACAGAAATACCCACCAGCCAAAAGCTCATAAAGTCCTCTACTAATAGAACACTGTAATTTCTAAAGCAGAGCAATTTAAGTCAAGACTTTTAGGAATGAGATTAAACACAAAGTAAAGATTTCAATTCCCAATCAGCATGTATGCTTTTTAACAAGAGAGTGGCCAAAAAACATGGACTTTTAATAAAAAAGGAAAAAAAAAGAAAAGCAAGCAGACAGCTGCTCAAAGAGGAATGATATACTTTGGAAGTAGAAGATTGAATACATACTTTGGATTTCAAACTGTATATCTATTTCAAACCTTAAAGCAACTTTAGTTACAGCAAAACATTGTGCATATCAGTGTAAAATTTAGAACTGTGTAAACTAATTTGTATATCTTTGTGACTTTTTGCAATTTTCAAAGCACAGTCTGTTTCATGAAGTTCACAAGCAATCTGACATACACACAGTCCTGTATTAAAATCTATATTAAAATAATGACTGCTGCCCATCCATTGACATAAAGCAACTGGGCTGGATGGACACGCCCAAAGAGTGGTGGTGAATGGAATTAAATCCACTTGCCTACCATTCAAAAGTGGTATTACACAAGGTGTAGTACTGGGGCCAGTCCGTAGTCTGGATGAGGGGATTGAGGGCACCCTCAGTGTGTTTGTAGATAACACTAAGTTGGGTATTATCCTCAAGTTGCACCAGGGAAGGATTAGATTGGATTATAGAAAAAATTTTTTCACTAAAAGGGCTGGTGAAACATTGGAACAGGTTGCCCAGGGAAGAGGTGAAGTCACCACCCCTGGAGGTATTTAAAAGATGTTTAGATGTGGCACTTAGGAACATGATTTTGTGATGGACTTGGCAGCGTTGGGAAAATGTTTGGCCTCAATGATCCTAGAGGTCTTTTCCAACCTAAATTATTCTATGATTCTGCATCTCATAGCTGTAGCAACCTTCCTCACAGCACCCACTGAGAAATGTCATCTGTCATCCAGAGTGACAAACCATTTTTTAAACATATTTATTATTAATAAATAACATTGTACACATTTTTCAAAGCCTGGCCACTCTATATATCTTACTCAGTTGAGTTCACACTTCTTTATCAATTACCCTTGTACTAGACATAGCATGACAAGTGGAAGATGAATGGAAGCAGCAAAGCCAAATTCTGTAAGCTAGACACAGCACAGTGCCTTGATGAATACATAAGATGAAGACATTATTTACTTTGGAAGTTAACAGTAATATTAGAGTAAAACATCAGAACAGCCATGTGCCCTGAACCAGATGTGGCATGCTTCTAGAGCTCAATTGGTTGCTTTCAGGAATAATTCATATTCATTCCTAGTTCCAATGCTGTTACAGGGCTGTGTTGCTACAGGATATACTTGAAGTGAAGCCTTCATAATCTCAGAATGAAGTTTTTGAAAAAGCACTAGTTTTTTCAGAATTAAATTATTACATGAACTGAAAGTTCATTCCTAGGAGATGACAGTACTCTACAACATTGGAAGGACAATAAATGACATTTTAGGAACACCAGTCTACTACAAGAAGGTTCTGTGATTTCCTTTTTTAATCTTATTAAAACCTTATGCATTCTATGACTCAAACTGGGATCTTAGAATTCAATTTTTTTCTATGCTGTTACATAGTACCACAGAAACCATGTACAAGCATGTTCATCAAGGCATCTTTCACTATGTCCAAGTCATGCACTGTGAATGCTTGCTACTATATGATGCTCAATATTCCAAAACATGGGTTTATCCATCTTGGAAGCAAAGGCTGAGCCAAAATATTGCTTCCTGACTTTAGGCACACACTTGTTTATCTGGATTTTTTTGCAATCCTAAATTCTTTGTCTCCGTGGGCTACAACAAGAGAAACAAATGTATTTAAGACTAAGAAAAGCCACCAAAAATCAACATTATTTTCTCTTTTCTTTCATCACTTTAGTCACAAGGAACATTGCCTTGATAATAACTAATATCCCTATGCATTCTACAGTCTTAAAATAAATTCTTTCTATACCTACTATACAAAATATTATGGTAGGAATGGGGTTACTGATGAAGCAACAAAATCTTAAAGCAAAAGAAGTCCTGAAAATCTTCTGTGAGGTTTTCCCAGATGGAATATAGTGAGCATGTCAGAATCCAATGTTCATAAGTTAAAATAATGGAAATAAAGAGAACTATTGAACTGTTCACAAAATAAACCCACATCTATATACACACACATCTATAATCCATGCGCCTCAGTGGAAACACTGTCAGACACAAATGATAATGTGAATTTGGGGGTTGATAGGACAAAGTATACTTATACTTTTGAGGATGCACATAGGACAAAAGTAATGGGGATGGGGAAGTGGAGGAAAAGGGAGGAGGTAGCAGAGAGGAAGTCCAGATACATCTGAGTATAGAGGAAGTATCAAAAATAGCAAAAAAATTCTCTGACAAGTTATCTGCTGTAATTTCACAATTACCATACTTAGAAATGAGCTTAAAATGTTTCCCACCTGTTTCAAACAGGCTCTTGAAGCCTCTCCCATTGTTTAGAGATTACCCAGGATGGCAAAACCTTGAGGTAAATGCAAAATTAGAGGGAAGGCATATTTCTTTGCTACAGTAAGGTCCAGCTGATCTTCAATAGGCTGGCTTCCACCCAACTGATCTCCATTTCCAAGCCAGAACACGACACTGGGATAGCCATGGATCTCCTGCCTAGCTCTATATACTATACAACTGCTTCTAGTATTTCCATCAGAATCTACTAGCACTCTCCCATCACTCAGTGCTGTTACTTAGAAACTTTGGATTTAGGACTCTGAATTCACGATTTTTAATAACACTGCAATGTGGAGAGTTTTTCTAACTATTCCACAGATGAGCATGATAAAGTTATGCTTTCATCCAATGGAAAACTCTTCTTTCCTTCATTCCTAGCCTTTGCCTTTACAGTAAAATTCAGAAAACTAATAAAAGTACTGAAAAGTCAGTATTAAGCTGTTAGGCTGGAGATTAAAAAAAAAGATATATCAAGAGAGTAAGGAAATGAAACTAATTTAAAACAAAGCCCCAGCACAGCATTTCTCTTCAGTGTTTCAGCACAGCTCACTTTTCTATAGTTTAAATGGGTCATCACAGTTGCAAGATATCAAGTTGTAAGAGAAAGACAGCAACACAGTGATTGCCAAGCATCAGAATTACCATGGGAAGCTACTTTAGGGTGCTTAACCAAACAAGCACATTGTCATTCATGTGAAAATCCGTAACAAATGTTATTAGCATGCTTTAGAGTCACTATTTCCTTATTACTACAAGCTCTCGAAAATTGTAACACTACTCAGTTAGAACTTTGAGGGAGTTTGATATATAAGTGACTTTTAAAGTATATTTCTCACTTGTTATTCCACACAACAGCCCAATACTTGATGATACAAAGACAGACATATTGTGTTTTCTGAAACATTTAACCTTTACATCAAGATATTCACAAATAGCCTCCAAAATGGTTGTTAAAGCCTAATTTAACAGGAGAAAGAAAAAACATAATGATCTTGTTCTGAATTATTGTTAAATACAAATTTTCACCATGCTTCCATCTTCTCACAAATTGTAGCACTGTCTCGGTTTTGGAGACAAAACTTCAGGAGGAACCACCCTGGAATGAGCGTTCCTCCCCTTTTCCTCCACCAATAAGACAAGTGGGTCACAAGAAGTGAAAGCGGGAAAAATAAACCAAGCTGTTTATTAACATACAAACAAAACAGGGTAGAACAGGATAAAAAAAAAAAAAAAAAACCAACTCAAAATACAACAAATGCCCAGAGAGGGAACAGAGACGCAGGCTTGAACCAGCTGGGGCCGCCCCCACAGGCTCACTGGACCAGTGAGGAGGGAAGGGAGGCAGTGAGGCAAGGGGAAGGGAAGGGAAAAAAGAAACAGAACCTTTTCCCAGCTATCTGGAACACAAAGGAAACCCAAAAAGCAGCACAGCGCTCCCAGCACACTCCCTCCCGAGCCCTGCCCAGACCCTGGAGCCCTTGGGCTGAACCGCTCAACTGCCCCCCCGCAGTCCGTGGCTCTGGCCCCACCCCCGGGTCCATCCCAAAGGCACAGCGTCCTTGGGCATTGAGTGGAGAGTTAAGGAATAAAGCGGCTTCATAACGCCACCCCAGGACAAGCACACAAGTGATGAATGTACAAGGTTTTACATTAATATTTTTAATTTAAGATTAAGCAACAGTTGAGCAAAAAAGATGGGCAGTGTTGGTTTAACAAACAAACATACATGACTGAAAATTCAGTTAATTTTAACACTATGCAAGTCTTCTTTTTAAACCCCACATTGTTTCCACTGGAGACATTTATTTCTTGAGCATTTTTTTATTTTGGAAACATTTATTTCTTGAGCACAAGACATACTGTGCCCACATAAAAAGCATTTATTCTTATTCTCCAGCAGAAAATCTGAAGTACTTGCTCTTTTCTGGAGATTCAAATGCAGGGTAGTAAATATCACTCTTGTCTCAGCATAATGTATGCAGTTCTCGCTTCTCAAAATAATCACTATCTTTTGAACAATCCTAGAAAAACCTTCTGCAATGGGGTCCATGTCACTCAAATGCTGTGGCCAATGTTACAAAACTTCATCCTGTATCATGCATACCTTGTGCAAGCCATGACAGCCTGCTTGGCTAACCTGAGCATCCACTGCCATGCTTATTCTAGCCTCTTCAATTGTTTTGACAGAAACAGCTCTGCCAGATGGAAAGGGAAGCTAGATTAAGGTAGAGGCACAACTGTAGACAGAGAGTCCTAGACCTAAACATCATCATTATGCACAAATCTTACAACAGTGGCAAAACCAACAGATTTCAGAGGACAGCCTGCACATTTAGGTGGAAATTTGAATCTGTTTATACAAATATTTCACTGTTATGACTACTTATTTTGACTTATTCTTTTCAGACAAAGTACAAACTGTCTCTTTCACTTATGTTCAGTGCATTCAGTATCTCATGCCTCTTTACCATTCCAAAGTGATACACACCGACTAATAATTTACTACATAATGCTGCCTTCCTAAGCTCACTGTACTATACAAAGTGTAGGAACAGCATGCACCTTTTTCTATGTGAATTTCCATCTTAAGCAAACAAACCCTTTACCGCATTCATTTTATTGAAAAATTCATATAGTTACAGGCTGCATGAGAGAGAGTCGACAATTAAAGCATTACTGTTCCTTAACTTTCATGTATAATAAGAAAATTTCCATGGTGCCAGGAAAATCCCCTTTGCAACATTATAGCTAGACATTAAATTTAGCACTTTTTATCATTTTATAGTCATTTAAGTAACAATAAACCATACAAATATATGTACCTATTACATATGGAAGGATGGCACAGTCACATGCTACAAACCTTCACCCACGCACTACAAATCCTCTCATTTTGTTGGATGCTCAGTTGGCTTGGTTTTCTATTTGGTGTCCCAGTAAGTCTGAAAAACACTAAGTTCATAAATATAACCAAACTCAATTTTGAGCAGGATAAAACCTTCCTGTATTGCCAAGGGAGAATTTAACTCACTGGTGTTTGCTCAAAATGCTGAAATAGCTCAGGTCTCATAGCTAGAGTTTCTGAAGGACACAGCCAAATTATTTCTGCCCAGCTTCACATTTCATGAGAACCCTGTTTTATAGTCCCAATTTAAACATGATTATATTTGGTGTTTGGCTGGATGTACCACACTGAAAATTGAGTTTTGATTTAGCACAATCATTTTAACTAAACACAACCTGTGGTTCAGGCACAGATGGATTAAGTGTGATACCTCATCAGCTAGTAATGCAATGTTAAGACTAAATTTAACATTCAAAGCTGATACTTTAAATACATTCATTTCTCCTTGCACAGAAAATCATATACGCAGCTACATTTGAATTTTTCTTGCCATCACAATCAATCCTGATCTTCATCAGAAAAGCAAGCAACTCGTTCAGGAAAGATTACCATCTGTAATCAGCACACATAGTATATGTTCTTCAGCTGTCAGCTAGAAAAAAAAATATAAATTCTATAATTTGTACTAAAAAGTGGAAGACTATCTTCTAAGTTGCCAATTGACAATTTTTTTTTTAATGATCCTATTTAATGTTTTGTTTTGTCTAGTTTGTTTTTTTTTAAATTGCTTATTACTTCTTAGAAGAACAACACTTCTTTTGTCATATTGTCATAAATATTGCATAAATACTTAAAATTATACTACTTTGCCTTGCTAAAGGAAAATGCCAAGAGTTATAGGTGTGTTTACTGAGGCTGCAAACTACAGTAAGCATCCTACCACCTTAAGCAGATATTATAAGCACAGAAATGATTCAGTATCAGGAGAAGTTCAGGCACTAGCTTCAAGGTTAAGGTTTCCCAGGCTTTGCATTGAAGAGCCCCAGTAATGAGCCAGTCTTACGAGGCTTATGGTGACCTTGCACTGAACGAAGCAAGCCATATCCTTCTCCTAAGGATCTCACAACCTGCATTTTATACTCATTCATACTGTGTTAAAAACATAGCTGTCAAAAATTCACAATTAGCATTGCTGGTTTTCAATAAGTTCTTCGTTTCCCTCCCCCCCCCACCTTAGAATTCAACCAAAATCACACAAAAGAGATTAGTGGTTCTCTACATTGACACACAATTATCATGACTAAACCACAATTTTGAAAGGTAAAGGGATTGAAGTTCCAGGTTCCGTTTCACAAAGATAACTTTTAGCATGGTTTGCTCCAAGATACAGTTAACAGTAAAGTGTGGAATCTTGAATACACAAATGCATTCAAACATCTTCAATGCTCCATGTGGCCATAGCTATAATTAATCTTTCTATATTCAGAATTAATTCCCTGTGTTCTATGTGTCTATTAAAGCTTGTCTTTAGTTTTATATATTATACTTGCCTCAGTCTCTAAGTGGGGAGATTTATTACACTTACTTGTTGAAAGACTTTCATTGTTCATGCTGCAGTTTGATTCATCCTCAATTTGTAAAGGTCAGCTGCAAACCCACAAACAGCTTGACAAACAACCAACCTTTGTAGATGAATACCAGATTTATGTGATATTATATCATTGTCATACTCTTGTAATTTGCAACAATCTAGTTCATGGCATGTCATTTAAAGATATACAGGTCCTGAATTATTCATGGCTTCAACACCAATAAATTGTTCAGAACTATCCTCATTTCTTGGATACCTGTTCTCATTTAAATCATTTCAATTTCAAGTAAGCAATGGAGAATTCAAACTGATAACCAAGATCACATCTGAATTTGAGTTTTTATTTCTCCATTACATGATCTCCAATAAAGTAGTTCAAAAAAAGGTATTCAAATGAAGTTATCTATATAATGACCATATAGCATAAGTTAGTTATATATTGATCACATTTTATTTATATCTGGAAGAAATAAGAGTGCAACATTATTGCAGCATTATAGTGGATATAATTTTCTTTTACATGTGTATACACACACATACACACCAGCCAAGAGCTATTTAGCATAAGTGTTGGGCTCTTCATACAACTGGAGATTAGCAGGTCACATGAAGAAAACCTGGCAACAGTAATCAATGATAATTTTCAGCTTACATTTGATAAAAACTGAAGGTTAACTTAGGAAGAAAGATATGCTACAATGGTAAAAAAGTTGGGCCCATGCCAGGTCTACATACCTGATCCATTAATTCTATATTTTCAAGCTTTTTCAATAGGAAAGAGACATTCTTTTATTTATATATTTTGACTGAGAAAAAGAAACACAAAACAAGATTTTACTTCTTTGATATGTGAAGCGAGAGAGTGAGAGTCAGACACTACATATTTATGTGCTTGCTGGGAAAGCCCCAGCTAAGAGTACAAAGAAGTTTCAATGAGCATGGAATCATTCGACTAATATTTAGGATATTTACAATTAATACTTAGTTCATTGTATTCATTGTTCTACTTTTTTTGTTGGGGTTTTTTTTTTTTTTATTGTAAGGCCTTGCATCTGTACAGTGATTAGTATTTCTCATAGAGCTTGCTTTTGTTTTCAGATGTCACTTGACCAGTTTCTCAGAATTGCTGAATGGATTATTGGTCTCACTTACTGTATGCTTGTGGTTGACATTGATCACTGCAGAATCCTTTGAAAGTGCTGTATTTCTTCAGTATTAAATTGACATCTTTAGACATTGCAGTACCAAAAAGCCAACCAAAGAAAAAGTCTGAAATATCTGCAAAGGTTCTACCAGCAGCAACATCAGAATAGCTTTTGGAAATCGCTTAACACAAGTAAATGCTCTTAACAGCCCTGAACTGTGGCCAGCAAAGATTTTAAACATAAAATAAGCCACAGTGACAAACACATGGAAACAAATGACACTTTTTCACCTTCACATTACCTTTATATGAAGAAATCAATCACTTCCAAAAGAAACACGACTATGGAATTTCCTTGAAGGTTCATTAAAAGCATTGTACACAGCATTGACTTTAGGTTCATAAGCACTTGCAAGCACTCTATCCCATGCCCAAAAGCTTGGCTGTTACAAAAGGAGAGGGAATGGAGAAAGGAATACAATACATTGATACTATTGTAGTGCATATGCTGTCATATGCTATCATTTATGGGGAAGCTTATTTTGTGGAGAGAAATTGATTTCCAACCCACGCTTGGTTTTCTCAGGAGCATAGAGATGACTTGAATTTATAAATTTACTAATGCATACTATCTCGTGCCTCCCCTTTACATTGTATGTTTTAATCCTGTTCATTGTGAAGTAATCCTGGGACATATTTTTTATGCATGATAACTGAATAGTAGCTTTTATAGAAAGCAGAAACTTGTTCTCATTTGCATTAGGAATATTTCATAGCGTAAAAGGTAATCCTAAAGTTCTTTAATTTTATCCACAGCAAGCATAACATTCCTAAATTGATTATGTTTTTTTAGGAAGTACTTGGTGCTCTACCATTTTTTATCCCAGTACTCCAAATTGCTTTAGTTCATAATGATTTTTTAAAAATAAATAAATAACAGTGCCATGGGGCTTTGTCAGTTTCTTAAATGTCAGAAAGACAACTTACTCAACATGACCAAGCTAGCATTGGTCACAATTACAGACAAAGATCAGCGGCACACCGAACCCATGGTTTAGCTGTTAGGTTATGCCTTTGATACATAATAACAAGATACTTAATTTCAGCTGAAACTTCTAAAAGATGTCACTCGTTTTCAGTTTTGCCAAAGATTTCAAGCACAGAAGAGCTGACTCTCCAAAACAAAAAAACAAGGGTACAAAAGTAATGTAAGTAAAGACAGAGGCAACTGTTACTCTTCCTTCATTAGCTTGCTAGGCTTCCTACCCGGAATAATTGTCTGACTGCAGCTTCAGAGGAAATCTGCATCTCATGGGAGACACAGCATGGCCAAAGAGCCAAAAGAGTAAGAACCAGCTGATTTAGCTTTTAAGACACATACCATTTTCAGAAATTAAAAACTTGTGTTTTTGATATTGCTTGTTTTATTGTTTTGTGATATTATTGGTTTCATTGTTTTGCAGTACAGAGTCAAGAACAGAAGAAAATGGACAAAAAGTCAAATTCTCTACTAACCTCTTCAGATAGGTCAGCTGGTTAAGGACACTCTTATTGTTCCTTTATTAAAGGAAAAACACCTTGAGTAGGCCTTTCAAACCAAGCAAATGTTGGCAGAGCACTCTTGGCTAGGTACTAAGGTTATTAGTAATAAAATGTACCCTGAGGCTTAGGCAAGTATGTGCATATATTTCAAGCTTACTGCTGTTACAGAAATTGGCAGCCCTGAGATCCAGCTGAATAAAGACTATCACTCTCCTCCAGATTTTTTCATTACTAGACTCTCCAGTTCCATTCCTTCAATACTTTTAAACCATTTGTTCTCCACACAGCATTTTAATGTGTTTCTATGACAGGGTACCCTAGAAAGGCACTGCTATTATTGCAACTGCACCATACACCACTCCCTTCTACCTTAAAAAAGTAAAAATTAAAAAAAAAAATCTGAAGTACAATGAACACAACTTTAAAGAAAGAGGTCACCTTAGATCTCTGTACAGAGAAAGAAGCCATTTCTGGAAAGCCTCAGCCACACAGAACACTGCTGCCACACCACTGTCCTACCTGCTGTTCCAATTCCACATACTGGTGTTTTGGTTTTTGGGTTTTTTCTGCAGAACAGCAGTAGAACTAATAGAGAGCACACTCCTGGCTCAAACAAACAAGTTATCATAATCTTAATGTGTTATGCTGCCAGTCTGAAGTAGCCATCTGCCTGCATGCTTTTAGCCTACTTCAATTACGAGAGAACACAATTTAGCGTAATCTTCAGTGTAAAAGCTAAATGTGGGATTACATGATTTAGCTCAAATCTGAAACTAAACTGCATTATCTCTCAATTTGACAGGCAAAACATGCACGCAGCTAATGGATAGCAAAGGTTAGCTGAAGGGAGGAAACTTGTTAAGCCATTACAACTCAATCATGCTAATGAAAGGTTTAATTTAATGAGCTTTACAGCATATCTGCAGCCATAAGTGAAGTTAAGGATGCGTTCAGGAACAAGTACTCCAGCTCAGATGAGGCACAATAATTCACAAAGCTGTGTAGTTCATTCATGATGCCTGACAGATCATATAACGTTCATATACACTCTAGGATGAAACATAGCTAGTTTGTAAGTTGAAAAAACCTGAACAAACATGTACAGTGTTCAACCTCAAACGACCCTCTCTTTTTCAGGAAGCTACTATTCTATGGTTAGTAGACTTATATGTAGCTTACAGAAAATTTATTAAGCTTTCAAATTTGAGGATCCAGTTTACACAGCAAATAAAAACTACTTCTAGTAGTAAAAAATACATCTATGCACAGAGTACATGGTTCTAGAGTCACATCCTGTGTTCAACAAGGTTGTGGTGAACTTCCATCACATGCTGAGACCATAAAATAATTGGTACCTGTAAGAAATTACAATTTTATTTTACATGTTCCTATACTTAAATTCAGCATGCAAGGCATAACACACTGTGTAAAACCATCCTTTACCAAATTTTAATCTGAATTTTAAAATCTAAAAAAAGGCAGCTCCTCTAGTATTAAGCTGCTGCACCTAGAAACAATTATGTTTCTTTCTAATGATGGCTATTTGCTCAGATACTTTCTCTGAATTTAAATACCTGAAACTTTCCAACTATACAACATTTATATTGTTGCAGTGAAAAACACAACTTATTCTAGCATTCTGGTTGATTAATAATATGGCAAGGTTTATTTTATTTTTAAATAAACCGTAACATTCTTGCCCAAGTTTACCCTAAGCTTACTTCACAAGCTTCAGCTACAACACAGATGACGTTGTTCCATTATGCCAAAGTTGTTTGGAGCCAAATTATGATGGATTATAGGGCAACAAGAGTTTAAAAAAAAAAAAAAAGGAGCCAAAGTTTCTGTTCAGAATGAATACTAATAAAGCTAGAAACCACCAATACATATTACTACACCTGCAGAAAACTCCACTGATTGAGGATCCTGACAACCACATAAAAGAATGCATCTGTGTATTAATATCTTTTCATAAGAATACGTAGCTGCCCCTTAGAATAATAGCATTAGTGTCTTAATTTTCCCCCTCTTACAAAAAAGAAATCATTAAAACCAAAAAAAGAAATTAACAAAACAAAACAAAAAAAGAAACCAACACCCCCAAACTTAAATATCTCTCAATAACCAAAAAACCTTCCTTCTTCCTCTACGGGGACTTTGCTTAAGTCAGTTGTTATCCTCCTGATTTTGAAGTAAAGATACTTGCAACGGCATCTACCTTATTCTAGTATGCTGAGTTTTGTTGGAACAAAACACATTTTCTAAGCATGAAATATTCAGATTCCTAAACTCTTTTTTTTTTTACAGGGTGCCTCAACACAAGCGATTCTGCCATTCCTCCTCCTTCTGCCAGGTGTAATAGTCTTGCAACTTAATTCCATTGTTTTCTGTTTTGCATTTCAATTGTAACTGAAATGGTACAGTGTGAATATTTTAACGAAAGCATTGATTTTCTTCTTGTTTTCCTAAGAGTTTTCTTCCTTCCTAAAAGTTGCATATACTGGAGCCAGCTTGCTAAGCATTCCTAACAATTAAAGCATGACAAATGAAAATTGTTCAAAGAAAGATGCTATTAAAGAGCAATTATTCAGCATTACTAGTGCATGTGAAATTATAAACAGGCTTTTGTGTTATTTATTATTTTATTTACAGAACATAGCAGGGAACTTGTATGCTGCATTGTTCCATGTCATAAAATTTAAAGTTATAGTCTCCATTTCTCATATTAATTGCCCAATTAAGAGCTCAGAGATTGTCTCAATATTACCTGATCTACAGTGAAGAGCAGATTATTTCATGTTGAGTTCATCACTGGAAACAGCACTTGGGCAACTGCATGGGCAAGGCTGGCTGCTTTACTTTTGAAAAGAAGGAGGCCCCCAAAGAAACCAGAAGTATATAATTCAACTTCAGGCTATTTTTTCAACTAACTAACTAACTAACTAACTAACATACCCACAGACAATTCTTTTTCTCCCCAGTGGGTACAAAAACACCTCACGCCCAACATTAATTCTAAACTATTATAAATCTTACATTATGTACTACATCTAGACTTCTCCAGTTAATTGATTAAAACTCTACCTTTTGTTTGTATGACTACCTCCTCTTTGCCTAATAACATGGAACATTTTGCCATGTTGTACTCTTTCCAAAGCATAATATAAGTAATAACAGGATTCATCACAGTCCATCAAGGATAGTCAAGCTTCAAACAATGGAACAAATTGAAGTCATTTTAATGGGGATTTCTGGTAAACACAAGTGATGATTTTCTTGGGTATACTAGGTATGAGCTTCCACTAGATATATGAGAGGTCCTTTGCTGCCAGGATTCCTCAATTAAGAGATGTAAAAAAAGAAGACTTCAAATACAGCTGTTGCATGCCAAAGTAATTTGCATAATTTAAAATTTTAATATCCAACAATTGGTCAAATTAAGTTCCATCTTGTCAAAAATCATTTTGGCTTATGAAAGCATGACTGACCTTGAGATAACTTGAGCAGCTACACTTGTCCTTGAAATGCTTCAGCCAGAATGGATGTCTTGGTGGGAGCAGCACTAGCATAGGAGTCCGTAAAGTCATATGAAATAGACCACACCTCACATGGCTCACAAACATCCAACACCCATCTCAAAGACCATGTTTTTGTAATGGCAGTCTACTCTTCTCTTCTTACATACCCTACAATTTTTATGGAATTTACCAGTAAATTTGCCTTTTCTTGCTTCTGTTTCTACGCACTGCAATGTATATATTCCCAAAGAAGCTTAACTCAGCACTTGCAGTAACTGGAGCTTAAACACACATATGAACAGAGTGGAAAGAGCAGGAGGAATTCTCCCTCTTAAACACATCCCAGACAAGGACCACCTTTATAACTTGAATGTCTGACACTGGTTATTCTAGTGCACATTGCAGTAGCTTTTAGAAAAGTTCCTTCTATCCCAAAACAAAATTTTCAATATATGTTCAAGCATGTCTATATATACCTTTGCAGGAGCAATGAAGACTTTCAGAAATCCACCTCTAAACCCTACACTCACAGGTTGCAGAACATGTGGCTTGATCTTTCTGAATATTTGAATATTTGACTACCCAAATTCTGCAGTAAAATCTCTGAATACTCAACAGACAGCCATCTACAACACTTAAATACAAATTAATGCCAGGGTTTGAAGGCAGTTGTCAAGGTCTCTTAAATCCTGGAGGGTTGAGTGGGCATTAAGAAAGAAACTGTCTCACACACAGTTAAAACTAATAAAACTAAGCAGAGGTCTCTAAAGGACAGAATATATATTCCAGAGGATAGAATATAGAATAAGCTACCAATTTGTTTTGGTAGCATTAAAATAAAGAGAAAAAAATTTGGTATTATTCAACTCTAATTAAATTGTTTTATTACCTTACAGAAAAATTATTACAAAATCCAAGCAATGTATGTTCTATAAAGCACAGGCAATCACAGTTTAGGGTCAAAGTATTTTCATGCGATGCAAAAGTTAAGTGCAAAGTAGTAATATAGATTCTAACCAATAGAATCCATGAAAAGGAAGTTTGCAATAAATCTAGGAACTAATCCTTGTGCTCTTAAAAATAGAACCTCTGTCAGTTTCCAAACATTTTTAAAAGAACTAAAAACACTTGAATACATCAAAGACCAGTTCTGCTTAATTTGTTCAAATTCAGAGCTCAGGCCAAAGTTGTTGTGTTACAATGATGCTATGTATTAATTTTCTGTATTACACCTTAAAAATCTTTCAGTCACATTTAACTGATGCTTTTGACTAAAGATACAAGATTTCTTAAACTGTTAACACATTTATTGGTTGCAGCTATAAGACCCACAATGTTATTCTTTTAGAATGTCTTTTTAATTAAATCCTTCATGACAAATAACTCACATTAGTAAGATGGTTCCACAAAATGATCGACAACATACTTAATGATGACATTTAAAGTTGATTTCACTTGAAAACAGTTGTCACACTTTATATATTCTGTCTACAGACGATTTCCACATCAGGTGTCCCCAGCTTTCAAGTGCAATTACTTTTCTCTTATTGCTAATAACAATAAGCTCCCAAATTCAAACTTAATCTAAAGGATATCTTCTGCTTTAGAAGATAAAAACACGTAACATCTAAGGTCCTAGAAAATATAGAGCAGCTATTCTTTTGTTATTTTTTTATGTATAGCTGTTTTGTATATTGGACAATGAATGTTTTAAGTAGGAAAACCTGTCCTCCACTCTTTCATATAAAAGCCAAAGTTAACTAGCTAGAGCTAAGGAAATTACTCAGAATTCAGGAGAAAAGGTTTGCATTTCCCTCCCCAGCATTACCAGTGGAGCTAAACACTTGCAGTATGTCTATTGATATCAACAAGACTTCATTTCCTTTACTTAGAATTGTAGAATCATTTACTCAGAGTAGTAAGTCTTTTCCTTTAGGAGACTAATGTCTGACTGCAGATACTGAAGTGTTGGTATGTTGGCCAGATACGAAAATAAAAAGTCCTCAAAACATGTAGGTAGGTATTTAAGCACTTTATGTGAATTTTATAACTACCCACAACCTAGGCAGTAAGTTAAACCTATGTTCGACCTGAAAAAACTCTACTTTAAAACCTACATCTGCCCTTACTGCATTGTCTCACAGTTCAGTGAGTTAATGCATAAAGTGGATATAAAGCTATTCATTTTTGCAGATGTACAAGTATGAAGGCACAGAACCTATAGCACACGTCAGGCCCAGGTGTGTACCCCAACGGGAGCTAAAATGGGACCCTGCTCTTATGGGTCCAGTGGGGATCCTTGGTGAGGCTGTTTAGGACAATTAATGCTCATTAGTGCTCTCAGGGCACTCATCTTCAGCTGTGTACCTATAAATCAAGTAGGGTTTTTTTTCCACCAGAGAGTTTTATAAAACATACTTCTGTGTTTCCTTCTCAGTAAATTATTTTTGTTTAATTCATAACTTCTTATCTTTGCTCAAAGGGAAAATGGAGTTTCTGCTAATGTAAAAAACAACCCCAAAATAAAACATACCTAAGCATACTACATCTTTATCATACACAGAGTGATATAAACCTTATTGCTTTCCAGAAAAATGTCATAACTAACACAGAAATTAAATTCACCACAGCAGTTATAATGTAATGACACAGTATAACAAATTTCAGATGCTACACAAAACAGCTCTGGACATTAGAAGCATTTTTCACAGCTTTAATTGCATTTTTTCATTTAGTCCAGGTCACTAGGAAACTATTCACCTTTTCTTCAAATGAGCTTATTCTACTGAAAGTAGGTGGCTCAGGGTTGAGATTGGACTTTTTTCATCTTCTGGATAAATCCATTGCTTCTCCATGCATGCCTGAGCCACAGCCTGCCTGTCCCTTAGTAGGCATTTCCAAATGAAATGAAAGAAACAGACACCAAGGAATGAAAGGCTGATGAGCCTTTTGGTTAGCCTGAGAACCATTAATGAGTTCCTCTTCTGTTGGTTCCTGCTCAATCTGCCTTAGTGCTGTTACAGCTGGTGAATAATGACTCATTTATTGATAATAACCTTGCTAATCTTTGCAACAACTATTAGTAAAAGGTCACTTTCACTCTGAAAATGTTCGTGTTTCCCTTTTCTCTGTTGCAATAAAACTTTGAACTGATGAAAAGCACAATTTAAAATGCTTTCTTTTTTTGTTACATAAGTTGGAATCAAAATGGGATTGGTTTACTATGTAATGTCTGTCTCACTAGATGAGAGAAAAGTAATCCTACCTAATTTACCAAAAGAGTAACATGGTCTTATAGCTTATGTAGTACATTTTAATTATGTGTATTTTCAAAGAAAGAACAAAAGAATAAGCAGTAGGTAAGAGGTGAACTTTCATAGTAAAACTGTGAAAGGGTATATATAAATGTATATAACATGGAAATTACTGCATGAGGATGGTGTGCTGCTGTAAATCTCCTAGGTTCTGTATAGTTTCTACATCTTTAGTTTTTCTACCTTTGAATGTCATGGCTATATCATGTTTTTATCTTATTTGGTGCTTTTTTTCTTTTTCCCTAAGAGTAATTCAGAGTTGCTAACTCTTTTTACATGAACTAGAGATATTATCAAGTGCTGTTCCTATAAAGAGTGAAATGTAGACACATCAAATTCTGGCACAAATGAATGACACCTTTTTAAAGAATGGACACTTGAAAAGTAGGTGGTTTCAAAAATGGGGAACATTAAATATGCACGAGAAACAAAATAAATTTAAGATCGAAATACTTAAGGTTACTTACTTCTGAGGTGAATGTAATTACAGACAAAATAAAGAATTAGGTATAAAAGTTTCTACACATATTTCAGAACAAACGTAATTTTGGCAAATATTTTAACAGAAAAAAATACCATGTGCTATAAAACTATGCTTCAAGGCATATTTATGCTTTGGCAAAATTATTCATAGTAGAATGTAGTTCACCACAATAGCTGACATAATAAAGGTTAACAGCATAGAAGCTCAGCATTGCAGTGCACAAAATATAAAGTAAGGATATTTCCATGCAATCTGCATAATTTTCATGCTTTGCTTTAGTCTTCACCCATGCAACTGCCTTCCTGTCTCGTGTGTATGTTTGATATGGGGGCTTTCTATGAAATGTCATTAAAAAGTAATTGCTCAGTAAAACATCACTGTTCATGTTCTTCAATGCAAGGTTTTTCTTGAAGATACAGGTAAAGACAAAACAGTTTTAAAACCGAAAGAAAAGCCACAGATCTTGTGTGAGGTACAAGACAAGAGAAAGAGAAAGAGAAAGAGAGAAGGAGAAAGAGAAAGCCAACATTGTTTTGCGTTTATTAGCACTGAGCATCAAATCAGGCATTCATATTTTAAATTATTCCCTGTAAGGATACATGTGGTTGTAACAAGTTCATAAGCACAAGAAGGTGCCAAAGTCTCATCGAGTCTGGCTGCTGTTGCTTCTGACTTGAAAAGGTATCTAAATCTGTTTTCAAAATGTTGATGCATTATCTTTTCCATGCCTGCCAGCTTTCTTTTCCTCTACAGCAATGCTTCTACTGTAGTAACAATGTAATAATGCTGCTCCCAGTCTCACAAGATAAAAAAAAGTACTCTTTTTATTCGTTAGTGTGTTATGACACCAAAGAAACACTTTGGGAAAGATTTCGTAACGCTTATTCAACCATGCCAGCCTGGGTTATCCTCACCCTCTGGAAGTACCTGAATGAAAACAGTGCACAGTGCTCTCATGTTTTTTCCTTTGTAAAAGCAAACTCAACAAGACCTCGTGCTCCTATCCCGCACTGAACCTATGAATCAGGCAAGCTTATTTGGGACCCTGAATTAGTCCAGAACTTTAGAGTTGCAGTATGACGGGAATGGCCCTACCTTGAGAAGAGCATCCCAAGAAGGCAGCACATCTCCCAATAGGCAGCGCTTACACCTTTAGTGCACCAACCTTAATTCTCAGTAATAAGTCAGATTCCTTTTTTATGAGACATGGCACTACAGCTAAACATAAGCTTGTGTTCACATAGCCTGTCTTCATTAGTATAAATCACTTTTCCCCTCTAAGAGGTGGCTGTGTTTTCTGCAACATCAAAACTCTTCAATTTCCCAGAGAGTGCATGAAAGTTGAAGTAGGTGGTCTCATAACAAAACTGTCAGTATCTGGCTTTGATAATAAAATTGCTGTCCCTCTTTCATCCTCCCTGAAAAAAAATCTTTACATTTTATCAGTCAGTTGATACAGTTTCAAAAATTATTAGAATGATAATGTTTTATAATTCCAAAAGTTTTTATTCGGTATCAGAGACAGACCAAGTTAATAAATTCCTTCTATTAGATTACTGAGAAACATTTCTTCCTTTCAAAACAATGGAGTGAACTAATTCCTACTGCAAAAGACAAACATAAGTCTTACTTTTCCCACCGTAATTTTGAACACATTAGTTTGCTATTCACCCAAGAATCACACCCAGTTATGCCTCCTCCATTCTACTTTTTCAAGTAGGAATGATGAAACATTTGCAATAAATACATGCCAAAAAAGCAGTTTATTGTTGTTAAAATAATTGGAAATCTACATTTCATCACTCATTGACATGTTTCTTATTATCTGTCATAGAATTCAGAAAGTTACATATTTATGACCAAACCTGGCAGTGCTCTCCAGATTTATATACCAAACACAATCTTTTCCAATTTACGGCTTCAGTCAACACATTTAATACAGTGCACACCATTCCCATTA
Organism: Corvus moneduloides; assembly: GCF_009650955.1. Lineage (NCBI taxonomy): Eukaryota > Metazoa > Chordata > Aves > Passeriformes > Corvidae > Corvus > Corvus moneduloides. Next base: position 92,523,384 of record NC_045476.1, on the reverse strand, counting down.
TTCTTCCACTGTAGCAAGGCAAATACAAGCTAAGATGCAAATTAGCTGCTAAACATACAGCTCAACCCTGCACCCAGAACTTTCATTAGATCACTCTAGAGAGAAATTTATAAACCAAGTTAGCTGACTAGTAATTGACTTTTTTAAATTTTTTACAGGTTAATTTTACCAAGACCAGGAACACATCTGTTTCAGTTAATTCAAGGTAATTCACTTAAATTATTATCCACTCTGAAATGAGTCAGCAGGTTCAACGAGTGTTCCTTATGTATGCTGTCTGTGGAAGTAATCCCATAATCAACATCAGAAAACTCAACAATTTAACAACCAAACAGTTAAGGCACTGATAATTTTTGAAGGACTGGTGTTAGATCGAACTGAAACTTATTGGGAGCTGGGGGAGGCATTCTTTCCAATCTTCATTGAATCAAAACATGAATACACACATATTTTCTGTAAAACACATATGACAGTATATCTATCAATATACCAATTAATATGAGCACCTAAGAGAACTTTTGTGTTAAATATTACGATGTACATTACCCAGATAGTTGAACTGCTCCACAATTCTCTCTGGCTTTCCTCTCCCAGAGTAACATTTTATCACTTATATCTATCATATTCTAAAAGTGTGGTTTCCCAAAAAATACCTGAAATTCTGTTCATGTCAGTATCAGTTCACAGAGTTAACAGCATGACTGGAAATGTGAGGGTAAGAACAGAAGCAGCATTAAGTAACCTGGAGATTTCAGTTCATTACATCCTAATACACTTTTCTTAGGTTTATATGATTTTTATAAATAATACATAATTAAAAATTAGTAAGGTGAAGGAAATGACCTTGCATGGCAACCAACCAGGAATGATTGCCATTCTCAACGTAATACTGAATTTTTTCAGGTTCAAAAGTAAACAAAATAAAACATATGGGTTTTTCCCAATCATTCCTCTTCACAGTAGTTTCTTCTCCAATATATACAATATTTTTGAGCTTCTTTTGAACCAGAATTTCCAGGGTTCTGAAGCAGATCAGATATTAATTTCAGCAGCCTAAAGATCTGTTTTTAAAAAACAAGAGGTTTTCATTAACACCATTAAAACCTGAAAGCTGTTTTTATTTGCCAGATATTTCAAGATATATTTCCATTGATAGATTTCAATTATCCTCATGTAAGAATCAAAGCACATCAAACTTATATAAATGTCTCATACTTTAACCTTATTCCAATTCACACAATTTCCTTCAAAGAATTCAGCAATATTGCGTGGCAAATCCTTCATAAATCTAGTTCAGCCTTTTTCAGCATTTGAATGATAATCTGCCTTTTATTACTCAGGGGTGCTTTGTCTTGACTGTTTCACTGACAATGAAAATGACATTTTGAGGTGCCTACAAATACTGAATTCCAGTTATAAGAGTAGCAACCCATGAGTCAGAACAGTTGTGTTTTATTCGCAATTCTTTCAGTCACTTTCCCTGCAAACTAGGGCAAGTCACATCAAATCTCTCTTTTCTTTTGTTTGCTCTCTTGATTTACCCTGCTGGAAGCTCCTCTGAGAACAGACTTTCCATGTACCTACCAGTGTCCAAGGAGGCCTCACTCTCACTGAAGTCTTCTGGGTCTTTCATGTTAGATCCTACATATTAAATTATGAATAGGAAATAGTATTTGTTTGTGTTTTACAAATACACATGGGCAAAGTGTTAACTTTTCTCTCTAAAACAGCCAGGATTTTCAGAATCTCATATTGTGGGACTACTACAGACAAAAAGAGTACTTGGTGTGGAGGAATGATACTCAGTTTTAGAGTAGTAAAATTAAGAGCACTTAATTTTACTACTCTAAAGAAGAGGTCCTTGCAAGAAAATTACAGGTACAGAGAAAGAAAAAAAAAAGTAGACTTGTTTACATCTTCTCTTCCTGTTCTTAATAGTGTAAGTGTCACAGAGTAAGGACCAGATCTGAGAATCTGATTATTTTGTGTCGCTGGAAAAGGAATCTAGCTTTAATTTTCATTTACAAAGCAGTGAAGCTTCCTTGTCACCAAAAAAATAGGAGTGCAACCATTCCTGTTCAAAAAGGTGTATTGCTGTACAATGTTTTGATCTCAATTATGGAATATGCTGATTGCTCACTCACATTATAAAAACTTCAATTTTTGCTTTACTCAACCCTCAGATTTCCAAGGAAATTCTCAGCTTGTCTGCATTAAGGCAAACTGTGTTGCTCTTTTTTTCCCCAAATTATTCATCTTACCAAGGCTAAATGTAACTAAAGCATCTCCTGAGATAGTAGTGGTGGGGGAGAAGAAACATGGGCAGAAAAATAATAGAAGGTATGAGAGAAAAATCATTAACTCTGTCCACAGAAAAGCTCTGAAAACAGTTATATTCTCATATAGACTGGGAAGGAAATATTACTTTTGTATGCAACACAATAAAGCAGTAAAATTTTTAAATGCACTTGGCAGGTCAGTGGTGTATTTTCTGTTACCAGGTACAAAACAAAGAGCTGGACTGTTTGCCTAAGTGACATACTAAGGGTTTTTGCAATAACATTTGAGGATTTTTTTTCCACTCTGTATGGGAGATCTGGTACAGAAATAGTCTCAGAATCTCCCTTAATTCTTAGGCTCAAAATAAGCAAACCCTTACAGACATGTTTAATTAATGGGTTCAAGAACATTTAGATTAACATTTAGATTAACATAATAAAAAGCAACTGCCAAAAGCAAGCTGTAAAGATAAGTTTTAAGATAACAGAGACAAAAAGCTGGAAATCTTGGGTATTTTCTAAAAAAAAAAGACATATTTTCAGTGAACAGCTCAAATATCAAAACTAAGCAATAATTTAAAATAATATAAATTCATCCTCCAGTGTAATTCAGTGCTCAAACTTCACAAAAATGAGCTCTGCCAGACTGAATAAATGCTGTTCACCTGACATCTGATGTAGAAATAGATTTGTAAAATGGTACACATTGGCACGTCTGAACCCTTTCAAAATGCTGTACCAACAGGAGCATTTTTGTTAATAAATAAGCTCTGATATGGAACGGAGCTTATTTCACAACCGTGAAGATTTTTTGTAAGTCTGGGCTGGCCAAAAGTGAAGAGCTGTGGCTCAGGCAACTGCTCAAAGTAACAAGATAGGAACCTAGGAAAGAGGACTGGGAAAAACTACTTCAGGAGTGTCTAGTTAGCAAGGAACTACCCAGAAGTTTCCGCTCAGATAGCAGAAATACACACTGAAGAGGCAAGAGCAAAGGTTCTCCAGGGCAGCCAAGAGCTGGGACAGCAAGATGAAGCACCACAAGCATGCCAAGCGCAGGATGAAGCAGAGTCAGACTGCCTGTGGGAGCAGAGACTTGAAATGCAGATAGCGGCTGCCAGCATCTGGCCTGGGGTGAGCGGGCAGGGACCTGAAAATCAAAAACTGAAAGAAGATTGCGGCCGAAGCAGTGGGAAGCAAAGAGCAGCCCCACTAATAGCCTTGCCAAGGAAAGGACTATATGTAGTTTTAGATTTCAGGAAAGCAATTTTAGGGATGGCAAATCATCTCATTGCACTCTAAATTATCCTGTTGCTTTTACCCCTTGATAAATTACTTTTCATCAAATCAATCGATTCACATCTTAAAGTGAAAAAAAAAGCAGCAATCTTGCAGAGCTTCAGAGAGACCAGTTTCATTTCCCCAAGGTTCTAGGGAAGGCTGAAACTGACATTTATCAGTGATCCACAAATTTTCAGTTGGGTATTTTTGCTGCCAATCAAGTCCTAGACTAACTCTATTTATTCCCAAATCCACACAGGGAAACAGAATATTTGATTCCTTCTTCAAACTAAAAAATAAGGCAATTTCATTGAAAAACGAATATTAAGGCAATCTAGGCAGAATTTGAACATTTTTACTTTTTAATCTTATTGTTCCTGGCCACTTAAATTTTCTCGACTTGCAGCTATGCACTTTGGGGTGGAACTGCTCATGGTGCTTTCTTACATCCAAGCTTGCCTGAGTTCTAAAATAATACAGTGGGGGTTTTGGTTTTGCTTTTAACCAAAATGCTAATGGGCATAGAAGCCCTGGTAAGGATTTTTAGACTAAGATTAGAATATCAGTATTTAATGCAATACATGAGAACATGCTGCTGTTTCTCGAAACACAAGGGTACATGCCCTTCTTTTAACATCTAACCTGAAAGGTAGGGGGGAAAGGTTTTTCCCTGGAGAGTACCTAGCAACCTTTCCTGACCTAGGCAGGCATTTTCCACTATCTTTTTTGGTGTTTCCAAGGGCAGATAAAAAGTTGATGCCCAGCTGGTGCAGGTGTCTTTCTCTAGCCCTTATGATCAAGAACAGAGAATTTTTTGCTCCAGATCCCTGTGTTAAATTAATGTGATTAAATGAAACTAAAGCAAATTACAGTAACTTCAAAAGGTGAAATGGAAGTTGCCTCCAAAATATTCTATATTTCTGTGCAGATGAGGAGGAAGATTCTGCAGCAAAATAAATTGATTTGGGGTCTGTTTCTCTTGCTTGATAAACTTTTTAATCAGACTATGGGGAAAGAAGAGAAATGGCCATCTGGCATTTCCTCCTCTACTCACATTTTAGATGACACATTCTTTTATTTAGATAATGGTGATAGTTGCTGACTTTATGGAGATATTCACAGGCTGTGAGTTCTTGCAGTATAACAGAGATTTCAAAACCCAAAGGAGTGAGCTTCAAAACAAATCCAAGGAAAAGCACATGCATTGTCCTATGGACCTTGAGCACCTTGTGGCACTGGAAGAACATGGGTTTTGTTTCTGCCTCAGGTAGCTATCAATTAAAGCCTGCAGTTCTCTCTTTTCGTAGCACTAAACATCTCTTTTCTTTAGGTTTTGGTTAAGTGTGCCAGGAAACAGAATGAGCAGGCTGCTTCCCAGTGGAGGCTGAGCTGGGAGCTGAGAGTGACTCAAGCACAGGCGATGCCCTCCCTGATGGGGCACCATCTGGGCCAGTGGTGGTGGCAGAGCCTGCCAATAGCCCAAGGATCATCACATTCCTTATTACCATCATTTAGGAAGGAGAGAGAGAGAGAGAGAGAAGAATGTATGGTAAGACACTGTTCCCCAACCCAATTAGGATGAAGTAGCAATCAGGTGATGTACATGAACCTGTACAAAACCTGTAAAGGAACTTCACACTGATTGGATCTGTATTGCTGAGAAGATGTAGAGGTGGTGTTTTCTGTCCTGGCTGGATATAAGGAAATTCCAATAATTTTCCCAACACACAAAGGCTTAAGTTGAAAATTAAGGCAGAATAGGTAATAACAACAGTAAATGGGGTTTGGAATAGTCATTAGTAAGCCACTTGCTAACCTAAGCACCAAAATAATCTTTTCTCACAGTAGTTATTTATAATCCTCTGTGAGTCTTTAAGAGCATTTCAGCATCTTCCATTATTTACACATTTTTTCTTGTAGAAGTTGGGTATAGGAATAAACTATAGATAAAATGTAAGCGTATTGAACATATTTCAGGCTCAGGTTTCTTCTACAGTCTCCACAGAGCACTGATAAACTGCTATACTGAGGAAAGCAGGTCCTTTTCAGTCATTTGCAACTGCCCTTATTCTAGATAACAATATTGTTCCTAAAAATTGGAGGTAAAATAAGAAAACAAAACATAGAGAGAAAACACAGATTAAAGAGAGAGGCATGTGAAGAAATTTAAAATGTTCCCATAATTGTATTCATTTGCAATCATGAGATGTAGGAGTACTCTGTACTGCAAAAAAAAAGAAAAGCCAGTGAAAGTCATAATTGTAGTGGTTCTCTTGCTGGGATTGGGGAAAAAGGGCTTTAAACATTACAGAGTTAAACCTTGACAAATTACATAGTTCAAATGACAATCTGGAAACAATAACTCCATGAGAAATCATCCTGGGCTGAGGCACTGCAGTCTTTTTAATATCTACTAGATAAACAGATACAAACACCAAAAATAAAGGACTGCGTTGTCATGACAGCATTTCATCACTCTTTTGCAGATATCTACATCAAAGAACTGTGAAAATGGCTTCAAAACTTCTTAGTGCAAATCACACAGCAAGGAACATACATACAAAATGGATTTTAAAATATTTGGAGGGCCAACAAAACAAACACTGAAAATGTAAGGGGATTTCATATTCAAAAACAATGACTTGAAAATGGAGGTAAAGGAATGCAAAGCTTGTGTATTTTTTAATTGAAATCAAAAATAGCTCATAATATTTTGGCTTGCTCAGTTGAAACTTTACAACTGTGTATTTTGGCTATAGGAAAACTCTATATTTTTTCATGTCTGTATTTTTTGTTTTGATCACAACTGCCTTAGTAGAATTTTGTGTAGTCTGTTACTGGTCTCTGAGAGAATGGCCATGGCTAAGGGTATTTTGTAATTTGTACACTGGCTAAAGCGTAAATATCAAAGCTCATGGACTATGAAAACCACAAATATCGCAAAAAAGTTCTTATATTTCAGCATAGAGAGATTGATAAAGAGACTAATAGATTAAAAATACATCCTTAAGCAAAAATTGAGGATTGCATTGTTTATGTAAGTGTTAGAAACAAACAGGCTTTGCATAACTGACTGTGCTTTGGAGGTTATCCACATGCAAACAGCATCAGTAATATTTCCTGTCTTCTTGGATAGCCTGTGAGGGCAAGTTTGCTGGCCTGTCTTTCTTTAGATCAGTGACACACCATGTCACATAAAGACAACCTGGTGGTTGCAATGCTGTTAGTCATTTTTGCAACACAATAGTTCTGATTTAAAATATTTTCTATAACAATAATGGATTACGCACATAGAAAGCAACAAGAATAAAATGAAGACATACTCCAGATCTCCAATTTTTACTAAATACACACATACAAAAAGTCCAAATGATTATTATTTTAACATATATTTTTCTTTTTTACTGTTTTATTACAGTAGTTGTTCTTACTAGAATTATATTATTAGTTGACATCATAACTTATCTCAAGTCCCCTATCAGTATAAACTACAAAGATAACTTAAAATTAGACTTAAGCCCTGCCTACTTACCACCTATACTGGCTACAATTTGATGAAGGACTAGCAAAATGAGGGATAGATTTGATAAAATACCAGAATTTGTTGAAAGGGACTCATAGCCATTTCTGAAGATTCAGAAATTTTTTTTTCCTAGATTAGGCAGTTTATTCCCAATAGATAAAATTAAGTAAAAAAAAACCCAAGAAACTGAGAGCTTGGTTTTTCTTCACTAAAAATGTAGTTATGATGCAAATATGACAAGCTGAATTCTACTAGTTAAAAAATCTTGAATTGCACAGAGTAGACACAGATTTTTGGCTTAATAAAGCACTGTCTTGTCACTGATAAACACTTTTTAATAACTGTTGCATATTCACAATTAATTTTTATTCAAATAGTAGCTTACTGACTTTATTTTTATTTCCATTGTCATCTTAATTCAACACAGTGTAAGAACTAAATACAACTGAAAATTACAAACATTGGAATTCACTGATAATATAAAATCAAGAATTATTGAAAAAAAGAAAGGTTATTGGGTTAGGTTCTACATATTTGGGAAAAAATGTACCAGGTTTTTTTAAACTTTGCATGCAGCTCTTCACCAATTTAGTAATACTGTTTCCTTGGTGGAAGAAAAGGGAGCAAAAAATAAAAACTAAAAAGTTGTTGTGTGAATCACAACTTTGCATATTCACTAATCTGTGGGTAAAGTAGATGGTTTAAGCTACTTGGACTAGGTCAGTCCTCAGTAGTGATCTATTTATTCTTGGGTTTAGGCTACGCTAGTGGCACACATTTCAGCCTCCGTGAGGTAAATCCCTTGTCATATATGAAATAATGTGCCCTGCTGCTCATTGCTTACTACTTTATTTCATTCTGTTTAGTCTCAGCTTTTCAACAAATATAAACTATTTGAATTCCATAAAGTGTCAGAACATGCTGCTACATGCCATATTCAAAGAATTCAATTTTTTTAGCAGTCAGTCAAATATTCCTTTGACATGAGGGACTTTTATGCTTAGTTGCAACATCCTGTGTGGAGACAATGTTGCTTAGACGAGGATATATGTGAGCAGTAGGATAGCTGTCTTTGACTGTGATTAAAATCAGTTCCTGAGAATGAATCACTCCTTTGGTTTAAGACATCTGAAATGAAAGCTGCTGTGTATGCTGCCTGTTTCCCTGCATCGTATTTTCACTGCCTGGTTTCTGTAATGGAAAGGAATCAGTTTAATCTGCAATCAAGGACAGCCTGAATCTCTCTGAAAGGCCTTCGTGATTATACCTTGCAAACCCTCGTTTCAAACCTGCCACACCCAATACCAAAGGCACAAAAACTCTTTTTACCTTCACCATGCTAAATCTCAGTCACTTTATCAAGCACTGTTTTTTCTTATCACCGTCCTTTGGGAAAATGCAGATGCACAGCACTATCTGTTAGGAACTTTTACAAAGGAAAAGACAGAGATTGCCCAGATGATTACTTAGTAAAGAACCAAAAATACCTTAATCTTGAAAGATTTAATATACTTGCAGACTGGAGTATAGAGGTATTAGAATCCTAATGAAATTTTGCTAATATAAAAATTAATCTCCTTGGCAGCCCCACCCAACTTTATATGGTTTATTTGTATTCTGTGAATACAGTGGAAAATATGTGCAAGTGAAATGGTCTCTGAATTTTATACTGCACCTTTCATATGTGTGTCTTCAGCTAATGGCATCTAAATGTACACCTGAGTGCATCACCTGACATCTTTTGCTGGTCTTCTAAAAACGTCACCTGCAAGCATTTTTCATTGTGTCATTTATATGCACTTTTCTTAAATAAAGGAAATGTAATGGCCTGTTGACCACTTTACTTCCATAGGCATCCAAAGAAATGTATTATAGTAATTTAATTGTACTTGTCAGGCCTGGCTCCTAACTATATTTCTGAGTTGATCTAAAGATATGTGAACAACATGAAATAAACAAATGATAAATACTAAGTTATAGGTTTATTCTAATTTATATAATTACAGATTGGTTTTACCTCAGCTATGTCACTGGCTTTCACATGAGTCTCAGTTACAAAAGGAAATCACCTGCAATCTTTCCATCAGTTTGAGGATGATACATCTTATCCTATTGCCGTGTGTCAAAGTGCCTTAATATTGACTAACTTGCCCAGGAAAGGGATGAAATAACTATGTTAAATATTCTTCTCTGAAATTCAAGAGCTTCTATTCCAACTGCCCTTAAAAAAAAGAAAAAAGGGGGAAAAAAAAGGATGGTGAAAGGAGGAGGGGAAAGGAAAAAAGAAGAGGGGAAAAAAGGAAATTTGCTTTCTAACAGATACCAGAACACAAGGAAGGCACTATTTCTTCGGCCAGATTTTCAAACTCCTAGCTCTTTCAAATGCTGTAGAATTGTGCAATCCAATCAAGATCTAAATATACGAGGGGAGAACATCTAGCTAACTGCATCTGAAGTCATCAAGAAAACATTTGTTTAGAAGACATCAGGAAGCATGGGAATGGGGCTGGCCCTCAGGTAGGTTAGCAGAGGCCACTGGGGACACAAGGCCAGTGGACAGGCACTGACCCATGCACTGCTGCCCTGTGACACCCAGCCAGAAGAATGGTGTGGGCTGAGCAGCCCCTAAGCAAGGGGGGAGTCACCCTCAGCCTGCTCCTCTCAGATCTCTCCTGCCCAGGGGACCCAGGACCTATTGCTGACCAGCTGGTCAGGGATCATGGTCCTGCAGAAAACTTAAAGAAGAATTCTCCTTATAGTAAGAATAGAGAAATTAATGACTAACAGAAAGGCCTCATGATGTCACCCAGCACTTTTTTTCTCCTCTTTACAGAATTATATTGAATACAAAAAGTTTTGCTATGAATTTTCTTTACAAAATCTGGAATTGAAAAACTCTGCATAAGAGGTACAACAGGAAAAATTAGCAAAAAGGTAACAGAGTAGGCTGCTGACTCAGAGAAACATATAGGGGTCCTTGTATTTATGTGTTGTCTTTGTGTTTGATTCCTTTTGACCACGTGCGAAGGTGCAGCACCTCTCTGGTACGGTACTTTCACTAGATGTGTGTCACCTTCTTTCGGATGGTGCCTGCCTTTCCTTCCTCTGCAGCAAAAATACTGCATAAGAATTACATATATAAAAACATACATCTATGACTTATTCTGTAATAACTTTATATCCTCATTGATACATAGAGCTCTCTAGAGAACAGTACCATATTCAACTCCGTGAAACTGTATCTCCCTTAGTTTAGAGCTATGTCAGGACCGTCATGGGGAAAGTATTCATTTTGCTTTACATTAAATTAGTTGTGTGAGACAAAAAGTGAATTTGGAACTGCATTTATGTTCTCTCTCTTCAAAAATAATGAGTAAATGATCAATAAACTCAAAAATTACATACACAGAGGAAATGTTTTTTTACATTTTGCTTATGAACTTTTTAAATTACCACAACATATAAATTGATTTCAAGATCTTATAAGGATTCTAACAGTATATCAATAATGAATACATCCCAAAGTGTAATAAACCAAACATAAAGGCACCAATAAATAGCAATCATAAAATCTAGCAATTTTCACCCAGGCCACCTCACCTTTCAAACTTCAACTCTTCTGCAAAGCAGGTTTCAGAGTTATTTTAAACGAACACAGTGATAACAATGTTTTTATGTACGCTAATAGGCTTTGAAAAATTATTTCCAGACTGCAGTATTATTGTAATAAACTAGTTTATTAAGTGAGTATTCTTTCTTCAGGCAGTTCATCTCATCTGAATTTTAATCTTCCAGTAGAACCAAAGTTGTTTTATTAAGACAGCAAATATATTAGCCAGAATTCTACACTAGAAAGTAATTTCAGAATATTTAATTCACTAAGAAAAGTAGCATATTAGTGGTATAATAGAACATAAAAGGTAAAATAATAAAACTAGAAGTTACTGAAACTTCTTTGGTTAAACTAAAAAAATAACAGTTTTTGAAGAAGAGTAGTAATTACTATACTTCATTCTTGCGTGGTCTTTTCAACAAGCAAGTCCCAAAGCACTATGGAAAGTAAGTCAGCATCGTTACCTTTGCTTTTCTGATAAACAAAGAGGCTCAGAAAGGGGAAAGCAGCTTCCTTCATAAAGTTGCCCCACACACAGACCTGGGTACACAAAGGAATATCTTGAGTGTGAGTGTAGTAACAAATTAAAGAGGCCACACTGCTTTGCCACAGGTATGTTTGAGAAAAAGCAAACAGAAGCAGCTATACCTTTCAGAGCCATCTTGTCACACTGAGTTTTAACTCATTTCACTGTACACAATAAAAATAACAGTCTAAGTCTTTTTTTACTGGAGACATTATGAGGATACTTCCCGCTTGTAGGAGAACTTGCTTCACACACAACTACGTGGAGGGACACATAAAGACAGACTGAAGTCAAAGATACCGTTGTTACTCACTTTATTCTGAATAGATTGTGCTGTGAAACATAAGGTACTATAATCAAAGAGATCACTGAGGCTGACAATTATAGTGATAAAATACTGGCATGTTTTTGCCACAGAAAAGCTAATAATTATTCTCAGAGCTACATGGAAACTATCAGAAGTTCTGTAGGCATTACATATAATTCCCAGTTGCAGCGAATCCCTTATTATTATGACTACATTTATTAAAGAAAATGGACAATGTTTATACACGATATTGAATTTAGATAAAGTGTCAACATAGAGCAAGTGGTTTGCTTGTGTTATGCTTCAGCTTCCATTTGGGGAATCTTAGTCCTTATTTCCCATAGCAATTTGTTAGGCTAGAATTTAAGAATGGGAGAGGAGAACCAAGCCCTATACAGGAAAACCCCATCATTTCACCCATACACTGCTGTGTAGGTGCTCATCGCACCTAGGCTTTGTGACTTTCACCCCAAAGACACTCAGATACTCCTACAGCAGAGGACCCAGCTTTCTAAGCCAAGGCTCCTAAGTGGAATTCAGGCCACCTCTACATACTGTCATGGCTCAATCACAGTGTGTATCTTGGTCAGGTTTAGTAATGCTGCATGACAACCTTGCTGATAAGCAGGTAGCCTAATAATGAGTTTGTATTATAAAACTACTCTAATTAATAGGATACAAAGAGATAATGCATTATTTCATTTAAATATTGTTCTTCAGAGAGGTAATCTTCCCTCTTATTTTGTACCTCTCTACTTAGTATATTAATTCTTCACAGTAAAAGTGTGAAAAGGATTTTTTCTCACTAGGATTTTCAAAAATACCAGTGGCTTTTAGGTGCCCAGTCTCCTTTAGCCAATTTTGAAGCACTCAGTTACAACCTTTGCCGAGCCAAATCCAGAATATCATGTAAAATAAAAAGGTATTTTAAGTCATTATCCACCAGTTGCTGAAACAGAGTATTTGTATTTGATGATGCCATTACCTCTTCATTTTGTGTGAAAACATATTCTTATTTACATGATTTTAGCCCATTAGATTATGACGGATCTCTGGCTCTTGCAAAAAAATCATTTCATGACAAAACCATCTTTAGCCACTGCTGAAGAAATAGTGAGAGATTCCTCTTGGAATCCCGTTTGAAACAGACATAATGAACTGGAGAATTATTGCTCATTTTCATTCTTGACTTTCTTCAAGGCCTCGGGGAATACACTCATTCATAATCATCTGCTGTTAATAGGATATTAGTGCCTCATTTTCTCAAATGTACACACTCTGTCTCTGCTCTCAAGTGTTTTCCTGCACAGTACTGTACATTTACAATACACAGCGTCTCACTGGCTACCATAACACAGAAATAAATAATCTTCCTGTGCAGCAGTGTCATGGAAAGTCAAAATCTACTAAGTCTTAGAGCAGCCTTTGAATTCCTGGCATAACTTTTTATTAGCAAATTGTTGTGTATGTGTTTTTGGCACTCAATAAGTCTAAGATTTCCTTTAAGCAATAGCTTTATTGTTTAAATTTAAATATATCCCACTTCCAAAATGGAGGTAACCCTGATCAGGGAAAAAAGCTACACAAGTCATTCCTATTACTTATGCTAGACAAAGACCATGGACTACATACATTGAACAATAATAAGCATGATTAGGTACAGGTTTTACAAGAGTACCAGGGCATTTATGAAGCTGCTGTTTTGTAGATCACTGTGCTGACCTCTTTGCCTAGACCCTTGCTATTTGCTGTGCACTAGATGGTTTCTCCTCTCCTCCTGGATCCCTGCCTGGAAACTGGAGTGATCCTACTTCTGTCAATTCAGTGCTCCATCAACAAAAGAGTAGATGCACTCCTGGTCTTTTGCACTTTTTTCCCCCTTACCAGTAGTTCTTCTGACAGTAACAAATGTGAAGTTGGTGAAGGGGCCCTGTAGAGAAAGAGCTGTGCTGAGATGCAGCCACAAGTTGTCTTTGGTCTTACAAACTTTTACCTAAAAGAAGTTCAATAGGACACTTCACAGCCTTCACAGCCTTCACAGCAACAAATACCAAGATGTTAAAAAACAGGAATCCAGGCTGATATTCCCAGAAAAAGCCTTAATAACTACTATTTCCTGTTAAATCTCATGGGAGCTGAAAGCAAACTCACTAGTCAGAGCTTTCTTTTCTCTTTAAATATATATATATATATATATATATAAAATAATCTCTTTAGGAAATGTGATTATCTTCTTAGAGATAAAAGACATCTGGTATATTCAATATCCAAATTTAGCTACTCTTGACTTTCAATCTGAGATTAGACTTTACTGAATGCTGCAGAAATTAAAGTGATAATAAAAAGTATAAAATAAATTGAACGATTGAAGCAGATGAAAAACATAAGCTAACTGTAGAAGATACACAATTCATATTTCTTAACTGGAACTATCTGACCAAAAACTCTACAATTCTTGTATTCTTGTATCCAAGAGTTTAGAAACCATGGATAAAATACTTGTAATATCTGCAAATAGCTGCAAAATAAACTGAGAGCTGAGGCCACTTGGCTTGTTCAGCCTGGAGAGGAGGAGACTGAGGGGCGACCTAATTGTGGTCTACAAATACCTTATGAGGGGAAGCTGAGGGTCATTGACCTCTTCTCTCTCATGATCAGTGATGGGAACAGAGGGAATGGCCCGAAGCTGTGTCAGGGGAGGTTTAGTTTGGATATTAGAGAAGGATTCTTCACCCAGAGGGTGGTTGGGCACTGGAACAGCTCCCCAGGGAAGTGGTCACAGCACCAGCCTGACAGAGTTCAAGAAGTGTTTGGACAATGCTCTCAGGCACCTGGTGTGACTCCTGAGGATGGTCCGGTATGGGTCCCAGAGTTAAACTTCAGTCATCCTTGTGGGTCCCTTCCAACTCAGGATATTCTATGATTCTGTGTAAACAGTTACAAGTATCCCGTGAAAGGTTATAAGCAGTGCTTGGTGTCTCTCCAGGCCTGACTGTAGTTTGAATGCTCAGCACCATCAAGTCTTCTGAAATAATCTGTCTGGATCTCATACTTAACAGCACATCCACACTTCATTCCTCAGCCCTTCCTTCACATGCAGGTGACACAAGAATTTTCAAGGGATTTTCTATAGGAATAGAGGTCTTTAACCTCTGAGAAAAGGACCATAATGGGGTCCTAAGCTTTACACAGGCTTCTCCAAGGCACAGCTAACTTTGACTTTAACATTTCAGAACTTCTGCTGAGGATCAAACAGCATTAAAAATTTCCATTCTTATCACTTTTTTTGTCATGCATTTGCATAAATCTAGTGGATTAGAAAAACCACACAAAAATTACCACACCAGGTATAATTCTAGCCTTGATTTTTGTAAGGACTTTAAATCATTCTTGACTCTTCCAGAAAGTCCTTCAGAAGCTCTAGGCACTAAAGACCTGTAGAATGACATGTAAAACAAAGATGTCTTGTCCTATCCATCTTATTAAAGCCATTTCAGAAAAAAATTGGGGGTTTTTTGAAGGAGAGCTTGCAGCTCTCACTGATACACACACGGTTTTTTTCCCTTCAAGGCTGCTTTTGCTACTAACGTATCTAAAGTTATCTAGTTGATTTTATAACCAAAAAAAAGAAGATTGTACTAAGGCTTGGAGGCCTGCCACAAGGGAGCAAAGAAATGCATTTTCCATGGATACATCAGGGCTAGCCATCTGAAATAGTACATTGTGCACAGAAGGTACAAGGTTACACTGCCAGCATTTTTCCTTTCTTCCCCCTCCCTTTTTTCCCTCTTAATTTAAAGTGAAAAAGGTCAGTTTGAAATGGTTGGTAAATCCAAATCAGATGCTGAATTTCCCTGACTAGAGCAGCTGGCAGACTTGAGCTACTGGCAGTCCTCACCACTTCTAGAGAGATAATGCCCTAAATTCAAGGGTAAAATTCTACCTGTGATGTGGCAGCCTTAATTTCTTCTAGATTGTTTTTTCTTCTCAGAGAAAAAAAGAGAAAAACACTAAAAAGAAGTTCTGCCATATTCCCTTGCCCTACCCTGCATAAATTCCATATTTCTAATTTACTATATAATGTTAAGTTCTTCTAACATGGAGGAATACTATAGATAGATATATATATATATATACATGTGCATGTGTATCCTACAAAACTGTAAGCATCAGCACAACTTTGGCGGTGAATGGTGCCCCACATGGCTGGCAGATGGTCACTGTTGCGTTTCCCCAAGGCTCAGTATTAGGTCCAGTCTTATTGATGATCTGGATGAGATGACCAAGTGCACCCTCAGTAAGTTCACAGACAACACCAAGCTGGGTGGTGGTGCGGCTCTGCTGGAGGATAGGAAGGCTCTGCAGGGAGATCTGGACAGGACGGATCCATGGTCTGAGGCCAACTCATCTGGTCTCTACCTGAAGGAAGGCTGTAGCCAAGTGGGTGTTGGCCTCTTCTCCTGGATGTGTACAAAAAATGACTGGATGTGGTACTTAGTTCCATGGCCTAGTTGACAAGGTGGTGATCAGCCACAGGTTGGATTCAATGATCCTGGAGGTCTTGTCCAACCTAAATGATTTTTTGATTCTGTGATTCTGTGTAGACAATGTTTTTATGACATCACCTTTGCAATAACAAAAACATGGCTCTGTCCTTTTTCCCTCCCGCTACTGGCATTCTCCATATATTCCTATAGAGGAATAATGACCACTAGAAGGGCAGTGCTTTCAAAATACCACACTCAAATCTTGCAAGTAGCTGAATCCCAAGTAAGTTTAAAGCAGAAGAGCATGCAGTGCCAGGGGCGAGATTCAGTTGTCCTCGGTTCAATCTCTCAACATATTTATCAAGCCTGAGCTGGTCTCTTCACACTCCTCTGACAGTGGAAAGACCTTTAGATATAACTACCTTCAGAGTAGTCAAGTACACTGTCTGCAAGCCCCTGCTGCTGATCTAGAAAGGAAGCCTGGAGCAGCCAGCTCAGATTTCACTGTCCCATCTTAGACAGACCATCGTATCACAGCCAATATATCATCCACAAAATCTGTTCATCCTCTCTCAGACTCTTCCTCTTCTGCCAGGGTCCCCTGAACCCACAGTTGTGCTCCTGAACTGAAAGGTCAGGCTTCCTACACAGAGAATTATGCCATGCTCCCTACTATCTAGAAGACTTTTAAGACATTTGGGTCTGTGGTATCTATAGGTCTCTATAAACACTGACTCAGGACTCCTATAGAGGCTGCAGAAGTTGTGGAGAAAGGTTAAATGTGGCCTGGGTCTGTCATCTGTTACTTCACAAAGGGCAATGAAGTTCTTCTGCTTATCAAAAGCACGGCCCAATGAATTTCTTCCACAACCTTTCTTTAACTCCTCTCTTGCAGCTGAAGACATGCAAGGTATTCCACTTTAAACAGCTGGTTTTACACAGAACTTGTCCTGACAGCATGGTAGTGGGAAAGAGCATGAAATCAGACACGGAAAGGAAAAGTGATTATTTAATGGATAGTGGGGCTATTATCACTATCCTCATTGACAGAATAGACATATGATAGTGTAAGAAAGAAGTAATTCTTTTTATTCTCTTCAAGCAAAAGTTTTATCCTTTATTTATAAACCACTCACCCAATATCCTGAATGTCGCATAAAATAATAAAGAAATATTGCCTGTTAAATAGTCTGTTCAGAGTAAGACTACAAAATATATACCTTTTAAAAATGAGAGAATGAAGCTGCTGAAGAAATTTTATCCTGACTAAAAGACATACAGCATAACAATCATCATTTATGCCAGAAGAAGTAGGTGACATGATAGAATTCATTCATTTGCTCTATGATTAGTAGCCCCTGATATATGTCTTCTGTTAATTCTTCTTCTTGTGAAAAAGCTTATCTAATTTGCTTCCATTTTGTTAAAAATAAATAATATTCAGCAGAAAAAAACCTGAGGTGAGATTTCCTTAGCAGAAGAATATTTAATAGCTTCAGTGTATGGAACTGCAGGCCAGAATTCAATGTCTGGCCTTTTAATAAATCATACCAGAGCAGTGTGAATGACTCTCAATACTTTCAGAGGTACAAAATAAATATAAGGTCATACTGGTTTTTGTCAAACAAAAAATAGTTTTTTGAAAGCTGATTGAAAATCTCATTTTGTAATGTCATACTAAATTATGCAATATCCAAAGTAGAAAAAGAGTAAATCTTACATAAGCATTGCAAAGACAGATTTTTGCAGCATAAAATTAACCTTCACAGTATTAAAATATGGGTAAAAGATTAGAATAAAAATTAATGAACATTAACCTAACTCCATCTATACTGACAAAATATTTACATACAAAGATATGATCAATACATACAAAGAAATGATCAATTAAGTAATTTGGAAATCTAATATAATCTCAGTTTTCAATATTTTTTTGCCAATTTTTAAGTACATGTGGAGAAGTGGTTAGCTTCACTGTTAGTTTTGAAAGAATCCTTAATTCCTGAGAAGTATGAAAATACGTGTTTGTTCTTTTCTTCATCCTATCAAAACACACATGTTTGTAGCTCAAGAGGGAGGAAAAGGTCCTTCCTTGCACATCTACTCCATGAACATTTTTCACTGAGGACTGAAAAGAAGCTGGTCCAGAAATGGTCCATCCAAAGTTATTCAGTTTGCCCCACCTCTCTTAGAATTGTTGACTGTTGGTGAAGGTGTCTTTGATTAGTTACCCTTCCCACAAGGAGCATTCCTTATTATTAGGCATCTGATTTATTTTACTTTCTCAGTCTGCAGCAAGATTGCTGAGGTAGCTTCAGCACTGCTCAACCCCAGCAAAAATTCAACCCAGATCATGTTGGTTCTGGACCACATTTGTTCTGTTTGCGTGGCAAGAAGCCACAGTCACCTGCGAAAGAGCAGTCAGCCTTGGGGACACTAGGTCAGGCACGTAGGTTGTGCTATCTACACTTACGCCTGCTAAACAGATCAAATGTGCTGAAGGCAGGAAATCTGATACACAGAAGTTTTTCAGCAGAAAGGGAGAGCTACTTCTCCTCAGATTAAGGTCATGCAGAGGACAGCTAACCCCAAAAAATAAGCAACACTTGCTTTGGAATTAGGACAAAACACAACCATTTGTGTGCTGAGTATACATCTCTTCCAGCTTTTCATGTGTATTTTTCCAATAGGTATCATGGGAAACTTACAGGTGTCTTCCAGAAAGCCCTGAGACGTATCTGCCATGGTATAATGAGATCAAGAGGTCTGAATTCAAAGGGCTTACTATTAACGAGTAGAAGAACATATCCACAGGTAGCATCCTTTAAAAAGGGGTATGATAATCTACTCTTCTGTATTCACTCACATCTTAAAAACATGTCAATTTATTTCTTGCTGCATACAAATGAAGAAATCCATTTCTCTAAGAAAGACAGTGGTTTTTTCTTGTATTTTTAGGCAGATTTTCTAATGAAGGAGGAACTTTATATAATAGCACTATTTATCCATATGTCAGCTTTCTCCAAATAGTTTTTACTCCCTTGGCCAATTTCAATAAATGTGACTGAGGCAGAAGTCTCAGGGGATGAGAAACAGGGAGAAGGCAGAGAACTGAATTAATGTCCGAAGGAAAAGGGAAGGCAACAGGAAGGGGAAGGGAAGGTGTGAGCTCTGTGATTCCCCATCTCACTGCAGGCAGGGCGGGCAGAAGCATCACCCAGCAACACCCCCTGTGGCACAGATTCAGGCACAGGACCTTCAGCCAATGGTACAACTGGACAGGGAAGGCAACTCGGTGAGAAGGAGGAGAAATAACAGTGGTGACAGGATGTATGGCAAGGGGACATGTAGGTATGCCAAGAAGGGTTGAAAGAGGACAAAACAGGCGTCTGGATTTATAAGGGGGAAGGCAAAAGACAGGACACAAATCCAATGAAAGTCATTAATTCTGCTGCTCTTGAAATGATTGGGCTTTTGGGAAGCTGAGGAGGGGAATTGATTTCCCTCTCAAGCTAACTACCCAACATAAGGGAAGTTTGTCTATTAAGGAATTAAGAGATGAGGATTAAGAGCACAGGAAGTTTACCACAAAATTGAAAAGAAGTTGGGAGAAGTCTCACTGGATAAACTTTTCCTTCTCTGCAGAACACACTCACTATTCCACTGGTGTCCTCTGTAGAAACAAACCAATTGCATCCCCTGCTCAAGCACATAAAAATATAATTAATCTTTTCTTTTCCCAATTGCCTTCTTCTCTGATGAACAGAACTATCACCTCTGGATAAAGAATAGGGATTTTCTGAAATATGTCCTTGAGGTAATAAATGTCATCCTCTCTGAAAAGTAATCTCACCTCAAGATAACTAAATCTTTTTTCCATTTATCAAATATCAGAAAGATAACTATCCTTGCTTGCTATTTAAATTCCTCTGCAGAAATTGAATTCTTACCTCACAAATAAAGATTGTTGCAATCATCTTCTCAAACAGTAAGCAGCATCCCAGTTAAAAAAAAAACCCAAAAAAACCCAAAATGTGGTGGAGGTATAGTGGAACAGCATAACCTGCAGGACTGGGGGAACAAAGCCATTTGTGTCCATATTTTATACCCTGGAAGAATTCACGTCTAATTTCTTTTTTTCTCCTCTTTAGTTTTCTTAGTAGGGCTTTTGAGGTGGGGGGGAGGGGAGAGGTGGGGGAGGGTCATGGGGTTTTTATTGGGTTTTTTTTTTTCTTTTGGGAAGGAAATAACTTTTCCATTAACTGAATATGTTCATTAATAGCAAATTTTGAATAAGGTTCTTCAGTCTGCCAAAATTCAGATCAAAAGAAACCTAGGCTTATTTATAGCTCTGGTCTGCATCTGCATGTCACAGATGCATATATGTGGTGAATTTGCATCATGTATATATCATTCTAAAGCAAAGCACTGATTTGATTCCACTCCAAAACTCCACACGAAAAAAATCAAACTGACTGGAGTTATAAAAGCACGGTGGTGGTCTGAGCACCATGAATCCAACCCTATGACAACTTTCTCTGACAGGAAACAAAGTAAGAGAACTCTTTTCTTTTTCTACGATCGGTTGTTTTAGAGAAAACAGTGATAAATCATCTCTAATTCCGCTGACATAAATCATTAAAAGCAATCTACCTTCATTGTCTGAAGTCTCAACAACAGTTGTGCTTCAGAATATGCTGTTTCTGAAAAATGTATATAGAAAGGATGTGTGCTTCTGCCCTTATATATATTTGCCAAATCATTTTTCTTAAGTGCTATGAAAGAGTTTTTTGTTCTGTTAAGATTGAAGCTTGATATAACTTCATACTTATAGCCTTTTACAAAACAGAAACAATGGCCACACAGTTTGCCATCATTTTTTTCCTTGTTTGTTCAGCTTTACTAGTATTGACAATACCATTTTCAATTAATTCTTTTAAAAATAAGGTAGCAACTGATGAAGGCACCATATGAATTGACCAAAATCTCTCTTTTTTTATTCTCCATAACTTCCCCTTTTCCTCCTTCTGTTTTAATAATCTCAAAGTCTGAATGGAATATAAGTTCTCCCCCATAAGCCACTATTTGCTCATACAAGCCTGTTTCAGAGCTGTGGCTCGCCAAAGCTTAGGCTACTTAGGCCATGCAGCCTCTCCCAGCAAGCAAGACCTTCCCAGAGAGAGACAAAAAATCCTGGCTTTTTCTGAAGATATGTCTACACCTCATGGCTCTTGCTTTAAAACGATGCTGTCACATTTTCTATTTAGTTGCATAACTGTGTTTGAAAAAAAAAAGAATTTCTTTGTATCTCTAGAACATTTCCATAATGATGACAGCATCTAGCCAGGTTGCATTATAGAGACTGGGATTATATGGCAAAAAAATAGATATGGCAAGGCTTTCCAGGAAGGATGCTTCTTCCCTCATACACAGGGAGGATCTTAACTGGATAGGTCTGAGAGTAGGTCTGTATTCCCTAGCAGTTCTAAGATGGGTATTTAATTACATTTGAGCTAAAGAATAAGATAATCACAAATATCTCGTCAATAACCTCTGTGTCATTCTTCAGGTATGCTAAAATTGTGAGGTTTTTTCAGGTTTCTAGGACAGCTTTTTTGTTGTTGTTTTTCTGTTTTGCATACATTACCATTATCTCAAAGAGCGTATTGGCTTCATCTCTGAAGTTTCAGTCAGCTCCTGGGGCGATATCAGCAGCACACAAGTGCTTATAATAAGCTTTTGGAAAATGTAATGAGGAGGATGATTTCTCTTGGCTCAGTGCTAGAACACAACAATGAGATGTCGTCAGAATAAAAGTTTGAATCACGACGTCTCATTTTCTTCCTTTCATCAAAGTTTGGGGAGGAGAGGGCTGCTGTGACAGCTGGTCAGCAGTGATTCAATTATATGCTCCATTCTCTGGACTATAGTTCAAGACGTCCTTTGGCAAGCTGAGCAACTGCTTGATGACAGTTTTAATAGCTAGGATTTGATAGAGTATGAAAAAGGACATGACTAATTTTGATAAACTTCTCATGCCGCATACCTTTGAAGTTGTACTACTAGCTATGGAATATCCATTTCAGCAACATTTCCCATTAAGTTTAGCTCTCCTCTATCCTATGCAGTGAATGTGACCTGTAACACATGCACACACCCCTTGGCATGTGAAATTTTATAGGTCAAAATGAGAGGAAAACCAGGCACACAAGGGCTAAGTACTCAGAGTTGAAACTGTCCTGATATAGCGTTATTTTGGTAATGGCCAAATCTCAAGAACAAGGGAATATTTCACTACGGATGTCACATCAGGCCTGCAACTGTACAGGAAAGATCACAAGGGACCCCCCAAGAGCTTCAGTAACACCACTAAGCTCAGCTGCCTTTGGGTGCCTAAGGCAGGTGAGCTTTCCCTTTCTGTATCTGACCATGCTTGACCGTGCAGGAAAATAACTTTTTTCAGCCTTTAGAGTTCAAAGAACCTTGGCTTAGAGTTTTCCCACCCATCTCAAATGCAGAGTAACTGAAGTCAGTCTTCTGAAAAATTAAGGCAGTGGAACAAATCATCAGTCCACAGAATCAGCAAATATGCCTAGCTCGAAAGGACCTAAAGGATCGAGTCCAAATCCAGGCCCCACACACCATCCCCAAGAGTCACACCCTGGGTGCAAGGGTATTGTCCAAATATTTCTTGAACTCTGTCAAGCTTGGTGCTGTGACCACTTCCAGGCTGTTCCAGTGCCTGACCACTCTCTGGGTGAGGACCCTTTCTCCTAGTATCTGACACAAACCTCCCCTGACACAACTTCAGGCCATTCCCTCAGGTCCTGTCATTGGTCACCACAGAGAAGAGATCAGTGCCTCTTCCTCCTCTTCCCCTCACGAGGAAGTTGCAGACTGCAATGAGGTCTCCCCTCAGTCTCCTCTTCTCCAGGCTGAACAGACCCAGTGACCTCTGCTGCTCCTTATATGGCTTCCCCTCCAGGCCCTTCACCATCTTTGCTGCCCTCCTTTGGATACTCTCCAAAAGTTTAATGTCTTTTTTATATTGTGGTGCCCAAAATTGCCCCCAGCACTCGAGGTGAGGCTGCCCCAGTGCAGAGCAGAGCAGGACAATCCCCTCCCTTGCTGGTGATGTTGTGCCTAGTACCCCCCAGGACAAGGTTGGCCCTCCTGGCTGCCAGGGCACTGCTGATTCATGTTCAGCTTGCCATCAACCAGGGCCCCTGGGTCCCTTTCCATGGCACTATTGTCCAGCATCTCATTCCCCAGGTTGTCCATACATCCAGGGTTGACCCATCCCAGGTGCAGAATCCATCACTTTCCCTTGTTGAATTTCATATGATGGGTGGTTGCCCAGCATATTACCTGAGTAATGTGAAGAGTTTTTTGGTCCCAAAGTTTTTTACATTGAAAAGCATTCCTTCAGCCTTCTAGACAAAACTTAAATCAGAGCCCGAACAAATTAAAGATACTTTTAAAAAGGTTTGTTTCCCTAAAGAAGGTATGTGCCCTGCATTACTGAAAGGATTATTATACATAGTTACTCCACTGGAGGATTTCTGCTTTATACTTGACCATTTCATAACTCTTTCTTCAGTATCAAAGTAGTTCAAAACTAGGTACGATAAAGTAAAAACTTTAGATGAAGCCTTCTGCTTATAAAGCAGAAAATGCAGAGATGAAACACTACTGTCTCACTTTAAAAATTAATGTCTGCAATATTACATAAGCACATTTTGCAAAAATGAACATCTAACAGGTGTTGGCTTCCCTGAGGAGTTATCAGAGTGATATGAAAATAATGAACTAAACTACAATGATTAAAGAGACATTTTGATAAGACTCTAACCAATCCAGTGAAATAATGTCATGTAAAGAAAAATCAAAGTTATATAAAGCTACATATAAGAAAGATGGTATTAATGTAACACTGAGGTACACTGAGTAAACTGAGTTAAAAAGGCAATCTTTATGTAAGAAAGTAAGAGCAATAAAACTGAATATTTAGAACTGACAGAAGTTTGATAAAAATAAAGACTCTGAGTCTGTGTTTAATAAGAAAACTAGCATTTTCACAATGTGGAGTTAGATTTCCCTATGGTATACTTTTTTATCCTTACTTTTAGAAATGCTTTGGGACAAGAATTAAAAATAAATACATCAAAAATGTTTGGAAAAACTGGCATTTTCTAGCAGATTTCATGCTAAAAATACTCCTAGGTGACTGCTACTGTAAGACACAGTCATAACAAAGTATATTTAAATAGCAGTCGACAAAATACTGTATGTTAGATATGTAAAAAATACAGTATGTTAGATATCACAATTTGCTGTTCTTGCCCAATTGTATCTTGTTACTTGCCATTTTTCAAATTTATCTATTAGTACACAAATAATGATTGTGATTTAATGAAAATACACAGTAATTTTCTCTTGGTAAGTCAAGCTCCCCAAGAAATCTCACTGAAATGTGTATATAACCTCAGGGCATCAATTAGATAAGAATGATATATTCCAAATTTCTTCAGGAATGTTTTGCAAAATTATGAGCTCACGGTAGCAAAATTCTTTTGTAGCCTTCAAGCACTGTGATTCCTAATTCCTTACACTCTTAATAATAGCTTCTATATTAAAATAAGATTTTGTTAAGCTGGTTACATTCATTAATAGTTTCATAAAAAGATCTGTCAGTCAGGTGCTTATGGTTCTTCACAAGTATGAGTGTACTTTCTTCTGTAGCTTCTACACTAGTTATACTACGGTATAGTCAGTACACTTGTTACTACGGTATTGTTATACTATACGGTCTTAATTATACCTCTCCTTTTAAATGTTGTGCTTAGGATGTGGCCAAAGGAAGTGCAGTGGCTGGAACTCACAGAAATGAAGTCACCAACAGAGCCCTTGAGCCATCTCTTGAGGCTGCTCACAGGCATACTGTCTTGAACAGCAAAAACAACTGCAAAAACTTCCTCAGACATGGTTAATCAAATGTCCTCAGCAAAAAGTTTGGATTCTAAACAGCTGATCTCCTAACGGGAATTAAGTCTTCTTGCACCAGAATCAGGGAGGGAGTAATAGGTTTTCTTCTTCACTGTTTCTGTATTTATGGCTGATAATACCATAAACAGACGCAAATGCTGCAGTTTGAAAAGGACATGACTGCAAAATGATGCAGCACACTGTTTGCACTTGGCAAGAAGTTTTTGTAATGAAAACCTCATATGCAGTTCACCTGCTGATTCACACAACTCCTCAACAATCATCATAGGTTCCCTCTTCTCCCTGCCAGGACTGGTGTGTTCTGGATCACAACCGATGATATGAAAGATACCCAAAACCTGAAGGTAATGTGACTTTTATAGTCACACTCAACTGATGGTAACAGGATAAAACCTAGGAGATGGTAGAATAATTTTTAAATAAAATAATGAAAATGCTGGGTTTCATTAGTGTCTTTGATGGAGCATGTGTGTGGGAAGGGGAGTTGATAACTCACAATAATGTATAAAGAATTTGATTCCTTGCTCTGGATGTACAAAAAGCCATCAAACATGCAGAGGAAGACATTCCTTTGGTTTTTTACACAAACCTATTTACAAGTCCTTCCAAGTATATCCTACAAACTGCCACACAAGGAACAAAATCATATAACTAGATGATTCTTTTAAACTACCAGAAATTTAACTTAATTTATGTATTAGTGGCAACTAATAAACTAAATGGCAACTAACAGCTTCATGATGATCTCAGCTGCTCTGCCCACATTCTGTACTGTCTAATGCTCTAATGTCTCTCTCATCCATTACACAGATATAAACATGCAGAACAAAATATGGTTTATTAAAACTTTCACGTACACAAATCAAGGACTCAGCTAAGCATGCAACACAAGTTATTCTTATTACAGTCATTGTTTCAGTCAAATCAGACAATGAAGGATTTACCATGTTATAGATACAGGAAAAGATTCTACACCTGCTTTTAAGTCTTTTTCTTCAAAAACAGAACTCAAGCACAGGAGCATACTCCTTTCCAAAAAACACTCAATCACGACTGCTGAAGAGGAAAATAATCTTTGCTGTGAAACACGTTTTCTTTGCAAGCCTTTGCTCTCAAAATACTTTGTTGCTGCTCATTTTTTCCAAAATCTTCTGAAACAGATATGTAAAATATTCACTGTAATTGCTTGAAACAGTTTGTAAGGCCTAAGTGAGATCAAAAATAGATGTAATTGGAAGAATATCAAGCTAAATGCAGAAAATATTAAAATCTCTAAATTCAGTCTTTTTCACAGGGTGAAGGGCTCTAGAAATTAGAATCAGTAGCTTAGAATGGCATGAAGTATTATGTTTTTGTAATAATTCATGCTTAAATAAAAGTCTACAAGAACAGTAAAAAAGGAATTCTCCCACTGTAATCCATTTCTTTTTCTAGTCATCTCCCTTCATGAGGCAGGAGTCAAATGCATATAGCTCTTCATCTTTGGTATAGCAACATTCAGTTTTGCCTGTACTGCTGAGAAGACACAAGCCAAATCCAAAAAGCAGTAAGAGCTTGACAGATCTAGTTTGGATGCACGTGTAAAACACTGAGAGAACGAGGAACAGATGCTTTGACAACAGTCTTTAGGACTTGCAGGAACCAGAGCAGGACTCCTCTAATTTCATGCTCAGAAAAGCCTTCATCCAAGATCCCTTGTTGAACCGATGCTGCATTTTGTTCTGCCATGAACACACAAAACTCTCTCCATCTAGAAGTGCAAGCAACTCCTGGTTGAAATAGCAGCTATGCCTTTTGTTACACACAGCTTTCACAGTTTCACATATTTCCATTGGAGAAAGATTGCAGGTGGGAAACAGCGAGACAGAATGTCAATGAACAGGGAAAATCTTTTTAGATATGATCCAGCTTTACAGAGAGAGTCTGCTTTTATAGAGATGGGCCAATAACTTTCCAACCTCTAATGCATGCCTGTAACTTCAACGCAAAATTGCAACCAGGGGCTAGAAATGCTTTCCGTAGTTCATGTTACAGATAAAATTCCAGACTACATGACAGTACAGGAAGCATAACATTTACTTCAGCATTTTTCAGTGAAAAGATACTACAGTCCTCCCATATTTTTTCTTTTACATCATTTCATCAGGCAAAGCCTCAGCAGGAGCATTCAGCATTCTTCTAACCTGTGGATTACCCATATCAGGTGGGATATTCATTCTATCATGATTGAGGTGAAATTTTTATATTAACAGGAAGACAATCAAAACAAACACAAAAGCCCACCTAAAGTTTCTGAAAAAAACCCAAACCCCCTTTAATTTTTAGCACTGGCAATGCTAGGAAGTGTCACTGAGTTTCAAAGAAGTTTAAACTCTTAAATGCCTTACCACCTTTGAAAAAAGGACCTCGACTTTTAATTGACTCAAATACATTCGGAAATTGTACACAGGGCTAAGATAGATATCCAATTTTTTTTTTATTTTTGTAATTGACTTGCTCCTCAGAGCCATTTTAAAACATATACCTCTTGGGTTTCGACTGAATATTTTTTGTATAGCATTGTTGTGAACCCACTGATCATAATTTTTGCTCTATTGCTCCCACCTGAAAAGAATGAGCCTGTAATTGAAAATGCAAATTTAGCATTTATATTGTTAATAACACAATCATTCTCCCCAAAAAGAATTTGATCATTATGGTGAATCATATCTCATTGATAAGTGTATGGAAGGGAAGTAAAGCTTTTTCAGTACCAGGTCCCCATGATCCAAGTCATTTGTTTTTTGAGCAGAGCCTTGTATTGTGTTGTAACAATTACCTTTGTTCCGAGATACGATACCTCTTTGAAGCAGTACCTGGGAGACATATGCGATCTGCATTAGCAGAGGAGAAACACAGTGCTGGCTAATAAACTAATCTCATTCACTGTGCACCTGATATTTCATTGTTTTGGGGATTTTTTTTCTTCTAATGGTGAAAGCCATCGACTCTGATTTGAATGATTTAACCAGAAGAATAAATTACTTAAATACAAAACACAGTTTGAGATTATAAATTTCTTCTAGAAACTTTTGTTCAAAACTTAGTGCTTTGGCACTTTTTAGCTAGCGATTAGAACAGAGTTTGAATAGAGTCTTGCTATGCCAGCAGGTTTGTATGTATGCTATGTATTTTACTCCAGAACACCTTTTCAGACTAAAAACTTTCAGTAAGCTCCTGAATCCCACTGTAATTAGAAGAATGGAATGGATTAATGCCACAGCAAGGCAGTGAAACTGTCTTAATTTGTCATAAATTACAGATAACATTCGAAGAAAAGACACATGAAATACAAGATGAGAGAATAATTTCCAATAAATTATTAATATCATAAAGTCAACAAAATTACAGACTGTCACAAAGTGGTTTGGCTACTTTTCAATATTCTATCTCCAGAGTAAATGCGCACATATACCCAAACTAGAAAAACAACCCACTATGTAGCTCTAGCTATAGGCTTAGAGAAGTATTTTCTGAGGTAGCATGAATTTTAAAATATCTTGTTGGCTAGGATTATGCTTGAGTGATTTTTGTATTTTTTTTATTGACCAATATGTACTTGTGATTAGTAAAACACTTGATTATTTTGTAAAGAAACAGTCTTTTTCTACAGTTATCTCATGAGTTATCCCAGGTATCTCATGAGTTCAGAGCTGAGTAGGACATGTTGCAGGAGAATGGAAAAAAAAATTAAAAAGTAATTTTAAAGCTTCTATATGTTCATATTCAAACAAAAAATTCATACAGATTCCAGTACGAATCTCTGTTTTGCTGAGCCATCTCCTGGCTTTATTCATTGAATAGGTAAAAGTGGGTCCACTGAATTCAGACATTGATCAATATGCCAATATGCTTGATGAAAAAACTCATGCTCTGAATATTAAATAAAGTGATCCTGACAAAGGCAGGAACAGATTACACTGTTATACAACTCCTTGGTACTAAAGAACCTAAAAGCTTTTATTTCTTTCCTTTTCCCTGGAGAAAATGAATAAAATAGAACAATATGTTATGCACACAATGCTCAACTTTGATACATTTATGTGCTCAGAGAAGAAAGAAGTGGAAACACTTCTTTCACTAGCCATGGTTATCTAGCCTGCAGAATAGTATTCTAAGTGCGGAGACAAAAAAACCACTCAGATAAGTAAATGGAGACTTCCATCCTCTTCCATATCCACGGAATTGTTTTAGGCAACAGAGCTTTTCTGTGTACTCATGGCCACTAAATGACCTCTCTTGGATGCATCTGGCAGGTACCCCATTTATCTGCATGAAGCTTTTTTTAGTGCTGTCCAGTTCATTCCTACCTCACTTTCCTGGGTACTGAAAATCCAAAGGACAAACACTGAAAGGCTATTCACATGCCAGTATTCAAGCTGTGCCATTTGTTGATCATCTTCTCCATCAGTTGCCATTCCAACTTTTATTTGCCTGGGCCAGGCAGCTGCACACTGGACAGCAGAGATGAGTTTTTTAAGAGCTTCCCATGAGTCTACTTCCTTTCTGAATGCTTTGTGCTGGCACATCCTTAAAACAGACACTCACATATCCCAAGGAGAAGCCAATAAATCCTGCATATGGCACCTTTTCTTTGTTTTGCCTCAGAGGGCACTGCATGATGCTGCACTTCAGTTGTCTTTGCTGATTTTATGTCCCTGCTGGGCAGTGCTCTCCACTCTGCTCACAGGCACCTTTATGCATTTCACAGTACTGAGGCTCGGCAACAACCCTGACAATGATGGTATCTACAGCCTGATTCCTCTTCCTTTGGGACTTTTAGGACCAGTAGCTCTTTTCAGCCTCCTCTCTTTTTCTGTCCGGCAAGCCAATCATTTTGAGTCTCCTGTTATAATTTATATGACCCAGTATTTACAGTTTTCTAAAATTCTCCATCCATTTCATACTCATTCTCCTCTGATCACTACCAGAAGAGAAAAGAACATTCCCCATCCCACACAGCTAAAGGTCTGATCATCATACAGGACTTTTAAATGTGTACAATGTGAAAGACAAAGAATAGTAGGAAATAATAAATCAATAGTTCCATGAAAGAAAATACATGCTCATCCTGATGCCATCTTGTGTCATCCTAGGCCACATGCTTCAGACTCTGCCCTAAGTTGGTAATTGCCCTAAGTTCAGTACCAACGTAGTATGACAAACAAGAACAGGCAGCCTGACAGCTGCAGCAGCACAAAATGTGGTCTGAGTATGGTTTGAAAGTATCACTCTTGTTTCCAGACCCCTTTAATGAAGTTTTCGATCTTGATGGTTGCTCTCTGTGCGCTGCTGAGTAGCTTTCTAAATTACATTACTGACATTCATACTTCTGATAGGAACAGTAAATTACTAGTAGTTATCTTGTGAGCTCTGCTAAATCAGGCACTGTCATCATACTCCATGTGCCACTCCCATCAAACTGTATGTGCTAGAGGTTGATACCAGCCTTTATAGTTCAACTTAATCAGAAAGAACCCTTCTGTTTTAGAAGAAATTCCTCTGTGGGTTTCTCTCCATGTTTCCTGGACAAAACCGGGATTTCTTAATCACATTTATGAATATCTGTAAATTACCAGTACACATCAGATGTGACAGTCCCTCCACAAGCATGCAGAGATCTTCAGTGTGCAGGTAAGTAGATTAAAATGTAACTTCCCGAAGTACCAGAGAAAATTCTCTGAAAACTCACAGAAAGACATATTAGCAATCTGTTTGCAGGTGATGATTGCAATTAAACTTTATTCCACTTGTTCCAGGTAAGAGTCCTTATCTTCAAGGAAAATTCAGACAGAAGCACATTACCACCCAAGAGGTGTCTTTTAAGCAGAGAAGCAGAATCCTGCTAGAGTTCTTTGCTCTACAACAGCAGTTACAGTAGCAAATTGCTCACAGGGAGGTAAAAGTCATCACATTTATAGACGTGGACAAAGATGTTAATGTGATTTCCAAAGTATTCCTCATTAGCCTGTAAGGCATATCAGACTGACAAGATGACTGCAAAAGAATAATTTTTCTGCCAGAACCATATGCTCTTTGGAAAAAAAGTCCAACTCTTGGTTTTCATATGCCTTTAATAACTTTGGTGATCCATTTAAAAGTAAATCTGTGAAACAAGTTTATTTCATAACTTAAAAGTAAGATTGAAATATGATTTGATGAAAAAAAGCTCCTCTGGCCTTCTAAGGTTTGCAGTGAAAATTCTGTCTTCTTACATAGATCACAAGATAATGAACCTACAAACAAAAATAACCCCAGGAAAAGCAGTACTCCTTAAGGAATCAAACTCTTGTGGTAGGCAGGTATGCTGAAAAATGCTTACAAATCAAGCCAACAAAGTATTGTGAGGAAATCTTAGGGATCCTTCCCAAACAACAGCACCAAAGGGAGAGTGACTGCACATATTTTTGTAAGGCACTGCATATTACAAGTGTTCTGCCCAGTGTGGGATTAGATTTTTGTGCTCTTGCATCTTATTTACTCTCTGTGATGGAGATACTTCATACAGGGTGTTCACTTGATGTTTATAAAAAAGTACACACACTGTGCTACTTTCATTTCAAAGAATGTATTTCACTGCTGCTATAAGGCAAGAAACTGGTTTTTGTCCTTGAAGAGATTCCAAAATATCTGGTTTTGGAAATATTTGCTAACAAAAAACCATTATGAAAATCCCAAACAATCATTCTAGCCCCCAAAGTTCCCTTGCCTATGTAAGGCACTGATTGCAAAAGCTTCTAAGAGGAGGAAGTGTCTTTCTAGGCTACTGGGTCAGTTTTGACACTTAAAAAGATAATCCAGACAGATCCTCAAGGGGATTGGGGAGGAAGCCAACAAGTTGATCCTCCTATGGAAGGGAAATAACAGCAATTCTTTCCAAGAGCAAAAAATCTCCTTCTTGGAAGATTCTCAAAGGGGATAATCCTCAGCTAACCTTAGTGTGCTTAGTATTTAAAGCACACCAATAGAAAAGAGCTACTCTGAAATAGTGCTGTGGTAGAGTGTATCAATCCAGAAAGCTGAAACCTGCAAACATATTATAATTAGAAGAGGAATACAGCTAAATGTTGGTACTAAAGGCTACCTGTAAATAATTGTTGTAATATATATTCAGGGGGAATTCAGCATTCCAAGCAGCCATAAAACAGAGTTCTAATATTCTTACAGCAATTAAAACCATGTACACTGCCTACCTAAAATGCTGGAAAATAAAAAAATTTTTTCTGTCAGCAGTGTGCAGCCTGCATTTGATTACAGCTAAGTCAGTTCCTTTAAATAAGTACTGAAGCAATGTCACTGTTGTTGATCCTTTCTGAGGGACTCCATTAGAAACCACATTAGTGAGTGAAGGAGTAGAAGTACTGACCTGTATCAGTCAACTCAATGGGAACTGATACCACGTCACAGAAAAGATGATGCCTTGACTTTTGTCACCTTGAAGTCTGCAAGTGGTCTAGGTTATACTTAGCTTCTGCTTACTGAATATAATCTTATTTGCTTTAGTTTCTTCAATAAACCTGTTGCAAAATAGGACAAGCAGGGAAAAATTGTTGCATGTTAATGATATTTATTTAAAGTCATTTTAAAAAGCACAATCATTTCATAGAAAACATTGATTCAGGAAACTAATTTTCACAAATCATTTTCTCTTTGCTCTTTTAGCATTAATCAATACTTAATAATGAAAACATGGAGTTTCAAAATTATTTCTGATTCACATATAATTTTATTCCTTATTGTAGAAGACCTAAAGAATTATTTCAAAATAAATAATCCAGCACATATTCTTCATTTCTGTGTCAGTATTCACTAAAGCTGTGGATACAAACCCATCTTTTTTTCTCTTGCAAGGTTTCTCATATAATACCCTGAAGAGCTGACTCACTTGCAGAGAAGTTACCAGAATTTTTTCTGTTTGCTTTATACTACAGCCCTTCAGTACTTCTGGGAGCAGTTAGTTAGTGCTTTTCTTTCACTCCAATTTTCCTGAATCCAATTGAAATAGCAAAGCTGATAGATACAGAAACCATGCAATTCAATTGCCTTGCCTAATAACAACATTGCTAATTATTACACACCATCATTTCTAGTACTTGTTTAGAATGGCCAACCTTTTTGGAAAAACTTTAGTATTAAAAAGCCTAACTGTAAACTTCTTCAAAAGAACAATTTCCCTCTGTTTATTTTGGATGAGTAGTAAAATATTTTTCACCTGACATAGGTGTCTATAAATTTTACATCCTAAACTTAGTAATGTAGTCAAAAAGGAGCATTTGAATATTTTTAAGGAATAAACCTCTCTCATTGGGGAAAAATATATTTTAAAAAATCACTTTTTATTTATCAGCATCATGAACAGTGACATGAATTGTCTTTCTCATACACACACACCTTTACTCGAGCTACTGTTTGGGTTTTTTTTTTCCTTTATTACTTGATAAACCGACAGCAGTTTGCTGTTGTTCCAAGCTGTTGTTTACCTGACAGGTTGATTTTCTTGTCTGGTTACATTAAAAATGAATAACTGGTTTCTAGCTGGACTGAAAACTAGCTTGGGATATGCCCAGTCCTATTTATTGTATCTAACTCTTCAGAGAGTTCCTTGTGACAGAAGCTGAATTTTCATTCATGTAGGTGCAATATCTTCGACCAGCTATATACCTCAAACATTCATTTCATTGTGACTTGGCACCAAGCAACAAAACAATGTTCATTGTTCAAAGCTAAAGTATTAATGTGCCTGTAAATTACACCACCTTCACATGTACAAGCATGAGGCCGTCCTGTAATCTTCCTTGCCCTCCTGTTCCATGCTGGAAAGGAAAATATAGAAATGTTCCATCTTGGAAGTACACAGCATGTGCAGTTGGCTCAAAAAAGCTCAAGTTTCAAGTAATATCTGAGCATATTGAGGCACTCCAGTCACATTATCTCATCAGGTTATTTTTCAAGAGGATAAGACCACTTGGAGAAGAACTCTAGGCAGGATGGCACAGAAGCTGAGGTTAAAAACTCAGGGGCATGGCAGAGATGGAAGGACAATGGGATCAGAACTGCTGGGCACCTGAAAGACAGCTTGAAACTTGACTGCAGGACATCCTTTCCCATTCAAACTTGAACTTCCCTCCTGGGGTAGCCAGTTGAAGCATGTCAAAGCAGAATCCATCTCCTCCTAGTTTAGACAGTGTGGATGAACTCATAAAACAGGGAAAGTATTACTGCCCATGTAGATCCATGGCCACTCCAGACCCTTTTGCACTATAGCTTCCTAAAATTGTAGCCTTAGAAATGTCTAGGAAGAAAAAGAAAAGTAAGATCTAGGATAGGAAGTGATCTGCTTCCCTTTCCTCTCCTTCCTTTGATCAAAAAGATGAAATTTTAAATAGGATTTGGGAAATGAATGTTTGACTAAATTATAAAGGCTCACGGTTTCAGTTCAACATCTGTTGCTTCCTTTGAGAGGTCTGGGGAGTTGTCAAGGGTTTTATTTTTTTAATTGAGCAGTTTAATTTTTTTTTAATTGCTATTGCTTTATGATATTGGTATAATTTAACACATTAGGATGGTATAATGACCAGACACCGCACTGCTGCTTCACAGAAGAATAGCACACAGCTGCCTGTGCTTTGTGCAAGTAAAGCATTCAAAATAATAGCCTTGTGATGAAAGCACATTGAGCTGTTAATCACTTTCTAATATTCTGTGCATAGAAATATTCTTGAGATATCTGAAATTAGATACAAGATGCAAGAGAAGGCATCATTTTGAGTGGCCATGTGACAACTATGGCTATCTAATGAAATGTATGTGTGTAGAAATTGCTCTACTTGAATCCACAGTAGAAAGAATACCTAGTCTTTCCTTCTTTGACATATCTGTCAAATCCATAATTTTACTTTCTGAAAAGTAAGTCCCAAATAGTACAGAAAATGATTATTCAGATGTGCCAGTG
The DNA here is from genome assembly GCF_009650955.1 of Corvus moneduloides. NCBI lineage: Eukaryota > Metazoa > Chordata > Aves > Passeriformes > Corvidae > Corvus > Corvus moneduloides. The sequence continues at coordinate 92,488,374 of NC_045476.1, read as the reverse complement.
TTTAAAATTTTTAAGTTATTTGGATCACTCCAGATACTGGGGAAAGTACAAAAATGTAATATGAGATATGTAGCCCAGAAAAGACAACTAAAGGCAAAAAACAAGAAAAAAAATCAAAAGGTTCTGTACAGATTCAGAGACAAAAAAGTGCATTTTCTCTCTATGGCTCTACTGTGAAATATTTCAATCATGAGGTCATTTCCAGATAATTTAACCTTCTTTAAGAAAGTTAAGCCAGCTTTTATCTTACACCGATCAATGTCTTGTGTGCATTAGAAAGAATCATTTGGACAAAGAGTAAAAATTGAGTTTCCTATAAAGGACAAGCATTCATTAAAATACTTCTGTTTATTGGAATAATCTCAAGGTTTAAGATAGAGAACATTAGAAATGTCCTACTGGATCAGTCCTATGGTCCATCCTTCCCTGCACTTGCTCTCCAGTAATTACAGATGTTGTATACTAAAAGCATACAAGCCTGCCCACTCTGTTTTCTGTCCCCTCCACACTTTCCTAGTAGCCACGATGTGGGTTTGGTTTTTAAGTGAGGCTTGTTAAAGGGCACCCTCCCTGCTTACTTTTAGCAGTTTAGAAACCCACTGCATATGATCATCTATCCCATTTTTTTCTCCAGCCTGCCAATACATCCTGTCTCCTGATCTTTCTGTCACATGACATTCACAAAGCTCACTGCTACAGAAGGGAAATAGTTTCTCTTATCCATCCTGAACAGCTCTGCTAGTTTCCTCAAGTAGCCCCTGGCTGTAGTACCGTGGGAGTTGATCAACAGCAGCTCAGCATTCATCACTGCCCTTGTGGGTTTTGAGCTTCAGCCACACGGCTCTCCTCGGGACTCTGCACTCTAAACTAAGCTCTCTTTTCCTTATAGCATAGCTGTTCCAAGCTCTTAAACCAATTTAGCTGCCCTTCTCTACCTTTTTACCTGTGCTACATCCTTCTTTCAGTCAGAGGCAATACAAAGTCATACTAGCAGACCCAGGAGTCACGTGAGGGCCAGCAGACAGCATGTTTGCAGAATAGCAGCAAGCCAGGAGGTAGCAACACGGGGGCACTTGGAGCATGCTACATCCCATGCCTTCCAAACACCAGACTGCCAAGAGAAAAGGAAGGGAAACTTTTGGTTGAAGAAATATGCATAGTTTCCTATTTATTATATAAAATAAACTTAAGGATGGGGCTGTACAAGTTGCCCATCCTTTCCCGATGAGTTATAAAATCTAGACTTTAACACATCAGGTGTCTGCATGCACTGTGCATTGCTACTTCCTGACCCTCAAAAGTTTTCCCACTGTTTTGATTCTGAAATCATGATGAGATGAAGTAGAAAAAAATAATGTCTCAAATTAAAATGTTACATATCCAAACTCGTCTTGCCTGTGGGGTGAATGCCAACTCAGCTCTGTAACTTGCTGTCACACTCTCACTTGATAAGTTTTCTATAATAAGTCAGATGACTAACCTTAGAAGAGTATTTTCTCAGAACAGCCTCTCTACTTGCTATTACCCATGACTTCCAAAGTTAGTAAGACTAATTCATTGGGGGCACAAAAGTCAAGTCCCGCAGTGTGGCATCTTTTCTGATACTGCATTCTTAAGTCTCAGCTTACCCTTCTTTATGGGTGGCTCTAAAAGATATAATACAGTAACATCAACTTTTCCAAAAAATTAGAAATTAAATTGACTAGCACACAATCATTTGCGAATTATTCAAATGCATTTGTAATACATGGCTTGAAATTCATGCTGCATTACTCAGTCACCCAGCTTATTCATACGGGAGTAATGAAACTATCATCTGACTTGCATATTAACAAGTCCAATAGAGATCAAAGTATACATCTGACTTTCACCTTACAGTTTTAGATTGAGCTGCAAGTTTCAAGATTATGACCAATTTAAGAGGAAGGTGATTTGCAAAACTAGCCACCAGAGCCCTACTTGTAAACTTTTATAGTGTGCATGTAATTAAAAATTTGCTTCCAGCTTTGAGCATTCATGCTTTAAAAATGTGTTTTCCACACTTTTTGTTACAAAAAAAAATTAAGCAGTTTAGGACAAAGGTTATTACAATCAAATTAAGACCAATTTCCAATTCAAAATCCACTGGGTATATTGTAATAAATCTGAAGTATTATTGAAATTTGGGTTTCTTTTAGGACATAAATTTCATGCTTAATTTGTCTAGGGTATTCTTCCGTGTTGACTACCACAAAAAGAAACATAAATAAATTTGAAGTAAGCTGAAAGAATGGCCAATCTTTATGGGTTTTTTATCAAACTTGAAGTTTGGTCAGACTCTACAAACTTTTTGAACAACAGCTATTTATCTGCTGTGTGACATAGACAGCTTACTTTTACAGTGCTGTTGCCTGTGTCACCCAGAGAGAGTGTGCAGTCATGCATGCGGGCCATTTTCTGCAGGTGTCTTAATAGCAGTGCTATATTCAAAGAAGAGTACACAAGAGAAGTTGTAAATATATACAAATAATGAAAAAGCATTTAGGTTTTGCATATTTTTGGCTTTTAGAACATTTCAGAAGTTCCTTAAAATGTCAACATAAATGCAAGACAACTACAGAGTCATCTTCTTAAAAGGCTAGTAGAATTGTATTTGGCTACTGCAGACGGTACCGCTGTATTCCAAATACTTGTTTTCCTCTACTTCCATCTAATAAAACTGATATCAACATTTCAATACAAAATACATGATGGATTTGGGAGGAAATAAAAGAACACATCATGAGATCTCAGTATATCTGTTCGCAATTTATGGTTTACAGGACACAGTTCTGCTTGCAAGATCTTCTGATAGTCTCAACTACAGGAAATTAAATGGCAGAAAACAAAGCTAATAGCATTTCCCAGAGTGTCAGTGGCTCAGCATTTCAGCTTGTGAAACAAAGGAGCACAAAAATAATATTGCAGGCAGCATTAACTCATATACTCACCAGGCATCTAGTATGTGTGATCAGGTAGAGAAAAACAATACCCAGCTATAATTCTTTTGTTAATGTTTTGCTGTTGTAATTTGGTACAATTTGGTGCCAAAATGCTTTGCAGTGAGAAAGTAAACCACTGTTAATAACAATAGAGGAGAGTTTACTTGTGAAAGATGAGCCAGGATACTGCCTGAAACAATGACTCACGAAGTTGATGTCAAAAACACATTATTTACATCAAAGGCATCAAAGATCCCTCTTTCCTTTCTAATTCTTTCTTTTGTTCTGCATGACACCTTTAATAGACTGAAAGACATTCTTCATCCTTGTGGGGGTGTGGAGTGCACAGGGACAGGCACGAAAGACACAACACTTCAGAGCAGGGAGAAATAAGTAGGAGTTTTCGTAAGTCCTGAGTTTTCATGACAACAGCCCAAAGCAATCACCTACGAAGAATACACTGAGGATATTGGAAATTTCAATCCACAGTTGTAGCTGGGCTTCTATGTCAACACTGGTCGCAAAGTTGGATTTTGTTCTAAAATACGACTATGAATAAATGCCATACTCATCATAGAGGAAGTCACTCTAGAATGTATGGGTCAATCTCTGTCTGCTGCTGGAGACTGTGCGTGGAGACTGGAGACTACGCAAGTAACAGGCAACAGCAGTAAGGGCCTTGTTTCTGCTCTATTCCGTATTTAAGAGGGATAGTGCAGAATGTCACCATCTCTTCGCATCTAAGCATTTGAGTATGTATCAGTCAACTGGTTAGTCATGATACAAGCACGGAGTTACACAAAAAATATAAGGAGAAGGGTTTACCCTAGATGGATTAAAAAATCCAGGGCAGCAAAGAAAACCAACTCTAAATGAAGAATTTATCTTTGCTACTATAAGCAATGAAGTGCATCATCCATTCATTGCAGACTAATGTCACTTTTTAGTCTGTCTAGCCAACAAAACCGAACAAATGTATTTTGTGGTGATGGCTTATAACGTAGTTAAAAACTAAAAGATTGTATACTGCTGTTCAGACAAAACCTGGACACGGCAACTCTCAACAGACTTACCAGATTTTTCCCTTTTTTCTGCCCAGAATCATTTAAGGTTTTCCAGGAAAGTTATGCCTTGTTAACAAAGGGGACGGCAGGCCCAGACCCAGACCTGTGGGTTGATTTCCAGGTTGGTCTCACACTGGCTCCATTGCTGCTGTGTTTTCTTACAATCTAGGCTTGTGGCTCAATCTGGCTGTTGTTTTCAGGTCTGTCTTACTTTCCACGTTAGGAGTGGTGGGACAAACCTAAGCAGGTGAGCCCTGTTCTCTACAGGCCTTGAGGTGCCCCTTAGCTCCTGACTTGCCTTGCCTTAGGCAGTAGCCATGCTGTCCCTGCTTCCTTGAGGCAACCTTCTGTACAAACCTTGTATTTCCTATTTCAGCATATTGCTTCCTGGTGTGGCACAACAGAGTATTCCACTCACAGCTGGAGCTTAGATGGTAGCCAGCTATTCTATTACAGGAATGCGACTTTTTACTGTTTGGCTGGGGGAAGACTGTATGTTTATCATGTTTATTATGTTTATTATGTTTATCCCCCTCCTTCTTTTCTTTACACAACACACTACAGTAAAACAAATTTTACTGAGTGTGCTTATACATATATGCACTTGGAAAAAGACTCCACTATTCCCATGGCCTTGTTAAATAATTTGCAATTTCAAATTCTAATGGTTGAGATCAGCTCATGCATTTATACTGTTCCACTGAGCTAAATAGGAGAGCAATAATAGTTGTAGAAAATAAAATTTTGTGTATCAAGGAGCAATATGTGTATATGGGACAGTTGCCATAAGGATCGTCCCGACTACCTCGGTCACCAGTTATTGCTAGCTAGGTTTAGAATGACAGGGGAAAAAAATCCCTCTCTTAGTATTAGGCCTCAAACAGGAAAAATACTGGAAGACTATCATGGCAAGTCCCCAAAAATACTCTGCAGGCCTTGGTTGTGTAAACACATGCCACAGCAGTAATGTTAGTACTTCTAATACACCTTGACATTTTAAAAGGGACTTAAAACTAGCAGCATGCTGCATCTGCCCTGGCAACAAAATACTTTTGTATGCAGAATACCTACTTGTCAAAAAAAAAAAAAAAAAATCATGATTGTATGTAATATGACCACACACTAATTTCATAATTTTAATACACATTCTCTAGTGCATCGCAGTTGAACAAACGTTTCAACATCTATCAATACATAGCCTTCAGTTTTTCATGACATTAGGTAACATATTTCTCATTCTGGGCAGCGAGCCCTTACTGTTTTGTGCAAATCTTGTCCCAAGACAAACTGTACAATGTTTACATGGCTTTACAACATCTGCTTGGGTCAGCTTGAATGTCAGCAGAAGTTACTCCTGTGCCATTTTATTAAATTCTTCAAGGCAAGGGGTTAGCATTTCTTCTAGACCAGATGGAACCTAACATGGCACGATATCCCTCACATTTAAACCTCATCCTTTTGATAGACTCCAGCATAACGACCAGCTTGTGAGGCCCATTGTTAGTTCTGTATCTATAGATGTTTTGGCACACTATACCTGCTGGTTAATGGGACTTAACAGATCTTTAATTTTCTGCATCAAGCTGGAGGAAGCCTTCCCCAGCCCCATTCATTTATCCAGGTGAGTGAACAACATAGCTGTAGTGTTCAGCAGTGCTCCTCAGGGGCAGACAGGCTCACCTGAGCAAATAGAGGTGAAGAATTAGGGCTCCACTTAGCTTGTTTAAGATGAGTTGGATTAAAACTTTGATTTAGCCTTCATCTTCAGTCCTGTAGCAGCGAACTCAGTCCCCGTGGATACTTAGTCTTAATGCTGTTAGAGGCTAATTCAGTCACAAAGGAGCGTCATAGCTGGACCATGCTTGTCTGCTGCTTCTCAAAGTTGGAGCAGGTGCTGGAAACCTGGCACAGGTTCTGGTTTCTGGCCATCACTCTGTGCCCATGTGGATTGTCAGGCAAAAAACTATTAACCTTGCATTTCACAGGCTAAAATATTTTTTCCCTCTTATTATTAAACACTGACTGTAACTGCAAGTATATAAAGTATACGTACAGATTCTACAGGTGTTGAATTTGAGAAAAAACTCTACCATTTCCATTGCAAAAAGTTCCCATGTGCCTCAGGCTAGGTGAGAGTAAGATGCGCCCATTTAACTTTTACTGCCTATACCTGCTATCCTACACTCTACTTCGTGGGCACAGAATGTGGGAGTGTGCATTTAGTCTTGCCAGGCTGATGTCTGAGAGGTTTTGACTAACTTTCACAACTTCTGTCTGGCTGAGCCCACTGAACCAAGTTTGGACCTGCCTTGCATTTTGCGCACCTCGGTGAAAGAGAATTTTCCAGACCACAGGGGACATGAAATCAGTCCTTTGCCCTGTGAAATAAAAAATGCACATTGGTATGAGAGCAGCTGACTATTCCACTTCAGACTAATAGAAGTAATTTTGACCTCCAACTGATTCAAGCTAAAATTTTGGACGCAAAAGGCTAAACATTCAGACACCAGAAAATGCCATACAGACAGAACTATAGCAATGGTATCCTTTTGCTTTTAGAATTAATCATCTAGTTCTTATGGATTTCTGAGTGTTACCCCAGTATTCACATCTCAGAGAACATTTTCTCTGGGCAAGGGAAATGCATTTGTCCAAACTGGCCTTCTTTGTGCTAGCTTGGTTACTCAGCAACTCACCTTTGATAAGTGAATACCAGGAAGCTCTTTCAATATCACTCTGTTCCAGAAATGTCAGATGCTATTTTCCATAGATTCAACGACCCTAAATAATATTGCACCTTCTGCCTAGTAAATAATTGATATATGTCTGATAAAGCAAATGGAGCAAGAATATTTCTGTTGCATGACTCTTCAGGCTGCTGTATATTTTCTGAGGTTTTGGCAACACTAAACCAATTAAAAAATATATGTTCACTCTAAGCTCAAGCAAGTCTTACATTCCACACATGAAAGAAAATTAATTATATTCTCAGAATGAAGCAATTCAGAGGGTTAATTTGCTGTTGTGAGCCTTATGATTCTGAAAAGCCAGCAGACTACAACAATCTTAACAGGAAATTTAATTTTTGACATTTCTCAAGGCTTTGTTAGCATTATACACAAATAAAACAAATGCTGAAAGCATTACCTTGCAGCTAATCAGAGTTCTGAAGTGTGTTGTAATCTTAGTCTAGTAACAATGATGAAGCTATTCCCTTCATTTCTCAGCACTTTTATTACAAAATTGAGATAATCAGTTGCCCTTGAAATGTAAGGAGGCATAAACAAAGGTTAGTGAATATCCCTCTGCAGAAGATCTTCCTATTGTTGTATCTACAACCAAAGTATTAAACACTTCTGAGTGCCGCAGCCTGAACATGCATAGAGTTTCACCACCCTTTTGCTTATTTTCTCTCTTGAAGATGTATTGTAGAATTTAAACCCAACACAGGAAATCTATGACATTGTAATGTCAGCAGTTATTTAAACCTAGGAGAACTACTTCTTCATGAAAAATTAGCATAGCATTAAAAAATAATATAAGGCGAAGTTGCCAGTTTAAAATGCAGGACTGGACAATTCAAATTATATGCTGGTTTCTATGGAACCCAGTTCTGCTGGTCTTAAATCTTGCAGCACTTTTCTTTCTTTAACAGACTTACAAGAAACAAATATGTATGTTGCTCAGACTGAAGAGCAAATTTTCATGTGCCATTCCAGAATTTCCCAGAACATCGTTGTCACTTCCTGTGTTTGTTAGCTGCCAGATGGATCTGAGGGATCTCTGCCAGACCAAAACTTCTTAATTTCCATGGTTCTGTGACTTTTGCACAGGACTACTGTATCTCTGCTCTAGTACTCCAGCATCACAGATATATTTACTGCTTTTCCTAAAAGAAAGTATTCTGGGATATATATGGGCCAATTTGAAAACTCAGATGATGGTGGCTAAATAAACCTTTATAGTTTCCATCCTCAGTTCAAAACATCTCATTTAAAACAATTACTAAACTGTGTGTAATGAAACTTTCAAGTGAACTTCATTTGTTATATTATATAAAGTGCTGAATTCTACCATTCTATTCTTTTACCTTATTTTCTTTCATCTTCAGTCTTTACTAATCCAAGCTAATGTTATTTCATAGAATCATAACATTTTCTGAGTTGGAAGGGACTTACAAGGATCATTAAAGTCCAGCTCCTGATTGAAAGAGCACATTAACAACTATTCTCACAAAGAGAATATTCTATACCGATTCAATTTTTCATTTTCACCACTGAAAATCCGGTAATTGGAGTAAATGCAGTGGTGAGAACTTAGAAAATCATCCAGTTTTATAACAAAAGTAAAATGATCTGAAGATTTTTACTTGCTTATATGAAATCTATGCTTTGTCAGATATTTACATGTTATACATTACTATGTGAGTTATGTCTAAATTGGGATTATCTCGGTTAGAGAATGATGATAATAATGCCAAGGTGGCAGATTTGATCCCTGCATGCACCATTCACTGAAGAGATGGACTTGCTGATCTCTGTGGATCCCTTCCAACTCAGAATATTCTGTGTTTCTGTGATTAAATAATCCACACAGACTGAATTCTGAATGAAAATCAGTAAGCTTTGCTTGCAGCTGTTTTTATGGGGGTCAGGTTCTCAGCAATGCAATAAAAACATTTTCATAAGTGATGTTCTGATTATTGTCAGTTTCAAAATCCACTCTAGATACATGTCCATGCTAGTAGTGCCTAAGTACATAAGTAACCAGTAAAAAAGGGCAGTCAAAATTATCTCTGAAATTTGGACAAATATTCCAATTAAAACAATTTCTGCCATTCCCTAATCCGTAGACATCCACATACTTGGAAGTGGTAAAAACTCCTGATGCCAGGCAATGTGTTATGTGATCTGTTTCTATATTGAGCTAATTTGAGCTTATAGTAAGGGAGTTTTGTTCATTTTTTAAGACCAAGGTATTTTTTACATTTTTTCAGAGTTCCTTCTGAATCCTTCTGAAGGATTACCATGCAGTCTGTTCTGAAATTATTAACATTACATAAATTCAAAGAGCATGGTTCCCATCTTCTTTCTTTTGTATTTTTTTCAGGCAGATTTTAAAAAATAAATCTTCAAATACATATGCCAATAATATCTTTATAACTTTTCCCAAAGTGACAAACTGTCCTTTTCCCTGCACAGATATGAAAAGATGTGGTCTTGCTGCTGGTGATATTTGCTCTGTGGGAAAGAAGCTGAAATAATGTTCTAAATGCAAATAGGGTATAGATGTCTTAGGCCTTTTGAAAATAACTCTCTGTATTGATTCACTTCAGGAATAAAAGCCTATAGAACTGATTGAAAGTCAGTAACAGGAACAGAGGAACCGCTGCCGATTTTTTGCACAAATGGCTTGAAGGCTCTAAAAAATGTCAGCTGTAGATGGCAGGCAGGGGGGAATTACCCACCAGCTGTGTATCTCCCCACCCTCAAACCTTTTTAATTCCATCTCTTGAAGATATTCAATTTATTTCAAAAACAACTTCTTTCTGTTAGACATGAAGATTTTTAAAGTGAGGATGAAATAATTATTTAATGAAGTCATCATCCAAGTAAGATAAAAAGAGAATGGTGACAGGCATTTTAAGAAAATTTTAAGAAAATTTTTATACTTTGGTTCCTTGAACATACCTCTAGTGGAGGAAAGGGTTTTTTAAAAGGGACTAAGTGTGAACCTCATTGTCTAACTCATCACTTTAGAGAGAGCACATTGCCTCCAGAGCTCTTTGTAATTTATTTTAGTTAATATTTAGTATGAAATCATATAATTTTAATTTCCTGTAGTTAGCCATTTGCTAGCCTGTTTGCTTTTCACAGTGTAGGCACAGTTAACATTTATCCACACAATTTCACAGTATGAGTATACACACCCCTGGGACCTGCACATTTCTGTCCAAACAGGAGTCATGTCTAATGACTGCTAAATACAAGTGGCCCCGTACAGATTTAATAGCTATTAATAAATAAAAAGGTCTGATCCAACTAAAATACTTTTCAGCAATCCAAGCAGTCCACTACTGGGAAAGATCCAGAACCCAGCAGGAGACTTTTTCTTGGAAGGAGACAACTTCAAGAGGACACATGGTATAATTTCTTTCTGACTGAATTTTAAAAGTTGAGATTTCCTGCTTCTTTGAGTCAAGTTTGATCAAGATTTTAATATTTTTCATGATCAAATTCAGTTTGGGATCTTACATAAAAGCCTGAGTACATTGTCAGCTCATCTCTGATAGTGATGACTGGTGGAAAGTATCATGTAGGTTGGTACTGATGTCTTCCTTGGTGTGGGGAGCAACTGAAAGGCATCTTTTTAGCCTAATTTAACAAATACTTGTTTGATACAACAAGGTTGTGTGCCCAGCATTGTATCATTTGAATACCCTAGGCCCATCAGACACTAAATTCACTAGATTTCATCCAGATTTGGGCATGGTAGATGTGATTGTTACAGACATATCAGCCAGTATTAAGAGCCTCTACAAGTTTAGACTACAGGCCAGGTGAATGAGTCTTTGAGATAAAACTTTTTTCTCCTCACTGTGTCTAGCTCCTGTTGACCTCACAGAGATAGAAAAGAATAGTAGTGCCTACTAATGTCTATATACTTTTTAACCTACAAAAATCAGTCCAGTAGGTCTGTACAGTTCCCAAACTGATGTCATAAAACCCACGTCACATTCAACACCACTCAGCAGTTGTAAAGAAAGGAATGAGCACAAGGGTTTAAGCACCTTACTGCAAAGACACCACAACTAACACACTTTACACTGTCATATGATAGCTTTAGTAGTCACTTTAAATGCATGTTTACATTAGTAGTAGTAGTAAGATACATTCAATATTCAGGCATGGAAATTAGAGCTTTTCCTCTAAGAGACAGTTGGGTTCCTCAGAGTAGACTGTACACAATAAACAGTTACAAAGCACAACATTCAGGCTGCTTTAGCTTCTGTAGCAAACAAAAACTAGATTTAATGAAAGGATTTCAGTGGAGGGAAGCGTCATCCCTAAATGGGCAGAAAAATCTGGCAATTTTTCGAGGGTCATTAACAGGGCCTGTAAGAAGTACTGCTGAACAACAGAAAACAAGGAAGGAGATTGAAAGCCAGCTGTTAAAGAATGCAGTCTCGTTTGAATTCCTGGCAAGACAGGCTCTTCTGATTGTGTATCTCCTTACTCAGATGGAATTGCTGAGGACTGCTGAAGATCAAGGAGAAGGAATTAAAAAACCCACCAGTGGAAAAGCTCAGAACGCAATTATGCATTTCAGCTGGCGTTTGCAATTCTGCTGTCCCTAAAGAGAATATAGAAACTGTCAAATTTTCCCATGCTTATGGCCCCACTGAGAAGCTGATTTAGGAACAGAAGACAAACAATCTGCCTGAACTGTGTAAAAGTGTTGGGGTACAGAAAGAAGTGATATTAGTTTTCTAGAGTATGAGAACAATTTTTTGATCAGCCAAAAACAACAGAGCAAACGAAAACTTCAATGTTATTGATAATGAAAGTATGACAGCAGTGTAGATCCAAACCCAGTAAAACCGGTGTTGATACTCAGGGCAGATTTCAAAGTCATGAGGAGAATCGATGAATTTCTCTGGGAAAAGAAGCAAGAGCTTAGACAATGCAAATTCAGAATTCAAAACAGATTAAAAGTGATCTCTAAAATTCCATGAAAAATGACCTTAGAGTTTAGCTGCAGATTAAAACTCAGAAGCTGTTTTGAGGAATCCAATGCTTTGTAAATGATGTAGGCCCTCACAGACCATTTTAAAGACCACAGTCAAATGCTTCCAATTTAGGAAATGAAAGCAAACGTGATGGACTTCTTAAGCTATTTATTTTGTCTTTAAGGAAGAGTTATATTGCATCATGTAGGCAGTATTTGCAGTAAAATACTGCACTGAATTATTTCAAACCCACCCTATACAGTTCCTCTAGTTCCTGGTAGGAGTATTCTTTTTGTGATTTGTAGATCTGAGTGGCCACTGGTACATTCAAAATCTCCAATCACAAAATGAAGCAGTGCTTATACCTTTCTGATAGGGCACATCTCCCATTCTGAAACAGGAGAAATATCTTTGTACAAAAGCCTTACAACAGCACTGTTTCACCCCTCAACAGACATTAATCTTGGAGCAGCAGCATTACTGCTCACAGCTACCTGACAGATGGCCAGCAGCTGAGAGGAGAGGCTGTCTCTTGGTAAAGGGATGGTAGCTGCAGGACTGAGAAGTGCCCTGGTGGGATTTATCATCAATAAGGAACTGGTTGGGTGCTGCCAGATCATGACTTTGAGAAGCAATTGAAAGGAGGATTGCAAGAGCAGGCTGTGACTATCCCATTTTGTGCCTATTAGGTAAAATAGGAGAACCTTCCTTTTTGCTGTGAAACTTAGCTGGTAGCTCAGGGCATTCAGAAGATATTCAAGCCACTAGAATTGCATTAGAGGAACAAGGAATGGCTAAAAAGCAGAAGCAATGGCAATTGCTGGTCACTGTGCTGCTTGTGCAGTGATTGGAGAACAAGAGACATTCTGTGGTGTGACAACATTAGTAGGAGGTGATACAAGAGCAGGATACCTGACAGACCTTATAGAAGGTATGATAACATTCTTGCTAACTACCCTATCTTCTCAGAGCACTGAGGTGGTGTTATTAAAGGGGAAAAGTGACCTTATTCTTGCACACAACATGTTTTAATGTATATGTTCTTATTGCTTATTTGAGAGAGGGAGGCTTTTAAATGAAAGAAATGTTCAAGGAAAGAAAGCTCTCAATGATGAAGCCACTACCCATCTAATGTAGCAAGTTGACTCACTGACTCTGCCAGCCAATCAGAAAATTATGGCTGGCAGAGGCCATCCACAAACTGTGAGCTGCAGACTGTGAGAAAAATTTAAGCATAAAAATTATAGGACCAAGTACTGACTGTGAAAGAGAGGACAGTACTCTTCATTACCTCATTTTCTAACAGAATACCTGCATGTTTAGCAATCACTTTTTTAAAGGACCCTTCTAATCATCAGAATCTTGTGCACCATCCACCAATGAAGATAAAATATTGGAGATCTGATCTTCTCTGGTAGTCTCCTGTCTGGGAAGATTCTCCTCCCTATCCATTTCTCATGAACAGTAATTTTGCTTAAAATTCAATACACACATACTAAAGCTTTATTAAAATGTAGCTGTCTGAGCAGAGCATCAAAAAGCTGCAAAATATAAGGCTGACAAAAGGAAAAGATCCATATATGAGCCAGTGACAGTAATTGCCAGGTTTAACAAGGATGAAGGGTTATATATTATATTCTTCATTTGCAAAGAAAGTAATAATCTGTGCTGGTTTTGTTGATCATGGCATTTATGTATTGTTCTAAGTTCTTAAGAGAGTTCTCAGAACCATTTTTTTGTTTCCCTGACAATATAAATTGAATGCCTCTGATGTACACTGTTCTATGATTTTAACAAGGATGATCTATCTGTTTTTGTACAACTTCTTTTTCACATTACAGATTTTGTCACAAGTGTGATGAATCCATATTTGGATACACGCTTTAGTTTAGGAAAGACAACAATAAACATCCAAGCTTTTGTTTTCTGATATTCTTGTATTTGTTTTCTCTCCAAGTTACCATCTTCCTGAGGTTTACCCCTACCCCAGGAAAGTAGACTAAATGCAGTAACATTCTGAAGAATCTGTTACCTGGGGCAGAGGCTTGCTTATGATGTATCAAATATTAAAATAATGAAGCTACCTTGCTAAACAGACTGTGGCATTGTATTTCAATGAGAAAAAAAAAAACACCCCTGTTAATTAGACTAATGTCAAGTGTAAAACTGCTTCGAAGCAAGGAGGTTTTGTTGTTGAAGTTGTAGTTTTTCTTTATTTTAAAGATAGAAGTAGGTTTTTCCTACCCTTGCTGACATTCAGTAGCACCAAGCACTGTGAGTAGGTCCACTGATCTTCTCTGTATTGTTTACCTTGACTGTTCCAGTGCTCTCTGTGTGTCACAAGAACATGCACACAAGCTGCTGCCGCAGAGCAGTTGATGGCACATAGGCTTTCATCCCTGCTTGTTCCCCCAGTAACCTGTAGCAGCAGGCAGAAGGCCAGCTGTTTTTCCAAGGTTTCAATTTTTAAGTGTCTGCCTCGTGGTGGTAAATTGATGACACAGGCACAGATGTTTTTGTAACCATGAAAGACTTGTGATTCTAAAGATTTCTTCTGTTTCTTTTTTCCCTTTCTTAGGAACAATTTGCCATCTGAAAAGCAGAAACTTCTGTGAGCAGTTCAATTGCAGCACCAGAAAAATGAGGCATATGCAACACCAGGTGGGTTTCTTAGTTAGCTGTTTCATCTGTTGGTCTTCTGCCTGACTTAAAATATTTACTGTATCTGCTATTCCTTACTCTTTACTCTCTACATTTTCAGATTTTTACTAACCTTCATGAAATTCTCTTTTTCTAAGGCAGGTCAAATTTGTTCATGTGGATTTTCTCCCTATGCATATGTTACAAATCTAAATATATCCATTCTTTGTGTATCAGTTATATTTACAAATATGATACATGCATTTTTTTTAAGTTACTTTAATATGGAACAACACCGCCTTGTGCTGAAATGAGTTTAATGAATTCCAGTAATAGCAACTCAACTTCTCTTAAGAAATTGAAACACATCTGTTCACAAATTTTTCCTCCTACACATTTTGAACATTTGCTGTCAGAGCACATATCTGTAAGCCAAAAACGGGTTAAAGGCCAACGTTTTATACTGTCTGTGAATTTGACAAGTCTAGTGTTAATTACAATCTTGACATCCTTGGACAACTTAAAAAAAAGGAATGTGTGGTTGACTGGTAAAATTCAAGAAATATTGAATATAAAAAACCCCAATTCACAGATATTTACATCATGATTTCAATAAAAATAGATTGAACCAGGAAGTAAATTGTACTAGGGAAGCTGGAGAAGAAATAAGAATTTGTTAACATTACTCTAGTTGTTTTGTGATCATAACACGGAATTTCAGGAATAATTCACTTCTGACACTGGAAAAGAACTTCACTGGAGAAAAGGTATCTCATCCTATTCTTTCTTTAACTCCAGTAGTTTGTCTGCTTTGTGCTTAATCCAAAACCAATCTGAACATATAGAATCAACTCTCCCTGAAAGAATTTCAGGCCAGGCTCTAAACTGACTACAAAAAAATAATTGTAACATAAAATTAGCTCAGTTTTAGGAATATATTGCAGATGGCATTTGGCGTTTTGTTTCTTAGAGGTATGTTTTTCAAATTTGTGAACCTATTAAATAGAAGTACAGAATTTAGCATATTTTTACACTTAAAACCTGTAAAATATTTCCAAATTATATTGATTTCTTTATTCACTTTGCACATCTTTCTCAAGCATTGGGCTCCAAATATGCGGGTGTTATATTATAGGATTAATTTACCAGTGTTGTATATTTAAGTCAGTAAATTTTTGTTTCTCTTTATTTCACTGAGTTATATCAGCATTAAATTGATATAATGTAGCAGTGGATATGGCTCAGAGATTATGCAGAGTTTATTGTGACTTTATGCTAGATAAAAATAAGGGAATCGAAACATTTCTATTCAGAAGAAAGCAGTTTAACTCTGATAAAATGAAACTCAGCAACTTTACTTTTGTAAGAAAGCATTTGTTCCTTTCAAATATGCCAAAAAGTAAATTACACTTAATTAATCAAACTTTGAGTGATTTCCAATTAGCTTCCTACAGTTCTTCTATGACAGCTCTTTCCATTACTACAGTGTGAAAAAAACAAGCAAAAGAGAATGACAATACATAATAACCAGGAGAAATTCAAGCATTATAACTTCATAAAACACTCTGTTTTTCATGCTCTGGATGCTTACTTATAAGTGAAAAAACCCCATACTTGTAAAGTCCAAAATTAAATTTGGGTACACAGTCCAAGCAACATCTATTAATAATATCTCTGGCACCTTCCATAGTGATGGGACTGTCCCAGGTAGTCACACAGAGTGCTCCTTTGCTCCTGTGACTTACTATAGGATGAGAAAGATAAAACACTTCTCATTTTAACTAAAATCTTAATTTCAATGTGTTCTAATTTCCCTAAGCAAAAATAACTCCCGGGTGGAATTCTGTTCTTGCTCTTGTTCATCCTTGTCTTGCTGTTAAAGCAAGTAGAATCAGAAATTGAGCCTCAATGTTTTCCTTTCTATCTAAACCAAGACATTTAATCTGAGAAAACAAAACCAGACAGGAAATAAATATAAAAATATAACTCATAAGTCAGTACTTCCACAAACAATAGCTAAACTGAAAAAGATAAGGAGATTTGTAGTATCAGGCCCATTCTTCCTACTACATAAACTGAATTTGTAGTTATTCTTTGTAGAATGTCAGCTCTGCCAGTGTAGGAGAAACATTTCCAGAGCAACCTATAATTTCTTTCTCTGTGTCAAATGTTACTGGTGTCTCTTACACAAGCAGATCACTGATGCACTCATTTTCAATTACATCTCCCTGACTATGAGATTTCTCTGTAGATATTTAAACAAGTGCTTCAGCAAATGATGATGAGAAATCAGTTTGTTTTAAATAGTATCGTGTGCTATTATATTTTCATGCTTTTACTTCTTATTTTTCTAAAAGCCAAGCCAAAGTAATTCTCAGTGGTTCTGACCCGCTTCTCTTTGCTTTTTTTCTTAAAAAAAATCCCACTTAAAATTATATTATCTTGAATATAGCCTATTTGCAGAGTACTTCTGATTCTCAATGCTCAATCATTGCCTTCTTAACCCTTAGCTGATTTTAACAGTAGCATCCTTTGCAATATTGTTCTGGTTTCTGTGGTGAAGCAGTTAATTACTATATGGACTTCACATGTGCTTGCAACCATCTCAACAAAAAGTAGCATCTGGAAATTCAGCTTTATTTTTTACTTTGTTCCTTTTACAGGGAATATTTTATATCACACCCTTCTGTGCTGGCAATTTTCAAATCTCTATGTCATTGACAGCTGTTAAGCCTAGGGAGGAGGCTGCTGAAAACACGTGCATTGTAAGACATGCACAACTTCTTTACTAAGCACAGCTGCTTGCTGAACAGTGTCTTTTCAGGGAGCAGAATAGAAGAACATGGAAAATTACTTGGGAGAAAATGGACAAGAGAAGGCATGTGGGGGAAACTCACAGTTACCAGAGATAATACTTCACAAAAGGTAGAGGGCTGGTAAAATGCCTGGCAAGTCTCTCAGATGGATAGTAACAAGGTAATAGTTATCTGCTGCTTTTCGCTGTATTTTCTATCATCTCTCTACTCAAGGATAAACAAAACCATAGCAATTGAAGTGGTCTAAAACTTTCAGCCCTGGAATTTTCCAAAATTTTCATCTCTTTGCTTAGGATGGGAAGACTTAGGTAGCTATGTCCAAAGAACAAAAATGCTGTGCAGTCATAGTATGAACAGGCAGACATAGAGGCAAGAGTAACAGCATATCCCTCTTAAAGGTAAGGAGCCCTTTCACATGGGAAATAGAGCAGCTAGGGTGAGAGGCAGGAATATAAGTGAGTTGAACCTACAGAAATAATCTGATATCTTCAGTGAAAAAAAAAGAGTGATTTATAAAATATTAGGCTTTGACCATTGTAAAAGACAGTCAATGAAAATATCATTCAGTCTCCAAGCTAAAAATGACATAAAGTCATAGTGGCTGCATTTTACTATAAAATTTGTTTGCACTTCAGTGCAGTGCTGGTTGCAAGGCTGAGGTAGCTCTGTCCATTACTTTTTCCTGCTTGAAAACGGTAAGAAGGGCATAACTGACTAACATAGATTCAAACTGGTAATAAGAATTATGATTAGTCTTAAGGGAGCACCTCTGTAAAGAACCGGATTTCTGCAAAATTTACGTGAACCACTCTTCACACTTTTGCACTGGAGATGTTAGGTGCAAATTGGGATCAGACAGTAGTGAGATCAATCCTTCCAATGGTTTCAAGCTGGGAAGAAAAGTGTCTGTCTCTTTTCTCAAGTGAAAAAGTGGTAGACTGTGGGAGACAGAGGAGTAGAAACTCCTGCAATTAAAGGAGGCTTTGATTTACAACCCTGGAAGAGACTAGGTCTGGCTTAATTGACAGAGATTTGTGGACTTTAAGCAATAGGATTACAAACTTGTGTTCCTATCATTATAAGTAAAATTGTACACTGGGTGTTTTGGTGAAGGGTTTTAAAATATAATAGTGTGGTTTTATATAGTTTAAGTTAAGAATGTAGATGGTATAATTGTGTGTATGTGACATGAGAAGTTATTGGTCAAGACATAGCTGCATTGCAGTGAGAAGAGCCACAGGTGATAGGTCATTAATCTAAAACAAAGTGTCGTTTTAAGTATCTATTGGATTAGAAAGTTATAAATTACGATTTAACCCTAAATCTTGTGACTAGTCGCCATTACTCGGAGGTGTTGTAAAATCTCACGCCTCAACTGATGCGTTTGTTATTTTAAACAATAAATTTGTGTAGTTGCATAGTCCCATCCCTTAAAGTTATTTTCCTCCAACAGGTGAAAAAGCAAGAAACGGACAGTAGACAAGAGGAAAGAGCCCAAACTGGCTGCAGGGAAGTTTAGTATGGATATTACGAAAAAATTTCAGTACTGCAACAGTCACAGCATCGGAAAAGGTTGCCCAGAGAAGTGGTTGAGTCACCATCCCTGGAGGTATTTAAAAGGTGTGTAGGTATGGCTCTTGGGGACATGGTTTAGTGGTATTTTTGGCAGTGTTAGGTTTATGGTTGAACTTGATCTTAAAGGTCTTCTGCAACCTAAATGATTTTTATAGTTCTACTCTTACACTGCTGCTGGTGTACGCGTGAGTGAGCTGGAAACTCCTCAGGCGGAAGAGAGAACAGAGTGATCCGGAGTTTCACCTTATGGCTTCAAATCTGACACTGAGGTATTCTTTCATCCAACAGGCACAATCACAGAAACAGCTTGGAGAGGAAGTCAAGAAGTAGTAAGGGTCTATATTTAATTTTTAGCAAAAAATGAAGGCAACTCATACAATACAGGACATAAAAGTTTCATCTCTGGGAGACTGTGAATAACGTTGGACTTCCTTCAAACCCAGCTATTCCTGGTGGTATTCTCTATGAAAATCTTTGAGTTAACCTAATGGCGTTATCCTTCTGTTTCATACTTTCCAATAAGCCTGCCAAGGATGTTTAAACTGCATCTCAGAGCTACAACATTTAACTACTCTAAGGAGTCACAGACCTTCACAATTAATCGAAAATCTCTCCTTTCCCCAGGAGCTCAGGGATTTGAAGTTGTCACAGTGCAGCTTTTTGGGCCTCCTAGAGTCCCAAAAGGTGGTACTTACCTGCAGTCATCTTAAACAGGATTACAAGTTGATATTATCATGAGGCCTGTTTAGTCTGATATTCTTTCTCCCCTCTCCCTATCACTGGCTCCAGGAAGTGGGGAAACCCCTTTCATAAAGTATCTTTATTATGTGAAGCTCTTAAAAAGGTGCTTTTGATAAATGGGCTCACCTCTATTAATGAAAATCTAAATTGTTTTAAAAGCATAATCCTGAGAACTCTTTTTATATATAGTATTTTCAGAAAACACATTGTAAAGCAAGGCTCTAGCCCCATGTTCTGAAAAGAAAACAACTGATCTTTATGCAAGTGTCTGTTGGAGAGCAAACCCCTTTGGGAAACATGATTTTGTGGCCTTCTTAGCTGCCACTGGTCAAGGATGTGCCCATCTGAAAGAAGGTTGTAGCCAGGGGGCTGGCCCCTTCTCCCAGGCAACTAGTGGCAGGACAAGAGGAAGTGGCCTCAAGTTGTGCCAGTGGAGGTTTAGATTTAATATTTGGAAAAATTTCTTCAGCAAAAAGGTTACTGGAAACATTGGAACAGGTTATTCAGGGAAATTGTTGACTCACCATCCCTGGAGGTGTTTAAGAAAAGACTGGACGTAGCACTTAGTGCCATGGTCTAATTGACATGGTGGTGTTCAGGCATAGGTTGCACTCAGTGATCCCAGAGGTCTTTTCCAACCTAACTGGTCCTGTGATTCAGTGAAACGGATCAAATATAATTCCTCAGAAAAATTTTAAAAGCAGAAAATACTACTAAACTTCTGATTCCTTTGGAATTTCTAGAAGCCATCATAGAAACAGTAGTGAGCATGAAAGGGACACTGTAAACACCATCAGTCTGAGGAGTTGCTGTAGCTGGTGCTACAAGGCCAGTAGTCATGCATGGTTTTCAGGGCTGAACACACAAGATTCAGCCAAGTTTACATTTTTACATTTTTAATTCCTTTGAGTGGCACAATAGAGTTGAAAATGTGAAGCAGATCTGAACACTCAAGATTCAGCATGGATTTGACCTAATTATCAAAGTGATTCAGAATCCCTACAAGCTGTCCAAACTTAGAATCCTAGGAACATGAAGTCCTAGACATCACCTCCAGTGTGTGTTTAGTAGGGATGGTTTCATCATTCAGCTAAAAAACCTGTTGAGTTCTCCATCTGACTTAAGAGACAGACCCTGTGCCACCACATATTTCCATTGCAGTTTAATCAAGTCAAACAAAACAAAATCAGTATATTTGGCAATAATTTTTCAAAAGGAAAACTGTTAGGAGACCTAAAATACTG
Source organism: Corvus moneduloides (assembly GCF_009650955.1). Taxonomy (NCBI): domain Eukaryota; kingdom Metazoa; phylum Chordata; class Aves; order Passeriformes; family Corvidae; genus Corvus; species Corvus moneduloides. The sequence goes on along the minus strand of NC_045476.1, from coordinate 92,467,605 downwards.
GAAAATCTCCTTTAAATTCATAGCATTAAGGATGGAAAGAATATCTAAAATAATTTCAATCAGATCTAGAACTACCGTGTAGAGGATTTAGTACTCAAATAATAGGTCACTGTATGGTGAGAAACAAAGAATCTAAAGGGTCTTTTCACATGTCTGGAGTCTAAAATGTCCCTCTCCAAAAATGAAAACTCTGGGCAGGAATGAAACGATTGGATATTTTTGACATACCAGCCAAACTGTAGATGATGAAAAGGAGAAAGAAGAGGGGGAAAAAAAAGAGAAAGATAATAGATTTGGAACAATATGATAGTCTGTGCTTAGCAGATAATAATGTCAGAAACACTTTTAAAAGAAATCTTTTAAAAGTGAAGTTATTTTTTTCTGTGCCTCTTTTAGAAAGCACCTAATTCTTTCAATTAATTGGTTTGAATGACAGTTGTAAACTAATGAGCTACAGATGTCCAACTCTATAAGCTGCAGTCAGGAAAACATGGTTTATTTATCAGTTCTTTACAAGGGGAAAGAAAACCCAAAAACTTTTTATCTTTTCATTTGTGTTTAGTTCCTTCTATCTTTGCAAAAATCTCTAGCTCCATCTTCAGAGCAGTAGTGTGTCTGCACCTTCAAATCAGAGGCATTGGAATCTGCTAAACATATCACAGTGCTCTGGAAAGTAACACTGCCCAAAAGCTTTGAAATAAGGCTAAAAACAAGGGAGAATTTAAACCAAGTGTGAAATGGAAAACCTTAAACTACAACACCTCCCATGGATTGGTACTGATTATGGAAGTTGTTTGTCCTAAGTTGGTTTGAGGAGTACTTGTATGGCTTAAACATTTGTTTGAGTAAATACTTGCCTGAACAAGGGTATGTTTTACTAACATGCATCTAAAAGATCACTGAAAAACTCTTGGCTGGTTTAGGGGAAAAGAGTAGGGAATGCAGGAAAAAGTGCAGTAAAAAATGCTGATGCATTTAACCCAGTAAATTAGTGAGCACAGTGCTGAGGGACTTAAATCTGTGGCTGAAAGTTGACACTCAGCTGTTGACAATAGAGGCTGAATATTTAAGAGCCTACCATGTTTGGAAACAGGAAAGCCATCATTTGGCAGAGTTAATGGGCCTGTTGTCAGCTGCATGATAGTTGGATTTTAGAGAAGTAAGGCTAAGGAAGTCAGAGGACTACAGAATAAACTAACTCTCAGCTGAGATTATGGTTGCTTTAAATGTCAGTACTTTGAAGGCATTTCGTCACTTGGAAGTGCCAAGTATGCTTTTAGCAATGGGGTTTTTTCCCCCCCTCCCACCAGTACAGCTTTTGTCTGAGATCAGGCAGGGCTATGACCTGTGCTGCTGCAAACTTTGCATCTCCCTGAACTGCCAGTAAATCTGAGCAAGCTTAGGTTGCTTTATTACTGTTTCAGTTACTCAGCTTGCAGTGTTTTCAGCACCCACTTCATGCAAATAACTCTTGCAGCTCAGTAACATATTTGGGATCCAGTTTTACCGTAACCACATGGGTGTTGTAGAATAGACTTAAATCCTTACAGGTTTGATGTAAATATACACATTCAGTTGAAAATGCTTCAAGTCCAACTTTAATAAAACAAACTTCCTCATCTCAAATTCAGCAAAGTATTACCTACTGTAATTAAAAAGCCACTGACACTAAGAACATTAATGTTTGCATTGTTTTTTTAATAAAGGCCAATTAAAGCAAATTTAAGTTTTTATAATAGCTAGGAGAATAGTACTTAAGACAATTCAAATTAATCTGGACACATTATTTCCAAGACAAGTGTCCCAAAGCAACCCTTACTAATTGCCAATTGTCCTCATTTCTGCAAAATGTAATCCTTTCAGTCTTAGGAAGATTCGTGTTGCCCTGGAATTCACTTGTTATCTCTTCATCTCTCCCCCAAAGTCAGGCTGCAAAAAGAATAGCTTTAGCAGTTATGGAACTTGCTCTTACTCTCATTGATTCAGGGTTGTGCAAAGAATAGTTGGACTGGTTCAGCAAAACATTAGAAGCTGCTATAACCATAACAAATTTCTGAGTTACCTAATAAAATCTGCTCCTGAGGTTCCTGTTGCTACTGATCTTTTTCTTCATGGGTTACAAACAGCATGTTCAGCTCAGCTGGTACTTTCTTCTTTACCTGTCAAATGCAAGTCTGCCTATCAATGGAAGGACAGATAAGTTGACTCAATCTCTCTAATACCAAATAAATAGTTAAAATAGAAAGTGGAGAAGGAATGTGCATGAGGTGTAAAAACAGCAGCAGCTCTGGTCCCTCAAATTTATCCCTCTAGAGATGCTGGCTTGCACCAGATACTGTAGAGACTACATTAACTTGTCCCTAAAAGTAAGCAGTACCCCACAAATTAAAAAAGGCAGCACACATGTGTGGGTGTTCTCCTCTAGTCAGAAAAAGATGTTTCCTGAATACATTCCAAGTAATCTTCTCTGCCAGTTATTCAGGGAACTGAATGGTTTTAAGCAAAGGATTGAAGGTCACTTTTCACAGCCTTAAGAGACACAGTTAGAAAAAGAAATACAGTTGCTCTCCCAGTCCTACACTAACATGAAGGAAAAGCACAATCTTTTAGGAAAACACAAATTCATATGACAGAAGACCTGGCAATACCAGGAAGTTGTAAGATAGCCTTCAGACAATTCCCTGCCCTGAAACTGAAGTCAAACCATAGACTGTCCTGGCCAGCAGAGAGAGCATTTCCCAGGATCTACCCATTCTTATCTCCTGCTGCTCCCTCCACACTGTTCTCTAAGTTAAGGTGTGTGTATAGTAATATTGGCCCTTCAAACATGCCTAGAAACCTGAAATTAAACAACTCTTCCCACATGTAAAATTAAGTAAAGGAAACAAGAGTGATTGAAAGAGGGGTCAGCTAGGCAAATTATTTATGTTCTGTATGCGTAAGTGTGATACTCTTAATATTACCTAGGCTTTGTAGCTGGATTTATTTCTTAGTTTTGTGTAATGCTTTTTCTTAGTAATTGCCAGTCATTGTTTCTACTTTATTTCTGTTTATTTTTAAGAATATTCTTTCTAGAAAAAACTTGGTGTTCTCTAGTTCTTAATCTGGTTATAATTAATCTGAACTGCCAATCTGATTGCGTTAGCATATTGACGTAAAGCAAACGGGACCCACAAGTTAGAACTTTCAGCTTGATGGCTGGTGGGCATTAATAGATAAACTTATGGTTGCATTAATTCTACTGGGATCTAGTTCATGCCCAGTGCATTAAAACTGTCTGCTCATAATTCCAAGAGCTATCAGAATTTCATGTCAGAAATAACACATGGATGGCTGAAATAAGACATTTTATACAGCTGTATAAAATAATTTTAACGTTTTGCTGACTAGTGGATTTTGGTTGGGAGAAACATTCTATAAGTATTCTACAGACACAAGGATGTAAATAATGGGTTTCAAATTGCTAAAAAAAATGCTCGTCTGGGACAACACTGCTAAATACAGCATACCAGGTGATGGACTCAATGACCATTCCAACTCAGAATACTCTATGATTCTATGATTCTATGGTTCTAGGACTCTATGCAAATTCAGGCACAATCAGACTAATTGAACTAGTAATTTTTATCTTTTCTCTTAGATAAAAAATTAAAATAGGGAGCAGAAACTTCATGGTATCACCTTTCCATGTCCTGTGCGAGCCTGCAAGCTCTCTTCTACGGAGATGTTTTCATATGGCCTCAAATTTTCACCACTGCAAAAGCCTACCTTCTCTAGTACCTAGGATGGATGGCACACAAGCAAAGTCACAAACAAGGAAAAGCAGTGACTCACTGTCCTGCTGAATTTCACTACCTTTGGGCTCCTGCAAAACTGCAGTCTCTTTCAACACATATGTTGGTAATTTGAAAATTAGCTCCAAAATCTCTAGTTCCACTGTCACAGACTATACTGATGATGCAGCTCGGTACAACAGCTTGATAAGACAGTTTTAAAGAGTGTAGAAAATGCTTGTTAGTTTTAGGAAATATCAAAATATAAATATTTGTATCCTTCAGGCCCTTGATATTCCAGGATAAAAGCAAAATAAAATCTAACCCTTCAGTGGGTTATTTCTGTTTTGTACCACCGCAAGTTCATTTTTACTTGCATATCAGACAGCATTTGCTCTCTGTCAGTTTGAGTACTTTGAACAGGAGATACAAATAACTATCCTCATCCACATACAGAAGAAACAGAAATGAAAAGATGTGAACCAATCTGGGAAAATTCATTATGGAAATCACTCTAATAAACAGGAATGGAACATTGGTTTAGTAGAAGAGAGGTTCCCTATTTAGCAAGACATGTTGCTTTTCATTAAAAATCCTTTTAGAAAGTATGTCCTAATTCACTTGTTCAAGGTGACTATGACAATATTCTGTGTTTAAATAATGCATCTACCTCATAATATATTATCCATACTAAGCACAAAAGGGTGACATTATTTACTATCCACATGTGAGAATAAACTGATTTTACATACACAGCTCTAGTGTCCATTTTCCTGAGGGGAGCTGTAAGCATTTCATGGATTAAATGGTAAAAATTCATAGAAGCTAGATAGTGCATAGTTTTATCTATGCTGCTCTTCTACATATCATAATGTGTATATATAGAACACTTTGCCCCTTTTTTTCCCTTGGTAAGGACATGAAAATAGGTGTTTTTACTAGAGTTCTCAGAACCAGCTTGTTCTACTAAGAAGCAGAAGTTGCAGCAAATGCATAATTGCTCTTTACCCTGCTGAATTTATCTTTAGAGATTTCACAAAGCTCAGTTTGCTTGCAAATGTGGAACTCCTTTTGTTGTTTCCCCTTGTTCTTACATTGTACCATGCATCATTCCATTAGTCCACAGCTTAGTGCTCATTGACTATCATCATTCTTACTGTGCTTAATAATGTTTACTAAGATTTTAGCAGCTTTCCTGCACACAATAGCTGTAGCTAACAGATGAAAAACACAGCCATTTCAGTGCAAAACAATTAGCTTACATATCCTTGAGACACTGCTTGTGTTATAAAGTGTAAGTTAAGAAGGAAGAAACCATGCATGATAATTGGAAATCAACAAAAATACATTACTGCCATGTATTCAGATGCAGCAAAATGTAGCACTTAAGCACTGCAATTAATAGGTTCACTTCACAAGGAATATTTTATTGCTTTATACTCTTGCTTTAGAGGTCTGCATAAGTAATTCTGATCATCACACGTAATTCAGGATAGTCTTGCAGTACCCAAGAGGCTGACAGAATATGTATATGCCCCTTTCTTCCTCATTGTACCCAAGCTTCCTAGAGCATCACTGTGCTCTGCATCCATGCAGGCAGTCTTCCAAGGAAGCCAGCAGTATGTGGCTGGGCATCACCAGAGTTGTCCAGTACCGAGCTTTCTTTGAAGTCTAGTAGAAAATCTTTTCAGAACAGTCAAAACTCTTTTCTGCAGAAATCGAGAACAAATCCAGGAGACAAAAAGTCGTTTATGTGGCCAGAAAGTGCTGCCTGTGAACGCAGAGGAGGCTGGAAGCGTGACAAACTGCTGCCACCTGCTGCTGGTTCATTTTCAGTCACCGAAGCTCCAGCAAACCAAATTCAATCAGCAGCCAGCAGAAATTGCAGATCATCTCTTTCTTTAGGGGAAAAGGGAAGAAACAACCTGCTATATTTATCCCAAGAGAAGGAAAGCACTGATTAGACCTAGGGCACCAGTGCCAGTGCTGTGGTTGCTAGCATTCAGTACCTTGGCTTTTCTACCCTGCAATTGCCACTCTGTCAGTAACTTAAATGCGTGACCTTGAAAAAGCAAATTAAGCCTCTTAATGCTATTTTCCAAACAGTAAAAGGGAAATAAAATTTCTGAGGTTCTTTCAAGTGTTTCTAAAGGCGGTGAATATATTTGAGTGGTTGTTTAGGAGTGTGCTTTTTATTAATATCTTCACATCTTAATTATTTCAGAAGGCTATTTTAATAAAGCTCCCACTGTAATAAAATCTCCAGGCTTTATTAGTAAGCAAGAATTAATATTGAACTGTAAGGCAGTTATTCTGCTCCAGTTGTATATATAATAGGCAAAAAAAGAGAACAGTCTGGATTAACAGAGTGAGGTTAGATAATGTAATGTTTTTGTGAAGGTTTACATCTGTGCATTGTATGTGGCTCTGTGCTGTTGTCAGTGAGGCCATCAAAAAAATGACAGGGTGTATCCAGAGACCTGCTTTTTAAATATGTCAGCAATCACTGAATTTCAGATCAAACTCAGGGCTCAAGTAACCCTGCTCCAGGTTTACTAATACCTATTAGTAATTCATGAAGCCCCACCATCTACTAGAGGCAATAAAATGAATGTAATGTATGCTAGCCAGATAGCTAAGATCTCTGACTATTTTTGCCACCTGTGGGTATCACATACTTTTGAAGGAAATCCTACCCTGCTGGTGACAGTGTAATGCAAATTGTCCTGATCTCACTGCCAAGTGTAGAAGAGTGAGCCACAGAACTGGAACTGCCAGCATTTGATTTTCTGTGATCAAGATGAGTGTCTCCATGAGGGGGCTTTGATGGCCCTGGGTGAAGATGAAGGGAACTGGTTCCCAAGCTGGCAGCTCTCTCAGGGGCAGGAGCAAAATTCTTGAGCTCTCAGTGTTGGGGATGGCTTGGAGCCTGATCATAGAATCATAGAATCATTAAGGTTGAGAAATACTTTCTAGCATCACAGAGTCCAACCATTAACTCAACTCCACTATATTCACCACTACATTAATATCCCCAAGCATCACATCGCATGTATTTTGAACGTTTCTAGGGATGGTGACTCTACCACTTCCCAGAGCAGCCTGTTCCATTACCTGACCACCTTTTCAGTGAAGAAATTTTTCATAGTACCTAATCTGAACCTGCCCTTGTGCAACTTGAGGCCATTTGCCTCGTGTATTGAGGGACCCAGAAGTGAACACATTTGTGTTGGGTCTAGCTGGGGTGAAGTTAATTCTTCCCACAGCAGCCCTCACAGTGCTGTGCCTGGCATTGGCAAGCACAGGGACATTCATGGTGTAGCATCAACACTCTGAAGGTGTTGATGACACACCGGTGTTTTGGGTACTGCTGAGCAGGGCTGGCACAGCGTTGGCGACGTCCCCACCATTCTGCCCCTCCATCAGTAGGCTGGGGGTGGGCAAGACCTTGGGAGGGGACACCACTAGGCCAACTGAACCAATCTGGCCAGAGGGATATTCCATACCATGTGACATCTGCTCAGATATAAAAGTTAAGAAAAGTGAGGAGAAAGAAGAAGCATTAGTTTTTATGTTCATCTTGTAGAGCAGCTACTGGGTGCCCTGAATCTCTGCTTCCCAGGAAGTAGCAGAACACCACCTGCTGATGGGAATCAGAGAATAAAATCTCTAGTTCCTTCCTTAGCTTGCACGCATGCAACTTTTCATTTTTGCTTTAGGAAACTGCCTTATATAGACCTACAAGTTTTTTACCATTGCATTTTCTTCTCCTGTCTTGCTGAGGAGGGGGAGTGTTTGAGCAGCTTGGTGGCACCTGGTGTCCAGCCAAGATAACTCACTGCAACAGTATTTGAGGTGCAGTTTCACCTGCGCTGAGTACAGGGGGACTGTCACTGCCCTGGTCCTTCTGGCCACACTACTGCTGATACAAACCAGGATGCCACTGAGCTTCTTGGTCACCTGGACACACTCTGGTTCATGTTCAGCTGGATATCATCAGCATTTCCAGATCCTTTTCTGATGGGCAGCATTACATGTACTCTTCCCAAAGCCTGGAGCAACGCATGGGGTTACTGCGACCCAAGGGCAGGACCCAACATTGACTTTGTGGAACCTCACACCATTGGTCTCAGCCCATGAACCCAGCCTGTGTAGATGCCTCTGCAGAGCCTTCCTACCCTATAACAGATCAACACTTCCTTCCAGCTTGGTGTATTCTGCAAATGTCTGAGGGTGCACTTGATCCCCTTGTCCAGATCATTGAAAAAGATATTAAACAGGACTGGACCCTGGAGAACACCATGTGTGACCTTCCAACACCTGGATTTAATTCCATTCACCATCACTTTCTGGATCCCTCCATCCAGACAGTATTTACCCAGGAAACAGTGCACCCATCCAAGCCATGAGTAGCTTGAACACTCAGGCTCTTATTTAGTTATGCTTCTGAAGGCTGCACATGCTCACTACAAGGCAAGTATTCTCCTGATCTGAAAAAGACCAAAATAAACATGAAGTATAATAATTTTATCTACACATTGTCCATACATTTTTAATCATTATTTCAACCCCAAATGTTTCTAAGGTCGGGAAGATGCTCATATACATGTCTGTTATAACAAACTGCACATACAAGACATTCAGTGACTGCTCACGTGTGTGATTTTTGTATTGGTTTAGGCAAATGAGCAAGTTGGACCATGCAGTGAGTACTCAATAGCATTGGAGAAAGCACCCTGGGGATAAACTGCCCACTGGCAATGTGCAGTGTGCAGCTGCTTCAGGGAGCTGAGTTTCTTATTTCCCATCTCTATATCAAAGAACAAGGCTTGTGCCTCTGTTGCTCCTTTCATTACTTCAATTCTCAGATACTCAGATACAAAATTGTATTTGAGTGATGGTATTTCTCCCATGTGGTTTTTGTTTCACCATAATCAAAAGGAGTACATGGAGGTTGCTGTCTGTGATAATCTTATCTTGGAGCCTCTTGGCTTTTCAGATCAAAATTAACTCCATGAAATCCCAGGGACATTCATGGTGTAGCATCAAACTCTGACACTGTAAAAGGATGAGTTATACATTTCTCAGTATGACAAACTCTGCTGTAACCTCTTCTTACTTCCTTAAAAAAATATGAATTTATTTTAAGAAACAAACAACATGTGCCTCTTCTTTCTACTGTGAAAGAAGGGTAATTCATCCCCTATGTACAAACAAGTGATAGCAGTGCATCTTTACTCTCAGTCAGAAAAGTTTCCATTAGTCAGCTCAGTATAACAAGCTAGAAATTCTATCTTTATTTGAAGAACGGCTGGGGTGTGAAAAAATTCTTGATGTTGGTTTTAATAACGGTTTTTGTTATCTATCATTGTTGGCCTGACTGTGAAATAAAAACCTTACCCAAGATTTTCATTAAAATAGAGATTTTTATATTAGGACAAAGTTATTAATTTTTAATGCTTGAATGTAAACCAAAGTGTACATACCATATTTTTGTTTTCAGCTTGGAGCACAAACACAAAAAATAAGAGAGAGAGGCTCCTTCTGCTTGCTGGACTAAGGCATAGCCACTCTCTGCTGTCAGCCATCTTCCTTACCTTGAATGAGTCACTTGATTTTTCAGTACTTGTGTTTATGCAAGAAAGAGACAAGCCTGCATCACTTTCCACATAAATCTCTCCCAGAACTAAATAAATACTCAAGATTCCCTGGTTAATCTGTGAAATGTTCTAAGGCCTGTTCATATGATACTTTCACCTCAGCTGAATATTAATAAAAACCAGAAATTCTGAGAAAATATAATCCTTTGAGATTTTCATGGAAACTGGTACTCACATGCCCAAACGACTTGTAGAGTAGTCAGCTAAGACAATGATATATCTCTAGTTTCTCATTTTTAATCTTATTACGGTATAGCTAGAATAGTTTATGTCCTCAACTTGTAGGTCCATAGAAGAACATACTTGTCTGCTCCCTCTGGAGCTGGAAATGGTACTTTCCAGAGGGAAGTTGTGCTGGGTCTCATTTCTTATTTTTCCTTTCTTCTTTCCACAAATCTTACTGATAATGTCGTGATACAGATTTTTTTATTTCTGTTCCCATCAAAAAATTATATAATGATCCCAATTCATGAGAGAGGCAGCAGAACAGGATGCAGTATTGACATTAGGCTAGCCTACTACAGGAAATGTGAAGATCTCTGGACAGTTGCAGACGGGTAGATTAACTGGAGTAAATCAGATGTCACCTCCTTCTATTCGAGTTCTATCACGATGAGTTACAACACAATCAGTCACTGAGGCTGAATGGCACATCTGGAAATGGTCTAGTCAAACCCCTCTGCTTAGAGCAGGGTCACCAAGATCAGGTTGCTCAGGGCCATGTCCACCTGGATTTTGAACTATTTAAAGGATGGAAGATAGTTTTGTTCAGTGTTGAACCACCCACACAGTTTAGATTTTTTCCTTATGCTTAGGTTGGGATTTTCATAATTAATTTTGTGCTTATTGTTTCTCTTGTCCTGTCACTGATTCTGTCTAGTTTCATCCATTTTTTACCACTTCTCACATCAGGTTCCAGCTCACTCAGCCTTTTCTCATACAACACATTTTCAGTGCCTTAATCATCTTTCTGACCCTTTTCCAAGATTCTCCAGAACATCCATGTCTTCCTTGCACTGGACCCAGGCTCCAGATGTGTCTCACCAGTGCTGTGTAGAAGGGGAGGGTCACCTCCCTTGACCTATTGGCAACAATTTTCCTATCACAGGCCAGGGAACTACTGATACCCTTTACACCACGGCTGAATTGCTTGCTCATGTTTGTGTCCACCAGGACACCCAGGTCTTCTCCTGCCAAGCTGCTTTTCAGTCACTCTGTCCAAACCTGTACTGTTGCATGAGGCTGTTCCCTCAGGAACAGAACTGGACATTTTCTTTTGTTGAACTTCATGAGGCTTCTCTCAGCTCATTTCTGCAGACTGTCAGTGTTCCTCTAAGTGGCAACATAACCGTAGTGCATCAGTCACTGCTCCAAAGTTTCATATCATCTACAAACATACCAAAGATGCCTTCAGTCCCATTATTCAGGTAGTTAAAGATGCTGTTAAATAATACTGGTCCCAGCATCAGCCCCTGGGGTACACCACTACAGACAAATCTCCAGCTGGAGGTCCTGTGACTGATAACAATCCTCTGAGCTTGGCAGGTCAGGCAGTTCTCAGCCCATCTGGTGATCCACTTATCTAGCCTGTTTTTCTCAGTTTGTCCATGAAGAACCTTTGAGAGACAGTGTCTTGCAAAGTTTGAGATCAATGACATCCACTTAATTATTTCAGTGTACTAAATTTGAAATACAAAGTTATACGAGATGCCAAAGGGGAAAGCATAATAAAATATCATGAATTGAGATGCATGACCTTTCTTAGATTTGTTCACTCCAACACAGAGTGTGTTTTGGGATAGTCCAACTAGCTTTACTGGTATGAAAGAAATTGGCCTGATTAGAACAGATGAAATATATTGCTTAGGCAATTGGAAGTGAGAGCTGTCAAGGTCACAGTGCTGATTATGGAATGCTTTTCAATGTCTCTCTCCTTATGTGTTAAGTTGCTATAGTGATTATCCATCTGCTTTTACAGCAACTTCATAAACATCAAGGAAAACTAATCCATTTGCCTGTAATATTCATTCTGAATATTAAACTGTTATATGAAATAGGGTGATACTTGACACTTCTAGTTCATTAAAGGTTTCCCTGGACACATCTAAAATGATATTACAGGGCATTTTTGAGCTGTAGGCAAGAGGTTTTCAAACCTGATAAGCCAAGTAAGGAAGTTACTATGTAAACAAGAACAGCAACTTGTACCAATAAATCTTAGTAAGAATTTCTGAATGAAATTGTAGTCTGTAGTACATATACAGCCAAAGGAAACACCACAATGTGGTGTTTATTTTTTTCATGGCAAGGGTGCTATCATAGCATTAGCATCAGTGCACCATTTGAGGATCATGTCTCTGTGCTAATTTAGTTAAGGAGCTCTGCATATTAAGGCCTTCCATCTATTAACCGCATAAAAGGTATAGTGACCTAGAAGATCCTGTAGTTCACATATGTCTTAGTGGACAGGGATATTTTTTCCCTTACCCTGTTGTGAAGTATTGACAATAAAATAATAACTTCCTCAAGTTCTTGCAGAGCACTTTAGTCAGCAGATATCCACAGAGTTTGCAAGGAAACACCTCTCTATTGTTGCAAACACAGTAAGGTAGATCCCCAAATTATGTTTAATTTCATGGAATTTTGTAGGTAGTCATGCAGATAAGAATATTATTTGTTTCTTTTAGAACATTGGCAGATTTCCTTTTAGTTCCTACCAGTCATATATTTTAACTTGAAATTACTTTGCATGGGACTTTGGAAATAATAGCTAAGATTTTCAGATAACTCTTAGAAAAATAAATCATGCTGTGATATATAATTTCAATCACAAAGAGACTTTCTGGTTTGTGTTGTGGCTTCTTCCACAGCAGGGTAAATTTCCATAACTGGAGATCCTGAACATCCCTGTGATGCAATGAATAAATAATAGTGCCTGATCCAAAACCAATTAAAAGCAGCTCAGCTTTAAGTCATGCTTAAGCACAGATGATAAATTGGGAAGAGATCTTAGCATCTTGCAAGATATCCAGCTGTTAGGTCCTGATAAATACATTTCTTCCTAGCCAGGCATTTCGTGGCTTATAGGTTCACTTCAAGCTCTTTAAAAACATTGACTAGGGACCTCTCAAAAAGCAAATAAAACTTCTCCCAGTCCCTAAAATGAAAGGGAAAACAAACCAGACTCTCTTTTTGGCAAGTTGACAACAGCAGCTTGATATTTTGCAGCCTACTCTGAGGAATGTGAAACTACTGATAATGCTTAAAACTCTACATCTTCCCCTGATGCAGGAAGGCATCCACAGTGGAACTATGTAAAACAGGATGATGTTAATTTATTAGAACACTTAAAATACTAAAAATGTGATGATCCTTTCTTACAGATAAAGGCTTTTTAAGAAGATATTTAAACCACTCAAGTAATTTGAATCTTTACATCATGTAGCAAGAACTCCATCGGAACCAGGATAGTATAATGCAAGGACATGTATACATAAGAGCAAATCTAAAAAGTCTAAAAAGCAAATCTAAAAATCTAAAAGGGAAATTGTGGAACCTAAGGTCATATTCACCCTTTTCTTTAAGCAGTACTGAAAATAGAAGTAGAAATGAGAGAGAAATGTCAGAGCTTCTCACTTATGCAGTCAATCCCTTCTTTACTTAAAAAAAAAAAAAACGGCAATGAGAATGTACCCAGAGAAATAAATACAGTGGTGCGAATGATGTTGTGTGGTGTTTGCAGGAGCTAGGGAGTAGGAAACTGGCATACAGAGCAGCAGAATACTTGGACATACTTGGACAAGGATCCTATGTACAAGACTGTGGATTTGTTTATGATGGGCGGTCTAAGGGCTGATAAACCCAGGAATGTGTAGCCATCTAGCAAAGATAGCCAAGTATTCGTGTTCTAACAGTAGCAGAAAGAAGATGCTTGCAGGAGATAGGAAGAAAGAGAATAAGGGAAGAAGGGCTCTTAATAGCTCTCTAGCTTCTGTGACATCTGGAAAAGCATCTGGAGGCCCAGTAGAGAATATTTAGAAATAAGTGCAAAGAGGTTAAAAAATAAGAGACCCAAGTGTCAGCACTGACTTTTGTGATGCCTGCTTGGGAATGATGTCAACCAAGTCCTATAATGAAACATACAATTGGCATGATGATTTTTTTAATTCCCTGAGTTTGCTAACTGAAAAGCACTACAAACCAAAGATGGTCTAGATGACCTGCAGCTTACCTGGGCATGGACTTATATGTTTTCTTCAGACAAAAATTGAGTAAACTTAACAGCTTAACAATAGGACTCAATGGAGTAACTAAGCTCTCTTCAGGCAGGTGATAGATACAGTTATTGGGATAGATAACTGGGCAAGAAACTTCCTTATAACCACTCCGTGGCAACTCTTTTCTCTAGAGATCAATATGGAAGAATATCCATCCTGTTATTCTAGAATGAAGTATTTACTAACCCATCCTGTAATTCAGAAATTTCAAGCAATTTTAAGAGACAGTGGCTTATTGTCGGTGTCTTTGTCGACAAACGGGATGGGGAGCCTGGCACTCCAGGAGCCTTTTATTATTTTATTCCATTATCAGTCTCACATACCAAGTGGAGACAGAGTTGGTACAAAGCTCAAGCTGCCAAGGACATCCAACAACTTCCTGATTGCAAAGCATTTTTAAAAGCTCCTTAGCCAATCAGCATGCTTCTAAAAGTTACAGACAGCTGTCTTAACCAATTCGTAATAGCACATGTACAACTGTTGAACACAATTCTGGCTTGTTATGCCTTGACATAACAATACACAATATCCCATTAAAAGGCTCAAACTTATCTATCTCGCTAAGCATATTTTTTTGCAACTCCAAAATCTATCTAGGCCAAACCTAGAAACCCTTTGTTTTAATGTCCTTGATACTGCATAACTCTATCTTCTTCTAGTTTTCACAGGCAAAGCTGAATCCTAAATCCTTTTGCTTTATTTTCTGAAGCCTGCTTTTATTTCTCACATCTAAAATCCTTTCCACCTTTTGTGTTTCCCCACAGCTTATCCTTCTCATTTAGGAAGAAAGATACAGATTAAATGAACCTATCTCAGAAAGTCTAATTAATTTTCTGGGTTTGGCTCTCCTTGTAGAGTGAAGAAGTTCCCTAAGGCAAGTAAGAAATAAAGCAAAATTGTCTGTTTGGGTTCACACTGGAAAAGTGAGTACTACACAGGCAAAATTCCTCAGACGCAGATCTGAAAACATGGTTTGTTTGGTTTTTTCCTATCCATATGAAGGAAGTGGGTTTTTATGCCTCGGTGCTTTGTTGTGGGTTGTTACACTCCTGAGCTGTACTACAGGCACAGCTGTTGCCAGTAAACAGCCTGAGCCTCAGTCTCACAGCCAGATGAGTACCATTAAACTCTTACCTTTCACCCAGTTTTCAAGCTCCTTGCATTTCATGTTCATGAAAATAACAGGTATTTTTAGGTACCTGGCTCTTCAAAAGGCTATTTGAATTTACAAACATGTGCAGTTTAATTCACAAAAATTTAGATGGTTACAAATATGCTTTCAGTTATAAAATTGACCTCTGAAAATTAGCTATATTAGATAAATAAAAGATGGTAAAGGTTTGTATTGGCAGGAATAATGCATGGTGGGGTGTGAACTTTAACAGCTTCAAGAGCATGCAGGCCTCAGATACACTGATGAGTAGAAGGTTGAGTTCACTTGCACTAGAGAAGAGAATCTAACTCATTGTCGTGCTTTAATCCCAGCCAGCAGCCAAGCCCCACACAGCCATTTTCTCACTCTCCCACCAGCAGGGTCAGGGAGAGAATCAAAAGGATAAAAGATAAAAAACTCATGTGTGGAATTAAAGAAAGTTTAATAGGGGAAGCAAAAGCCAAACATGCAATCAAATCAAAACAAGGAATTAATTCACTCCTTGCCATGGGCAGGCAGCTGTTCAGCCATATCTGGGAGAGCAAGGCCCCATCACACATAATGGTGACTTGGGAACACAAACACCATTCACTCCAACCTTCTACCTCCTCCTTCTCCCCACTTCATATAGTGAACATGATGTCATACAGTCTGGAACATCCCTTTGGTCAGTTGGGGTCAGCTGTCCTGGCTGTGTCTCCTCCCAACCTCCCAAGCACCCCCAGCCTCCTCCCCAGTTTGGCAGTACGAAAAGCAGAAAAGGCCTTGGCTCTGAGTAAGCCCTGCTCAGCAATAACAAAAACATCTCTATTATCAATCCTGTGTTCAGCATAAATCCAAAACACAGCCCCATACCAGCCACTATGAAGACATTTAACTCTACCCCAGCCCAAACCAGGTCACATATTAGCACCACAGACACATGCACCATGGCTGCTCACAGAGACAAGCTGTTTCCACTGTATTGACCCTTCCAAGAAGTGTAGGCTTAACATCTCTTCTGCTGGTCCCTAAAATGTTAAGACCTTGTGGGAAGATAAGTCATAGAGAAAATCCATTGATATCGCCTTCCCTGAAAATATCACCCTGCCTGGAACTAACAGCCACCTTAAACTCAGCAGCAGTGAGCCTGTGAGAGCCTGACTGTGTCAGCACATGGCCCCAGGGGCCTCAGCAGCACACCTTAGGGCAGGGAGCAATCCAGCAGAATGACTTTGAATCACAAGAGGAGCTAACACTGTCTGTGTGGTATGGTCCTGTCTAGCTGCAAGAATATCAGGGGTCATTGACACCAATTTTGTGGGCTCTGATGTCCTTTCATGGACAAGACCAGATGAGCAACATCTCACATCACAGTTCCTGCATATAACAGAAAGCAAGCAATACAAGTGTATCAGCTTATCCCATTTATGGTGAATCTAGAAGAGGGACTTTTTCGGCTTCCTAACCAAGCAAGCGAAGAGCTGAATGATATGCAATATTGTTTACTGTAGGAAACAGTATTATGTAATCATTGGTCATGCAGTTTGCAAAAACAAATAATTGGTGTATTTCCTACTTCTTTCAGGCCTAGCCTATATTTCTGCAGTGGAAAGACGAACAAATTAAGCTGTTCAGCTGACAACATTGAGCTTGGCCAGGTCATCTCCCCAAAATCTATTACTCAAAGGAGAGACAAACGCTTTTCCTAGCAACAAATGAGTACCAAAATCTATTTTCTTCACTGAATTGCCTCTGGGAGACACCCATTTTAAGTCTGGTTGCTCAAATTTGGTGGTCTTGGTCATTGAATCATAGAATCGTTAGGTATGGAAAAATCTCCAAGATCATCAAGTCTGCCCTTTGACCAAATACCACCATGCCCACTAGAACATACCACAGAGTGTCACATCTATTCTTTTTTTGAACTTCATTCACTTCCATGGATGGTGAATCCACCCTTTCCCTGGGGAGCTCATTCCAATCCTCTACCTCTCTTTCAGTGATGAAATTTTTTTGACCCTGGTGCGACTTAAGTCCATTTACCCTTGTCCTATCGCTACTTGCCTGGGAAAATAGGCTGACTCTTTATGATCTCATATTTCCTTATATTAAATTACACTTCAAATTGGACATCATCTCAGTGAATACCCACTGGTATGTTTGTCACCTGTTTTAGATTAACTCCCTTCCAAAAGAGTAGGATCAATGATGTGCACTGTGTTGAGGCCTGATGCTAGAATCCTGGCAGTCAATTCCATGTTCAAAAAAATGGGGAGGATGAACTTTCATGATGGCAGTCTAAGCAAGGAAGTCTCTTTTTCTGCAGTCCCCAGCTGTCAGAATGCCACTCACTAAAGGAACACAGCAGGTAATGTTAAAATTGTGTCCCTTAAACTGGCAGATACTCACTTGAAACCTGAACATATTCTACTGTCAATCACACTATTTAAAAAATCTTTTTTTAAATCATAGTGCTGCTAACTCACCTTTCCTGCAAGGTGACTTTCTATAAATAGTTAAGTATTTTAAGAGTGCTATATTTTAGATTGAACAAAAAAGGAAACGTTTAC
The DNA here is from genome assembly GCF_009650955.1 of Corvus moneduloides. Taxonomy (NCBI): domain Eukaryota; kingdom Metazoa; phylum Chordata; class Aves; order Passeriformes; family Corvidae; genus Corvus; species Corvus moneduloides. The sequence continues at coordinate 92,450,190 of NC_045476.1, read as the reverse complement.
CATTTGCTTCACATGGAACACAGTAATACTGTCTGGTTCAAAGTCTTACCTGGACTTAAACTCATGAGTTACACATGTCAAGGCTTTGCTAAATTTCTCCAGGGGCTGACTAGGAGGTTTTTTGGGCTGCAGATATTCTGGACCATAAGTAGAAATAGCTTGGGACTGATGAGAACTACTAAGCTTGAAGGCTGCAGACAGAGGGCAAGTCAGAACAGAATTACTGCTTCTTTTTTGTAGGGTTTGAAATAGTCTGCTCTCTCCCCAGTGCCTCTAATCACTGGCTGTACGTGTAGCCTGTGTACAGGTCTGAAGCTAACAAAGCATTTAAGCATGTTGTCAGAGAAGGTTGAGACTGCACATAATTCACAGCTGATGACAGCATAAAAAGAAGTTACTTGCAGACTCAACCTGCAATGCTGACAGTCTGAGCCAAGAGGGTCAGAGAGAGGATTACTTTAATCAGATTCAGGTTACCTTTTTTCCTCTGCTGTTACTAAGCAGTGAAGTTGGTAGTCAGGTAGATTTCAAGGAGTATAAATGAGTCAGCAGTTCCATGTTAGGACTGCTTTCAAACTAATTTTCTTTCTTACTAGCATTGCCATTTTCCCAGAGCTTTCTGTGGGATGTTATTACTTTTTTTTTTTTTTTAAATACTCCAGAATCATCTAAGCAGAGAAACTATGGGCTGTTTGCTCTGTCACAGATAAGGTGAATGGAGGAAAGTATTCCACACTAAGGGCTGTGCTTTTGTCCAGCTGCTAGTAGAAAAATCCAAAGTTACCCCCAAACAATAAAAATCAATAGTACCCCAATAGTACTACATTTATGTTCCCTGCTCTATCCCAGATTTTCAAACTAATCTCAGCAAGTGACTGAGCCTTGGTACTTTAAAGCGTTCATAAGTATCCAATTCCCAAGAATTTCAGCAGGAGTAGACTTTCACTGCTTTGTGGTTCTGGGATTTAGCTTCTCTATACCTCACATCTTCATTTGTGAAATGGAATAAAGAGAATTGAGTTCCCACTGTAGCCTCCCCTTCCCAGCATAGCATTATGAGGCAGAACAGTGCAGAGCTAGTTAGCTGCTTCTCTGCAGCAGAGGAAACTTCCCTGGCCTCAGTCCCTCCCCTGCCTAACTCACCCTTCCACCAAAACACTTAAAGAACATGTCCAAGTACTTTACTAAATCATAGCCTCTGGTACAAATTAGGAGGAGCAGCTTTCATTACCTTCCTCAGACTCCTGAGAAAAATGAAAGGCAATACCAAGATGAAGTGACTCAAATGAGGAGATAAGTAATCAATACCACACAGTCCCAGACTACTCCCATCTGGAATTAATACACGTGGCAATCATTTGAAAGCAGAGAAGCTGAAGGTTGAAGCAGTGGAAGGGAAAGAGGAGAGAGTATATTTCTATCTTTGAGACCATGGAATGCAGCAACACAGAAGATGGGGAAGCTTAATTTGCAAATAAAAAATAATAATGTGCCTGCAAGTAAAGTGTACATTAATCAGCACTGTGCTTCTCTATAGCAGAACTTTGTGCTTTTAGTCACTGAGGTTTTTTTCTACACTTGACAATGATATACAACTACTGGGTAAAACCCTTAAGTACTGTTTTCTAAATCTATATTTATATTGGAACAGATAATTTATCTTTTTGACAATATTAGTCACCCAAAATACAATCTGTAAATTAAAAATCGTATAATATTGTTACCCAGAAATACTCCATCCAGCTGAGAACATTTGTTTTCTGTGTTGCTCTTCTAGTAGAAAAAAAGGTACTATCTTATTCATTTAACTATATCTGTATTAATTATGTCATAATTTTGCTGTAGTTTTCTCAGCTTCTGTAAATTTAATGAAAGAGTTGACTCCTAGAGAACCTCTTCAGATTCTATGTTTTGAAGATTTATATATATTGCAAAGTGTTAGAATATATTTTGCCAGACATTTAAAAGTCTAAAATTCTTTACTAAGCTGGACAAAACAATCTAATACAAAGCACATAGCTTAAAGCTCCTGAGTAGCTCCACTAGTTTACATAGTCGTGGGCCACTTGCACACCAAGAGCCTGGTATGAACTGTTTCACTAATACACCATAGATGCTGTTGTTATTTTGCAGAGATTCTCCATTTTCTCCATTTCTGCCACCAAAAAAATGTTCTGTAGTTGGATCCAAGAAATGACCACCTGTTGCCCTAAAGCAGTCATCCATGGCAGGTTCCTTCCTAGGCATCTGTAGGCGCACCAAAATCCATGAAAATATCAATGGGAAAGGAAAAGAATTACTTAAATTTTCAAGCGCCTACCTTATCTCCAGAATCACCTGGTAGAAACCTTGAAAGATTTTCCTTTAAGACTTTAAAAAATAAAAAAGACAATAGACAAAAAGGAAACACACTCCTTAAAAAAACTCCACTGTATTAACACTCTCCAAATCAGTTATAATTTTATATGTAGCTGCACTGTAGAATTTGATGTCTTTGTAAACCTAATTGCAAATTAGATTACAGAGAAAAAGTATGATTCATTGTAATCCTCAGGCCTACTGAACTAGATAAATCCTGATTACATTAAATTCTTTCCTTTTTTTTTCATTTTAATAGTAATTTTTGGCTGACAGATATCAAAGCCCTCTGAAAATTTTGCAAAATAAAAATTATCTCTAGCTCATATACTACATTATGCCTATAGGTTAAAAACGCTTATCAGGTGCCTTGTAAGGTGACACATTCTATTTTTCTGTACTTTTAAAGTACCAGCCTCCCTTTTCAGATAATTTACTATCAATATGGACATATTAATTCTCTAGCATAAGGAATTGGTTAGCACTGGAAAACATTTTTCACTAAGTCAGTTCTTTTTAATTTTTAACCCATTAGGACCATCATTTGGAGTGTTTCTGTTGAATATTATCTCTGCTTTTCAGATCCATTTCAAAGACCAAGTAGGAGGCAAATCAATAGAAGTCAGGTTTCATTTGTTTATCTACTGAGAAAGTGAGGTGGTTCTTTTCAGATATATTCACATCTGTATATGTATATCACATATATATATCACACATATTTATATTACATCTATATAACATATAGATGTATTCACATATTCAGCTCCATCTCAAGCTTTTTCAAAGTTCAGTACCTGCTTTTAAAAGATATTTTGACTTTGTTCCTGGTGTTTTGCCAACTGACAAATGCAGGATCTTCATGTTCTGCAAGTTTTCTCTAGATTCACAGAAGTCAACGGAATTTGTTCAGCCATTAAGGCTGTGTCAGATTTCAGAGTTTGGACAAAAAAAGCCCCTCTAAAAGACTTAGGTCTCTTTTTCTATTCAAGGTTTTGTCCTTCTGTAAAAGCTGAAAAAGAAGATATTGTCCATTGAAAGCCTAAATATACCAATATTTGAATCCCTAGCATGCCATAAAACATGAATGGTGCTAATCCCTTTCCATCACTACTCTTGTGCATTTTTGACAGAGCCTGCTGAATGGGACATGAAGGCTCTCTACCCAGTAATCTCAATACTATATTTTCATAGCATGCTCTACAGATGAGAAATTGAGCTCGTTAGTCCCTCTGAAGTTGACAGGATGCATTTCAAAGAACTGAAAGCATATCTCAACCAGATTGTTGAGAAACAATTTTAAAGCTACCTGTAGCTGTCAACTTTTTTCCCTTTTAAAATCACTTTCTTCATTTTGTACAACAAAAAAATAGTAAATGCCTATTTCATTAATTACCTACATTAGGCTTGATGAAATCAGTGATCATTTTACTCTGTTTTTTCTGCCTTCCTTGGTCCATCTTTATCCAACCTAAGGTTCACCTCTTTCTCACTGTACACCTTTGGTCTGTACTCAAGAATTTTATTTTGATGTGACACTCAAGGTGATTCAATTATATCAAATAATTGTTTTATTATTTTTGTTCCCCATGAGAGACTACAGTATTACTCACATGACTAGTTCTGCAAATCAGCAGTTCTCAAAATTTAAGACCTTATGAGGTCAGAAGTAATTTATGTATATCTCATTTTATAAAGTACAGTTATGAACTCTTTTAGTTACACTAGGCTAGTTTTTAGCATGTATGTGTGAGGCAATTGGGTTCTGAATACAGGCCGATCAAAAGTCTTCCCCAAAAATTTCTCAGTAAATTCAATATCAGTTTTACATAGAGATATCATAATTACGCAGAACACCAGGCATTCTAAACAGCATTATAAAACGTGACTGTATCTTTTTTCCTCAGATATTAAAGAGTTCCTACTTAACTTGGACCAATAGAAAAAGAAATTTAACCACTGTAATGAAAAACAGTACCTGTGCATATATTTGTCCCATCTTCTGTCAATATTTGTAAGTGAGAAAGAGAGATTTTTGCATATATACCTATATATGCATATACACGCACACTTAAAAATGAGGTGTTTATTGCACTGTGGTTTCATTTCACAGCTCAGCTAAACTGCAGAAAAGAAAATTTCCTACTTGCCAACTACATAGTCAGTGTGAAAAGCCTTTAGTTACCCTTGTAGTTAAAGAAGATCATACTAGAAGAGGTTCTTCTTGAATGCTCCAGAGATGTGTGTCCATAATTCAATACAATCACAGAACTGTGAAATTATTGTGTAGGGACGATTCATACAGAGGCAATCTATGGCAAATGTAGTCACAACTGCCTTAAACATGAAATGCCAGGAAATGTCAGGAAAAACAAACAGAATAAGCACATGTGCACTCAAACATCTCATGACTGGATTTTCAGAAAACTGTTTCATTTGGTTTGTTATTGTCAGAGTATTTTCAGTACTGTGTCAATAATAACTGTCATGAGAAGGTGTTCCAAAATACAGTTTTTCAAAACCTTTCAAAATCAGTACTTACAGGAAAGAATTCTCTTTTTTCCCAAGATTTTAATATAGAGAAGAATAACAGCTAAATACAGAAAAAGAAAATCTGTCTTCAGCTTCCAGTGGGCAGCTCGACTGGTTTTGTGAAAGAAGGGCACAGACCTGCCTTTGCTCCCGTGGATATAAAGGGGAGTAAAAGTCAGCTAAAAGACAGCTATATGGGATAAAATTTCAGCAATAGTCCTTACTCCCTGCTGGCTCTGTGTATGGTAGGGAGTAAGATACTTTGGGGAAAAAGACTGTATAAAATCATCAGTTGTCCCTGTAAATCAAGAGTCAGGGACAATGAGTAAACGTATGTTCTCTGGTCTGCTGCTCAGATGGATTTCAAAGTCTTACAATAGGCCTTGAAGCTTGAATGAATGTGACAAGGTAGCCCCACCTGAGGGCAGGAATATCTCAAAATATCTGAGGTAAATACAGTGGTTATTTGGATTTTGAGAAGCTCATGTGTTTCTTAATTGGACACTTGGGCATGCATCCACACACCATTCAGCCACCGAAAAAAAAGAAATTAAGCTCCTAAGTATCTCTGATGCTGTACATACAGAGCAGGTATTAATAAATGCAGTGGCATATTAATAAATGAAGTGTCACTCTGCTTACAAGGAGTGGCTCCTGTTTAAATTAAATGGGATGTACTTGATCAGAGGTAAGTAAATGAAAAGCAATGTCTAGGGCACATTAACATGAGTTAGAGAGATGAGAAGAAGATATGAATCTGAGGTAACTATGTCTCCTTGGTTACATGGAATGTGGATGAGAGAGAAGAACAGCCAATTAGATAGACTTGCTAATTTGGGATTAATTTTAATAATATGCAAGCTTACTCTTTCATGTGAAGATTCTGACCTATGTAGGGTTTGTTAGAAATTGTTATTTGTTAACTGTATATTGTTAAGTGTTTTAGAAAGTTGTATCTCAGATAAATAAATAATTCGTAACTTTGGATATAGTGAAGCAGGGGACTGGATTTTCCTGAGCTTCAAATTAGTAAAACTTTCTTTTGAATTCACAGCTACCAGCAAAATTTGTAGCCTAGCTGTTATGAAAAGTCTGGAGAAAAAGGCAGGTGTTTACTCTTAATTTAATTCCACTTTGAATTATAGATTTTTTTTATGCCAGCTGATTAAACTGGACTGAATTCCACTGCTGGGGTCTGCATAATACTACCAATTTACCTTTCCAATTAAGCCACATTTTTTTCTTTGTTGGACTGAATTAAACATTCTGTAGACCTGTCAAAATAATCAGTGGGATCAGCAGATGGCAAAAATTTAGTTCAGGATTTTCTTTTAGGCTGGTCATCTGGAGACCAAGTAACACCTCTGACAAGTTATATAGATTTACACACTGGAGGAAGTGTTTTATCCAATATATTTGATTTTGTGGATACTACTTAAAAACTGTACAGTTGGCATGTACATTTTTCTTTTACCCTTTCCTTCTGTTGGCACTAACGACAACAAATTTTATCAAGGTGTCGGTTCATAACAGACCTGATTTTTTACCCTTGTAAATATTTTAGTCACCAAAATTCCAGTTTGATTCCAAGCTCTTCCATTTACACACTTGATAGAATATAGTTTGAAATCTGATTGGACAAAGTGAGGAAAGAAATCCCTTTATTCCAATTGCCTCAAAAGCCTAAATTATGGAAGACACTGCAATGCTGGGAAAATCCCTCCCTGTACTGAAAAGTTCTTGAAACCCAGGACTGGTTTCAGCTACAAAGCTGAGCAGGTAATAAGACATCATGGGACATATCTAACACAATTGGAAAGATGTCTCTACCTCCTAGTAAATCCTTTGCTCTTTGAATTGTCATTTCTTGTGAGAGTCATTTTTCCAGCATGCTGGGTTGACAAGTGGGGCTAGAGGTCAAAGATATGCTCTGTATTGTTTTGCTGATGCTGTCTTAAATATCAATATAAAAAAATTAAATATTTTCTCAAGGTGATAGTCAGTGAATTATCTCAACCCTCCAGGCTAAGGAGAGATATCTTTCTTAACTCACTCTGTTCTCACAGATCGTCCTTTGCTACATTCCTTTCTGTGTAAGGTTAACTAAATTTTAAAAATATTTAAAATTAATTTAATGTTTTAATACCTAGTATTTTAAATTAATTGTAGAATAACAAAGTCACTTTTTCATAGAGATTTGATCAAAAGTAACTCAAATTGGCATGAAAAAATATGTTGAAAGGCATACCAAAGTTTCTCAGTGCTGAACATTGATTCAGGGAAGCATGACACAAAACAAAAAATATCCACAACAGTCACATTTTGTTATATCTCATTGTATGGTCTGACCCCACTCTGAGGAGCAAGGATATATAATACTGGTAGGCAAGTACAAGACAGTGCACAGATATGCCAGCTCCTGGGCAGAACGATAGGGAAGCAATTTTTCTTAGGTGATAGTAGAACAGAAATGCCAGTCATGTAACCACAGAATCATTTGCCAAATCCACAAGACTCGATAGATCTGCACTCATCTCTTTGTCACTGCTTAAAAATCATGAGTTTTTTCAGCTGCAGTGTCTGTGTGTGATTTGTCAAGGTGTTTTTTAAGGCGTGGCTGAAGGTCAGTCTCCACAAATCCATTATCACATCAAAGTGACTGATTGCTGTCAAGCTGGCCTGAGTCAAGAGTCAGCAATGAGCTGTGTTTATTTATCATGACAAGGGGTGTGGGTAAGATGTGAGGCACCAATATCCATGGAATGTGAACTCAAAAGAGTGTATGTAACAAACATTTTGCCAATTAAGACTTATCCCTCTACAGGCAAATGACTTGATAATTGAATCAATCATGGAGACATTCAAAAGGGTCTTTAGTAATTACAGCAAGAGATAATGTATAATAGCCAGAAAACAGGAATATCTTATTACTTTCTGCAGATCTTGAGGAACAAACCCTCTTAAGAAAAGGGAAGAGAGACCTGCTGGTTTAGATCTTGACACAACTAGATGCAACATTACTCCTCTGCATGTTCCGTCTAAGTATTTTGTAACTATAATGTCCATATTTGGAATTTGTAGCCAACTTTTATTGTCTACTTACCTTAATCCAGCTTGTGCTGCAAATGATTTCAAGGTCCCAGCAATATGACAGTGTTCATTCTGGCAGGTCAGTGACCCTCGTATCAGGACACTGGACAGGATGGCAGTGCTGTAGAGCACTCCAACAGATCCAACAGGCAGCTCCTCCATGTAGCTGGTAGATCAGGGAGATAATAAACATGGAGTTTTATGCGGTAGAAGTGAACTGTGGCACTTCTGGAGTCAGCCTGGTGAACACAGAATTAGCAATAGGACAGTGGTCCAAGTGCCCTTGAAACCCAGCTACCCTGGTGAGTTCATTTCACTGGGAAAGTGTGTGAAACAGCTGCTTTATAAGTTAAAGCAGTAGAAGATTTTTAACAGTGATAATACTTCTAAGTACTACCATTTTAGAGCTAGATGTCCTTTCAGAAAGTGTTTTAACAGTGTGCTGGACAATTTCTCCTTGAACTCCTCTCCTTTTAGATTACTATTAATTCAGGTATTTTAGAGCTATATACCCATTATTACCCATCACTTATGAAAGTCTAAACTATAGAGATAAATCTTCAGCAGCTGCCTATAAGCAAATGGATTAAGACAGAGGTTGGTAGGTAAGGACTGTGCTGTGCACAAATGGGCTGAAACATAGGTCAAGAAGTGCTATGAGACATAGCTCCCTTTACTGCAGAAAGGCATATGATGTAGGAAACCCTTGGGACCCATCCCCATTGTTAAGTACAGATTGAAAGTATGATTTTTTTTATTTCCTTATTTTGAACCTGCCATCATCTTAGTTGCTTCACACACAACAACTTCAGAGATTATTGTGGAAATACTTACAGCTTTTACCGGCTAGGCTCATAGTTCAATACCTTAGAAAGCCTCAGGCAGCCTAGAGAGGTAGCACGGGCAATCCAGCATTTCAGTAGCTCTAAAAGCGGCAAAATGGTAGCTGCAAAGCTGATACCACCAGTGGAAACAAAGAGGGAGAAATACAGTCTTCGGTTGCCAATTCCTGCAATCAGAAGCTTTCAAATAGAGACAGAGACAAGATGTTCACAGAAGGGAGGTAAGCCAAAGAGGGGGGGCTCCTCTTGGGCCCTTCTTCTATTCGGAGAAGGGGAAAGGGGAGGACTGGGGGCAGACCCGGGGTGAGCGGCCAATCAGACACTGCTAAAGAGTCTGAGTTACATTTGGTTTTGCCCACGCTTGGAACAAAGGAGTTCAGAACACATGGCAGAGGCAAATCCTGGCTTGTCTTGGGGTGGGGGAAGGGGAGCTCAGAACAGACAGCAACAGATTACAACCTAGAAATTGTCACAGAAAAAAAAGTCATGCAGCAAAGCTGTGTGCTTATATTACAAACCTGACTTTCATCAATTAATACTTATATATGCATGCATATGTGCATATCTATCTGTGTGAGAGAGAGAGGGTATTAAAATTATGTATGTACTATAGTTTTAAGTACCATACTTTAAAATAAAATCCCATCCTTTAAAATACTTCACATAGTATAATATAAAAATATGCATATATATGTTTTATTCTGTTCCTCTGGTTAGTATTACTCTGGAATTATGCAACCTGAAATGAGAGGATTGAGTCTCTTGAGTGATCAAAGAGGGTGAAAAGGTGCTTGCTTATTTATTTTCTACATCAAACAGAGCTTTGTTTTTCTAACAATGAGCTAGATTAATTTCAGCTATTTATTCTCCCCGTGAAAGCTGCTAACCACTTCTTTTACTATTTAAGCAGGAACTGCTTGCCATTTTCATTTACACTCATCAGTAATGGTAGAGAACTCTCTATTCAGTGCAATAGCCTCATTGCATTAGCCTCCCTTCTGTTTTGCATGGTTCTGTTCTTTCAAATATCTGTGTATCAAGAGGAATTTTCTTTTACCTCATACCTGAACCTCCCATAAATGTAATTTTTTGTTGGTGGCATCATAAGTACCCTCACAAAGGGAAAGTTTTCACAAAGGGTTAGGGTCATCACATTAATAAAACCTAGATTTAGGTATGCACAAAGAAAGAGCATCCATTTGCAATCACCCATCTTCACTAATTAGCCACTTAAAGAAAAACCAACCCCTAAATAAATGATAGATCCAAATGTTTTTGAAACTTGACTGAGTTCATAAGTTCACTTCTAAAATATTCATCCTGATGTCAAAATGGTAATGATACCAAGAAATTGTTTTCAGTGTCTATATCACAGGTATTGTATTTTATTTCTTTCTCTTTCTTTTTTTCTTTCTTTCTCTTTCTCTCTCTCTCTCTCTGTTTCTCTCTTTTTTTTTTTTTTCAAGAATAAGCACAGAGTTTGAATTTTGGATGGTTATCTGCAGACCATTAACAGGACAACACATGCATTCAGAGGGTCACATAAGTGCAGTGATTTTTCAGTGACTGTAGGGATAGGACTTTTATTTAGTTCCTGTGACAAAAGTTGTAGCAATAAAGATTGATTGAAGACACTTATGATACTGGAACAGGACTTCAGCTAGAATGAACCAAAGCATCTGAACTGAGGACCTAGTCCATTATTTCAAAAAGTCTTTGTTCATTTTCTGTACTTCTGGTCTACTGCCAAATACACTTAAGATTGCACTGATAACAGTTCAAGTTCAGCCAAACAGCTACACAATACCAAAGCACAACAGGTGACATAGAAGAGGCAAAAAAGAAAATCTGTAGAGTTCATATGTGTGTCTGCCAAGTATGAACTTACCTATATGTCGTGGGTTGGGTTTGTAACCGGGCGGAAACACCAATTTAGTGTAGTGGTTTGGTCCAAAATACTCATTACTGTTTATCTTCTGTGAGATAAGAATTAGGAGAAATGCAAAGCAGGCACCAAACTTGAAAGAATAGAAAGAAGTTTATTAACAGACCTAAAAGAAGGAAAAAAAATTATACCACCTTCAGAACTCTCCTCCTCCCCCCACCTTCCTCCCTTCTCCCACTGACAATGTAAAAAGACAACCCTTGAGATGTTCAGTTTGTTTACCACTTCCATAATAACCTTGTTCAGTCCATTTAGAAAGAGAAGTCTCTTCTTCCCCATGCTATGAGAATATTATCACAACGAGACAGCCGCCCACTTCCAAATAACTTTGTTCAGTCCATTTAGGAAGAGGAGTCTCTCTGCTCACATGTGAGTCCCTTCCCCCCCCGACTTGCAGCTTTTCCCACAACTGCTTTCGAGGGTCCACTCTTGAAGATTTTGGGGTACCATTTTAAGGTTGAGCCGTTCAGAAACAAAAACAGAGGCCCTTCTCCTTCCCTGGGAGCAAAGGGTCTTCATCATCTTCATCATTAGGACTATCTCCGGGAGCATCTCTAGGAACTGAGGTTTCTCCTTTCCCATTTGGAGCAAAAGTCCTCATCTGGTTCATCTCTCCCTGTCCAAACTTCTCATGAAATTACAGCTGCGTCAGTATCTGCCTATCTCAGCGCAGGTGCTTTTGCTTACAAGTTGAACACTCCACCCCCCATATCTTCATGAAATTGCAACAGGATACTCTGATATATCATAGCTTCACAACAGAATTTCAGCTTTAAGCATCTCCTCTCTCTCTTCCCTCAGGTTTTCAGCTCTTCACAGCAATAAAAGGATTAATCTCACCTCAGCCTTGCAGCTTTGCAGCTGGAATGTTGAATTTTCTTATCGCAGTGGAGAGGAGGGGGGAGCCGAGCCGCTCCGGCTGCCCACGGCAAGGCAGTGGGGGGGGTTCCACAGCTGGAACAGATCCATCGACTCCAGGATGGCCGTGGCCCGGCTCGGCCTGGCCCAAGCAGGGCCTGGCCGGGCCCGCTGGCCCCCACACGGGGCCCGCAGCCACCTGTCCCAGCGCCGGAAACGAGATAGAGAGAGAGACAGAGAGAGAGAGCTGTGGGGGGGTTGTCTATTCTTAAGTGTGGATCACAGAGGCAGTCACAACTTTAAGTGGCTTAGAGAATTGTCCATATTCAAACTGGCCAGCTGATAGGTTCTATCAGTTCCCAGAGGAAACTGTAAGCACCCCTTAGCAAGGACATCCCTTCCGGGACTATGCTTGCTAACCTATGACACTATAAAATAATGGCTGTAGAGGCTATCAGGATGTTACATGATTGCAAGCATGTGATGATGTGTATGCTCAATCATAGTGTGTAGAAACCCAAAAGCAGCAGTTTTCCTAAAACACTCTCCTAGCCACTTTAATAAGAGCTTATAGAATAACCACAGAGGAATGTGAACAAGCGTAAAATACATTGTAGTGCAGATGTGGTGCTATGGATGCTCCGTTTCCCCTTTGCTCAGGGCACATCCTCATCTGCTGGCAACCACAACACGTTAATGATAACACAAACATCTTACGTGTGGTGATGTTGTAAATAGATGTCTTGTTTCACTAAGTTGAAAATGCTTAAATACCATAGAGAGCCTACAAGCTGAAGAGATTTTCATATCATTGAAATGAATAGAGCCTGTATATCCAAAGTTTCTCTAAAAGTTTCAGCTTTGTTTTCAAATACATGTTTATGACCTATACATCTACTAGGAGTATATTTATTCTTAAAGTATTAATGTGAGTAGTAATGTGCATTATTCTTTGATTATTACATTTTAGTATACTGAGGCTAACAAATAAAAATAATAAATTCTCTGGAAAATATAGCTCAGTTGTTCTACATGTATTTTGAATTTACATTGTATTTATTGAATATTTTCTGCTCAAAAAAGATAGTCCATCATCGAAAATTGACTGAGGAGGAAATGTGTGAAAACTTCAGAAAACCTTGATGATTGTGTTCAATGGGGGAGGAACAGAAAGGGATGCAAACAGAAACAAATGGCAGCATTGCCAAGGCTCAGCTCAGACTTATTGTATGAAACTTGTTACATTTTTCCAACAAGGCCTTAAAATCCATCACAGAAGCATATGATTAGGATAAGCAATTAAACTTTGTTATAAGAGCAAGCATTTCTGAGTAACCAGAGAGAAGTGTGCTCCAGTGCACATTTAAATGCTAGTATTAAGAACAGCAGCATCAAGACAGAGAAAGAGAATGCAGGGGTTCAGCAGAACAAATTACTACACTGGTTTTCAGAGTATTTCACTTGTTCCCCATGTTTCAATGTATGCGTGCCAAGGCTACTTCTATGTTCACTTTTTTCTTCCTTCTGACTTCCAATAAGAAAATATTTGCTAATACTTGTTTTACCTACTGGTTAAGAGGAGCAGCTCTGCTGTCCTTTATAAACTGCTTTGCAGATCAATCAATAATACATGCAGTCAGCATCCCAGTAACTAAAAGGGGGTAATCATTTTTGCTTCAGTGACAATTAGAGGCAAAAGTACTATATTTGCAGCAATGAAATATCTATTAGTTAGTAACCTTGCTCATGTAAGTCCATTTTTCAGATTAAATACTTGTACATTGCGCATACACATACAGATGTCAATACATACAAAGTAGGATGAAATAACTGTCCTGTCAGTGTACTTATGGCAGCGCATGATGTATTTATGGAGCAATTTCAACAAGGCTAAACTATGAAATGACCACTTCAACTACTATTTTATTATGATTGCAAAGTCATTATTGCAAACCATGGGCCCAACCCTTCTGTTATGCCAAGACTATCAAACATTTCCATGATAGCTGCTTCAGGCTGACAGTGATGTACCTGTCAGAGAAATGAGAGCTTCTTTCTCTCTGACAGGTTCCTGTACTACACCATGCTATGCCAAAGCCCGGTAACAGCCATGAGCACAGAGCAGCAGCAGTGATGCAAACGGGGAGCTGCACAGCCCCGCAGCCTTTGCTGACAGCTTAAAATCATATTGATTGCTCGAGGGTAGTAACAACTTAAAAGCGTAGCTGTATTGCCCTCCACCCCTCTTGCTGTATATCTTTTCCTGGCTTTTGAAAGCTAAGACTAGCTCTTTATAGGACCTGAATCTCATTGAGGCATTGAATTCAACTGGAATATAAATATCAAGTAAAAGTAATTTTAAAACCTCTATGAGGAAAACTTACTGTAGGTACAAAACACATTTAACTAAATCCTTCATATAATTATGTAGTCAGTGAAGAATTTTACTGGCACTCAATTTAAAGTCTTACACAGAGGCATAGTTCAGCTTCATCTTGGCCTTTCATACCTGTGAAATTTCAAACAAACTGCAGACTATCAGCCCCAGAATCTTGAAGCTTGTTAATCAAGGTATTAGCATATTCCAACAGATTGTTAACAAAGCAGAGACTGAAAAATGCAAACCAACATTAGAAAGGAGAGGTTTCAGCATACTTATGTTCTGCAAATGCTAAATAGCACTCAGAAAGTAATTGCAGATCTCGGACATAATCCACACGTCTTGTTCTAGTATTAGAAGTGAATTGTGGTGAATCTTTATCTCAGGAACAGGCTGATTAGGATTTTCTTGCTAAAAATGAAAGACTCATCACCTGTTGCAGTTGTCTTGTGCTTATTTGGCAGCTGCTAATCCTTTATATAAATTTCAAGTGAAAGGAATTTAGCAGCCAGAAAGGATCTGTGCAGCTGAGACTGGTGGAAATGTTTATTGAAGGCCCTCCAGAAGGTTTCCAGCTGTTTCTTCCACCTGCTTTACTCTAAAGCCTGGTGCAGAAAAATGGAAACAGCTGAGTCCAGATGCCCATTCTGGGATTCATTTCAGTGTAGATCAGCACAAAAACTTCTTGGACATACGAAAACTATGTGGCCTGTGTAAGGTGGCTGGCAGTAACTCATTTGTGTCCTTCAGATGGCACATTCTGATGTCCATGCCAGGAACGGTGAGTGGAAATCTTAGCTGCTGGTACCAAAATCTTCACCGCGTTGGCCAACTTTGACATGGTCTCGATATCGCAGATTAATATCCTCGTAGTGTAGTCTGGAGGGTAAATTTTGTTTCCCAATGTGACGAGAACAAGAATGTAAGTGGCATAGTATCTTTTTAAGGACATTATAAGTAAATAAATGGTCCTGCTGAATACAAGACCTGCAGAATAGAGAAAGAGCTAAAGATTGTATGCAACTTCTTAGAGCTGGTTATAAAGCCATAAGTTCAGAGTGAGGTTCTTGCTGATGAAAACTGTCAAGAGTAGCTGAACTTAAAAGGGCTTTCCTGGGTGCAGAGAACACCTTTCTCTAGAAACTAAAATACCTGAAAGTGACTCCCATTCAGTGTAAGGAAAAGTGGCAGCATCCTTATTTCAACAGTCTAGATTGTGTGACTATTCTTTCTCTATGAAATCAAGTCAATTAGCGAAACTTTTAATTAGAATGGCTATTGGTATGGGCTAGATCATAACCAGGTTGCTGCAGAAAGCAATCACAATTACTTAATCTAAGGAGAATTATTAAATAGAAGCATAACATCTGGAGCTTCTTGGGAAGAGAATAATATTAACCTAAAATACAGGGGATTAGAAATATGGAAGAGAGTAAAACAAAGGTCATCACCTGATAGAAATGTTTTTCATTATATCATGGCAGGCATATATCATATTAAGGTAAAAGAGGAAAAAGTGATCCTTGCACTCATGTCATGATTTAACCCCAGCTGGCAGCTACCACGCAGTCACTCTCTCACTTCCCCACCAGCAGCCCAACCAGCCCAAACCAGCATAACTTATCTTTCCTATCAGCAGGAAACACACCTCACTGCTACCATCAGTAGAGCATGGCGAAAGTTGTCCTTTTTCCTAGGAATGAAGAGACTTTCTCCTTCAGATCTACTCTCTCCTGCTTGACAATTTCTTTCTCTGGGTTTGTTATTTTACTTCTAACTTTGCTTTTCATTCTCCATTTTTAGCTGTTTGCTGAATTTTCCTTTTTTTGCCACCTTCTGTTTCACTGCCTAGTTTTTTCACACTCTCCTGTTGACTCAGCATCTTTCTCTTTGATCTTACATTTTTATTTTGCTTTCTGATCTCAGCCTTCTCTCCAGTGCAAAGTAACCCTTTCTGTACATAAAGAGGGGTTTAAACTAAAGTTGCTGGAGGAGGGGAACCTCATTCCATCCTACCCTTACCAGTTTGATGTCATTTTCAGAAAAAGATGCCCAGAGCTTGGAGAGGCATCATATGTCAGGGGGAGAGCACCTGAAGAGCAGCACAGAGGAATTCCAGCTACTAGGTCAGCCTCTTGGGGGGCCCAACTGAAATGCCTCTATGCAAACACAGGCAGCATGGGGAGTAAACAAAAGGAGTCTAGAGACCTGCACACGCCTGCAGGGCTATCATCGCATTGACATCGAGAAGATGTGGTGGGAG
Source organism: Corvus moneduloides (assembly GCF_009650955.1). Classification (NCBI taxonomy): domain Eukaryota; kingdom Metazoa; phylum Chordata; class Aves; order Passeriformes; family Corvidae; genus Corvus; species Corvus moneduloides. Next base: position 92,433,925 of record NC_045476.1, on the reverse strand, counting down.
GGCTGCTGTGACTGAAGCGCTGGAATGGAAGGATGCAGGCTCTTTAGGAAGGACCGGCTGCGCAGAAAAGGAGAGGGTGTCAATGACCAACTGGAGTGCATAAGGATAGATGAGGATCTGACTGAGAATTTGTGTGTCAGGAACAAGTGACATTATACTGGGGCTCTGCTACAGGTCACCCCGACAGGAAAACTTAGCAGATGACAGATATAGACAGACACGAGCACCGTCACATTCACAAGTCCTGATCCTCATGGGAGACTTCAATCATCCAATATCTGTTGGAAGAACAGTCCAAGAGGTTCCTAAAATTCACTGGTGTTAACTTTCTTTTGCAAGTGAGAGGAGCCAATGAGAAGAGGTGCTGTGCTGGACCTTGTTCTCACAAACAGGGAGGGTCTGATGGGGAATGTGAAGCACAAGGGCAGCCTGGACTGCAGTGGCCATGATATGGTGGAGTTCAGGATCCTAAGAGAAGTGAGGATGGCACTCAGCAAGCCCTCTGCCCTGGACTTCAGAAGAGCAGACTCTTCAGCGATCTGCCTGGTAGACTACTGTGGAATACAGCCTCCATTCCTACAGAGGGAAGAGAGGCCCAAGAAAATGGGTTAATATTCAAGGATCATCTCCAAGACCAGAAGCTATGACAACAAAGAGGAAGTCAAACAAAAATGCCAGAAGACCTGTGTGAATGAACAAGGAGGTCCTGGACAAACTCAAACATGAAAAAGGATCCTACAGAGGGCAGAAGCAAGGAAAGGTAGGAATACAGAGAAATTGTCCAAGAAGCCAGTGATGAGGTTAGGAAAGCTAAAGCCCAGATGGAGTTGAATATGGCCAGTCATGTCAAGGGCAACAAGAAATGATTCCATAGGTGCATTGCTGATAAAAGGAAGGCTAGGGAAAATGGGGGTCCTCTCTGGAAGGGAACAGGAAACCTGGTAACCCAGAATATAGAGAAGGCTGAGGTACTCAATGACATTTTTGTCTTTCTTCTCTGAGAAATGTCCCAGCCATACCACCCAAGTTGCAGGAGGCAAAGACAGGGACTGGGAGAATGAAGAGCTGCCTGCTGTAGGAAAAGACCAGTTCCAAGTCTATTTAGGGAACCTGAAGGTGCACAAGTCCATGGGACCTGATGAGATGCATCCATGAGTCCTGAGGGAAATGGTGGATGAAGTGGCTAAGGCACCATCCATTATATTTGAGAAGTTGTGGCAATCTAGTGAAGTTCACACTGACTGGAAAAGGAGAAACACAACCTCTTTTTCCCCAGCAAGGGAAAAAAAGAAAGAACCAGGAAACTATAGGCCATCTCACCTCAGTGCCCATCCAGGTCATGAGCAAAAGCCACTGAAAACACTCTAAGGCGTATGGAAAATAAGGACATTTGTGACAGCCGAGAGTGGCTTCACTAAGTTCCAATAAAGACAGGCTGAGAGAACTGGGGCTGTTCAGCCTGGAGAAAGGCAGGCTCTAGGGAGTCCTTACTGCAGCCTTACAGTAACTAAAGGGGGCCTACATGAGAGCTGGAGAGCACTGCAAGGGTCTGTAGTGACAGGACAAGGGAGAATGGCTTTAAACTGGAAGAGAATGGGTTCAGATTAGGTACTAGAAAGATGTTCTTACTGTGAGGATGATGAGACACAGGAACGGGTTGCCCAGGGAAGTTGTGGATGCCCCATCTCTGGAAGTGTTCAATGTCAGTCTGGATAAGGCCCTGGTCCAGTGGAAGGTGTCCCTACCCTGGAGGGTTGGAAGAAGATGAACTGTAAGGTCCCTTCCAACCCATATCATTCTATGAGTCTGTGATAACCAATCCCCAACTTATAAATCTCATTTCCTATTCCCTCTCATTTCCTTCTGTCTCATACATTATTTTTAATGTTTTCTCTTCATTGTATTATTTTTATTGTTTTCTCCTCTACTTTCCTCCATAGTACTCAGAGCTCTTTCTATCCAAGGCATTTACCTTAACCTTAACATGGGAAAGGGTTACCCAAAACTTACTGATTTTTACTTGCAGATAAAAGTTTGTCTGCTATTAGCTTGTTTTATTTAAGCACAAAGTGTAACAAGACTTCAGATGTAATGAAAACGCAGATATTCTAGTAGGCATAGCAATTTTATTAAATAATATTCTGTCTTCCCACTTCTTTAAATATTTAAAATCGTTTTGCAGCTCTTTTCACATATTACACAAGCAGAAAGCAATTGGGCAAAAATAGCAGTCATTAACTTTGTAGATGCACTAAGCACAGCAGGTAGTGTACAGGATTCAAATTCAAACCACCCCTTTTCAGAAGCAAAGTCTGGAGGTGTTCTGCTTTCTGCAGAAGACACAGGGAGTATCATCTGAAGGCTCATTAAAATAAAACATGAGGACTGATCCTTATATCTTTGTTGCAATGAGTAGAAAAACTTATTTGGAACTCAGGAAAATTATGTGTAAGAGGAGAAAAAAATCCTTAAACAAAACCTATGAAAAATATGCTAGATTAATGAAATAAACAAAATATTAGTTAACTTATTACAGACTCTAAAGGAAGAAAACCTGACTTTTGCAAATGTGTGAGTATGGTGGGTAGAAGTCCATAAAAGTTATTTGGTACTTTTCAGCATGCAGAAGTGCAGTATGTAGTAATCCAATATTGCCCTTAACATGTTTGTTATCTCTTGGGGAAAAGGTACATAGGTCATATTTGTAACAGAACATAAAGAAAAGTGTGCTATTGATTGGTCTCACTGGCTGTGCACTCTGCTTTTGCTATGTTAATTACAGCCACCTTCCTTTTCCACCTTCTCCAAGGTCAAAAGTTAGATTCCTGTCCAACAGTTGTAAACTGTAAATAGACCCCACTGAAAACCAAAGAATAATTTTCTGTGAAGGTTGAGTCCCTTGTCCCAGCAGGAATAACCACACTGCAGATCACCAAAGCTGCTCTCAGCAACCACAAGATTTTTGGCAGGAGTACGGTGACTCCACATAGTTGCAGAATCAGTGGTGCCATTCTTAATCTCTCTGTGACCTCCAAGACACAGAACCTCCCAAGTTACCCAAGTTTGTTTCTTTACTGAATGAGAAAACCAACCAGATTTTACTGCATTTCATATCCCTTAATGTCATGTAATTTCTATATTAGTAAATTTAAAAGCAACCACCACTGAAAATTTGTATCCACTATGAAAGTAATCATGTCAATGTTATTGAGACAGTACAGGCTGCACCACAGGCACAGGTTGATGCTTTACAGAGGTGCCATTCAAAAGAGATTTTTGCAAATCATTTAGAGGCTTCTCCTTGGGGTCTGTGAGTTCCTCCTGTCCACAGACATAGGAAGAATGCTGTTTTTTGCAGTGCTACTTCAACTGGTCAAAAGATTATCTACTACCCTGGGCTGAAATAGAATGTGAGAAAGGGCCAGTTATCCTAAAGTTGCTAGGTATCCAGGGAGTTAAAAAAATATGTTGACAATCAATCTTTGGAAACTTTCCTGCTAACAAGCCCTTTGTAGTGTCCTCTGTTATATATGAAGAGTTGCTGGTTTCAGTCTCCAGCTTTGTAGACAGCTTTCAGAAGGAAGGAAACCAACATAAAACTGCTTTGGTTGGTTGCAGCCTCAATAAAAGGTCAAGGATTAAAGGTGGAAAAAACAGAACTAACCTTCTTGCTGCAAAGGTGCCATGGCTATATATGGGCAAAAGGATGTTAGAGAGGCAGTGGGAGAAAGTTCACTTATCCTTACCCCATATCTACAGAAATAACTGTCCCAAGGAGAAGGCTGGAGGACTTCCATGTGCAGGGACTTCAAGCATTCCCCTTTCCTGAGCACTTCATTTCCGTCCATGAGTTTTATAATTAATTAGCAACATGCCATTAGCTATGGCATCATACAATAGACTTCACCTAGTCAGGCCTTTCCATCCATATCAAGCAGGATAATATATTTCAAAGTCAAAAGGAAAAACGCATTAGGTAACATGATGGCAACAGTAACCCTTCTGGATATATTGCACCATAAATACTAGGAACCACTACAGTAGAGCTTTTATCAAATCCTGCCCCTGAATGTAAGAGACTGAGGCTTCCACAAATCAGAAAAATGATAAAATAAATCAATCTTCGTGATGTCATATTATTGCAAGCTGCCATCCCTAAAGAACACAAGATAGCCAATAGCTGGTATGACAAATGGACCGTCCACTGCTGCAGCTTTGAGACATACAGTCATCGCAGGTTAATCAATGTAAAGGAAATAAAATACCCAATTCTTTGATGCTGTTATTCAAAGCTCCTGTTTGGCAGAGTATTAAAATATATATTGCTAATTTGGAATTCAGATTGCCTTCACCAGCAGCCCTCCTAAACTTAAAAGTAGGCATGCATTTAAATTTCTTACAGAAATGGAACTTAAAAGGGAAAATGGGCTAATAAAGATTCAGTAGTCTGAGCTGACAAACCAACCAATTTTAAATTCAGACAGGGATGGTGCTTTTCATGTTATAAGGAAGGCACCTACTGTTCATGTTTGCTACTTTGTAAACCATCATTCTTGCTCTGTTGGCACTGGCATCCCATACTTTTTTCCCTTATCCAATTAAGGCTGAAGCTGAAATTCCCCTCATAAATCTTTCTTCCCCAAATAATTCAACTGGTTTTACTTACCTCCACTATGATTAGCTGAGCATGCATTTTCAAAGCCTTTTTCTTCCCCCCATTCAAATGTGAGGTCATGTGCTGGCTTCGAAATTGATTTTCAAGGAAAATGTGCTTTACTGAGCACCTCAGCTTCCATGAACATGGTGGGACAGGATGTAAACCTGTGCAGGAAGGCCTGTAACCAAGGTCACAAAGTGGTAGCGATATCACTAGAAAAAGCAAGAAGGAGAGCTGACACCTACTCCTGTAAGAGCCCTGCGTGACTATTGCTGGCTGCCTCCTCCATGGCCAGAGATGAAGTTCCTGCAGAAGAAGGCATAGAAATGGGTGTTGTACGTACCTGTATGTTGCCTGAAACAGAATTGCCTCTGCATATGTGCAGGTTATTAAAATAAATAAATAAAATTTTGGCCTAGAAGCTAAGAACCATTGTCTTCATCTAACCATACCTAAATTCATGCCAGCTGTTGTACCACATCAGACCTACCACTCTTCAAATTGCTGGAATAATGCCAAAACATGGTCCAAAACACACTGAATCTAGTCTGTTACTTTGGGGCAAAACTGGGAAAGAGCTACAACTTATCCGTAAATATCATTTAGCACAAATTGCAAAGACAATGCATTTGGGAAGGTCTAAGTGAAGTTTTGTTTAATATAAAGCAAACTGTGAAATTGCAGGAGTCTCTGGAAAATTAAAAAAACATTCTGTTTTATTTTTAGGAGCCAGATAGAACTGGAGGCAGGAAAAAAAAACATTTGTAATTTTATATGTAGAACAAAAACATTTTTATAGAGTAAAAAAAAATGCATGCAGTAAGATGGTATTGGTTTAGGTGCTTTTAAAAACAGACCCCAGCTGAAGGGACAGATTATGTGAAGGCACATACACTGCAGCACCAATATTTTATATATGTTGTTGTACAAAATGTAGTATCACTGGCTGATTTTTCTAAATTTAATAATAGAGTAAGAACATGCCTGTTTGAAAGAGTCTCCAACTCAGTAAGGAAAATGAAGGGGTGCTGAGACAAAACACCAAATCCTGTGTTTCAATGACAGCTCCTCCTGGTTTCAGGCACCACCACAGCTGTGCTGATACTAACCCCTATAAATAGGAAGACTTTGATTTTTTTGCTCTGTTTCAAGTAGGAAAAGTTAAATAGACAAGGGAGAGTCTTATCAAGCTTTAAAAAAATAAAAAAAGAGAGGGAGATGTTTCTACTTTGTTTCAAAACATGAAGTAAATTAAGAATTTTTAAAAGAAATGGTTCTAATCCCAAATAAGCTTTAAAAATACCTTCTTCTTCAAAACACAGCTGGAAAAATAGCTGTTGCTCCAGTAATTCCCACTTCATTATGTTCCCACTGATGTTGAGACATCTTCACCTGGTGTGAGGTAATGCTCTCAATGAAGAATTAGGAAGGAGGGACTGGAGAGCAGTGTGCTTTGAGTTGGGCTACAGTATATCTTCTAGTCTTCAGTTCTTCCAGCATTTTGTTCCAATGGCTCTACTTTCTTGCTATTTATGTGTGCTTCATTCCTATTTTGAATTGGCCAGTCTTTAACTTCCTTTTTTTTCCTTTATTCATTCATTAAAAGGAAAAAACAAAGTCAAATGGTTCTGTCTTTGAATGGGTTCTTTTTGTGAACCTGTATTTCTGAAATTAATTGTTTTATTGATATGGGGTGGCATGCTGTTTGAACATCTCAAGCAATTACATAAATTTTGTAAACATAGGCAAATATTTGTAATTAATCAGTGACCATTATTTTTTTTTAATTACTTTAAAAGCTAGTCAAGTATTTTACGGAGTTATGCCAAAGCATTTTTCCTTTGAGAAAAACAGTGTTGTCGACATTGAAATGCCTGGGGGACTCTTCAAATCTGATACATCCAAACCTTTAAGTAGTCAGTGAGGATGAATGTGATAAACGGGAAAAGAAGGGAGTGTATTGCTTGAAAGATCATAGGAGCACAGAAATGAGAGGAAAATGTAACACTAGAAACTATAAAAGATTTCATTTTGGCCGTGGCAGAAATCTTTATCTGGTTTGGAGTCCATAGCTGAAGAAAGGATTTTGAGAAAAAATAATAAACACACATGAAAATATTGTATGAGTTGGTAAATTGATCCATACTAACAAATTCAAGTGGTCAAATATCAGATGCATGTGGGAAAACTTAGGAAGCAAAACAAACAAAGTCCAAAAGGGCAATATAAAAGTGGTACCTCAAGGGGTTCTTTTTATGAACTTAACAATATAGAGAAGCAAGACCATATGTAGTGAAACTAGATGAACATGCAGATTGTAATAATTACTCTTAAATTAAATATTACTGAGATTGTAGTGATTTCTATGACTAGCAGTTTTTTCCACCAAGACTGTAAGTGTTTACTATAACTTCTGCTTCATGCAGTGTCCTCTGACTCTTTGTCATATCTGTTTTATAGAATAGTGTTCCTTAAATATATGTTAGTGTCAAAAAGCCTGAACTGGAAGTATTTAAGGTGAATTGGTTTTTAGTAAATGTTTTTCAAGAAATCTATGTTTTCTTGACTTGAATTCTTTGTATTTAAAGAAAAATTGCTGAAAATTTTAAACTTCCTGTGAAAATAGAGTGTTGGTTTCCCTGTTTCTGATAAGCCCTTTGAAGAAAATATCCATTAAAAGCTGTATACTGAAGACATTTCAAAAAACATAGATTTTCAGAACCAAATTGAAGCAGTCATCCATTACATATTCAAAGAATGCATCTTCTCTTTACTTGTGTTTGCTGCATTTATTGGTGCTCTAACAGTTGCAAGAGTAATTTCAAGTATGTTTGCACTATACCGACAGCCTTATGATGCTGGATCTGTTTGTCTTAAGAGATATTCTTCTAATTCATTCTGATATAACCTTGGCCATATTTATTGTATTTGCTAGGATTAATGGAGGGAAGCCAATTTGAAGGATTAGGATTTTCAGTCCCCAATACATACAAATATTTTCCTACGGAATACATGACCTCAGCCCATAGTTATTGTGGGGAATTTCCTGTCTTGGGGGCTCTCTCTTATTTCACCACACAAACCTTGGCACTTTCCCTTTTGCTTATTTTAGAGATATTTCTATCATGTCATCAGATTCTGTGATTTTCTAAAAACTTAGTTGATCATATGTTTCCTGCTAACTTCAACCCTTTATCTGCTCCCTAGTTTATGTGCTGGAGTTCGGAGGCTTACTCCATATTTTTTGTCCATACAATCACCACATCTTACCAGTCTGTGCTGCTTCTTGTGGAAATAGTTTCTTTCCTCCACTGCAAGGTACACACCCACAGTAACACCAGTCCAGATTCAGCTGAACTCTTGATTTTTATCAGATTCCCAGATCCAGCTGCTCTTTGGAGAAAATTTAGGTTAGGTCCTGTAGAGTGGAGCTTGGTTATACTTGGGTTTCAAGTTCAGTTTATAAAAGCAATTTATATTCTCAATAATATTTGAGTCTTGTTGTATTCTACACTGATTTTCCGGCTGCTTCCTTTCCAGTAATTCAGGTGAAAATATCCATGGGTTTGCCTGTTTAGGGGAGAATCTAACAGAAGGGACACAATAGCTGTTCCCTGTCAATTACTTGCTATCCAAGTAGAAGATTATTCCTCTTCTGTTTGAGAGGCTGTGAATGAGCTGGTAGAGAAGTCTTCTGGAAGAGAGATCTGTATCCTCTCTGAGAGGTACAGAAATACTGTCTTAACTTTATGGGAGTTTTGATTTGAACACTCACAGCTATGGAGGTTCTTTAGGCTTTGTGAGTTAGATAGGGGCTGCAACTTTCTCAGCAAAGCAGCAGTGTTGAATACTGAAATAAGTGATGTGTACAAGAGGAAAATAAAATTAAATGAAAGCGGCTCAGAGAAACCACAGCTGACTTTTCTGGAGCAATTGATCCTACTGTTAGAATATGGAGTAATATGCTGTCTTTAGCTGTGAATCAGGACATTATGCAACACAGGACAAAAAAAGGGTAGAAAACTCATTGCCCAGTTTTAAAAATGAGTAATAGTGCTACACTGTGGTGTTCCAGAAAATGAATGGGCTTCTTTGCCACGGATGCAGACTGCAAGGAAGGAACTGGATCTAGATACAATACTGCCAGTGCCAAATCCTCAATAATGAGACACAGGCTGTTGCTTGTGTGTTAACTGGAATTTTAGAAAGACTATCAATAAGAGAAGAGATTTCTTTCTTTTGAGAAGGATTTCAAGGTTATCAAATTAATTTCATTCCAATTAAACTTTAAATTCTGAAACTTAAAAAAAAATTAAAAGAAGGTATGAGAAATCGGGGTCGGGGGGGGAGGAGTGTTACTGATTTTTTCCTTAGTTATACTTTTGGCATCATCAGGGACTTTAAATACCCTAAGATCATGAAGCAATGCCTTTATAATGCATTGATGCATAGCACTTTAAATTGACAATTAACATTTTTCTTAGCATATATTTTCTGTCATGTATATTATGTCAATAAAGGCATTGACTGGGTGAAACTATAACTACAGTTGGGCTAAATTCAAATTACCACTGTAATTGAAGATTTTGCTTTCAGGTTGCAGGATCAGCCCCCATTCTCTGGCAAGTGTTTGAATCATGACTAAGAAAAAACCGAGTCCATAAATGGAAACAACAATACTACATATCTTTAAGATTTTTATATTTTTGTTTTTGTTCAGAATTTCTATCCTTTTTTCAAAATATTTGTGCCCTAGTAAGCTGATAATCTCAAGAGAGTTAAAAATATCAAGAAAGGGCAAATTATTCAGTTAATACAAACATCCTTTTCTTTTCCTCCTGCCTCAGTGTCATTGTATTCAAAAACTCTCCTGATGATTTACTACAACATAGCATTTTATATTTTATAAGCTGCCAGAAAAATAAACTAGTCTAAACAAATTAGATATTTCAAAGATACCATTTTGCAAGTAAACTAGAAAGATTTTCTTGGAACTTGTGATACTAATAACAAATGCTATTTCTTGAACAGCAATTAAGTATTTTCCCAGTGAAAATACTGCAACTACTCAGAGCTGTTGCAGTCTATTTTTAGTCCTCGCAGACCTCTGTAAATATTTATAACACCAAAAGGCAGTCAAGCACTGACACCCAGTGGTTTCAGAATTCTGTCTTCAGTCTCTATTGCAGAGAAGTCTTTTGTTTATCTCATTTTCAAATCCAGTGTTACTCAAAATGAGTAAAAAATTTTCTGTTGAAGAGGTAATCAGAATCCAGTAGTTATTCATGGTAATCCAGACTTCTCCACCTCACTAGGGTACTCTAGATGAAATGATTTAACTACCACCAGTATGGATATTAGTCAGTTCCGTGTATTCAGGGAGTTACTCAAGAAATGCATAAACTATGCAAATAAGCTATGAAGTAAGCCTTTGAACAATCAAGGGTACAAAATTCTGTGCTTAAAATCATTTAACTGTCAGAAAGAAAGAGCATTTTTAACCATTTTTAAAGCCTTTGAGACTCATGAATGGAAAACAATTTTCTATTTAAAAAATCTATTAATATTTATTATATTAGTAAAAATAAATAAGGGGTGATGTTAGTACTGGCATTGGGATGACAACTTGACATTCTCAAAGTCACCTGAAATTTAAACTGCAAAGTAAACCAAAATTCTGCCAAAACAACTTTTCCTATCAAACATAACTGAACTACAATTTCATCAGAGGCATGTCTTGACAAGAAATTGTCTGCCACCATAAGGAGTGAATGCAAGAAGTCTCTTTTTTTTACTGCTGTCTCAAAGATAAACAAATATGATACTTTGAGTTTTAAATTAATAGCTTTGCTTTATCAAAACAAGCAAAACATCTTAGTCACATAGTACAGATGACCATAAAAACAAATCAGATCACCCAGCCTTTTAAAACGTTCCAAGAACCGTTCTCAGGGTATGTCTCTACCAATCTTGCAGACCCTGCAGAAGAATCCTAGCAGAATTCCTTGTTTTGCTTCTCTACCAGTCCAGTGTAACCAGTTGCACGTGTGGGAATAAAGAGAGTGTGGAACTGCATTATAGCTATTTCAGAATAAAGGCTCTATGATTTAACACAAGTTTTATTAAATGAGCCCAGGAAGAAGATACAGAAGTCCACGTCCATCACTCTCGCACATCTCAGCGTTCTGTCAGGTTGTTGACTGCCCACTGCAGGAGATGATGCAAGACAAGCATGCACCACACCATTCCTGAAAACATCGATGGATGTCTATTTCAGTGGAAATTCTGTAAACAGCAGTTGTGATCGATAGTCTGTACTCCCACAGCAGTGGGAATGTGTAGGGGCATCTGATGCCTTTTCCTGGTCTTAAGATCAAGAGTCAAGCATGGTTAGAAGGGAAATAGTGATTTTACCTTGGTATTTATTTTAAGGATCCTTAGGTGCACACGTCCAGGTCAAATGCATCAAAATGCATACCACAATCCCCCCCAAAAGATCAGGTATAACCTTATAGGTTTTACTAATTAGCATATCTATCAAAGATTCCCCAATGAGAGGCTCGAGTGAGCCCCCCTCCCCTAGGAGCCTTCCCCTGGATGGTTCTATCTTAGTTTACAGAATGTGTTCTTGAGAGGACCTTGGGGTCTGGGGCACACTGATCCCTAGCTACAAAGCTTCTAAAATGTTTAGTCTCCTAGCTGAACAAACAAGTCCAAGAATGTAGGCAAAACAATACAGAAGTTGTAAAAAGGTATAACAGGGGTATAAAAGAGAAGGCAAAAAATCTTCATGGCATCACATCTACTTAGAAATTCATAACAACTGCCAAGCCAAGGTGTCGCTGAAGATCCAGCCAGACGTTACATGGCATGAGAAACAGCAACAGATGAGGAATGGAAGTCAGAGAGAGCTGTTCCTCTGGAAAAGGAAGACACTGCAGTTCTGCCAGGAAGATCTGGCCTTCAGCACCAAGGTTGCCCTCTATAACTGCTTCATTAGGAATTCTTTCCAAAATTGGACAATAAACAATTTCAAATACAATAAAACAAGGGAAAACAGTAAAAGTGCTCAGGGGCCTGTTAGATAACAGCTCCAAGGTCAGAGACGTTTCAGGCTAGAGAAACTGTTTGCTGACTACGCTCTTCTTCTTTCTCCTTTTCTCATAGCTAAAGGCCAAGGGAGCTGGGCCTGTTTAGGATGGAGAGGACGGAGGGAGAATCTTATCAGTGTATCTAAGTATCTGAAGGGAGGGTGTCAGGAGGATGGAGCCAGGCTCCGCTTGGTGGTGACAAGCAGTAGGATGAAAGTCAATGGGCAGAAACTGATGCACAGGAAGTTCCACCTGAACATGAGGAAGAACTTCTTTACTGTGCAGGTGACTGAGCACTGGAATAGATTGCCAAGGAAGGTTGTGGACTCTCTGTCTCTGGAGATGTTCAAAACGTCTTTGGACACAATCCTGCATGACGTGCTCTAAGGAACCTTGCTTGAGAAGGGATGTTGCACTAGTTGATCTTCAGTGGTCCCTCCAATCTTACCCATTTTGTGATTCTGTGAAATTGCAGAGGAGACTGGATTGTAGCAAGGTTTTGGCATCTGAGGAGCTTCAGGTGAGAATCCACCAAAAGCTGCCCTCATGTTGGACAGAGCCAGGACCAACTGGCTCCAAGACAGACCCGCCTCTGGCCAAAGCTGAGCCCAGAAGGAACTTCGGTGGCACCCTGATAACAATGGGAGGGAGTAGTAACATCTGCTTGGAAATTCATAACAACTACCAAGATGGAGGTCTGAATAAAAGAGACATTGTTGAGGTTTTTCCCAGGATATTTTACTCCCTTTTCTTATTTTTCTTTAAAATATACAGTGAAGTATTTGTTTTGGACACCAGATGCTGCTATGGCTTGTTTTATACTGAGGTGCCAGCTATCCCTTATGTTCCAAAAACAATGCCAAACCTGCTGGCAAGAGACTTATTATAGTGTCTTTCTTACAGTGTTAAGTTGTTCCAAGTGGGCAACTCTTCCTGTTAAAGTTTTCCCTCTTTTTAATAAACTAGACCGCTGTTACCATTACCTGTAGTGACTGGCTATTTGGAGTACTAAGCCATATGGGAGAAGTACAAGTGATGACCAAACAGAGAACGGAGCAAAGAGGGAAGTAGGTATTTCCATAATTGTATCTACATTTTCAGCTGTATTGATTCTACAAAGGTGGGGATTGTGCAAACACTGCTTTTAGGGAAAATGAGTTTGGCTTAGAAGAAGTGAACGTTTTTCCCTGTGTTCAGGAGTGCTCTTCTACCAGAGTAGTAAGACAGAACTTGTAACCTTGCAAGCAAAGCATCAGTGCCCACTGCCTAAATCTTCATGAACAAGCATATTGGAAAAAGACTTCACAGAAACATTTAGATGATCCCATCTCTCATTGCTAACCCACCCCCTGCCCCAATATCATTTATCTAACACAACCATTTTTGGGTATGAGCTCAGTTATCTAACAGCAAGAGCTTGGGCCCCTTCACAATATCTATACTAGTATGATCCACAGCAGCTGCTAAGTACCTGGAACCCTCAAATGTCTATTCACAGTCTGGTCACTCCGTGAGTAGGTACCACAAAAGCCAGGTCCTTATCTAGAGGTAGGTAGAAATCTCCCCAAACCAAAGGTCATAACTGTGTCTCTTTTGTGGGAGTTCAAAACGTCTTTATATGTATGCAGCTCTTCTAGAAAAGACAGCTTTTGCAGCATTTTTGGCTTTCAAACTTGTTCCTGTCAGACAGTTCATGGCATTTCAGGAGTTTCCCAAGAGACTTGCTTTTTCTATTTCCCCATCAAAAAACTTTGCTTTCAAATGGAGAGAATGTATTTTCTCTAGGGATGAAACCAGGGAAATACCAGCATAGCAGACACTAATAATTAAGAAGTCAATATTGTTGGTGCACATTTTTTTATAACACCTGGGCACAAATGTAGGGTAAACAAATGATCCTGATCTGCACAGCTCTCTAATTGAAATGACTTGGAAATACTGCCGTGACAAAGACTGTAAATAGACAGCAAGCCATGGAATTAGCAAAGTACAAAACCAGGTATAATCACTGGAATTTCTCCTGCTTAAACCCAGGCTGCACTCAACAGATTTCATTTGATGTCTTTTCTCCTCAGGTTACAACATGAAATGCTGTCACTGAAAAGACTCAACTAGCTAAAGATACAGTTAGGACCATTTCTCTGAGGTTTCATGAGAAACCTTAGGTACGACCTAATTGCAGTCTTCCACTACCTGAAGGGAGTCTACAGGAAAGACAGAGAGGGACTGTTTACAAGAGCATGTAGGGACAGGACAAGAGGGAATGGATTTAAACTGAGAGTAGGTTTAGATATTGAAGAAATTTTTCACTGTGAGGGTGGTGAGGCACTGAAACAGGTTGCCTACAGAAGTTTTGGACGCCCCGGCCCTGAAAGTGTTCAAAGCCAGGTTGGATGGAGCTCTGAACAACCTGGTCTAGCGGAAGGTGTCCCTGTCCAGGGGCAGGGGGTTGGAATGAGATGATCTTTAAGATCCTTTCCAGACCATTCTATGATTCATGACTAATAAAATATTCTCCATATTTTCTGCAATATAGTTTCTCCTTCCTTCAAATGTGAATATTTGAGAATTGCTGTATCATTTTAGAATATAACACATATATAGTCAGGATAATCACCAGCAGTATCTGCTTTCAAGTTAGCATTCATTATTCATGCACTTTTCTCCTGTAAGACAACTGCACTGACATTCAATTCTTACCTTATGGTATGCTTACAAGAAAATGGCTCAAAACAGAATATAAATGCATGTTCTGAAAAGAGACAAACCCCATTATTTTCAGGCAATTCACCATCACTTCTTTTTAACTTCACTTCCTTTCCATTGCAAATGTAAATCCTACAAACCCCACGTTCCTGTGGGCAGCAAAAGACTTCAGGAATTTTAGGGTCTGTGTGCAAACACACACCAACCCTCACCTGAACAATCTCTTCTAGCAACATATTATATATTAAAAAAACCCCCAGCTTTAACGTATAAATATAAATACCTTACATATGACTTGTTTACATTATATTAACTTGGTATTTGGTGATGAGGAAAATATTTTTTTAAGGTCATGTTCCCTCCTCAAACAGTAAGGTTTTGTTTCCTGCAAAATGGGAAGTCTGCACAGCAGTATATGGTTTACCGAGTTACATCTACAACATGAAGAAGGGAATTTTTGGCAGTTAAAATTATATTGCTTCAAATCCGTGGGCATTCTCAGATGGCTGGAGCAGGCAGCAACCAGTCTTGGTTTAAACACACCCCTAAAGTGAATGCTATTAATTAGGACAACTGGCTATGGCTGAGATGACCAAGATCCTAAGCTCTTTCTGAGCAGCAAGCACCAGTCAATATGAATTATGAAGCACTGATGCAAGTTTGTTTGCTGGTAGATTGTTTAACAAATGAGTCAATAGCTTATGCATTTAAAATCATGTTTTCTTCGTCATAATAAGTCACAGCCTCAAATACAGTGCACTATAGCAGCTGAAAACACAGAGATGTGGCCAAGTGTAAGAAAAGAAAATGCTACAACTGAGAAGAGGAAGTTTCACTGGACATTCAGGGTGCTCACAATTATCTCCTCAAAGTCTAATAGAAGGAATCTACACTGATGGAAAAACAAAGAGGTAGGTAAAGGAAATTGTATAAGAAATCTTTTCCGGTTTCTCCAGGCAAATGGTACCCTTGTCTCTGACAAAGCAAGTTATGTTTTGTTAATATAATGTAAACTCCACCTTGTGCCAGTTTGGCCAAATTTAGATATATATCCTCTGAGAGAAGGCACAACCACCCCTCCCACACCAAGTTCAGGAAAAATAAATTTTCCTGGAAGGAAAGTGAAGGAGATAAAAACTATTTATTTAACAAACACACAGGAAAGGAAAATAATGCTAAATAATAAAATCTTTCACTGTGAAGAAAAAACCTGGGAAAGTGTTCAAGTCCTCCCTTTGGTCTCCTTGGAGCTGGGGCTTGGCCCAGGGCCAGGCCCTCTGCGCTCGGTGGAAAGTCCTCCCAATGTGCTCTGATATTGGAGCAGTCCAGCAGAAAAGAGAGAAAATCTGAAATTCCAGGGAAGGAAAAAAAGTTCAACTCTCAGTCTCTCTTTGGAGAAAAGGAAAATTAACAACTGGCCAAAAACTGACAGGGCAGCAGCAAGCCAGGTGCCTCCTCCCTCCCCTGCTGCAGCTGGAAAAAAAGTTGCTATCTCTGTGTGACCTTGAACAAGCTGCAAACTGCTTTGAAAAAGTTTTGCTCAGTTTTTTCTTCCCCCTCTCGGGCTCAGTTTAAAGGCATAGAAAGGCACAAAGTTAATTTCTGAGCATAGGGCAAGAATATGGGATACACATCATAAAGTCACCCCAAGACATTCCACCCCTTATCCCCTATTGTTGTCTCAATGCCCAAACTAATATATTCTAACTCTACACACACACATCAATACATGCATATATATGTACAGCTATGTACAAACAGTGACAGTGACACTCAGCAAGCAGAGGTACACAGGCATTTCACATTACAGATGGTTTTCTCCCAACAATCAAATCTCCCTGCGGTACACAACATGTTGTTCCATATTTCTGCATTACCCACCATGTGCAACCAGATCCCTGAGCAAAGACAACCCCACGGATGGGTTTGTCTGTACTCGAGGCAGAATTTATCCACACAGTCTTTCCTAACAGACCTCTGACATGCACTACTGGGACCTCATCTACTGTATGCAGGGGTTCGGATTGGGCTGGACCAGCTCTATTGGTGGAACCTCGGGTGTTATCTAATGAGGTGGCCTTTGCTAGATGCTGCTCCCAATTTTTGAAAGTTCCCCCACCCAGTGCCTTCAAAGTGGTTTTCAACAATCCATTGCACCGTTCCACTTTGCCTGCAGCTGGTGCATGGTAAGGGATGTGGTACACCCACTCTATGCCATGTTCTCTAGCCCAGGTATTAATAAGGCTATTCTTAAAATGAGTCCCATTGTCAGACTCGATTCTCTCAGGGGTGCCATGCCTCCAAAGGACTTGCTTTTCCAGGCCCAGGATGGTGTTCCGGGCAGTAGCATGAGGCACAGGGTAGGTCTCCAGCCGTCCAGTGGTGGCTTCTACCATTGTGAGCACATAGCGCTTGCCTTGGCGGGTTTGAGGCAGTGTGATGTAATCAATCTGCCAGGCCTCCCCATACTTGTATTTGGACCATCGCCCACCATACCACAGAGGCTTCACCCGCTTGGCCTGCTTGATCGCAGCGCATGTCTCACAATCATGGATAACCTGGGAGATACTGTCCATGGTTAGATCCACCCCTCGGTCTCGTGCCCACTTATAGGTGGCATCTCTGCCCTGATGGCCTGAGGCATCATGGGCCCATCAAGCTAGAAACAACTCTCCCTTGTGTTTCCAGTCCAAGTCTACTTGTGACACTTCTATCTTTGCAGCCTGATCTACCTGCTCGTTGTTTTGGTGTTCCTCATTAGCCCTGCTCTTGGGGACGTGAGCATCTACATGGCGGACTTTCACAACCAGCTTTCTTACTCGGGCAGCGGGGTCTTTCCACTCTTCAGCAGCCCAGACTGGTTTTCCCCTACGCTGCCAATTAGCTTTTTCCCACTTTTCCAGCCATCCCCACAGAGCATTGGCTACCATCCATGAATCAGTGTAGAGATAGAGCTTTGGCCACTTCTCCCTTTCAGCAATGTTCAGGGCTAGTTGGACAGCTTTGAGTTCAGTGAGTTGGCTTGATCCACCTTCTCCTTCAGTAGCTTCTGCAACCCGTCGTGTGGGACTCCATACAGCTGCTTTCCACTTCCGTAGATATGGGATACACATCATAAAGTCACCCCAAGACACACCTTCAAGCCTAAACTGGAATTGCTACATTTAAGTCATGTCTTTGTGTCACCTGGGTGTCCCAAGAACAGTGCTGCTACATGTTTTCAGCTGTGTGTTGTGCACATCCTTGTTAAATTAATTAATGGCTTTACTTCATCCAATTTCTGCCAAAAAGATATAAAAATGCTTACACACAGGAACACTGTTGCCTCTGGTTATAAAGAGCTTTCAGATGCAAACCCTCATTCTTCCTATAACAAGTCTCTCAAATATGTCTGTCGTCCTCCATGCTGTGCTGAATGTGGGTCAAGAGAAGCTTCATTGTCACAGAACTTCTGATACTGAATGCAGAGGTTGAAAAAAGACCATGCAACTGTAAGTAGATTAAAATGGAAAATACTGAGTCTTATAGGGTGCTCAGCCCCTGACAGTGAGACCTTCTAATCTCAGTATATGTATTTCTGGAGTTTGTATATCACAGTACACAGTGGAAGCTCCACGAATTATCTGGAAAATGATGAGTTGCATTTGAGAAAGGCCTTAGAAATGGGGTATTCTGGAGAAACTTCTTTTTTGGTTCTGTATCACAGTGATTTAAGAGGCCATCATTTAGAGGTAAGAAAATCTCAATCTTTTACGTAAAACAAAATATTACTTAAAAAAATAAGTTGTTCTTGTCTTTCTTTTTTTAAAAATTTTTTTAGTTGAAAAATATATAAAATAATCTAGAAGGCCTGCTTGTTCCATCTGAATAGAAAAGAGGGGAAAAAAGTCTAATTGGAAAAAAATAAGATAGAAGGGTATTTCAGAGCAACCATCTTATAGATAAGTGCTGAATCTTTGTTCTCAAGTACTTTGTAGGTCAGAATTTCAGGTGGCTGTTTCCTCATATTAGCTAGAAAATGCAACATAATAAAACCTAACAACAGTGTTATCTACTCGCATGGTCTCCCTTGTGGGTAGCATGTAGACTTCTTTTTTTGTCTTCATTTTTGCTTAATCTAACTCTAAACTATCTTAGATTAAGTACATCACACAGGCAGTGATTTTTTATAGTGTCTCTATTGCTGTTTTGTAATGGCCTTTGCTCTCTGTAGCAAAAAAATGGTCATGTTTATCTAACATGAGTTCACTTACTTATTTGCCTCTTCATTCTTTTCACTTCTAGCACTTCTAATTATTCTTGAAATTTCTTTTGTTCATTATTCTGAAGCATAACCTCCTATACCAGGTTAAAACCAACTCTTTCTAATGCCTTGTGTTCTTTTATTGGCTGTGTTATGAAATCTTGGGGATTAAAAAAAAAAAAGCAGAAAAACCAGTTTATATAAACAGCTTGATATTTTTAAAGCACAGGGTCAAGCCGATCAGCTTTTAATTAGAAACAGATTAAACCTTGATCACTCCTGCAGAGCGCTACAGCATTGACTGAAGGTAATCCCCATAAGCTTTGGAGTGAGCGTAGTTGAGATATCTTGCCGGTGACTTTGCATTTAAAAACTGAAGGTCAGAAAGTCAAAGCAGCACGCTAAAGCTGGGAAGATTCTAAATCCTACTGGGTCATTGACACAAATGATATGCTACTGGGGAACGCAAAAGAAGAGCAGTCCAAGTTACAAACCAAGTGCTAAAGTTCTCCTAAGTTCTCCAGTTCACTGATTTATGGTAATGTATGAATATCTTTTTCAGAAAAACTTACATAAAAATAGATAGTGTTGTAGCTCTTATCTGAGGAATGGAAATAACATTTTTTGTTTCTGTAGGTTTTGGCCACAGAAGCTAATGGTAGCTTCAAAATGCAATGGAAAGGCTCATGAGATTTGAGTAACAGTGTATAACCACAGAGCTGTTTAAGGCATTTCTATAGTGATCAACTTATTTAAATTGCTACATCCCAAATGCTTAAACATTCTCTGTGCTCATGTAGATGTGCATCTCTTAATATTGCTGACTATTGTGAAATCTCACCAAAGTTCTCTTCAAAGCAGTGCAGCTCCACGAGCAAGTCAGCAGAATAAGATTCTCTATCCAGCTCTGGAGAACTCAGCTGAAAACACTTTTTTTCTTATTTTACTTACACTTTTAGAGGAATATCCCTATAGGAGTACCACAAGTATTTAACTTATTGGATAATCTTATTCCTTGCTGGTATATGTTATAGTGGCTTACTTGGCTCTAAATGAAGGGCAGAGGCACTGGTGACTGCTGTAACCCTCTGGGCATCTGCAGGAGAGACAGAAATACAGTCAGGGAAGCACTAACCTTATGGGAAGCTTTTCACTTACCTCTTCAGTCTGAAGTGTATTCAAGTATTTGAGATTAAAAGAAATTACTTTTGGAAGCAGCTTGCTTTTATTAATTAATTGAAGGTGTGTCTTGTCATGGTACCATGAGACTTAGGTAAGAGTACCTGGCAAACTGTGTGTGTGCTACAAGAACATCCTAAGACCAGTTTAGTTTCCAGCTTTTTTCAGTCTAGTGTTGATCTTTTATGTCTAATTTTTTCTATGCTAAATTGGAGTGAATTTATGGGTTTTTTATTGTGTTTTGTTTTGTTTTTTACTCTCAGGGCATCAATCTGGGAATGCATAGTACATGAGTTAGTATCAGGAACATTTACTCTTGGTATTCCCAGAGGGAAAGTTACTCTGTCAAAAATGTGGAAATGAAGACATATTGATTTCTGTGAAAACCTTTTCTGGAGGAACAAATAAAAAAAAGTTTTATAATTTACATTTTAAGCATAATATTCATATTTTCCTAAGTAATTGGATTGAATGCAGTGAAAATTTGAATTGAACTGAATTGAAACTAAAAATCTCAGACTTCAAGAAAGCCACATGGCCTGATTAATAAGAACTTTGTTTTCTAGGATTTCTTAAACCTAATTTTTCAGGAAAAGTTGAGAGAGACTAAGCAGAGTAAATGCACTGAGTTCCAATTCATTTTTTCAGTACACATTATAGAAAAACTTCTGATGGGTAGACGGATGAGCTGGACTTTTTCACCCTTTTGCAAGTCTCAGGTGTCTCTGGTCTCTTGGTGAAGCTGGTGACTGAGCAATGACTGGCTCTTTGCACTTCACGTTTGTGTTTTTAACAGGCTTTCCTGGCCCTGAGGCTTTGCCCCCACCGCAGCACCAAGCCTTGATCAAGCCATTTGTGGCGGCAGGTGACTGTCACTAGAGGGCGATACACATCCAGAGTTTTAGGAATTTTTGTCCCTCCAAAGGAACTGATAGGTAGCCCTGCGGGTTGCAGTTGATCCAACACAACTTGCTGCTGCTGTGCTTCTGAACTTTCTGATTAGTCGTTAGATATGTATGATAACCCTGATAAGAAAATATAAGACTTTGGGAAATGGCTAGGAGATCTCTGCCTGGAGTTTAACTGGAGATGCTGTGTCATTTTTATGAGCACTTTTCTTATTGAGCTTTGCTTAAAACTTCTTTGCTTGTGGCACCTCTGGTTTTGTCTTTTTTTTTTTTTTTTTTTTTTCTCAAGACATTCATGGTTCTTTTTTTCCAATTACTTTTTCTTTAAGTCATTGAAACATAAATGGATTGGGTTTTTTTAATTACATAGGTTCATACTTTCTTCCAATGAACTCAGTAAATAACTTTTGCACTTGTCTAACCTATCTGGTAATGTGCAATGGGTGGCCAAAGGAACAGCTCATGCTAATTGTAATGATCTGCACATGTATCTATTGTTACTTAATTGCTATGAACACCTACTGACACTTTACAGCAAAAGCTACACAATAATCTGAGGTACAGTGCTGTGAAGCAAAACAAGCATGCAGCTAGAAAAACACCCACACCCCAGTATTGTTTTAGTCTTTTTCTGTCACCGTTTAAAGTGAACATTTGCTCTTTCAAGCAGACCTCAGCAGCAGCAGAACATGGCCTGTGCAGCACCACGTTACAAGGACACACAAGCCAGCTGTGAAAGGAGCTGGGCTGGACAAGATAGGAGATCCTGATAAGCCATTTACAGGAAATTTAATGTCATTTCCTGTGCCTGGGATGAACTTGGCTTCTAGTAAGATTTATCACTTGTCTCCAATTAGTTTTATTTTGGGAAACAATTGCCATACTACAAGGGTAGAAGTGATGGCACTCAGGTTTCCACAGCTACGGCCTGTTTTTCATTTTTAGGTTAAACTGCTCAGAAGTTAGGGAGGTATCTGAGTTGGAAACCATACCAAACTATCTCAGAGCTTTTGCCAGCATTTGAGAATTAAGAGTATGTTGTTATCACAGGAACCATCAGGAAGTCAGGCAAGGGTTTTATTTCTTGTGTTGCCCATTATCCTAACCAAGGAACTGAAGGGATAGGCCTGCCCAATGCTCACTTGAGAAGATATACCTTTTTTACCCTCCAGTTCCCCCAAATGGAATGGAGAATCTGTTCCTTTCTGATCTTTAGGACTTTTCAGGGAAGTTTATTTTGATGTCCGTGTTAAGAGTCATTGTGAAACCTTCTAAATCAGGAAAACAGCAGTGACAAGCTCACAGCTGTTACCAGAGAGAGATGAGGTTGGATAGTGGGTTTGCTGGTATATTCTCCCTAAGGTGCCATGCTGCGTCACCAGCCGAGAGATTTGGTGACTTCATGCTGACTCGTGCAGTGGGATTCCCAAAGCTCAGATCTTGGTACGCTGCCTTACACCGGGTCACTCTGGGGTGCACCATCACTGTCGAGTGTTAGAGATAAAATACTGGATTTTTCTCCAGCTCTTCTCTTTTTGGATATGTTCTTTTCCAAAGGCTCAGCTTGGCTGGAGAGCCATGTTTGGGAAAATACCACTCCCAGTATAATCAGAAGAGATATGTTACCTTTGGGTATATACATGAAATGAGCATTTATGCAGTGAACTTCATGCACAATTATTCCACTGGTGAAGCACAGCCATGTCAAGACATATCACAGATCGTGTCCCTGCTCACCAGTTACTTCTGCCTGGTCCCCCTGACAGGCGTGTTCAAGATGAGAGAAAGCTGTTCCTCTACAGATAAATGCTTTTAAGTTAATTAGTTCTAATACAAAATAAACAGAGCTCCTTTTTGGGGGGGCCCTGGTTCTTCCCCCTTCCGAGGGCCTAACATTCTGTATGCCTGTTGTGTACCCACACACAAGCTGTGAGATGTCCACGTAAAGAACAATAAATGCCAGAAGATGTTTGCTTACTTTCTTCTCTTCAACCTCAATATGGAGTTCCTGCTTTACAGCGATTGTTGTATCCTGTTTCCATGAGGTCTGTGGTATGCAAAGCAGTCAGGTGATGACCTTGAATCAGAGCAGATGTCATAGCACCATGTACTTGTTTCCAGTGCTATTTAACATTTGCTGTTTGCTGTAAGATAGCAAGACGGCTTTTCTTATGGTGGTTTTCTTTTAGAAGCTGGTCTGCAAGAAGTTCCAATTTAAACCTGATCTGATGCAAAGAAGTAAGTACGCCATGAAGAGGTTGCAGATGAAGTGAATTCATGTTTGGTAGCAAGAATAGCTTTGACAGGTTCCACATAGCAAATCTTCTTGTACCCTCATGGCTTAAAGGGAGAAAAACAGGATTTTGGTGTTTTACTAAGATTTGTCTTTGAAAAACCGCCTCAGAAAACAGAGTTACCTTTTTTTGCTTTTCCAGTGTGAATTCTGAGGAGATTATCATCTAATAGTGTAGTCTCTGAATAACTGGGGAAACTTAATCAAGGAGGAGAAAAAGTAGAAGCTGCTCATGGTGTGCAGGGTTTTGGTACTTGTCTTTGAGCATCCTGTTCTAGGAACTCATATTTGCTAAGGTTCAAGACCTGTCTTCTCATATACCTTTTTTCCCCCATCAGGAGTGCATGCATGACATAGCTAATTACATTTTCCCCTGAGCTTGGATTTGGGGTAGAGTGGTATGTGCTGCCTACTTCCACAGCTTGTGGTGATATTCGCATTTGGGAGAAATAAACTGAGGTTAAGGAATAACTATTGAGGCAAATCTCTGATTTGTACAGCTGAAACTGGCAGAAAGTCTTTGCTTAAGATTAGGGGTTTTGAAAATTACTGATCTTCATTACTTAAATTTTTCCTCAAATGCTTGAGGATCTTGGTGATCTTGTTAATGAAATTTTAGCTGGGTTGGTTATTGGTTGATATTTGTTACCCTCAGTATAACAATTTTTGTCTACTTAAGATTTTATCTCAAACAGAGGCTTTTAAGTCCTAGGCCTCAGATCTCATTCAACTATATTTGATTCGAACTGGTTTCCCTTCAAGTAAGTCCTCTTTTGCTACCAAATAAAATTTGGGGAAGGTGACTTTCCCGAATACCCTCTATAATGTTATAATTGTCACTAGTCTGTAAACATCATAACAAACCCACATCACAGTGGCTAAAACATTACAACTGAAACAGTGGCATTCCACGATTAAAAACGTGAGCTTCTACAGTGTAGGTCAGGTCAGTCTTTTTGCTCCAATAGTGTGCCTGCTTCTGCTCTTCAGTTTCAGTTTTCTTACCCAAAAATAGCTATTTCTTCTGATCATTAGAGTACTTGCAGAAATGCAGAAGGAATGGTTTTAAGTTCTACTATAATTGACATAGTTAAGTGTCAAACCTGTCTCTGCATTTCCCCACACAGGTATCTTTGGGATTGCTTTGCTCTGAATTGAAACCTACTAAGAAAGAGTGTCACATCCATGGATAGAATTACAGATCCTTACCAAAAAATTTCCTCATTAAAAAAAATTATCTCACCTAAGGAAAAAAAAAATTAATTTACCAGATGTCCTTGTGAGCACTGTAAGCTGAAGCACCTACTTTCTTCCATGAGTTTCAATGTATTTTGATATTTTTTGATTCCAGTATTAGGACCATTAAGATATCAAATTTACAGTAAAATTAAACAATCCCTATCCATTTTTTTTTTCTGCTCTGGTACATGAACAAAGAGCAACATTTGGGAAGTATTTATTGGTGTCTTTGTCAGGATTTCAGATTAGTAGTACATGTTTTAAGAAATACTTTTATTTCTTGTGTACTTTGAGTAGTTGGCATTTTCATGATGCCCTATGGCAGCACGTTACTCTACTGACCTCTTTTGGCACAACACACTGCAATTCCTTAATTATTTTTAATCTCTTTTTAATGTCATTAGTGCAACTAGCACATTTTCTACTGCCAGTGGAAGTGACCTGTGATAATCTTAAAATAGGGTGGCCTGACTGTGCCTGCTGCCTTCTTTTATCAACCATTCTTTTTTGTGAAGCTCTAAAAATTGGGACAGGTAAGTGTCACAAGACCTGTCTGTCAGCTGGCACGAGAAATGTCGAGTTGCTCATCACAACTACAAAGAGTGAAATTAGCCATGCCTTGAGAAATGTCGCCTGCTCTGCGTGTGGTTCATTTTGCAGCTGCACTCTCCAAAGGCAGGGAATAGTCTTATGTGCATGAGGCAGATGAAGGTTTTTGTTTCAATGTGCTTTAATTTCTTTCAATTTAAAGCTAAGACATAACAAGTTTTGCCAATCTGTAGGAGGAAATAAAAAGGCAGTTAATACTTTTCTGTCATTCAAGCTTGTCACTTGAGATGTTTACTACTTATGAGAGCAGGCTCATTTTGACCAAACTTCATATAATTTCTTTTACAGAATATACTTGGACACCTCAGTGAAAGGTGCTTTCTTGTATTTTTTTTTAACAGCAGCTGCTGCTTTCTTGTGGTTTTGGGTTGGTGTATATTTTGTTTCTCTCTTTAAACTGCAACCTTCACAAGAATGACAGAACTAAGAGGGTTTGGAGCACTACCAAATCACGTCATCAGAAAACCTCAGGATCAATGTTCTAATTAGCACCTCTCAAGAGGAGGTGACTGGCCAAAATATGCTCTGCCATCACCTTTATTGGCTTGGTTACTGAAGGTTGGCGATACAGGAGTTTTGCATCATTAGACCAAAAATAACAAAGGGAAGCAATCATATTAGTGTAATTCACTTTAGAACAAAAAGACTATCTCTTCTGAGATGCCTGCTGCATCTAAATGTTTAAGATACTTTAGTTTCTTTCTTCATGATAAGATTGCCTTATGGGAGGGACTGGGTCAAATTAGACTCTGCTCTACCCATGTGTGCTCTGTCTTTTCCAGTGTGATAGGCTTTGGTTTAAAGTGATCCTTAGACAAAGGGTAACACAAACCGAAGAGGAGAAAGTGTGGAAATGTCTCAGCAGGAGACCTTGTACTGGGGAAGGACTTGCTTTGCCTGCTTCAGTTCTGTGGACTTCTCTGAAAGGGAAGAATCAAAAATCTGCTGTTCCAGCTTTGGTATCTGAAGCCCTGGCAAGGATATTGCGCCCTTCCTTCCCCCTGCAACCCCCCTTCCCCCAGTTTACACTTGCATTCATTTATGATGGCACATAACAGCAAGAAAGAAAGCTGTGAAAATGAGATCCTTTTATAAAATGAAACTTGTAAATTCATCTCACTCTAGAAATCCAAAGCATGATGATGTAATGCTGATCACTTCGTTGTCCTATGAAAAGATGTCTTTGTCCTTCATAGCACTCTGGAAGCCAAAGGTTAAAGGCTGAATACTTCCTTTGCTTTTTCTCAGGCTGAATCTTACCCAAGAGATCAACCAGGTCCAGGCGTTTTGTCAGAAGCCCTTGCAATACAGGATGAGCTCAACTTGGGAAAATGTGAGAAAAGCCATGAGATAAATGATTGGTAGGAGAAGTATGAGAGAGAAAGAAAGATTCTTTTTAGCAACTATTACATGTTATCCCACTTCCTGGTAAATGTGCCCAGAGTACAGTGTGAGTCCTGGGTCTCTGAAGTTCTTTGTGCATTACCTTGTTTATTAGATCAAGCTGCCTTTTTTTTTCTTTTCTTTTTTGGTTTCTGATTGGAATGGCACCTGTGCCACTTAAATGTGCTAGAAATTGCTGCTTAACTGAAAGGAAGACATAATGATAGGAGGTGGTCACCATCACTTGATTTCTGCTATCTTTGGGCTTCAGTGTCACACTCAGACTTTCTAGAAGACACTGTATGTGTGCCTAGATAAATTATCTGCAGGTAATTAGAAATCTAAGATTTAAATTTAGAACTCGCTAATATTTGAATTTGGATAAGCTCCCTGTACTGTGCATGTCTTCAAGGCCAATCTTTATCTTAGGTAATAGCAAGTGAAATTTGAAGGTGAAACTTTCCATCATAGCATTTTTTAGTAACTGTTCTTGAATTGAGCTCATCTTTATTTGTATTGTTGTGGAGTCTCAGCCTTGGACCAAAATAATAAATGTGCCCCATCCTTTGAAAACACTTTAGAGTATTTGACTAGATGATGTTTAAGACCCCTTCCAACCCTAACTGATCTATTATTTCTGGAAGTAGTCCATGGGGTAACCCTGTAATGAAGGCACTCTAATTTTCTGCCCATATGGCTTTCTGTCATGAAATAAAAGCTCTTCGAGAATGTTCAAAATGCATTTAGGGAAAGGTCTATCACAGAAACAGGACCCTTGCCAACTGCATCCACCAACAGCTGCTCTGAACTTTTTATACAGCATTTTCTGAAAATGGTGTACTAGGTTATGTGGGACTATGCCTCCTTATCCAAATTCTGATTTTCAGAGCCAAAGTAAATGGTGAGATTCAGAGCGCTATTAGCAAATAGAGTAGTACTCCATTAGCTAGTTATGCAGCCCCTTTGTATTAAGCCTAGAGCTGGAATTCAATGAAAAATTGTAATTAAAAGGACAGTTTGGAAGAGGTAATGGTTTTATATTTTAATATTTCCCTTTACCTTGTGAAATTGTATATTATGAGCAGCTTACCTGCATTGAAGCAGCTGCCCACATTGGAAAGAAACTGTGAAATGGTGTTTATTGATCGGGTTGGCCCCTTTCTAAGGAAAAGTGAGGTTGTGCATATAGTCCAAAAAACGTTTGTGTATTATATTTATAGGCCTCAGCTGTCGTATCACTCCCAAAAGTCTAACTGTGAAAAGTTTAGCTGAATTGAATCTGTCTGGAAATTCATTATTCAGCAAGTCCAGATGCTATTGTCAATCTGTACCTGAACCAAATCCTTACGTGCTTGAACCAGTTTTGAAAACTGAATCTCTAGTGAAGTTCATAGTCTCACTTTCTCTTAATGAGAGCAAGAGAGTACAAAGCACTCTGAGACCAGAAGGTATTTAGTGCATTTTCTGGAGTGTCCAAATAACATATAATTATTCAGGGCAGCAGTAAGCCAAGGGCTTTTAGTTAGCACTTAAAAACACAATCATACAATGGTTTGGGTTGGAAGCGACTCTACAGATCATCTCCTAACACCCCCCATGTCATGGGCAGGGAGACCTCCCATTAGAACAGGTTGCTCAAAGGCCAACTTGACCTTGAGTATTTGCAGGGATGGGGTACCCACAATTTCCCTGGGCAATCTGTTCCAGTGCTTCACCACCCTCACAGTACTCTCCTTAAAGAACTGTTTCCTGATATCTAATCTAAATCTGCCCTCTTTCCATTTAAAGCCATTCCCCTTTGTCCTACCACTACATGCCTTTGTGAAGTCCCTTTCCAGCTTTCTTGTACTCTCTTTAAGTACTAGAACATGTTCTGATAAGGTCTCCTTGGAGCCTGCTTTTTTCTAGGCTGAACAGCCCCAAATTTCTCAGCCTATTTATATAGGTCAGAGGTGCTCCAGCCCTCTGACCGTTTTCGTGGCTCTCCTCCACACTAGCTCCAGCAGGTCCATGTCCTTCTTAAGCTGGTATAAATAATAGTAAGGGTGATGACAACACAAAGTGAGAAGCACTGTTTGTGCTGGTCTCCAACTCTTAAGTTCATTGGTTCAAACCTATAAAAACATATAGTTTCATTTTCTTTCTTTTGAAGTCTTTTTGGTAGGAAATATATTTGATAAGCATGATAGTTTGAAACGTCTCTGCAGTTAGGAAGACATGATTATTGAAGTCAGGGAAATAGAAACAAAAACTACACCGAGTCTTATGAAAAGTCCAAATAGCCTTTGTGTGAGTTTTAGGGGGGCTTATGTTTCTGGTTTTTGGGGGTTTTTTAAGCTTCTCAGGCCAGCCTTCTTGGGGTGCACTTTCCATCAGAATATTGTGCTTGCTTGTATACAGCACAGCAAACATGGTAACTTGAGGCCTGACAGCAGCTTGGTGTTTCATCTTGGCTGACTAGATCTGCATCTCTTACAGTTGTCCTATGCTGTGAGCACAGTATCACGGCTTCAGGTACCTATATACCTGTGCTACTTAGGAATTAAGTTATTTCACCATTTCTATACACGGAAGTGTACAGAAGACACAGCATGAAAAACATCCTGAGAGCATCTCTGGTTTCTTACTACTCTTTTTCTATGAAACAGCTCTTTTATGTAGATAGCCTGCCAGGCTATCAAACAGACCTAGTTTTGAATTACTGTTTCTTAATATTTTCTGGGCTTTTTTATCTAATTAATTAAATATGCTATGGAAAATCAAGCAGCGTTTTCCTCCTTAGCCCAGAAAAACATTGTAATCTTACAAGAGTGCTGGCCCAGCAATAGATAAATAATATATTGGGCAGATGTTCGACAACAGACTTTATTAGCAGTCATGAGTTTCCACATAAGTCATAAGTTGCTCTGTGCTGTAATTTGTGGCTGTTGTATCTTTATAAGCCTTGGGGCAAGGTATTGTGTCTAAGACAAATACTGCTTTATGTCCTTGCTGATGTCTGTCATTTGATTAACCTACAGTGTTTAATCAATCTTGGCTTGAAGGACAGGTTCTGGTCAGGTGATGTGTTCAAACATACAGACAGAGAGTCCTCTGGGTAGAAAGAGAGAGAGTGGCAGGGTCTTCATTGTTTCTCTCCTGCCAACAGATACAGGAAAAGTATAGAGAATAAAACATGTGAAAGTCTTGGGCCTGTTCTCTGTCACCCTTGCTCCACAGATGTTTAAACAAGTCCTTTACTCCCTAAGCATTTGTGCTAGATACTTTATTTCCTTTGAAAGCAAGACTTCAGTTATCTTCCATCTTCAGAAGAGACCAGAGATTTGTTTTCAATGTCTTTGCTGAAGCATGCTGGCTGCCAGTTCATCTTCAGGTACCTGGTATAAGCAGAAAAGACAAAAGATTATGTGAGCTCATATACCACTTCATACTGGCTGCAAAGTGTAAAAGGAAACAAGGAAAAGATTCAGAAACAAGTTGTGGAAAAATGTTTTCAAGACAGAAAATTACCTGTAATAGACAAATATTCTTTAAAAACAAGCAAATGACAACAAAAAGTGCTGCTTTGGAGTATCACTATGGTCTAGTTATCTTGATATATGTTTTAGAACTTCAGAGCTGTGATAAGAATGGACTCCACATTTTTTCAGTCAGGAAGAGTATCCCACTGCAAAGGCAGTGTCCCCCTTGGGCCGCTGCCTGCTCCTGTAGCCTGCCAGCAGCGCTGAACAGCAGTGTTGGCAGACTGGTACTCATCTGCCAGGGCCAACACTGAAAAAGTGAATGGACAGTTCTTGTCAACAAATTAGATAATATCACCATTGAAATTTAGGAAAGACCAGCATGCACCTGTACGAGCTGTCAAAAAGGTCTGCATTCACAGCTCCGGAGCCTTGAAGCAATGACACCAAGAGTTAATTGTCTGGGCAAACTCCCAGTTTGCTACCTAAAGGGAATTTCATCTTTTACTCTGGTGTCCTTTACTTTTTCCTCACTATTTAACCAATTTCTGTTCTGACAATGCTTAAATAACCAACTATTGAATCATAAATACATTTCAACAAGTCTTTTTATTTAGAACAACTATGTCTACAGCCTAAAGATACATAACCACTGATATAACAAGGTAATATCTTATTTCATTAAAATTTACACACTTAAAAGAAAAACAACAAAACCTGACTTTGAGGTTGTACTAGTATGGGTAACTTTCATGAAGGTGACTTTTAGGAAGTAGAAGATAACAAATGAAATGGACAAAGCTGTCAAAATTTTAAAGGGTAACTTTCTATTTGAAGAACCTTGTTTTTGATCCCTGATTGAGACAGTCTTAGGAAAACCGTACTATGAGGAATGTTAAACCATCTGCATCCAAATGTTTAAGGGAATGTGAAAATTCACTGAATCACTAGTTGTTCTTGAAATGTCTATGCATGTAAGGCATGGACAGGATTTGGAATAACCTGGAGAGTTGATTGTTTGCACAGTAGTAGGGAAGAAGTGATCCAGGTCAGAATAAAAAGCAAAACTGAGGCATGCATGAAATTGTTAGACATGATGAGATCAAAATACCATGCAAATTAAACAAAATATCTTGTTTACTTATAGCTCAGAGTTATGCAATGGTGAATTAGTTGGGCTAACATAGGCTCATTTATGCAAGATACCACCAAATAACCCATCTTGGGTGTTGCTTTTGTACCTGTAAGGGATTGTCACAGCTTGTCTTCACAGGACATGTGAAAATCACAGCATGATCCTATGGATATCAGTCACTACTTCTGAAGGGACTTAAATGGTACAATACAGTGGGAATTTATATTTCACAAATATAGATTTTTTTTTTTTTTTAAACTTCTGGTTTAAAGTGCTGGTGTATAAACCAGTAGTCATATATAGGGAGTCAGGGAAATGGAGATATTTTATGCTTCTCTGTGGATTATACTCTCTTGCCTTGAATTTGTTTGTTTTTTTCTTGGCACAAAGTCTTCAGAAGAAATATAATAATGTACATAGGTGAGGCACTAACAGTAACTTAAGCTTGCCTCTTGGATTGAAAATGCAGAATACCTTTGACAGCTCTCCAAGTCTTATGCTTTCAGCCAAATTAGTAATGTTCCAATTAAATCTTCTTCAGGAGGAATTTCTTCACTGAGAGGGTGGCCAGGCATTGGAATGTGTTTCCCAGGGAGTTGCCAGCCCTGGAACTGTTCAAAACACCAAGTAGACATGGCACTTTGAAATATGGTCTAGTGGGAGTGGTGGTGTTTAGTCAAAGGTTGGAATCAATGACCTTGGAGGTCTTTTCCAACCTTAATGATTCTATCAAAGCAAAAAGCTACGCAGCCTAGCACATTTCACATTTTTGAGAACCTACCCCACAACTTAGAAGTTTCTCCACAGCTGCCAGTGCTCAGTGGCCTGAACAAGCCAGTGTGCTGCAGACAGCGAGGAGAAATGCTGACTCCTCCATCCCTTTGTCATTGACCCTGTTTTCCCTATGGACCTTCCCTCCTAGGGCCAAGAAAAGTTCTCTAGTTTAGGGGCTGCTGGTTTTTGGGGGTTTTTTTCCCTGTGTTTTTTTTTGTATTGGGGTTTTTTTTCTTTCTTTCTTCCCTTAGAGCAGAGATGATGCCCCATAATGTCTGCAGTTTAACATTTGAAGGCAGACACAAAGTTCTGAGTATCCAGACAGAAGGAAGGTGCTGCCTTTGGACACCTGAACTTCATTGTGTTGATGCAAAACAACATCTTCCTTAAGCCTTACGATGTGACCTGAACATTTACTGATTGAAGGACGCATAGCCTGACAAACAAATCATTCAACAAATACTTTTCTGGATACTTGTGAGCTTTGTACTCGAGTTCTGTTTGTCTTTCCTTCCAGCAAGCAATCAAGCTAGCAGGATTACTTGGGAAGTTTTGGCATTAAAGCAGTGATTGGAAAGAGTTCACAGAAAACAAGACTTGAGCTCAGAAATGCAACATTTATAAAGTAAAAAAAAAGAAAAGGTTGGGTGATCAACTTGTGCTTGTGTGTATTTTCAAAATACTTGGCATTTTAAGTATGGTTCCTGAAGCAATGAGTGGACAATTATTATACATTATTTTAGTTTAAAAAATGTTTAACATGTAAAAAATCTACAAAGAAGAAATTGACAAGAAGATAGTGTTCTTAAATTATCCATATAGTTATTAAATCCACAGTTTAATCAGTGGATAACTTGAAATATCAATGCCATTTTCCCCATGTAAGAAAAGCTACCTCTGCATAAGCTAAATACCTGTTCGCAGTTGTTAGTAGCAATTTGATACAGTTTTAATTATGATTCCAAGACAACAATGCAACAAAAGTCATGAGAGGGCAATACTTTTGCATAGCTTGCACAGGGAGCTGGGGTTTGGATGATTCCCCTAATCAGTTTCCGTTCCAAAAACTACAGGGCAGTGCATATTTCTTTGGGATCCTTTTAATCTCATCCTTTGGGATGAGATTAAACTCCTTCTCCATTAGCAATGCACCTAAAAAGAGTAGTTTTTCAGACTGCCCACCTACACTTCAGAGCCATTTACAGTTCCAGTAGCAACCGCTGAAACTACTGACAAAAATGTCTAATTGGAAAAAGATTCAATTATGCTTTAATTTTCAAGTGGAAAATTAGTAAAATGAGTTCAAATGAACAGTGTATTCTATTCAGACACCCAGCATGGGAGCAGCCTTGGCAAAAAAATGAATGCATAATTAAAGGTAGCTTCGCCCTCCAGATTGGTCCAGATTTCAGCTAATTTTCTGCCTTAAACACTGCTTTAGACCTCTTACTTTTTCTTTTTTTTTTTAATTGTTGGGATTCCAAATCACTGCACTTGCTGAAAGGATGTATTCTTTTCAAAGATTTCAGAAGTTAGTCTTATTTTCTATCTGCACGTCATTTGGTTGAATTATTCTGAACAAAAACTGCCAGAAAGTAGCCTCAGATCTCAAAAGAATTCTTGAATTTCCAGTACCTTACAGGTTTTCACACTTTTTTCCTTTTTCTGTAAATCTGTAGATGAGGATCCTGGCTCCAGAAAGAATCTAACTAAGCTTTCTCTTAAAGAAAACAATTTGGTTGGTTTTTTGGATTAGATTTGATTTTGCTTAATCTAGTCATAAGGCCTTTTGAAAAATAGCAGTTAAAACTACAGGCCTTCCCATGTTAAAAAGAAAATTTTTCTGAGTTCTTTGCATTTAAAAAAGGTGTAGCTTAATTGAACCTTGTCTCTAGAATATATTGGGGGGAAAAAAACACAGTGATGGCTTTTTTTCGTTCTTGGAAAAAGAGGCTGGGATTTTTTGTCAGAATCTCTATCACCTTGGTCAATGAGATGGGGGAGGCAGTGGTGTAACAACTGGTGAGCTTTGTGAAATTGTATCAATTTACAAATCCTAGTAATTGAATGATTTACATGCAGCAAAAGAAGTAATTGCTAACTGTAAGAAATAAAAAGGGGTGGGGGAGGATTAGGGGAATCATTGGGAAACAAAGACTCTTTGTGGGATTTACAAGAGCCAAACACAGTTTCTTTAAACCAGTTGGGCAGGTTAAATGTAGAGATGTTTTGTCTTTCAACAAGAAATCCCCTGGAATTGTCAAATACTCTTCAACCCAGACAGTGATTCATTGTCCACTGAATAAACAAAGTAAAAAAGCAGCTGTGAACATCATGATAAAAACACCTCTGAGAAACATCCAGAGCTTTGAGGGCTGAGATCTCAGTGGCAAATTGTGATCCACCTTCAACCTTAGCTTTACAGTAGCTCCCAGTTTGTTCCTAAAAGGGTGCAGGAGTTCTCTTCACTAAGCGCCATATTTCAGCATCTACCTGACTAGCACTGAATCAGTATGCCTTGGGGGAAAAAAAAGACTGGGGAGAACACTTTTTAAATTGAATGGAAGGTTTTACAATTATTCCAGCTCTGTGTTCACTAACTAGGTTCCTGATACTGACTCAGTGAAAACAACATGTATTGTATATTAGCACAATGGTGCTGAGTGGAAAAAAAAAATATCTCCAAATGAAATTTCCATCTCAAAAGCAGTCTACTCTTATCTGAACTTAGCTGTTTCCTATTAGTTGATTAGTATTTAAATCTGGTGATAAAAATGAGATGGAAAGAATGAGCTGTGCCTTAGCAGTCTCGATAGAGCTCCTGTTAGGTGTTCTAACTCTGAGTAAACACAGAGTACAGTAACAAATCGCTTTAAAACTTCTGCCACCTCTCAGGTAGAGACCACTTCTTGGCAAAAGGAGGAAATGTTCTTACTCAGGGGCTGGGTTTATTAAGGGCACATAGTAGATTACAAGGAGAAAGGTTGTTTCTAGTCCAAATTACGCTGTCTCTTTGTAATCTACAATGATGGATCTAGAAGAAACGAAAACATCTGTCAAAAGAGCTGTTATATTGGGAAAACAGGAATATGTACATTTATTTCTCTGCAAACTTTTCAAAGACTTCTGGTTATTACTTCAATAGAGAGATTAAAAAAAAAAAAAAAAAAAAAAACTTCCAAAAGCCAAAAAACCTTCTGACTGGACCAGATGCCAGCATAGCATGTGAATTTACCCCTGCCTTGAGATGAAATAGTCTTCTAGTACCTAGAGCTCCTGCCAGTGTTTTAAAGCATCTGTTGAAAACAAATGCTGCAGTAATCCAGTGGACAGGCTCTGTGCATGTAGTCTGACCAAATTTTCCAGTAAACGGCCACCTTCTAGGCAGGACCATTATCAATGAGGTGATCTTATTCTAGCAAAACTATCAGAAATGTTTAGGGTGAAAATTGTGACAGGACTGGAAAAGATCAAATTGTCTCATGACAACAGTAAATCATAATGTGCATGGAAGTGCAAATATTGTCGACCAAAATTTCTTAGCAATTACTGGTGGTTAAAAGAATGAAGAAGTTGGTAAAATAAGTGAAAAGAGGTATTGTTGAAATACTCCAAAGTTGTGTTGGGAAGCATGACTATTATCTCTCAATTCCTGGTTCATCAGTCACCTTGAGACTAAGAACTCAGAAACATGCATTTGACCTGTATATTTATTTTTACTTTAACTTTTATAATAAATCCAACCCTGAAGAGAAAGTTAGAAAAGAAGTTTGAACATCTACTATAGTGAGATTTTGCTCAAGGTATGTGATTGGGTTAATGGAACACTACTTTAATAAATCCTGCCAATGAATAACAGAGTAATGGCAATAAAAGCTCAGTATGAAAAGCTGCTTCAATTTCCAGACATGACAGTCTTTTGAAGAAATAAACTCCTTCTCTACCTTACCCAAATTGTATAGTGCCATTAAAAATTTATCTCTTGTTGTGACTAGGTTTTAAATTATAAAGAGAAGGCTGGAAGATATTATATAAAGACTGAAGCTACTGTTTCAGTGTCTTGTTCGGGCACTGCTTACCAGCTGATTTACTTATGCCTTGTGCCAAATTATGTAAGAGTGTGTTGAAGAAACAAGAATGTTTTTTCTTGGCACTTGTGATTGGTTACAAATACACCCAAAAATGTTTCTTAAGACCCAGAGCTGTACTAGTTTCTTTTTGGCATTTCTTATTTGCAGCTGAGGTGAAGAGCTTTTATTTTAAAGGGTGAAATAGAAATGGTAAACTGTTTGAGGGGATGCAACTTTTTTATTTGGTGGAGGCACAAGACACTTAATACTTTTAGTAGTTTTCTCCTTGCTTTCAGAGTAGCTAACAGGAACTCATAAAATAATGGACTTAAAAAAAATCATCACCTTCAGTAGCCAATGTTTTCTTCATACCTGAAGAAAAAAAAGTTAAATATTTAATATGTGCATACAGGGGGACACCTCCCTCCCCACACACACACACACACACAGAACCCCAAAACCTAAAACAAAATCCCAAACCAAAACCACTGCACCCCTAAAAAACCTTTCTGAAATTTTTTTTTCTACTGGCTTGAGAACCTGAGTTCTCTGCTGGCAGCATTGGTACTGTAACAACTAAAGCAGCACAAAAAAGTAAATTATTGTTTTCAGATGCTGATGCTGAGGGAAGACCATGGAACACTTAATCAGATGTTTCCAGGCACAAGTCTTTTGAATCAATACTTGAAAGCTTACAAACCTCTCAGTGGTTTAGATGCCAGACTCAATTAAACCCTCATTTAAGATCATTCACCTTCACTGAAAGCTGCTCACTCAGAAAATCCTAACCAGAGACTGCTTTTCAGAGGTTAAGTATGGATGTTGTAGGCAGTCAGAATTGGTTCGGTGTGAGACATCTCTGGCCAATACATAAGAGAAGCATAACTGGAGTCGCAGGATTGCTTATAGAAAGGGCAGAACAGCAGCATGCTTGGGATTTTTTCTTTCTGTCTTTGTATTGCTTAAAGTCCACTCTCCTTCCACAGTTCTATTTCAATTTCAGGAAACAAGATTTTTACTTCCAGTACCACACTCCTTAAATTGCAATTTTTTCCATTTTTCTGCCACTTGTGTTTGGGAAATGTACTAATTGCCTCTCCTAACAGAAACAGATAAGAATTCATGTTGCTTGATCCCATTTTTGCTGGTGCTTCTTGTGGCCTGGGGTGATTAACCTATTTTTGCTGGGTCGCTCTCCACTTCTGTAAAGCAGGCAGAATTCTCAATACCTATATTATTCCATAAGGATGTTTTAAAACTTGGGTAAAGTGTTAATTTTGTTAAACTTGTAAAGCATATTTAAAGATTTACCAGTGAGAAGTACTATATTCATGCTAACATTTTGAAGACTACCTGTGCTTACAAAGATAACAAGCCAGTGAGTTGAAGATTAAAAACTCGGAACAGAGGTCCCATTGACATGTGTTTGTATAAATTAGTAGGAAGGAATAGAACAACTAAAGAAAACACTTAGATAAAACAGGATTTATCATTCCCTAGCGTTTCACTAGATATCAACATCTACTTACAGCTTCTATCAGGGTAACTTTTCTGCAAAACTGTGACATTTTCAAAGGTTGCAGGAAGAATTAAGTTATCATAAGATGAGATGGATCTTTGCTTCTAAAACCGCATTGCTATGTGGGTGAATAGTAGTTCCCTTCTTGCTGCTTTACCAGGAAATAATTGCTTGCATTTCTGGCAGTTTTAAGTTGTTTCTGTTTGTGATGCAAGTTTCCATCCAGAACTTTACCTGAGTGCTATTATTCCAATACAAAACTGCAAGTTAGGGTTTTTTTCCAGAGCCTTCTACAGTATTTTGTCTTTTTGCTCTCTTTTTTGTCACCACTTAAAAACCATTTGTTGGTTTGAAACAGTCACTCTTCCAGCTGAACAGATGTGAACCAGCGCATGAAAGCTCTAAGGACTGTTCCATGGCAGCATCTGCTGCTTCACTTTAAAGTTTATTTTTAACATGAAATACTTGTGAGCTTTCATTTGTAGCTGAAATGCTGTCTTCTCAAAGCAATGCAATTAGGTCTGACCCTTCAGCACAAGGGAAAAAGGTATGATGATATGTGGTTTTAAAGTAGAGCTGCTGCAGGCAAGTCTGCAAGTGACTTTGCTTTGTTATTCATCACGTTTGTGCAGATCTATATATCTTATATGCTAAAATTTCCTTTGAAGTCAGGTTGTGTCCTAGAACTGCATCTTCAGAACCAAATCTTATCAAAAGCTTTGGCAAACTGTTTTTGGGGGGTTTGAATGTATTTCTTATTCTAGCTTACAGTCTCCTTATTGAAGACAATGTGTTGTTTTTAATAGGAAATTGTCTCCTTAATTTTTGTGTGACATCACATTGGAATCATTGCTGCTATTTCTGTGCATAAGACTGATGTCAAAGTGGTAGGTATGAGGCATAATATGAGCTCTGAGCTTCTGGGAGACAGAAGGAAGCAGTAGCAAAGGCTTTGCTGTAGTTTATAGCCCCTGGGGAGTCAGTGTGGGCCTCAGCATGGCTGGAGCACTGGGGGAATGAACCATTGGGGCTGCCAGGGTAGCACAGAGATGCTCCCTGTTCTGCTCACCCAGGCTTGTGAGAGAGGGGGGTCATTTTACTGCCCAGAGACAAGTGGCAGCTCACATCACTCAAAGGGGAGTCCCAGATTCTGGCTTACAGCAGTTTTCCACTCATTTGGTGCCAGGACTGGTGGAGTAGGAGAGAATCTCTAACCCATTATTTCCAGCCATGCAAAAGGACAGGCAGGAAACATATTTAAGCAGATGTCTTGTGTTTTAACAGAATTTCAGTGAGTCATCTGCATGCTGTTAGGCACTCAATGCACCAGACAGCTTTCTAACGGCTGTGGCATCTTGCTCACAATCTAATATGATGCACACATTCCACATAATAAAACCCCACATCTTCAGCTGGGTAAGGTCCATAATACCTTTTTAACCTTAGTAAATTTGCAGTTGAGGACCTGGCACAGGAATGCGAAGCCCAACACAACCTCAGTCTGATTTGGTGGTAAGAGCCAGAACCTGGCCCTGGCCTGTAAGTTGCATTGCTGCAGGAATCTTTTGGGACATAGCATTTGTCATCTTTAGACAGCCCATGCGGACAAAAGGGGTTTTGTGAGCTGGCTGGCAGCCTGCGAGGTACGTACATGGCTGTGTGCTACCTTAATTTTCCCCTTCTTTGTCCCGACATGCCACTCGGGGACTGACTCAAAGTGAATTAAAAGAAAAGAAAGATGTTTCAGCTTTTAACAGCAGCAAGCTCTTTTTCTTCTATGGGTGCAAAAATGAATGTCTTAAATCAGGT
Source organism: Corvus moneduloides (assembly GCF_009650955.1). Lineage (NCBI taxonomy): Eukaryota > Metazoa > Chordata > Aves > Passeriformes > Corvidae > Corvus > Corvus moneduloides. Next base: position 92,394,849 of record NC_045476.1, on the reverse strand, counting down.
AAATCATGATCTTGTTACACGTGACAATATGGTGCAGCAGCTACTGAAGGCAGTAGGAAAGTTTCTCTTTTCCACCTGTCTTTTTGATACTCACCTGCATGTTCCTTCTCCCCCTAGCAAAAGAAATAAAGCCCCATGTTTCTAGTCCTCAATAGTATAATCTCCTTAATCAATTTGATTGCTGAATGGAAGCAGCAGAGGAGGACATGCATCCAGGTAATGATTTACTTACTGCAAGGTCAAGGAAAATACTTGCGCACAGCCATGGCCTGCATAGCTGATAATGAACAAGCCTGTTTCCTTGGTCCCACACTTCTGGCCTTCCACTAAGCCTGGATGTGAAGCAGCAATTTCTGTATCAGGAATAGCAAAGCAAACCCTCACCTTCATCACTTGCTTGGATGACTGCCAAATGTTTGCACATATGCTATGTGTTTCATACACCTGATTACTTGATGTCATGAATTGACATGGAACCATCCCTGGGAATAAAATCTAGGTAAATCAAAACATATTACAGAACCACAAAGAAATTATTTAACAGTGACAACTAGTGTGGGAAATAAACAGACAAATTTATGGCAATATGATCTCTAAACTGAATCTTACACTGTTGCAGAGCTGAACTTGGATTAGTATAATTTGGAGTTTCTTATAAGCCTGTTTTTTCTGTTTCACACAAACAATTCAGTCATTTTCTTTTAAAAGACAAATTAATGTTTTTTCCACTCAGTGTCTCCACTTATTCTGTAAAAATAGTTCTCATCAAATGTCATTTTTACTTATGATTATCATACCAGATTGTCTAAAGACACTTTTAATTATGCTATGCTGGATGGGGAGGGATAACTTTAGAGACTGCTTTGCAAGTGCTGCTGTTTGGTTTTGCTTCTTCCATGGTCTCAAACAACGCATATTGCCTTTTTGACTAAGGTGCATCCTTTTTATCAATGTACTCATATAGTTGGCTCGCAGCCTCAAAACTGGGAGTTATTTCAGGTGAATCAAGCAGCAGCAGTATTTCTTCTCCTGAAGAAAAAAGGCCTCTTAGTTTCACCCTTTGATTAATTTCAGGCTAATTTTAGTAGATCTTGAGCTTTGAATATGGTGTTCTCTGAACTGTGTGAAAACACTTCACTGACTTAGTGTTGCTGAATTTCTGGCATTTGCTTTCTCAGATTCTCTAATGTCCTGCAGAGAATTCACATTGAATCCTAAACTGATGAAGAAGTGATCTCACTTTCACCTATGGTAGTATCAGACCTTTTCTCTTTGAAGTCTCAATCTACTGCAGCCTGTTCTGAATAGCTTTGACTTGCAAGTTCTGTTCCTATATTGGAAACCAAAATCTTGTCATGCAAGAGGATGGTTTGTCCTGCTATGCATACTTTAATTTGCACTGTTATCACGGAGAGGCTGAAAAGCACAAAATCAATGTAAAGAACCTGGCTTTTGGAAATCTAGTTTATTGCTCTTCAGTGAAACCAAAGAGAAATTGCGTCATACATCTCTGCTTTTGCGAAGTTTAATACAACATAACATCTGAGGTTACCTGTGTGAATGCCTCATGCCAGTGTCCTGTACCAACAGCAATGGGAAATGAATTACTGTGACTCTTTTAATAACAACATTGGTAGAAAATGAAGCCTTCATTGCTGATGAATTGATTTGCTACGGAAGTGGGCACAACAATTCTTCCCTGCCTCTTGCTTGTGAATTGTTCTCTGGCTATGAGAAAGAGAGTGTGTTCATGTTGTAATTAGTAAACAGGCAGCGTAACTTCTTCTGAGTAGTGGATTCCTTCAGCTTTATTCTCTGTTATGGAACTAAAGGAAGTACAAAAAGCTCCTACAGACTGCAGCAAGCAAATGTAACAGAGACAGTGATGCACGTGACTATTTAAAAGATGAATCTGAATGCATTGGAATGTGACAGTCTACATTGTAGCTAATCAAGAGCTTCATTACATCCTGTGCCAGAATTTTAAATACCTTAGCTCACCATAGACATATTTAAATAGAAAATTTTTGCATTGACAGCAATCCCTATCAAGTTTTTATTCTGACTCTGAAGTTAATCAGGAAACCTGGGTTTGTAGGTTTTTGACTAGGACTTATTTTCTGTTCATTCAACACATAAATTCCATTTATTCTGAATAGAAGCCTGCTCAGTGAGGTTCTTGAGGACACTGTGGTTATTCATTGAGTAGGGTGATACTTTGAATGTGTAACCCCATCTTTTTCATATCAAATGTGATAAAGAGAGATTGGCATCTAGCCCACTAACATCCTTAATCACTGAGCTCCTGCTAAAGAAAACTACAGCTGATGGAAACACGGTATTTGTTGTGGAAACAGAACAAAGTGGCCACACAACCACACATGCAAACAAATACTGGACTAGTTCAACAACTAAAAGATGTATTTGAAGCCTAAGGTACCAACAAAAGGGATATGAATGAGGAGAAACTTCCTAAGGCATATGTAAACTCCTTCTTGCTTAACAGTAGTGATAAATAAAGTTCACACAAATTACATATTATCTCTAACATTTAGGGGACGTTTCTCAAAGAAAACTCTTTCAGTATGTGACATGAAAATGTCAATAGGGATAGTAGTGAGCTTTAATAATGCTAAGAGAACAATGGAAAGATTGACAATTTTCAGGAAAATCTGGATGATATAAAGATATTAGTAAATTCTGCCCTGTGTCTGAATTCAAATGTTTTTGTTCGCACAATGTTTAGTGGAAAATAACTAATGAAAGATGCACCATGATGATTTCATCTATTACATAAATTACATTACCTATGGAATCTGTTAACAGCATTGCAGTGAAGAGTGATATTATCCACAACATTTATTCTTGAACTGTTAGGAAATTAGCTGCTGCTGGAAAATGTTAACTGGGAAAGAAATTTTGTGCTGGTTTTGATATATGAAAATGAAATAGAATCTTGACTGTAGAATGAACTGTATAAACAAAACTTGCTGTGCAAGGCTGACAAAGCCAGTGCCAGAAAGAATGTAAAAAAACCCCAAATCTAGTTATTTGGGAGTGAACAAGTACACTTGATTCGGGTAGATTGGAGCTTACAATCAAGGTTTCCTATGTTACTCCACTTTCTTAAGCAAAGAGCTGGTGAATTGTATGGTGGAATATGTCCCTCTGTGAAGTTTTTCCTCCAAAGTTGAAAAGGATTAAGTTTCTAGCTAATGTAGAACACGAACACCTTTGATAAGTGAATATGAATAAGATAGAAGTATTTAATCTCTAACACTACATTGAGGACCAAAGAATTGTATGCTATGCTCTTGCAAATGTCCAATCAATCTGAAGCTTTGTGCATTGAAATTAAGTCTATTTTCATTCTGAGCAGGACTTGAGTGAAAATTCTGCTCAAATATCATCAGTTTTTAAATACCCTTTAGCTTTTGATCTGAAGTGTCACAGTTTACCAGAAAGACATGTAACTGGAAGCATCCATCTCATCTCATCTCATCCACACAAGAGCATTAAGATGTCGCATGTACATTACATGTCCACAGAACCAAGGATCCCAGATATATAAGACAGATATCTATCTCCTATATAATGTGTTATGACAGCAGGCTGGAAATTAATCTACTTCCATTGTATGAATAACAATAACACCTGTGTATGCATTTAATACATTAACTTTGTAAAGATTGGCTTGAGAGTAGTGGAAAGTTTTGGGGTTTGGACCCATTTCCTGAAATGAGCATCTGTGATGTTGTTAGTGAATATTAGCAAAGTCCAATTGCCATGTCCTACATTTCAGACACAACAACCCCATGCAGCGCTACAGGCTGGGGGCAGAGTGGCTGGAAAGCTGCCTGGCAGAAAAGGACCTGTGGGTGCTGGTTGACAGCAGCTGAACATGAGTCAGCATGTGCCCAGGTGGCCAAGAAAGCCAAGGGCATCCTGGCTTGAGTCAGCAATAGTGTGGCCAAGGAAGTGATCATCCCCCTGTTCTCAGCAAGGGTGAGGCCACACCTCAAATCCTGTGTTCAGTTTTGGGCCCCTCAGTTCAAGAAATACACTGAGGTGCTGGAGCATGTCTGAAGAAGGGCAACGGAGCTGGTGAAGGGTCCAGAGGATAAGTCCTATGAGGAGAAGCTGAGGGAGCTGGAGCTGTTTAGCCTGAAGAAAAGGAGGCTCAGGGGAGACCTTATCACTCTCTACAGCTGCCTGAAAAGAGGGTGTAGCAAAGTAGGGGTTGGACTTTTCTCCCAGGCAAACAGTGACAGGACAAGAAAGAATGGCCTCAAGTAGCACCAGGGGAGGTTCAGGCTGGACATCAGGAGGAATTTCTTGACTGGTTAAACTTCTTGACAGTTAAACACTGGAATGCACTGTCCAGGAAGGTGGTGGAGTCCCCGTCCTCGGAGGTGTTCTAGAAACAATTGGACTTGGCACTTAGTGCCATGGTCTAGTTGACAAGGTGGTGATTAGTCAAAGGTTGGACTTGATTTCAGAAGTCTTTTCCAACCTAAATAATTCTGTGATTCTGTGACATGGTGTATAGAAGCTCTGCCTGTGTGAATTTGCATCAGAAAACTCTCTTTGGTTTTTCTTTTTTTTTTTCCCTGCTTGAGTATGTTCAGCAATTGCTGTAGAGACATTTTTTCTTTTGTATTATTTGAATAGGTACCCAATGGGATAGGTCTGATGTTTTGTGGATCCTAATACTCAACAATAACCTATTAACTTTGTGGAGAGGTACAAATTTATATTTTGGTATTCCCTGTTTTTATGGCAGAATTTCTGATAGTCATCCTTGAATTAGCATTTGTTGAATTCATTAGGGAACGTTGATGTTTGCTAAACAGCAGATTTGGTTAATAATTCAGTTCTTTTCAAGTCTTTTAAAACATGATTCTCATACTTGTAAGTGTGATTTATTTGCAAATTAGGCAAGCTGACAAAGAGTGTCTTTTGTCAAGAAAACCCACAGTCTAACAGCAAGGAAGGGAATGAATTGAAAGATGAGAAGTTGAGGTAAAAGACTGCAACATTCAGGTTGTAGGCTTGAAGGAATTTGCTTCTCTTTCTAATGGCCTAAAAAAAAATTTTGCCTTTCATTTATCTTGCACTATTTGGGTTGTCTTCCTTCCCATTTGATATGACTGAAATTCCAAGGACATTAGGAACTGCTGCTTTTGGCAAGTGACTTGCCAAGAGCTTTTCTCTGCTCTTCACAATCTACATCAATACTACGTGGACCAAATTTTATTTGTCAGCTACAAAGAGGTCTTGATGCAGTTTCCACCCTGTCTGACATATACTTTCTCAGCTATCAGAATAATACCTCCCTTTATACTTAAGGGAGAAGGAAAGATGGATTCATATTTCTCTGCAAATCAAGAAACTGGAGTGCTCTGAACTCAGTTCTCCTGGAGGCAATGTCTAAAGTAAAAGCAGATGAACTTAGATACACAAGTTAAATGCCTGAAGGTAACCATCTCAGTTGAGTATTAATTAGTGCCAAAGAAGCATTCAGGTCTTTGAGAGCTCCATCTGCTACTGAATAACCAAGATAACCAGCAACTACCCTACCAAAGTAAACAAGACTCACTTTCAGAGCACTTGTGCTTTACAGATACATTCTTTTTCCTGTAGGAAGCACAACTTATTTCACAAGAACAACATGAGCTAGATTTAATGCAAATGCCAAGGCAAGTATCAGCTCTGCAGTCACTGCCAAGCCGTAAGTATGATTACAGGGCAAGGTCACTGAGGGCATTGCTTCTCTCTGTTTCCTCCTTCTCTCTCTAATGCAGTAACTGTGGAAAGACTTTTTGCAAGGATATTATACAGTCTATTGGGCTTTTAATGGGCTACAGACCAGACTGTAGTGTTTAAAACTGTTCTTAATGTCCACCATAAATTTTACCTTACACTTCACTTTCTAAAGATTTTTTCTGTTCATAGGAGGAACAGGAGTAAAATGGGATTATATGCAAAGTTAAGCCTTGCAGGCTGCCTGAAAGAGTAACAGCAAGCAAAGGAAAATGAAAACAGTATTTTAAGCTGTTATAAAAAATATTCCTGTGAGCAAAACATTTTTAAAAATAAAAAAACCTCTTGCCTAAAAGTGACATGTTGAGCTTCATTCTATTACTGGATGCTTGTTAAAAATCCGTCTCGGCTATTGCTTTTTTGGGTTACAGCATTTAGGTTACAAGAGAGATGAAGAGGAACTTTTCACAAGAGCATGTAGTGATAGGACAAGGTGGAATGGCTTCAAACTGAAAGAGGGCAGGTTTAGATTTGATATTAGGAAGAAATTCTTTACTGTGAGGGTGATAAGGCACTGGAACAGGTTGTTCAGAGAAGCTGTGGATATCCCATTCCTGTAAGTGTGCAAAGCCAGATTGTATGGGACTTTGAGTAACCTGGTCTAATGGAAAGTGTCCCTGCCCATGGCAGAGTGGTTGGACTATAGATGATCTTTCAGGCCCTTTCCAACCCAAACCATTCTGCAACCTCATCCCTGAAAATGAGGTTTAGGGTGATAATGCAAATGATCCCACCCTGGTGTCTGAGAGCTGATCAACAGTTTATGTGTACACAGATTTCGGTGTTCAGTAAGTGGTCATATGCCTAGAGGCATACAAGTGATCATTGTTTCTGTGAGCATGTGACAGAGAGCTTACTGGATTGTTTTGCTTTTTGACTGTTTTCCCCAGTATGGGTTTCCCCACTGAAAGAAAAAAGATAGCTGTCTTATTGTCTGAGAGCACAAGAAGCTGCTTCTCCTTGACAGGGAGCAGCTGCCTGTATAGAGATGATAGAGCTGGGTTTGAGTTGTAGAGCTTGAAGTGATTCTGTCCTGACACTATGGGCATCCTTCCTACTTACTAGGGCAGTGCCGTACTGATGTTCTTGAGCTCAGACGTGGTATCTTAAGGGTTTGCCTGTGTAGAGAAAAATTGAAGGAGAAATGGCGCTTGCCAAGAGACCGTAACTCTTGGGCTCAGCTAACATGCCTGGGAACCCAAGGATGAATAATTTCAGGAACAATATGAGTACTTCAGAAATAAACACAGACATGAGCAGAGTGTGATGTGATGTCTGCACATGATCTTAACGCTCTTGGAAAAAATGGGGGAATTTTTTCAGTTGATGGGAATTTGATACCTAAGTCTTGTGAGTATTTGTTGGAAATCTTACTGTGAAGCTTATCTGTTTAGGCATGCATTCAGCAAAAATTATTTTTGTTTGGGGGGTTTTGGGGTGGGATTTTATCTGAATAAGGATGGGAGAGGGCTAGGTTCCAAGTTTCAAACAGATTTTTTTTTAAATGTTCCAACAGATTCACTCTACTTATTAGAAAATGCAAAGAAATGCATTTTAATGTACTTTAAATGAACAGCTGCCTCTCTGAAGAATTCTGATGCCAACTACAAAAGAAGGCTACTTATCTTGTGGACACTAAGACATGGGGAAATCATGTGGCATGGCCATAGAACCTTTTCTTTTCTCATAGTGGACAATGGTTTTTTTTTGATAGGGGGCGAAACGTAACCTGTTTGCACAAGTCAAAATGGAAGTATATCCACTGGACATATAAAATATCTTACATATACACTGTGGTCAAATTCACAGTCCATATTCAAGTGACTAAACCTAAGAGACTGGTACTACTTCTGTGAATACAGCAATAATAAATATTTTGTGCTATGTTTGGTTTTTCCCCCCATTTGCTTCTGGTCCTCTCTTTCTTGTTCAAAGCATAACTTACTGAAATATCGGTATGTGTTTTTCTACTATGTAGAGAATGAAGAGATAGAGACCCTTGAGCCTCATCCAGCAAACAGCTTTTAGATCCTGAAATAGAAATAAGGAATTTGTTCTAGCCATCTCTGCAGCTTTTGAATGAGGCAAAAGGACTGAAAAGTGCATGGTAGAAGGCAAGCATCTCAGTTTTTCAGTTGCATTGGTTGCCCAGACACCAGACAAGACTGGCATATGCAAGACTGTTATGACAAGGCTCCAGTTTAAATTTTATACAGGTTTTTTTTCAGAGTATTCCTGGTGATGGACAGGAGATTTTTCCTCAAAATTTAAATCTCCTGGCTAGATGGGTTCCATTTATCTTTAAATGCCATGAAACATATGCTGAGAATGTTATCAGTCATAAGAGATTATATTTTTAATTGAACTTAATATTTTAAGAATGCTTGAGTATTCTGTGATGCCCTCAAGTGCTAATGTTTGTGTAAAGACACCGTATTAGCACATATGCAATGTGCTCCAACCCATTCATCATACCATCAGGGCATCCATCTGCCCGGTAACCCTTCTCGAAGGGGGCAGCTGAGCAGCATTTAAATTCAGATCTCATTTCTGCCTGAAAACACACAATACAAGATGGTCATGTGCAGGGGTTTTAAAAACAAAATCCCCTTTGGATCAGACTTTCCACCTTTGTGGAGATTTACCTCCTTGCAGAAAATAGTGAGCAGCAGCATGAACTCTTGTCTGCAGAATGGAAATATCAAGCTGATCAACATTTCCGCATTGCTAGCAAGATAATCCTTCATTTGAGCTGCTTATCTGAAATCTGTCTCATGAATCTGATGGGAGGATTTGCCCTAAGTAGTTAATTATGGTGTTGCTAAATTTCCTCCTCTCTACTTATTTCTTCACTTTAAGAAAAATCATGCAGCTATAAAGACTGTAAACTTCAATTAAAAACAAATGAAACATTATCTAGCTGAAAACTTATTAAGGCACCTGAAGTTATCTTTTTAACTTTCATTCCAATCTTATTTTCCCAGATGCTCACTGTAGGTGGATTTTTAGTTGGAGCTAATCTGGCTGTTCTGACAAAATTGTGGGGCTTGAGGGTTTTGTTTGGTTTGTTGGTTGTTTTTTAGTATGTTTGGAGGTTTTTTGCTTGCTTGGGTCTTTAGGTTGTCGTTGATCTGACTTAGAGCATTTAAATGGCGAATTCTTCTATGTCAGGCTAAGCCCTGTCTGTTGTCCTGGCCTGAACCTGGCTGTTAAGGAATTGCAAAGACAGAATAAAGATGTTGCCAGGTTAATTATTTCTATGGCATGTGATACTCTTACAATCTTCTAGTCTAACTTATACTGCAGAGAGGTACCATGGTTTTGGTTTTTAACATATTTTGTACCTAACTGAGATTCATGAGAAAGATTTAATATGTTTTGCAATTAAAGTGCCACTCCTGACCCCTGATGTGATGGTGATAAGGAATTGCAAAGACATGTTAACATGGATGATGAAAAAGTACCATGGTAGTACGGGAAATTGTTGGGTCATTTCCCACACACAGAATACATTTTGTCCATGAGGAAACATTTTGCTGGTTATTCAGATTTCTCACCCAACCTCTTTAGGAAGATCCTATTCAGGTTCTGTTTGCACACAAACTTTCTTCTCCCTCTGGATGAGGTCAGTATATTTTTCCTGGTGCAGACACTGAATGGAACTGGATGTTCTCTGTGCAAGTGGATCTGCCTTAGGGTGGGATTTCTTATGCAGTTCAGCAAAACATGCATCTCGTGAGACACATGAAAAAAGGACTTGAATTCAAGTAATAAAAGGTATTTTCCTATCAGAGAACAGATACCTGTAAGATTTAAGTTTTACTCAAAAAGTTATAAAAGTTCTCATTTTCCTTTTACTGAGCTGCTAAACAGGACAGCCCTGGATTTCATGTGGTGCCGCCTTGGGCTCTTGGGAAGCTGCTCGGCACAGCCTTTGTCCTGGAGAGCTCTCCTGCCCAGAGCTGGGTGTGTTGCTTTCTGCAACAACCCAGTCCCTAGAGAAAATGGAGCAAAATGTACTTAATTGTTCTTGCCATGAAAAATGACAATCTTGGAGGCAGAAATGGCTCCTGTCCAACCTGGTTTATGAATTCCTAAAAGAGGCTAAAGTTTCTCCCTGGAAAGTTTAAGACTTTGGGGGTGTTGTCAAATTGCCTTTCGTTAGCTTTCCATAGCTTAATTCTGGATGAATCCCTGAAGTTCCCACTAAATCCTCAGGAAGTTCTGTTCTCTAGTATTTCAAGAGCAGAGGCATAAGTGTTTTATGACGACATCTCCTTATGCATTTTTATGATTTTTTTTTTTTTCTCTTTATATTCTCTTCACACATTGACCAGGGCTAGTGTTACCTTACTTTTTTCTTTTGTTTGTGGCTGTTGAAAAATTTTTCAGAACCTTTTGGTATGTGGTCTCTTGAATCTTGCCAAATGTGAACTTATTTGAACCAATAAATGCTTCCTGCTAATTGCTCCAACCAGGCATTCTCCAGGACATGTAGAAGTGTTACAAGAGTTGTGCCTAAACCATGACCATAAACTCTTTTCTTCTCTCCCACGGATTTTAGCTATTTTCTTGCACAGCATGCAGAGTTACTGTGTGAGAGTCCCAGTCATTTACATCACCATGTACAAATGACCAAGTTCTGAATTATAACAGATTTAATATGAGACACAGCTTCAAAGTTTGTTTTTCACTTGGTTTCTGCTGAGACCTGTGCTCAGAAGCCTTACCAGCCCTGAGGTAGCAAGGTTCTCCATGTGTGCCCAGTAGTTTGGTGGCCAAAGAAACTCATTGATTCATGGAAGACTATGTAGGACTTCCTTGAAGATCCACTTTTAGGGTTTTTTTAACTTCTTTAGGCCCTTGCTACACAGGGCTGGTTTTTATTGTTACATTTCATACGAATTTTGTAACTTGAGCAACAGAGCCTGCAAAAAGAATGTGAGGAAATAAAATGACTTTTCTCCTGCTTTCTTGTATTAAGAAGCTATTTCCTAAGGCTATCTACTTAACTGCAGCTGCTCTCTGTGCCTGGAGATATTAGAAAAAATGACCTTATAGCTCAGAACAGCAGCTTACTCTGGTTTTGATTTCTTCTGTGTTTACTACCAGACTCACTGGGGCCCTTACACTATCAAGATTGAGTAGATTGTTAAAAACCCATGTGGTGGATGGCTTGTTTCCCCTTAACTGTTTTCATGGTTGGTGGCAGGAAAGTTTCTTGCCACTCCCTTATTTGAGGTTTTTGAAATGAATTGATCATAGGCAGTGCTCCCTTTGAACTTGTTCCAGTTTGGCAGATCTCAGCTGTTCCTGAGTCACTGCGACTCCCAGAGGAATTTTTCCTGACTTTAGATGTAGGTAGGTGATTTATCTCCACCATGGGCCTTTTTAAAAATGTCCCCAATGAGAAATCAGGCTCTTAAAGAGATACTGAAATGACACCATTGTACAGGCACACTCTGATTTAGAGTCTAAAAATACAGACTCTGACTCCAGAACACATGCTGAACTCTCTGCTCTGTGTGCTGTCCTTCACTGAATGAGATACTCTAAGTGCATATTCTAGATACCTCTGCCAACTAGGGTCAGTTTGAATCTCCTTACATGAGTGTTTTAACACATGTTGTCATTTCTGCACTCTGTGTGTGTGCTTGCTCATGGTCACTGACTTGTTTTCCCACAGACAAGGTCTAAGTGTATCCCCATTGTCCCGGGAAATAACAAACTAAACCTTTCACCAAGAAGTAATGATACTAGATGTAATACTTCCTGACAGATAACTCTACTTTTCCTGGAAGCCTCTAGATACTGAACAGAGCAACCCAGAATTGCACTGGCAAATAGCCACAGTCAGCAAATTGGAAGTTTTTCTTAGTGGTTACAACCTTAGGTAAGCAAAAGCAGAACATACCATAAAATAGCAAGGAGTAAGTCCTCGCAGCTGCTAGAGGATGTTGTGCCCTGCTGACAGTCTGGTGGGCTGACTTCACAGTTAATGGGCTTTATAATGACAGTAGTGAGACACTGGGACAGGATGCCCAGAGAAGTGATAGATGCCCCATCCCTGGAAAAATTCAAAGCCAGGCTGGATAGGGCTCTGTGCAACCTGGTCTAGTTAAGGTGTCCCTGCTTATTGCAGGTAGGTTGGATCAGATGACTTTTAAAGGTCAATTTAAACCCAAACTATTTCATGATTCTATGAAAACACTCCAAAGTAACATAGCTTGATCACACTGCAAAATCATCCCCACCCCAAAAGCCTCCACCCAAAAACTCTCTGTATGGTGTGTACAGTGAGGTGCATTTGTTCAAGCATCTCTCCCAAACTGTCACTGTAGGCCAGGCAGAATTGCCTGCTGACAAGTAGGTAAATCCTCTTTTTTTCCTCCTTGAGTCTCTTTTGGAGTTTCTGATTCACTTCCTTAACCTCTAAGACACACAGAAAACTCTGAAACTGTGACTATTGCTGCAGAATCCCTAGCAAACGGGGGTGTTCTCTCTCTGTTCTGTCCACAGAATTTTCCTTTTTCTTCTTCACCAACAGGTGGAGCAGAGATGTTTAACCTCTGCCTTTCTCCACAGGAGCCTTGCAGTAAAAATAGTGAGCTTGCTTGTTTGTCTCCCTAGAAATGATCCCAAATCTTGACATTATTTCCCTAGCCTTTTTTGCCAACTCACTTCTACCACTTGTGTGCCTGTTCTCCTCCACTGGCAGAATGCAAATGCACCAGGTGGGACCAACAGTCAAGGTCTTTTTGGCTCTGCTTCTAAATGTTCAGTGTCTGTAAAAAAACTTCAGAGCACCTTTACTAAATAAATAAATAAAACCAATAAAAATTTCTTACTCCTTAAGATATTTGTTCCTATATTTTTTGCAGGAAACTCTCCCAAACCTGTGCTTTGCTCCTAAATTACTGAAAGTGTCCTTTCAAATTGCTAACAGAACCAAATAGCATGGGTAAATGTTGCACAACATATACATAAGAATTAATGTTTAACAATAGAGTGCCACTGCTGAGGGTATCTATAAACAGTGCTTGTTTATATGAGAACCCTTGGCATTTCTCTGGTGGTGAAGAGCAGACCTCAAAAAGACTTGCACCTGAGTGACTGACTTACAGTTGTTCAACTCCTCTAATGAAGGAGAAAGCCAGCTTCCTGCAAAATGAGCACATGACCTCAGAAATTATCCCAGGGGACCTTTTGTTCACTGCTCTCCTATTTGTAATTTGTTTTTAAGAGTTCTAAATGAGGCTGCTGCATTTGAGTCATATTTTGTCTTGTGCAATTACCTTTAAACAAGCATAGCTACTCAGCTGTGGCATTGAGGTTGCACTTCAGGAAAAGTAGAATTAGGTGTACACATGCAGGCACCTACTGTGGCTATGTTTGCTGAGTTCAGCTTGGGCTCACTGACATAGGATTAACGACTCCAAATTATTAATTGATGCAAACGTCTCATTATAATATTCAAACAGGAATAGAAGAGTGTTGATATCTTAATGGGACAAACAATTTTTAAAAAAATACATAGCGGAAAAAAGCCCTTTTTTCCTCCATGGCTAGAATAAATAGCATTTTGCTTGGCTATATTTACTTGGACAAGTCACCAGTGGATCAGGGCTGATGCGCTGTGACGTCTAGAAGTTAATATGTTACACAGCAATAATATAAAACAGTGTTAAGGTAGCAAGTGCTGGAATTTGTGCCTGCTCTAGGGCATTTCAAGTCCACGTATCTTGACTGCTGCCCTGTTTCACAGTACTCAAGGTATGTCACTGTACTGTCATCACAGCTTGAAGACATCACTGCCCACCCTCCCGGCCCACCCCAAACCAGGAAACCCATCTGGCTTAGCAAAAGCTTTCCCTGTTGTAGTCAGGATAGCTGTAACATGGATGGGGGCATGGGCAGGCTGAAAGTGTGTTTGGGCGCAGCAGGGTTGTCCCTCTGGGCAAGCTGCCTGCCCCACTCCATGCCACACAGAAACAAATAAAGCTGCTCTGTGTGTGAAGGGGTGGGACGAGGGGAAAAGAGAGGGAATAGCTTTGCTGGGGACAGACAGGCAGGCGAGATTCCTCCTTTCATAATCTGTGCCAATTTAGATTAGCTTGAAGTGACTATGAAACTGCAGTCTAAATTAAGTTTCATCCCATGTACCCAGCATTATTCATAATTGCTCAGAGACAAGGAGCCTGTTGAGTCTGGGATGGTATTTAGTTATTTTAATACACTGTCCCTTTTTTTTGCTAGAATCTCTTTGTTCACTTCGTTTTCAAACTAATGAGATAGACTACACTGCCTTAGTACATCCTCAGACTTCTTATCCTCCATCCTACATACCAGTGGTAGCAGGGATCCTCTGGAAAAAGAGAGATTTAGTCATTTCATTGAAACACTGCTGCTGTTGTTCCAAAGGAACCCTCCTGCCAGGACGTGACTGGCAGCAACAAGGTCTGGGTTCAAATTGAAGGGAGTTGCTCCAAATGTAGTGACTTGAGGCCACACCTGGACAACTGGAAAAATTATACTGAATTCCAGTATTTCAAAAGCAGAGGCATAAGTAAGAGGCAAATGTTAATCAAACAGTTCAAAAAGATTTGGGCTTTTTGTTGGTTTTTTTTTTTTTGGTAAGAGAGAACAAAAACCTGACCAGGTAGATAAACAGTGATAGTAACTGACTGTGACAGTTATTCTTTAACAGTTCATAGTCTTTTTTCTCTAAGGAAGTAATTTCCAGGGTAGACTTTTTCCCATCACCTGCAATAAGTGAAAGTGAAGATCTGTTGGGCGATAAACTGCCACGTGAAGCAATGCTCTGGTAGCTGCTTGGCTCCCTAAGGGCTGTGCCTCTGGCTGCTCCATGTTCATTCGTGGGCCCTGGCAGCTCTGCCAAGAGCCCTTTGCTCTTGGCTGGCTGCTCTCAACCTGGCACAGCCACCTGTATGACTCCAGTGGCTGCTGGGCTTCCAGTGCTTTAACGCTCAGAACTACCCACAGCCGCCTGCCTGAACTGAACCAAATGAGGAGCTGGACATGGATCTTCAAGGAGGCAGAGAAATAGTTTTTTTCTCCCTCCTATGTATATACAGTCTGCAGCACAAAATCTTGTGAACCCCCTGCCCAAGCTGTCTAAACGTGACCACTAACCTTCCACTCAAAGCACAACATCAGCTGCTGCCTTAGGCTGGCGCAGCCATTTGCCCAGATACATTTTCACAAAGCTTCAAATAAATTCAAAGACTGTAAGTATCATTGTTACAGCTGCAAACTTTTCTCCAGTTTTTAAACTCCATTTCTCAGCAATGACTCTCAAGCGTAGTAACACAATGTACAAAAGAAATATTTAGGGCACAACTATTGGGGTGTTCTGTTTACATCCGCCCCACCCCTCTGGAGAGAAAAAGAGTCTACTCTGGTGGGGTCCAGAGGCATCTAGGGGGAAGGCTGTTCTTAAATTTTTGAAGCAAGACATCAGGTTCAGGACTCACAGGGACTGAGTTAAAGATCATTCTGCTGCCTAAGTGTCTTTCATTTCTTTTTTTTTTTGTTTGTTTTAAACATAAAATATCTGGGAATACAAGAGACAAAAATAAAAATCCTTCACAAGTGGCTGAAATCATTGTCCCACTGATGGTAGGTTCAACCTGACCTCTTCAGTTCTTCAGAGCAGCCATGAGCTCAGAAACTCAAAATCCTTTGTCTTATTTTTGTACCTCTCTCTCATCAGAACTGGAAGCTCTGACAAAAAATCTACCCAGGATGTCCTTTCAGCTTCCTGCTGCAGCTTCACTTTTATGATGATGTTAGCAGGATCTTTCATCATCCACCTCCTCAGAGCATCCCCTTTATGCCCACGCATTTCACTCCCACTTTAAGAAAAAAGTAAAAGCTGTTTGGCTTTGCTTAGAGCATAGAAGGATTACAAAAGCAGATATCATTATTAAAATAAAGCCAGCCTGTTCTGTTTCCCAGGAGGTTGTAACACCCTATTTCGTCACCTCAGGAAAGGAGTTGACCCCCTCTCCCACAGATTCATACTGGAACTATCAGCCTTAAGTCCCCAGGGGGCGGTGACAGAGGCCTCCCAGTGGAGAGGTCTTGGATGCAAACATTTAAAAGCCTAATTTTGCAATAAGACCATGGGGAATTCTTGTTGGTTTGTTTTGGGTTTGTTTTCCTGCTGATTGCTCTTTTCCCTTTCTTAACCATTAGTCTTTTCCAAGACTTAATCTAATAATTGAAATGTTATTAAGACCTTCATTGGTCATTTTCTTGTAACAGACCGTCACAAGACTGTTGAAAAAGTCATGCTCATTAAAATTTCCTTCCCTGAGATTTCCACAGCATGTTTTCTGATCATACTGTTAGGCCACTGTGGAACCACTGATTTAATTTTGAGCTTCTACAGTAAAAATTAAACTAGGGCTGTGTTCCTATCTATTTTGTTGGCTTAGCTACTGGATTCTGTTTCCCTTCAAAGAAACTCCATTTAGGAACAAAGGTTCTGAATCCTGGAGTTTTGTTATCAGTTGACTTCAAATATCCTTAGTTGGCCAGCAATGAATCCTATATTCTGACTTGAGTCCACTAACACAGACACCCGAATCCTCACTTGGGCACTCAAGAATCAAAGAGCAGTTTGGGTTGGGAAGGGCCTTTAAAGATTATCTATAGTCCAACCCCCATGGCATTGGCAAGGACATATTTCACTAAACCAGGTTACTTTCCCCATCCAATCTAACCTTGAACATTCCCAATGATGAGGCATCCACAACTTCTCCGGGCAACCTGTTCCAGCCTCTCACCACTCTCATTGTGAAGAATTTCTTCCTTATGTCTGATCTAAATCTACTCCCTTGTAGTTTAAAGTGTTACCCCTGTCTTTTATCACTACATGGCCCTAGTAAAAAGTCTGTCCACATCTTTCTTATATGCCCCCTTTAATTATTGAAAGACTGCAGGAGCTTTCACTTCTCCAGGCTGAACAACATAAATTCTTTCATCCTTTCTTCATAAGCGAGGTGATGCAGCCGTCTGATGATTTTTTGTGGCTCTCCCCTGAACCCACTCCAACAGTTCCATGGCTTTCTTGTGGCCCCAGAGTTGGATGTCATTCCTCAGGTGGGGTCTCAGAAGAAGCCAGAGGCATCTTGACCTTCCAAGTAAGTCAGTATGCAGAAAAAAACCACCAAAACGTAAAACCCTACCACAAAGAAAACAAAACTCTAGAATGATACAATCATATACGTACGGATAAATACATATATTTTACAGTCTATATTACACCCATCTGAAAATTCCAGGTTTAGCCATTCTTAGTGCTCATCCATCAGGAAGGAATGAGGAATTCATAAACCAGCAGGGTAACAAATGTAGTTTTCAAGATCTGTATTAGACAGCACTTTGGAAGTGCAATCGTAATGTATAAACAAACTATATTTTGTAATGTTATAAGGAATCACCTTAAAAGTGAAAACATGGTAGCAAAGTACTGTAGATTTTCAGTGTCACTCTTGCCCACACCATTCTTTTCCAAAGGGTTAAAAATGCCACTCCTCAAGTTGCACAAATATTCTCCTATGTTATGACATTGAAATCTTTGAGAAGGGGAAGGTTATACCTGCACAGGGTGACTGAGCACTGGAGCTGTACCTGCTGTTTAAGATGTGCTGTGAGCTTGACAATAGTTCAGCTGGGACTGGGCAACCTGACAGAGGTGGTTTCAGTAGCCATGAGCTGAGGCAGCAGTGGGAGAGGGCACGGAAGCCTTCTGTCTGTGGTGTGCCCCAGTGTCTGCAGGTGGGAGCCCATCCTGTTCCCACATCAGGGCAGGACACAAGGTTATCTCCTGCACATGCAGGGATGAGAACAAGCAGGGGCTGCTCACACCAAGCACCCTGAGAAACTTTTATGTAAGCAGTGACTTAGGCTGCAGAGGTTGCTGCAAGGCTCACAGCTGGTCACTCTTGTGTGCACACATGATCTGACTCAAGCAGACACTTCCTTCAAGCTCAAGAAGTGTTTAGACAACGCTCTCAGACACAATGTGATTCTGCATGTCCATTGCAGAGCCAGAAGTTTGACTTGATGGTCCTTGTGTGTCCCTTCCAACTCAGTATATTCTGTGATTCTAGGAACCACTGGAGTGGTAAGGCACATCAAATGCAAAGAACATTCAAACAATTAATATGTCACTCTCTGACTTTTAGTTTTCCCATGTAAGCTATAGACAGGTTACAAAATACATTATCAGTGAAAGTTTGCAAATATTGCCATGTGCATTTTGGTTCAGTACTGATCAATAATGTTAATGTGGCTTTTGCGACAGACTTAAAACACAGGCCAGTGCTGTGAAAGCACCTCCATAGTTATTTCAGGTGTTAGTCTAATGCATTTTAAGAGGATTTAAACCCTCATTTGTCATCTTCTAGTAAAAGAAAAAAATCACATATAAATCTGTGGGTTCCTTTAATATTGTATCAAATTATGAACAAGTATAAAACCAACCTATTCCTTCAAATCTCTATGGACACATGCCTATCCACTGAAGAGTTTGTGGTCTTTATCTTAGACCCTTCATGGCCACTAAGGCTTTTCTGTGATAGAGAAAAGATGGGAAAACAATGGGATTATTGTTTTCCTCCCTTGTCATCCATCTCTGCTGAGAGAGTAGAATGTGGAGAAAAGGTGGGGTTCTGGCTTGCCGCCCACTGCTGGAAAGGTAAACTGTGCCAACTGGCTGGGCAGCAACCAAGTGCTGATCCAGACACCAGCTGCTGCCAGCAGAGCTCTTGCCATAGGGGCAGAGGAGGAACCAAGCACAGATCTTGTCATCACAGTTTGTTTTCTGGGCGGTTTCTGAAGCCACACAGTAGTGCACCACCCTGTGTAGCAAATTCACAGGAAGCATGGAAATTCTCCTAGTTTGCAACTGAGAAGAGCAAGAAAGTATTCTCTCTAAGCTGATGCTCCATATTTATTTTTCCTAAGGACATCTAACGAGCTACTTTTATATTCTTAATGCCCTGAACCTGAGGTAATTCTCATGCTGTAAATTTTCTGGATACCTGCAGATGACTCACTTGAAGAAAGGGAGTGTTGTTTCATTTTAATTATGTAATAATTTATACCCCTGCCCTAAGCTGAGATTGCAGGTTGAGGAGAGCGGCAAGCCAGGAGAAGACAGAGAAATAAAAAGGTTCCAAAGCTCCATCAACCACACTACACCATGTCAGGTACAAGGTGTTTAAAGGGTGTTTAAAGGACGTGGCAGACATTTTACCTTCATGTTGTCTTTTAGGGGACAGTACACAGCAGACCCTTGGGAAGATTCACATAGCACCAGTACAACTGGCCAGAGGTAGGATTAAGACATGATCAACTTCACATTCAAAAGAAAGAAGGAAACAAATGAGAGAAGAAAAGTTGTGTAGAACAGACAGTCATTACGGCCTGTGTTTGCAAGTGATATGAAAGATTTGGTAAATGCAGTTGGAATCAGTAGAAAACCTCTCAATATTAGTCGGCTTTGGATCATTACAGTGATATTGTCCAGATAATTCATAATTCCTCCACCCCTCTTTCATTCTCCAATCCCTTCATTGATGATTCAAGGACAGTTTTTCTGGTTTCTAATTATACGTATTGCTCACAGGAGCAGGGTGAGGAAGGTGACCACAACCCTTTCTAAAAAGAAAAGCTCTACCCTGTCTTGTCGCTGCGTGACCACATCAGTTCAATGATACTGTGGTGAAACAGCTGTGTACTTAATCTCAGACCAAGATCTCCTGGATTTGTACCACCAGACATCTTTGGAAGACACGCCTTCCTCTTCTTTAGCCATATCCAAAAGCATAGTTCTTTAGCTAACCCAAATCTTCTGGAAAAAGACATAATCAGCAGGATTGGTCTCAAGGTATGTTAGCAAAAAGAAAAATATTATTTTGTCACTTATTGATATTAAGGTGTAAAGTTTATGAAAGTTACAATGGGAGAGTTAAGAAGCCTTTGCTGGCTTCAGAGGCTCAGGTGATGGGAAAGCCACCCTTTGCACCACTGATCATATCATGACATGATGGTAACTAGAAAAATTTTATTGTACATGATGTCAATTTAGTAAGATCACAGAGAATTCCTCAAGGTAAGGAGGTAAGTTATTTTCTCATTTCTCGGACTTGTAACCTAAATATGAATTTTATATAAGGCTTTATGTATGTCAGACTTCATCTGCCTTCTTCAGATGCTTTCCTGACAATAGCATCAGTTAAGGCTCATTCTTTCAGGGCTATGAGTCTTGTATTAATATAATTTAGTGTTTTCAGCATGTTCATGATGTCTGTATTTGGGGTAGGAATGAGTAAAAGGTAGGCATTTGGGAGTGCATGTAGTAATTTAACAGCATGCAGCTATTCAAGTTCAGTTCACAGAGAATTGTAGAGATTATATGACATGCCAAAGGGTCTCTTCTTCCTAAAGAATTAAGGAATATGATGATATAATATTGGTGAGATTTCTTTTTAAAGCTTTGTGTGCTTTGAGTTGTTGTCGAACTAAGGCAATCACCAATTAGGTAACTCAATAGAAACAGGAGCAGCACCAAGCCTGCTACTTTTGTATCTTTGCATAAGTAAGTGTATTTGTCTTTATCTGTAGTGTATTAGCTTTGACTCAAACACAGAACCAAAACCTGTTTTCATGTATGTTGCTATCAATCAGGATTAACAGAATAATGCATCAGAGGATGCAAGTGTGAAACAAGAATTACATTTGTAACTTTGAAATTCTATAAAATCCATGTTGTAATTTATCCATTCTGAAACTTGAAAATGAAACTACCTCCTAACCATGGAAAATTTCTAAATTTCAGTGAATTACTGTCCTGAAAAAAAAATATTTAAATGTAGTAGAAGTTTAACCCAGTCTGTGACCTAAACGATAGCTGTGGACAATGTTCTTCTTCTCCCATACAGTGTTAAATATTTACATAGAGGACTGTGAGTGTATATAGTTCTTCTGATTACAGCATGACTATATTTGTATATCAAAATAGAAATGGCCTTCTTGAAATAGAAACCCTGGTATTGAGTATTCACTATAGACATGGCTCATGAGAATTGTTTCCTAAGAGCATTTGGGACTAACTTACTCCAAGAACAACTCCAGGAGTCAGTAGCTGAAGCCCTGCCTGAGAGTCAGCAAAGGCAGCAGGTGCTCCTCATTGCCATCACTCCCAGCTCCAGCCGTGCTGCTGGCTGGAGAGCTGGTTGTGATACATGGGAGGGATGCAGTCTGGTTGCAGTGGTGAACACGTGATGTTGCGCATGCAGTATACTGCACAAGAACCACTGGGAATGTGCCACATCCATGGCTTACAGAGAGCAGCTTTCTGCTTTATTGTGTCACTCGACCACACAGGCAACGTCCCTTCTGCAGTCTTCTTATCAGTCCTGCCCGACTCTACAAAACCTTGGCCTGTCTGTACCCCACTAATTGGAAAAGCATCAGTGAAGTGGTGTGCTACAGCTTCACACCACCTCTAAATGAGCTGTTTCGGATCCATGGAAAGTTATTTACACAGAAGGCTCGTTAAGTTTCCCTTTCTGATAATTCTGCTGGGCTAGGTAGCCTGAGACCTTTACTTCTGTTTCACAAAATATCTGAAACAGAATACAACTTACTTGCATTACAGAAAGAGGTAAGGATAAAGTGAATTTTAGTGGCATGAGCACCTGTGAGGTGGTGAGTCGCATCTCTGAAATGCTGCTTTCATAACCTCAGACTCTCTTTGGCATGGCAAACAAAGAGCAAAAACCTCTCAGAGAGGAATGGCTGTAGCTGGGTCACTCTGACCAGCAGGCCAAGCAGGATTACCCAGCTCATTACAATGAAGATAATTTTACATAAATTAGCTAGTGTTTTGATTCAAATTTGTTTTGTTAGGTAGCCAAGATTTCCGAAAGGCTTTTTTCAGTCACAAATTACGACATGGTCATGAAAATTGATTTTTTTTTTCCTCTGGATAGTACTATTGCCTTCTCTGACACTGTTCAGAGAAGCATGCTCTCACTGTTCAGATGAGTATGAGTCATGTAACTACTAATTTTGAGAAGCATCTTCTATTATCATGTTGCCTAGGAAGGTTCTCACCACAGCTGGGCCCAGGAACACGAACTTTGGCCCACTGTGTCTGTCCCAGTAAATGTATTTTCATTAATGTCAGTTCAATTGTAGACTACACTTACATGAAAAAGTTCATGTAAGAGGAATAGTAGAAAAGAAAGGAAATTGAAGGCTATTTGCCCAAAACACAGAACAAAATGGTAGGGAAAACAAATGTTGGGGAAAAAAAGAGAAAGCATGGAAGAATAAGCATGTAATCAATACCCAATCTTTAAAACAAAATCCCCAAAATTCTACAGTTCTTACACTCAAGGCTGTGTCAGTGTATTATAGAGATCAGCTTCAGTCTGGGTTATGTGGCTGTCTGCTGTGTCCACTTTTAGCCACATTTAAAATAACCCAGTTTTAATGTCCTGATGGCTGTGCTGTTCACAGAAATTCCTCTTGCTCTATTCACATCGTGGGTTTAAACCATTTCCCTGCCTCTTTTAATGTACATCACATTCCTCACCCTGCACACGTGCTCTGAAATACACTCTTAGGCAAAAGGAGCCTCCCTTTCCAGAGTATTTTTACATGGCATGACGGTGCTCGATCTGCCCTGTGGCTCCTGATTGTCGGCGCTGGGCCAGGACTGCATCACGCACCCGCTCGTCTGCAGTGCTGCTCCATCCCTCTCTC
Organism: Corvus moneduloides; assembly: GCF_009650955.1. Lineage (NCBI taxonomy): Eukaryota > Metazoa > Chordata > Aves > Passeriformes > Corvidae > Corvus > Corvus moneduloides. The sequence goes on along the minus strand of NC_045476.1, from coordinate 92,372,220 downwards.
CACCACTTTCCAGAGCATGCCACAGTTTTAAGGCAGAAGTGAACGGTCAAGCAGGGGTTTCTTCAGCAGCCTTTTCCATGCAGGGGGTGGGCAAGAGTGTCTAGTTTTCTTCACCACACTCATGATGCTTAGTTCTAGGTCTTAAGGCCAAAAACCCACTAAACTCTTCCCTGACTTCAGTAAATTTTGGGAGACAAAAGGAAAAAATCTCTGAAGGGATCTTTCTTCCAAAACAGACTGGGTTGAGGGATAGCAAGACAAAGGAAAAGCTTCAGTATTTCTACATATACAAAAGACAATTACCCAATAATTCAGAAATAGCATGAACTACCTCAGCAAAAACTACATAAATCTGTATCCATATCCATATCCACATGCTCTTTCAGATGGATTGTCACGTTTTAGTATCTCTTTTGGTTCTTTCTTTGTAATCCTCAATTCACATCAGAGACGTTTTACACACATGTCTCTAAAATGATGAAGAAAACCAAAATCACTGTTCCAAAACCCCCAGGTTGTCCAGGGCAGGAACTGTCTTTGCTCTCTTGCAGATGCCGTGCAAGTGCAGTTTGGCACTGAGTCTCAAAGGAGGTTTCTCGGCACCACACAAAACAAGTAAGAAGAACAAAAGATGAAGCAGAAACTCATGGGCAATTTGCTGCATGACTAAGGGCAGATCCAAGCACCCTTGCTCCTTGTTCTCCCTTGAGTGCCCCACTCATCAAACCACAGTGCCTTTCTGAAGCAAATTCAGCCTCTTCAGTGGTATCTGATAATGTTATAGACCAGCAATGACACGATATTTGTTCAAAACTACTGAATGTTTTTATCTGTTATTTCGACATGTTCCTCTAAAATGCATATCCTTTGCTCTCAGCTATTTCAGGTTCCTAACAAAAACAATAGGACATGTAGGGCCTAAACAAATAGCTCCCAAAACAAATTTCTGAAGAATGGGTGCTCTGGGACTTAAGGAAAAGGCTTAGCAAGCCCTGAAAATCTAACTTACTACCTCTTTTTTTCCTTTTCACTATGAGTAGCAAAGTAAAAGATTTTTGTGAGCTTGAGGCTACACAACTCCAATTGCTATAACAACATAGCAAGGAATTTTACAATTGTACAGTAAGTCAACTCTCTTACAGGGACTAATGCTTAAATTGCAACTTCTAGATTGCTTAAAATGGGAAAAAGCCTTTTGTGGTTAAAAAATGTTTGCTATTAGCTGAACCTAACCACAATAACTAACTTCTATTCACAATTTTTTCCCGCTATAAATTTGGGGTTGGTTTTTTTGCTTTGGTTTTTAGGCTCAAACCTGGTTTCTGATTTTAGGATGGTTCTCAAACAGCTAAATCATTAAAAAGAGATTATGTGTTAGACTAGAGAAAAGGCTTGGTTAACTGGTGCATGTTAGCTAGTGCTGAGCTAATTTTAAGCTCTTTTTGCTACCTTATAAACAAATTCTTTGGTATTAGACTTGTCTTACTAGATTCCTTACGTGTTCAGTTACGTTTACACTATAAACTCAAATTCCTGAAATATTGCAGGCCAGTTTTAGCAGAAGAAAAATGTAGCCTTATAGGTTTGATTCAGTAATACTACTAGCAGTAAAGGTGAAGAAAAATAGGAATAGGGTTCTGAAAACAATACAAAGGCATAAATGTGAAATTGCACTGCTGAATAATTGATCTTTATTTTTTATTTGTAAAGGCCTGAACTATTTTACAGCAAGGATTTTGTCATCCAAATGACTTGATTTTCTTAGAAAATATATTGAAGAGGCCCATTGGAACAGAGATGAAGCTCTACAAACAGGAAAGGGTTAAAGCAGAACATGCCAATCTCACAGACATTTTATGAGACTGGCAAATACTCATATAGCCCCTCTCCAAACCAATGCCCTTTGCCCAAACAAAGGAGCATAGCACCCCGATTGTGGGGATTACAATACACACTAGAAATAGCCCCTTTGCCCTTTTTAAGAGGGACACGCAGTGCCAAGCAGCCTAGAGAAAAACAGATTCCCAAGTTGTATCACACAGTGTGCTCCTCACATTTCACTCAGCTTTTCCATCAGATATATGCGACTAAACAATGGGGGACATGGGCACTTGGCCCTGCTGGTGCTCTGGGGATGCAAGATCATGAGTTTGGTAATTAATAGGTTTTCACTCTTTTGATGTGCTATACAAAAAGAAGGGAACATAATAAGCAAATACTAGTTTGATATTTTGTATTTTACACCACTGCTCAGGTAGAAGTTACAGCTGAGGCAAGAGAAGTTCTTTTGGTGTAGTTTACTAATGATGCAGATGGGGAAAGGTTTTGGTGTTTCTGCAGAGGTTTTTGTGCCTGTGCAGCTTTAGCAACTGTTCTAGAATAGGGAAGAGTTCATTAAGACAGGAGTCTTAAAAAGGAGAGATGAAAAATGGCTGAATACTTGATGAGCAGAGCTGTGAAATCAAGTTCCCATGATTTAATAGATGACCATTCATTCCTGGAGCTATGGAAACTGACAGCGTGCAGCGACTGAACCAATCCACATGCAAAATAAGGTATGTAACCTAGCCTATTTATTTTCATAAAGGCACAAATTAAGATCGTACATGTGGCTCATTACCGTGGCATGTGGCTCAGATGACCGGGGTAATTACTGAACTGTGGTGACTCAGTCAACTTCGACCCACGGTAACAGGGAAATTAGAGATCAATGTTTTGCTTCTGCAAATTAGTATTTTTGTTTCTCTACATACAGCTAGGGCAGGCAGCTGCCTCCTGAAGGCTGGCTGTACATGGGGGGTTGGAGAAAAGGAAACAGAAGCCAGCATTCTCGAATCCCTGCTGAGGAGTTGGGAATTAAGGGGAGACTACAGGATGTCAAAGTGAGAGAAGATAAGGATGACTATAGCACAAGAAGTATTCTGTTATACACTGGGGTAAATACATAGAAACTGGTATTTTGATCATAATGCAAAAGCCTTGGTAGACAAAGCTGGGCATTTACAGTGATCTTCCACTCATGTAGTACAGAAAGATAAGCATATCTTTTCTGTTACTTGCAAATTAATACAATGTCTGAATGTTTCAAAGTATTTTCAATCTGCCTGGGATGGGGTTTTTTTGCACATGGCAATGCCATCAGCCACATGCAGCTTCTGACCCAGATTTGCCAAGTCTTACTTGCTGAGGAAGAAACTCACTTTTGGAGCCAGAGAAGCTGCTTGCATTTACTCAGTGTGGTTACTGAGCTGGGCAAGACACTTTCTGATGGGCAGAATATGCAGAAATACGACCTCAAGACTAAAGAGATGGAAGGGTTTGGAGAAAGGGGAGACCATAAAGCAGAACCTGTGTGACTATCACCAAGGCAGCCAGGTAAAAAGCCAAGCTAGGCAGCAGCTCAGTTCCTCACTCGAGTTTCGTCCTGTAACTTCACTCAGCCTGCGTGCTCCTGTCTCCTGGTCCCTATGTTGGCTGCTGTCCTGACCTGTTTGTTGTCTCTGCCGTCCTCAAAGCAAGGTGGCACAAACGGAGAGGAGCAGAGAAACTCCTCAAATACTTGCGGAAGCCAGGCTGCCCAACGCCAGGCGCGCCGGGCTGCGGACACACACAGCAATAGTGACAGCCAGACTCGCCCGCCTCCAGGCTTGTTCTGCTTTCACACACAGGTGTAGCAGTCGATATTCTGGGGAAAAGGCGTGAGGGGGGATATTCCTGAAACAGCACACACAGATTTTAACGCGATGCCCACGTTTCCATGAAGACCGCACCGTTGGGCGTCTCGCACCGCCGGAACAGTGGGACTGCCCTCCCCGTGCTGGGCTCGTTCCGCAGCAGGAAAACCCCGGGGAAGCCCGCCTTGCCATGCCACGGCCCTCCAGCCCCTCTCCCTGAGCAAAGCCGCTCGCAATTTTAAGAGCTGTTCGTGCTGCCTCCAAGAGAAGAAAAATTATCTGTATGAACAGAGGTGACGAGAAACAGGCCGTAGCTGGCAGAGCCAGGGTTAGGCAGGGTGTGAGGCTGAGGAAAAGCCTCCACTTCCCGCGGGGCTCAGTCTCGGGCACAGTTGCCTCACAAGCACTGGGTTTGCCAAGGCGGTGGCAAAAGAGGCGGAGGAGGGTCCTGGGAGCTGGCGCTGGCGGGGATGTTTATCGCTCCTCTCTCCCGCCTGTTACCCCATCCCCTCCTCTCCCTCCCACGCCGTGGCGTAGGCGGCGTGGGCAGCCCCCCTGGCAGTGCCCGCGGGGGCAGCCGCCGTGTTCGCGTTTGTGCCGGGCAGTCACATGGAAACCGGTCCGCAGCGCCCCCGCACTCCCGCGCCGCCCGGGCAGCGGCCAGCCGAGCCCCGCCGCGCCGGGAGCTCCGCCGCCTGACGCCCGCCCCGCCGTGCCCGGCTGCGGTCTGCCCGGGAGGCGCGGGTGTCGGAGCCCGCGGCGCGGCGTGGCTTCCCTGCCGGCCCGGTAAGGCGGGTGGGGGCCACCTCGGCAACACATCCCCGCCCGCGGCCGGGCTGGGCAGCCGGGGGCGGCGGCGGCCCGGGCAGTGCCGCCCGGTGGCGGGGCGGGGAGCGGGGGAGGTGGGGGCGAGGGCGGCTCTCACTCCTGTACTCTTCTCTCTTCCCTCCCTCTCGGTACCCCCGCCTCCGACCTTCGCTGCTGCTGGGATCGCCCGTCCTCTGAGAAGTGCCGAGGGGGGCCCGGCCATGGAGACCCTCGTGCGCCCCGGGGCCAGCAAGCCCCCCACCGGGTAAGCTCCCGCCGGGACCCGGGCCGGACCGGCCGCCGCTCCCCTCCACGGGCGGGAGTGGCTCCGGACGGCGACAGCGGCCGTGCTGGTCGGCGGGCCGCGGTGCCTTCCCTCCGTCCCGCCTGTCTCGCTTCCCTCCGGGGCGCCGAGCTCGGAGCGGCGCGCAGGTGTCGCCGCCCGGCCCGCTCGGAGCACAGCCCGGGGACGGAGAGGGCACGGCGGGGAGCAGGGGGCGGCTGGGCGGTGAGCTCGGGTGCAGAAAGGTCAGGAGCGGGAGAAAGTGCCTGTTTCGCCTTTGCCCTGCGGGAGGGGCGCCTCGGCCCGTCTGCCGGCGCTGCCCCTCCGGCTGCGAGGCCGGAGAGCCGGTTCGGGGCTTGTTCCCTTCGGGGGGTGATTGGGGGCGGCCCTGCAGGACGAAGGGCAGCCGCTGCTTGCAGCTGCCGACCCGGGCCACCGGGTCTGGTAGGGACGCTGGCGGGGAGGGAGCCGGGGCCGCGGCGGGGCTCGGGGCGGACCCGTCCGGCCGAGGGTCCGGGGAGCCCCCGCGGCCGCAGAGGTTCTCGCCCATACGCCCGTCTGCCCGAGCGCCAGGACGCAGCTGCCAAAAGCCTTTGAAAGGTTTATTCAGCCGTCTCAGCCCCAGCGCACTGCCGCGGCAGAGGAAGGAAGAGCGCTGCCAACCGCGAATTAAAAGTGCCCAAAATTGTCCGAGGTTGGTGGGAGACCGCGGTGACTACTCCCAGTGCCTCCTGCCTTTGGTGACAGGCACCGCTCTCGCAGCACTATTGCTAAGTAGCGGTCAGCCCGAGTGCAAACCGCGGGAGGGTTTGGGGTTTTTCACGGGAAGAGACGAGTAGAAGATATGCCAACAGTGGAATTTATTAGTCCATTAATTAAACGACGAGAACAGCACCACGATGAGGTCCTAAGTGATCTCTTTTGTCAGAGCAAAAGCTGGGCAAGTTTTAAGAGCTGTGCTGTCTGCTCGCTGCAATTTACTGCTCTATTTCACACTGTCTGGACAGACTGAAAGAGACTGTGATTGCTTCAGCAGCTTTTTTATTTTTAGTTCTAATGTTTATGTCATAAATTTATTTTCAACAAAGTAGGAAACAGCTCTAAAGTACATGCTAGTGGGCTACAGTAGTTCTGTTCAGTTTCGTTTCCTTAGTTTGTGATTAATAGGGAACGTTGTAGTGCCTAACACAGAAAGTAGTACAGGGAGCAATGAGTGAAGAAAAGATGCCACTGCTAGTGCTGTCATGATGAAACAGTGTGTGCCATGTTTTTTTTAACTTGCAGAGTATGATATAGCTTGGTGCTCTTTTTGTAAATAAAATGCTTAATTCCAGCTGAAAATGAGGCTGTTTGATCGTGACCTTTTAGGCTAACCTTCCAGGAAAAGTGGTAGATGTAAGGTGCCTCCCCTCTCTGTATTTAGTTGATGTAACAGTACAGCTGCTTTCTAAAATTCTGATGAAGGGGAGATTTATGGTGCCAATTTACATGTGTGCTTTGAAGAGTAATTCAGATGCAGTGCTGATTAAAAATTTGTCTCGAGTGCTAGGTTTCCAAGCATTCATTAAAAAAAATCAATTTGTAATGGGAACACATGTCATTGGTGCATCTCAGAGATGACCAGTGGGGTCTGGGGGCATTTCTGAACAAAACTTCTGAATCTTTTGTAACCAGTTTCATCTGAGTAAACTTGTCCACAGCCAGACTCGGATATCACATATATGAACAGAAGTTACAGTAACTGCATTAACTTCAGTCATATTGCTGCGGACACAGCTCAAGGAGATGAGTCCAATCATAGGGTGCAGATGCACTGGTGATATTGTAGAACAAAGTGTGTGGGTGCTAATCCGCTCATGTGGAAGCTGATGGCCACACTGTCGTGTGCACCAAGGGGTGACTGGCTGTTTCATCTGAGCTCATTTCAGCTGTGAATTACTTCATGTTGCCTTTTTTTGCAAGTCAGACCTTCCCAGCCTGGATGTGTCTGTGCCATTAGCAGGGGACTTCGCTGGATGGTTCATAATTCCCTGAGTTGCTATCATCCATATTAGACACCAGTGGATGTTTGGTCCCTAATCAGATTTTACTCACTCAGTGATGAAATCTGCTAGAGTCAGGAAAGTGCAGCAAGAGCACAGCTTTGTTTGTCCTTTTGGTTTCCATGTGAATCCAGACATGAGCTGCATCTATGGAGCATGACTGGGGACCTCTGGCTGTTAAGGCAGTTGTGACAGAAATACCTTCCTTTCATGGCAGAAGACGTGCTATACACGTTTCCAGCTTACTGATTGGCTTATCTTGAAGTTATGAAAGGGAGGTTAAAATGACCATAACTTCACAATTTTAAACAAAATTTAGGCAGAGCTGCTTTGTCTCTATGTAAATCATTAACAGGAACATTATGACCTTCCCTTGTTAAACAGTGAACAAATTTAATGTGTCACTTGATGCAGAGTAGAGCAGCTCTGCTGTGTGCTTACACAGATAAATTGACTATATGTGTTCCATGGCACAGTTCCTTGAAAATTACGCATTTAAAAGTAGGATACTGCTGTGGGTTTTTTTGTTTTAAATGGCAAAGGAAAAACTGCAGTTTGTGCTGGTGTTGCAAGGGTTTTCCCATTTTTCAGTTTAAAAAATAATTGTAGACTTCAGAACCAATAATTTTATTATTACTGATTGTTAGGTATGAGTTTTTTAAAAGCTTTACCAAGTTCATAATCCTTTATTTAATGAACATTTGTTTTAGTTTACAGAAGTGAACTTAAGACAATCAGTAGCAGCAGAAACTAGGATTTACTCTCTGATTATGCAATGGATACTAAAAGGCAGAAATACACTTGTTAAGTATCAAGTATCTTTTTGTCTGTATCTGCTCTTATTTCATTAGGGAGAGCAGAGAGAAGCTTCTCTGGGTGTCTGGTTGGTTTCTTTTTTGACCACAATATGGCATAACAGACATACACTGGTCATAAGCGGCACTGCAGGCTGGGCTCAAGCCTAAAGTGAGAACTTGCAGGATCAGTTCTGTCTTCTCTGTTAGGAACCTTGCAAAGAGCAGCGCATCTTCCCTGGCCGCTGAAGGCATCTCCATCTCCCACACAAGCCAGCAGTTTATGGGTCTATCTCCGTGCCTGTGTCTGAGCACAGAAAAGCTGCCTCTGGAGCCTGGCAAATGTGGGGAAAGCCTCTATGTTAAACTGGACGTATGAGTGCTTTCTTTTAGTAGGACCTTTATTTTCTGTGCTTCAGCCTCCTTCCCTATCTCACAGGGACTTACAGTACTAACAAATACAGGCATATCTTAGCACACCTGCTTTGGAGTGACTTGCCTGCTGGATTGAAGTGTCCCTTCAGATAAAGGATGTGAAACATCCGTAATGCTTACATGCAGAACCTGGGAGAGCAAACCCCCAGCTACAGAGAAAGTTGCACATCTCAGCTTGTTGAAACCCTTTCTTACTATTCTATGACTACTACACATAGTTAAGCAGGTTACTTTGTGAAACTGCATAAACAGCTTTAAGAAAGATATTATTATTGTGTTTAGGGTTTTAGTTTCTTGTCTAGAAAGGCCTGGAGAGCACTGTTGTGTACAGAACACCTATTATTAGTCTGTGTAATACTAGTTACATCATACTCTAGCTCACCTCCAGGTGTTGCAAGATTTAGGGTAAAAAGAAACAACAGAGTAATTAGTTTTTGATTGTAGAACTGAGAAATTTGTATGTTTTCTTGTTTTGTATTTATATGAGATTTCTGTGTAATGTGCAGAGTACTGGATGGCAAAGGGCAATGACTGCAAGTAGAAATATAGAGTAGCAGTGTGGTAAAATCACAGAGTGGTTTGGATTGAAAGGGCCCTTAAAGATAGCTCTTCTGCCGTAGGCAGGGACACCTTCCACTAGACCAGGTTGCCCATCCAGTCTGATCTTGAACACTGGCAGGGATGGGGTATGCCCAGCTTCTCTGGGCAACTTGTTCCACTGTCTCATCACCCTCATGGTAAAAAGTTTCTTCCTAATACCTCATCTAAACCTACCCTCGTTAAGCTTAAAGCCATTCCCCCGTGTTCTATCCCTGCATGGTAGCAACTTTCAAGATTGCTGCCTTGACCAGTTGCAAGACTGACACTTTTGCTTTTGGGTTTGGCCTTCACATTGTGTCCCTATTTGTATCTGCACCACTCCTGCACAGTTCCATCGACACTTCTTATGTGTCTACCTGAGACAGGGAGCTTCCCTGTGATGCATTTTTCTGGCACCACAGTCAACATTAACCCTACCTTCCTCCCAGTCTGGGTCCAAAGTATTTCTTTCTGTGTCAGTGGAGGTACATCACATTAAATAAAACCCTGGTAGTAATGACAGAAGAATTGCACTTGCTATTGCATAGAATGAAACAGGGCAATTTTTTCTGTGTTTTGCACCTCCATATGAATGTAACTGTTGAGCTAATATACTGTAACATTTGTATTTTCAGTCATGACTAGTATCTCAGGATTGCTGAAGATAAGGATACTAATTGTAAGAGTAAGCCAAATGGCGAGATAAATGCAATGCAATCCAGCCCTGACAGCTGTTCTTTATGAAGTCCAGGTTCTGATTTCTCGTATCTTACTTTTCCTTTTCTTTTCACCTTTTCCTTTCTTTCAGAAATCTGCCAGAGTAGAGAATGAAGGTGTTATAAAATCTCTTTCATTTCTGGACTGTGTAGAATATTCAGGATTTTGTTTTGACTTTCCCCATCTCCCAGCTGTCTCTCATTATATTCTTCCTATGGAATCTTTTATATTTTTTCATCTTGCTATTTTATGCCACTCCTGCCACCATTACATGAAATTGAACCTTCTGTTTTTTACTGTCACCTGTCTCAGTTGTTGTTCATGTTCTTTCCCTTGTAATTTCAGGTTCATTTTTCTTCAGGTTTTGCTCCTGTAAATTTACATCTTGGTCAAATTGCTAGTCTTCATGGAATCACTTCACTGCTCTACAGGAGGTAGCACTACATTTTGATAGGACAGATTTTACTTCCCAGGCCATCTGGGCTGGCTACACCAGTAACAGTCAATTTCAGGAGACTGCACTAGAGAAGGAGGTGTTAATTACAGTTTCAAGTGTTCTCATGGGTACACTTTTAGATGATGTTGACCCTTAAAGAAAAACAACTTCCTAAATATTTATATTGAAGTCAGTTCAGTAAATACATGGCTGCTTTGTGTGTAGTTAATCGTGCTGGAAAAGTGGTATATTTCTTTTTGGCAAGTAATTCAGATCCCAATGCATGCTTATGGCCAGAATGAAAGGAATTTGTTTTCCCTTCAAAGGAATGAGAGTTCTCTTGAATATGTGTATTTATTCTTAATCATCTGTCCTTGTGTAGACTTCTATTGTCACAGACTTGAATTATATTACAAGCATTTATGAAGACTTCCTAACAATATTCATTTGGCTTAAAGAAATACATGTAGAAAACCCCACAATAGCCAAAACTGTGAACACATTTATATGACCAGCTCCAAAAGCAGCCAGGAGGCCTGTGACAGAGTTAGGGAAGTACCTCACTTCTCCTGAATCGCAATTCAGTGCCTTAACAAGTATTCCCCTGTGTCTGGGCTTCAGCTACTCTGTTAGCATCAGCAAACACTTGATTTTCTGGCAAGGACTGTGTTCTGTATACTGCAGCTTTTTGTGTTGCTCTGGCATTGTGATTTCCATGAAAATTGACAGTTTTCACACTTTAATGCTGCTTCTAAGAGACTGACAGGCCTTTAGAAATTGTTTTTTCCATAGTGGGTTAAGCCAGTTCCTGCATAAGAAACTGGGAATTGAAAAAGACTTATAATCCGCATTTCCAGCTAAAATTATGATTTAAAGGTCTTTTAAAAATGGCTGCATTTACAGGTGATGGAAATTACAACCCTTATTAATCCTCTTAATATAGAGAGTCTTTCTGGAGCTGTTAGTTGTCCAGTGAGCCAAGCTGCTTATCATTAAATAAATGATGCTGGGAATAGTGTATTGTTGTCATAGCTTCAGTGTGAGAGTGTCAGTGATGAGGCAGGGACTTAACCCATGCTAAGGAGCAAGTCACAAAGCTGTGTGGCAGGGCTGTGCTCTGATGGCACTGATGCACAGCATCTCATACCCACTTTAGTCCTCTCATACCAGAAATGATGTATTTTCAGTTTCATTAATCCCTCAGATAACAGGCTGCCTCAGGTGCTGTGCATTTGTGCAGAGGAGTTGTCATAACCAGAGAAATGGGAAAGAAAATGGATTGAGAATGGGTTGTCTGTCTTATGTTCTTTTGTTCTTACTATAGCTTCCAGATTCAGAGTGTCTATGGGACCAAAAATGTAATTTCTTATTCCTGTAAATTCAACCTGATATTTGGATGTTAAGCTGTGTTTTGTGTGTTTCTTGGGATGTGTTGTATGGAAGAGAGTTGTCAGTCTCCTTTATAGTTTCAGAAATGAAATGTGAGTTACAAAACTTTCCCTAGTAGTCAAAAAATGCAACCGGGGTACACATTTTTTTTTGACACGGTGAGCATCCTTAAAGCAGGTAGGAAAGGTGGAAATGAAGTGGTGTAGTCTGGCCTAAGGTACTTGCAGATGTACAGTAGACAGACTGCATTTTCAGGTTTGGTTCTGTGTTCTCCAGTGTCTTGTTTTATTAAAGGTGGTTGACCTGTGCGTAAGTATTTAAGGCTGGTCTGTGAGCTGTCCTGTCTCTTTCTCTCTCAGTGTTGCTGTGTTGTTTGTGAACAGCTCAGTAAGGTGTGATGGAGAGTCCCTCACCTAAGTAATCATCAGCCATGTAATTAGGGAACTCTCCTACAGAGATCTTGCGTTACTTGGCAAAGGAAGGGCTGAGGATTTAACCTGCAGTAGCTTTTACTACACTGTATTGCCGGGACCACCCCACAGCCTGGAGTCCTCCTTTTTCCTTTATGTGGGAAGCCAGACAGATGCAAGCCTCAGTATTCCTGAAGCTGCTGTTTTCCTGTTGGTGTTTCTGTAGCCAGCTCTTAATAGTGACTCAAAGGCTAGAGAAAATAGGATCTTCCTCAGCCATGCTGGTGTTGTGGTGCTAACAGTGAAAACTTCCTTTGTTCAAAAAAATAAACAGGTAACATGCAAAATCATCCCTCTAACATGGAGCTTGAGCAAGAGAATTACATTTTATATTATCAGTGTTCTAAATATAGCCATACTGTAAGGTTCCAACAGCAAGTACCAATCCAAAAGTACTTAATCAGATAAGTGTTATTTAACGTTTTCACCAAGAGTGACTAACAAGCAGTGTGTTTCTCTTTTTGCCATGCCTGCTTTCCTTTCCTGTGTGTTGGGCTTTATTTAAATAAAATGCCTGCTGATCTCATTGACTGTTACTGAGGTGTTACAGTGAAGTAGCGCCAAAACTGTTGGTTTTCAGTAATCAAAGATTAATGACTTTGGATTTTTTTTGAAGACCATACAAATAGAGATTTAAAATGGGTAACATTAATGGTTGATGAGATGCTTTCTGAATTTTCAAGCATTGTTCCAATAAACATATTTGTTACCCTTCACAGTCAGATGATATAAAACCTCTTTACATTAGTCCTTTTTGGTAAATATTTCAGTGGGTTAGACTAAAGAGCAATAAAATTCAAGGGCCTGAGTACAAATGCACTCTTGATGATCAGATGTTGCCATCTCCAAAGTCTGACGGTCATTCCTGTTAGTCTGCTGGTCCCCTTTTCTCTGAAAAGGCAGGGTTCTTTTTTGGGGGGGGAGGGGTGGGGGCAGTGGGGCAATGTTTCTTCTTGGTTATTTGTGTTATGTGATGCCAGGACATGGTGTGGTGGTGGTGTGAGCAAGAGTTTGTCCTTTGAGGCTGTGTGGAGATCTCCCTGCTGTAGTATATGTAAATCTGCCAGTTACAGAATCATCTCGATCAAGGCTGACATCTCCAGGGACACAAGAGGAAAGCTTTGTTTTAGATTATCTAGATGACTTTTGTTTTAAAAGCTCATTTCTTCCTTCTTGCCCCATGCATCCCACAGTTGGCATTCTCCAGTGCTCACCCTGGAGATTTGTTGGGTGCAGCAGTTTTCTGATGTAGGAGAAAATAAACTAGTGAATTCTGCTCAAACCCTTTAAAGCACTCATCTTTTACTTTTGTTGTGTAGAGTTATTTTGTGTTTGATAAAAACTACTTTTTCCCTGCATTAGTAGGTTCCAAAAGATAAATAAAAACTCAAAGTTACTTTACAAAAAAAATATTATTTAATTTTTTTCTTAGTTATGTGCTTAGATGACTTTCCTTTCTGCATTTTTCTTTTTATGTTTGAGGTCAGCATCTTGCATAGGCAGCAAAAATATTGCCTAGGTAAATACATCAAGCATGGCATGTCTGATCTTACTGTGCACAGGACGTGTATTTCCCCTCCTGTTTTTGTCTGAGTTTGCCAGGAGGGGAGTCTCCAAAATCAATAAACAGTTTCAGACAAATTGAAAGAAAAAACGTTTTCTGTGCTTTTCTTCAATATCTGCTCCTGTGGCAGTGCTTTATTTCTAAACGTCTCAGCAATGGTTCAGGATGTTGAGGAGGCAATATCTTGGAGCGAATACAGATTCCTCCTGTTTCTTTTTGTGGTTGGGAGTTTGGTTTTATTTTTCTGGTTTTTTCTTTTGAATAGCTTCTCATGGTACTTTTGGAACCAAGCCTACAGTTTTATGGAAAATAAATAAATTACTGCTGGGTTCCCTGGGGGTACAGCTCACGTTTCAGTGTCAACACAGCTTTCTCTGCTCTAAGGGGGCTGGTCATGTTTCTTGTGGTCGTTCTGAGGAACGCTTGCTGCTAGTACAGGGCTTTTTTCTTGGGAAGGAGGTCAGCCTTTGGCTTCTGCTGTGATTAAAATCTTAGTACTGTGACACCTCCAGGTGCTCCTAAGATTGACTCTCCCAATTCATTAAATAACAGCTACAGTTAGGTCAGATCACATTGCTAAACTGACAGAGCTGGAATTAACAAAGTTATTTATTTTGGTTGCTTTTAAATACCTGTTGCTTTTCCTCAGCTGAACTGGAGGGTCATGTCACAGCAGCACAGAGCAGCATCACACGCTAAAATGATGTTACATTGTCAGATGTGCATAACCTTGTGCTTTCTGAGACATGTAGTCTTTTTGCTGTCTTGTTTCATGGCTCCTTAAGGTCTGGTTTGCAGCTTAATTCTTTAGGTAGTGACTTGTTCTGCAGGGGACAAACTGGGACCATTGTCTGCTCAGTGAGTCCCCAACCCTTCATTTACCCAGGGAAGCTGCAGATTGTCCAGCACTGGGCTATGTGTCAGAGTAGATTTGCCTGAGCCCAGGGCTGACACACGGATGATAAGGACCAACCAGAGTGTGGCAGGAAATCATTCTCCAACTCCATCATATCTTTTATAAACCAGAAGACATTTTTATTCCTGCTCTTACACTAGCAAGTCAAGGATTGCTATCTTCTGAGCAAGTCTGTTGTTCCTAAATAAAATGTGTTACTGCGGAATTGCTTCTTTTTATTAAACCTACCTTTTCTGTTGTGAGACAAACACAGACGTATCCATGTGTGATGGATAGAGGGTCCAGGATCAAACTTAAAATAAAAAGAAGTCACCTTTTACATGAGTCATTACCTAACAAAATTTTATCTTGAATTCAGAGATTTGTGGATTTTCCAAATTACTGTGCAGGTAGGAGAAGGATAAAAATTTACACTGCAGTTTTAAATAATAAATTTAATTGGCTAATTTTTTCCCTTCACCCCAAGTCTTATCTTAAGATTGTACCAACTTGATAAAACAGTTCAAAAAAGACTACCTAAGCAGAGCCCTAAAACTGCATGTCAATGATTAAAGCCTGTCATGATGACAGTAAAATTGCTTTTCTTCCGAACTTCTAAGCAAATACTGTGACTTGAACTCCTCTTCCAGCTTCTACGTGGATTTGTAAGAAACAAGAGAATACCTTCCTGAAAGAGCAATTAGTTATTCTGCAACAAGTATTTACCCAGCTTTCAACTTTACAGGTATCAGGAAATACTAATGTTATACAGAACATTGATTATAGTTGTGGTGTAGAATTCTTTCTGAAGAAGACAAATTGTGACTTTTGGAACTATTTGAGTATCAGTGGTGCAGCTGTTCTTTGATTTCTTTGTTTTTTAGTAGTTCTGTTTCACAAATAATAATGTCTCAGGTGATTTTATCACTTGATGCCAGGATGAAAATCCAGGGTCTTCCCTCTCCTGGCTCAGAGGTACTATTTCTTCCTATTTTTTGTAATGTTTACTATCCTCCAGCCCCATATAAAAGAAACCAGGAATTTATTTTTTTTCTTAGAAACACCTTTTTAAATTTTTTTTTACTTTTTAAAAAATTTTATTTTATTTTGTTAAGGCTGTTAGTGTAGTACTGTACAAAATGACTGCTAGGGACTGGGCAGACTCAGTGTCTGTCTGTCCCCATGGTCTGTTGGACTCTGTTGGGACAGAGTTGGAGAGTCTGCTTGTGCTTGCCCGAGAATGAAGTTCAGCAAAAGCACTGGCTAATTGTTTAATGCAGTATTGGAAATGGGGCTTTGACCAGCTGCTCTGAAGCAGCATGAATTTATTTGGCCTGTTCACCATGGAGGAGACTGGGCATGGCTACGCTCCCATTGCCTTAATATTCAGGTTTTGAGCTGAAGAGCCCTTTGGGTTTGGTCTTGCTCTGCTTCATTTGCCAGGCTGAGGTGTGCAAATCTCAAGCAGCTTGATTGAAATCTCTGGGTCTGCTCCTGCATCATACAAGTGTGAGAGAGACCAACATGGTCTTCAGCTGGGCAGATCAGGGGCAGATCAGGGAAATACTTGTGGATACACACTGATCTTGTTGCTGTACAGGGGTTCAGGTTTATGTTTTATATTAAAGGAACAAAAATTTGGTATCTCATTATAAAAGGACAGGGGGTGTTTAGGTAAAGATGGGTGAGTGCAGTCTGTACATTCCCCTATGTGATCCTTCTCTGGCTGATTTTCGTTACGTGATGGTAAACTTTAAAGAGCCATCTTTCCACCAGTATTCTACAGCTAAAGGCCTCTTGGACAGTAACAATATATTGTTCCTGCTGGTTAAGCATACGGAAGTCACTTGTTTCTGTTCTCATTTGTTCTTTTTGCAAGACCAGATATTGCTTATATTTTTTTATAAAGCCTATAGCTTGTCTTGCCATTGCACTAGTCTTATTTAAGAGTACTGCTCAAGTATATAGTTGTTTGTTATTTATTATTGTGTATCCTCAAATTAGCCATAGTTATTTTGGAATGAAATCTCTTTGCATTCAAGTGGTTAAATACCACACTTTCTCCTATTAAACATGAGATCCAGGTCTACTGGAAAATATTTTACACATATAAAACTGCCTGAAGTATAAAACCTGTTTATACAGATACCGTGGATTTCTTGCCATAAAAAGCACCGTAAATTCCCCATGCTGCTTCATTTTCATAAGGAGTTACTTGAAAAGAAATATTGCTTGCGGTGAGTTGCCAATTATTTGTATACTAATTTGCTACCTGAGAATAATTTCAGATTTTTAAATTCAGTTTGAAGTGATAGAGAGGAAAAAATATCTGAAACTACTTCATACTTTACAGTTTAGCTTAAATTTACCTGGAAAGAAACTGACCATATTGATTTTTTTTTTTTTTTTTTTAAGGGGATGAGTTTATCTTTTAATAAAAGTGGTGTATCTGTGGAGAGTTTCAAGTCATTTTTTTAAATGTAAATTCCCACTAAGCCTGCAGTACAGATCAACCCTTCAAGTGAATGAGCCAAACAGTTGAATTCTTCTGCTTCTCTTTTAAAGGATACCATTGTTGTGTGTAGGAAAAAAAATAAGTTCAGTGGCATTCAGCTGTACTATAGTGATGCAGTTAAGAGACTAAAAATATTATTGCTTTATCTTCCAGCAATGAGATAGTTTTTCTTACAAAATTCAGGGAATTAAGGGAATTGGAGACTTCGTGTTCCTTTTGTGACTACTGAGGTATCTGTGATTTATTCCATAGTGCTTATCAGGAAAGACCTCAGTTTTTCAGAATTAAGTTATGTGGCTGTAGAGAGGTCCACAGAGGAAGCTGTTTTGGAGGCTTCTTTGCATGAGGTTTGTGATTAGTACATGTACAAGTGCTTGGGAGGGATGTGAGGAAGGACTGGGCTGCAGATGCTCTTGCACAGCTCTAGTCCTTGCATGCAGGTGGTCTGGGTAGCAAGCCTTCTTACCAATGGGTAGCACAAGGGAGAGCAAGCACGTGGCTTACTGCTTGCGGAAGGAAACAGATTTTTCTTTTATCCTGCTGGTTTGTTAGGCTCTCTCAGCATTTAAAAGGAAACGTGTGATTATTTTAGGAATCTTTGAAAATGGCAGCATATCTCTGAATTAATGTGTTCGTATTTCTCACTGAGTTGCAGATGGAAGATTCAAAACTGTAGTTTGGGCAACATATGTTGATTAATACTGGAAATAAATGTTACCCTATGGGACCTTGCTTCTGGAGCCAGCATGTCCGCTGGGTCGTACAGCTGTGCCTTTCCTTCCAGAATTGTTCTGCAATCTATTTACTTCGAACAAATGCTGCAGTCATGGATGAATTTATGAGGATAATGATCTGACCGACCATGCAAGCTTATAGATATAAAATTTCCTGTACACAGGGAAACCAAGTGTTCACCAAGTAAACTCTCTTTATATAGAGGAGTGGTATTGTTGTGTTCCTCAAAATACATGCAGAAGATGAGAGGTGAGGAATATAATTTTTACAGCTGCACAGTAGGGTGCAGGCATGTTGACCCCTGATGCAGACTCAAAATTGTCCAAAATTCTCTATTGGCTTGTGTAGCACAGTCAGCCTGTTTTTGTGGTTTGGCAATGTTGCCTGCAGGTTTCACAAGCGGTGGAGTTCGGATCTTCATGGGTTTCTTTTTAAATTGTCGGAAAGTACATGTATGTTCCTGGGAGCTCAGAGTAAATAGATCTCACTTGGAAAAACACTTGGAAAAAATGAAACTGTCCCTTGATTGTGGAGTCTATTCCTCCTGGCCTTTTTCATTAATTCTCTGTAGCAAGTTTCTAATTTTGTGGCATGACAGAAGAGGAGAACTGCGTCCTTGAATTTGTATCTGGAGTAAAGTTATCGTTGCTTGGGGGCTACGTTATACAAGCCCTAGAAGGAGCTGTCTTTGCCATGGCTTGTCATTTGACAGCCGCGTTCTGCTTGGTCTTGTGCTCCTTGGTCCTTTCAGGTCTTGTCTGCAAGCCTGCATCTCTCAGCAGAGCTGAGACTCCCCAGGTAGGCTTCAAGAAGCACTTTGGTTTTCTAATATTGTTCTTACAACGACAGTGGGCCAGAAAGTCACAAACTGAGCAGACCCGGGGAGTATGTGTAAAGACACAGCAGGGCGTATGGTAAAGGAAAGTTTTAGAAGTCCACAGCTACATAAATTCCTTTCCTCAAGCCACTTGTCTTTTTTTTGCCCTGACACCTTTCAGTTCTCTCTGCTGTCTTCTTTCACCGAGAATTACTGCGCTGCCAAAAAAAAAAGGGAAAAATGTTATTCATTATTACTATGTATAGGCATAGTAATAATCATAAATTTTTACATGTTTAGATATAAATTTTATAACCAGTGTTTTATAAGAAACAGCTAAACCCCATTGATTTATTATTATAGGTAGGATTTAGGCAGGAATAGAATTACTATTTTTTCTAACTTAATCTAATTCCAGCTAATTTCAAGCTCAGACAATACCAGTGTATTCTGCTATACACCTTTGTAATTACATAAAACGGATAACAAGCTGTATGACCTCTGTATGACAGATCTAAATATTGCCATCAATTCATTTATTATGTCTGAATAGTTCTCCGTGCTTAGAATCAGTCTCTAATTCATAATTACTTTTTACATAAAGAAATGTAATAGAACAGTATGTCAATGAACACTTAAATGAGAGAACTGAGTATGTGATAATGCACTTATTTTTTACAGTGAAAATGTTTTCCTTTTTCAATAGCATTTAATACTTCATTCCATTAAATTATTTTTATCACAAAGTGAAATTTGCATGTACATAGTCAAACTGTGACAAAATTTGTATGATTTGACAGATTGAGTAGACGGAGCTCTATTGGTTTAGTACTTCAGTATATTACCTTTTTCACCCCATCTTAAAACTTCCTCATAATCAAAACAAGTGAATGTTGTGTAACTTTTATGATGTGGTTATATAAGTCAGGAAGTTCAGTTTTAATAATGAAATTAAATATGATATACAAACAGCAGGGAGGGACCTTTTTATCTACAAAACTGACCTAGTCTTGAGTGAAAGTTCAGAATTTTACTGCTGGCAGTTTACTTTCAGCTTTGCTGGAAAATTAATGTTTTAATGACTGAATCCAGTTTTGAAAAAAGTACCCTTGTGAAAATATGGGATTTTTCACTTCATACAACACACATACATGTCATATCTTTCAAGTTTTGGTTTCTTCGTGAAAAAATTCTTGTTTAAATAAACTGCAGCAAGTTGTCTTTTAGGGAAAGAGGAGGTTATATTCTTTTTTTTTTCTTACAGATAACGTTTTAAAGCTTTTTTCCCTCTTCCATATTTTCCTGGAAATGACCAAATCAAAAATACTTTTGTTTTATGAAACCTGCTTTTGATTAAGTTGATTGGGTTTTATTTACCTACTTAATCTGAACCATGCTTCTTCCTTATCATGTAAAGTCGCTTACTGTTGCTAAATATACCCGTGTATTTTAAAGAAGCAAAGCTGTGCGTGAGTACGACCCATTCAGAGCGGGGTTGTAGGGTAGGGAGGGACCTGATGGTAACCTGAGAGCAAGAGCAGATGCTAAATTAGCAGCTGGATCGTTAGTAACGAGTCCACAAATGTCTGCTGGGAAATGATCTTCTTTGGGCGCATGTAGCGTGGGTGTGTGGGTTATTCAGAGTTTCTAGCATCTAGTTGCTCTTTACCCGTGACTCAAAGGAAAGTCACGGAGCCATGAGGATTTTTATTTGTGAAGCAACTGGCAACTTGTTTTTATTGAAAGTACAGGCTGCATGGATAAATTGTCATTATTGTGCAGCATTTTTTATTAGGACATGCAATTGGAAAATGATTGGAAGGGCAAGGAGATTGCTGGCAGTATTTAGTTACAGAGTTAAGTGGAAGCCACAAAAGATCTGTGGAAAATCCAAATAACATTATAAGGGCATCATTAGTAATCCCAAGGTTCATTCCATCTTCACCTTTAATATAAATAGATATCAACCATTGACTGTAGTCAGAAGTAGTTGAGATTACAACTGGATGGCACTCTAAATTGTGATGAGGAGCTACCAGATGATCGGGTTTAAGTGGTAGCCAAGCAGGAAAATCCAAATAAAAGATCATGAGGAAACAAGGTAAGTAAGAGAGCTGTAAGAAAAGTGCTGAGGAGTCTGGCTTTATTTCATATTGAAAATTAATGTATTTCTTTATATCTTAAGCTAGTGGTTATATAAATATGTGCTTTGCAGGTCACCATTTCTCCATATTGAGGAGCATGTTAGGGTTGGTTTTTTTTAAGCTTATCAATTTGGTGAAGATAATTGAATTTTGTAGTATAAACAGATACAAAAATGATACAGACAGATAGAAACATGGTACATGCACACCATGGCCCTAATGTCACCAACAGGTTTTGTGATTTTTTTTTTTTTTTTTTTTTTTTTTTTGGTTGTTTTGTTGTTGTTGATCGGGGGGGAGAAAAGCCCAATTGGGCTTCTTTTTCCCCTTCCCTATTATGGAAGGGAAACAAGCCTTCTAGCTGACTCTGCTTACCAGTGACAGCCTTATTATGGGCACAAAGTGAGTTTGTGGCGTTTTGAGGCGGTGACTATGATCTAACCCTACCCAAAAAAACCAAACAAAAAAAATCCTCAGATGGCCCCCTTCCAGACTCATGTCCGGACGCCCACGCAGCAGTGATTTAACGTACTAAGGTGCTGTATCCTACTCAGCTATTCTCCTCTGGTAATTCCACTCCAGTACCAGGTCTGACTAAAGGTCAGTCAAAAGTTAAGGCTTTGGGGCTGGCAGTGAGGTTTTCAGTTAGGTCTTGGGAAGGGTTGGAAAGACAAGCAGAAGCACCCCACTAGACACAAACTTCTTGGCTATTTCACAGAGGGATGCACAAGACAGGTCTACAGCTCTGACTTTCTTATTTTGGAAAAGGATGAAGAAGAAACATTCAAACAACTGTTTTCATTTGAGACTCCTTTTCTACTCAACAACCCAGCAAATAGACTAGATCTTTCCTCCTTTTTTTTTTTCTGAAGTGTTAAGCATCCATGTGAAAGACAGGGAACAAGTTACAGTCAGTGGGTTTGTGGTTGAGTATAGAAGTGCCTTCCTCCACCCCTCCAAAAAAGCATAGCCAGTCTTGGATTGTGGAGTGGCTATTATCTAAATATGGAAGAATGTTGATTTCATGTAACTTGTCAGAAAAAGACAGATATATTGCTTGTATTTGCATGTATATGTCTATACAGACATTATATTATCAAGTTTTAATTAACATCTTAATGCCTTGGTAGAATAGTGCATATGTGTGAAGACCATATAATGTTACCCAGTTCCAAGTACAAGCATGGGGGTGGGTTTATTTTGGGAAGAGAAGAAGCAGAGGTTACGCTCTGGTAGGTTTTTTCAGGGCAATTAAGGAGTGTGACTCTTTAGTTGCCTTTTGGCAAGGAATTGCTTTTCCATCTTTGTACACAATGGTAATTTAGCATTAATGGAAAAACAGAGCAGTTTGGTGTAACTCCTCCAGACAATACATCCCATTCTAGTAGGGATTTAAAAATGTTCTGCTGCATAGCTGATGTGTTGGTTGAGACTGCTGTTGTGAAGCAGCTGGGATGGAAAAAGAGGAGAGTTAGGCAATTCTTTGTGATCAGCAAGCAAAGAGCAGCTACAGGTTTGGTGTTTGGGTTATTTCTTAATTTTTAAAAAATCTGTTAAGCCATGTAACACATTTTTTGAAGAAATGAGTGTCTCCCCTTTACAGCAGTTTACTGTGAGCCTTTGTCACTAGCAAAGTCACTAGCTTGTCTAACAATTACGTTCTCTTTATAAACAGGACTTAGATATTTGGGACCTATTTGGTCTAGTTCTCCTCAACTTATTGTTTGTACCAGTATGCCTCATTTTCTAGTGCTTCCTGATATCGTGGATAGTGTATGGGAATGACAACATGAATGATCTGCAAAGCTTCAGATCACTCTCATGTAATTTTGTGGTAGAGTCCTGTTCATAGCGTGTATAGGGAAGAAACCAACCATAAACTTCATTCTTTCCTAATTTATGTAATTGTAAATCAGGAGTATTTCAGTCTAAATTGGTGGTTTTTGAGACAAGTAGCCACAAGTAGTAGTTTTTTTATGAGATGTGAACCTTTAATACAGCATTTTAATATAAATTGTATAGTAATTTTTAAAAAGTTGATTAATGCAGAGAAAATGTTTATAATTTATGATAACTGACTATCTGTGGGGATTGTGGGAGCTAGCCTGGAAGGGCTAATGTGTCTGAGGCTTTGGTCTCCAACCCTGAGCTCGCATTGTGTACAAGAGCCAGTGAGGTCAGTTAAGTAGTCTGCAGAACAGACCTTTTACGATCATGTAGGCATGACCTTAAACAGCATTTGGGATTAAACTGTTTACTCAGGAGTATGCATATTCTGTCAAATTTTATGTCCTTTGAAACTGTGGTTAAAAGAGACTCTTTCTTGGAAGTGGCTGATTGAAGTAAAGTATCTCCATGGATTTCTTTGTAAAGACCTAGAGGCTGCTTTGGTGCAGCATCTTCTGGGAGAGAAGCAGCACAGAAATCATTGCAAATGTGTGGTTTGATGCCTCCTATGTCCTTGTTCTAGTTCACTGCTGCAGAAGCTAAAATACCTCAGGTACAAGTTAGAGAAGCCCCTTGAAAAACTTTATTTGTACATCCAAACTTTATATATATATATCAATCTTCTTTTGTTATTTTTTTCAGCAAACCGTTTGTGTTGGATTTGCAGTGAGAAATATCTTCCCTTAGTGTATGGCCTAACATGTCTATATAAAACTTCTTTGCAGGTCAGAATTACTAGACTCAGAAGTGCAGTCAGTTCATGTCCCTGTGACAGGTAAATTCTGCAAGTGCAGATGTAACTGCAGTTGTCCCAACTGTGTGAGGTCAGGTCCTGCACAGAGAACACCTTCCTGTGTCTGTGTTGCATCTTGCTGGTTGTGGGTAGGGCATGGGTGATGCACACAGTTCTGTAACTGCAAGGCTAAAATAAAATACAACACTACCTAGCAAAATTCAGTCCAGTCCACCTCTCCTACAAAAAAAAGGAGAAACACTTGCTCCTGCATGTCTTTTGGTTTATATATTCCTTTAATTATAGTCTCGCCCTGGACCCTGACCACACAGTAGACATTGGTAACAGATGAGCAAAGCTGATGTTTTTTGACACTGACAGTGGATTTTTCCAACAGATCCAGCTGTTGGGAAATATGGTTTAAACATTCATACAAAATCCTTGTGGTTTTTTAACTCGTGATTGGAGGAATTGAAGACTGAAGTAAAAAAATTGAGCTATCTCTGAGTTTGAGTTCTGTTCGGGTTTTCGTGGCATAGGACAAAGAGCCTTGGTGAGGAGGAAGGATATAATGAAATGCTTGTTAAAAGGTGTTGTAAGTCTTTGGTCTGTAAGGGAGCCCCTGTAGACAGTCCCTCCCTCACGATGTTTCACTGCATGTTTTAACACAGATCAACTTCGATGGAGCCTTTCTCCTCCTCCCCCACTCCTGTCAATGCCTTTCATATGCTTTCAAGTCTGCCTTTTCCACTGTGTTTCTCCTGCTGGCTACACCTGCCTCTCAAGCCTCTGTCCGGCTTGTGCCGAGCTGAGTGTCTGTCCGGCTGCACCCTGCCAAGTCACTGCTTTGACTCGGCTGCCTTATAGGAAAGCCCATTGCTGCTGGCTCCAGACCACTTGGGCAGGTTACACGTGTGTCTGTGCTTGGCAGGCAGGTGTAAAAAGAGTCTGATTCTGTGTGCTGGATTATTCTTGGCCAAAGCGTTTCAAAGATAACACAGGTGTTCCCACATATAAACCCACTTCAGAGGGGAGGGTATGGGCAGGTTTAAAAGAAACAGGGCACAAGCAAGGCAAATCCTGTGCATTTCTGTGGCATTGGGATCCCATGAAACCTGACCAAAAGAGAAGCATTGATTCAAGCTGAAGTTTGGCTCTGAGAGAGAATTCCTTTTTTCTTTTTTCCTTCTTTTTCTTCTTCTGGAGGGGGGGAAGATAGCAGTAGGGGCATTTTCCTTGCTGACTGCATACAGAGGAGCTGTTGTAATTTAGCTACCAAGACTCACTTGATGATCAGCTGCAAATATAAATCCAAGATGAAGAAAAGCAAAACAGGGCTCTGGTCCCTCTATGGAAATTGTTTCTCCTTCATTGCCCTAGGAGGATAAATGAAGGAGGCGAGACACTTAGCAGTTTGAATTAGGCTACTGTTTGGAGTGATTTCACACAAAACCCTCCCTAGGTAGATCACTTGGTGTACTAAATCTGAAAATGGAAATACTATTATAGAGTGAGTGTCATAAATATACAGCTTCATATAGGTTGTTTTAGAAAAGAAAGGTGGCATAACTGTCTGGATTTATATTCGAAGAAACAAGTAGTGATACACCCAAGGTAACAAGAGAAAGAAATCTGTCTTTCTACTTTCTCATTCACAGTTCAGTTGTGATTTTCAGCTTTCAGATTCCTACCTTTTTTTTTGTGCCAGTTTCTGTAGCAGATAGGTGGGTACAGATGCTGACTTGTAGGTTTGTGTTGAAATAAAGTGGTGAAGGCATGGAGAGAGGGGTTCAAAAGCAGGCTGCTGCTTGTAACAATGCGTGTGCCTTGTACATCTTAGATCCTTGAAGTATGTGGAATTTTGATTTGACTGGAAAGAATAGTTAAAAGCAGAGACTTTACAGGTGGTGTCACTTGACAGTCTTGATTTGATGAGAAGTGAAAGCAGATGGATAGTTAGCACTAGAGATGGGACACTACCACAAAACACAGAGGAAATTTTTGTCCAGTGTCTCTTGGTGACACTGCTATGAAAAGCTAGGGATTTTATTTTTTGATGTTGAATCTTTTTACGAGACAAATACCACTTCCTTAACTTTTTCAGATATGAGTTGTTTTCACTTCAAAAAAACCAAGTACGTATTTTGTGTGTTTAGTAATGTATGATATTGTCTGTCCTTAATGCCAAATTTTCATAATGAAATACAGAAGTACAGATTATCTTTGAGATTATGACAGTTGAGGACTATAAACTTTATATAGAAACACAAACTTTGGGAGCATTTCTAAAGTGGCAGTTTTTTCTATTTAGTCTTGAGACCAAACTGGTAATGGGATGGAATGTAGAGCTCATTTCCGGGGATTAAATCAGACTAATAGGAGAAAGGTTACTTTGCCCGCAGCAGAATATCAGTGTCTATTCTGTAGTAAATCTAAAATGATATCATGTATATTAACATACTTCAGTGGGATTCCTTTTTGGCTCTCAGCAATAGCTCATTCATGATGATCTGGGAATCCTACTTTTAGCATATGGTGTCCTTGGGGGCTTGCATGTGCTTCACTTGCTATGTGTTTTCTTTGTGAATTTGCAGTCCAATAGCTGTTACTATGAAAAAGCTGTTGCTGCCTTTTTTTTTTTTAATGAATACTGCAACATGCCAACAAGGTTCTTTCAAGAACATTGTCTCGTCCTGGACAGATGTCAGATCTCTTCCCTTCTATTAGACAATCTTTCAGCTCCTCTGCTAGTGCAATGTCTAAGTTTTCTTAAATGCAAGATCTAACAGTAGAATGGGAAAGAGCAGTTTGTTTTAGGATATCCCTGAGCACAGAAAGTACTAATGTGGATGCTTTTTTGCCTCTTCTTTGAAGCTCATATTCAAACTTGAGTATTCTCTTAGTTTTTTGTCACAGTAGCTGGCATCAGATAGATTATGATAAATGATGGAATATGATACTGACTGACTTCAGGTCAACTGTAGGGTATGCCCAGCCACTGCCCTGGAGGGATGTCTGCTGAGATAAGGAGATTGCTAAATCTCCCAGCAGGACTCCTCCTGGGAAGGCAGCTACTCTGCAGTTACGTCGAGAAGAAGATCGACCCAGAATCCTCTGGGAGACCCCATGCAGATCCTTTGTAACCCATTGGCCTTTACCCTCTGACACCCACCCCCTGTATCCCTATAAAAGCTAAGCCCTCTGCCCCTGCGAGGGGAGAGTGCTCGTCCTTAGCTTCCCCTTCGCTGGAGTATGGACCAGCAATAAAGCTACTTCGTGCAGAACCAGCCACACGAGCCTCTCATCTCTCTCTCTAGTCTGGTCTGGCCTGGAGGCTGCCCTGCAGAGCTGAGCTGGAATCACGAGCTGACAATCCCTAAAGAGCTGACAGCCTCTGCAAGGGCCCTCCTGGCCAGCAGCTGAGGGAAGACACTGGGCCTTGGGAAGGCCATTCCTTTTGGGACCATCTCCCCAGACCGGTCACCTCTTCCTGGGTCAGAGCTACTGACCCCTCACCAGCTGTCGTAGTCAACCACTGGCACTGCCAGGATGTTCTGCTTATCTAGAACAGAACAGAAGAGGAGTTCACAGTATCTAGTCAAGAATTAAACAGAGATGAGTAAATTGATGTGAGCACAAATGTACAGCCACTGCTTCGGGATCTCTGCATCAAACGGTAGAATAAGTATGAATGATGCAATAGTAAGCATTTTTCTGTCAGGAAGTTGAATATGCCTAAGGCATCTGGTTTTAATTCATCAATTTATCATTTTCTGGAACATGGTGCATAATCCCGCTATAGTGACTATAAAAAAACTGCTTCCACTTTTCTTTCTTGTTCCAAAATGGGGTACTGTAGAATATTTATTGTATATGCAACAAGAGTAGAGAGAGTGGTCTTTTTTTTTTTTTTCAGACAATGGCTTACTT
The DNA here is from genome assembly GCF_009650955.1 of Corvus moneduloides. Classification (NCBI taxonomy): domain Eukaryota; kingdom Metazoa; phylum Chordata; class Aves; order Passeriformes; family Corvidae; genus Corvus; species Corvus moneduloides. Next base: position 92,345,314 of record NC_045476.1, on the reverse strand, counting down.
GTGATACTGAAGATTAGCTTTCAACAGATTATTAAAAAAAAAAGATACACTGGGTTTCTGGCAGTGCTAGATTTCTCTGCAGACCCTTTTCAGCCCTTTAGACAACCTTTGGATGAGTCTGGGTAGAGTGCCACTGCCATTCTTAAAAAATAATTAAAAACATTAGTGAGTTGTTTTAAACTGAGTGCTGAGTTGCACAATGACAGATTTCTCAGTATTAACTAATGACAATATCTGTAGGTTAGGTTCAGAAAACCTCAACTCTTAATCCCTCTGCATGCACAAAGCAGCAAAAGCTAGTAGTTCATACATCGAATCTTCCAGCAGCCCTGCTCTTGCTTTTTGGAGGGAGGATGTATTTGCTCCTTGCTCTTCTCAATTGCTAAACAACTTGCCTACCTGTTCTTAATGGTTATGAATTTTGCTGAAAATGTTAAATGTTACTTCTTATTAGGACACAGGTAATTGATAGAAGTAAAGTGTGATGAGAGTGAGTGGTTCACTGGCAATGGATAGTGAGATAGATAACAAATAGTGAGTGAGAAGATAACAAACTTCTGCAGAGGAAGGGGTGTATATCCTCTTCCTTGTTTCCCTGCTGGATTTAGGCTTTTTCATCTTTTATCAGTGTTTTAGCTTTGTAGTACTCTAATTTTTAAGCATACCTTCTTACCAGCAGTTGCCAAGATACGATCGATCTGGCAGGCCACGTGTCTGTATCTTCCTTCTCCTTTTGTTTGTTTCTTTCTTTAATTTTTATTTTCTTTGTTTCTGCAAGTTAATTTTTTTCTTTTTTTTCCAGTTTGTACAGATATGGCTTTCATATTCTTTCCTTTTCTCCTGATGCCTTCCACCATGAAGATGCGATTCATGTGCTATTATTCTGTCCCAGGCTAGTAGATTTTAAAGGGTAACATTGCTGCTGTTGTGTCCTGGATTTACTGTATAATCAGGAAATGATCATGACAAATCATCTACTTGTTTCCCATTTTCTAAGTTAAAATAGAATGCTATAAATACTCGTAATACATATTTGCTTACGTTCTTTAATTGTATACAGTTTTAGTTCTGTTGGTGTAATGGTAAGTGGAAACACTTAAAATCTCCATGCCTTGTGCATTGTTTTCCTTCATAAATTTTCTTTAAATATTTTTTTTAATAGAAAAATATAAAAGCTCTCAATTTCACTGATAGTTTGCCACACAGATGTTGTGCTCAGAAATAAACTTTGGCAATAGGGATATGTATGTTAAAGACGTCTCGAGAGCAGGTTATTTCACTGGTTAAGGACGGGTTATCCCGTTAATGTAATGGACAATGCTGATTCACACACCAAGGGAATTAAACATTTATCAGTTTTATGTCTCTAGAGATTGTTACAAAATCAGCCAGACAGTTGTTCCCCTCGGCCCACAGAGTCAGCCCAGATGCCTTTTGTGATTCGATTAAGTTCGTTCTCTAACGATGGCGTAATTAGCGCAGTTTTGCCAGAGGCAAGGGGATTTCTCTTTTGGCTCCTGTATTTGTTTTCCATCGTGAACAATAAGAAGGCAAGCGCTAAAAATAGTGTTTAAAAGCACCATTTAAAAAAGTAGTCGGAGCGTCCCCTCTGACACGCCGGAATAGCGCGGGGCGCGGGCAGCAGCTGCCAGGCTGCTGCAGCTCGGGCTGGGCTCAGGCTGAGGGCAGGGAGGAGGCAGCGGAGCAGCGAGGAAGGCTCCGGCAGCCGCGGGCAGCAGAGGCAGAGGAGCAGCGAGGAAGGCTCCGGCAGCCGCGGGCAGCAGAGGCAGAGGAGCAGCGAGGAAGGCTCCGGCAGCCGCGGGCAGCAGAGGCAGAGGAGCAGCGAGGAAGGCTCCGGCAGCCGCGGGCAGCAGCGCTCCCCGGGCGGCGCCTGGGCCCCTCTGCCGCCCTGGGTGCGCTCAATGAGCGCTGCGCGGAACCCGGCCCTGCTCATTCCCTAAAAATACCGGCATCGCCAAACAGATGTTTGGTATCCATATGAAAAAGGACCTTTTTTTTCCCCCTCCCGCTCTCCTTTTCCTCCCTCCCAAGAGAAACGTAACAGGTTTTAAAGATCTGAAAACAGAAGCGATGCTATAAACTGAGCATTAAAGAGGGCTGGAGTGCCTCCTCCCCTGTGGAGACCTGGCAGAGACAGCTTGGGTTGTTCAGCCTAGGGAAGAGATGGCTCCAGGGAGACCTTACAGCACCCTCAGTGCCTAAAGAGGATTTACAAGAGCTCTGGAGAGGGAATTTTTACGAGGGCATGTAGCCATAGTACAAGGAAGAATGGCTTTGAACGGAAAGAGAGTAGGTTTAGATTGGATATTAGGAAAAATTCTTAGCTCTGAGGGTGGTGAGGCACTGAAACAGGTTGCACAAAGAAGCTGTGGATGTCCCATCCCTGAAAGGATCAAGGCAAGGCTGGATGGAGCTCTGTGCAACCTGATTTAGTGGAAGGTGTCCCTGCCCATAGCAGGAGGGTTGGAAGAATTGTAGAATCATCAGGTTTGGAAGAGAATGTCAAGCTCAGCCAATCCAACTGTCCACCGAGCCCTGTCACTGTCACCCCTAAACCACATCACCCAGTACCAGATCCAGACACCTGTTGAACACCTGCAGGAAAGGTGACTCCACCACCTCCCTGGGCAACCTATTCCAATGCCTGACGCCCCTAACAGTGAATATTTAATTTTAATCTCTCCTGTCTCATTTTAAGGCCATTTCCTCTTGTCCTCTCCCTGTAGTCATGGCAGAAGAAAAGAAGACAATCTTTAAGGTCCCTTCCAACCCTAAGCCATTCTGAGATTCTAGAAGTGAGTAATTTAAATAGATACATATTCCTTGATGACATTTTACACACCCGTTTTACCAACAGGTGGCCACAGCGAATGATCAGGAAACTCTTGAACTCAAAGTTGTGTTTGCACCACTGTAGCTCTCTTGGGACTCAAAAAAAATGGGTGTGAAGGTGTGAGCAGAAGAAAGTCAGCAACAGTGCAGATGCCTTACTAACAGTGACAGGTATCTCTATGACATGAGTTGCTTTTTTGGCTTTTTTTCGAAACCGTTATGTTTTTGAAAATTCTATGTTTACTAGGACTGTTAGAATTTGGTTAATTTGGCTTTTTGTTTTTAAGACCACTGCTGCTAGTGTAGTCTGTGTGAGAAGTTAATGTTTTAATGATTGTAATTCTTGGCTTACTGGCATGTATTGAGTAACAAGGCGATTGAAAACCTGAAGTAAAAATGCAGGGATGGGGTTTTGTGTTTCAGACAGTACACACAGCTTGTCTGCCACCATCCATATGTGTTGCTGCATCCCTGTGCTGTGATAAGAGTTTGTAAGAGGACGCTGCTGTTACTTTGCTTCAGCATTTGACACGGAAGGAGCATTCCCTGAGCTGGATTTCAGAAACTGCTGTTTACTTCTTTGAATATTTGATTTTAATGGATGCTTGTGTGATTTATTTTATCTTTATATTCATGAAATTTTTGTGAGTTCATTTTAATTAAAGGAGAGATCTAGCTTGTTTGAATGATAGACTTTCAGAATTTGATTGAAGTTTCTCCTGGTGTACTGCCAGCCAAAGCTGCAGGACAAAGGTAAGACTGAAGCCCTCTTGCCAAAACCTGAGGCAGCACATGATCCCGTGTTGCTGGCCTTACGACAAGGAATTCTGCCATCTCTGTGCTGCAGGTGAAGCTTCTCATTGGCCTTCATAGTTGTCTTGTATAATTGCATAAGGCCCGTCCCATGTTTGACATGGAGCGGAGGTGACCTGGTGGCTCAGGGTGGGGAGAGATGTACTGGCCTGAGAGTTTTGCATTGTTTTTCTGCACAGCCTTTTTAGGTCTGGCTTGAACCTGGAGTTCAGTGAGATCTGCTGGTGTTGGCTTCCACACCTTGTTGGTTGGTGTTCTTCTATAGCCGGAGGCTGTATTTTCTCACACAAGGCTTCTTGCACTCAGCCTGGTGCTTAAGTCACTTTTGCGTCTTGGACAGCCCAGGTCACTGGGCATGTTGTCAAAACACTTCTCCTCTTCCACAGTGTCTGAGCACTTTGCTGTAGTACACATGTTTCCAAAGAAGGACAAACTGGATGAGCTTGAAGAGGTGGAGGGATCTGTCTGGGTTGTGGAGAGATCTGCCTGCAGCAGAGGAATGAATGGAACCTTACTGTCCTGCAGCCTCTGCTTGTGCCTCAGCTGCGGATTCCCAGGCAGTGTTTCTGAACTGGAGAAGTCAAATGGGAAGTTACATTTCTTCTCTGCATCGTCACTTTTGCCAGTGTTGTTGATTTTTAACAGTATTGTGCATCACTGTCAGGGTGGTGGGGCAGCCCCAGTGAGGAGTGACACAGCCTTTCCAGCTGGCTCCACAGCAGGACATGACTGAGCCCCTCTGCAGGACTGGGATGAACCCAGCTGGCTGCTGCCAGTCAGGCACTGCGAGGAACATCCACCTTTCTTGTTAGATGTGCTGCAAACCTGTATACCTGTCCTTTAAAGAGTCTTTCCGTTGCCTCATCTCCCTCCCCCCCTTCCCCAGTTTATATCAAGAGACTATCTAGGAAAATACTTGGAGATATGTAGCTGTGTTTGGGCTTTGTATGTCTGTGGCTTTTCTTCAGACTAGCTGAAGAAGAGACCACAAAGTGATAAAGATAATTACCTGTAGAAGTTACTTGTTAATACCAATGAAGTCAAAATAAGATTTCCTTTAACATTACTTGTTTCTTTTTTCAACAGTGAAGATGTTTCAGAAATTTCCTTTTTATATACACATAATGAAAATGCAAAAACACATTGCTTGTCTACTTGACAGCAGTTCTTTGTGGGTGATTGAAGTTTGCTGATTCAAGGGAGAAACTGCTAAGTGAAGTTAGAGTTAGGCTATTTAATTGTTATGATGTGTTTTTTCTATTCATGCTAGCACTGATTCTTCAATATTAATATTATACATAGAGGTTTTTTTCCATCCTAAGCTTGTTCCATCCTGCTCTGCAGCAGAAATGAAAAGCAATATTATGCTACATTCTATTTTCTCATTGGTATCCTGAGTGTAGGAAGCTTTTCCTTTTTTTCTTTGCTTTTTTTTTCTTTCTGCAAATTTCTTCTGAATCTTCAGATTTCTCTTTGTCTTTTCAGTGCCACCTACTTCTACCAGCTATGCAGACTGAGTGCCCGAAAAGGGTGTGTGGAATTTGTAAGCCCAACCCAGATATTTTCAATTGTTCAAACTCTTCCAAGTTTAAAAATAAGCTGTTAGACTTGTTATGTGACACTATTCATATATGTTTAATTTAGCTGTCATTTGCCAAGACTATCAACATGCCAGGTATTCAGTCAAAGAGTAAACTTTTAAGTTATTACTTGCTTTAGAGAAGAGGTGGTGAAATGAAACTCTTCTTCTTCCTACCCTGTCTCTCTGGACCTAATCCTGTGGCCAAGAACATCTGTGATAAAGCATAGGTTGCTTTAACAGCAGCATGGTCAGGATAATTGGAATAAGGTTGATGCATTAATAAGTCTTTGGATATTAACAGGGAAATGGGACTGTGTGCAAATAGTACTTTTGGTAGTGCCCATATGCACGGCATGAGTACGTGGAAGTGTTTGATTCACTTGAGGTGGACTTTTTTTGTTGCTGCTTATGTCAGGAGGCATCTGCTTGTGCGTATATATTTGCTGCTTCATGAAAAGCACAAAGAATATATGATTTTTCATATCAGGGAGCATGGTTTTTGACACTCACGGGTAAAACCTTCAGTGTACTCTGTTACTGTGCTTCTGGACCTAGCAGACAACTGCTCTGTCAAAATAGTGCATCCTCTTGGGAGGAAGCAATATTTACATTATAGCCAACAAATGACACCATCAGAATCACAGAATGAGCTAGGTTGGAAAAGACCTTGGAGGTCATCAAGTCTAGCCTATGACCTGACACCACCTTATCAACTAGACCTGTTGCCACGTCCAGTCTTTTTTTAAACACCTCCGGGGATGGTGACTCCACCACCTCCCTGGGCAGCCCATTCCAATGCCCAATCACTCCTTCTGTGACACTCTTCACTTTTTCTAATGTCTAGCCTGAGCTTCCCCTGGTGCAGCTTAGGACCATGGTGCACAAATACCTCCATGTCTGTTTCTCTGGCTCTGAACATGGGCAGTGATGCTACACAGGTGGTTACAGTTCTCTTACGTCTTCCATTATAGCATGGTAATATTTTTGTCATATAATTTTGTCATCCCCTACTCGGGGTGGGGAAGAAAATGTTTGGTCAAGCAGCTTCCTAAACACATTCATCTTCTGCTGGCTGATCCTGTTCCCAGATGCTGAGATTGAACTTAGCTTGCTAGGAGGCCTGGGGTGACTGCAGTCTGAGTTGGAAATGTCCATGCTTTGAAGTCAGCATTTGGTGACATCTTTCCATAAAGCAACAAGGAGTGATCAACCAGATCTGCTTGTGCCTGTGTCAGTAGATGTCCCTAAGAATTTCTTTATTCATGGTGTTGCAGAGGAAGTTGATAGAAGGTAAAGCAATGCTGTACAGAAGTAGCTGAATCTAAACAGTGAATATAATTTCTGTACTATGTAGTCCTATTTCTCATATATTACTGACTCAGAAGGAGAAATGATGGCTTATAGCCTGATAGCGTTCTTACCACATCAGATATATGTGCATGATGCCATTTGGTTAAGGGGAGAGCAGCCTTTACACGCTGTATGTCATGTGAAGGTGTGAAGCTGTCCTGTGCTTGTGTCAATTACGATGTGCAGCAGCTGTGGCTGTGGAAATGCTTCTGTGTTTGTGGCAGAAGAGTGCACCCTTCCTTCCCATGCTGTTATGAGTAGCCCATGCTTAATTCAGCAGCATTTATCCTGAAGTTCCGAGGTCAGGTGAGCTTGCAGAGTAACTTGGATTGCACTGCTGTTGTTTCTTCAGGGCTAGAATTAGAACACAAGGGAGACAAGTCCCTTCCACTTTGTTTTTGTAGGTGTAACTCTGTGCTTCCCCTGCCTTGTTGCGTTGCAGTTTATGTTGGGCTCAGCAGAAGAGATTTGGAGGAACTTGGCTCTGTAAGCTGCATGCAGGATTTTCCTGTCTGGGAAGTCAAATAAACAAGAGAGGGGATGCTGGGTCTGCTTGCTAGCAGTTGAGTGTTCTCATCTCTCTTTGGGAAACACGGTGCCAGCATGTGTCAAGTGAGCAACTGTTAGGCCCTGGCTGAGGGAGTGCTCTCTGTATGCTGGTAATGTCACCAATTATCACTATGCCACTGGCCTTCCTATTTCAGAGGAGGTGACCAAAGGAGTTGTGGTGTGGCAGGTCTGACTTTATCTGGTGTCCTCAGATTTCCTTGACCTCTCTGACTCATTTTAGAATCGGAAATGATAAAAAGTCAGGGTGGTAATACATGAAGATAGCCTTGCTTGCTTTTGTAATTGTTTTTTTTTCTGTCCCTCCTCCCCCACCCTTTTTTTCAACACATTAGTTGTATTTGATACTTCTGGTTTTCCATAAGATGTAGTAAGAACATGTAAGAGAACTGTGCCTTTGCATGGCTAAAAGGCAGCTGGTTGGATGCCCAGGGCAGTACCATGCAGTCGCTCTCCACATCCCAAACCTTCTCTAGGTGCCATGCTGGTGATGCTCCACGTTCTCCTGGTACTTGGAAGTTGCATTCTTACTGGGGGAGCTGGCAAGTGGGGCTGCCAACACAGAGGTGAAACTGAGCTCTGCTGAGGTTCTGCCAGACTGAAAACTTGGCTTTCTGCAACATCAGTGGCAGAAGTCCTATTGATTTCACTGAGTCCAGGATACCTTTGTTCTGGTTTTCATCAGTTGTGAGGAGGAAACCTCTGTAGTCAATCACTTCCAAACTCTTCTTTTCATTCATTGTTGCCAGGTGGGGGCTTTCAGATGGGACAGACACCCTTACTTCAGCAGAGCCTGCCAACACCTCATGTGACCATGCAATGCTAGATATAAGACAAAGTTTATTTCATGATGCTCTTTGCCTGTATCTCTGTATTTTCTTGAAAAATATTTATTTGTTTCTTCACCAGTTAGTTTGATTTAAGTTTAATTGACAAGAGAGAAAGAAAAGCCTAATGTACTAGCTTTTCATAAGTGTCTAGAAAGTTGGTGGCTGGTAGGGAGAAGAGGCCTTGTAAACACCTTGTAATCAGTCAGGTGACAGCTGCAGGATAAGGTCCAGAGTTGAAGACAGTTATTAAGTGCCCCAGCACTGAAAAGAGCTTGTGAGACTTGCCATCCTTTTTGATATGAAAAGCAGTTCAGACACGACAAGGAATTTGGAGGAAATTGGATGTCATTAATGCTGCTGTTTCTTTGTTTTTGAAAAGGAGATGGAAGTTTGTTTGTCTTGGTTAAAAGACCAGCTTAAATTACCGTGCTTTTGTTGCTTGCATTTGAGGTATTTGTGCCTCTTTCTGCTTCTAGTATAACTATGGCAGTTCATTTTATAAGGTAGTTTAATATATCCTGTTTCTTCCTGTGTGGGTTTTGTAGGCTCTGCTGAGTGTGCAGCTGGCTCAGGCATGTCTACAAAATCTTGCAATCACTGTTGTGATGCCCCATCAGTACTTAGAGAGCAGCCTCAAGCATGTTTGCATTGAGTTATCTCTGAGTAGCATTTAAAGCTCCCAACAGCAGATGCCTTCGTTCTCTTGGTGATGTTTTCTCATGGATAACATGTAACACCATCCCCATGGCTTCCAGTCTGCTGACAGGAAGGTCTTGGTTTTACTCTGTAAAGTCCGTAATGGTCCTGACTCTTTCCTGTTTCCTGTGTCCTGAGCCAGTGCCACACATCAGTAAAATGCCCACAATAATCATCTCTAATTTCAATGTGTGTGATAAAGAGGGAGGGTATTTGGCTGCTTCCTCTCTCGTCTGATACTGTCTGGGTGTGTTGACATGCCTGATTTATCAAGATTTTCTTCATAATGTGCTCTAGTTTGCACTGTGCAAGGCCTATATCCTTTTTGGTTTTGAGAGATATAAAATCCTTTAAATATCACATATGCCTACAGGATACAGTAAACAGAATCTTAAATGGAAACTAACTAAACAAATGGGGTTTTCTGGCATATAAAAATCATTACAACACTTCTGTTCTTACCTGATAAATCAGGATCACACTTCAGAGTCCTCCTAGTCAGCTGTTTGAGGTTGTGTTTTTATCTGTGCTAACATCTGCAGTATTCTTTTTGGTCAGACTTTCTGGTTTCTACATTAATGTAGGTCTTTCACCTCCACAGCAGAATTGGAGTAGAGTTTATCACTTAAATTTATTATTTGCATTTAATAAACCAAAATACTTGAATTTTAGTTTAAACCAAGAAGTACTTGATTCCTGTGTCATTTTGAAAGAAGAGAATATCATAAAAGTGAAAGCAAAATACTTGTGATTATCATAAGAAGTTCAATTGAGCAAATCAGCACCAGAAAAATACAAAGAAAGTCAGCTGAAGCTGTGAGATTTTGTGATAAAAACACGTGTGGCATCCCAGAGGTACAGGGTCTGACAACAGTTTAGACTGTTGTGTTGAAGTTGGATATCTCTTTATTTCATTGACACTGCATTTTTGCTTCCTTAAGCTTCATTTAATGTACTGCTGTACATGATTTCTTGCTGTGTGATGGAGTATGTATTAAGACCAAATTATAAATGCTAATTAAGATGATTAGGGAAGGTAAGGAATGTTCTGGCATCCCTGATTCTGTTTCTTTGTGAGTGAATGTAAACTGTATCTCACAAAAGTGCATTGTTAGATCTTTTAGGGGATTTTTTCCTAGCTCTAAAGGGAAGCTTATCAGCCCTGTAGTTCAGGTGCTGGTTTCTTCTATGACATGCAGTTTTCTACAGTTAAAATTTACAGAATAACTGTAGATTTAAAAACAAGGGTAGATTGATGCTTTTGTCTTCTAGATCAGGCAATCCAAAGTTAATTGTCTTCTTGTTTATCTTGCAATACGTCACCAGATGTGGGCTTTTGAATATATTTGATGAAAATATAATTTGAGGAAATTTGATGTAAGGTCAGCCATGATAAGATCGCGAGTGTTTCTCCGAGGGCAAGTGAACTTGAGAGGAAGCACAGAGGCGCTTCCCCTTTTAGGAGAGCTCAGTGCAGCTGGAAAATAAATGGCTTTTGTAGTCCTGCCTGCCGTGCTTTGTGTCTCTCCTGCCTGGGTCCTTGTGGCTGAAGAAGTTAACTGGGTTTCAGAAGCACAAATGCCTTCTAGCCTGCAACCTCTAAAGACATTGGGGTAGTTGCCATTGATTATTTTAATTTCTGCCTAGAAATACGTTTGTAATGTTTTGAGAAGCGTTTTGAGTCTAAGGGGTTCTTTGGAACTGGGCCAAGATGCCTCTTTACTCTGGTCAGAGCCTTTAACTTTTTGTCTGTGTCCTTTTCTTTGGTACGTTAAGGTTTTCTGAAATATCTGTGATCTTGCCACCGTTTGCAGACGGATGAGTGGAGGTAGGTGGAATAACATGGGTGTAATTCTGCAAATTCTCCCTTAATGGCCATTGCCTGCCTGTTTTTGTGGAATCTGTTTGTATCAGAGTTAATAGGTGAAATGAGCTTCAGTGGTGTACTCCTAGAGCGTTGTCACTGAATGGGGAATGATGATCTGTCAGCTGACAGTTACAGGTGTTATGGTTCACCATGTGTGTACTTACTTAAACAGGTAATCATGCTAAACAATTCTTCCCCATCTGCACCTCAGATGGACAGTGTTTTAAGGCTGTTTCTAGTTGAAACAGGTATTGGTAGGACTAATATTCTATATTAATGTTAGTGGTATTCCACTGAATTGCCCACTGGCTTCTAAGCATATTATAAAACTTAGGAATTATCCAGCCCAGTAAATCACATCAGAATTTCATTAGCAATGTATGTTATTTCTCTCTTGATTCTTTCAAAACTATTCCATCTCCTGTGAGAATAAGGCAAGCACTTCACTGCAAGGAGCACTAACCTACAGTCTTCAAGCCACTAGAGAGCGATTCTCAGTAAATGGTAGTGAGGTTAAAAGCCTGTGGACACAAAAATAGTGCACAATCTGGGATACCTTTGCTCAGCAATACAGTGCAAATGCACCTTGAAATTGCATCTTAGTTGACAGTGCAAGTCACCGCAGGAGAGTTTATAAATCAATGTTGCTAAGCAATAAACTTTTATATTTGTTTATTTAAGTAGCCTTATTGAAGGTGGTTGTTGAGAAGAGATTAAGAAAGGACAACCACACTGAAATCTGAACAGCACCTATAATTTCAGGGGACACAATGTTCAGTGCAAGTGTTTCTGGGACAGCCTCAGGCTTGAGAAACCATACCTTTAGCCATTGACCCCTCTAGAAACAAATCATCTGCTCATTACCGTCATAATTCACTGTTAATAAACATGATAAAGACTGCTGTTGTTATCGTGACATAATAAAGCCTATTCGAACTGGCAAAGTACCTTTCCAGAGCTAGAGAGCTCCATCAGGGAGTTGTGGCATCCTCACAAAACCACAGCTGATGGGTAGTAGGGTGAGTGTATCTGAAGGATACCTGTTTGCTCACAACATGCAGAAGGCCAGCAGTGCTTCCAGCCTGCTTGGAAATACTCTTGCCTTGTTTCATGACAGTGTTTTCCACAGCTGAGCATGGTTACTAAGAGTCCAGTTAGCCAACATGAACCTGACTATACCTTCCTGAATAATGCTGAGAAATCTCGTTAGTTGCTTTGCCTTAAGTGATCTTAACCTTGTGTTTTTCGCAGTTCAGCTGTAGTATTTGCCCTCTGCAGAGAATTCAGTGTGCAAGTGGTTCGCCTGCATGGTTGTAGCCTGCTATCTGCTTAACTGAGCATCCTTAACAGCTCAGTGAAGATTTGAGAGCACAGAGAACAGAACAGAGTGCCCTGGCAACAGGGCTTGGGCATTTTACAGTATAATCATCAACATTTTGGTTTTCTCTCTTAAGTACATTTGGGATGTTAGCATGGATGGCTTTGGCATTTTGTTTGTTTGGTTTGGTTTTTTAACTAACCAGTGCCATTATGCTTAAACATCAATAACATAAAAATAGTATAGTTCTCTTTTCCCATTGAAGCATACCATGCAAAGCAGCCCGATTTAGTCACAGATGAAGGAACTGGATGAGATTTCAGATGAACACGAGCAATGTGATGTTTTCCTTAGTGTTTTCTTTATTTTAATATTATTGTTGCTTGGAATGGAATGAGACTAATAGCTCAGTACTTGATAAAAGGGGGGAAAACACTGTGAGTTTGTGGATAAAGAAGGAAGAAGTTAAAAATACTGGTAGGGGTAGGATTGGATGGCTGTTCACTGAATGCTTTTCACTGCTGCATTACTTTTTTCCCTGAAAGTCAACAGCAATCTTTTGATTTTGGTCAGCATGAAACTGGCAGGCAATTTCAGCTGTGGTGCTGGTGGTTAAACATATTTGAGTCCTAAAGCCTAAATGTTTATCGCCTTTGTTCATATTTTGGTTCATCTGCAGCTTCTCTTCTGGCAGATGTCATTGTGAAAAGAGCGAGGCTTCACTATCCCTACCTAGAGTGCTGTTACTCTACTTTGCTTTTCTAGACCACATTTTTTTTAAGATTTAAGTTCTTACCCATCCTCCAGCATGAATTGTTGGTGGCATTTTGTTTTGATCACATCTCCCAAGCTAAAGAGTTAAAACTATTTGTGTATCTCTTACTGAGAGATGTGATATCACTGCATTTTAGATTGCAGGTTTTTACCTTCCCAAAACAGAATTTATCTGCGCTTTCTTGCCTTTAACCTCCAAAGACTTCTGTTTTTCTTCAGCATGTGATTCAGCAGATGAGGCCAATAACTAAATAATGTTAACTGCTCTCCCATTTCATTCATCTTTACTGATATGCAACCCGGTGGAGTTGTACAGCATGACACCAGCTCATAGTGTGGTCTTTGCCACACACTGAATGTGTGGGTGGTATCTCAAAAGTCCTGTGATACAGCTATTAGTGATACAGACCTTGCAGTGCTTATTCATGCAGTGTTTTCATTAACTGCAGTGGGCATGTACCCAAATCTTGGGATTTGGCTGCTTTTTAAAAGATTTTCTTTAGGGCTTGTCTTCTGCTTTGTTTTGGGAACTGATACAGGTAGATCTATTAGGCTCCCTAGTGTGGCAGTGGTTACCACGTGTAAAGGCATTTGCAGGCTCCAGTGTTATCCTTTGATCAGTTAAAGCCCCCCACCCCATGTACAGGTCCATCCCTGCTTTCACTCTTAGAGGGGGCTTTCTAAAGTAGCAGTGGGGAGCACTGCATGGCACATGCCCTACAGGAGGTCAGGTTAGAGTGCTTCTGGCTTCTTCTGGCCCTAAAAATGACTCTGTTATGAAACTGGTATGTCAACTGCTCTGTTCCAGATCTTGAGGGAATGCCTTAGTGACTGGAAGGAGAATTAGGCTTTTGTTGGAGGATAGTACACTCTGATTCTTAATCAAAAGTGTGGGTGATGTATAAAAACAAGATTATTTGAGGATACCAGCCTTAGGCTAACAAATCCTTTGGCCTTCCTGTCGGAGGGTGAGCGCTCAGTAGCTCATCTACATTGTGTCAGTGCAGGAGTCTGAGTCCTGACTGGGCAGAAACCTGTTTTCTCTTGTTTGGTAGCTATGCAGTGTTTCACAGGGACCAGAGTGGACAGGTCTCTGCTCTGTATTGGGACACATTTCAGCCTCTCATGAAATGGGTTATATGTGGGGAGATGCCCCTGGTAGCAAATTTTATAACAGCTTATTCACTGGCATGTCTGAGACTGGGAAACTGCAGCCCAACACTTTTTAATGATTGGTTAAGTTTGTGAAAAGTGATTGGTTAAGTGGTTGGTTTAGTGGTTGGTTAAGTTTGTGAAAAGTTTGAAATTAGATAATGTTAGGAACTACTTCCATCAGACTGTATCATCTCACATTGACTTTTGTTTATTTTTCTTTAACTTCACCCTTGGGCAACCATGATTGTATACTTCCATCCCTGCTTCCTCTTCTACAGATGCACTCATTCTATTTCCTGCTGGTCTTTTTTTTTCCTTTTCTTCTGGCAAAGAAACTTTATTTTTTAAATATGTAAAGCTGTAGGGTTTCTCATGAGTAGAATCAAATGGAAGATCAAAAATATAATTAAATAACTTTCATTTCTTTGCCAGAAACAAATTATTTTTTCTTGTCTATTTTGGGTGACTTTATCATGCCCGCAAGGAAATAATTTTCATTGTGTCTGTCAGTGTGATCCTGCCTTCAAAATAGGATGATCTTTTAGAAGTAATATGAAATTCAAGTAAATGTTTGAAAAGAGAAAAGCATAGAATAACTGCATACTATAACAGCCATGGAATTCTGCTAAAAACAAAGCAGCAACTTATTTAAAAATAATGTAGAGAACCCCAGTTGTTGCCTGAGCCATATCTGCTAGTAATCTAGTTCATTACTTCTTAGTGTCTGCTGAAGATTTCAGCTCTTTAGAAAGCGTAATATTTGTGTAATATTGTTAATGTTACCAGAATGTTGTAAAATAATACTGGAAACAAGTTACTACAATAGTGTAATGCATTTTAGACCTGTAACTTACTTACTGTATGAGACATTTAAAGGTTACCTGTGTTGCACATAATTGTAATGAATTGATATATTTAGCCTGTGATAGGCAAAGTAAACTTGAGAATGTTCTTTGATATTTTTGTTTAGTTTTTAGTTTGCTGAATTGGTTAATTTAAATGTTATAGATAGCAAAGTGGAATAAAGTTCTAGTTATGATGTAAGGCTGTCTGGGTGAATTCAGGCCTCTTTAGTAGTTATGGACATTATCATGCTCTTCTGGTGTCTGTTCTCAATCTCTCCAGGATTTGTTTGACTTTTGGTTTCCATTTTCAGAATTCATGAGGTGCCTTTATCTTGCTGCTGATCTGTCTGTATTTCCTTTATATTTGTGTTGTGTTACAGTTTTTCTGAGCTGCTGCATCTAGAAGCTGAAAAGATTGTTCTTACAAAGAGGGAACTTGGTGTGCTCTTAATTCTGGTATCGTGGTTGTCTCTTTCCTAGCCTGTGATCTGGCTTTTCTTTGCTTTGCCATAAGCAACAAACAAGGAATGAAAAGGAAATGTTCTTTGAAAGATATCTCCTTCACAAGTTAGATCACTGAGCACGAGTGACTTCTGCTCTGCTGTGACTTGGTGGTTTGGAATATCAGGTGTGTGCCTCAGGGCTGGACTTCTGGCTTTGCTGCACAAGTTGCCAGGGTGAAGGGGGAAAGTTGAGTGAACATACTCATCTGCATTTTTTTTTCTTGCCTATGTGCACAGATTTCCCCTCAAAAGATGGTAGGAGTGCAATCACCTGAAAATCAAGAATGTTTATTCCCATGTTTCCTGTTTTTCACCCAAAGGACGCTGTGTCTCTATTCACTCATCACTGAGCACTCACATGTTGGTTTATTTCTCCTAATTATGAGATGGGATGTACACAACTGCCACAGAAAAACCCTTTGCACCTGTTCAAGCCTCTTGACCAGACTGCAAATTGACTTGACCAGACTGTGCTAGTTGTCCATTATATCAAAAATGAATGTTTTCCATAATTCTGCTATGTGCAGAGTTGGTTGATTTTTTGTTTTGTTTTGAGTTGGATTTTTCTTGTTTTTGTTGTTGGATGGGGTTTTTTGGGTTTCTTGGTGGGCTTTTTTTTCCTCCTTTTTTTTTTTTCATCCCTGCTTTTTTGGAGGGTGGGTGTGTGTGCACGTGTGTGTTTGTGCTTTTGTTGTTGTTCTTGCTTCTTTAAAATGAATGGTTAGAGAGAGACTTGGCATAAAAAGGAACAGATGCTACAAACTGGTGAATTATGGAGCACTTGCCAAAGTCCTGCTGATGTGCATGGAATGAAGTCTGTCCTGTACCTGTTAAGTTACCTTTGTTTTACAGGGCAGAGAGGATTATTTATTTGGAATGGTGGGAATGGGTAGGACTTCACTGTTTCGCTTTCAGTTTTTTCTTTTTGTGTGTGTGTGTGTGTGTTTGCCTGTTAGACCTTATCTGACAAAGGCAATCTGCATATCTTTGCCATGGGCGTGGAAGTCTCAGGACCAGTGCTGTTCAAAACAGAGATCACGTTTTTCTACGATGGGATTGTAAAGTCCAGGTTACATCCTGTTTCTTAGCAGTTATATATTAATAAATAGTAGGTCCAAAGGGCTTGTGTAACCTTGTCCTGAAGTTCATAATCTGATGAAACTTTTTTCATTTCTCTTGCATTTCTTCTGTGCTGAACTACAGAAACATTGGTCTTGTTGGTCAGTTTCCTTGTTTTTCCATTTTGAAAACCTGCTGCTTTAACTGAGAACAGTGCTGGTAGGTTATTCATATATTCTGCCTAATTGTTTCATGATTATATGCATTTTTTCCAACTTACAGTTAAGTGAGAAGAACTAGTTCAAGCCTCAGCAACAGCCACTGTACATTTGTGTATTAGAACCAGCTGCTTGTTTTCACTGTCTCTGTCTCAAGGACTGAATGGAAGCATTTGTGTAACCATGAGTTAAACCTGAGCATGGATCTGTTGTGTTCCCACTTGTAACTCCTCCTGCAGACTAGAAGCAGGTGCAGGGTCTTAACAGGTATTTCAGTAGTGAGCGCAGTGAAAGATGTTTGTGGAGAGAAGATGGCTGTTGAACTAAATTTAGGTTGAATTTATCTCACACTGAAGAATGGTATGCAACTTCTTATTAGTATGTTGTGTTTATAGCGTGGAAAGTACCCTTGCTTCCCATGCTTAAAACAGGCTTTTAAATCACTCACTTTCTTTGTGCATTATTTTAGTGGGGTAACAATAAGGCTTTTATTACAGAGTGCTTTTGTATTGTCCTTTAAAACCATTGTTGCTCTGACAGAGAAAGATGAATTCTTTTTCTCACTCACTTTCAATAGTATTAACAGGCTTCTAGGCATCTTCTGAATGCAGTTGCTGGAGCCTGTCAGAAAAAGCAGCTGCTCATGTCAAATCCAAGGTAGCTAGATCTGTGGATTTCAGTCTGTGATTCATGGAGCTACATTCTACTACTGCGATGTTTCAGAAAGCTGGCTAGGAAATGCAAATCTGTGCCACATACCACTCCACAAATGTGAACTGCAGAGGGATCTGCTTCCACTGAAATAGTTTGAGATCTGTCATTTGGAAAATGTTGAAAACAAGACATTTCAGGCAGTCTCAGTGAGAATATGTAAGTCACTATTGTGGAAAAGTTCGTATGAGGTCACCTGAACTGTTGCTAGGTTAGAGAGACTGCAGTAGGAATGTTTTCCCTTTTCCTTTCTCTGATGTCTCTGAAGGAAACAGACCTGCCCTGTCCTTTCTGCACAAAAGAAAAGGGGGATTGTAGTATCTAAAAGGCCCTGTCTGCAAAATGCCAAAAAGAATATGCACTGTTACATAGAGTTAAAGTGAACATCGCTGGTCAATGTATAGCTGATGCTTTTGTTGGTGTGATGCCTGATTTGCTGACACACTGCCTCCTCTCACCCCTGGCCCCAAGCAGTTTTATACAAGGTCTGTAACTGCAGAATTGGCTGTGGAGTACTTTAAAAGTTTTAAAAAATATTAAAAAAATTAAAATCACACTCTCATTAAGGTGTCTGACCTTTTTTGTCTCTTCCCGTAGAAAACCACAGGCAAGTTTATGTTACACCAGGGAACAGACAGATACCCTGTGTAGCATGCTCCCAATTTACTTCCAGCTCTTTCTCTAGCTTCAAAACTCAGTCTTTCTTCACTTCTTCCCTAAAGTTTCAAGTGTCTACAGCTTCAGTTGATTTCAGTTTCGTGATTATTTTATTACTATTGCTTTATTTCTTCTACCTTTGTTCACTGTGAGATCTGGAATTTACAAGGTAAATCATTAATTACAGCTAGTTCTTCCAGGCTCAGAACACTTGCCTGCTTCTTTTCTTCCTACCCCCTTTGGTACTTTGTCAGGAGCACTGTGTTGGAATTATCTCCCACATTACAGAACAAGCTTTAAAAACAAAAAATAAAAGCTTGTTTTAAGAAACAAGTTAAACTCTGTAGCTACTTATATTGATGCAGTTGATATTATTAAGGGCAAGAATTACATGATTTGTAAATTGATATGAAGCTCTTAAACAGCACGACTGTAAGGCTGTGTTGGCATGAATCTGGATGTATGCAAAATTCCCTTGTCTCTCACCACCTGCTTACAAATAACAACTGTGGCTAAATGTAAAGGGATCTGAGAAGATGAATCCCAATTTCTCTTTTTTTTCTTTTCTTTTCTTCAATAGACAAATAAGTTAAGAGTCTGGTTCAGGGAGAGTCAAGGTAGTTAATTACTTCTCAAAGGCCTGAACTTAACATCACCTTGGAGTGAAGCGTAGGAGCTGCTAGTTAGTGACTGATGACTTCATGCCTCACTCATTGTATACAGGATAAAAACTGAATGTTCAAGGAAATTGCTGATGAAAGAGAAATTTCTGTGTGCTGGTAAAGAAGGCAGTACCTCTCCCTGTATATCTGTAGAAAATGCTATTTGTTAGGCACACAGGAAAGGCAGTATCTTCATCACTGCTGATTTTACACTGCCTTGCTGAGGTTTCACTGAAATGTGCATTTTCAAGGAAGTGTAAAGAATTTTTGCAAGTTGAGACGTGTCACAGAGATTGTTGGTCAAATGCAAATACTGATTGAAAAGTATGGAGGGTTTGGATTGCTTCTGAACACTTTTTTTTG
This sequence comes from Corvus moneduloides, assembly GCF_009650955.1. Taxonomy (NCBI): domain Eukaryota; kingdom Metazoa; phylum Chordata; class Aves; order Passeriformes; family Corvidae; genus Corvus; species Corvus moneduloides. Next base: position 92,326,491 of record NC_045476.1, on the reverse strand, counting down.
TTGGTTTGGCTTGGGGTTTTTTGTTAATGTGAAATAACTATTACTTTTTTTCCTCTGCCAGGAGCTTACAGTGGTAATCCAAACTCTATGTTTAGTCTTTTTATCTGTGAGAATAGAGGTTATCTCTTATTAAAGAAGAGTTTGATTTGGTATTTCAGGTCAGGTTTTAATTTTTTTCCCCTAAACACAGTTTTGCTCTTGGCTGATTTGACCACTAAGCTTTTCCGGCTTTTAAGAGTTAGAGTGCATTTTCTGTGCTCTTCCTTTCTGGACCTCAGTTTATGTTGTTTGCAGGGCAAAAATCGTGTGAAGAATCATAATCTCATCCTGCACCCTAAAAACAGGCAGATTAAAAAATGCAGGCAGTAGGCCTCCATAATAATTTCTGAGTAAATATTTTACTGCCTTTTCCATCTGTTACACTAAAATCTGACTTAAACTAAGCATAAATCTAGTCAGAAGAGGTCACTGGAGTATTAATCATCAGAGTTAATCCTCTTAGACATGTGTTTGGTACGAGACCAGCTATTCAGAAGTTTAACAGCACACATATGTTGCTTATCTGTCTGGCAGCTTGCCAGTGAAGTAAACTTCAAGTCTGTGGTGGGTTTATATCTCTGTAAAGTACACTGCTTGTTTGGTGCAAGCTGATGCAGCTTTTCTGTATATCACACATGGTGCATAGCCTGCTACTGAAGAATGAGTTCCTTTCAGGGCGCTTTCAAAGAGCGGTAGTATTGGTGTTGTATGGTAAGAAGTGATATCATTCACAGTTGACCTTTTCATGGTGCTTCTCTATGAAGTATGATGAGCCATATTTAATACTACTAACTCAGAGCAGAGGAAGAGACAATATTTCAAGTAGAGTAATACTGTGGAACCCAAATATAGCTGAATGAAACCTCACCCTGCCTCCACTCCTGCCATTCTGACTTGGAGGAAACATTCATGTACGTAAATACAACTCTTTCTTGAGTCAGGTCTGGACTGGACCCAGCATTTCTGTTTCTCACTTCATAGGAGTATGCTTCACACTCGACAGAAAAACGATTATATCATATCCTAATTATGGAACTGATTCATTCCCTGGGGCATGGAAAGCAAACAGTAGGAGTGAGCGCATCATTAAAAAATTAGCATATTTTTAGAGAGGAGGTAAAAAATAAAAGTGCAACTCCACTGAAAAGTTTAATGATCAAGAAAAAATTACTTGCATTAGAGAAACTTCTTAAAACAATGTGAGATTATGGCCAAAAGAACATATATTTCTTAGTAACGTGTTTGTATTTTCTTGCGAGAAATTAATTTTCTTCTTGCCTTTCTTTCTCAAGGAAAAGAATGAAAGCTCGTGCTCCCCCTCCACCAAATCAACCTTCTGCAGCAAGTAGAATTCACGGTGAGCACAAGTCACCTGCAGAGACAGCTGTAATTTCTGATCAGAACCTTGTGAGCATGAAGGAGAACATGATAAACAGACTGGTGGACTTCACAGTCATTTTACCCTGTGGGTTGGAGCAGAAGTGTACAGTGCAAGGAAGGTAAGGCTTTGATTAGCTCCCACTTTTTGAAGCCCTTTGTTCCCTATGGGATGCTTACTGATGCTGTCGGTCTTTCTGAGTTTATGGGGCTTCTCTGTCATGCTTTTGTCTGCGTTTTAAGCAGCTGTTGCACCAGAGAGTCCTGAGAGCCATGTATAAAGGACCCTCTCTTCTGGGGCAGGAAGGATTTAGCAGCTATTGTGTCACTGTTTCCCCATGGATCAGCACATGTACAGATCTATCCCTTTCATGTAGTGTCACTGGGCTTAGGTTGTATCACCTCTCATAAGCCAGAGTGGGCTTGGTGCAGTGGAAGAAGGTGCTGCTGGCAAACAGTCCTGACAGTATGAGTGCCTGGAGCCATGCCAAGAAGCAGGCTCGGAAGATGGATGATTCATCGCATTCAGAGATCCCGCCTTCACAAATACGTTGCAGTTGTGTAGACAGAAAAGCATCTGCTCATATTTAGGAAGTGTTTTATATATAAAAGCGTATATTTTTTTTCCCATGGAAAGAGAGAGGGATTCTCCTTGCTACTTACTGGGTACAATCAAGGGCGATTGGAAAGGCAATTTTGAGACAATTCTCTTCACTATGGGAGCTCTTCTTTATCCTCATTCTTTCTGTGTAAATTGTTTTGAAGGAGGGATGCATTACTTTAGGAAATAATATGCAGAAGTTTCAAAGATCTAATCAATACTATGATGAAACCGTAGCCAGCAATGTTGTGGTCAGGAGTAGTCAAGAAACTGTAGAAAGTGTAATACCACAAGCAGAGGGTATGTAGGTGCCTGCAGATAAATCAGATTCTGTGTTTATTTTACATTTGGTGTTTTCAGTAGTTAGTCTGCATTCCAGAAGAACTACTTTCTGGTTAGATTTATTAGTCTGTTTTGACTGTTTCCCTCACAGCGCATTTTGATGGCCGAGGAGGATGTGTAAAGCAATGTTTGATGTCTGGGACTTCCTTCTTCCTCCCACTTTTCTCGTAGAAACTAGCATTCACTTATCCACTCTCGGGAGACTAGTGCAACTTGTGTGTGTCCACCCCAAAGTCAGAGTGATGTTAAAGATTTGAAAAGAAAGCAGTGCTTATCAGAGCTCTCAGAGTAGATGCGTAGTGATAAGCGTTTTTATGGCGAGATTTGGACCTTAATGAGAGAAAGAAGAGAACAGGCCTGCTAAGTGGAACAGGACATGAAACTCACTGGCCATTGGATCCCAAAGAAAGGTGATATTTCATTGGCGCATGCAAGCCACCTGGGAGCTGACAAGAGGTTAATATTCATGCAGCATGTTGTATTGAGACATAGATAATGGCCATATGGTTAGAAACTTCTTTTCTCTCAAAAAAGTATAGTCCCAAAACAAGCAGTCCAAGAGCACTATAAAAGTGGTCTTTTAATGTGATTTTTTCAAGAATGTAAATGCTACAGGAGCAAAGAACAAGTAGAAAGTCCCTGTACAGTAAATGTTCTGTATCTCACACAGGTGTTTATCACTATGTATCACATACATTGAGACTGAGTGTTTTGTTTGTTAGAGTCTTTAGTCTGTGGACTAAAACCTGAAAGAAATGGCAAAAATTAAATGTCACATATTTCTGTGGGGTTATTTATATCATCTGCATTAAGCATTCTGAGCAACCAGAATGTTCTCTTTGTTGTCTGTGAAGGTGATCACTTCTCTACAGTGTCTGCATGACAGGTCTAGGCCTCTGATTTAGGTGGCAATTAAATTTCTTCTTGTGTTAATGTGCTAATGTGCACATCACTGGTGCCTAACCTAGGCAGTGGCTGTTCTGCCTCAATGCTGTCTTGAAGACTTGGAGTAGAGAAGTGATAGCCACACCTGTGGGAAGTGGAAGATGACAGACACTGAGGAAGGGGAATTAATCGTCCTAACAAGCTATGAAATAAGAAAAGGATATTCTGTACTAAGCCCTGTGTTACAGTGGCATCAGTCTATGAACAGACCTCATGCATGCTGCTGGTCTTTCTAATCACTGGAAGATGCAATTTTCTGTACGTTAGCACTGGTTCTGTTTTTAGGTATGTGGAATAGTAAAAAACAATAGTGTCAAGATTATCTGAAATTTTTAGGGGTTGAACTGCCCTAAATCTCCAGGTTTGGGTGAAAGCCCAGGCTTTTACAACTTTTTTTCATTGTTCTAATATAGTGAACTAAATAGCTATGAAATACAATGATACTCAGGGGTAAACATTAAATGATGAAAATGCTTGATTTAAAAAAATGTGGGTTTTTTTTTGTTTTTTTTAAGTTTGAGGCAAGTATAAGAGCCAGTGCAGGTAATGAATTATTTTCTGTGTTCACTCCTTTTATCTGTGGTGATATCATGGGTGGACATTTCAGAAAAAATATGCTGTTGCTTATACTGCTATAAACCTTCAGTATTTTTTTTGCCGTCATTAAAACTGTAGTCTGCAAAATCTCCTTTTGGCTACCCTGGGGAAATAGCTTTTCTCTTTCAAAAAAATTTGCAAATCCTTGCCCTGGGCATATTCATAATGAAAAATGATTCTGTAATTTCAGGAAAGCAGTTCACAGAACAATGAAGTAGACTAGATTATATTTGAAAATATAAATACTGTAGTTAATTAGTATCACTTAAGGTTATTTTAAATGAACTAAAAGTAAAAATTATGTCTTTCAATTTGTTCATTATATGTAAGCAAAGCAACATGTTGTTAATTTAACTTTGTTCTCTATGTAAAAAGTTCCTGTAAATATCAGCAAGAGGGCAGAAAATTCTCATTAAATTTTCTTGAAAGATACTTTAAGAAAAAAAGTGTGCTATTTAAAGATAATTTAGTGGAATCTGGAACCTTGAAATTGTTTTATTTATGAAAGTTAACTCAAGCTGACAGTCTCTCCTTAAGAGTTTATTGCCATCTTGTAACACACAATTTCTTTGAGATATTGGAAATATGTAGTGCAGATTTTGGTACAAAGCTGCATCCTTAGGGAGTGTGCAGCAATAGAATAGTATTAAAAAACAGTTTTCTTTTTGAAATAATTGATCCCTGGGAACTCTACTGTAAAACATATAGAAGTATTCATGAAAAACTGTTAGCCTATTTCCCCCTGGAAAGGATTATAAAATATTCCCACGACTATTCTGTGTTTGTACTCATGTATGAACACTAACTGGTGTGCTGAAAGGATAGGTAAACTGTTGGCCACTTACACGTTTTATGCATATAGATTTGTAGCACATCCACACAAACTGTTAACAGGTCTGAGAGAGGTGATGGGCAGATGTTTAGACAAAAAACAAGTGGAAAAGCTCCCAAGTTATCAGTTTTCTGTTTGTGATTCTCACAGGTAATACTTTCAATTGGTAAACTGTAAATAAAGGGACCATGCATCTATCTCTGTTCACACTGAGTGGCACTAAGGAAGCCTTCCTGATTAACACAGATACCGACATTTAAGTGTCAGCAAGCTTGAGACCTCAGTAGTATTTGAAATGCATTGCAGAAGAATGGGGGTGTTTGAAGCTAAATGAGGTTTGGTTTGGAGTTGTCAACTCATGGATGACCAATATGCATAAAAGTAAACTGGACAATTGTTGCTCCTGCTGTTATCTTACATGTTACACAAATTCTCTCATACATATGAAGCACAGAGAGCAGGACACTAGAAGAAATAAACTAGCTGAAGCTGTAGTCCCATTCTGCAAATACTGGAGGACAGAGTTCAGTGCAGAGTATGCATTATATGGAGCATAAAACTAAAGTCATCACAGAAAGAATATTCTCACATAATTCTCAGTAACAGACTCTTTATTGTGGGCTTATAGCTCAACATGCAGAACAGTGTCTCTAGGAAAGAGTAAAGGTGTGAAATCAGCCCAGGTTGGTAAAACATTATAGGTGTTGTTTGAAGAAGATAAACAGGGCACATGGAAAAAGGATTAAAAATTAGTTTAACTAAATACTAAATAAGAGTTGGGTCAAAACTACAGTAGTTCAATGTAGCTTAAGGGGAGAAAAAAAAGTTGAACTAGGATAATTTACATTGGAAGGGCCTGCTGGAACACACAGTCTCTAGGCAAGTTTGAATACATTCAGGGAGGAGGTTTCTGGATTTCTCTGTATCTCTTTTCCAGGGCTGGAACCATGTTTATGGAGACAATATGTTTACTTGTGCCTAAATGGAATTTCCTATACAGCACTTGTCTCTTGCCACTTGTTGTCTTGCTGTTCACTGGCAAGAAGAGTCTGGCTCTGTAACCCTGCAGTTCATACTTACAGCCAGTAGCAAGGTCTCTCCTCCCCTTTCTTGCCCTAAGGCCTCTGCCTCTTCTTGTGTGTCATCTTGATGTTCCTCCTGTGGACTTACGGAAAGTAAGAGTCAGATGTAGGTGAGCAAGCTAAGAAAAGAAACGGAAAACATTTATGAGTGTCTTATTTATCACACTTCCTGAACTTTTTTGGATACAGCTTGCTTCTTAGTGTATACATTTTCGGTTGTGTAGAAAAAGTTGTAATCTTTTCATGCAGTACCTGCTCTACTTTGGAGCATGAGAAAATAATGACTAATGCTATTTTCTAGTTTAAATGAAAACAGTGAAAGAATTAGAGACTTCGGGTCATCCACCCCCTTTACACAATCATGTTTCTTTTCCAGTCAATTCCCACTGTAGATTCTTAATGCACATTTGATATTGACCTAAAAAAAAAGATTCTTTCTTCTAGTTTTGAGATTTTTTTAATTTTATTTTTTTAATCATAGAATCACAGAATGGTTTGGGTTGGAAAGGACCTTAAAGACCTTCTAGTTCCAATTCCCCTGCCATGCACCAGGGACTTGCTCAGAGCCCCATCCAACCTGGCCTTGAATGCTTCCAGGGATGGGCCATCCACAACTTCTCTGGACCAGTTCCTGTGCTTCACCACCCTTACAGTGAAGAATTTCTTTCTAATATCCTATCGAAACCTGCTGTCAGTTTGACGCCATTACCCCTTGTTCTATCACCACCTGCTCTTGTGAAAAGCCCCTCTCCAGCTTTCTTGTAGGCCCTTTTAGGGACTGGAAGGCATTTGTAGCATGAAAGTAGAAGATAGAAAGTTGGTTTCGTTTGATAGAATACAACTTTACCCTACAAATTTATTTTTAGATGTACAAGGCTGTATTTTAAAATGGATTTCTCTCTGTGATCCAAGGAGATGAAACCCAGCTACACCCAAAACAACAACTCAGTTGTTTTATGCTTCCTAAAAATCATAGGCCTTTCCTCCATTTTACTGGAGAACAGCAGGAAACAAGCAATCTGCTCAAACTTGATCAGATCTTCGGTGTGATAAATACTGCTGATAAAGTAGTTATTCTTTACTGTCCAGAATTGGTGTTAAATGTCAAACAGCTTAGTAATAGAATATCAAAACAGAGCCAAAGTACTCTCCTTTGCTAAGAATAGTCATCTGGACCTTGTCTGAGTCTTAAATTGGGTTTGCTCTCCAAATTCATTTTTGTGCTCTAGTATTTGCTTGTCAGTCATTAACCTTTGGTGTCTGTTACGTAGAGTTTGGTCACTCCACCAAAAATTTCAGCAACATCTTACTAAAATGAAAAAGTAAGGTGTTTCTTAGCTGAGTAGTTGGAAAGACAGGAGGCATTTAGCTTCATTTCGGCTTTAAGATTCAGATTTAAGACCTGCCTGAATTTCAAAAGAGAGTATGCTCTGTACCACACATCAAAGCAGGTTAAAATGAAGTGCAGATCTTTGTGGAACAAGATAGAAGCAAAGGATTGACTCTTTGCATCTTCCAAGAGCCAGATTCAACCCAAGGTTAGAAAGAAAAGTTGGTATAGATTAGTAGATTACCATTCTCTTGCTGTGTTTAGGGACTCTCTTTTGTGTGTAGCATATACATGGAGTCACTTGAAATAAAAGTCCCATTTAAAAACAAGCTGAACTCTTTAGAAAGAAAATTTTTCAAGTTGGTGCCATTGAAATCTGATATAAGAATAACTTCATGGCAAAGATTTCCCAGCTCTCTTACTTCACTTGAAACACAAGGATTTTGAATTTTGTTTGTGGAATTCCTAACCTCTCCTCTGTTCCTCCGTTCCTCCGATCCTCCGTTCCTTTCCTTCTTTCCTTCTTTCCTCCTTTCCTCCTTTCCTCTTTTCCTCCTCTCCTCCTTTCCTCCTTTCCACTCTCTCCTCTTTTCTTTTTCTTTCTTTACACTTCAGAAGTTTTCTGAAAAATGTTCCCCAAATTTACAATTTTTAAGAGCATACTATTTGCTTTAAAGTTTTTTCAAAAGCTTCAACTGTACTTTCAAATGGAACAGATGTAGGCTGGGGATGCTTTTCATGGAACAGTTACATAGTCTGAGCAGCATGGCACAGGTTGGGATGTTGCAGACTTCCTTAAGTGTTATGTTTAATTCATGTCTGCTCGTAATCAGCAATAAGATGAAACCTCAGATTCAGCTGGATTTTTTAATTGTCCATTGGCCAGACAAATTTGTTCAACTTGCATGATTGTCTGTGACTTATTTTTTCAGATGGCAGATGTGGATTCTGATCTGATTTGTAGTTGTGGTGCTGTTGCTGCTGAATATATTTTATAATTTCAGGGGTACATTTTGGAGTCATAAACTGTTATTTTGATGAACTATATTCCCTTCTAAAGTCCTTTTTCAAGAGGCAGGATAAGTGTCCAAAGTTGAATGAATTATCACAGTATTATGCACTACAGAAATATATTAGTGTTCCACTTTAAATATAAATGTCTAGCACATAGGACACCATGTACTGTGATTCTGCCAGGTTATTTACTTTTCTCTGAAACAATAGTAATAAGGCTGAGGGAAAACAAATGCATGCAAATTTTAGTTTAGAAGAAATATGTCTGTAAACAGACAAGTTGAGATCTGTATCAGGAGAACTGATAAGCATTTTTAAAAAGTGTTCACTGCTGCACAGTTTAATGAATATTCATATAAATACTGATGTAGGTGGGATTCTCCTATAGTCTGGCCTTGGTAGGCATTAGTAAATGTCTGTTGGTATGTGGTGTGTAGCATATGAATTGAACATGATTGTGAAACACAGATGTTTTTAACTTGGGGACAGCGTCAGAATGAGTCATCATGAAATGGACTGATGCAGTTTTGATTTGGGTGCTACACATTTGTATTTGTGCTATGTTAGCAGTTGCCACACTGCTCTGTTTTTCCGAAGTGTCCTATACATATTAATGACATCTGTTCCTTATTTGATGTTCAGTCATCATCTTCTCACTGTGTTCTTCCCTTTTCAGTGAGAAAATATATTTCAAATTTTCCACACTTGCCACTTTTCCAGCTCACACTGTGTAACTCAGTTAAACTTGAAAAAGGTTGCTGTAAAGAGGGTTCTTCCTCTTCTCTTGCATGGGAAGAGCTGTCACCTGTTAATAAGGAATTGCTCTCAATTTCCATTTTTGTTGTCTTTGCCATTAGCTCTCCAGGGTTCTTCATCAACTTCTTGAGCAGTTGTTGGCCAACAACATACCTACAGAAAGAAAATGGGTGGCCCTCCACAGAGTAGTTTCCCAGATGCCAACAGCTTGCAGTTTGAAGGGTAGTTCCTGAGCTATGGGTGTAATGTTGCTGGCTAATAATCCGTGGAGGATTTTATTTTCTTTCGAATTTGCTTGCATTTTGAATCTGTATACAGTTTTTTCCAGTTTAAACATTAGAAGAGGTGCCAGTTCTTTTGGTAAATTTGTTGTCTATGCCTTTGTTTTCGCTTCTGCTAGAAGACAAATACCCACTGTATATTACAGGTTTCAGCTACAACTGGTAATTTTTTTTCAGCTTACATTATTTTGTTGGTGACAGACACTGGTTTATGAAACCAAAACTTTTTGGAAAAGTGACCAGTTTAAATAAACCTATTTTCCCTGATCCTGTGTGGAATTTTTGAGGGGAAGGCTGGGAAAATAAAAGAACCCTTCAGTACTGTGGTAGAAGAGGATTTTTAGGGTGTGGGGGAGCACAGTTCATATCTGCTGTATTCGGCAGTATCAAGCTCCAGTGAATACTGAGCTCTTGACACAAAATGGAGTACTCTGTGCAGAGGCACGAAATGAGAGGGACAGTTGCTGACTCTTTTGAAACCTCATGGTTTAGGAATCATACTACAGTAAGAGTTACTGATAATGCAGACACTCAAAACCAGGTGGTTTTTTCAGGGTTAATATCTTCACCAAAATAAGTATGAACAGGATCTCTTGTACTGGAAAGTATTGCTGGTGTCAAATGGATTTGGAGAACTCAAAGTTGTAAACTGGAAAAATAAACCCCATCTACCATTTGCTCCAGATTTAAGTGCTCCATTTTGAGTTATGTGATTGTTCAAATCTAGGTAGAGTTCACTGCACTGTGAGTTCATAATTTATTCCTATCTTGTCTTCATGTTAAAGAACAGAATTTGAACTGGAGAGTTTAATGTATGGATTTAGTACATTATGACCCCCAGGTTAGCTCAGTTGGTCAGAGCATGGTGCTAATGACACCAACGTGGTGGGTTCAATCCCCACATGGGCCATTTACTTACGAGTTGGACTTGATCCTTGTGGGTCCCTTCCAACTCAGAATATTCTGAGATCTGTGGTCTGAAAATAAATAAAATGAACTTTGTCTTCTCTTGACTTACGTTTGTTAGTACTATGATTGGTGCTGTTTGCCTCATTGTGAGTGTTAGTTGTGAGCTCATAAACAGACACTGAAGTGTGAGTTTTAATTCCTATCATTTTATCTGATCTGTTTAACATTTCAAAGCACTAGCACTGTTCCATCCCAGAGATGGTTAACTAGTGACACATCTACAGCTTGTGTTGTCTTTTACCCCTCATCTTAAAACTGAGGTAAATTTTGTAGCAACTGTTTTTTCTCATGCTAATAGTGAATGTCTTCTTCCTTGTAGTAAAGCTGTGATGGATGTACTGGTTGATTTATGCAGCCAGTATCGCTTAAATCCATCCCAACATAGTCTTGAACTAAAGTCTTCGGGAACTCAACAAGTTCTGAGTTACAAGCCAAACACTTTGATAGGAGCACTGGATGTACAGACAGTACTTCTGAAAGAGAAGATTCCCGAAGAGAAGGCAAAGCGACCTCTGCCAAGGGTCCCTGAGGTCAGTACTCTGTAGGGCTAAAATGGTGCCATGAAACACCATTTCATTCCTATGATTTCAGTTCTTGCAATCTTTTTATCTTTAAACCAGGTGGGAATTACTTGTGATTGATTATAACCTGCTTTATTAGTTTAACTGTTTTGCATGTAGATTGACAGATGCTAGTCTAGACATTTATACAAAATATTATGTTGCATGTGGTTGGATAGATGGAAATCTGAAGATTGGGGTGATTGAAAATTGCAGTAATGGCTGAAATGAGTGTTGTGGGCTTGTGTGGAGATAGTGTTTTGGTGATATTTTTTGTACCATCTTCACTGAAGATATGGGAGAAGACTGATCATTAATAAATATATTTCACAGTATAGCGATGATTGAGAAGTAGTCGTTTTCCAAATGTTTGCTGAAATTTTTTATTATTCGTATTAGCTATATCTGTTTATACCCTCCCATCTTTCAGATGGGGCTTGTTAACATTTACATTACATTTGCCTCTGATTCCTTTTCCTTCTTCGCTTGTTCTTGTGAATGTCTCCTTAGTGGAACGAGAGGTCTGAGATGTTAATTTTTTAAATAGTATTTTCTGCAGTGTGGGGTAAGTTTGCCTGGGAATAGTCAAGACAATACGGAAATCCCCAGTGCCTTTTTCATTGTAAGAGGACCTATCCATCACAGAAGGGAGACTGAGACTTTGTGTTTGTTTCTGCAGAAATCTGTGAGGCTGGTAGTGAACTACCTGAAGACACAGAAGGCTGTGGTTCGAGTTAGTCCAGAGGTGCCTCTCCACAACATCATCCCAGCTATTTGTGAGAAGTGTGAAGTCAGTCAAGAGCACATTGTTCTTCTGCGAGATGGCATAACTGGGGAAGAGCTAGAGCTTACCAAGTCCTTGGAGGAGCTAGGGATAAAGGAGCTGTATGCCTGGGACAGAAAAAAAGGTGAGCCAAGACTGAAAGCAGTCACTGCAGGGTTATATGATGTGACAACAACATTATGGGCAACTTGAAAGCATTTGTGCTGCCATTCTTTTGGGGTCCAGCTGAAACAGCAGAGTGAGATCTCAGTCCAGAGAGCAGCACGGGTTTGTTCAGTGAGCTGTGCCCAGAGCAGCAGCCAGGTCAGCAACGTGCCCAGCCGTCCTTGGTTGCTGTTGGGCCTTGCGCCAGGCTGGGCTGGACTCTGGCAGGGTGCAGGTTGGCCTGGGGCAGGGCAAAGGGAGGAGCTTTGCTATGTCCCAGAGCTGCTGTCAGTAGAGGTGTGCGTAATACAAGGGGCCTCTTCCAGACAGAGTCTGTCACCTACCTGTGCTGTGGGTTGGAGAGAAGGAAAGAAGAGACATGCCATAGTCATGGCAGCTGTGAAAGCCGAGAGGCAGAGGCGACAGAGCAGGGCTTATGAGAAACAGACTGGATAGGATCAGAGACGGTTCCTCCAAAGAGCAAAGTTATTGACGGTTTAGTGAAGAAGAACTAAGAGGTATTTGTATTTAAAATTTTGTTCTCATGTTTACCTATCCTTGCTTTCTGTTCTCATAGACAGAATTGTAGTAGCAGCTTCTTGGAGTTGAGTTTTATCAGCCTGATTATGTATTCAAATAACATAATTCTATGATGTGCTTTAAAATATAGCTGCTTTCAAAATACACATTGACAAGCACTACTTCCTTTGAGGTCAGAAAGTGATATTCATTAAAATTGTCTCCTTCAGTTTGTTCTCAATTGCTATCACTTCCAGCACAGTAAATGTCCTTATTTATTGTTTAGATAATGTCATTCTTGTAGGTGCTGAGCTGTAGGCTTATTTTTTATTTATAAAATTATTTATTTATGTTGACATTCTGTCTCTTCTTTCCAACTCTTTGGTAAGTGACAGTTCTACCTCTGTGTGAGTCAAATTTCAGTGAGTTTGGACTTCTAAGTAAACTAGATATCTCCTTTTCTTTTGAATTGGTAGGATGTTCCAAGAAGAGGCTGACAGCATGTCATAACTCAGTTGCATGTTTGTTTTTTTCCATACATGTTTACTGTAATTAAGCTAACTATTTTGGAGCAACATATCGAACGTGGAGTGTATTCAACAGGATTCATTCAATGTGCTTCGGGGACAGCCTATAGAGTAATTATCATAAGCCTTCATGAAAGTCTTTCCTTTCAAATGGAAGTGGCAGTGTGTATGCTGGTGCAGTGTTGGTCCTCAAATTTTGGTTGTGCCTATACAGTCAAAACCAAGACTTCACTACAGGGCTGGGATTATAGCAGCAAATTATCACGGAATCAGAGAATATGTTGAGCTGGAAGGGACCCACAAAGATATACACATCATAGTGTGCTGCTCTCTACATCAACTTTTTTTTGTGTTCTGATCTTTTTTAACCTTTCAGTATTCCTTTCCTGTCATTGTGATAAAATCCCCCTGATCCTGAGTATAATTCAATTTTTTATGCTTTCCTCTTACTCTGCACCATGGTGTCTGAGAAAACCAGTAAATGCACAGTAAATGTAAATTTACAAGAATTTTTCCTTTGTTTCAGGAAATTTCTTCTTCAGTGTTCTAATTTGTAATCTCCAAGAGGAATAAACCCACTGTTTTCAGTAGCAGTTGGTCTGTGACTTGTGCATTGAGTGGGTATCTAGCCTGTTTAGTTAACAGAAAATAGATTTTTTAAACACATTCCCACTAACAAGTAAGGCATCAGAGATGCTGAAAGCCATAGGCTGTTCTTGTAAGAGCAGATTCTAGAAAAACTCCTCACTCTTTCCTTGCCTGAAACAGAAAACACCAAGAGCTGAAGGATTATTAAAAGGGAAGCTCTGCTGCCACCTGCTTACTTAATTTGATTTAGCAGTTGAAGCAGCTTCCTGAGTGAACCAGGAATTAATACAAATGCAGCTAAACTGCTTCAGTAGAGCTCCGCATCTCTGTTGTCGGTCAACATTTTTTTTCTGTAATGCTTAGGAAAAAAGGTGCTAGGACTAATTACTGACTATTGTGCCTTACAAGGCTGTATTAGAACTTTAATGTGTTTTCTCTTATCCTTTCATTGCTTGCCTCTTCCAGTTCCTCCATCAAAAACTCAGTCTGAACCTTCTCTGAACTATAGAGGTACTGTACAATGCTGCTGAGAGAAAACTTCACTCTGTGTTTAACTCTTTCACTTCACTCTATGTTTAATGTGGGTTTGGTAGATAGATCTTTAAGAATGTCAAGTAAAATGCTGTAGAAAAACAAGCTATTTTTGATCAGTGTTGTCTTTCCAAAGTGTTGCTTGTATGTCTTGTGCTTCTGCTAAGAACAAACACATTCTGTGCATACTGTCTCTTCAGTAATAGCCATTAAAATGCCAGCAAGTAACAAATTCTGCCATTTAACTCTTTTGTGGTGTGGTATGTCTATACAGATCCTAAGCCCGTTCAGTTTACCTAAATCATGATTAGTTAAATTTCACAGTTACTAACATTTCAGAGGTCTCTTGGGAAAAAAAATTATTTAGTAGCAAAGGCAGAATGTTTTGATGTCTGTGAGATCTTCCACTGATTTCAATTTACATGCAGCAAAGCATTTTAATATCAAATGTATACATTCACATTGGGTAACTGAAAAGATGCTGACTTCTGAATTGTTACAGTAGTTGGGGTTGGATTATATTGGTGCTTCTGCTTCCCGTCAAATAGAAAATGTGTGTATTTAGTATATCCTTTCCCTATTGAGTCTGTTTTAACATTGCTTAAAGTAATTATCCTCAAGAAAGGTATGGTTGATTTCTAACCAGGTTTACTTCTTTGCATTACTAGCAGACACAACATAACTGAAGAAAAGCTGGATAACTTATTTAAATTTGTATGATGGAAGCCCACCTCCAGTAGGTGACAGCCATTGAGCAAATCTTAGTTCATGGCCTCTTAGCTTCACTAATGCCAGCTCTATTCCCCCTAATCCTCTGTCATTACTTGCTGTGGCTTCCTCTTACATGGCGATCAATAGTAGATGGAATAGCTATTGTATTTGTTTAAGAAAAAACTGTACAGATTAATAAAGACTCATTATTTTGATGTTATATGCTTTACTTAATTCCCAGTTCATTGGTATTACACAATGTTCAATGTGGATGAGCAGCTGCTAGGTTAGCCTTTCTGCAGCATTGTTTATGGTTGAAGATTGTGCAAGTAAAGGAATCACAATCTAGTCACAGCCCAGCCCCAAGCAAGAAACCAGCATACAAGCATAGGTAGTGCTTAGGATTTAAGAAAAGCATGAATTCATTATTGTATTTGTTTGCAGTGCAGTTGCAACCTTTCTTAAGGATAGTTTCTCCCTGTTTTCCTTTTTGTTCGTTGTATGTGTTTAACACCCACCTTCTGACACGTGAGATTGTTTATATGCAAAAGTGATGTGTGTGAAAATCACTTCGTATGTTATGCAAATGAGTTCACAAGAGTTCTGGGATGAGGTTTTTTTGGTGAAGTAAACCTTTATGTTGTGTGAACAAGCAAGTAATTTTGAATTTGAGTTTTAATTGTTATTAAATAAATATTTACAAGAGAAAGTTGGTTTTTTTTCCTGTGAATTAAACTTTTTGAATGCTAGTGGAATACTCTGATGTGCTTGGAATCAGGAGGAAATATTTATAGCATTATGCAGAGTCCATTTTAAAAAGCGAGAGCGCTTTATCATCTGTTTATTAAATGGGTAATGTTGTTTGCTGTAATGCATGAGTGTGTCATTTTGCTCATCCAGTTTGTGGATGAGAAACTGAAGGGGGAAGTTGAAGGGCTACAAAATGGTATGAGAACTCATACAATTTCTTAAGCAGGTTCAAGGAAGACACATTTGAGCTCTTACAGCCTGAAATACCTATAAACTCCCCTCTTTTCCCACCTGAAGTAAAAGCACCAAGATAAGAAAGGTGACCACAACCAGCTAGTTCAAGTTCCAAGGAGGGCTCTATTTCCAAGGGGAAGGTCTTTTTTCCTCTTTTTACAGAGCTTTATCCAAATTACACACTGAGAATCTGTCATTTAACTTCACAGTATTGTCACACCTGTGAATTGTTGAAGATACTCACCATTATATCTTTTATTAAGTGTTTAGGGTTTTTAGTATTACAGTACTCTATGAGATTTAAGTGATACATCTAACAAGCATATGTAAAGTCATAAACAATTTTCTCATGTTTTGCCTTTAATAAGGGTTATTTAATTTTGATTGAAAATTTAGTGAAGTTTGTTGAATTATTCCATTTGTTTCCATTAGATTTTGGAGCATACTCAGAACAAATGAAAGTTTAATGACAAAGTAAGTGCAGGATCTGGCAGTTACTTAGATAATCCAGTCCATAACATCTCCAGCTCATAAAAATCCAGAATTAAACCAGGGTGTTTTAAAATACTCATGTTCTGAATCTTTATTTCAAAAGTGTAACAACTATTCCATTAAAATTGTTTCAGAACCAAATCGAAAGGCTTCAGTAAGCAGTGATGCAATAGAGAAAGAAAAGACAAGACTTCTGGGATTGTTTAATGCTGATAGAAGAAGCAGCAAGGTAAGTGTTCAGCAGTGTACTGCTCACTAAAGAGAATTTATTTCTTTCCAGATCTGTTATGTCTGTGGATGGCAGCATTTGTTTGGCCAGCCTTCCCTTTCCTTACAGAAAGTAATCTGTTAACAGGTGCATGAGCTCTGTGTGATCAGCGCAGTGTGATGGAGATATCACCTGCTTATTGAAGGAGTCAAGCACGTTGACCATTTACGTTTTTCTTTATTTTTTTTTAATGCTGTGAGTTCAGTAGGTGTTAAAAAAGGGCAGTAGCTTCAAGCAACCTGTGTCTGCTTATTAGTAGTGCTCATATTGTAAAATGCATTTATGAAAGGACTGATGTAGTACAGAACAATTTAATTATCAAGTAGATGTGTCTTATGACCTCTTCTGTGCGTGGGTGATAATCTCTTTTAAAGCATTTATACCTCTTGGAAGCTTTGTGCAGTCACACTATTGCCATCTCCAAGTCTGTAAAGCCGATGAATCAGGTGTAGAAGAAATAACTTGCAATACTGAACTGAAGGATCAGTGTCTGCTGGGGGACATGTTAGCCATTTTTAACTTTGTTTGTATTCTTGAACTGGAAAATTTAGGGAAGAAATACTGTATAAAATAATTCTGTTGACATGCATTTATGAGGAATGTTTTCATTTATCTCAGGAATAAAATACAGAAGAACTTTCTGAATCAGGAACATAGGGAAAATAGTGGGCTTTTAACTTCATACTTTTTGCATCCTTTGTTAAAAATATTAGTGTTAACTGATTTTGGTTGTAAAGTATTTAATACTCTGGCATGTCAGAGGAAAAACAGAATTTTCTTTTATCTAGTTTAAAGAACCCTCCAAGGCTTTTGGAGTGGACTTATAAAATGTGTATCTGATTAACTGGCAGTAAGAAACATTTGCTTGTAAATGGACAGGTGTTTTACTTACCTAGTCTTCTCAGTCACATTCTCAAAACTATGAAAGCTTCATAAATCTCTCATAGTTCTCTGCCTTTTTGTTCATGATCAAATTTGTAGTGCTTTTGCCAGGGAATAGATTCCTTTACGGACATTGTGAATTACTGTGTTGGAAAACCTATTTTTGTCATAGGACACTTGGACACTTGTTTGTCATAGATGCTGAACTATTCTTAATATCCTACAAGGGACACACGGAAGCTGTATTTTATGAGATAAGAACCCTAAACACACTTTCAGAGTGGTTTTGCACTGCAAGAAAATACTTCCTATTTAGAAGGGAACAAAAGTGTAACTGGAGCGATAATGCTGTATCTGCTCAGAAGAATCAAGTAAACAAGGAAGCTCAGCCTGAGCCTCTAGAGCTGTAATTCCTCTGGAAGAACCAAACACATTACAGCATGCAGTTTATGCATCATACTTTGTCCTCTCATTCCATTTTACTGAACTTGGGTGTGAAGTCTGTGTTCTTGCAGTTCTAACTCCTGAAGCAGATCAGTTTTAACTTTTAAAGTATTAATGCTTACAACCTTAGAAAAAGTTGCTGTGAAGCATCCTAATTCAGGGGTTACTGCAGTGAGTTTCTCACAGCAGAGTTGAAAATGTGTTCAAAGATTGTACGCTCCTCTATTTTTTTTTTGTTCTCTTTCTCTTGGTTGTTAATCAAAGGAGGTGATACTCTGAGGTTTTTAAAACACTAATTTTAATGGATGCTAAGGATATTGAGGATTAATTAAATTCAAAATAGTATTTGACCCGGGAAAAAGTAGGAACTGTACAAACAAGTACGAAAAACAGCTTCTAAATCTGAGGAAAAGGTCTATGTCTTTCTTGCCTCTAGTTCTGACAAGTTAATTGATTTTTCTTGGTCATTTCTTTATTGGACACTTACTTTCAAATGGCAGTTACTCTGTAGGAAAAGAAACAAATCAGTCACTTTGTTTAGTCGAGCAAGGAAGTCACTGTTGCCTTTTTAATACAAACCTGTGGGAATTTGAAGCACAATAGGTAGAAGAATTACTGAAAACTGAAGAACAGAACAGCACACAGGAGCAAGTTAACAAAGCGTAATATATCTGACTTGCTATTGCGAAAGATTTCTAACCAAAACAGCAGTGAAACTGCTGAACAGACTTAGCAGGATGAGGGCACATTAATAAAGGTCTTTTAATAAAGGATGTGGTAGGTTTATGAAGGAATTAGATGATAGGATGCCTTATGATTTCAGGGAACTGGAATCAAAACCCCAGGGTGCCTAAACTCTTCTCTTTATGGCTATTTTTATATTTTTACTCCCCCACAAGGCTTATGGGGGAGTAAATAACCACAAATACCCCATGGTTCTGCGTATTTATTCATTTTTGTTTGTTTGTTTGCATTATAATTTGCAGCGGTGAGGAGAGTGTATGTGGTCATACATAGTCTCTATTTTAAAACTATTTGATAGGAATAATTGTTCAACGTACCTGCACAGTAGTAGGACTGCAGACTTGCAGGCATTTGCAAGGGGAAGGCAATTTTCTTTTGCAAGGGAAGGAAGAAGAGTGTTAGCCTGGGTTGCAAACTGTTCTGTATCAGGTGTCAGTGCACACTACAGGCCTACGCTCAGATTTCCATGCCCACGCACATGCCTTTTTTCTCAGCTGGCTCACTGAGAGCAGTAATTGTGGTATGACAATACACCAGATCTAACTTTTCTAAAAAAAAACTTTCCGTTATATTGAAAACACTGTGACACAGAATGAAAGCAAAGTCCTATTCTCGTGGCTGGTACAAATTTGTTAAAAGTATTTCTTTGGTTAACTTTGTACTGGCAGGCTTAATTCCAGATCAGGTATCATCTTGTTCTCTCCATTCTAATTTTATGCTGGATCAGTTACCCTCTGTTCTCCTGTAGCTGGCATAAAAACCATAAAGGTGGCATGAACTCCATTTCTTTTTTGATGTTAAGTGTAGTCGTTTGCCTGAGGCTAAATCCAGATCAAATTGGTACTGCTAAGCAATCCAGTGGAGCAGAGGTGCTGTGCAGACAGTCATGGGATCTAGGCTTAAGTAAGGTATGTGCTAGTGCACAGAAACAGTTCCTTCGTGGAGAAGTGGCAAGGAAGGAGCTCCCTGCTTGTTCCCTTGTGTCTGTGGGTATAGCAGAGACTAGCAGTCTGGTCCCTGATATTACAGGAATTAGTTACTCCCTATTTTTATCCTGGCCCAAGAATTTTTTCTTTGTATTCTTGTTCTTACATCTTTGCTGATGGCTTTCTTAGCTACTTGCCTGAATCAGAGTATTTTGCAGACTACTTCAGAGTTTCTCAGCAGTCAGATCCAGCACTACTGAGACAGTTCTGTGATGGGGTTTGGTATTTTGTTCTGGCATGTTTTTGCAGTTTTGTTTCCTTTGCTGCTGCTGTGTAGGACACTTGTTTGTGTTGCAGACAGAAGAATACTTGAGGATGGACAGAGATTGTGGTGAGGAGGATGTTTGTAGTTCTGCATCTACAAGTGAAGGCAGCTTGGATTGTAAGTACTAACCAGCTTGTCGATGCTATTGCATTCTTATTAGATCCTGCAGTTTGAATTAACCAGAAACCACTGCTTTTCCTAATGCTTAGCCAAGTAGAAGTAGAAATAGCTTGTGCTTTAGCAGGCTTCATTATGTGAGTGCACAGTTCGCATATCTTCATGAAGTTAAAATGTAATGCCTTGTCTTCAAATAAAACTTGCTAGCTTCACTATAAATAAAGTTTCTTTCAATGTTAGAGTCTAAGCAGTTGTGAGAAAGAGGAACATAGGTGTTGTGACATGCAGTGACAGTACTGCATGATGCAAGAGAATGTTTGCCTTACCAACAATATTTAAAGGGAGCTTTTCTTATAAAACCACACCTTTCCTTTTCATCCCTTTATCTGACTTCTGCAGCATGGTAGCATTCTATTTGTTTCATAAGGAGCTTGGGGGTGAAGAGTAAACACTGGAAAAAACAGGATTTTTGTGAAGTACCTCAGTAGCATTTGAGGTACTAAAATCCTGTGAATCACATTTAGAAACATTTTTAAGTGACTGACAGCCTACCAATTTATGAGGGTCTAAATAGGAAGGTATCAAATTAGGAAGTGGGAATCCTAAATATAAGGTGGTTCTGGTGGTATAGTAATCATAATAAATGGCACATCTTTTTATTACTTTTTAAAATTACTTGGCTTTTTGTTGTCATATTTTCAAAACCTGGAGAAGACTCTGATTGTGTGATAGAAGTCTGAAATGTCAGGTTCAGCTCTGAATCCCCCTTTCATAAACAGATCTTTGGAAAAGGAGTGCAGATATGCAAAATATAGAACCCAGTAGCCACAGAGAAGGGTGACAGGAAATTATGGAAAAAATGGAAGAGTAAGAGAAAAAATCGCAGATGAAAAGAGTTATATAAAAGGAGTCCAAAAGGAGAAATAGATAGAAAATTGATTGGCTGTGAAGTGTAAAAACACCATACTCTGCAAATCTCTGAAGATTTCATAATGAAAGATTACTGAAATGGGAAAGCTGCTTATGATACTAAAAATTTGGGCAACGCTATAAAGGTTAATAGATCTCTCTTATTAAAAGAAAGTCCTAGAAGAGGGTGACTGTGTAATTGAAATAGACTAAGTAAAAGTATAGAAAAAGCATCACAAGCTCTGCCAAAATAAAATAATTTTGTGGTTTGTATTCACTGCCATTATAAATTAATCTCAATATCTTGATACCCAAGTACTAGAAAAGAAGGAAGGGTAGGAATTACAAGCAACATTATGATGATAAAGGTGTGTGGTGCTTTCCCCAGAAGACAGACATCACCTTATTTTTCTAGGGAATATTATAGGGCAAACTGTAAATTACTATTTTTTTTCCTCTGACATTGATGAAAAAAGTTTTCGAAACTGTTTTGAACATGTAACTCTCTTCTAAAAGGTGCAGGTTATAGGGAGGAAAAAGACTCTTGAAGAGGTAGAAATGTTTTCTTTTTATTCAGTTAAATGACCATGTCATTGGATTTAACCTTTTCCCCATTTTCTTCTTAGAGGGATTAATCTTGAAAGAAACAATGTAGCCCTTGTTCAGTGTTTATGTCTTTCACTTCTGGTTGTCACCTGTGTTTGTATGAGCGCTCAGTCCTGCTAAGGCATGAGCACATAGTTAAATGAATGTGTTTAACTTTGTTGCATTGAATTTGGTACTATTCTGTTCAAGCTTGTAGAAGGTGTATTAAATAAGTCTAACAGATTCACTCAGCAACACAGAAGGTTCCTCCTTTCAAGATGCTAGATGGGATTCAAGAAAAAGTTCAACAACTGTGATGCCTTAGGTGAAAAATTCTAAAATGTTGCAAAACTTGCTATAGATAGTTGTGCACAGATAACTTGTATTAAGATAAAATTCAAATGGAAACACCAGCAAAAGCACATCATAATTTTAAAGTTCAGCTTAGCAGTTCCTTATGGACTAGATTTGAGACCCTCAAATTCTGAGTAATTTTGTTATTCTGCTTGTTCAAAAAGAGATCTCATTTACTTCATAAGTAATCCTTACTCCAACTAGGTGGTATCTTACATGACCAAATATGGGAAATATGTATTTAGAGATTATTATATAGAAGTTTTATTGCTGAGATAGGATTGTTGGCAAAATGTCATCCCGTAGAGGCTTCCTCTTTTGCATTTACCTCAGGTCTGCTTTCTAGTACTGTTTTGGGTGATTTGAAAGTATTTTGCTTTTGCTGTATGGGAACCAAAGGCAGTTTCAGTTTTATTTCTGAAAGAAAAATATCTTGCCATTGCTTTTGGTACGGTACCAGGAGTTACACTGACTGGATCAAGAAAATTTTTTTTGCCCATAAAGTAACAGTTAAACTTTTGAAGTACTACCAATGATGCCTTGGAGTGGCTACCTGAAACTGAGGCTAGACAAGATTAGGAGAATAAAAGCAGGTATTTATTGAGGGGCCTTCAATAAATGTACACTACAAGTACAGAGCCCGAGGGCTCCACCCAAGATGGAACCCTGGGTCCACGGGTTTTCACACTTCCATAAGTTTGGTTCACCTCGCGTATCAGGGTTAATTCTCCAATTATAATTTCAAGTAAAGATGTCATTACCCCAAGTTTTCTCCCCCTGTCCAGAGCTTAGTTTTTACATATTTCAGGGCCTGGGACAGCAAGGTGTCTTTGAGTTCAGGCCCAGAGAGGGTTTGTTATGTCTAACCAGAATGGGAGAACAGTAGCTAACAGGCTATGGAGTTTTAGAGTTACGGACTAAAGCAGTACAGGATCTGAAAAATATAAAAGCTAAATTCTAAGGCATCACCAAGGTAAAGGCATGAACTTTCACATGTTTAGTTTAAGTCCTTTTCTCACTATTACATGGTGGTGATGTGCACTGAATTGTAGGGGAAAAAAAGTAAAGACTCTATTCTGAGTATTGATTTGGAGTTGGTTTGTTTCTTTGTTTAAACTGAGCAATATGAGGTAATGGAATAAAAGTGTAAGAAATAAGAGACCCTTAAGTGTTTATTCAAGCACAAGTTATATTCACTTTTTAACCACCAAAACATTATCTGTGCCATATTTATCTAATTATTATTGGAATTATTAATGCCTCTAAAAATACTTTGAGTTATTGATGAAGAAGCAGATTTTCAAAGTCAAGATGGCAAAGTCAACACTTATGCTTGAGGTGAAAGGACATTTTTCACAGTATCAGCAAAAATAAAGGTGAAAAGAATTTGTTAACAGCTTAGAGAGAAGGTGTAGAAATGCAAGAAAAGACTTCTCTGTGAAAATCCTCAAAGTGCCCAGTTCATTACACCACACACCAGTAAAGGACACGAAATCCAACCGTGTATTGTAAATGATGCAGAAATACCTTTCCCTTAATCTGGGAAGAGAAAAAAATCAGTTTTGTGCTAAGAAGATGAGTTTTATATCCAGGTTAAGTTTTCACAAATCAAATGCTATTGAAATACACACATACAGATAGAAGCAGTTGGAAGTTACAGTGCTGTTATCTGTATTCAGCTTTTTCTGTGCCGAAGGCAGACTGTCAGAGGTGGAGTTTAGAACAGCTGGAAAAAAAAGGGAACTTGAGTCCTCTCTGCCGCTTGGTGTCACTGTCCTCATATAAGCAGTTGATCAAGCTAAAACACAGTATTTGGAACACAGTACTAAAATTAGCTGGTTTTATTTTTGGGACCTTTGTGTTTTCATAAATCAAGAGCAAAAAAGCACATCCCAAGTGCTGAACGATGTGTAGCTCTGATATGGACTTTGTTTATGTAATATATCAGCTTGGGAAAAAATATTTAGAAGTACAGCCAGGAGCGCTTATCAGAGGTTTTGAAACTTCAGCACAAAGTCTTATCACACAAGGTTTCTCTAGTTCAAACAGAACTTCAGCAGTGTGATGTTGGAGGATTTTCATCAGCACTTCATCAGCACCATTTTTAAAATACTGAGTCTTCAGTGTATGTCAGAATGTAGGTTTTGCCCAGAATCAACTCATTAAATGAAGCACATAGTCCCGTAGTTCTCTGCTTGATGAGTCTGTCCTGCTATGATTATATATGTTCATATGCAAAACTACAAGAGGAAAAGAAACATGTCATTTAAAATACTAAACAGTTATCAGATACGTTTAGGATGTGGGGAGGGGGGATTTTGTTTTTATTTTTATTTTGTAGTACCTGTGTAATTGCAAGATTGTGCTTCCAGAAGAAAGTACCGTGCTAATATTTGATAAAAGTCATCAAGAATTTAGGTGCATTAGTAATCTTGGCAATCACTTCTTAAGTGATGGCAACAACTTTTTTCTCCATATAAAGGCTTTTAAAACATGTATGATTTACCTTTTCAGTGCCTTGTACTCTAACTGTAACTTGTATGCCCTTGTTGAAGGCAGGAGTTACGCCATTCATGATGCACTTTCTCGGTTCAGAATGATTGGAAAGAAGGATCAGGTGCAGTTAGATGAATGTTGTTTCTCTTCAACCATGTCAGGTTCCAGGTGATCAGGTAATATCCTTTCCTGTCAAGGATTTCATGTCACATAGGCAGGTGCTGTTTTAGGGTAATAGGAGTGAAAATACTGCCCATGTCATCTAAATGGAAGCTAACAATCATCCATTTTTAATATTTCCTTGTGTTTGACAACCACATTTGCTTTCAATTCCTGGTCTCACGTTCTCCATTCTTGGTCTCCTGACAATGCTCAGGATGTGTTTATTTGTTATTAGCAGGGACAAATCCTGGCATTTTGTAGAGTTAGAGCTATATGCACTGTCCAACATGTAGATTGTGATCTGGCCCTTGAAACAATTCTGCTTAGTGTGATTTTGTTTGCAAAAATACTAAACTCAACAAACTGAGTATGGAAAGTTGTCAATATCTTGCAGTGGACAGGTCTGTTCCCCCCAGTCTTTCATTAAAGGGTGCTTGTAAGCCAGTAGTTAGATGTCAGAGGATGACACTAGGGAAGATATAAACATTTTCATTTGTGCATCTGTTCACATGATCAGAAGAAAAAGAGATCTAATAAATATCATATATCTCAGCATAAGGCTCACCATCACAGTAGAGTTAGTTTTATTTTGATAGCCTGTGATATGCCATGGAAAAAAAAATCATTACTGTTAACTTGCCTTGGTAAGATGAAAGGTTTGCCCAAGGCTTGAGCTGGCATTGAGAGAATTTCAGTAGGTAGTAATGATGCCAATGATCAACTTTATTTGTCCTTGTCTACTGAGGGCAGGACAGGAAGCAATGTGCCTTACATATAGCAATAGAAATTTAACTTGGATACGAGAAGGAGAAAATTTGCATGGAAATTTCACAGGGGAGCATGCTATTAAAAATGACTGTGAAAATCCTTATCATTACCTAATCTGTAAAACCTCCAAAAATGTCTAGAGGATGAGCTACACGTATTTTATTCTGTCTCAGAGCAGAGTTATAGATTAAGCAGACCATGGAGGTGCCTTTCAGCCAGACTATGGCTGCTGGAGAGATGCAGCTGTACCTACCTCCTTTTGTGGTGTGCACTTACAGGATATTAACTGTCTTCACTCATGTGAATCATAGATGGTTTTGCATATTATAGTGTCCTTTAGATTTTTTCTTACAGTAATGTGATAGCAGACGGCAAGTGCTTGAAACAGTGGCTGCCTGCCACCATCAGACTTCAAGTTTTTGCTCCAAAATATGGTGTTACTAGACCTCTTCAAAGAAAAGGTCCTTAGAGTTAGTGCAAAAAAAATCATCTTAGAACCAGCTGAACTACTCTGGCTCAAAAAAAAAAAAAAAAAATAGCCTGAGGCAGACACCTGGAATGGAAAGTCTCAGCATCCATGGTTAAAGCATGGTGAAGTTACAAGCTATTAAAAACAGTATCTGGTGAAGAGGCATGTCGGCTGACCCCTGTTCTGTCTGTGCTGCTTAGCTTGTACTTGCCAACTTCATGCATTCAAAAATCACTTGTCAGCTCTTGCCCTCACCACACAAAAGTGGCTTAAGATCATGAGATTTGAAAAGAAGTCATTAGGGGGGACCTTCCCTCCATTTTGACTTCTGAGTGTTAGGTTTTGTAGAAGTCACATTTAAGCTTCTGTTTTGTGACCATAAATAAAGGTTTTGTTTAAAAAAAAATGTTATCAGGTAGTCAGTGGTTACCAGAAACCTGCATCTTTATTTAGATTGTGTGGTTCAGAGTTAAATCATTACAACTCATGGTTATTCAAGTTGTTGCTTTAAAAAGATAAACTCATAATCTTCAGCTCCTGCAGTGGTTTTAACAGGACATTTGAAGGAAATATTGTCAAGAAACTTTCTGAGAGATGAACCAGAGAAATGAATTAAGTCAAATCAAAAGGGCTTGAGTAGGGTCATATCTACAAAAGGAACTGGGTACAAATATGCCTGGCAGTGCCTGTTTTAAATACCTGACAGTGTGGGCGTCTGGACTCTGCATCTAAGCAGCCGAGAGTCAGATTTCCCAAGTTTTGAATCCACTGAAATCTTCACAGCAGAGTTGCTTGTTAAACTCTGCCCGTCTCTGTCTGTTACCTGTCTCTGCTCAAGATTCAAACCTTGAATCAGCTGTTAGATTCAGGGATTTGAAGCTTTTACGCTAGAATATTACCACCTACCACTGTTATCCAAAATGTAAGTGAACTAAGTTCTCTTTTTTGCTTTTAGAGATATCAGCATCAGAGAATTATTTCCTCCCTTTCAAAAAAAAACCCAAAATACTTACTGGGCTGGAGACTGCCTGGAACAAAGCTGTGAGGTATTCTTGATGTGGGAAGCACCCTTTTGTAAAAATACCCAAATATTCAGTGACTCAGAGAGCAAGAGCAAGCTTAACTATTCAGACCAGTAATGAAATAACTTAAGTGTGGTGGCAGCTCTGGGTTCCAGTGCCAGCGGCAGAGATGTTTTTCTGTGTTTTATGCTAAGCAGATGTTACATCCAGCAAGTAAGTAGTCACTAAAGCTAGAACTGGTGGAGCCAAATGGCTTCCTGCCCAGATGAATGCCCTAATCTCTGTCTCTTTTTAGCTAAACTCATGTTCATGTCCTTGAACAGAGAATAGTCTTGCCCTCCTCACAAGAGGGGAAAGTTTGTTTCTTCTCAACTACACAACAGTTTTGGACCTGGATTTACCATGCTTTTACTGAATCCCCAAATTTGGGGTAGGGGTTTGGACAGGACAAGAGGTAAATGCCATAGCTGCCTTTTCAGGCAGTTGCATTTTTGTGAAGCCCAGTTGCTTGGTTGTGCTTTAAACACACCTATTGGATCAGGCCCCTCGGCTGACAAAGAAGGAGATTTGCACATTTTATGGATCCTGTTGGAATTTAGGCAGGAGGTTAGAAGCATAGTTTCTCTGCAGTTTTTGTGCTCAGCATGCCCAGAAGCAGAATTCAGGCACCAAAATGGAAGTAAGCACATCAGAGGGATATGTGTTGGGATTATTGATGGGAAAGCACAAACTTTTAGGGATTTAGGGAGGCATAACCTGACAGGAGCACGCTAAGTTAGGCTTGCGTGTGGCAATTGCAGACCTGGTCTGTATGGCATCGTTCTCTACATGGTGATGTTCCCAGTCAGTCTGGTGTAAATTGGCTCAGATATCTCCCTCGGATGTTTAATTAAGGCCTGGTGACACACCCTTAACCACCCAAATCCTTTTATGTCTGATTCATCTTTTGTAACTGATTTCACTGAAAAGTTCTGAAGTTAACTCACTGAAAAAAAAAATAGAATAAAGCAGCAGCTAATAAGACCAATGGCTTTTAATTTGCATTAATAAAAGTACATTAAGAAATACCCAAAGACAAACTCAAATTCCATTTGAGATTTTTCTAGTGACATGTCAACCACTCAGGCTTTTCTTTCTTGGTAATTAATATTACCAGAACCCCTTAATAGTCTATAATAGCCTTGTAATTCACATTTGGTCATAACACATTCAGCATGTTGTTCTTATGTCAAACATGCAGTGGTGTGGAAAATACCACCTTTAAACAAAAGTTTATACCAGGATCAGGCTTTTCACAATTGGATAAGCAGAGATGCAGGTCCTTAAAAAAGTCTCTCACATATTTCTGTGTAGATAAAATACTTTTTTGTTTAAGTTTGGGATGGTGTGGGAATTAGTCA
Source organism: Corvus moneduloides (assembly GCF_009650955.1). NCBI lineage: Eukaryota > Metazoa > Chordata > Aves > Passeriformes > Corvidae > Corvus > Corvus moneduloides. The sequence continues at coordinate 92,298,615 of NC_045476.1, read as the reverse complement.
GGGAACTATTTACTCCACTGAAAAGTACATTTCTTTTTGATTTCATGATAGGTATCCAAAATATTTCTTGTCAAGCTTTCCTGTGGTAACTACTGTAGTGAAAGGATTAGTGTGTATTTATGCCAGGGCCCTTTACTAGATGAAATCAGAAATGGCTAATAGTATGTCATCGATTCCATATTTCTGATATACAATGGAAGTTTTTTTGGAGAGTAAAACCTGTTTTTGTAGTGGCATAATCTGAATCCCATGTAACCATAGATTCATTATATTAGTCTAAAATATCCTATTAGCATATGTAGATTTTAGATACAGCAAAAATCTTCAACACCGGTTAACATATAATTTCTTTTCTTTTGCAAACAATTTCTGAGGCATTAGCGCTAATAGGATTTGGTTGCTTTCCAGCCTCTTCTGTGGACAGTGAAGACTCGATTTCATTAAAAGTAGTGGCATACAATAACATTTCTTTTAATTAGATGATCTCATGATTTCCACACATATTTGTTCTGTGCATTATTGTTCTTCGTTGGCAAAACTGAGCTGCTTGGTAGCGTTTGAAACCATATGTCTCAGTAACATCTTATGGCAGGTGAGGGAGGATTTGCAAAACACTTGCTGACAGGACACAATGCATTTTACTTTGATGCGGAAGTTTTCCTAAGTGAACTTTATGGCTTATTTTTCTCATGCAAAGTCAAACCTACAGGAGGCTTAGTGGCCCTTGCAGGTCTTCCTTTAATTCAAAGAGTTGTCTGTATGAAGCAAAGAGTGTGCTTCTCAGTGTGTGCTTCTCAGTGTGTGCTTCTCAGTTGTTCATCACTACAAAAAGAGACCTTCTAAAGCCTGTAGTCTGTGTAGATGTTTCATATTCTTTCTTCCTTTTTTTAACAGACAACTGTTGAGTTAGGTTTTAGAAGTCTTTTACGTGCAGCTGCAATACTGATCTTCCCCTCTGAGCTTAGCAGAAAAGACTACAAATAATTTCAGCCATTGCTTTTGCTCTTACTCTGTATAAAGTAATTAATACTGTTTAATACTTCATTTGAATTCTAAGAAACATTTTGAGATGCAAACTGAAGCCAGGAAAGAGTGTGGCAAATAGTAGTCAGTCTTTTTAAAGGCTTTTACAATGGTATGAAGTAGTAATACCATCAGTCAGTTAGACTTTCTTGAATTGTTTTTTTCAGTGCCATTTGCATCTTTAAGCAGATCTCAAAACATTTGGGCAACTAAGGAAATATTTCTGGTTTTGTAAGTGGTCAGCTGAAAGGGCAGAAGAGAAAGCAGATCAAGGCAAATAGCAAGCACGTAGCCATACAGAACTCTTAAATAGGTGAGTAGCTGTAGGCATTGGCCTCACTAACTTGTTCAGTGCCATACCAAGCACCTGTTTAGGTGTTTTGCTGGTTCAGTCCCTCGGTGACCTGGTGTGAGCCAGGCGTGACCGGTGTGTAGGTCATGAGCTGTGTAGGCAGTCTCTGAAGTGCACTGACATAGCGAGATGGAGAGATTACCAGTAGGTTTATGTTGTTAGTGCTAGATTCCCCGCACCCCCCTTCTCTGATTGTAACATTTTCTTCTTTGCATCCCAGCAAATGCTCAGGTATGCATCTTGATTGCAGTCTCTCGAAGTTTCAGCACAGAGATGGTGTGATTTCATTGACTCTAAATGGAGCTTGTTCTGATTTACAGTTGTTTGCACAGGACAAGAGTCAGGCCAGTAAAGTGCACTGTGGAGATTTGCCTTGTAAAAACCTAATGGCAGTGGATTTGACAGATGGGGGAAGGGAAGAAGAAACATTTAAGACTATTTATTAATCAAGAATTCCAGCAGGGAGGCTTTTCTTGCCTTGATTCTGGCAAATGTACAGATGAGAGATACTGTGCAGAGACTGTTTCTGCGCAAACAGAGAAAGCCCTTCAGATGTAAACATTTGAGCAGCTGGCATGGGAGATTAGTGCAGCAGCAGTGGGAGGGGGGGTAATAGTGGATAGTGGTGCTGTCTAAATTTAACAAATGTTAAACAAGGTCCTTGTTCTAGTTTAAGGGTTACAGGTCAGAAAGACAATATCAACTAAAAATACTGGCAATTGTACACGTCAGACAAAATTATTAACTAGTATTTAATTAAAAGCAATTTGCCTATCCCAAGTTGTGACACCTTCTTACCTCCTTGCCCAAAAAGGGGGGAAAACAAGGGAGCTGGGAAAATATATTTTATGTAACCTGTTTGAGTTAGGGAAAAAAACAATTTATCCTCCATCTATGGAAAGGAAACTCTTTGGGTTTTCTTAATGTTTTTGGTTTTGATTGTGAACTTAATATATCGTTCTACTTTTAATATCCTGTGGCTGCATATTACATCAAAAGAAAGCATCATTCCAAGGGCGAAAGTAGTGTAGGGTCTGTTAGCTTCGTAGACATCTTCATATGCTGTTTAGCATCATGTGTTTTGGTTTTTTGAACCCTTGCCAATTAGTTACACAACTAGTCTATATATCAGTGTAGGGTATCTGATCATGCATTGGGTTCTTTGGATTTTGGTTTTAATCTGTTTTGATTGTGCTTTTAAAACATCTCCTTGCCTATTTGTTGGGATCCAGTTCACATGTGTTTTGTTGGAGGTCCTTTACTTTCTTCATTTCTTTAACAGAAGAGATTAAAGTATGGATATCTGGAACCAAATTTTATGTTTAAAAAATCAGAGCTATGCTTTCTCGGCTGTCATTGTCATGATTTTCACTGAGCTTGAAAGTATACTGAAGAAAAGATTTTTCTGGAGAAATGACAGCGGCAGCATAGTTCAGAGTGTTATTGTCTTTCGACATCTTACAGTTAGATTGACCATCGGAGAGTCCATGCAGAACTCACTAGAGCCAATGGAAAAACTCCTGCTGGTTTTAACTGGCTTTGGACCATGTCCTTTATGAGTTGCTAGCCATTACCTACACCAGTCCATTTTAAAATCATTCCTTCTTGTGCTACTTCAGGTTCTCAAAAATCTTCTGGCGCTTTCACTGTCATCTCTAAAAACATAAGACTTAATTCCTTTTTGATGGGCAGTTGACGCAGATAAACCCTTGAAGTTGCTTAATTTATAGAGCGTTTTCTCACTGGGGAAGGAGAAAACCCCAAAGTAAACATGTTAAGTCTTGTTGAAGATGAATTGCAAACAGTGGCAAAGTAAGGGAGTGGCTTTCACCAACCAATAATTTGTTGCAAAAGCAGGTTTTTCTTTGTTATCTGAAGCAGTGCGTACCCACAAGTGAGCAGAATTCCCAGCACTGGTTGCCCTATTTAAGCTGTAATTGTGCCAGTTGAAGTCCAAGTGTAGGTATATTTTGTATCTATTTCCACAGGTTTTTAACTTCTGTGTCAGTTAAATTTGGGACTGTGCTTTAAAAGTTTCTGCCAAAACTTAGCAGTGGGGAGTTCACTCCAGTGAATTGGAGTATGCCAGTCTGTGGAACTAAATAGATTGGAGAGATGTGATTTCTTAGTATTTCACACTAAATTCACAAAGAAACAAGGCTGTACACAATAGGAAAATTCGTTTCATGGGAATAATAAACGTTCACAAGTCAAGCTCTGGTTTCCCAAGGATATACCACTTAATTTTTTGACTTGGAGAAACTTTGTAGGCTACAGTATACTGCAAAGGAAGATAAAATTATGCATTTATATATATGTATATACAAAGTGAGAAAAGGCTGAAGTAGCCTGGTCTCCAGCACAGCTGTGCTTCCAGCCCCTTTGCGGTATCCTATATTATCACTTCATGTTTATTTAGAAGATGAAGTGGTCTAGACAGAGTTAGAGTTAAAAGAATAGCAATGAATGCTCACAATAGGAAAATAATTAAAGGCCAAGGATACTGGAATAATGTTCAAGCATTACTTCAAAGAAAATTCCAAGGGAGGGTCTACTTCTTTGTTCTTAGCCTGTTCCTGTGAACCCAGTTAATGAACTTGCATGATTTTTGCCAGCATGATCAGAGTATTGATTATTCTCCAAAGAGGATAGTCTTTGGAGCATCCTTCAGGATGGAGAGGAAGCTTGGATTTGAATTTCATTGTCTTGGAAGATTCAGATCCTGAAATTAATTCACTTGACTTCTTCAAAGTATAAGCATATTTATTTTCTATCCAAACTGATCAACTCCTTTAATAAGACAAGCTTAATTTCTGCAGGTATCGATCTGTAGGTATTATGAAACAGAAAGTGGCTGTGTACCACACCTGGATGTGCTCTATCCATTGTCCAGCAGGAAAGTGTTGTCTTTAAACTTTCTCTTCACCCCTGTACTTTCACATGATGTCCTTCTGATTCCTCGTCACTCCTGGCCACTGATGCTGATCTGGGACTAAATATTCAGCTCTTAGAATTCAAAGTGGTTTGTTGGCATCAGTACTCGAACATCAAGTTGTAAGCACGATGTGAGTTTGTCTTTTGATTTTATCTTCTACAGAAGGCTGTCATATCTTGTTAAGGGGTTGGTTTCCTCCAGTGCAGTAGTTTGCAGTCACAAGTTCTCATGAAACTCTTGAAAGCATGAAAGACACAGAGACTTAGGGAGCTTGCTTAGGCCAGCCCTTAGGACTTCAGACTCAGCATATTGTACTCAGTGTGTAATATGTGTGCATTCAGGCACAAACATGCATGCAGATATCAGGAAGAGCTAACTGAAGGATGAACTCTGTGCATATACATCCCTGTGTTTGTATGTAGATACATCTATGTATGCACAGAGGTTATGTACACGCACACCTGCACATCCAGACATCTGAAAGAGCTAATTGAAACAGTAAAATTCCTGGCTGCAGTCTCCTGATTCATGTTGCTAGAATCCTCTTAGTGACTCAGTAATTAGGATTTGTTTTAAGATTTGCACTAATTTCAGAGTTCAAAAGCTGATTTGTTCTTCTAATTTAAGTTTTAAAGCCTTCAGAGGTTATATTGTTTTTCAGTAATATCTTTGGCAGTGTTTTATCATTACAAAGTGTAAAGCTTCCTTTTTGAAAATTTAGTCTGACAGTTGGACGATTGTGTTTGTCTCCCTCTAGCTAACCACCTATAATCACCACATACTTCAAAGGGAAAAGTTGTTGCAGGACTGCATTCTAAGTTAATAAAGTATTTGTGTCAGAATTGGATTAAAAGGACGGGAGCTAGAAGCCAGATCCCTGAGCTTGAGTAAATCAGAGCAACTCCTTTGACTTCAGAGAAATTCTGCAGATCTTGGTGAAAATTTGCCTTTGAATCTCAGTAGATTTTCTTCATTCATCAACAGCTAAATAAGTAGAGATTTTCAGAGGCCAATAGTCGTGTCAGAATTTCACCAGACACTGAAAGTTAGTGAGGATTGATCATTCGTGTTTCTTGTCTCTGGAAAACTTGACTAAGGACAACACCTACATTAAAATGTGAAGAAAACACTTTTTAATTCAACTGGAACAAAAGTACTTTCAGTGAAACCCAGAAATTATTTCTCCAAAACCAAACAAATACACACCCAAAAACCTCATGCCAGGAGCTATTCCATTCATAATTCTGGTCGCCATAAAAATTGGCTATGCAGACATTAAAGCAGATATTTTTAAAATTGTATGTTTTATGTAAAGTTTCCATCTCCTCCTCCAGTATAAACTGGCATATCTACAATGAAAATATATTGAAGATGATCAACTCTAGTGGTTTAATAGTTTCTATATGTTAAAAGAATTTGCTGAGAAGAACTTTTCTATAATAGTTTTTAAAATATTTTGAATTTCAGAAGGACATATATTGCAGATGTAATAATACCTATCTTCCATGAACCAAAAACATTGGCTGATTAATTTAAAAGAATTAGTAATTCTAGAGAAATAAATTCGTATGTCAACAATGAATTAATTTTGCACAGGACTTCTGATCCTTTTTGTGGTTATTTATGATTGATGAATGCTTAACACCAGTGGAAAAATGTCTTTTTCTTTTTCTATTGTCAGTCTTTGACCTTTTGAACTCCCTGTTTCCTGAAGTCTGTTGCCAGACCATTAGTAAAGACAGATTTTGATTTTTGGCTTCGTTGTCCAACACTATTGGATTGAGCTAATCTATTTTCATGTAGTGCAAAAGTATAAGTGAAAGGAGAAACCAACTTTTTCAAGCTTACAAAAATGTGCCTTTTTCCATCCCCAGTCTTCCAAGATTGCTCTCACTATATCTACTAATGGCCTTCCAAGACAAAGTGTAAATAGCCTCTTTTCTAATGTTCTTTCCATGTTTTCCTTCTGGCTTAATATTTTTCTGTCTTTCTTCTATACTGGGATTGATTGGAATTTTGGAGTCCATGTGAATTTTCCTCTGTAATTCTTTCTTCAGGTTCCTTTAAAATGTGTTTTTCTGTTGGGGTCTGTCATTGGCTTTTGGACCTCTCTTTGTAGGTTTCAAAATGTTTCTTTTGTTATTTTCTTCCATTCTCCCTCATTCCATGTCTTAGTATGCATTAAAGCCCTACCACAGAAATATTTATTACAATTTTACAAATCTATATATATCAATCCCCCTTTCTTTCAGTGCTAAATCTTTCCTGGTTTGAGTTCTGTTCATGTGACTTTTCCTCAACTGCCTTCATGACAAGTGAACATGAACATCACCATCTTTCTGTACGGTCAGTCACGGAGTTTTCTTACAAAGTATAATTTCTGTCCTGCACAGTCTCCTTAGTTCATTGTTCCTTCCCCAGGATATAAGGCAGTACTCTTATCATCACATTCACTGAACTCTTCTGCTTTTTGCTATGCTCCTCTCCTTTTCCAGACTTTCATCTTTGAATTTCTTCAAGGACTTACTTTCTAGTCAAATCTCATGAACATGTTCACTTTGTTTTTTGCCACAGTTACTGTGTTCTTGTTTCCATCCTCACTTCATGTGTTCTTTCCTACTTCTTTCGTGTCTGCTTTTGTTCCACTTGGACAAATACCCAAAAAGAGATTTGTAATGTTTTCCATGTTTTTTTCATATTTCCTTTTATGATTCACCAATTCTTTTATGATTCCCTGCACATCTCTCATTACAAGCACATAGCTATCAAAAGAAAAAAAAAGTTATGTGAGTAGCTGAATATGCTCACTCTCTGTCTTTTATTAGATATTCCTTTCTGGGAATCTCTTGAAATTAATATTTCTTCCCATAGTGCCTTTACATACTGGTATTTTTGACAGTTATAAAAAATATATTTTCAAAATACAGTAGTTTTTTATAGGCTGACATATTTTGACAGTGCATTGTGACAAAAAGTGTTGGACTTGTGGAAGATAAATTTTGAGCAGTCTAGCCAGAAAGATGTAAATCAGCCCCGAGTGTGTATTTTAGATGTAAATTGATTCTAGTATTTTCCCAATACGATATTAAAAGAAAGAAGGAAAAGAAAAAAAGAGAACATTCTATCAAATGAGACACGAAGTTGTCCACACACTTCTGAAAGTCAAGATAAATAATTTTACACTTGTATGGAAGGCAAACAAATCTTACCCTAAGCATCTGGTGGCATCCCAGACTGTCACCCGCAGTTCAGCTTGATTTCAGAATTCACTTCAGATTGTGCCTGCAGCCTGCACTCCCTACCTCCCACCTGACTGATGGGTAGCAATGTTTCCTTTAAACTGCCAGGGAGCACTGGAGCATTTGATCCCAAAATGTTTTCTGTGCTATATTAATGATGGTTTTTTCTCACTAGGGTTTACATATACAAAACAAGAGCAAAAGTATTTGCATTTTATGGGTATTTAAAATGGATCTCACATCCAGAAAGATAAAAAAGGGCCCACATGCTTTGTGTGCTGTCACTAAGCCTGATGGTCTCAGTTGTGGAGCACAATAAGGGCACAAAGGAGGTTGGCATGTTTTGGAAGCTTGTGCATATATGTCCATGTTTTCTCTATGACGTGTCTGGCACTGTAAAGTGGCATTTTAAGGGACTGGACATGCATGTCTCTTTTTTTAAAAATGTGCTGGGTTTCGTATATCTTTTTACAAAGATACCTGTAATGGACACATGCTGAAGCCTGTAGCTATTTCATGGATGTCATTGGATTTATACTAATGTTGAAGTATCTCCCACGAATTTTGTGTCTCATCATCTTTAGCTGCATTTTTGTAAATTGAGAATCTGGAGAAAAATGGAATATTAAGTGTAAAATACGTCAGTTTGTGTGGTTCGAGCTGAGGTTTGCTTTTTTGAACATACCCTTCCTTGCTTTGCTGATCACATTTGTTCAGAAAAGATTAATTAGCAACCTAAGTTACTTTCATTTGTGGCTAAATATCTTTAGATTTTAGCAGAACAACTTTTTATTTCTTCTCAGAACACACAGTGACAGAAATTAAATCAATTATGCATTAGAAAGATCTGTAGCAAGTGTATTTTCACTGCACTGAGTTGAGAGTGACTTGTCAACGCTAACAGCTCTGAATCAAAGAAATTATGTTTTTCTTTTTAACAAGTTCCGCGGCTGTGATTCACAAGGCCCACAGGATACAAGCTTGCTGGTTACTGCAGTCAGTTCAGTGTCCAGACTGATAGGAGAGAACACAAATGATTTATAAGTGTGTGCCTTCCAAACACCCATTTATACACTTGGGTCTTGCCATTAGTACCAGGCAGCATTCTGCCTGTACCCACCTTCTGGGTTATTGAAACATGGTGACCCTCTTCTGTCAAGAAAGGTGATTTTTTGCTAAATCTGTTCGAATGCTACTTTTTTTAAAAACATGAGTTTGTTTGAAACACACTGTCACTTACAGAAGAGGTGATATAAAGACACAAATGTAAATCAAGCTAGCTTGTCTTCCCCTTTCTGCATGTATTGCTGCAACAGAAAAGAATTATTGCATCCATTTCTCTTGATACTGATTGACTTCTTCAGATTGACATGAAGGAATTTGAGTAGCAGTAATAGACAAAGGTTTTATTAAGCATGAAGTGTATTCTGACTTGAGAAAATCTGGAGAGTGAAACAGGAAACGAGAATCTATTTGGAGGAAATACATTGCATTTTAAATCACAAGAAGTGATTTAAAAGCTTCAATTCTCAAAGCATTGATCTGTCATAAAAACTTGAAAAAATATAACTGATTTGACAGTCTCTGAGTTGCTTGATTAATACACATTGTTGAATTCCTAGACTTGTATTCCACTGCTTTATATGTGCCGTGGTACTTTCTTCAGTCTGGGAGAACTCAGATTAAATTTGTGATCTCAGACTGGCAGAATACTGAGGGAGGTGGTAGTAGTGGGTGATACTGATAATAGCAGCTACGGTTGGTCTTACTGCATCTGTTTCTTTATATTTGCAAGAGTTTACAGGCATGTTTATGTTTAGCTGGAATTCATGTATTCCCAGCCCATGTTTTCTAACCTCCTAATGATTTGAGCAAAATGTTTATATTCCTAAACGTCAAAATAAAATATTTGACAGTCCACAAAAAAATTAAGCAGCTTACTTGTGGTTTCTGCCATATTCATTCAGTATTCATGTGATTTTTCAAATGGAAAATGAATTTTGAATATTGCTTCACTTCTTTTATATATACTATGTGCAAGAAGTATAACAAAAACTAAAGAAGGTTCTTGGAAGCTCTCTGTGGTCGTGCAACCTTGTCCTCAGTGTAGTGCAAGGGGCCAGAGTTAATACCCACACTTGTTCCCTGCTGAGAAATTCACGGTGAATCTAAGCCTCTTGGTGTGTTTTGGAAAACCTTTTTCCTGGAGGCTTCCATTTTTCTAGATCCTTTCCTTGGGTGGTTGTTCTTTCAGCTTGGAAGCAGTAGGAGTTTCAAAGTGAACATAAATCAGTTGGAGCTGGAAACCAAGGTTGTACTCTTATCTGTAAAGACACTTTCCATCACATGAGCTTACCTAAGTGAAGGGAAGAAGGAATCATATAAGCTTCTAGGAAGGGAAATTATAGTTAAGGTATAAGGAAGAAAAATTAATGATGAAGATAGTTAAGAAGAAAAACAGCATAATTGCAGATGGTGTGGACGTGTGTCATAGGAAAATTTTAATAACCTCTACAGTGACAGATTGGTCTCTAGCATTGGGAGATAAAATGGATGATTTTGTATGGGAGGTGACCGCCTTGCACCTGGCACTGCTAGGATTTCTGATCAAAAAACTCTGTACTAAAACAAGAGGAATGTGGTCAGCCACACTGAGGGAGAGCTGGCAGGGGCACAGGAGACAGAATGTTCTCAGACATTTCTGGTTCTGGCTGTGTAAGTTCTGCTGTCTACCAATGGACCCTGACCACGAGATCTGGAACTGCTATCTAAATGCTCTGATAGGCTCATACAAGTGTAAGCTAGCTCTGGTTGTACAGACTTCAAACTACAACTCAAACCTTTTACAGTAAGAACTTGAGAGGCTACTTGCCAGGCATATAAAATCAACACAGGACAGCCTGTGTAAATAACTGTTGTGGGAATGAAATAGCTGCTTTGCTTTTATTATTGTGATGTGTGACCAGACAATTGCCTGCCAGTAGCAAAATGCAATGAGATAATAAAGCAGCAAAAAGTAAATTGCATTAAAATCCTTTTTATTTTTTTACCCCTGTTCAGAACAGGAAAAGGTTTAACTTTCTTTTCCTTCTGACTGCAGACTGTCAGCACAAGTGCTTCAGGGAGTACAAAAAAACAAACTGTATTCAGTGTGGCTGGTTAGAAAGGAAAATCTGAGTAGTCACAATTTTTTTGTTTTGTTTTGTTGGGTTTTTTAACTGTGTCTCCCAGCAATCTCATGACTGCAGTATAATGCTTTAGTTTTTAAGCAGGAGCTTGGATTAATTCAGTTTCAGTGTTGTAGATTTTAGTGCTAGTATAAGTAATAGAGTATCATGTCAGGGAAAGCAGCCTCTAAGTTCAGTTTGTGCAGTAGGTCTGACATACCCTGTCTGACATCTCATATGGCCAGTTGTAATCACTTGTGGTGTCATTCAGCTAATCAATAAAAGTTTGCATTAATGGAGATTAAATGTCCAACAGGCATAAATATTCTTGCTGTCACTGAGTAGATGGATTTTTGCCTGCTCTAAATCTTACCTTTGGTATTTACCCATGGTACACTTGTAAAAAAAAATATATCCTTTATGATACTTTTTAATTTTTGTCTCTATTTTGGAAAAAATAAAACCCTTACTTTTTGCTGATACATCTGGTACTTTGAGTGCTTAAAAACAGCTCAATTGATTACTTCTGATTTAGAAACTTCTGAGAAGGAAGTTACATAACAAGGCTGGGAGCTCAAATATGTGAGTTTTGGCAGAGAGCTGCGGAAGAAAGGCTTGTCTGTAGCAGCCTCACAAGAGAAGAACTTGACATTTTGAAAAATTTTTATTGACCGGTGCGAACAGGGAACGGGAAGTCAAATCACTCTCACAGGCAATCTGCAGTCTTTTCCTTGCTGACCTTTAAATGCCACTTAGTGTCATCAGAAAGTTAAGGAAATGCTAATAACAGGGCTTTGGGTAAGAAAGTTATATATAGGGGACATCTTTTGAAAACAATCATAAGCTGATTTCCATTTCTGTGCACATCGGGTTTTGTAAAATGGAATTCTCACAGTAGTACAGTTATATTTTTAATAGATTAATCTTACTTTTATTTATATATGACTTTAAAATTTTCAAAGTGTCCATAAGGTACCAGAACTTCCATTTATTATTGAAAAGGAGGTAGTATGAAAAAGATATTTTACAATTACATTCTAGGTTGATGACCTTGGAACAGAGACTGACATCAGCTCTAGGCTCTTAAATTATCTTGTGTTGAGTTCAGCACGCTATGGGACTTTAGAAGTCTTGTGGAAAGCTGACTGCTCAGTGTCTTTTGAAAATGGGAGTGGTATGCCTACCTCACCAGGTTACTCTTAGCCTTCATACTTCTGTGTTTTTAGCAGTCTCTATTTTCCCTTCAAAAATATCTTTTTTGAAATTTCACTTAGAAGAAATGGTAGGAAAAAGTCTCAAAATTAAATTGCTGAACCCAAAAGAAAATACCTGGTACATTAGGGAAGAAGAAGGAAGTTCCTTGAATTTCAAAAGTTTAGTGAGAGGGAAAAAAACTATCTGACAAGTTTAACATGAAACAGTGATGGAACCTGATGGCACCGTAGGTAGGTATGGCAGTTGTTTCTTGCTTCCTTCCAATATCTACTTCATGGAATTGAAGTGGACTCTAATCCATGGTTTTGCTTCAGTACATATTCCAAACCCTTGCTCAGCTAGTGTCTAACCTGTCTGCTGACCTACGCTGGTCTATCTGGTTTTGTGTTGGGTTTGCTTTAATTCAGGGGGAAAAAACAACCCCAAACCAAACTGTTTCTTTTTCTTGCTAGTTTGCATTAATTAATTGCTGTTTGAACTGGTAGCAAAGTGCTCGAACACTGGTGGTTTAACAAAGACTGTGATTTTTACAAGTTGGGAGACATTTTTGAAAGCTCTTTATATAATTAGTTTCCATGAATTTTCTTTTTATGAATTGATTTTTCTTTTTTCCTTTTTTTTTGTTCGCTTTTCTTGTGAAACATAGGGATTCTGTGAACTGATTTGGATTCTGAGCAGAGTATTCATGCTAACCTGTTTCTCAAATGAAATGGAGGATAAGGGCTGACTTTTTTAAGCCAGCAACATTGGCTGCAGTTCCTGAGCTTGGCTTTCCTCACTTACACTGCTGTAATTTGAGTAATTCAATCGGTTCTTTGATAAGAAATTAGAAAAACAAGAAATGAGAGATGGTTGGAGTATTTGGCATGTACATATCATGTCCCTGCAGTTTTGCTTGATTAATGTTGTATGCTCTTAATAGTTGCCTTGCTAAACTGCCTGAAAAACAATCCTCCAAAATCCCGTGAGTTGGAAAGAAACTGCATCACATCTAACTCAACATAAAATATAAAAGCTGGATTAGGTGTTGTCTCTCTGTATTAGTTTTACGACAAAAGACAAGTCATGCCACAACCACCTGTCAGTGTTTTGTGTCCAGGGTTGTTTTTTTTTCTCTTAAAGCTAATGAAAATGACTACACACATGGGAGAGGTTGAAGGTCTGCCTCCAGTTAGGCAAAGCTCTTGTTGCTGCATGAGAGGGCTTTCAAAACTAGTTTGCAATTGTCCTCATTCCATTCCCCTGGAAGCTGTGGCGAGTTTTTATTTTAGGGCAAGTGTCTTTACATGAGCATTCTTGAAATGCTCAGTAAGGGAATAATGGGCTTGATATAAAGGTTGGACTTGGAAAAGAAAACATAGATGAATTTGCAAGGTTGTTTGGTTTTTTTCTATCATTAAAGTCTTTTTATTATAAACTACTTATAGTATCATGGAAGTATTACCCTTTTTTCCCCCTGTATGTTCTGTTAGGAAATCCAAGCTTAAAAACAGAACAAACCAGCTTTAAACTGTTTAGTTGTTCATCACTGTATTCCTTCACAATGGCCTGTAGCTTTGAACAGGATTCTGATAGATCTTCAGCCACAAGATCTTGTGATAGAATTGAATATTCATTTAAAAGTGGTTATGGCCTATAGTCTTACCAGCATCCTGTATTTGTAGTGCTAGGAGGGAAGTCTTAGGACTTTTTTATTATTTTCATACATCTTTGTCTGCAATTTCTCAACCCCTATATCCAGAAGGCTAAAGAACTAATACAGTCACTAAAGCATACCTGCAGAATCCACTTTGAAATTGTTTTGTTCAGTTGTTTTATAAATGTGTGAAAAGAGGAAACTACTTCGTATTTCACTCTGTGAACCCTGTCATTTCTGTAGGAGTAAACAAACTTTATTTGATAGTACCTTGTACAATATGCACTGATAATACTTAAAACTGGTAGCTTACAGATGAGATCATTATTTTTTCCACTGCCCAAGATACAGGGCCAAGACAAGACTATTTCTTTATTAGATTATACCTAAACTTTTAAACTCCACCTTCTACTTCAAACTTTTTTCTTTATTTACTAGAAGGGTAAAGATGTTCTTGATGCCATTCAATTCAGAGAAGTTGATGATGGAAAAAGGTGTGGCAAACACAGCTTTTAGTCAGAAAAGACTGGTTCCATGCCCCGCTTGTGCTAAATACATTATTCCAAGATGAAGTGTGCTGTGCAGTGTGAAACATAAAAGTTAACAAAAGCATCTAAGTCAGTAATTGGTATCATATGCACAGTAAATGCAGGACAAGGCACGAATCTGTTTGCATTTCAGTTGCTTTCATGGGAATCTACAGAACATGGAACTTTACCAGGCAGTAAAGGAGCCTGTATTATATATATTTCTGCATTGCTCTATTTTTTAGCTCCTTATGCTTTATACATGCTTCCTCAATGGTCCTAAAACTAAATGAATTGTGTTTTTAAGCTTGCTGCCCTGTGTTTTTAATTTTTACCTAAGCTTGAACTTGGCACTTCTGGAAAAAAATTATCTTTTTTTTTTTTAAAGTAATGGCATTTGGGGTGGCCTTTGGTTTCCTGCCAGTATGTATTCTGTGGTTTTGGACAAAATTCCACCAGAGAGCTTTATGTCCTACATGGGAGAGTTTTGTAAGTGTGGTAGCATGTTCTGTTGTGATAAGAACAGCATTATCAACCATGCTCATCAGCCTATGTTTCCAGAACTGCTATTCAGCTCCAGGTCATGGTGAAGTGGTATCAGTGGTGATTCCACAGGAGATATTTCTGGGAAGAAGTTACAGTCAAATAACTTAATTAAAAAGTAAAATCTTCAATTTAATATGGAAAGTTCCCTTAATTAAAAAATGGACAAGGTGACTCAGATTTTGAGGGAAAAGTTTTTGCATGGTTTTTATTAGCAGAATAAAATATGTATTGAATTTAAGAGTAAAAGCTAAAATTAAAATGGACATTCTCAAGCAATCCTACTTCTAATCTTTCGTATTTGTAGAGTTGCTGCTATCTAACTGGATATGTTTCTATTTGTATATAGATATAAAAATGTATTAAGGTTCTGTAATCCATTAAATTTTTTCCATTGATTTTATTAAGTTTTCAGTGAGAGCTAAATTAATTTTTAACAGTAAGGAATTACTGAAATAGTTTTCTGTTTCTCCTTTCATCTGGGTTTGTTAGAATCCAGAGTGGTGCCTGTCAGTAGGACTTCTTTTCACCAAGTTAAATGGCTGTTTTCAGTAGGTTGTAAGTGATTATGCTTGATTGTGCATGTAAATTGGGACTAGTTTAATGGTTGCAGAATTTCTCTTATATAAATCTGCAGAGAAGACTCAGGTAAATCAGGCAGATTGATAATAAAGTAGACAAGCCTGAGACACTGACAGCATTTTATTAATACAGTGTTCTCATTTAAAAGTAAATCTTGCTTCCAGAAATGTTTAACACTTGTAATTTAAATGTGACTGCAAATGCATTTGGATAACTGTAATTATGTGTCTTGATGTGAACTTTATATTTTAAATAGCAAGCAGCAGCAGTGTTCCCATCAATACTACTGTTAAACCGCAGTAGGTGCTTATCGCGCCTCCTGTCTTATTAATACCGCCTGTAAGTTTTGTTCCAGTCGACCTTTGGAAGTTTCCAAAAGTTGGAGTTCGCAATTCACCAGGTTTGGCAGGGGAACATACATGATTATTCATATCATTGTTTAAACGGTAACCAGATGTGTCTTGTTTTTCTTCTTTCTTTCCCATTGTCTTTAAAGAGTGATGTTAATCCAAGATGTTAATCCATTTACAGGGGTTTTCCACAGCACCAAATTCCCCTTCGGTGAATTCTCGTTCCAGTAGCCTGGGTTCATCACTGTCCCTTGGTAGCATCTCTGGAATGACAGCAAACCCAGAAGTGAAAAAGCGCAGAGCACCTCCTCCACCAGCTGCGACACCAGTATTGCCGAACGCGGAGGTGAGGGGACAAGAAGGGACAGCAGCACAGGTAACAGCTACACCACTGAGTGGGCTCCTTTGTCTGGTGTGCTGGGTACCATCAGTTCTTTCAGCAGTCCTAAAGCCATTCACAGGTATTTTGATTAGCTACAGCTGACCAAAACTCCATCTTGCAAGACAAAATTATTAAAAGCCTTAGTGTTTTGTACATATTTACTGAGCTCTCTTGAGACTGCCCCGAGCTTTCTCCCCTGTCAAGAGTCATTCTAAATCAGAAAAGTTTTGTGAGGCGTTATGCTAAGAGAAGGAGGGTAAAGAAAAAGCAAGGCAGAAAAGCTGGAAATTGTATAAGGTGACTAGGTATCCTTACTGGCCTGGGCAGTCCTGGAGAACAGGAGAAAGTTCTAACGAGAGATGAAAACCTTCAGCATATTGTTTTGTCTAGACACTTGTCTTAGCTGTCGCCTGTATCCCTGTTTCCAGTGCTGCCATGGGATACCAAAATATCTGCTCTGTTTTCTGAGTTGTGCTATGTGACCTTTTGAAGCAGTGCTCTGGTTGTGCTTTTATAAAAGGTCACCGTTCTGCAGTACATTATCGAGGATTAAACAGAAATGGGGGAAAACCTTTTTGAGGACCTAAGCCTTTAAAAAGAATAGAGCCAAGGGAAGAGGAAATCGCTCTTGCTTTTATAGTGACACTCAGGTGTGTGTTACTAAACCCGCACAAGCACATGAAGTCTTCTGGTTCCACCAGCAGCTAACAGTAATGCTGTCTAAATGTAAACTGTAGAAATCAGTGTGTAAAGCTAAATACGGGTGCCAAAGAAGAATGTAAGGAATCGATATCATCAAAGCTGTGTAATGTGGACTGACTCTTATCTGCTTAGGGCTTGTCACCTCTACAGCAGACTGATCTTTGGAAAGCAAGGTGTCCGAGTGCAAAACGGAGTCAGAAAGGAATCTGAGTTCTCTATAGAGGGAGAGGAGGAGCAGCCTGATGCTGAGTCCCACTCCCTGTCACTCTCTTATTTATCTGCATTAAGACATATGTTAAATGCCTTCTTAAGTGAAGTATTGTGTAATAGAACTCGATCCACACTCTTGGTAAAGGATTGTGGATTTTTATTTTCCCATTCTTAGGATATCTGTGATTGCTGGAACTTAGCAGTGTTTCATCTTTCAAAATTGGAATATATGCCTTTGAAATAAAACTCATTTATAGACACAGCTGAAGAGAAATAACAATGTTTCTCTTGCAACATTTGTGCACTTTTTTTCTTAAAATTCCCTCTTGAAATTCCTATGTAAATATTTTTATGAGGTTTCTTACGTCCCCCATAGTTAAAGATTTAATGTGTTTAAGATAAATAGATCTTCTCACACAAAAATACTATGGTATTATATCTCCTAAGTTTATACAAGTGTGGTAATCACAGACTACATTATTCTGCCATTCTCTTTGTCTGATCTCCCTGCAGTATGGCATGGAGATTTTAAATTTTGATGCACAATAACGCTGCAAATATAAACTCTCTTTAAACATACTAACATTTCTATTTTCAACATTATTGCAAAGAGGCTAAAGTGTTGGTTTTCTGAAGCCATTGGGAGAAAAGTATATATTTTATTTATCACAAGTAGTACACAGTACAGTATCAATTTCAAATTCTCTTAGTCTGAAGGACAAACTACATTGAAGAAGGGAAACAGATAAAGGTTTTGTCAGAGGATTTTCCATAGCAAAGTTCATTTTGGGCAAAAGAAATGTCCTGTGTAGCTGACAAAGCCAGTGAAGACCACGGTAGAGGTGCTGGAGTATAGTTGGCTGCATTTGTTGAGTAAAGGACATCTTTCTGGGAATGATGGCATAGGTAAAAATGTTAGAGAGTTATGGTGTGTTTCTGAAGCTCCCAGGCTGAAAGTTGTTCAAAGGCTGCCATGTAATTTTAACAGGAATGAGTAGAATTGAAATAAAGCACAAGTTCCATGAAGCAATCAAAAACTGAGGGAAGAAATTAATTATTCAGTATTATGGGGCAAGGTAGCAACAGAGATATTGTTTATAAGAAAACCCAAACAGTTCCATTTTATCTACGTGCAGACAAGCCAGTTTGCTGTGAAAATAGAGTAAAAAATCTCAGGGTGTACGTTTATTTCTTTAGTTTATGGGAAAGAATTAGCGCTGATCTTTTTTTTTCAGGGAAGGACGTCAATTCCTTATTAATGGACTTCCTTCCAGAAAAAGATAAGATGTTTGTTTAGAAAACTTTATTTATGTGCAACTGTTACTAACAGGAAGATCCTGCAAAAGGGGAACATTTTTATTTCCAGTGAAGCTAGCACACTAATAGAAAGATTGAAAAAGGTGGTATTCTGAACTTCCAGAAGGCTTTTTTTCTTTTTTAGCTGCCTGTTTCCATAAAATTGTGCAGGAAATAAAATACTGTAGCTGTTATGAACACCTGTAACTTTCCAACCCAATAAGCCTGTTATTTTTAACCCATTGTTATGCTCCAGGCAGACATGATTCTTTAGGGTTATAGATATCTCATCTCCCTGCCTAGTGGTTCCAAAAAGAAATTTCTATGTGTCTGAAGACTGGGGTGTTTTAGTTTATGCTGTACATTTAGATTTTCTCCACTCCCTTTTCTGGATAGGTGACTTAATGCAATATCATTTTACCATCTTGCAGCTTTTGTTCCTGTAGGGCTTAGAATAATTTATCTCCTTGTGGATAAGGCCCCGGCAGTAACTTTATTTACTTTTTAGTACAGCAGCATAAGTTTTCCATGTCTATTTAAAGGTAGTGTTCCCTCTGTAACTGTTTTAAATCTCCCCTAGAAAATATTCATGTCTGTTCAGAGTGTGCTGAGCATGCACTAAGTAGTATGCAATGGAATGCAGAGTCAAAGGAGTCTGCAGATTTCTGCCCTGGAGAATTCACCCCTGGTTTTTTTTTAAACGTCTTCCAAATGATGCTATTATAGAGTGAGAAGTCACTTGAAAAAATAATCTTCAAAAGGTCAGGGTATATAACAATAATTCCAGGACAAAACCCAGTAGGTTTGATGCTTACAAAGCAAGGAGGTCCTCTCCTTTCTTAAGTTGCAACACGGAGCCCACACTGTCCAAAGAGTAGAGCAGAACAAGGTAGGGATGAGTTAAAACTGAACACCCTGTGCTGACTTTGTTGTCTGTCACAGCACTCCAGAAGATGTGCTAGCAGAATTTGGGGCCACCTTCAGGTAAGCATAGTGTAAACTGATTCTGGCCCCCGCCACGCCCCCAAAAAAGCATGCACCATATAAACAAAATATAAGAGAAGATCTGTATGAGTATGACATTGTAGACAGAGTACACAGAGAAAAGCCACACGTGAAATCTGACAGAATTACAGGCATCTCCTTAGAGGCTTATTCAGTCATCTCTCTTTAAAAGAAACATGTAAAAGAAATGTGTTTTTCTTGGAAAAAATACCCTTTTGGAAGAACCTGAAAGAACTGTGAAATTGAGTATTTGAGTCTTTAGGAAGTCAAGTGTATTGTGCACTGGCAAATTAGTTTATGGGAATAATTACTTTTTTTGTTTTTTAACATGTATGGGGAATATACAGAAATTGGAGTGGGGGAGATAAAGTTGGCCTCAAGCTTTTCTTCAAGAGCTTTGTCTATGAAATGCAGTGGTTTATTCAGAAAAAGTTAATGGGTTTTTTTAGAGACAGCATAGAGTTAGAAGTGCCTTCGTGAGTATAAAAGCTCTGATAACTTCAAAAGTCAGAAATGCAACTTGTAGACTGTGATAAAGGAGCTGTGTGTTACTTCAGCTGCTATCATTTTCAGAACAGAAGCACTGTAATATAATAGGGAAATGTAACAGGAGGCATCAGGGATTTTTTACTAGCCAGTCAAATTCCTGTACTAATAGAAGAATGGAACAGTATATCAGATACAGTAGTCTAAAATTTGTTTCACAGACTTTAATTTTAGTTGTTATCTGGCAAGACAGTGGGCTTAAATAAAAAATGTGTTGATGTTTTTAGTGCAGGTGAAGAACTGGAATCACACTTTTAGAAGGTTACATTAATAACCAACACAATTTTCAGGTTTATTTCTGTTTTTATGTAGTCTCCTGTATGTTGCTACAGATGAACTAATGTATATAGCATACTCTGTGGGGTTTTGCTCTGCTTCTTACATTCCTCTCTTCTCCATTTAGATCTCAAACTTGGGTTGCTGGGGACAGTTGTTGACTCTGAATTATTAGTCAAGGCCGTATTTTAGAGCAGAATAATTGCGCCCAGTGTTTGATCGAGGCTGATATTTTCTCACTAGTTATAACTTATTCATTGAAGAGTCTTACTCATCTGAATAAAAAAAGCAAGAGAGTGAAAAGAGAGCCACAGGTTTATTCTTATCATTTCTGGCAATTTTCTTTCCCACTGTCCACAGTTAAAATAAAACAATTTTATACCTAAATAAGAAGTTTGGCTTTAAGAGAATCATCATAATGTGAACAAATGTTAATGAGACTTTCATATATTTTCTGGAGAAATAAGATACACTAAAAATCTGCCAAAAGTCTTGCTTATATAAAAGATATTTTCAGCTATGCTTTTGTAATCTTAGGGGATGATCTCTTATACTGACTGCCACCTAGGGTGGTCCTCCCCTCCCTTCCCCTCCCTGAAATACTTGAAATGACACTGCAAATGAGCACAGCATATAGTGAAAACATACCTGGAATTCATTCTGCCTGCAAGAGCCACAGAATAATCTTCAAGCAGTAAAAATAAAGGAGAGGCAGTAAAGGAAATGTATGATTAATTTAATATTGAAATCACAATTAACATATTAATTTTTTTCAAAGTGTTATTAAACTGTAGACTCATCCAAATTTTTAGAATCAGTCCCTGAATTTGCAGTTCTTAAATTTCTCATGTGTATGTGTGTATGCTACAGGCATGGACTTGGAACCTACTTGGAACTGTGACTCATTATCTTCTTTAGAAGTAAGATCTATTTTAAAACAGTGGCCAAGATTTTTAGAAATTGTTAGCTCAGCTGTCCATAATTAGGAAGCTGATTTTGGAGCTTGATGTTTTCTGAACTTTTAAGATGTCAGAAGCTACGTCTGGTTGCTCAGCAACTCAGTATCTGGCCACTGTGATTTTAATATCATATTATTTTTCAGTGTACCACCTTCTGTCGCCAAAGAGTTTAAATGAGGATGTTAATACAAAAATCGGAGCAAAGCAAGCATTTCTTCCAATAATGTCCCCCCAGCACAGCAGGATTTTTTGCACAGTTGTCTTTCATGCATGTTTGCATGAAGTGATACCATCTTACTTCTTTATACTCTAATGCCACAGATTTCTGGTTTGCTGCCTGCAAGGATAATCTTGATTGATATAAAACCACACTGTTGCTGTTGTTCTCCTCAGGATTCCAAAATGACGTGCTTCCCTGTGGCTGCAAATTAAGCCTTAAAGCCATGAACACACATCCTGTAGAACAATGTAGAGTAAGTTTTTGCTGTGTACATCTCTGTCAGTATGGATGCCACCAGTAGATCTCTCTGTCTGTGTGCCCTGTGAGTCCTAAATCTGCTTTGTCCCTGGGTATTGCTAATAAATCTGATATTTCAAATAGTAATACTCCTGCAGTTGGCTTTCCCTCTGAGAAACAGCCAAGTCTTCAGGAAGAACCTGTGTTTGTGTGGATGACAGCCTTTTTTCCTCACAAATTTTCTTGGACTATGAGAATCGTCATTTTATAAGAGGGTCATGATACCAGCAGGCACTGCAGTTGTAGGAAGTTGAGGGACAGAAGAATCACAGCTGAATGAGAACACCTACCATGGCTCTTACAGAACTGAGAGTTATTGTAGGCAGCTGTCTAAAACCCACTTAATTAACACCACTTCTAGAAGCACAGTACTCTTACCAGCTTATTTTCTTCTAATTCTTCCTTTGTGCATCTGCTATAATTTATTTTTGTCTAAAGTTCACTCTGATCAGAGTCCTGTGTCCCAAGAGGAAAACTTTCAAATTAATTTAGATTTACCTGGTTGGTTGAACCTACTTTTTGTAGAAAATATAGTGGTCCTGCTTAAAGGAGGGGTATGTTTCTTGTTCTCCAACAGGATCCATTTATGCTATAGGTATTTTCTTCCATTCTACCTTGTACTTTATTTCCTTACTTCTGTATAAGGTGCAAGGTAATGAGCAGTTCATGGGGGACGTGTGACAAATGTATTCTGTTTTAATAAAAAGCCCAGAATTCAACAAAAGGGTGGATGGATTCAGATTCCTTATCTCTCTATCATAGGTTACACCTAAACCAGAAATGTCTACTAGAAGTCAACAAGATATGAATGTGTGCTTTTTTTATCATCTTTTAGAGAGGAAGGGAGGTTTCTCTTGACTCAAAGGTCTTCTGGGTGAGGTCTTCTCAACCTTTTTCTTATGACACATTTCCTTTCTCCTTTAAGTGTTCTGTGAATGTATTTTCATTTTGCTTTGTGGGTTTTTTTCTGTGGATCATCCAGAAGTCTCCTTTGAGAATAACAGATACATTTTTTCACATTCTGAGGAAGGATGCAATGAATCAGTTTTTGCTGTAGGAAAAAGCTGTTTTTCAAAATGTGTCTTTTATTTCTACAACCTACTGCACCTTCTAAGTTACTTCTCAAGTTTTTATAAGTTCCCTGAGGATATGAAAGCAGGATTAATTCAGAAGGAGGAGGGAGAACACTTGACTGACTTTTAAATTTGTTTAAAATGTTGATTTAAAGTTAATTAATGACTGGGTTTATATGCCTTTTTTAATTGTTCTGATTTAGATTTTCTTTTTGTGCACAGAGGCCTGAAATGTGAATGCTGCATGTTATTTTTAGAAGTGTCTTTGCCTTTGTTCATTAACTGAGGATGTCATAAGTGTTAGCTGTGATTTTCTCCAATCTTTGTGGCAGACTTGTTAGAATTCTCAAGCAATATGTGATATCTCTCAACAGCATTTTTGTGATGAGGGCAGGGATATTGAATCTTTATTAAAGAAGCTCTTTGTCTGGAACACTGTTCAAATCCCCAAGTTATGTAAGCCTTAAAGAAGGAAGCTAGTTTTTTGTATTAGAATTTGGATATTGGGGTGCTGAGTGCACATTTTACTGCTGTAGGATGCCAAATTAAGAGGCTGAGGATTTGTTAGACAATTGGTATGGGGCAGTATTTTGATAAGGTCAAAGCGGCTGTGTCTCTCTCTCTCTCTCTCTCTGTTGATACAGATAAACAGATAATTATTGATAAACCAATTAAGAATGGAGATTATATTTGTTTTATTTGTTTCTGTGTTTCACATCAAATTCATGTAGCAATTGGCTTATTTTGGATGTACCAGACTGTAAATACTGCATGGTAATTACAAAAATTTTCCATTAGGCTTTTAGTGTCTATGGAGTTTTTTTGTGCTTTTCTTCCAGTCATTTTACCTGACGTTTTATTTAGAAGCTAATTTATTTCATTTGTGCATTTCTGTAGATGTTGAGAGTTTATTGGTATCATGGAGTCTTTTTCCTTTGTTCATGGAACCATATAGAAATAATTTATTTTGTCTTACTCTTTGGCCAGAGAGTTACCTGTTATTCTGGGATGGTAAAGCAGTTGAACTTGGCTTAACATTTTTCACAGATTAAGGTTACTGGCACAGACAGATGATGAACATCAAGCTTGTCCAATAACAGAGATAAGGAGTGCACTTCAGTTCTTTGTCTAAGGAGCGCGCTGTAGTTCCTTTGTCTGAACAGCAAATGTGTGAAGTATTCTCAAGATGGTGCACCAGAGACTGCAGTGCTATCTGAAACAGGAAAGATTGTATAAAATAACTGCGTCTGTATTAAGTCTCTTTCTACTATGTGGAGCAAAGAAATAGAGAAAAAAATTACTCAATAATACTGTTAAATACTGCCAATGCCACATTCTAGGTTGTCATGAAGAAATTCAGAGAAGATAGGTGAAAGGTAGAGTTGGTGTTTGGAAAGCATAAGAGATATAAAAAAAACCCCCAAGCCTCCTTATCTGGCTTATATACTGGAAAATTTACTAGAAATATAATAGAGAATTTAACCAGTTGGCATCTTTGTGAAGATAATGAATAGGGTAAATGTAGCTTTAGTAAAAAAGAAGCCCTGCTTTACAACTCCTTTACAGTGCTTTTGCATTCAGCAAACAGATGGGTGTTATCTGGTTGATACAGTCTGTCTGGGTTTCCACAAAGCTTCCAAGTTCCCTCATCAAGGATTTCATAAGGAAACCAAGTCTCAGTTCCATAATAAGGAAGATCATCTTACTCTTAAATAACAGACAGTAAAGAAAAGTTGCAGGTTAGGACTAAATGATCTCCTCATCTGTGGTGAAATGTTGCAGCAGCCTTGGAGTATTTGAGCATCCATGTTGATCATATTAAGAAATGAGGCGAAAAAGAAACAGTAAAGTGAGAAGTTTGTTGCTCCTGCTTGAGTTATCTGGATAGCAAGGACCAAGGCTGAGTATGACACTAAAAGTTTACATGGGCTTAAGAGGAGATTGAACAAATGCTGCATGGATGACAAATCCGTTATGAATTTTGAAAGATAAATCACACCAGGAAGTCCCTGAAATGAAGGCGGCTGGTGGCTGCAAAAGTATTTGGGAGAAGGTAGTACTGAATGTACCTTTCCTCTTCTGCTGCTATCTTGTAGGTACCTGCTACAGTCTAATAAAGAAGCCTGAGCAGAATCCTTGATCTAACCCATGCGTCTATTTTTGGAGAATACTGAAGAGAGTCGTACCCAAATAATTGTCTAATATGATCTGATATCACTCCAGAAAAGTCACAGGCAGCATTCACAATGACTTCACTAGGTCTTCTTATCTGTGGTAATTTGATGACCAGAAAAACATGTTTCTCATTAAATACAGAAAGAGCTGCCTTTGATTACTATTCCCAGTCATCAATCTCTTTGTTTTGTACTCCTAAGTGCAAAACTGCATTTGCAGAATGAAACTGGAAGTTTCGCCAATAAATCATAGGACCAATAAGAATTTTGCACCATGAACCCTAAAGCAACTTGCCTGGTATACATTTTACAACTTGATGGTGTAACTGCAGTATCAAAGAGCCCCGCAGAGCTCTGAGGGTCATATTTGCAGGTCCCTTGAGCTGCATCTCAAAATACTGAGATGTACTTATGTAGCTCATACTACAGGTGGCTGGGAGCTGTCTGGGTGATGTTCAGTGTACTCTACAGGACATGTGCCTTTCACTGACAACATAAAAAGCAGCGTGAAAGATGTGGTCCCTTTGCATTTGAAATCAGTATCAGATCCAGTTGCATGCCAGATATATTCTCTGGGTTGCAGGTCCTCTGAGGAAGGAACTGTTGGGACACTTCTGTCTTGTGTGGTGACAGGGCTATTGTTTTACTTAGAATATGGTGATATTTCTACCTTCCAGGAGATAGAAAGTCAATCTTTTTGGGTGTTTCCTCCCTCTATCCACTTTTGCTTGAAGGACCAGACAATATTTTTTTTAAGAGTGTGTAAGTGTGGAGCTTTTCTTAATGACTTTCATTTAATTGCTTTGTTGAAAAAGCCATGTACAAACTGTTGCCGTTCACAGACATAAAATTCTGTGATGACATACATTAAGTTTTATGGAAACGATAGTCCCTGTAATCAGTCATAAACCTGGAAATTTTTATATATTTCATACTTCTACTGGAGCTGAACCTGGCTAGTGCTATCCGATTGTAAAGACCATTATCAAGGTGTACCAGAACCAATTAGTAGAAACAAGAGTGAGTAGTAAAAGAAATCTCTGGTCTTTAAAATGCCCTATACCATGGTAAATGACTAAGAAATTAAAACTCAACAATTAATTTCCAGTTTGAAGGTGGTTTGTTCATTTTTTAAAGAGCTTTTAAAGAGCTTTTAAACATGATATTCAGTTATCTGAATGAGAAATATCCAGACTTGTTCATGTCTTACAAAACAATAATGAGATGGCAAACATGAAGCCAGCTGACAGCACATCAGATAATGTTTGCTGTGCAGTTTGGATGCTTAATTTAACTAACAGCTGCACTTTGGTTTGGATAAATGATGCAGGCCCAAATTAAAAGAGTAAAGTGCAATGATGGCTGAAGGCTTATCTTGCTGTCATGTAAAGCATGAAATTTAGGAAGGCTAAAAAAAGCTGCTAGAGAAAGGGAGTAATTTGTACTTCTTTTTATGATAGAAACAGCTCCAAAAATTAATTCTGGTGTATGCGCACTTAAACACATTAATTCTTTTAAAGTAGTTATTAAAAACTACAGCTAAATGATACATGCAGTGTAGTGACTACTTTCTCAACATCTCCAAAGAGTATCAGTTAAGGGTATGTTATATTTTAGTACTGTATTACAAGAATTTTTCTTCTCCACACCACTAAAGAAACTGTTGTTTCAGTCCAAATTGCCACCCATCCTCCTTACTGCTCCTAATGCTCAACTTCATTTTGCTGCACTTTTATTTACTAACAGCATATGTCTCATTAAAAAAAAAAAAGGCAGAAAGCATTTTAATAACTTTAGGCAACACGTTTTTTAAGCAGCCAACTTATTTTCCAGCAGCTTTTTTGTCCCTCCTTATCTTCCAACTGTTTTTTTCCTGTAATTTTAAATAGAGTAAGGTGTCGCAGTGTGATGAATTATTTAAAAGGAATCTAAGCTTTCTCAGTCAAGAAGTGATTAACTACAGTTGGTCATATTTTTTCCTGAAGCTTGGCCAGTATGAACTAGGATGTTAGTTCAGATTTTCAGTGGAGGTTTTCATGTTAGCAAGGTACAGCCTCTCAGAAGTGCAGTTGGAGATAAGACTCATTTTGGAGCATCCCTTTGAGAGTCTGTCTTTACTCAGATAATGTTCACAGTCAATAGGTTTTGCACCAGAAGAATTTAAAATTTTGAGGTCTGCTGTAAAACTGTCTTTTTACAATGTAAGAGGAATCCATTGTGTGGCTTTCTTGCAGTTTTAGAAATACGGTTTCTGAATCTTTGCCCAGGAAATAGTAGCAGTGTCAGTTCAGTGGTGGTTTAAATTGCTTACCTGCTTTAACTGAAGGCTGGAATTTGTGAAATGCTGAGTATTTCACTGTTTGACTTGGATAGGCTGTTACTTTAGAGGGGTGGAGAATGTAATTACAAAATTTTGTAAGATTCCTCCGTGGTCTACTTTCCTATTGTTTTCTGGAAAATAGTCCAGTCCTGCACTCTAACCTGTGTAGATATAATCTCTGAATTGACATCAAAGTTGGAGTGACCTGGTGATGGTTAACATATATGCAAGAACACAAGCAAGGTGAGCTTACAGTGTCTTTATATTACAATTTAACGTGCATAACATAATAAACCATGCGAAAATGCAAGATTTGTTTGGCAGGAGGACTTCTATTTTTTTGCAAGAAAACATATGTCTTGAGAGTTGAATCCTTGAATTATGTGCAAGAAAAATTCTTGGAACAGTCTTTTTGCCAGCATCAATAGCATTCTTGATCTTTTGCAATAATCCAGTTGCTTCTGGCTGTGAGTTCATGGTTCACCTGCCAACTGTTTCTGAACAGACTATACTACCTGCCTTGGGAATGATACCACAACTTACCATCTGGTGAGATCATGATAGTATCACTTGACCTCCACATGTGGTCTCTGTCAAGCACTTCATTGAAAACTGGCAAGACATTAGGGCCGGAACATACTGTTCTATGCAGCCTGAATTTTGGCAGGGTTGCAACGCTCAGTAAGTAAACTTCATCTGGCTTGCGAGTCTCAGACAAATAGAACAGGCTGATGTCATCATAAGCTTTAACTCTCATTAAAGAAGAAAGTATGTGTCAAGTAATTATGAGGCTTTGTTGGGCACAGTATTTAGGGGAAGTTAATAGACAAAGATCATTTTGAGCAGCAAGACTTCTGAAGAGCTGGCATTCAGTGAGCGATGAAAAATGACTCTAACACTGTGCTTAATTTAGAAACTGGGTTTGCATCACTTTTCAGATTTTGCTTCTAACTCCACCTGACATAGTTCCTAAATTAAAAAGGTAAAAAATTACAGAATAGATAAATTAACAAAGTAAATATGTGCTGTGTAAATCAGGTTTCATTTTCTGGCTTAATAGCATAGTCATCATTTAGCCAAATAAAAAAACAAGGGAAAACATCACAAGTATAATAAAAAAAGAAAAGTTGTTTTCTGCTACTTCGTTGTTAGGGTTAGAAGGGACCTCTGGAGATCATCCAGTCGAACCCCCCTGCGAAGGCAGGGTCACCTAGAGCAAGTTACACAGGAACACATCCAGGTGGGTTTTGTCCCAGACAGGGAGACTCCATGACCTCCCTGGGCAGCCTGTTCTCAAGGAAAAGAAATTCTTCCTCATGTTGAGGTGCAACTTGTGTTTTAGTTTATGTCCATTGCTCCTCATCTTGTCGCTGGGTACAACAAAAAAAAGAGTCTGGCACCATCCTCTTTAAAGTTGGCATAGGTCACTTAGAGAAATAGACACCTCATTTCATTTTCAATGTGCCTGTCTTAATGAGAATATAATTTTTCAGCTCCTGAGAACCAGTAGACAACCCCTGAGTCCTGCTCAGCTCTATGTTGCTGACACTTCCAGGTGTGGATAACAAGCAGTGTGCCATGATGGGTTCCTCAAACAAGTCTTCCTAGCAGAGTGTATTTATAATTTTGGATAATAGAATCTTACACTTGTGGGGGATAGCTTGATGTAGAGCCATGTTATGCTACTGTCCTAGTAATATATCTAACTGACACTGTGGTACCACTCTGCTATTCTCCTCTCTTCTTGCTTTCAGAAGAGTGTGGAAATACAGGGGCTTTTGGCTGGCATTCATAAGTGCAGGCCAGAACTAGACTTGAGTGGGAATTTGAAGGGGACAGTGGGAAGGTGTGGCACAAACTAGGTGATTGTTAAGGGTCCCTTCTAACCCAAACTGTTCTGTGGTCCTATCAAGTTGGAAAGGAAACAGAATCTATCACTTGGCTTACTGCCTAAACCACGTTTCCCAGACATTCTGTGTGCCTGCGGAAGGAGAAGGCTGATCAAAGTGGGTAGAACACTGGAAATAATCAGATATATTTTTCTCTAAATTGAGAAGACTGCCAAAGTGATTGCCTAGGACTTAGTGCTAAGCACTAGAAATACAACTTGGCTATCTCTACAGAAGAAAATGTTAAGTCTAGAGGGAAACCTAAGCTCCAGGGAAGTATGTAGTTTATCGGAAGTAAAAAGGATAGTGTTCTCCTTGATCCTTGTCATATGTTTGTGTGAATTCCCTTCCACTTTCTAGCCATAGCAGATTTTAGGCTACAGCCCATCCTTTTGGCAGAAAATTGGACAAAGATGCAAAATAATTTCTGCAAATCTTCGTGATAATCTCTGAGATTTTTAAGGACAGACAAGCAGCCAATCATCCAGCCTACAATCCAGGATGTGAGACTGTGGAAGAAAAGACAATGTATAAAATCCTTAGTCTAGTGCCTTCCCAAAAGGAAGTCTCTTAAAAAGATGACATCATATCAAATTCATTAACAAAGGTGTCAGAATAAATATGAACTGCACTGCTACTGTGCATCTTACATTCTTACTAATGTTCATTTGTTCTGTTAATTGTATAGTTCTAACTAAAAAGATGAGCACAAGTATGAGATTAAAATCTGGGGGTTGATTTTGCCTTTTTTGTTTAACTTCTCTAGAGGAGAAATGAATCTTGGTAACAAATTAATTTGTGGTGGTTTTAAAATGTGATTTTTAAGTGATTGAGGGTTTTTTTGTTGGTTCTCCTTCCCCCCCCCCCCCCATGAAGACATAAATAAGGAGGATTACATTGTATTCAGAGAAAGAGAGGAAATTCAATTCTTTGCCAAAGCAAACATCCGCAGACTTGTGTAGTCTACATGTTTCAATGCATGTGAAAATATTTGGTGTTGTAGAGTGATTTCCTTGAGTGGAAATAATACTGCAGCTAGAAATGAGATTTTGCAAAGAAGGAAATCACAGCTATCTTAGTAATTTAACATCTCAGATTTGTTTATGGATAGTTTCCTGTCTGACACATTTAACTGAACAAGTTAAAGTGTTTAAAGATTAGAATGACATTAATTTTTAACTGCCCTTGACTGTGACATTTCACAAAGGGTGTGTTCTATAAAAACAGACGGAAAAATGAGCTTGCCCCTTCACCTTGTACTGGCTTTCTTGTGTTAACTGATTTAGCTTTCTGTCACCAATCAGCCAAGTATTCAAGGACATACTTGGTTTTTGTCTTCTTCATTTTATGAATAAAATAGCACAAGAACATAGATATTTCTCTAAAATCCAGTAATGCTAAGCTCTTATCTGTTATTGAGACCAAGGTGTTTTTGCAGTCAGGACTTGATTTTTGATACCCAATACTAAATTTTGTTTAAAAATTCTGTTTAACACCAATAAAATAAGAAAAAATTATTCTGAAATTAGGCATCTTAGGCAAAATGATGCAAAATATTGTGATATCTGGTTAAAATAATAATGATAGGGGATTTTCAGAAGATGGATGCAGTTTGCACTCTAGTTTCCCACAGTGCCTGAGCACCTCCAGCAGCAAAGCAGCTCGGAAGCTGAGGCAGGGAGTACAGCTGGGATGCAGCCATCAGGTGAGACAGACACCTGCACAGTACAAGGACGCACAGGGCTGAGTTTCAAAGTCAGGAGGAAGCCCCCTAATAGAGAGTGGTGTTGTCAACGGCTGAAGCATGGTTATCCTGTTCCAAGAGCTGCTTGCTATTATTGTGGACTTAAACTCCCATCTAAATTTGTTCTCCAGGAGAGTGATGTGTCCAGAGTTACACAAGCTATCGTGTCTGGTTGGTCTGAATATCAGTCTTGCTACCCCAACATACTTAACTCATATGGCTTACTTAAAACTAAACCTATTATTATTTATTTTATTTTCAGGCTTGTGAGGTCCAAGACTGAAAAATTAACATGTACAGAAGTAAAATGATCAATGCAGAGAAACTGCTTGCTAATTTCTGAAGTGTAGTTATTTCTATGCATTTTATTAAAATGACAAGTTTTCCAAATAATACCCTTTTTACAAGTGACTCCTTGTGCTAGATTTTTTAGTATCTCTGTTTCTTCTTTTTTTTTTTTTTTTGGTAATATGTTGTTGTATTGCATGGGATCCTAGTAAGTATTTTAAATAACCCACACAAATGCATTCTGCAATGTAAGGACACATTTCTGGGAGACATCAGGCTACTGCTTTTGAACTCAGATTCTAATATACTTGTGTCTTAGTGCATTTGTGTACTTACGGATTAAACATTCATTTTTTGATCAAATGAAGCAGGATACCACCCAGTAAAGAAAGAAGGTAGAGAAGTTCAGTGCTGAATAGACAGTTTTATTCATGTAGCTTACAGTAGTCACCTCATGAGTTGTACATACACAGGGTTTTAAGTGTTCACTGAATTTTCCTTTGTCAGTATATGCCAGTGAAAAGACTAATAGCGTATGACCTGTCCAGGGAATATTAGACATATGAGTAAATGTTGTTTAAGGCACATTAATGGTCAGTTGGGACTTCTTGTGGTTTCTAGTGCTAGACATGTTGAAGCATCTGTTGCTTTGTGAAAATGCAGAATCAGCTGGGCTGAATAGCTTTTATATCATCAAGTTTAGCTGACAGATTTATGTCTCCATTCTGTAGCTGAAAGATTTATCTCTCTGATTTTCCTAGAACGACTCCTCTTGGATCAAAATATTTACTTCTCAACTGCTTTAAGTTATGTCCTAGGAAAATATCTTTAAATCTAAACCCATAAATCTTACTTACATACCAATCTACCACTTGTCTTTCATAGAATATTATAAAGGATTAATGCAGTTATGGTTATATCAAGAGTTTAAAGCCTATTAATAAAGCATGTGTCTTTTTTTTTTTTTAGAACTTCTTGTAAAATGGCTCTTAATTATTTCAAGATTTCCTAAAATTCTTTGTGGGAAGAGGGTTGGGATGGTCCCACACATAGTTTGGGATGATACTGTTGTTTGTTCAGTTGCAGGTCAGCTCTGGGGTTTTTTTTCCTTTGGATTGCATTTAAACATTTTTATAATTCAGTAGGCATTCTGACCCCACACGTTATCATCACCAGCAGGTGTATCAGAATCTGGCTCGCTTAAATCAGAGTGTGTGTCTAGTCAGTGTGGGATGATGGAGCAAGTTTGTAATGAGGGCATGCAGGTGATTGAATCCATGTGTCCTTTTTCCAGTCCTTTTTCTTTAATTCTAAAAATAATTTCTACAGTCAGTCACTGTTTTCACGAATGAGACAAATTAGCTAATTCCTCTATAAAACAATTAAAGGTCCTGATGTATAGCATTGCATAAAAAGGAGAAAGAAGCAAGAGAGTATAAGGGCTTTCTTCACACATTTATATCATATGCTTCAATATTTTATTTGCATATGCTCAACAGTCATGTGGCATCCCTTAAAAGCAATCTTTTATTCCAGACATGATTCTATTGCTGATACATCTGTATCATCTGTAGCTATGTTGTTTGAGCAGGAAGAAAATTGCTTTAAGGAGAATTTTGTTAAATATCGAGACTGGAAAATTCTTGTTTTCAATATTTTTCCTTTTCTGTGGCAAAATGATAGGAGTGATAGTAAAAGGAAAAATTTGTTGCCATAAGACAAATGTTTCTTGTAATGTTTATAAAAATACTGGAAAGACTGGTTTGGATTTTGAAGCACAAACGATGCAAATTAATGGTACAGTTTCTGGCTTACAGAAGGAGGCTCAGTTTTGGGAGCCATAAACCTGCAGTGAATTTGGGCCTAGTTGGGTCTGTGGATAAAAGAAAGTTGGCATTTGCCAGATGACTTGGTACTTTTATAGATAAATATTTCTGTTAGAAAATTTAAAAGGGAATGGCTGACAAATGCAACACCAGTGTCTGGCCTGTATGTAGAGGACAGGCAAGGCAAAGGAGTGGAGCTCACACTGGAAATTTATCTGAGAACCTCCTTGTTTTTGAAGGCTTGATGAATTTTCAGTAGTGGTGACTTGTTTCCTTGGGCCTCATTTAATATTTTTCATTACTTCATATTCAGTGCGGTCTGACCCAAAGAAAATACTAGACTTTTACACATGAGGAAACTTAAACTCAGTTTACACATCCACTCTTACAGTATCCACAGATTGTTTGCAAGTAAGGTGACTGTGAAATGCTGCTGATTGAAAATATCAAGCATTGGCCTTGTAGGATCCTTTTCCACACAATTTTGACAAATAACCTCCCCATGATGTTGTTTTTATGCTCTAAATATATTCTAAAATCTTATCTAGAGCCCTCCAAATTTGATAAGTACGTTGAGCTTTCACAGAAGGAGAACACGTTCAGCACATTGCTCAGATATTTTGTCTACAGTATTGGAAGTATTTTTCAAAAAGGATGTGAGCCCTGAATATAAAGGAATTTTTTTTTTTTTATTGTGTGTGGTTTTATCAATATGGGAAGAGAAATTACACTATTTTTCAGACTTAGGTCCTTTTGACCTTTTTTATTCATCTCTAGCTCAGTTCATGGCATTAATTATAGTCAGAGAACACTTAATGAACATCTTTTAAAATTATGTATTTGTTGTAACAGGAGCTGATTTAATAATTTCTTGTTTATAAATACAGGTGAAGCGCAAGTGCTAAGACAAGGAAATATTCTGTTAGACTCAGAGAGGGGCTCCTGTAACAAAGTTTCAATGGGAAATTACTCTAAATAATGTTGTTAAGGCTTGATTTCTTTATAAAAGAAGCAGCCAGCCATAACAAATTATTTTCAAGTTCTATTGGTTTTGTATATGCAATTGGAAGAAAGAAACAGAATGTTCTTTGTGCTTTTTCCATTTATGTTTAGCCTCACAGTTTTACCGGAATTGGGATTAAAGGAAAGCTACTTTTTGCAATTTTATGACCTATTCTTGAACTAGACACTTCTTATATACATTGTAGCATGACTGGCTTTAAACAAGCATTTCATCTTCTTTATGGTGTTTGTGAAGAGTACTGCACTTAGCTGACAGTATAATAAAAGCATTTTTGTGTGTGTACTTCACCAAACTTGCATTATTGCAGTCGTGCACTAGCTATTTCCTAGCTTATTCTTTAACTGTAGCAGTGTGTCCATCCATACATCTATCTAATGTTCCTCAGGAGATTCGACCTAAATAAGAATACATAAAGCTGAAAAAGATAAGCTGACTTCTAAAAAGGATCCTTTCTTCATAGGAAAGCACTTACGTGTCTTTGAGGAATTTGACTACACCAAGCTAACATCCTTCACTCATCTGGTCCTTGGGCAAGGGTGATCAGTAATCTCTATCATTTTAAGTGGGAAGACTTTTCCTTACTTTCTGCCTTGATTCTCAAGATTTCCTAGCTTTATCCTTTAAATCAGCAGTCCAACCATTTTTTGTCCTAAAATAAAATGACCTTTCTGTCTGGAGAGGGAGGAGTGAACATGGAAGCTGCAAAATGCCATTAAACAACTGCAAAAGTCAAGCTTGCACTTGTGAAGTATCGGGAAAGTTCAGATGCTGCCTGTCTCCCAGATGATTCAAGTTCTTCATAGCTACTGAATTTTGCAGTCTCTGTAGTAATCAAAATCTCCACTTCGATGATTTTCCTTTTTTTTTTCTGTAAGATGGTATCCTGAAGAATCGAGATGCAGTATTAAGTGCCTACATGTTTTTAGTTATTTAAAATGCAGTGCAGAAGAATGGGGTTGTTTTTTTTTTTTTCCAAAGTGTCTATTTGCCCATTTCTTCAGTAGAGAAGAATGAGGCATTAGGTAGCTGTCCTCTGTGTAATTCCCCTTTAAACTAAAGCCTGATGGGTCTGTTTCACTGAACAGGGTTTCCCATGTTCAGCTCAATATTGGGTATTCTGTTTAAACTTCAGTTCCTAATCACTGCAGGCAGTTCCTTTGTCAGGGGATGTGTCCCATCTTAATACAGAGCAACACTATAACATTGGGCAAAAGTTTTTCAGTGGAGCTCTATAATTTTGCAGTATCCATTCCTGAGCATTTGGTGTGGTGTTCTTTTCTGGGTGTGAGTCCAATGTTTTTTAAATTCTGTGAAATTTGATGATCAAAATTTAAGTTTACAAATTCTTAACATTATTGCCCATTTACTATGCCTGACTTTGTCTAGATTGGCCTCACTGGCTTTAGTCATGCATTGCATCTGGTGGAAATTTAATATAAAATGCTGAAATAATCCGTAATAGTAGGAAGTAGGACCAGGACACCTTTCTTTTCCACTCTTGTTTGGTGCAAAGCTGCAACTCATCCTGGTTGCTGTGCTCTATGTCCAGTGCAGTTACTGCCAAGTTTCTCCCATGCAGGATGCAGGTTCACCAAGGGGTGGAGAGTGTCCAATTGCCATGTGGCATGGTGGTTAAAGCATCATCCTTGAAAGGTGGGAACAAAAAGGTTCTTTTTTATAATGTAAGACACTCCTGAGTGCTTTTGAAAAGGAAGGCTAAGTGTATGAGACACTATTCATATCCTAATCTTAGTAAAATTCATTTATTCTCAGACTTTTTACTCAGCGTAGGAAAGGAAACCTGTAAATCAGTGCCTTTCCTCTGAACTCTGATGGTAGATTTAAGCAGTGTGAAGGTACTATTTGTTCAATGAAATCTCCCGCAACAATTGTCTTTTAACGGTCCATTAATCCTCTGGATTAAAGGAAATATTACGAATATGATTGGGTTTATTTTTATTTTTATTTTTATTTTTATTTTTATTTTTATTTTTATTAGCTGGGCCTTTGAGATAGTAGAAAACCACCCAGCGGTTTTCTATATTAGATACAGGAGTATTGGGACAGACAGAGCAGTTAGGTCAAAGAAGTGAAGGCTTCTTTGGAGGAATGCCAGCAGCATGTCATATGTGGGCAGCCACCATTACTCTCTTCCTCAGCAAAGCCTGGTACTGACTGCTATTGTCAGTACCTTTCAAATATAAAAATTCCACAGACTTTCCTACATGTTTTTTTTATTGTTATTATTATTTTTCTGGAAAAAGGAAATAGAGCTAAGTTCCAACAAGCTACGGAAAATATTATGCAACCCAGTGAAACCCAAGTCATTTGTAATAACATTTTTCATATTTTTAAAAGCGGCATAAACAGTAATGAAGTCCTGGCATATCAACCAGCATGTTGCAATTATTGGAAGCCAAGGTGTTACAGATATTCAAAAGTATGTCTGTGAAGTCCAGTAGGCATGAATAGAGTACAGTATGATCTCATATCATCATGCAAGCAAACTGTCAATTCTGATTCTTCTCTCAGAAGTCCTTAGACAAGAATTTGAGAAAAAAATAAAAGAAATGAGAGAGTTTATGCACTACACATGCCAACTGGAGTATTTAACCATAATTTAAGGCTTGAAGAAACCAATGGAAAAAGAAGATCATGTTATGGCTTAAGATTAACAACACACATCGTATCATACTCTGCTTTGTTGAGTGTTGGGCTCCCTAGTTCACTTTTTCCAAAACCATCAAATGCCTACCAGACTGGTATTTCTGCTGTGACACTCATCTGCAGTTCTTGTCTCTTTCCTTTTCTGAGTGCAATATTACTGTACTTCTTTAATCACCTGTTGTCACTATAAATGCTCATTATAAATAAACTGTGCTGAGAAATTAGGTCATATGGAAAACACTTTTCTTTTACTTGTTGACAATTTGCAACATCAACAAAATACATCCTTTATTGTGCTTATTTTTCAACTTTGCTAGATATCACAAGGAGCATCCCTCAGTGATTTAAGGAAAAAGAAGAGGCGTGCCCCTCTTCCACCAGCTGCATCTGCTCCCCCCACTCCTGCCATGCCAAACAGGACAGAAGACAGGGAAGACAAGAGGAAGAGCACAATGGGTGAGAGGCGTTTTCTCCTGAATAATCCTATTCATGTGCTTTCACTGCTCACTGTTTGAAGTTGCCTTAATTCTGTTATGCTGTGAGATTGGAAACTTTTGTAACTTGGGGAAAAAAACCTACATTTCTCTGCAGAATGAAAGTCTGGAAATAAGTGTTTGTATATTACCTCTTGGTTTTTTTAATGCCACCATACAGAGTACCACAGGGTAGTAAAAATGTAGATAACACTCATCAGATCATTTGAATATTTGGCACCAACTTTACATACAAAAGCACTAGCCCTGGGCCTATTCTGCACCTTGAAGGTCATGATTGGTTTGCTAGTAAATGGAAATACAGAAATAGTAAATGGAAATGCTAATAAATAATAAATAGAGATTGGCCAGGCAATACTGAATGCATCTCAAGCCATGAAGTTCTGCTAGAACCCAAGTACAGTCAGGCTGGTTCAGTGTCTCCTCATGTTTCTAAAACCTGAAGGCATTTGATTTTCATATAGTCCTCCAACAATTTGACATCAACTGCCCATACAGAGTAAAGTTGGTTTTTTAAATTTCATCCTCACTTTCATTATAAATAAATATCTGCTGAGTCTTTAGCTAATCGGTAGAAGAAAAGAACTGATGCTCTCAAAGGAATGCCATACATACCTAGAGACAATAAAAGAGACTGTAGTTTCAGCTGCATGTGGCACCACGTCTACTCCTACAGGAAAACTGAAAAACATTCTCCCAGAACTCTGTTGTTATTTGCCTGGTAGCTTGTTCAGATTGGTGAGAGCTTTGCCTGAGTGAGGACACCAGGATTATGCTTCTAGCAAGCAAAGTGATTTTATAATGGATAAAGATATGAGATAATGACCCCACATATTGGAACTCATTTTTCAGTACATTAAGAGAATCATTCTTCAAGTGCCATAATGCACTCAGTGCACTTCAGTTCATGCCTTTGACCTCATGTTTCATCAAAATGCCTAAGACATACAGATATGACATTCTGTCATACATAATTGCTTACATTACAGATGCCTTACAGTTTAGAAAGAAACCTCTTGGCTTTGTTCCAACATTTATTTTCAGTAAATGCTTCACATTTAATGCCTCAGCATTTATGTAGCAGCAGGAGTCCATTATCATGTGACATATTCGACTCCATTGACATCTCTTATTTAAACTCTCTAAGGGCAATGTTATTGCTGGGCCATATAACACAGAAGTTTTCAGCAAATTGGCTTACTTTTAGCCACTAAAGATGTCACGCTCTACCGCTTCTCTTGCTTTGCCCTACTGCTGGTCACTTTTTGCTGACATTTGTTGCTTTAACTTTTTATAAGTGTTCTTTTTTTTTGTATTGGTGCTCAAATGTTACAGATGAGATATAGCAGAGGTACTTCTAGTCTGTTCAATACTGTGTACGTAAGTGCCTGCTGGCCAGACTCTGCTCATGTGGGATTCTGTAGTATCGTTTGCTTTAATGGAGACTTATTATTTTACACTGACAAAGAACTTGTCCCACAGTAGCCCTGTCTTCAGTGCTTTTCGTTTTCTGCTACTTTCTTGAATGAATGTGTTCATTAAAAAGAAAAAATGTTACAGCCAGAGAGGGTTGGTAAAACAGCCTCTCTTCGGGGCGCTTGCAAGAAAACAATGAGAAAGCACAGATGGCTCTGAAAGCATGAGGGAAAAGCTGCGAAAAAAGCAAGACTCCAGTGAGGGGAAAAACGTGCTGCAAGAAATAGTCAGCCACATGATTGAAAAAGTATTAAAGGTACCTATGTAGCTCTCAAGTTAGCCATGTGAATCAAAGCAGAAGATCCTATCAAAAATATTCTCAAACTGGGAAATTCACTGTAGTATTCAATACGGAATCATTTATTGTGATACCAAAGTATTGTGCCAAATTTCCTCAAAGCAGTAAAAAAAGGGCTTGCACATTTGCCAGCGTTAAAATGTGTCTCTGGAAGATACTCCCCTGGAAGCTAGTGACTCCTAAGTAGAAAATCATAATGGTTTAATGTTTTATCTTCCCCCTTGGTGCTGCTTCCCTTCTCAGCAGCCCCAAAGCACAAGCCCGAGAGTGTAGGAATGGATCAGACCAAAGATCTGTCCCTGCCAGCATCCATGTTCAGCAATGACCACATGCTTGAGGCAGGGTATGAGAGCAGGACAAGCAGGTAGTTGTGGTTCCTCAGTGTACTTTCAGCCTCTAAGGGCTTTCCAAATAGCAGTAGCTCAAGTTCTGTACCCTACAAACTGGCAGCAGCTCTTTAACTTTGCAAGTGGTTCACAGAGTACAGTGAAAGACACATGTATTTGTTTAGTTATTGCACACAGTGTTGAAATAATCCCCCAGACAAAGTTATGGGCATTTCCTTTGATAGCTTCAAACACTGTTTTGCATAAAACAACTTAATCATCTGCTTCTCTACAATGTCAAAATAATGAAAACCAACTCAAAAAAAAAAGAACAGAAAAACCTGTAAGGTACCTACTGCAAAATACTGACCTAAGGCATCTCTTTTTCTCAGGAAGAGTCAGGAAAATAGTCATATAAAGTATCTGAGAGGTCAGCAAACTCAGGCAGTTTGACACTTCAGAAGATAAAAATAAAACATATTTTTCACATTTTCTTACACTGCTTTTTTTCAATTTTTTTATTTAACTCAACTATCTCCTTCCTTATGTCTGCCAAAACCGGTGATTTTAACTGTTAGTTATAATGTACATGTGTGTACTGGGCTCAATTCTGGTCCCACTGCTGTTGGTTTAAGACCCACCTTTTCCTTCTGCCTTAATTATTTGTATGTAAATAAGAGCGGAAGTAGATCCAAGAGAGACCTTGGATGTGGGTAAGGGAAAATCAATGTGTAATTTAAAAAAAATAACAATAAACAGAGCAATCATTATCTTGCAATGAAGTAACAAGTTAATTGATCCCCCTGTAGGTGATGGACGGCAGGTGCCACAAAAGCCTCCTAGGGGCACCACTCGTGGTCCCCCCCAGTTAGTGATCCCCCCACCCCCACCTTACCCTCCTCCTGGCAGTGACATTGTGGATCCATCAGTGTGTTACAGAGAAGCAGATGTTACAGCACCAACAGAGCTGGTACCTAAACGTATGTTTGAAAATATCTGTATTTGCATTTCCACTCTTTTGATGATTACTCTCAGGGGTAG
Source organism: Corvus moneduloides (assembly GCF_009650955.1). Classification (NCBI taxonomy): domain Eukaryota; kingdom Metazoa; phylum Chordata; class Aves; order Passeriformes; family Corvidae; genus Corvus; species Corvus moneduloides. The sequence continues at coordinate 92,258,513 of NC_045476.1, read as the reverse complement.
CTTTTCCAGACTTTCCTCTCTGCTCTCTAGACATCTGTGTCTGTTTTTCCCCCTTTTTCCAGCCTGTTGTCTTTCAAAATGTCCAATGCAGTGTAACTAACTAATACCAAGTTGTAACTAACTAATATCAACACTTGTTTCGAGAGAGTTTTGCATGTGATACCTGGCCATTGTACAGAAGCATTTAAAAATAACCATCAAGCTTTTTTGCTTTGTTCAACTGAAAAAAAAAAAAAAATCTGTTGTCTTGTATTAATTCCCCAAGTTTGTTTTTCTGTACTAACAATTTTTTTGTCTCCAGAGACAAGTCCCATTGAGAGTCAATGGGTCTGTCAGTCTAGGTTGAAAACTACAGTATCCTCCTTAGGAAAATTAAACCATTTACAGGAGCTGTATATTGTTAAAGGCCATCCTGTCCTAATGGGTACATCTTTCTTGGCATCTCTTGGTAGTCCTTTGTGTGCTCTTCACCCTGGGGCATAACAGTTATCAGACAAAGAAGTACAATATTTTCCATGTCCCCATGTACTTGTGAAAAGCATGTTTTCATGCTACTTTTTCGTGCTTATCCATTGACTGCCTTTAAATCTTTGTACACAATCCAAGTCTTTGATCATGTATTATGTTCCCTGTGGGATTGCCCTGCACACCCATGTAGAGCCAATAAAAGCAGCAGAGCTCTGCACGTTATGACATCTCATGGATGCACTTCCTTTGAAGACTAGGAGGGTGTCTCCTAACCATGGGATAGAGAAATGTCTCCATTAGCTGCTAATCTGACAGAAGGTCTCTTTCCAGGACCTTATGTTTGCCAAAAGTACTCTGCAGGTTGCAGCTACTCTGATACATTATTGTGGGTGTGTTTGCTGTTGATTACCAGCTAAATCTAAAGCAATATTTTTCAAATCTGTGCTGAGGAAATACAATTGGTAAGTTTTATTGGACCTAGTGATGGAAATTAAGGAGATCATACTAACAGAAAACATGAATCTTACTGAGGATTAACCCTAAGACATCTTTACCAGCTTATGCACAGAAATCATATCATACTTAAAATCTTCTTTTTGTTCTAGATACCATCAGCTTGCCTACAATGTTTTCTTTATTAAAAATCTATTGTGGCCTTCTTTGCATTAATATTTCTGCTTCATTTGATTTTCTATCACTGTTAATTTTGCAATGCTTTCCTGATCTACCTTGCTGATCAAATACCCTTTAATCAATGCAGCCCTGATTTAATCAGTGAGATAATTTGCTCTTAAACAAACATAGTATCTCAGCCAAAAGGATTTAATGAAGCTTGTACATAGAAACAAAACATGCATTTTTATTATCCTCAATTTACTGAGAGCAAGAGCTTAGTGGGTACTGATTTTAGACTTAAAGCATCAGTGTTGGAGAGCGACAAGTTTTAGCTCTGTAAATATGCTGTGTCCTAGCTAGATAAAGATAAGTGTGTAGATTTACACAAGAGAAGTGTGTATAGATGTACCCATGAGAGACAGCAGCATGTAGGACAGATGCTAATTACATTGCCTAATGCCACTCTGAAAGGTGCTTAGATACCGTAGCGATTGAGCTGTGTAAGAACAAGGTTTTGCAATGATGTCTTTTATTGCCTGAGAATGCCTCAAGCAGTGCAAATAAGATTTGGGTGGTAGATTCAAAGAACAACAAAATTTTTGATCTTCCCAACTCTAACCTCAGTAAACGTGTTTTCTCATCGAACAAGGTGGGGAGGAGGATGTTCTGAAGTCATTCTCAAAACAGCTTTCTGTGATGAGGATTGTGGTCTTCCTTTGCTGTGTGGGTGACTGTCAACAGCAGTATGTCTTCCACGAGAAAAAATTCCCATTTAGAAATTCTGTGATATGTGGAGTTGAAATTCTCACTCCTTTTGATCTGCCACCGTCTGTGAAGGGACTGTCCTTCACCCTTCCTTCCTTCCTTCTGTTCTTCCATCCTTCCTCCCTCCGTCCCTCACAGTTGTCTCCTTGTGCTCTGGGAAACACATGTTGAGGGATTTTCATTTCATAGAGAGTGGTGGCCATCACTCTTCACTGAGTTTCCCAAACTTATGTGGAGTGTAAGTAATTCATGAGTATGAATAAGATACTTCAGCTTTTCTGTATCAAATGGTAAGAATCTCTTCCATAAACGAGTACAAAAGTTCCTCACAGTTTTTGCTCTTAAATCTTTTTATTCTAATTACCGGACTGTTTCACTAACATTTGGTCTGGTAGAACCTTAGCTGCATGTTGTGTGCAGGTTTAAATCGATGTGTTTATGGGATCCTTTCTCCTTCCTTATCTTACTAATCAGATTGTTCACAGCCTGATTCTAAGATTGAGTGTACTTTGGGAATGCAGAGATGGAGATTGTTGCATGGTGTTTGGTTATGTCACATTGCCTGTGGAGTTCCCAATACGTGAGTTGACAGTGAGCTCTGTGCTACTTACCTGAGGTAAAGAATGCACATAGTGAAAGGCTGCTGCACCTAGACAAACAACTGAAACGTGCTGCCTTGAAATGTCAGCCAGCTCGTTAGAGTAAATTCAGTATTCCTGTGAAACTCCACGATCAGCTCTTTGTTTGGCTAGTTACGAGCTATCATTATGATATGCAGTAAGAAAAGCTGTATGAAAAAGAATACACAGTTCACCTCCCTGTAGAGTGAGATCCCGAAGTTAAAATTTTTACTCTGGCACTGGATAAGTAGTAGTGCTCTCAGGGTTCACACTGGGTAAGGGCTTGACAACTGATTGATTTGTAAATTTCAGAAAGTGCTCTGTCTTTGAAGAAATGAAATCTTGATTTGAACCTGTCCTTGTTTGTAACTATAGTTCAAAATAGTCAATCATCACTTAATTGGATGGTTTTTAAGGGGTGAAGGAGTGGGTACAAGCATTTTATTTTCTGTAAGTGACATACATACTACCAGTTGAATAAAACCAGGTTAATTTTAAGGAACCAGGAGAACAGAAAAGAGCCTTATATCTAATTTTTAATTTTTTTTTCATTATATCACTGATGAGTGAACAGATAATACAAGCCAGCTGACAAAGGCAATGACAGTTTCACAAGAAGTTCAGTCGTATTTCTTCAGTCACCTTAGATATATATCTAGTCTTTCACAGGGCTAGATTCTAAGACTTGGGTTTTGTTAGCTTGAACCAAAAATGGGTTCAAGAGGAACAGAGGAAACTTCACTCTCTTACATGTGACTCTAAATCAGTTGAGAGCTGAGGGCTGCTATGCCGGGAGTTTTGCTGGCTTGTCATGGTACACTGCTTTATAAGGCACGTGTCAAGTGACCCAGCCTTTTCTTCCTTAGAGGTGATCTTTAAAGCAAGAACACTTGCAGGTGTGGCTTAGGAGGCTTTCATTGCCCTCACTATTTTTACTCATTCAGGCAATCTGAGGCTAAAGAATGAAGTTGAATCTCCAGTCTCATCTATCTTGCACCTTCTGGAGAATTAAAATTCGGGTCAGGTAAAGCAGAATTCATAGACATACTGCATATCAGTAGGTCTTGTGCTGTTAGGATTGAGTTAGCTTACACATGAATCCGGGGAGTCAGTCTCAGAGCATCTGTGGGATTCCAAATTTTAACACACGTGCCCATGCACCTACACCTCCTTTGGGCATCTGATATTTTAATGTTATTGAGCATGCTAGCCATTCTTCTCACTGACCTACACAATACTTACAATTTTATTCTTTTACTCTTTTCCCCCAACAGTTTACTGTTGTGCATCATTTCCTTCATACTCCAAGCGTGTCTGACAGACCTTGCCTCTCCTCCTATGACCTTCATACTTCTGAACCTCCTGTTGCCTCTGCTACCCTGATTCTTCTGTTGCCTTCCTTCCTCCCCAGCTGGAAAAAAAAACCCTCTTTTTCTGACTGAGATTTTGGCTTCTTTTCTTTTTAAACTCGCACATTCTCTTTTAATTACTATTGATTATTTTTGGCTGTGGTTCATACTCATTTGTGAGATGTATGCTCCAGAACTGAATGGTGTGTTATATAAATCTGTATACCAGCCTCAGAAAAATTATCTGTCATTCTTTTCCAAAAGATTCTCTTTATTTTGAGCCATGGTTCAATTTGATTTGATGTTGCAAAAGAGTGTAGGTTTGGGACAGGGTGTCTTACTTTTCATATTGTTAAAAATTTTAATGAAAAGTTTCTAAAAACATTGTTTTTTGCTTTCTATTACTCTAAGTATAAAATTTTGTATTCTCTATTGTTCTATCTTCCTCTTATTGCATCTATTTTGTTCCTTTGAAACAAAACTAGAACTGGGCATGGCCTAGTCAAGTTGAAGTGCAAGATTCTTTCTATATCTTGGCTATCAATCAAGCTGTCAAGAAAAAAAGAAACAGGAAGATCTGTTGCATCTATAAGGGGCTTAAAAGGAATACCAAGAACCAATACCAAATGCACTGATTCATATTCTTTACTTCTGCTTTCATCCTGATGCTTAATATGAGTAATTTTATCTTGATGCTGGAGACATCCTGTGGAAATCAAGGTGTGTGTTCTATTTCTGTAACAAAAAATGCAAACACTGTTTGCTCAACAGAAATCTCGTTCCACAAGTCTCCTTTTTGCACTTGTACTAGGAACAGTCAGTGAGTTTTAATTAAAATATCATATATAAGTTTGTACTTAGCAAAATCTTCTTTGTACTGAAGGAAGTTCTTCATGAGAACGGCCCATAAGACATATATTTTTAATAATCCTGAACTACAAACATAGGCTTTATGAGTTGCAATGTAATGGTGCACACACCCAGAACTATTCTGACCTCGCATGTACTGTGCTTTAAGACATTCATGTTATTTAAATGAGTGACTTGCAATACATAACTCTGATTTAAATGATGAAAAATTATTGTTTTACCCTCAAGCAAATAATCATGTTAATCTTGAATCCTTTCCAGGTAGGCAAAATGGAGAATAAGAAAGCAAAGCATTACTACAAATAATATGAAATATGACTAAAATGGGGTTTGACAGTTTTTAATACAAATATGACATGTAGTTAATAAGTTTTAAGTGATGCTTTAGAAAGTATACTTAGTACCCTAAGGGTCTTCTAATAAAAGTGGAGTAGATTTGAACTCTCTGAGCTGCCAGGTACTTTGTAATACCTTCTTAAGACAGGACAATAGTTTAATTGTAAGTCTTCTCTTAAAAAAAAAAAAACAAGTAGGTGTTCACAATGTGAAGATTAAGAACCTAATTTACCCATTCTCATTACTCTATTACATCCTATTTGTAACTCTAGAGTTACCTGGCCCATGGAGTTCAGACTAGGGTAAAAGTAATGAAGTGGTGAAACAAAGTGTTTTATATTGAGTACAACATACTGTGTAGTGTCAAAGCAGTTCTTTCCATTGACACCATTTTCGCTGAAAGGTGGCACAAGTTTTCAAGAAAATCACATTTTTAAAGAAAAAATTTCCTTGCTTTGAAAGGATACAGCTATGGCTCTTCTCCACATTGCTGGCATGTTTCCTATGAAAAGCAGTCTCTTCAGGTAGTCTCCTCAAGCTCTTAAAAGCTGTAGGTGAAAACTCAAAAAGTTAATTATTTATACTTAATTTACCTTTTCTTTTATTAAAATGCAAAATTTACCTCTAAAATATGTTTGTGGGAATTAACACTTTTTGTGAAATCCTAGATAAAATATTTTAAAGACCAGCTTAAGCTAGCCAGCTCTGCCTTTCAGGATTTTAAAAAAAATCATTGCTTATGTTCACTCATATCCTTTGTTTATTATGATTTCATAAGTTACAGGTACGTATATACTATTAAACAGAACTTACAAAAAAAACAGAAGAAAATTTTTTTGCATCTTTACAAGAAATCATCCTAGTTGTAAGAAATTATACTGTGACATTAGCATAGTTTGAAACCTCGCAGTACTGTACATGGTGTCAGAAAAAACTTTCAGTGACACTTATGAAATCCAAATCTGTGGAGTGGAATGGCACAGATACTCAGTGTATCTGAGTCAGTACTCAGTCTCAGAACTGTTAATTCATAATACCATGTGTGCAAGGAGGTAAAGGGCTTAAGCAAAGCATGATTGCAGGACTGGGAACTCACTGGGAGTTGGTTCATGAGCAACAGCTCAGCCCTGAGGTACAGTTGGGGAATTCCTGTTTGTTCCAAGCGTCAGCTCAGGATTTGTGAGGGCTCCTCAACCTGGCTTCTGAAAGAGAATGAGTTTTTCTGTCATGTGCAATAACAGGAAGGAGTATCAGTTTAGGTCTCCATCTGTTTGATGGAGTCTTAGGTTAGCAGTGATATGAAAGGACATTGGCTTGGTTTTACTCCTTTTATTTTAATCTTGGAGACATTGGAAGGGTAGTGAGAGTGACATGGAGAAGTTGATAACAAATAGACTACTAGAATACGGTTTTTCACCAGAATGCTATTACCAGAGTTAGTAAGCAACACACTTAATATAATCAGGATTTTTCTGTATTGCCAAACAGCCTTGTTCAAATGCTGTCCTTCAAGTTAAGATATCTGGGGTGAAAATCAAATAAGCAATCCAAAAAAATGGAAAATACCATTGAGCCATTTCTGGAGGACAAATAAATGCAGGGGTAACTTATAAATCAAAACGAATTCCTGTCATACAGCTCCAATGTCAGTGACATTCAGTGCTCTTAGGGAATAAGGACAGAGGTATAATTTATGATTAAACCTATTTTGATGAATTTTCTCAACTCGTACGAAATCCAGTGAACTAGAAACTGATTAAGCTTCGCGGTGCACAAGATTTTACTGAAATCCTTTTGTACATTGGTCACCAGAGGGAGCCGGTGTTGTCCCAGATTCACAGTAGAGAGCAAGCAAGAATAACGCTAAAAGTGAATTTTAACCTGATAGATCTCACACTTACAAAAAGTTTTTCAGTTTTTAGTTTTTTGGAGTCGGTTTTTTTCTGCAACTAAAAAGAAAAAATACATTTTGTTTTTAGATTTTTTTAAAATCAGTTTCATCACAAATAAGAAAATTAAGATAAAATTACATTTTCAGGTGATGCCACTGCAATGGCGTCTTCCAGATGCAAGCTCAAATCTCTCCTCCAAGCTTTCTCAGAGGATGGTGGCATATTGGGTTGCCTATTATATTGCATGGATATTTCCTCTGTATCTATGGCAGCTGTGCAAATGGTAGTTAGTGCATGTGGTTGGTATACGTGCTTGAAACTATGTGTAAGTGCATAGGAGCAGGTCAGGTTTAGTACCAGTATAGAAAGACTGTGTTCTGCCTGGTGGATTTAATCAGCTTGAGTCTTAGAATTTTAAAATCATGACCAGATCAGTTTAGTACCCATCTTCTTTCACAGACAAATTACTTCATTTTCAGCAATCCAGTCACTCAGAGACTAAAATCCCTGATTCTCAAAACATCCTTAAATATCTTTTCTACATGTAATGCTTTCATTTTTTTTCTTACAGTTGGAATCTTTGAGGATTGAAATGAATGTTATCTTTCTTACTGGGCAGATGGATTTTTTCCCCTTTTCTAATGACAAGGCTGTAGAATAATACTAAACTTTGAACTCATTCCATTTTTGTCTTCAGAAAATGTGCTACTGGTCCAGCACTGAAAATTATTCTGGGCAGGTAAAATATGGAAAAAAATATTCTAAATATGTGAATGGAAAAAGGAAATATTTCTCTTCTTGTTGTTTTTCAACTGGAATTATTTAAAGCTGTCCATGGCATGTAGAGTGCTCCAGTAAGTGCCAAGGGAGAATGATGGGTAGAGAAATCATCCAGTTCAAATTGTATGATAAATTGCAAAGACTTATGATGCATTTGTTTATTAAATGTATGGCCATCCAATCTATCACATGCCCATCATCTGTCCCTTTATTATGCTTTTTTAAAGTAAAATCTGTGGTCATTATTCTCATACCCTCATCATTTATGTTTACAGCCAGTTTAAGCCCTCTCTATTGTTCTGTTCCAGTATAAAAGTGCCTTTTTTTGAGAGCTGGGCTCTGTGTGTGTATGTATGACAGCAGTTCTGTCTTCTGAGCTTGGCTTCCAGTCACTACCATGACTCTCATTATATATTTAGTACATGCAGTAGGCACCATTTAACGTTCCATACAAAAATACATGTTATTTTAGAAGACAGAATGGAACTTATTCCATCCCTCGAAAATTACAGCTATGTTGTTTTCTGATGTCATTGCAAAACTATGGACTCCCCCCTCAACGACAGTGAAACAAAATTGCTGTCTCTGTTTACACACTTCTTGTTCACAAGCTTCTGCTGTAGCAGCTCCATGGGTAGAGAAGTCCACTGCTAAAATTCATAAGAAGTTGACAAAACAAAAAGTGACATAATTAGTTCTTTGTTTATCCAGAAGAGCTTACAGGTAATAAATGCTGATTTTTGCTGAGGTGGATGAGGTGAAAGGTGATCTTGTATATTTCTCTGCAAGAATCCCCTATTTTGTTCCTTTCTTATTGCATATTCTTCTGTAGTGCTCTGGCTCCAAGTAGTAAATGACTGTTGAAAGCACCAAGGCAAAAGAAAGAATGAATGACTCCAGAAGCTGGTAACATACAGAACGGGTATCAACCACTGAGTCCTTTCTATTCCTTAAATGTACCCTGAACATGAAAAAATTTTTTTTTCTGTTCAGTTCTAATAAGAAAATTGTAAATTTGGGTCACCAGATCTGCTTCATTTTGTCATGCCTTGAGAAAGTTCTAAGGAAGGAGTCTGAGTCCTGGGTACAGGAAACACTGATTGGAAAGTGGGGGTATTTTGTATCCCCTTACATTCCCTTACACTATGCTGCCTGCCTGTATTGGAAATAAAAGTTGTTATTTTTGCAGACTTTGAGGCAGAGAAGTCAGTCTGACTGTAAGGGAGCACGCTCACTTTGAATAATCAAAGAAAATGTTTCCTGGTTACATAAGTATGGGACTGGGCCCCAGTAAATGAAATAGTCTTTCTAGCCTCATTTCCTGGTATTTAGATTTTTAACTAGCTATTTACCTATTTCCTGTAGTGTGGAATAAACCTGGTCTTCCCTTTTCCCATCCTGACTGAATGTCAAGGCATTTCTCCTCTAATTCCCTTGCAGACCAGCTTTGCAATCCAAGTGGTCTGTGGATAAGCTGTGAATGTTTCTTCCAAGTGAAACAAAATTCCCTTTTTTCTTCTTCCTTAGTCAAAATAAGAGCATTTTTAACTACCAGAACTGTACTGTTAATACTTGAGTGGCATCTTGGACACACTCTGCTGCCCTTGTATGGTGGAATGTGAGGAAGTCATCATGCCCATACACATAGAGCAGCTCACACTTTATCCGCAATAAGCAGGTCTAAACATCTGTGTTCAACCAAATACATGCATGTGGTACAAGTGTGTGTGTGTGACAGTGTTCATCCTGGGTGTGAATTTGAAGTTATGCCAGGTTTACACATAAGGTATGGGCCAAATCAAACTGGAAGGTTGGTATTTGAAGTGGCATTTGTAGTGCCAGATCGTACTGATTCAAACACAGGCAATGCTCAAGGAGTTACAGTAAACAAACTGTTGAAAATTTTTCTCTGTTCCAGGTAGGTGATGATTCTCATACCAAAGTGCTTTTCCATCCTTAGAGATGCTCATACGCAGTTTTTCCTATTACCACTTCTAAGTCAGTAAACACTGACTAAAATGCCTGCCTACTTTCTTCTAAGAAACTGAGAATTCTGGCCATGGACATTCACTTCTGGGTTTTCGGGCATGAGGGAACAAAAGGCTGAGAGCAGAGAGAGCGTTTCTTTTGTCAGCTCGTTTTGTGGATTCCATAATTGGTTCCTGGCATGGATAAAATAATTACTTTCTAACCATAAGCAAAGGTGGGGTGTAATGGAGGACAATGACCTAAAACAAAAGAAGATGGAGGAAAGAACGAGAAAGGAGCACTATAACAGACAAATACAATTTTTTTCTTCTAAGACTGTTGTGATTGAAAGGTGAAAATAAAGTTTCTAAATATATGGTGCCCTCCCGTAAACAGCGAAAGACTGGTAGGGGATTATCTGCTTACTTGTTAGAGCAAACAAAACAACTAATATTTCTACTTCAAACATCTAATAAAAATTGTTATTGATTTCTGATTTTTAAAACATGTTGGTAAGCATTTTTCTTTTCTCCTCCATGTTTGTTTTTTTTCTCAATTTTTTCACTTGACAGAAAGTTAAAAACTAAAAGGGAAATACTTTTACAGTTTGTAAAAGCATAAAACTTCATGCAGAAATAGTTTCAACTTTTTTTTCTAAACTTATGGAAACATGCAACAGCTCTATTTTTAAGGTGTGTCTATGGATGAAACAGTCATGTTTCATGTTTCATTCAACAGACCTGAATGAATATACTTCTTAAAACATAAAAATTATGATGAAATATATAAGAATTGTAAAGATTGTATGAAAAAAACAATTACTGGCTTCAAGTTCAAGATAAGAGCTTTGTTTACTTAACTTTTACTTGTAAAAGATGGAGCATTTTGGAAGGCAAACAAACTGTTACGGGACTTGTTCTCCAGAAAACCTCACAGTGGACTGCCAAAGACTGTAAAGGGCCACCCTATATAACTTACTGGTGGTGTTGGAAGTAGATGACACTTTGGGGTCTACTGCATGAATGTATTGGTATCTTGGTTTTGTTCTGAAACCTTTTTTGGGTACTACCAGTCTCAGACATGTTAAATCAATGCTTAGGAGTGACATAATTATTTTTTGCTAAGTAAAACTTATGCCACCGTTCTCCCCTAAAATAAGCAACATCTTTTTTTTTTTTTTTTTTTCCCAGAAGAGATCTTATCCCAATTAAATGTAATGTATGTGACTATTTTATTGATTACTTACAGTTTAAAATGGTATTTTTTCACTTCTAAAACTCTTCTCTGCTTGCCTTCAGAGAATTAGAGCAATATGCTGATTAACTGACCAGTCAGTTAAAGAAACTTAGAGGTTTAAGTCTCCAAGTTTTCCAAATGAAAACATTTGGGTAAAAAAAAAAAAAAGCATGCATATACTGTAATTTGCTTGTTTGCTCCACTGCCTTGTGGACATGCCCAGCTTCCTCTGTACCTGGCAGCTTTCCTGTTCTGTATTCATCATGCTAATCAATGGGATTCAGATGTTCCTGAAATAAAATCATTTGTCTTCAGCCTGCTCTTACAAAGGACACAGACTGTACTAAAAAGGCTTTTCTTCACTTTCAGAGTACATTAAATACATGTTCATAATACAAGGCTTTGGCAATGTATCGATTGCATTCTTTTACACAAAAAAGTCCTTGCACAGGGAAACTCCTTGCGGTTTTTTCCACAGACTTAAATTAGTGCCTGTGAGAAAATTAGCAGGCTGAAAGCAATTGAGACAGAAATCTTTAGACTTGCATGCTGTAATGGGAAGAGTAATAACAAACCACCAGCTTGATTCTGTGCTGGTTTGATAGGGGCCGCTCTAAGGTGAGTGGAGACTTTTATAATACCATGCTGAAATTATGAGCAATCAGGAGAATTAAGGTAATGTTTGAGCATTACTGTACAAACTGTACTGTACAAAGTAGAGCAGTGGCCAGTCACACCTGCTAAAAAATTTTCCAAACACACTCCTTGTGTAGTGGTTTTAGGAAAAGAAATTAACTGGGTTTTTGGAGTTTAAAAGAGAAGGTGCCTTTTTTTTTTTTAATTGCCATTTTGGTTTTTTAATTAGGGATAAGAACAGGAAAGAGAGAGGGCAATAATGAATAAAAAAGGGAAAAAGTAGATGAAGATGAAAATCACAGGAGCTTGAGGTTCTTGCTTTTCAAAACCAAAATGGATGTTGGGATTTGAGAACTTTTCCCTTTTTTCTTTCTTTCTTTCTTTCTTTCTTTCTTTCTTTCTTTCTTCTTTGTTTTCTTATTTTCTTCCTCCAGACCCCATCAATTCCTTAAGCATTTCTTTTGAACTTCTGCATTAATGACTGAGTTCTCTGATATCTAAACCCCACCATGCTTGGAGTTGCAGTTTTGCTATTGTTCATAACATCCTTCCCTCAGTATCCCTGGTAAATTATAGAGAATGAGCTTTTATGTCAACACATGAAGAAAGTCTCTGTGCTCTGTCCTACCTCTTTATTATAAACATCTGGAACTGAACATCAGACTGTTATTCTTCCTGACTCATTCAGGAGAAGCTGGTAGCCAGTTTAAAAGTTACTGGAGGGTTTCATAGACAAACTTAAAACCTAAACCAGGGTGACCTTCTCAGCCTAAACTGAGGAGGAACTGAGGCTAAAAAGAAAGAAACTCAAAGACATTCCAAATTTCCCCCTTTTATGCTGCTCCTATTTAAGCCCATTAACTCAGGTGAAAAATTCCCCAAACTAGCTTGCCTGTTTTGAGGGTGTGATCATAGCAAATCTTCAAATTCTAGAAATGGCCCTGCTCCAGCAAAGCACTTAAGCATGCTTAATCAGGTACCCCATTATACAGCATGCACATTATTATTGAATGAACTGTGTAAATGAAAGCCTTAAAATGCTTCACATGAATAAAAATGCAGACAAATTTTCCCTGTGGGGATTCATCCCATGCAGGAGATATCTGCAGCTTTGCATTTTAATCAGTGAACGGTCTGATCCTGCTGCCATTGAAGTCAGGGGCAAAACTTAACTGCTGCAGAGGAAGCAGGATCTGATACTAACAGCACATAAAATGAAAGGGGGAAATTTTTTCCAAGTGGGCATTCAGATGATGACCCATTTCTTGCATCAGGCTATTGTTCACCAGAGCACCAGAGATGGCACTGCCATTAACATTTTACTATCCACAAATCAGTACAAAGCGTAACATCCAGTTACTGCTCTTGCATGTTTGCATTTTTTGAAGTTAATAGGGAAAGAGAGCCCCAGGGCAAAGCATGATTGATGAGATAATTGACTTCACAAGAGGACTGTGGAAGAGCAGGCCAAATTCAGCTCTGACTTAAGTTTTTCTATCTCTGCTTATGTCTGAAATAATCTGATGTAGTCCATCTTCTGTCAAAGAGGAGTGGTGGCATGAGAGCAGTGCTCTTCTGTGAGCACTTTGTTCTCTACTTGTCTGATATTCCTCATCTTACTAGGCTCCCAGGGAGAGCTTCAGTGTGCATTGCCAGAAAAGGTAACTTCATGTATGGAGTGTGGAGTTCATAGAATCAAAGAACCATACGATGGTTTGGATTGGAAGGGACCTTAAAGATCATCTAACACCCCTGCTCTGGGCAGGGATACATTCCATTAGACCATGTTGCTCAAAGCCCCATCCAACCTGATGTTGAATGCTTCTAGGGATGGGGCATCCATAGCTTCTCTGGACAACCTGTTGCAGTGTCAAAATGAAGAATTTCTTCCCAATGTCTAATCTAAACCCACCCTCTTCCAGCTTAAAGTCATTCCACCTTGTCCTATCACTGCATGCCCTTGTAAAAAGTCCCTCTCCAGCTCTCTTCTTAGGCCCCTTTTCAAGGAGCTGAAAGGTGCTATGAGGTCTCCCCAGAGCCTTCTCTGCTCCAGGCTGAACAAACCCAGCTCTTTCAGCCTGTCTCCACTGGAGAGGTGCTCCAGCCCTCGGATCATCTTCATGGCCCTCCTCTGTAGTCATGATACCCTCCTTGCATTTGATTCTTGTCCCATGCTGTGGTTGCTTGGCTATGTCTGTGTCACTGAAGAAGAAGTCCATCTCTTGCTATAATTCCGTAAAACCAATTGCCCTTATGGGCCTCTGCAGCATGTGTGTGCCTGTTTCCTGCTAGTGGAGACCCAGGGGTGCGTGGCAGTGTTTTAGGTGCTGAGTGTGATTGGCTTGCACTCTCCTGGCCTCACTGCTCTTGGTTTGCCCTCGTCCAAGCACGGGAGTCTGGTCTTCAAAGGGCCTAGGAAACATCCTTTAAAAATGGTACAATGCCCTTGCGGAGGGTATCACACAAGAACTCCAGGGAGATAATTTAGGTACTCCAGCCCTCAGTTTTCTTCCCTGCAAGAATAATTTTTTCTTTACTGGGCAGACTGTTCAGAAGGCACACTGTTTTAGTGACAAGAAGTGTTCACGTACTCGAATTAGTCTCTCACCAGGTATATGCTTTTATTGACATAATTGGATGTCTTACAGCCCTGAGAAATATGATAGCAGAGTAATCCAGTGTGTATGTGCAGTAAAATGTGTAATAACTAAACTCAGAAAAGAAACATGCTCTTCTAGGTTAAAATATTTCTGGAAATATAATTGCCAAAGTAAACCACCGGCCCAAGTTTATTGAAAAAGCCTCTTGGAGAAGAAAGCAAGTATTTCACTGATCAGGAGGTCCAAGAGGAGTCAGTTAATATACATCTAAAAAGGTCAGAGTAAATCTTTGTGTCTTTATACTGTAGAGGTGTATGAAAATGTTTTCATATCTAAATCTGGAGCTAGCTGCTGAAAATCTTCTGTGTAGGTATTTACATTATTGGCGGTTTGGCTGAAGTATGTTTTGGCCAATTAAATGGAGTTGTTTTGTGCCAATTTAATTGTAAGTTAGAGAGGTGGTTTGTTCACAAAATTTTCTCAGGTCTCTGTCTGACTTCAGATTATTCTATAGGTACTATTCTATAAAAAGAGAAAGAGATGTAAGGGAAAACGATGGATGCACTGATGGGGGAACTGGAGGGTTCTGCAAGAGTGATGAAATCCCATTTTGTTAACCATCACTACAGCCTGTAGTTCACTATTAGCTTTAGGTATTACACAAAACCAGTATTTGTTGCCATTACTGCCTAGTAAGTCTGCATTGATAGGAAGGGTTTTTTTCTCATTTGTGCAGCAGTTCTCAGTAGAATTGCTTCTGTGCCCAAAACAAGTATACTTTGTCCCCAAAAATAGAAGGCAACTGTTCAAAATTTTTTATTTGTATGTGTGTAATACCTAATGGTTTCAGTAATAGATTATTACAGGTTGACCTGATTCTCTTCCACCCTTCCAATCACTTTTAATTAGAAATAAATGTACAACTGTGAGTAGAGTGGTGTCTCTGTACTATGGAAAGAGCCCTTAAATCCCACAAGGGTGCCTGTACATATGTGTATGTGTGCTCGGTTTAGGGTTGGGTTTTTGTGTCTCTTCTTTGCTGAGCTTGCTGGCAGCCAGTTGCTGGGGAAGGAAAGGATAATTACAATGCAAAAGTGTTTTATAGTTTTCTGCTGGGGATTATGCTATAAATACGAAACTGCAGTAGAGATTTTATGGAATTGTTAACAAACTAAGGAAGAGAATGAATTGATACAGAGTGCACAAGAGGAAAAAGATGGCAAAGTTTAAAAAGAAAAGTTGAGCAAATGGCCTTTTTTCTGTGGTCTTAAAAATC
Organism: Corvus moneduloides; assembly: GCF_009650955.1. Classification (NCBI taxonomy): domain Eukaryota; kingdom Metazoa; phylum Chordata; class Aves; order Passeriformes; family Corvidae; genus Corvus; species Corvus moneduloides. Next base: position 92,243,102 of record NC_045476.1, on the reverse strand, counting down.
ACCTAATAAAACATTGTTTTATTGCATAGGTACACTAATCATTTCTGGTTTTAATCATTACACTGCATATACTTTTCAAGCAATTTTATAGTGTGTGTTCTCTAAGGTGGCTCATGAAAATCACCTTCACAGTCCATTTGTTTAGATGCTGCAGCATGCTTGGTGGAAGCTGACCACCTCTGAAAAGGATGCAGATTGGCCAAATCTATCACTTAAGACTAATAATTCCCAGCAAAACAGGGAGAGTGAGTTATTTCTTCACCAGGCTCATTATACTGGGTTTAGATCTCGATTTTCCTGTCCTGCAAACACCCCCAAAGAGCCCTGTTATTTAACACAGCATGGTACCAGTGTTACACGTGGTGATTTATGAAGTGCAAGTTTGAAGCTATCTATAATTGCTCTTAAATATATTTCTGTGTTATCTTCCTCCTCTAACCTACGTTGTCTGCTTGTTGGCAGTCTTTTTGAACTGCACAGATTAGGCACCCTGCCCCTCTCCTCACCTGAAGTAAGGGACCATCTAGAGCCCTGAAATCACCTTGTGAATCATTCTAGCTTGCTGTTAACCTCAGATAGTGAACACCAGGAACTGTTGTGAAACTCTCCCCATCATACTTTATTGTGTATAAAAGGAAATTAAAAACGCACACTACTGATCAATTTTCTAAAGTCTGTCCTTCGCAAAGCCAAGTGACAATGTTCTTCAGTTAATCAGGGAAGGATCTACTTTGACACATGATCCTTTTTCTGTCAAAGAGCATTTTACTCTTTGTGTCACTTTATGACATCTGATCCCTTTGAATAAGGAAGGCTAGTTACTGGCTACGATGTAGAGTTGTTAGAGAGTCCAAACAAGGCTTTTATAAAAGCAAGAAGCTCGTGGGTTCAAGAGGGTGCCAAAAAGGAGAGGATGAAAAGCAGTTCAGCAATAGCAGCAGCATTCTAGGTCAAATGGGCTTTGCAGAGGTCAGAGAGTCTTTTTCAGTCACTGAAGAAAGGATTGTGGGAAAGAAATAGGAATAATAAAGTCCAATATGCTGATCTTCCCCTGTCTGAAAACCTGTGCTGCATTAGTTCAGAAATTTTTCTTTGCTTGTTTGGCAGGTGGTAAAAATAAAGGTCTGAAATGGGAGAGGGTAGCAGGGGTAGTTTTCTCTGAGTCTTTCAAGAGCCAGCAGACATTTTAGGTAGTGTTGTTTTGAGAGAGAGAGACTTCACAATCGTTTGCAGTGTATGTATGAAAGGAAAAGCAAACAGTGCGCAGATCTTCACAGCTGCTTGTACATGGGAAAAACAATGGAGGGACTGGAACACTCTTCAGTTCTCATTCCCTGGCTTGATCCTATCTTGTATTGCCTTTGGTGTAGGAAACTCCATTGCCAAAAAAGCTTTTGCGAAAGTTACAATACTCTTCTGTTGTGATATCAACTAACAACAGTCAAGTTTAACCTCAAGGGAAGTGCTTAACTACCTCAAATTCATAAGGAAGGTTAAATGAGTCCACATTGCATTTATTTTTCAACCATAGGAGAGTATACCTAGCTAAGGTAACTGTCATTAGTTTAGGATTGACTATGGAAATGCTGAAGATTCACAGGGTGTAACTAATAACACTCCATTTGTACCTTTCTGATGATGTGTCTGGTGAGACATGTCCTTTGTGAGTCTTTTAATTTTTGTTATTGGTGAGCATGTAAAGGAATGGATTTAGTTCTGTTTGCAGAGTTTGCAGTGAGAATAACTTCAATTAAAGAGCCTATTGGAAAACATGAGGATGGGGCATAAGACTAGGAAGGAGACTGAAAGTATCTCATAATGTGAGGCTGGAAGTTGCATGCAGGGCTGTGTGAGTCAGCAACGTGCCCTTGCAGTGATGAAGCACTAACCACAGGCTGGGTTGCACTACCAAGAGCACAACCAGCAGATCATAGGAAATGATTATTCCCCTTTACTTGGCTGCCATGAAGCCACGTGTGAGTCCATTGTCCAGAAGTGAGTCCAGTTTTGAGTTCTGTGTAACAAGATACTGACACACCAGAGCAGAGGCAGCAGAGTCTGGCAGGAAGTGTCAAAGATGTACATGAAGGTGCTGAGGCAACAGGGCTTGTTCAGCCCTCCCCTGCAGAAGGGAAGGGTAAGGAGAATTTGAACGCTGTCTTGCATCTAAACCAAGAGGAAAGACTGAGACAGACTCTTCTCTGAGATTCACTGCAAAAAGATAAGACTGCAACAGTGACAAGTTGCAGCTAGAAATTTTTTCGTTTGACATTAAAATAATATTCTTAAGTGGGAGAAGCATTAGACATTGCCCAGGGAGTGATTCATGGTTTTTTCCAGAGAAGCTGTTGAGTCTTCATGCTTGGAGATTTTCAAAGCTAAGCTATTCAGGGCCCTGAGCTACTTTGTCAAAGCTGGAAGATAACCTTGCTTTGAGCAGGACATTGAACTAGGTGACCTCCAGAGGTTCTTTCCAAACGAAACTGTTCTGTGATTCTGTGACCTAAATAAACTGGGCCAACATTAAGCTGCTCTACATCCTCATTTTGGAGGAGGGCTGGAGCTGCAGAACATGGGACCTCAGCTCAGTATTTCCTGACCTCTTTTTCAGTTTCTGCAAGGCAGTTCCAGGAGTTGGGAGAGGAGTGCTTTGGAATTGATCCATTCCCCCACTCCTCTAATACTATTGTTAAGGTATAACAGTGGTCATTTGTTTTCTCTTAGTTTCTTTTAATTTTTTAAAAAAGAAGAAAGGATGCATGTAGGCTCAAATATGCTAAGAAGCCCACTGAATTAAAATAATTTTAATTGTGATAGGGAGAAGGCCACCCATTCTGTCTAGTACTTTATCTGCTTACTGAGTGGTCTTTAACACTTACCTCTACATACAGGTTTTTGATCCATGAGCAAAACATATTGTACCTGCGTGAAAACTCTTAAGCTAATCCTGTGTTCTCCATTTTCATAATCTCTGTAAATAATTGCCATAACAAATGTTTTCTTTTCCCATCTCTTCCATCAGCCTTCTTTTCCAAGTGTATGAATAAAAATGTGCAGTTTCTTAATACTGGTCTTTTGTGATGGTCTTAACTTTTTACTTCCAGGACAAATAATTACAGCAGTATTTCCTTATCCTGCTAGAAGTTTTAAGTACTGTCAGTGAAAGAATTATTTTCTAATTTGGGGATCATTATAAGAATTAATATTCTTTAACATCACGAGGTTTGTGGTAATTTTTTACAACTTCATTATAATAGACCACTTGAACTACAGCAAAGCAATTTTAGTCCATGAAAAGAAAGTTCTTTGGCAGTGGAACAAACGATGAAAGAAATTGTAAAACAATTACCAACTTCTTAGTAAGAGTTAGATGACTTAGGGAAACTCTGCATCTCTAAAACGATTGTGAACTTCAGGTTACTCATCACGTAGGGGTTGAATCCACTGTTACATCTTCTGTCTGTCCTTATTGAATGTAATAACAAAACATCAGCAGTGCTGTAAAACCAGAAGCTAGCAGCACTTCCTGAACAGTTAGGATTTACAACCTGTGCCCATTGGACTCAGAAGTGATGACTTGGGCTTTGGTGACTGATTTTGTAAGCCCAGGTGGGATAGGCATCTTTTGAACACTTACGTCCAATTCTAATCTCATTCAAATTTGATGGTGGTTATTTTCATAGTAGTAATCAAAGTATTTTACCCATGGAAGTCTTCACGCATTGAATGAAATGTTCATTTCTGAAAGTGCTGATTTGCATTTAAACCAGGTGAGGTTTATCTGTCTCCTCATCATTGGCATTCTCTGTGAGTAATGTGTACATATATGCGATATCAAACTGCACAAGTGCAGATATGACTCCTCTAAACTCGGAGTTCAGTGTTTTCCTAATTACTTACAGGCTATTGAGATTAAAGCAACAAGATCTCTTTTGTGTTAAACAAGAAGCTCGCATTCTTTACTCATGAGCTACTCTCCTCTTTCCCTCTTGATGATCACAGGCAACATTCTTGCAAACAGACGTCCCAGTCCATCCCCCTCTGTAAGAAAGCCTTTGTAACTTGTGGTTGACCTAATTGTGCAGCGACAGCACTGCTGCTGCGAATCTGGGGAGATCCCCAGTACAGCACTCATGTGGGCTTAGCAGTGTCTGCAACCTGAAGCAGGATATAGGTAAGCGGCAATGCAAGGCTTTGAAGGACTCTCTCCAGTTTCACGTGGGGTTGAGATGTCCCATGGAGACTTTAGAATAGCCGTGACCATGGACCTACTTCTGCATACTTTTCAATATCATACCCCACCTGATGCCAGTGAATGGGGTCACGTTACTGAAAAAATGATCTTGGCATTGTTATAAATTTGAAAACTCAGTCTTCTGTATAGAAATGTTTCAAGAATATGTTGTCTGTGGCAGTTGTTATTTGTTCAATCCTGAAGTACTTGCTGAATACTCTTTCTTAACCTGGGTATGTCTCCATGAGGTCCTGAGGATCAGAGCCTGAATTTGTCTTAGTGTTATGACAGAGGAAAGAGAAGAAAATGTTGAGATTTTTCTTCATTCAACCAACAAAAAACCTCAGTAGCACCATCATTGTGGTCACACTGTGTTAATGTGGGGTGGTTTTCTGCATGTGCATCCCTTAGAGAAAATAAAAAGCAAAAATTGTGTATCTACTACTAAATGTTACCCTGTTCTCCATGTAGAATGAGAAAGTTTTATAAAGTATTTTCTGACTCCTGGAGACAAGACCACTCAGTAATGTTGAGGCAGGTTTTTTTCATGTCATGTATCATTACCCGGTAATGCCCATCCCATCTTCAGTTTGCACCAGTGAAGGCTTAATCAAGCATGTAGGAGGAAGAATAGTTCTTACTTAATCCATCCGAGAATGGCTCAAATTTGAAATGGGTGTTTTAGTGCTGCTCTTAGCTGAAACAAGGTTGTTAACATGACACAGAACCATCACAGTCGTGTTTTATATGTGTGCTTGCACATTCAGACGAGTAGTAGTGGCAATCAAAATGGTTTGTCTCAGCCAGTAACTCTGTTCAGTGCCATGCGTTAGCTGTGTTAAAAATTCATGAATCGTCTTGGTGAAGATAAAAGATAGGGAAGCACTTTTTCAAACTGACAGGCTTGAAGAAAGGGAGACATTTTGGTTTTGCTTGAGCATTGGGAATTTAATCATTGAGTAGAAAGATGACTATTTGTATATCCATGCTTTGGGATAAAACTGCTTTTTAAATGAGGTTCTTATTCTGGACTGGGTGCTTCATCTGCCAAGATCCAGATGTAACAGGGATCAATTCACCCGTGGACTCTGATAATAAGAGATTGGTTTTCATTTTGTTCATCAACATGTGGGGACAGTGGGCTGGGAGTGGGGATCCTGCTGCAGAGCAGGGAGAGACTTGAGTGTTGTTGTAACTGCAGTAGGCAAGTAGGTCTCTGTGACCAAAAGGATCTAAATCCCTGAGCAGAAAGATGCAGGAAATAGTTGCAGGCAGGCAAGAAGAGGATGAGGAAATGTGAGAGACAGCGAGGGAGGAAAAGGCTGCCCCCCTTGTGTCAGGATGTGGGAGTAGGTACTCGGTGATAAATTGCTATGCCAGCTATAGGGTGGAGGTCATTTATGGCATCCATGTGACAATAGATTTGTCATGTGTTACAGAGAGGTCTCTTTGCATCGAGGTATATATACTGCATTGTGCATTACTTCAAAATCTTTCCATGTGCTTTCACTCTTCAATTTCCACTCTTTAAATTGATTTCTTTGTTATCCTACTTTGTCCTGGTTTTAACATATTGTAGCTTTTATTAACATTTGTTACTGGGCTTTTTTTGTTCCTCTAAAAGCCAAGAAGCCATATACTCATACCTGTTTGTTCACTGTCTGTTTTTGTGGGGTTTTACTATTTGATGTTCAATGTCAAATTATTCATATTTATCCTTCATATTGGTGTTTTCCTAACTGTAGTTCTGTCATAAGCATACTCAAATCCATTCAGTGGCACATCCTTAGTTCCTGTAATTGCCATTTTTAAATGGAACAATCTCTGAGACTATATTCAGAATCTAGAACAAATGTTACAGAAAATAAGGTCAAAGAAATCAAATAACATTGCTTCCAAAGTTGCAATAGAGTCTTTGGATCATCTTCCATCATTAATATCAACGCTTGACAGCACTTAAAAGTTTAATCATGATTTGTAACCCTCTGAATTTTATTGCTTCTGCTGTCGGAAATCAATTTCAGTACTTAATGGCATCTTGTAACCTCAGTCAAGGAGAATGTTGGCTGGATTTTTATTCTAGTTTTACTCGAAGCTTCACTGCTAAGCTATATCCTGACAAAATTATTTCAGTGACATTCTTTGACAAAGTTGTTTTCAGTTCTCTGACTTAAAGAAAATACTTTCGTCTATACAACATAATTCAGAAGTATTTCTCTCTGTTGATCATTTTATTGAGCTATAATTTCATGTATGCTTCAAAAAGTTGTAGATTCTGAGCCTAAAATACAGTGAAGTGTATGTTTAATCTTAGTTGCACTTGGAGACCTGGGACTTCTCATGTAATTAACATCCACCACAAGTGTCTGGAAGATCAGACCATAAACTGTTGTTTAATCTTCCTTGTTGCTTACTGAGGTTCACAAAGAGAATGGAGCACACTTATAATTCCAAATTAAACATTTAGATTAGTCGTTATTGATTCCTTTTGATCAGGAGAAGTGTGTTTAGACTTGATTCTATGTTTCATCACTGAGTAATTTCAGTCATTGAAATTATTGACTTGGTTGGGAGCTCTCCTTTATGGCATAATTGGCAGGATGAAGTTGAGTACATTTCTTAAGGGAAAATAAAATTGCATTTTTTATCAAAAAACACAAAAGGGGCTAGCTTATAGGAACCAAACTAAAACAGGGTACAAGAAACTGTACTGCATCTACTCTCCTCTCAAAATTTGCAGCTTTTAATAGAATTAAACATGCAAAGGGCATCTCCCTTGATCTCCTTTATAAATAACTAAACATCAGAAAAGTTTCTGCTTTAAGCATGGTACTGTTGACTTTTCTGTACACTTACTAGCAGATTTTGTATGCTTTGAAGAATAGAAAATTGTTATTCTCCCACTTAACGCAAAATCGAAATTGAAGGGTGATAAAATCAGTGACACCCACTGGGCCAGCAGTAGATCTAGTTTACCAGTTAAGTGTCCTGACTGGGAAATGCTGCCTGTTTTTACCTGTTTATAGACTTCTTATTGGAAATTTCATCTGTTTGGCAGAATAGAAGAGAAATAAAAAGACTATGTTGCCATAAGGAATAACAGTAGTGATTTCTTGAACCATGTCATTTAAACTTGAGTCTAATTCCTCAAAAAACTGTCCCTGGAAAATTGTTTCTTCAGAGAATTTAGGAAACTGATTTGCTATGAAATTTGTAAGACCCAAGCTCCACAGGACCAGCATAGCAAACCACTTCCCTAAAAGCAAAGGACATAATTTTTGTCACTTTTCAAATCATCTTTATCTTATATACAAATACTGAGCAGCCTCCCACCATTTCTAATGTATTTCATGTGGGTTTTTCCAATTACAAAGGGACGGCTCTCTGATTTATGTACTGATGACTTCCAGCTAACTTTCCTTGTTATATTTCATTTAGAGAGCCTGCTGTCTGCACATGATAATGTTTATGTAGTGGATGACACGGTTCTAGAGCTATCGGAGGTGGAAGAAATGGCGTCAGAAAGCAGCTGTTTTGCATCAGAGGACACCACAGAGGACTCGGGTGTTGTGAGCTCCCCGTCTGACATTGTATCTCTGGATTCCCAAAATGACAGTATGAAGTTGAGAGACATCAAGCTGGTCAATGGCTACATGGAGCCAGCTGAGGCAGGTGCAATGTGTGGCACAGAGATGTGCCCTGTACGGAACACCTACTGCGGCAGTGTGGGACCTGACAGTGCTCCTCTGAGGTAAGTATTTACTTGCCACCAGCACTTGGAAAACATCTTGCATGTCCTCCTGGTAGGGACTCGTTTAAGAAAACCAACTTATACTTTCTTCTGCTCTTTCATAAAGCAGTACCAATGCCAAGTGACTCCTCCCAGTGAAAAGCTCACTGTCAAATCCCCTCCAGCGACACACTTGTAGCAACAGGCAAAGGTCACTTTTTTGTTTGAACTTGTAGTTACATTTCTTGCAAAATACCACTGCCCTCCAGAGTTGATTTCTTCAAGGAGTCTGAAATAATTTTGTTGCAGTTTGGTTTATTTTGTACTTCTGATTGCACCTGAAGTGTTTAAAATATTACTATTTATTGATCCAGAAAAATGACATGCAGGCCATATAATGGAAAATTCAAGCCACCAAAAGCCAGGTGGAAAAGGACTGTATGCAGTGACCTTTGGAGATTGGTTTGGAAATGTTTGCATGCATATATATATATATGTATGTTTATATATATGTTCACCTAATGCTAACCTCCACTGGTGTTGTACTTTGGGCTGGCGGTTTTTTCAGCATATTTCCTTTTTTTCCCCCTTCTTTTTTTTAGCATAAACAAACATTTTTCTGCAGTTTTTGCAAGAAAATATGAGAACCTGGAATTTACCTAGAAACTGCCTTCAAGCACAAATGACTCTGACACTGTTTGTTTGCCAAAACTCACATAGTTGGTGGCAGGGCTGCAAAGGGAACCCAAAATTTATAGGACTTTGCAAATACAAACTGGCCAAATAGGAAGCTGTGCCTCCAGCAAGGAGGGTGGCCTGGTAATACTGACAGGGATCCGCTCTGTGTGATGCTGCAGAGTCATGGGACAGGGGCCAGAAATTCCTCTGAATTCTCAGTTGACATGAAGTCTGTGCTTTCTGGTCTCTCTCCATTCAGCTGCTAATCTGTAGCCCCTTCATAAAAGTGTGTATCATGACCTAGTTATTTCCATCCACACATTTCTGAGTGTGAACTTCATCTTGGATCATGCAGTGGGTGATAACTTGGGGATAAATTAGACCAAAGTCAGTATTTAACCTACTGGAATGATCTTGGGGTTTTTCTTTATCCATCAGTATCAATGGGGACAAGGTCAAGCCTCCCTTAGATACTTGCTCCACAACACATTTTTCTTGTGATTTTTTCTTTTGCAGTGTCTTAGGTCCTGATGCAGTTTCTATTGGAAGGATTAGATAGGCTGCTATCGTAACTGCAATTAACATTCCAGACCTGATCCAAAAAAGCAACCCATTAATTTCAGTAGGCTTAGATTGGTCCTTTTGAGTTAAATAGGCTGTCCCAACTTTCCTCAAAATGCGGGATCTAAAGTGGTTTGAAAAACACACATGTACATTTGGTGGGGAAGGAAGAAGTTAGCATTTTGTTGACCAAAGACATCAAAGCAAAGCCCTGTAATAACAATACTAATCAGCTACCATTTGGGGGGAACTTTTTCTGGTTTTCAAATCAAATAAAAGACTGACCACAGGTCACTGTGATGCACTTCCTCTTGAAAGGCAGTATTCCCTCCATCTTTCACTTCAGCCAAAGATACGTATTACGTCAGTGGCATTCAGATTTACCTTTGCCCCACACACAAAATTTTTCTTAGTTGAAAAGAGTGCACAGAGAAGAGACAGCAGGATGTGTCATAAACTGTCCAGCAGGACTGCTGTCCAGGGGTCTTGCTGAGCCAAAGGAGTGCAAGCTGGAAGGATAGTGTGATGCACTGCCCATTGCAGTCAGGGAGGTGCTGAGAGGCCAGTGCTGTAGTGTCCTGTCATGGGCCCCCAGTTCAAGAGAGAGACTGGAAAACTGGAGAGGGTCCAGAGAAGAGCCACTGAGAGAGCTGGGACACTAGAGCATGCAAGGTATGAGGGGGATGGGAGGCAGCTGGATTGTTCACCTTGGGAAAGCAGCGTTGGTAAGGAGGGACCTGGTTGCAGTCTTTCCCTAACAAAAGGAGGACTAGGAGGTTTCTCAGGCATACACTGTGAAAGGACAAGAAGCAATTGTCACCAGCTGCTCTAAAGGAAATAAAAATTAAATATGAGGAAAATCCTCAAAATGGGAATGGCTAAGCAGTGGAAGAGGCCTCCCAGAGAAGTCAAGGAATCTCCATGTCTGGAGATTCTCAGAACTCAGCCGTGCAAAACGTTGGGCAGCCTGTTCTGGCTTTGAAATTAGCCCTGCTTGGAGCAGGAGGTTGGGCTAGGCTTCCTACTTGCTTTTTTTCTGTGATTTTATCATGCTAAATATTCTCTATTTAGCTAATATATCTATAATTTTAAAAAGGTGTTTGGGACTGAAATAGGAGACAGTTGTTGTTGTTTGGGGAATGCAGTTATTTTTCATAAATACTATTTATTTTTTAGGTTCTGGGACAGCAAATTTGCTCCAGATCAGCCAAAGGATATACAAAACACTTAACATTTGTGATGTATTTTAATCTTGTGTCAACAACCACTTACATTGACACTATAGTATTGCTGGGAGCAATATCTTTTAAAATGTTATGCTCTGAATGTTCCAGTAATATTTGAAGGTAGATCCAGTTCCACTCCTAACATATCTTTGTAAACAAAACAGCTTTGAAAATTGTGCTACCCTAAATCCTTTTGAGGTCAAGCTGCTAAGTTTTTAAAAGCCACTTCCTAAGTGTTTAGAAAAGGGAAAAAAAGTAGGTTTTTAAAACTATTTGCATGAAATTCTTGTTTTAATCAGATATAAATAAGTTCTTAGTACAGTTTTGAGTACAGGCAAATTTGGAGAACTTCAATTTTCATTTTCACTGTCAGAACAACTGCCACCCTGCTAGTAAAATGTGTTGGGAACTCAGAAATTTTACGTAGTTCTTTGATGAATGGACTATTTCAGGACCAAACCAGCCTCTTAAATTCCCAGACAAGTCCAAATGCACTTCATGTGAACAACCAATACCAAGCTATACAGAGTTTTAAGTACATTTCATAAGCTACAAAATTTAAAGGAAAATTTTACACAAAGTTTACTCATTCCTTTCTATCTTCTACTTGGTACACTAGTGATCTAAACTCAATTCTAAAAGGAAGATTAGAGCAAAGAAATTGGAAGAACATGCTGCTACTGTAAAGTAGTAGGGGTTAGCAGCAGTGAGACTGAGTTCTCCTTGAATCTGAGCTCCACTGAAGCCAGAAATTGTATTTAGTGACTAATTTGGCTAAGGCTTGGGGAAAAAAGGTTAATAAGAATAATGGAAACATTTAGGTTGTCATTTTGAATTGTAAAACTGACTAAAAATTGGGCTTTTCACCCAGTGAAATAACTAATTCCTAGGAATTAATAATGCACTGTACTAAAATCATTTTCTACTCTGTGGATTGTGAAAACTACCCTTAAAGTGGAAGCAAATTATATTTGGAGTGTGAAGGGCTGTGAAAAAAGTCCAGGCAGTATTTTGCCCATTCATTGTGGAGAACTGCGAAGAAGAGCAGAATCAAGTCCACAGTTCTTACCTAGGTTTGCTCCAAAGGGTTAGCCTGTGCTCCAGATCAAGAATATTTTTCCATGTTGCTTCCTTTAATTAGTTGTATGTTTAGTTTTAAATTAATTTTTCTTAGCATTTCTGGAGTTGTTTTCTGGATGTCCTGGGTGGTCTCTGTGTGGCTGTAATGCCTGATAGCATTAGAATATCACAGCAGGGTCTTCATCTGCTGCTGAAGTCAAGGAAACTTGTGAGCGTTTAAGGATACAGTCTCTGACATGGGATATGTTTGTCAGCACATTGCAGGGTAAGAGCGTGGCCAGGTCAGAAATTACACCAACCACAGGCTTTGCACAAACAAATACGAGAGCACAGCAGAGCTCAAATCTCCTTCAGCTCCCAGAGCACAGAAACAGAAATTTCTAAAAGAAGGTACATGTATTCCTGGGTTTCCAAGCTCAGGTCTTTCCTCCATGGTTTTGTTTTCCTGTACATGGGAGCAACTTGCAAATGCACTCTTTTTTGTTTGGTTTGGTTTGGGGATTCTTGTTCGAGCAATCATAATCTAAATACACATACTACTTAGCAATTAGAATATCAAAACAAATACCAAAACACTCTAGTTCTACTCTTAGCTCTGCCTTTAACCTGTTAAACCATCTTGGTCTCTCCTCGTGTGAGATCCCCTTCTGCCACTGACTGGTTTTTTACAGTAAAAACCATAACACAGCTATCATATCTCACAATACATTTGTACAGTGCCTGGTGGAGCAGAATCCAGACCTCAGCTGGAGGTGCCAAGGGCTAAACCCATATAAATAATTGACTACATGCAACGTTCGGCTGTGAATGTTTTAATATTAACTGCTGAGTCTGAACATTGTACTACATAGTTCTCTTTATTCATATCCTTTCTTACAGTTGATGTCTTTGTATTATGTATCTGTTCACCAAATTTTAATATATAGTGTTAAATGAGTAACAAGAAAACCACAGAGAAGCTGAAATGTTGCTTATGTAGCAGTAAGTGCATCTCATGATCTCACAGTGTTGCAACCCTGTCCTCCCATACCCCCTCTTTTCCCATCCCTTGTGTGGTGTCATCACGCAAGCTCCTAGGGGCAGGGATCAGACAGTTTTATACGCCTGTACAACATTGTGCACACCTACTGTCTGGAGCTTTACAAATAATTACACATTAAAAATTATGTTAATATTATTAGGGATGCTAGGTCATGTGCTCAAAGTTAGGTAACTTCAATATTAAGGCTCTGTGTGTAATCTTAGATTCCCCCCTTTTAACCTCAGCTCCCCCCTTTTGTACAGTATGATAACGTCTTCGGTTAAAGTGATGGAACTCAATTTTATTTTCTTTCTAAGTTTCAGAGCTCAATTAATAAAACAGACATACCAATGTTGACTCAGTTCAAATTCTCATCTGGAGACTTAATTTCCTTTGGCTCTTTTTATCTTACTCATTGCAGTAGTATTCACGTGCCATGCAGACTTTCGTTCATTTCTCTGCACAGTGCTCATGTGATATGAAGAGGTGGCATTTTCCTGTTTTAGGGAAGGAGAGCTGATGGGCAGAGTCAAGGCAGAGTAGTGAACAGTTAGAGCATGAAGGACCACCTTTTTTTCAGAGGACTGAGCATTAAATAGAATTTCATGTATCAGAATGCAGCTCTCCTTTTCCTCCAAGCTCTGTTCTTGGAAGAAATTTAAACATTTTGGTTGGAATAAAATAATAGTACGATTATGGACATGTTATAAAGTGGACTGTCACCTCACAGAGGTGTGTAGTTTCTCAAATTTACAAGCAACTGAAATCAGTGTTTTAAAGGGGGTCACTCTTAAGAGTGGTTCTGCTGGCCTGTCTCGGACAAGGAAAAACACTTTAAAATACCGGACTTTTTTTTTAAATTCTGAAAAGATTTTAAATTTATTGATATATTTAAGAAATAAAAGTATCTTAAAATGTGAAGGGAACTTTGTAGTTATAAAGATAGAAATGAATACAGGCTTGTGTGAGGAGAAAAGACAAAATACCTTCTAAATGTCTGAAAGGGATTTTCCCCTCCCTTGAGTGTCTGCTTCAGTAGCCATGAGAGAGGAATATTTTTTCACGTACAGCTAGCAGAGGACGTAGGGTGGGGGTGGGGGAACCTTCCAGAGATCAGTTCATGCTGTGGGTCTGGCCAGAGATAATCCCATTTCCTCCCTTTCTCTTGGAAGAATTTGTTACCTTTGGCTCTGGTCAGGGTAGCTGAAGCTACTGGGAGGACAGTCCTCTTAGTTACCAACCTGAGAGATACTTGCTGTTTGCTGCTAAACTCTTCAGGTTTTGAGAAGTTAGTTTAAAACAAAAGCTTGAAACGATAGGGGTGGGTGAACCTGTTCTGCTTAATTTTCAGTCCATTCAAATTCAAATGTTACAGGGTTTTGTATTCCACTTGGGAAGGACAGGACAGAAGGAGAAGTCAGCAGCTGGAGAGAATTCAGCATGGGAGCTGGTCAGAGGAAATAAAAATAGTGAATGGCAGAAGGCAGGAAGGAAAGAGAAAAACTGCAGTGAAAAATAGCAGTGTGTGTATATATTATATATACCTCTGTGCAAAAAACACGTTCTGTATAATTACTTATCACTTTTAACTGTCTCTGAGAAACAGGAGAAAGTTCAGTTCTGTTATTTCTCTATAGGATAGGTTTTATTTTAACTGGGTAGGCATGTTTTACTTTTTTGAAAACAGTTTCAAGGGGTAGGAAGGTAGAGAAAGGGTTAAAGTGACAGGGAGAACCTCAGGGATGAAAAATTATTTAATTAAGACCCAGATGTCTGACAGATTTGCAAGCCTCTGCTTCTTAAATAGTTTTCCTTCCTTATCTCTGGCTTTCCGTTTCCCCTTGTTCCAGAAAACTCTTTAAATTTGGATACTTTTGTGCACTTTTTTGCTGGCAGATCTTCATGGAGGAAAGATATTGTGGATTTTATGGTTAAGTAATGGATACTCATAGTCGTTTTAGGGCAAGAATACTGATTAGCCTTTCTGTTAAACTCACCCACTGGAAAAATACTGTATGCTTTGGAGCTGTAGAGTATTTTAAATATTAGAGAGCAGCTTGGGTTGCTGAAGGCCTGATACTGGTTTCCAGGAGAGAAAGGCTCTGGTCCTTTTCTGTTTCTATTTTTCCATGTAAATCAAGAGAAGTTATTTAACTGTGCTATCTTTTAACTTGCAATGTTACATTGCACAGGTAATGTGGCTGTATTAAGGTCTAAATCATGCTAGTCCACTTTCCTGCCTATTTCTGGCAGTGCTGTCTGCCTGCGGGCTTTCCTGTTGAGAAGCTGTTGCCAGAGGAGGGGGAGTGGGGGCATGCATCCAGCTGTATAGCAACTACAAGCTGCTGCTTATGCAGCAGGACCCTGGCACTGACATATGTCGGGGCACTCTGGAAGCTAAAATCACCCTGGTATGTAACAAGCTTAGAGATTTCTAGCATTAAAACACAAAATGATACTATACAAAAGCATATTCGTTTGCTTTCTGTTTAGATTCCTGACCAGTAACCATGGAGGAAAATTGTAAAAGGACCATAAACCCAGCTGCTGTTGAAAAATTGCTTTGTTTTCCTCCTTGCCTCTATTTGCAAGTTCTTGTTGTTAATTGGGTGGCAGTATATCTGAAGTTACTACTGGACCTGTGTATTACAGGACTGAAAAATCGTTAAATTCAATATCTGATGACTTTTATTCAGCACAGATATAAATGCAGCATAAAGACCTTTGTTTGATGTAGTCCCACAGACCTAGAAACAGAACACAAAGTAAAAATGGAATGGAAATGATGCCTGTACCTTGCTCTCAAAAATAGGTGCAGCCTTTTCTTACTGCCTATCTAAGAACATAAAAAAGAAGGTTATCTGGTATTCAACAGAATACGACCATGTGCTTTTTCCCTTTCCTGGTTGCCAGCCACTTTCAGAACTCATGCTTCTAATACAAGTGATGACTTTGCTATCTAACTATATTGGTTGCTCAGTCCACAACTTTTGAATTTTAACAGGCTTTGGTTAAAAATTCATTCTCAAGTTCACAGGAGGCAGTAGAAATGGAAAATATCACCGGTCAGGTCATGGCTTAGGTGACTAGAAAGTCCAGCATTTACACTAGCTGCTCTCCTGCTGCAGTTATATTACTTCCTTGAAAAGAAATGAAAAAAAAGTTACCTAGCCTAAGAAATGGAAAGAACGGAAAAATGGTCTCTAAGATTGTAGAAACCGTTGGTTACTCCAGAAAACAGTTACCTCCACTTTTGAAGAGTACTTCACCACATCGCTCACAAAAATGAATATATAAACACCCTGAGTTTACTTAGTGCCATGTTTCTGGCCTGATTGAGTAGCAAGTTGTTTTCAAAAAGCTTCTTTTAGCCATAGCCATAGCATTTAGCCATTTAACTTTTTAGCCATACTTTCTACGACTTAAAATCCTTCGATATCAGTCTCTTCTTTAACACCCACCTTGCTATATACACAAGGTAGAAGCATTTCTCTTTGCAGCATTTGTGTGTGAGGTGAATATCATGGATTCATTTTAAAGAGGACAAATTTGAATACATAAAGATAGGTTAATGTAATTCCCCAGTACCAGACTGGGACAACTGGGACAACTGTCAGAGCTGGGAGGGGAGCCTGAATCCTTCAAAGCCCAGTCCTTGGAACTGGAGTAACCATGTCAGTTTTCCATGTTGGTCAGTCCCTCTTAGCTGCCCAAGGCACATGAGAGAAGCTGAATGCTCTCGCTGTGCCTCACAGTTGTCACTACATCCCTGCGTGTCCTTCTGCACCAGAACTCCTAAGAAGTGCTCAGAGGGACTTGGGTCAGTTTTATCATTTATGGACCCGTGGGTAAAGCTGCTCTGACTATAACAAAATGGCAGCTTCTCTCATTGAAAATCCCTTGTCTTACCACTAGTTTGGGTTTCTTTTAATGCAGCATTTCCAGCGAGTTTTATCAGAGACATTTCTCTCTTTCTTAGAATGTAAACCTTCTCATAAATGTATGTCTCCCATGGCACTAATTTGGTAAAATGCTGCTGTAAGTTTCATTTTGTCTCCAACTGCGCAAATGACTGCCAAGGAGTAATTTAGGCGTTGTAGCCTGAGCTCAGTGGAACATTAAATGCTGTAGTTTAGTAGTCACTTTGCTTCGTTCTGTGCTCTTGCACAAATCTCTGGTAATCTACATAAGTAATATGTGTGCAGGCTTCCAGGAACTGTGCACATTTGCCATTTTGGGCTTGGGCTAAATGCTCACCAGAGCTGTATTTTTAGCACCTCATGTTTTAACCAGGAAGGCAGCGTAAAGGTTATCAGGTTCTTCCCTAAGTCAGAAAAAAAAAAAAAAAAAAAAAAAAAAAGGCATGTATGAGAAAATACCACTGGTAATGTTTATCCAGAATGTAAAACATGGTATCAGAATAAGCCATATTTTTCTTGGCTTCTGGCCAGAACAGCTGTCAACAAAAGAAAAGTGTATGGGCTTAGAAGGGAAGAAGACTATGGAAAAAAAAATTTGAGGCCCTTTTGTTTTCCTTTTCCTGTGAGAAAGAGTCTTCTTAGATATATTTTTAAGTCATGTGAGCTACTGGAAACTACCAGACCTTCACCTCACAAAACACATAGCCCGTTCTAAATTCCCAGTGGTAAGAATTTTAAGAAAAGCCTTTATGATTAATCTATACCTTCTGGCTTGCTTTTGTAGGTGAGTTTGGAGATGCATTGAACAGTAGCTCTTTCAGAGGTTTAGAAATGCAAAAGAAAAGATCTGCTTTTTCTGAAGCTCCCTCTGTAGCAGCAAATAAGAATCCTTTCATTTGCACTGCATTGTTCTCTTTTCTTCAGAAGAATTTTGTGAATTGGATAATATTATCCCAGTTGTCTAAGTAAGGAGATTGAAGCAAAGATTGAGAGGCAAATTATGTATAGTCGCTGCATAAGTGCACAGGGGATAATGAAAGAGACCACTGCTGACTGTTGTGCCCAGCAAGGAGAGGATAATTTTGTTATGAGGAGTCATTGAAAGATTCCCACTGATAGATGTGAGAAAAGAACGGTTCAGTGCAGTGCAGTGGACCTACACTCTGTGTTTGAAGCCCAGGAATGCTTGTTCCCATCCCAAATATGTTTTTCTAGATAAATTTCCCATACAATTCTCAACCCTATTATTTCCTGTCGAAATTCCAGCACAGACAACCTTAGTAGTACTGATTTTGGTTATATTGTAGAACAGTCCGGCACTAGACAGCAAAATACAATCAGGTACCAAAAAGGTGGTGAGCTGTCATCGCCTCCATGAAATTAGGTCTTGTGAGTTTACAAATTTTCCTTTCAAGGCTTTGGAAACAACTTGTCCACAATAGGTCAGAGTCTCAGTGTCACTTACTTGCCTCCATCTGTGTACAACTATTCTGAAGGACCAGCTTTGTAAGGAAGAAAGTGCTATTTGCTTTCCATGATGCATAGACCTGTTGCTTAGCTGGTGCACAGTTTGAATGATTCTCCCATTCAAAATGCTCTCTCTGAGTTTGCAAATAAATTGTTTTAAAATGCACTCAGAGGAGAGTGTTTTTTAATAATTTTATGAAACTTTCCACTGCAAGAACAATATGAAATTCAATTAGTTCATTCTTTCTGACATCTTCACATTGAGGGTTTTGTTTGCCAGTCTTCTCTCCCAATTTAAATGTTGCAGTAAGCGTAAATCTTTTTGTCAGATGGCTCAGATGAGTAATCTCATTGATGTGTGTGTGTGTGTGTGTGTGTACCTCAGGGTACAGAGGGACTGCAGTCCTACAGCGCCAGGTGCCTGCGCTGGGGACTGTAACTGATTTGCACCACCATCCTCATAATCCATCGGAGGGAAATTCAGTTCACCATGAATCTTGCAGTGTGGATGTTGAGCCTGAGCATCATTAGGTCACATTGGCTTGTAGGCATGTTCAGGGCCTGTCAAAGCTCAGGTCAGTGGCAGGTATTGGAAAAAATTTTATTCCAGTCACAGAGCACCCTGTCTCTTCCTCTGTATTTAAAAACAACCCGTTCTGATTTCTGTCTTAGATTCCAGTTTAGGAAACCTCTTAGTCATATATCAAGCCTTGTTGTCTTGAATTAATCCCATCTGTGTATTCAGATACACAAGAACGTGTGTATGGCAGTTTTGGAAGGCTTCCTTGGCGGTGTACCTTTTTGTTTTCATCGATACCACGTACATGAACTCAGCTTTGTAAGTGCAAGGCTGTTTAGGTAAAAGTAGAAGGATCAGGCTGCAGAACTACTACAAAAAACATAAAGGAGAGTTGAATGCTAAATAAATAATGCACTAAAATAAAATAAAATACCTGATGCTTCAACAAGTGCTTTCAGTTGCTCCTGGTATGAGCAAGAGGGAAATCAAACAATAAAATAGCAAAAAATGAAGCTACATTGTTGGACACAATTTAAATCAATGTCAGGAGATGTCCCTGAATTTTTATTCAGATTGCTATCTTAAAGGGGAGAATAAAAATGGCGTTTTCCAGGTAATTTTTTGTGAAATAACAAAAAGATCTGTCATCTGTTATTGTATCTATGAGATTAAGGGTATGATCTTGAAAAGGGCAAATCTGCTTCACCCAGCCAGTGATAGTTGTAAGTGTGGCTAGAATGGAAAGCTACTTTTTCAACAGGCTAATCACAGGGGCAGAACTTAGATACAGTGTCATAGACCACAACATCTTAAATTCGGGTGAGGTAACTGAAAGAAATAAATTGTCCAATGTGAAATTCTCATTTCAGTGATTTAGATAAAAATGTTTTGATCAAGATTTTTCTCTCTAAGAAAAAGGAGGACTGTTTTGTACAAGGTTGCCATACAGGTTGTTTTTCAGTTTTTTTAAGTTTTAGTAATTTTTGTTAGGATTTTAGTTTGTTTCATTTTCTTCTTCTTTTCTTCTTTTAATAGGCCAAAGCAACACTTGGCAGTCATTTTGATTTCAGACTTGTCTTAGGTCATTGTACAGCTTCATCAGTTTTCTGCCAAAATCAGGTCCCTAGATATGTTTCATTAGAAACTGCTCTCATTCCCTCCCACACCTCTAGATGCAGAGTGATTGTCTAACAGTACTTTGACTGTAGTTATTTTTCATTATCATGCAATTTTTATTTAATTAAGGTGCATATGTATTGTTACAGTGCATGCACAGGATGGTTAGTGGTCTGCCTTAAAATTGTATGGATATGCAAAACCTTTGTCCTGGCATATGCTGTGTTTCTGCAGTCCAGCTGAAGTGTGTACTTCACACTGAAGCCAGACCATTTCTTTGCAGGCTTTATTAATCTTAATCTTTTGATTGCCAGCACACTGAGTATGCTCAGGCACCACCAAGATCCTTCCTAGATGTGGATGTGTCAGTGTGGTGGTGTGTATCTCTAAGGCTACACATTTTTCATGCTTTGGAGAATGGGTTTCAGAACCCCAGTGGAAGCAAAGGGGCTGAAATTGTAGTGTGTTTCAGAGCAGCAGTGCAAAGTGAAAGAAAGGGGACAGACCCAGTGATTTTCTCCTCTTTCCTTTAGCAGGCAAGATGAAGCAATGGCTTTGGCTAAGCATGAGAATGAAGATCCATTCATTGCAGCACAGCTCCAGCAGACTTTGGCTGACCTGGATGAAGATTTAGAAGGTGGGAAAGCGTGTGTTACCTCTGAAGTACAAAAGACAGAGACACAGCCAGTAGATGCAGAATCAAACCATACTCTTGAGACCACCTGTATATTTCTCACTAAGATCACTGGGGACAGCTCGTGGTAGAATGTGGTCCCCCCAAAGTGGCTCCTTTGCTTCAGGAGCAGACACCCTTTATAGGCTCACACTGAATATTTTTCAAACTGCATATCAGACTGTCATTATATTTCAGTGTCTTTTACCAAAAACAGATAACAGCACTCAATGGACATATTTTATAGGCCAAATTTAGTATAATTTCATTGACTTCAGTGACGTTAAATCAGTTGTGAATTTAGCTCAGTGTTTAATGAAGAATCTCTCTGGTTTTATTTTATCATAATGAAGTGGAAAAGGATGGAACATTTTTGTATCCAGTGCCTCCTCTGTGTTAAAAGGCATATTTAAAAGTTAAAAATGGGAAAACATGAAAGAGTGGGAAGAGATAAAATGCCATATTGTGTTCCTCTTTTTCCTACTGTGAATTAAAAATACTTCTCTATTATTGGTTTGTCAACAAGTGACATTGAATACGTTTTTTTTTACTTCCCATCTTCATTTTAATACTTCTGCAGTGGACTTGAGTCTGATTTGATTTCTTGTGAGTTCTCAGACACAGCCATTCCTTAGCTTCTGTGTTGTAACCTTTGATTTATACCAGCAAATTTGAGAGGATATATAGCCCTGTTGCACAGTGAGGCTTCTGGAGTCACTGGTAATAAAGGGTGAGAAGAATGGAGAAAAAATAAAAGTACTGTTTCTTTGTTTGCTTGCTCAAGGAAATCCTTCAGCTGGGCTGTTATTACTAACCAGGTCTGGGAAACATAATTTGGAGCTGCTTGCTGTTTCTCAGAAATATTTCTCCTTTGGAGTCATGTGGTGAAATGTTTATCACTGAGATAAGTTAGTCAAAGATAAGGTATGAACAATAGATGAAATCCTGCTTTCAGCTGCATTTGTGTGTTTCCCACTGGCTGAAGCAGGAGGACTGCAGGAATATTTTGCCGATCCTAATCAGCAACCAGACAATAAGAAGGACTGAGAAATCTCCTTTTTTTTGTAATAAAGGCATTAAAAAATGCCTGTTACTTTTAGTGTAACTAAAATGGCTGGTTTGCTTATGCTTGTACTGGCTGTTTGTGTAATTTATAGTCATGTTGCCTAAATACTGCCTATATGTAACATTGTATGTGTATTTTGCAGCAGTGGATGGTGTCAGTAACTCTGACTCCGACTACACCAGTGAAGCCTTGAACCTACATATAAGAAAAGTTGAGGCCACCCAAGATGTTTCCATTTCTGTTCCAGTAACAATCATAGATGATGCTCCAGAAGTTAGCACCTCTAACTCAGATGAAAATCAAGAGGTGGAGATTAGGGTTTCACAGAATATCTCAGATGACTCTGTTAATGCAAGAAACTTCACAAATAAAAACAACAATGCAGGTTCCTTTGATAAGGGACACACAGATGGTGGAGCTGTATGCAAGGACCTAATATATCAGCAACCATCTGAAAATGAATTCAGTCACTTGCCTGTGGAACAGAGGAGAGATATGTTTGAATCTCTCACATCCTCCTTTGAAAAAAGAAGTGAAAAGAACTTAAGACTGGAACTCTCTCCTAAACACGGTGTGAAGTCTGAGGAATGTAAATCTAAGCTGAGTCCGTCTCACTCTAAGGCCACGACTGAAATCAGTACAGCAAAAGAGAAGCTAAATCCATTTAATGAATGTAGTAGCAGGGAAAGATCTCTAAAAAAAAGTAAATCAGAATTAGAAATCAAATGGCCACCAGCAAAAAAAATGGAAGTAGAAGAAGTCCCATCAACACCCACATGGTGTCATCGTGCCCAGAATTCAGGATCAAGCTATGAACCTAAAATGGGTTTGACAACCTTTAAAGTTGTCCCTCCCAAACCTGAAGTAAGACATTTTGATAGAGGAGTTTCACTCTCCACTGGTGCCATTAAGATAGATGAATTAGGCAATCTTATAGGCCCAAATACCAGTGTCAGTAAGCAAGTACAAGGCTCTTCTTCTGCTGAAAGTGAGGAAATTCATATTGGGAAGGTGAAGGCATTCTGGAGGTCAAGTTCTATGGAAAAGCAAAGTGATGACCCCGCTGAGCATTTTCCTAAAAAGTCAGCAGTCACCACAAACTCTAAGCCCTTTACTATAAAACATGAACACAAACCTGTCTGTCTTGCAGCTCCAAAACCTGCAGCACAACAAACTGTTACTGCCCAGGTAGCTGAAAGACAATCTGAGAATGAAAGGACCAAACCAGCTCTTTCAGTTACACAGTCTCAGGTAACACCATTAGCAGCCCCAACCATTAGTAAGGACAAGCTGGAACTCCCATTTGTAAAGCCACACAGGAGAACTTCAAGTCAGTATGTTGCCTCTGCCATTGCAAGACATATCAGTGCAACTACCTTTAAATCTGACACTATGGAATATCATGAGAAAGATGAAAACAAGCAAGGGGCAGGAGAGATTAAGAATGAAGCAGAAGTTTCACCAAAAAGATGTATTATTGTGGCCAAATATAGCCCTGTGGAAACAGAATCAGCAGAAACAAGAGAAACACTTTCAAGTATTTTTGCTTCCAGTCAGAAAGCATCCCACAGATTTACACCAGGTGATAATTCTGGCATGGAAAACAAAGTAGTTAATATCAGGGCACCAAATCAAGCAACTCCTTTGAGTTTCTATAAAAAGAATGCCAGTGTCCCACTTACTAAATCCTCTTCAAAGGATAACAACAGTGCAGAAGATGATCATGGTTTAAACAGCAAACAAAGTATAGCAGAGAAAAAGACACGTCTTGTGTTTGACCAGAAATGTGAGACTTTGACCCACACTAATTCAGCCTCATCCCTCAAGTCTCCTGATCTCCAAGGAGTCCCATCCTCTTCCAGCTCATCTTTGCGAGTCACTAAATGGCGTCCTGCTAATGGTGTACAAGTTAGTTCACTGAAAGCTTCACCTGAACTAAATGGTGCAGCAGCAAATGCGGAGTCAGAGCAGGAGGAGAAACCTGATGATTCAGATATTAATACTGTCAGTGAACTGGATGTTAACGTGCAGACCAATATCTTCGGACCAAAGAAGAAGTTCAAGCCTGTCGTCCAAAAGCCAGTTCCAAAAGACACATCTTTGCACAGTGCCCTAATGGAAGCCATTCAAACAGGAGGGGGAAAGGAGAAACTCAGAAAGGTAAAGGGGAAACTTTTTTTAACCTGTTCAGATTGTAGAGCCCTGTATTCATTCTGTCAGACACCAGAGGTTTGGTAACTTGTTCAGTTGCTGGTGAGCTGGAGAACACAAGGTATTTGAAAAATTTATAATGGCAAAATTCAGACCAAGCTGCTGCTTATTCTGAACATCCCGTATATTATGCAACATTATGGCTACTGCACTAGCTGGAAGAGGCAGAGGGTGCACAGACACAGGTAAAGGAGAGGTAATGGAGGTTAGTCTAAGAGCCAAACCTTCATTTCAGTGTGTTGTGTAAAAAGAGGAACACGCAGTATGGAGAAAACTTGTAAATACCGGCAGTGAAAGAAAATTGCATTTTATATCACTAGGGGATAATAGTATGCCACTTACTTCATGCTCAGGGGATATGGACTGCATCTCTAAGTACAGCATTACTATCTGCACATATCCTCACTGTTCAGTGTGAATGAGGTTTTACAAGCAGGCCCCAAAAAAGACGAACTGATTAGTCTTCATAGTTTGCATTCTGGTACAAGTGCCAAAAAGTGTTTCCAAGTTATCTCTAAGTAAATATCTAATAACAATGTGAGGTTTATTCCCTTTTTATTCTAGGTTTCAAACAGTGCACTAAATGGCAATCACAGGAAACCCTCATATGCTGACCCAGAGAATGAGCGTTCAGCCCTACTAGCAGCAATTAGAGGCCACAGTGGCACCTCAAAGCTAAAAAAGGTAAGAAATCAAGATGGTAAGTGATCTTTGAAGTTGTCTGATCCTACTGGATGTTTTGAATAAACCCAAATATCCCACAAACGAAATGCTGTGCTGTGAAGAGAGAAGCTGAGGGAAGTAACCATATGACAGAAGACCAGATCTGACTTAGGCAGAGAGCATAGCAGGTTCAGTCCTATTCTCTGCCATAAAAATTTCTAAACTTTTAGCTTAGAAAGAAGCACATAGAAATCCAAACCAATTACAGGGAGTTTACATCGAAGATATCAAATGTTAATCATTTTCACTTTTAAGTGGGGTCTTTCTGTAGAATGGTTTTGGTTGGAAAGTACTTCAGCATTATCTAGTTCCAACCCCTCTGCCTTGGGCAGGGACAGCTCCCATTAGACCAGGTTGCTCACGGCCCCATCCAACCAGGCCTTGAACACCAACAGGGATGGGGCGTCCACAGCTTCTCGCCACAGAGAAGCTATACTTTAGGAGTTTGCAGTTAGAGTAATATATTTGCATTACCTACCATATATATCCAATCCCAGCTTCCTGAATACACACTAGGGGTTATTCATACATCCTGGTTATCTGCTAACATGGTGCAAGTTGTATGCGAGTAATCAATGTTGATGTTTCTTCAACATTCACCACTGCAGGATGATTCCTTCTCTCTGAAAGATTTATCTAATCATTAAAGTATCTCTTATTCCTAATAGCCAAAACCTGCATTGTTCTAGCCTTAGTTTTCACTCATTTGACTAATCCAGCCAAAGATGTGTCCTTGGCAAGGAGGTTCCCGTTTCCCTCGTGCAATGACTCAGTTCATTAGCACATATCCAGATAGCTGGCATTAGATAGAAAAATTCTTGTGTTAGGGAATTACTTCACCCCTCAAATATCCTACTGCCCTTGCTGCAGGTAGGGCACAGCTTCCTCTGAGCCTGTGAGCAGGATGTGCTAAGCAGAAGCAATCTTTACATGTACTTAACTGCATTCTGCATTCATTAGGAATAAATAGCAATTTGTGTAAAAGAGGCTCTAACAATGAAGTCATCACAGAGACTTTTTGGAATACTTTCCTCTGGCAGAGAAGTTTATGCCATGATTTTAAAGGAAGTTGCCTAGAAACCATATGCTTTTTCATTCTGTGTCACCTGTGCTAGTTAAATCAGTTTGTGTGTGTACAGTGCCCAATACAGATGTGCTGTGATGAAAGAACTGTCCCTTTCATGTTGTCTCAAATGTTCACCTTTTATCTATCATGACATGATGCTCATATATACTGTGTGTATATATATATATATATATATATAGGGAAAGAATATAATACAGGAGCTCTCTGTGGATTGTTTGATGGGAGATGAATAGTTTAATTTTTCACCACAGAAGCTCTGTGCCTCAGTTTGTCTGAGAAATGAATTATAATGTGTCTGCTTGGAAACCTCCTATTTGGCCCATAATACTGAATTTCCTAATAATTGCTGAATCATTGTAATTACTAACAATTCATCATGATTATAACTAGTGATGGTATTAATGGCAAAAGTATCTCTTGACATAGTTGATGGAAAAGCTGGCTTAATCTGAAAGTCTGTCTTCTTCTCCTGCATGTATTTAAAGTAGGATGAGTTTCCAAGCTGGTAATTGGTGCAGAAATTTTAGTTTCAGAAATTCCACAGAAACACACTTGGAAGAATAATCAATTGATTTTGTTCTCAATGCTTTCACATAGTTCTCTCTGGTCTTTTTTTTTTTTTTTTTTCCCTTAACTATGGCTGGAAACTTTAGGTTTAATGGCTTTTTTTTTCAGTGAAGCTATGTCTGAGAGCTCAGATCTGGAAGAGCTTCCCTGTCATCTGAGATTATTTCTGTGCAGCCCAGACTGCAAAATGTAATCATATTCCTGGGTGGCTACTGCAGACTTAATATACCTTCCTGATTCCAAAACCCTTGTGGTTGTTTCCAAATTAATACCAAGTCCAACTTTCTCTCTTACCTTACATGCCAAGAAGAGTTACAGGATGCTGAAGCTCACAGTAAATAAAGATTGAGTTTCTGAGACAGACTTAATGCCAAGTCCTCGATGCTGGTAATCAGCCCAGCTGAGTGATGTGAGTGAGTAGTAACAGATGTTCAATCCCATGAGCAACCAAAAGTTTTGTGTTTTACATCGTCCAAGAAAAGTGAAGTCGGCATACTGAAAGTGCATCGAATGTCAAATAATTACAGTTTAGCCATGCTTGATATTAACCACCTTCTTTCAATTGCATGATGAGCAGATCTCCTCATTGGCCTCTGAAGAGCTGCAGCGTTTTAGGGATGCAGAACTGTCCTTGCAGAAGGCAGAAGACCTTCAGGAAGAGCAGCTGTATATCCCACCTGCCCCTGCCCAGCCACCACCACCACCACCTCCCATTCAGCTGTCAGCAGCAGCTCCTAAATCCTCTGCCACAGCTACAGGTAACCCAGCAGAGGCAAGGCAAGCCCTAATGGAGGCCATTCGCTCTGGTGCTGGAGCAGCAAAGTTAAGAAAGGTAAATGTACTTTTATGTTTTACTGGGATGACACGACTTATGCCTGCTGTGTTTTCAGAGCCATTTTTAAGCTGTTCTAGGCACACATTTCTTCCTTCCATCAGAAGCAGCTACATGCACTATTTCCTCTAACTGAATCAAAGATCAGGAATAGATTTGAAACTTTTGAACAGCTAATGAAACACACCTGTGTGACTATGCAACCATGTGAACAGACAATACTTTTTATTAAAGAGACCATCAAGAGCATGACTATAATTTCAGAAAGCATTTTCATGACCTTTTCGTTCTCTGTTATCCGAGATAATACTAGATGTCCTTTAGACAAGGTGAGCCTAAGAAAGATCAGATATGAGACCCTGAAGCGGATTTATAAATAAATATTCTCTCCTAATTTCAGTATTGTGTCCTAGACCTTGATTCCCAACACTTAAACCTTGGTCACATGTGCTGAGAGCTGTCAGTAAAACTGTGAGGTCAATTTAATGTCTGCCTGAACTTCATTAATTGAATGATGTGTGTTTCACTTTTCTGGTTAGATGTGAATCGGTCAGCTCCCAGATGGCAAAATGCTCAGTTGTCTGTGTATGATTTTTGGAGTAACTTCACTTATCTCTTTGATCAAAGTTTGTTGTTCCTAATCTCAAGTTACACTGTATTTCTTGGTAAAGAGAAGCAGATCAATTGTCCTTAGTGGAGGCATCCCAATTACACTGCAGTATCCAAGAATAGATTTTGATCCAAGGACTTAAGGGAATGTAGAAAAGCAGATGTAGTTTTCCTAACGCATGATTTAGCTGATGCCAACCGTGTGTAAATAGACTTTAACCTTGCTCACTTGTCCTCTTTTAAATTTTAAAATGCACTCAAATTTTAACATTCAAAAATTGTCAAAAAAATCTGGTTTCTGATGAACCAGAAATTCCACAGAATCATACAAATGGCACAAACAAATCAGTGTTTCATGGAAATTTACATCAGCATGTTCTGATTACATGAGGAATCTGGGTGTGCAGTTAATTTTTCATGTGAAAAATTACGTCTGTGTAATGCATACGATGAGTTCACACTTGGTTTGTTCAGCTTGGACAAGGCTGAGGAGCAACCTCATCGCAGTCAGTGCCTTCCTTGAGGAGGGCAGCTGAGGGACGGGCATGGTTTCCTTTCTGTGGCAGCCAGCAATAGATCCCAAGGGAAGGGAATGCAGCTGTGTCAGGGGAAGTTCATATGACTTTCCTGTTCAGTAGGAAAAAGTTCTTCACCCAGAGGGTGGTTGTGCACTGGAACAGCTCCCCAGGGAAGTGGTCACAGCACCAAGCCTGACAGAGTTCAAGGAGCAGCTGGACAATGCTCTTAGTCATATGGTTTAGTTTTAGGCAGTCCTGGGAGGAGCAGGGAATTGGACTCAGTGATCTTTATGGGTCCCTTCCAATCTGAGAAATTCTATGATTCTAAGACTACAAATTATGAAGAAGTCAGGCCTTTATTTCCCCACTTCACCAGTTGACAGAAAAAATGGGACTTGGACATTCAAGGGTACTTCATGCAGTTGTTTTCTAGATACTTCAGATTTCTTATTCTTCCAACTGCATTGCTCTGAGGGGATCCATAGCACTACTCATGAAAACAAGTCTTCATCATATCTTTGGGGGATTTATTTCAAAACACTTGGATAACCAGTGCAGGTCATGAAAGTACACCAGATATACTGATGTATTCTGCTAAATACTATGCCTGTCTTGTCTCATTTCCAAGACAGAGTAATTTTAGCTAGTTTCGACATTGGAACAGCAGAAGAGTACATCTCATTATATAGGTCTCTTATGAAAATACAAGAGAGCAGTGTTTTGTCCAAGACAGAGTATGATTTTCTTATTACTCTGCTGTCCTTCCAGATATTGGATATGCAAGCTAGTCTTGTATACGCCAAAGTCATCATGACACTTTGACATCTGAGATCTCATGTCCTTGATAACTGATTAAAGTAAAAATGTTGTCAGATTTCTGAAAAGACTTTCTATCCAGTCTGTTTTAATATCTCTTCTAGTTTTCTGCATTATATTGAGAGCCAAATTCTGATTCTTCCCTGCAGTTAGACAAGTTGTGGCAGCAAAAGTTGAATCCACAGAGGAGAGAGTACATGATAGCTGAATATCAGGGTTTTCTTCCTTTACTCGTGTCTAAGGAACACTTAAGTTTTTTGTAGGCAGTGGCTGACAGGTTGCTTTATGCCAAGGCTGATGCAAACTTTTTTCTTTGTTTTGCCTCCTCTGTCAAAGTTCTATGGTGTTGTGATTTGGAGATGTGAGCACAGGGCTGGCTTTGGCTTTGCTTTCTGGAAGATTTTGGTTGCAGCAAACTAGACAGCGGAGTAGGTAGTTCAGTTCAGTAATGGCATCTGTTTCTCTTCCATTGTCTTCTCAAAGTCTTCTGGGACAAGGGCTTCTGACAGCAAAGTCATTTTTTTAGCTGATATTGTAGAGAACTGGGAAAAATCTGTGTTGCTGACAACAGAGTCATTTATTTAGCTAATATTTTAGAAAACTGGGAAGAATCTGTGTTGCACAGTTATGTGTGACTCGATGCTTATTTATGTGGGGTTAGTTGCAATGGAAGTAGATCAAACGGAGCTGTCAGGGGAAGCAAATGTAAAAAGCAACCAATTGCCTAGATAAGGAGCATCCCAACAAACATTTGAGCTCAAGTAATATCTGTGAAAAGGCAGCTCCTCCACTCCTCCGCTGATTACACAGCTGTTTGCTAAAGTCATGAGCTTTAAGGTTAAAAGATTCACTGTGCAGGAAGTGAGGAGAGAAGTTGCTGCAGGCTGACCTTGCCTAGCTGAGAGTCAGGGTCTGCACAGCACAGTCTCTAATTGGGTCAGCCAAAACAAACCAGAGCAGAAATAGATGCTTCAGGGAAATGCCAAGTATAGGTAAGATAGTATATGCGCAGCTCTCCTGACTCTTCCTTAATCCATTTTTTCGAGTACTGTGCCTGTTTTAGGAAATAAATCTCTCTTTGTGTTGAAGAAATGGCTTCTGTTTTATTGCACACTGTTGCTGTTCACAGACTCCTGAAGAAAAATCCTTGCAGGTGCTAAGCCCAGTTGAGCCTGCTCAACTGTGGTGTCAAGTAAAGCCACCAGCCATGATGGCGGCCCTGGTGCCTTTGGTGGTTTCTTGTCTCGAGAAATGAACATATCTCACTAGCGAGGAGGCTGCGTCCCAGCCATGGGGCCTGCTGCATGTGCAAAGGAGAATCAGTTGATTTCGGAAGTTCATCTGAGACCAAATTTTGGCTAATTCTGGTGGGCAAGACTCAGGCCATAGAGCTGTACCATTTGACGTTCTGATTTTAGAAGTGAACTAGTGTTTTTCTTAAATTGTGTCAAAGTGTCATATAGTTAAGATCTATATATCCGGTTTTTAACTTCCTATTTGCCATCTCAGAAAATGCAAAATAACATAGCTAGATTTCTGAAATTCTGTGTATCAATGCATGAGTATTTTTGTGTTTGTGTAACTTGCCTTGGGATTTACCATGATTATCTGTGAAAAAAACCGTAACTACACATGAAAATAACCTGTTAGATGTCTAGCTGTAGGTATAGTTGCAGCACAAGTCCATGCAGGATTAAAAATCTTACTCAACAAAGAGAAGCTATAACAGTTGCTTTAGCTTATACACCATCCACTCACTTTAGGTAGAGTTGTACCCAGGGATTTGGTAGAAATACTGCAGCGGAAGGTGTCTGCACATGGTGGAGAAAACAAGTTATATCTCTAAAGAACAGGCTGTTGCTCTTAGTAAAATCATTGTTTTAGACCACTTTTAAATGGTATGTGTAAGGGAGATTCTGCAGATTCCGTGTATTTTCCAATAAAGATTGGAGTTGCACCGAAGTAGCCTTTTCTGTTTGTTCACTGAGGTTTTAAAAATGAATTTGGCTCCATCACAGTTCGCACAAGCATTCATGGCGATGTTTGGCATCCGTGTTAGGTCACGTCAGCTCTTGATATGTGCAGTGTATCATTCTGTTGTCAATCAAAGGAGCCAGATAAGGTAATTACTGCACCAACTGCAATGAGTCCCTGGTGTTCTCTGGAATAATTTGGAGTTGGTTGTCAACAAGTAACGCATCGATCGGAATTATAGCCTGTTGAGTGTCTTCTAGGAAGCATGGCCTAGTTCCATACCTTTAGGTCAAGCAGTGGACTATTCTTCTCACATAAACAGAGAAGCATAATTGTGAATGAGCAAATACAGTTTGTTATCATCAGTATCTGTGGGTCAATGACAGAAATTACAGACTCAAAGCCACAGCTGATGTAGGCTTTGGTATGCTGGAAACAGGGCAGGAGGCCCCATGATAAGGTTGGCCAAGCTTGATATACAGGTTATAATGAGCCTATAAAGTGATTCCAGTTCCCATGCAGAGTGAGAGGCAGGCATTTGCATGCTGTTACTCTGTTTGAATTGGAAGATAAAACTTAATTTGAACTCTTCACCTTGCTAATAATTAATACCATGACCTGTTTTTTTCTCAAGAATAAAGGCCAAAATGGAAAATTTAGACTTGATTAAATGGATTATTCCTGTTTAGCTTTTGCAGTGACCTTAATGTATATCTCTCTGATAGAACCAAAGCTCAGTAACTTTGAATTTGGAAGGGCACCTTAGCATATGTATTTAAAATTAAGCATATGTTTAGATGACCTGAGGACTGGGAAGGAAGATAAGCATTTGCTTAAATGTTTTCCTGAATCAAAGCCATTGGGAGTTTCCTTCATCCAATCAGGAAGCAAAGTACTCATCAATTGATTTTTATGGCCAGTGACAGCTAACCAATACACAACAGATTTTGACTGTCAGATGTTGCATACTTCCAGCCTGGGCTTCTGTTCATTCCACAAAATGAAGGAATATCTCAGAAAAATGCATCACCTAAGCTCCAGAAACAACACAATTGCGACCATACTTCCTTAGGACTTTTAGGTGCGTTTTTAGGGAAGGACAGCACTTTTCATTAGACCAAGTGATATAGCTAGAAAAAAAGCAGATAAGCTTAAATAGTCTCAAGGAGCAGATGAACAGACCAAACTTGAAGTCGGCCCCATGGGAGAATGTTTGGTTAACAATGTCAGCAGTTGGAGGTTTAAAAATATCTTGAATGATCATGTGCTTTTCTTTGTTACAGGTCCCTCTGCTCGTTTGAACAATGTAAAAAGAATAGGTAACTGGAAAATCTAACCCCATATGCACCCATAATCATCATTCAGAGTCTGAAGTGGCAAAAAACATCAAGAAGTTTAGTTTATTCTCTTGACTACAAGCCAAAATAAGTTGTAGTTAATTTTCTGTGTGTTCCTGCATAATGGTTCTAAGGGGAAAATATGTTGCTCTGCTGTAAAGCTTCTGTGCCAAGGAATTGTGTTTTGCCTCTGAATATTTAAGGTTGCCAATAAACTATTCTTGTTGGCAGGTTAATAAGAATATAAACACTGTGCAGTCCTGTGTTAATACTTAATTGTGTTTATGGGCAAAATTAAAAACTTTGCTAGCTATCTGAAAAGTAATACTCATTTCAAGCTGTTAAAAGTATGTAAGTATTTCAAACTATTTACTTGCTTCTTTTTTGATTTCAAAAAGGGCTGTAAGTGATTAGGGTGAAACCCGAATAAAGGTCTATAAAAAACAATCACAAGAAAAAAGTTATGATACCTAAGTTGTCATATGCTGGGGTCATCAGTTTTTAAAATTAAATGAACTTTGCGTCTCTGCTGGAGCTCTGAGAAAGCAGGCAATCAATAATGAATGTGAGACAGTGTCTATTGAAAAGTTACTTATGGGATATGACGTATAGAATGCTAATGTGCAGAGATATGCTGAACCCTGATAACATTCATGGCACTTCAAAAATATTGAGCCACCTTAAAGGATCTCTATTTGCAACAGACTGTGAAGGTTATAAACAAGAGTCAGAATATAGAGGTCCAAGATGCAGAATTCATTCTGCATTGCAAAATGAAGTGAAGCTGCTTTCTATCAGTATCCAGGACTTCTGTGGTCTGTTGTTCAGGTCATGCATAAGTTGGCCCTTGGTTTCTAATTCGTATGGCTGTTGTATGTTGTCTCACAAGTATTTATAGCAGCATCTTTTTCAAATGCTAACTACTTTGGTAGTTGTTGTTGTACATATTTTGAAAATATTTCGTTAAATTGATTAACTTAAAAAGGACAAATGAAAATGCTTTTTCACGTTTCCTGTATTGTAGTGAAACTGAAGAAGAGGAAGTTTGTACATTTACATTTTTATAATCACAGACTAGAGTGGTGGCAGATTCCTTTTTTTTTTTTTTTTTTTTTTAGCTGGAATTTAAAATGTATAGCTATGGACTGTTGAAGCACGAGACTATTTAGCCATCTGCATTTAATGTGACTATATATTATATATTGTAAAATACTGATGTCTGTTAGTGCCACGAATAAAAACAAAATCAAAACCTGACATGACTTTAAAGGCTCTTTTTTTGCCAGATATTTTCTATTTACTCAGAGAAATTAGAACTAGAGATAGACTTAAGCAAGCCAGTATTCTGTGCTCAGTATCTCAAGTCTAACGTAAAATACCTCAAGCCAGGAAAGTGCTCACAGCTAACAGTTTAGAAATGCAGTAGAAATCACCAGCTGGGATCGATATGTGAGTTATATACATTTCAACAATAATGGAGTACTGATAATGTTCCATTTCCTCATTAGGGGAGCTTATGTATTCTGAATTAAGGTGCTCTGTCGCACCCTAGGATAAATAAGATCACCTTTTTTGATTGTGATTATGCTTCTTTTACCTTCAAAGTCTTCTCAGTATGCTGAAGATCAGAAACAACAGCATGTTGAAAATGCTGTCACAGGAAAGGATTCAGTCACTCATAGGTTTGATGCTGTAAGATACTCCCACCAGCAGCAAATACTGCTTCCTTGGCTGGCTGCTGCAAGACAAAATTCAGCGCATCTCTCCTTCTTCTTGTTCTTAGTGTTGCCTGGAGGCCCTGGGTATGTAGCCCTTCCACACTAACAGCCTTTTAGTGTAATAAGTTATATAAGTACTTACTTTTCAATGTAAGGGATCCAAAACTGGATTTTTGGACAATAACATCCTCTGGGTTTCACAATGCAAAGGTTCTGGTTCTGGGTGCTGGCACTATATAGAACTAAAGTTTCTAAGTTTTATTCATGGATAAATTTCTGAGTGAAAGCTTTCAAAAGCTATAAAAACAGCTACAAGATGAGATGTCATCTTGACTTTGACAGCAAAAATATTACGAAAAATCCTGATGGCTCAGTCACACCTCAAACTAAAAAAGGAGGGGGAGTTCAGCTACCTACAGGAGGAAGCCTAGGCTAGGTGTTCATTCCTTTCTCATGTTAATGGGAGTTATGTCTACTCTTAAACTGTCATCCAGGTGCTGTTGAACTCTTGGTAGGAGCTCAATTAAACCCCAGATAAATGCAGATTTTACTGTAAACCCATTTATGGTGAAACCTAGTTACAGGTATGACCCTTCCATATAGTAACTTTCTGTTCGTGCTTTTAGTAGTAATACTGGTTAGCTCATCCTGAGTTAAAAGAGAAACCCTGAAACATGTCTGGTAAAGACATGGTGTTCTCAGTACCAAGTATTTTCACCTTTATGGCTGCTCTTGCTGTCCCACACTGCTAGTGCAGACACAGCCTGTGTCTAGAGATGTACATGTCGCCCAGGTTACACCCTGACATGTCCTGTCATAGCACAGTCTGCAAGCTCCTGTCTTTTTTGAAAGACTGCAAGAAGGACAGGGAGCTCCCCTTTTCTTTAGTGTCCTTCACCCTAGATTGTCCCCACATGCTCTTGCCTCAGTTCAACCAGAGGAAAGACTCAGATATATGCCTGATTCATCCAGCCCTTTATATTTTCTTTTTTAGTAAGAGATTGAAATTAAGTGGAAAAATGGCATCACCACGGAAACTGAATGGAGAGTTTGGATTTGGTATCTTTATTTTTTGTACAGGTATAATTCAATGTTTAGGGCTTAGAAAAATCTAATCTCACATCTGAAATAAAAATTTCTGTTTCTGCTTCTTCTCTCCCCTTTTTTTAAGTTTTTATTAACTTTTTTTTTGAGTTCAGACCATTATTCAACCATTAAG
Organism: Corvus moneduloides; assembly: GCF_009650955.1. Classification (NCBI taxonomy): domain Eukaryota; kingdom Metazoa; phylum Chordata; class Aves; order Passeriformes; family Corvidae; genus Corvus; species Corvus moneduloides. The sequence continues at coordinate 92,208,199 of NC_045476.1, read as the reverse complement.
TCAGCATTAAATCTCTCTGATTAGATATTTAATTTTAAATAATACTGGTTGTCTGCATGAGCTATTTGACTTACAGGACTTCATTATAGATTTTTTTTTTGGTAGAGACAGCCTGTTAGTCATGCAAAGTATTGGACCAAAAGACCTCTTGACATGCACATCAATCTGCGGAGTTCCAAACATGGCAGGGTTCAACTTCCATAGCTCATACAAGTGATTTGCACTATTTATGCTACATTTGCCACAGCCAAAAATTGGCACTTCATCAGTGTGAAGGAGAAAGAAAGAGAACAAGAGATTCATTTATGAAACAATGGAAAATGACACCCCAAGATAGTTTTCCCTCTAACCTCTCCAGAAAAGAAAGAAGTAGTTCTATTGTTGAGTGCTGCTTAGCTTTAAGCACAAGGTTTAATTTGAATCCAAAAATTTGCACAAATCTTGATTTGAATCAGTTAGTCTGAATGGAATGTTTATAAATTGGTTCTTTGTTGGTGCAATATGAAAAATAGTTGTCTTCTGCAACCATTAATTAGCAACTTTTACATATTTAAAGTATTTATTTGTGTGCATTGTTTCTCATCTCTAATTCTCTCTTGGGTTACATATGCATTATGTGTACCAACGTGCTTTGCCTGTGACACTTCTGTTAAGATTTATTAGACTATTCCCATTGTTACTCCATTTGTTGCTGCTGAGCACACACAATAAAATACGCCATTCCCCTGCTATAGCTTTAGCTGCCATAATGGTTGCATTTCCTTGCTTGCAGAAAATTACTTTTGCAATAATAAAGTTCTTTTTAAGCATAAAATGAAACAAATTCCTGATGTTTTAGTAATGTTCACCTGGATTTTGTGCATCACTGTTTTGGTCTGCTTTTCTTTTTTGTTGCTGAGTAGGGCATGGAGTTTGATTCATAGCTGATGTCTTCCTTTGGCTGGAGAAAGTTTTTCTGTGTAGCTGCATTCTCAGGGTTGTTCATCAAAGTATGGTAAGATGGATGACCCTTTCTGAGAGCAAAAAGGTACTTTTTTTTATTATTGTTACCAAATATTATAAAGTATTTGTTAAATAAGTATAATTTGCTTAAGTACTAGCAGGTTACATGATGCTGCGCCAGGTATCAAAGTCCCACTATCCTGTGTTTGTCTACCAACTTTTTGTTCTTGTTTAAACAGTTTCTGATTTATTGCAGTATTGAAGACTTCAAAAAGAGAGAGAAAATAGAACTACTTAGCAGGAATATTGTGTTTTTCACACTTAAGGAGTTTAGGAACAAGCTTGCTTCCATAGTCTGTTCCCTCCCATCACTCATTCCATATGTACAGGAGCACGCGCGCACGCAGAGTCTCCTTCGTCATTTGAGAAGGTCAGGAATAGTTAAAAAAGTATCTTTACCACGGGATCCTTTTCCATTTTTAACAGTAGCTTTTTTTGTCCTGTAAAATAGGAACTTCCAGAAAGTCAGGGACTAGGTTTTGGCGCAATCACAGCAGCTATACGCAGTCCCTGCTGGAGGCAATGTCAAATCCAGCTCCAGATAATGCTATCTTCAGCCAATTTCTTTTCCTTTGTTTTTGTTTTTTTTTCTTCTTTGCTTTTTTGTCTGTGAACTGATAAAAACATGTACATGCCATGTCTCTTTTCTGGGGTCACTATTTTGCCTGAAACCCTAAAAGGTTTTCCCCTGAACAAAGCATAGTGGTGTTGCAGTTGAACACCAGGCTGAAAGAGGACATTTATTCATACACAAACACCACTGTCCAATTTGCAAGTCAGGAGCTGGAAGAGGAAACCTTATTGAAAGAGCAAGACTGTGGAACATCATTGTCTTCTACATCAGAACCTGTGTTTACTGTAACAGGAACAAAGCAAACATAGTGCAAATAGGCGTGGGCTGCCTTTGTCTTGTTCCATGCATTCAACAGAGGGGTTTCTGTCAGAAGCACTGGCATCTGTCCCTAGTAGTGCTTGGCACGGGTGAGTGGGTCACAGCTTGAGGGTACTGATTTGGGGTGGCAGTATTGCTGGATTGTGTCTCTGGTTTGGGCTTTTTTTGCCTTGTGATAAGCCAAAATGTGGTTTGATTTAGCCAGTACTCAGGACTGCAAACCAAGTGCTTGTCCTGCGGCGATGAGCAAAGGCTCCACATGTGGACTGCAGCTGGGGTGGAGAATGATCCATGATCCAGTGTTTGCCAACTACAGCACCCAGATGCCAGTAGCCAGTGTAATCTCATCTTCTTAAGCCAGAGGTAATGATAATGTTGAAGGGAGAGGGAAATGGATGCATCTGCCCTCTGACAGAACCTAGGAGTGAGGCACATGTACTTCAAAGAGCTGCAGCCCTTCCTGCCCCAGCCGCATCTAAGAATGCAAAGGACGTGCAGGAGGTGCCTCAGGAAGCAGCAGGTCCACCAAAACTACTGATAGATCTGAATTTTACCAACAAGATTCTGAGACTGCACATATCTCTGCTGATACAGCTACTTGGTGGGTTAACATGCTCAGGACCAGACTCCACCTCTCCCCAGTATAGACCCTTTGCTGATAAAATCCAGCCCTCAGTCCTTCAGTCAGCCCAGGAGGTGGGTGTACCTGGCATGTTCCCAACCAGCAGCACCAAACACAGAGCAGTGGTTTGGCTGCCTGCACAGTGCATGCTTCCTCATTCATTAGCCTTGCTGCTAATGTTCCAAACTTCCCAACTTATGGAAGGAACTGTCAGAGGCAATTTGCTGACAGCCAGTGCTGCAGAACTGCAAAGAGTTATATTTTTATATGTTGATGAATAATTTAGCAACAATTCTGTGTTATGTAAAATTACTGCTTTACTGCTACTGGGGCCAATGTTCGTACAAAGTGTTCTAAGCCCAGTTATACAAGTTAAAGCTTGCTAGTTTTATCCTATGCAACTGTCATTATAGATAATTTTTCCAGGTTCAAACTGGGAAGCAGAGCAGGTCTTTCATTCCAGGAGAGGGAAGTTCCACATCCTCATTCTCCTTTATAGTCCTGATCATCCTACCTATTTCCAAATAGTCAGTTTTGCACTAGGTTGTGCAGTAGCGCTGGTTTTCCCCGCAGAGGAGGATGCTATGTAATACATTTCCATATAAAAGCCATGGAAATCATCAATCCTCCAGACCTTTGCTTTATATCACAGAGCAACCTAGGATGCATTTTCATGCAGAGTGGCCACAGGTTTCATCCCCCTACCCTTGTGGATGAAGCCTGTGCACTTAATGTGGGCAGGGAACATGGAATATGGGCAGATGTAGATATATCTGGTTTTGGTTTCAGGTTGGAAATTGTGCCTTTGAGATTCCGCCTTTTCTATACTCAGAGTAGGATTAAAAGGTTAAGGAAAGAAAGGAGTATTTTTGCCACCCAAAAACACGCTTGTAAGGGTAAAGTGAGATTGAAAACCTGCAGTAACTCAATATGGTCCACATCCAGAAATGGAGAAACTTGCAGGCTTCCTTAGGACTCTGCATCTCAGTGACTGCTTCTGCCATATTCTACAAGTGTTGCCAAGAGATGCTTAGTTGCAAATGCAAATATGTTCAAGGCTGAAGGATCAAAGAGCAATTAAATTAAAAACTGCTGACAGGTCAATCTTAATAGTCATTTCCATGCTGAAATAAGTCAATAAATCTTAGCATGCAATAAATCTTACCACATAAAGGTGGGCTTGCACAACAGGAAAATGTAGTAAAATATAGCAATATATTTTATGCAAATGCTTTTTAAAAGTAATGAGTAGCATGTTTTATTCATCTTGTCCTGGCATCAAAGCGGTCAAGAAGACATTGGACTTCTGGAATGGGTTAATCCTCTGCAGCAGCAGTATGCTGAGCAGGCAGAATGCCTTCTATTTATATTACTATTTACTTATATTTGTAAATACAAGCCTTAATTGAGCTCCTGAGTCCTGCTGTGTTTGGTACTGTGCAGACACCACATAAGTGACTGTCCCTGCCCCAAAGACCTTTACAAACTAGAAAAGTCCGAAGAGGGGGATGGGAGCAAAGCAGTCGTGTGACTTGCGCAAGGTCACCCAAGTTGTTAGTGGCAGAGGCAGAACTGGAGCCCCGGATCCCTGTGCTGTTCTTTAGCCCTGTTTTCCAAGTCATACAGCTTCCTGATCTATATACTAAATACAGTAAGTAGGGATCAAATAAGAAACAGACTCAACCTCTCTTGGTATCGTTCAAGTTTCAGAGAGGCAAAGAAAACTGCTGTTCCCCTGGCTTTCCTACCAGACACCTTAACATGCCCTTGTGTTTTTACCTGTTCTCCCAAATGCATTAAATATGAAATATTAGATAGTGCTCCTGGGTACTCGTGTCTATAATGAGACACATCTCCAACAAACACATAATACAAGAGGGATTTGGAATCCAGCTGCTAAATTTAAAACAGATTTTCTGCGTGGTAGAAGTTCCCTGATAGTTAAATAGCCAGTATCTCCATTAGAGTTTCCTGCCCACCTGTAGCTGTGCTGCCCACTATCCCCAAGGGAAGGTCCAAGAGGAAAAGGTTCCTGATACTACTGCTTCAGCAGCGCCCGAGTGCTTTAACAAGGATCTTTCTATTAGCCCCTGTATAAACACAGGATGGCAGCCCAGGCAGGCAACTCTGGGTGGAGGGAGCACAGATCGTTTTAAATCATTGGCACGTTCTAAATCACCGGGCATGATCTGCAAAGAGTGGATCTTGTGTTACACACTGCACTTGGGAGGCAATGGAGACTATTCCCAGCTAATAAAATTCACAACAAATGACCGAGCACAGGAGAAGTCCTGTTCTCAAGGAAAAGCCTTACATCAGCACAGGCTCACAACTTGCCCTTCTTTTCACAGTGGAAAGACTGAGGATTTTAATCCCAATTCTAAAACAAGTCAGAACTTGGTGAGCACAGTAATAGCACAGACAAAAAAAAAGGGGTTGGGGACACCCTGTACTTCCCTCCATTCCCCCTTTTTTCTTGCCATTGGTTCAGAAGAGCTGTTCTTAGGCTTGCGTGGTCTATGGCAAGATGCAGTATATTTCCAGAGTGTTTTTCCTGGTGCTAACTGACAGTGTTGAGCCCAACCCAGGGCAATAACGTGCTGCATGTTCCCAAAACTGGGAACAAAAGGTGAGGACTTCTTGTTTTCCTCGGAATACAGATCTCATGTTACATGTCTAAGGATGTGATGCAAATGAGATTTCAAAACTAATTTCAACCAGTTCCCTTTGCATACCTTTAACCAGAAGAAAGCTTTCCACTGTTGGCAAAAATGCCCTTTTGCCACATATGTCTAGGACAGTAAATTGTCACCAATAATCAAAGGTAGCATTAGAAAAAGTTTAACTTGCCAAGGGAGGTTTCTTCCAAGAGCAGGTAACATTATTCTCCATAGCAGCAAATCAGTCCAGCACTGAAGTCTGCCAGTGAAATACCAAATGGAAGACATAAACCTGGTTTTATGAAAAACACAACCCAGCTCTACCTGACCTGTGCCTAGAAGCAGATTTTATTTTTCAGATTGTGAGGCAGAATTTTCAGAGATGAAGAATGATGAGTCAGACCCACAAAATCATGAGACTAGTATCCAGTATGATGAGGGTTGCATTTTTCTGTTTTTAAGGGAACAGGTTCTGCCGTGTGGTTTGGTCTGCCTGATTTCTGAAACTCCTTTGTCTGTCTGTGGGGTGTGGATACAGCTGTCAGCACCGTCCTCTCCTGCCTTGTCCCCCCAGCTGTGCTGCGGGGTCAGGCAGGGAAACACAAACTGGCCCTAAAGGCAATGAGCAGTTCCAGGAGAAGGGGTGTTGAGTCAGCACAGTGCTTGGGCAGCCCTGATGAGCACAGCTTCTCACTCAGCCCTTGTCCACACCAGTGTCTCTACACAGGGCATTAATTGCTGCTTGAAAAGGAAAAGAATGAGAATAAGAAGGATTAAAATACAATATTCCCTGCAAGCACTGTCATTCATGCTATCAGACTACTGAATATTTGACCCACATTTGCCAGCGAGTACTGAAAGGTAGTTCAAGCCAGTGCTCAAAATATATCCAGCCAGATTACTTATTAAGACAGTTTTTATAGTATTGAGGGGGAAAAAAAGGAGACTGTCTTTTAAGTTTTTGCTCAGGCCTGTTTGACTCAGGTTTTGTACTGGTACAGCTATTTCCATTTGAGGTGTGATATTTTTTACTGAAGTAGATAAACCAATAGAACCACTAGTTGGGGACACTTGTACTGGCACAACGGTGCTTTATGCTGGTACAGCTTATTCACCTGCTTGTATGGAAATAGAAATTTAAGCATAAATAAGCTTCTTTATACTGGTATAACTGTTTCTACCCTATGAAAATTAAACCATTTTTACTACACCAGTGTAGTTACAATTTTGTGTAGCCAAGCCTTTGCAGTAGGACACCTTCTGGGTAGAAAAGCCCTCATGATGACCAGTGCCTTGCTGTGCCAAAAGCTGCAGAAAGTCAATGAGAGTATTCAGGTATTAGTTATTTCACTGGATCAGGATATCAAAACCTGGTGGAGGAGGAGGAGGATTGCTTTCATTTACTTTGGTTGTCTGCTAAAATAGTCCATGTATCTGGCATGGACTGGCAATGGTTTTGCTGTATCTAGAGGCAGCAGACAACAGAAATGAGAGTCAATTTTTTGTAACACATTGCAACAAGAAGAGTTACTTTTACAATGCCTTCTCAAGTTCATTTCACAGGAGAGAAATAAAGCTTTGGTAGCAGAAGCCTGTCACTGTGTGGCTCTCTGCTTTGGAAATGAACATCTTTCCCTTGCTCACACCTGGGTATCTCCAATTTAACTCAGCACGATGTAGAAGCAGAAAGCCATTATCCTGTGAGATAATAGCCTATTCAGTTGTCATCGCTTACAGTGTATGTTAAGCAAAAAAAAAGAAGAAATACAACTTTTAAGGGTAGTCAGCAATTATGTGAAGCTTTTCACCTTAGAATGCCTTGCAAGCTCTAGTTATATTTAAACTCATATCACTGGAATACGCCTCTGCGAGTCTGTGTGGGTGCTCTGTCCTTTTTTCTGTGCTCTTTGTAAACATACCAGGAAGATAGGCAACACTCACAGGTCAGTGTATGTAACAGGAAAATGAGGGAACTGTGCATAGCAGTGGTTGGGAAACGGTCGAGCTCCTGCTCTTGGGACTCCTGTGGGAGGGGAGGGAAGGGAAGGGCAGGACTTTGTTTCTCGCAGCCTCTAGTTGTGCTCAGAAATGGAGTCGGCCTCTCCATTTAGGTGATAAGAAAAGTAACTTAAAGAATGGGAGGGGAAATGATTTTTAAATGCCTGCTGACAGTATGATTACTTATGGCATTATAGATAGAGTATGCAAGTTGGTGACCCAAGTCTTTTCCCACTAAATACAAATTCAGTCTTCCTCTCTCTGTCTGTAATAATTTAGAGGTCGTTTTGGCAGGGTGAAAAATGGATTAATCCACCTGCTATCCTGATAGCCATTATGGGAAAATCACAAAGTCAGAGAAGTGCCTTGATTTTTATGACCAAAGTCTTCTGCAGACATGAGTCTTTTATTCAGCTGCAGAGCTCTGTGGCCCTTGAAGCCGAGTTGCAGGGGTGAAGGTCACTGTTCTGCCAGTAATCACATTGCCATTACATGAAGTTTTAATCAGCAAATACTGGGCAGATACAGCTCCGGTACCATACTGTTAAATACAATGGAATTTGCCCCACAGATGACTGTAGGTCCTTGTTGTTAAATCAACTCTGCCTGTTTACCTTTCAGCTGCAGATTAAACGCATGAAATGTGCCATAATCCAGCTTTTCCCACATCTGAGGCTTGAAGAAACCACTTTCCTGTAGCATTGCATATAAAGAGGTAACGTTTCTTCATTTGCCTCACATATCAAGATTCAAGGTAATCAGTCATTCATTCTACATCATAAATAATACATGTACCCAACCAAACACAAAAGGCTGTACTTCTGTCTGTTTTCCCTCCACACTTGAATAAGATCGTCTGAATTTCAAGATGAAATGTGCAGTCTCATATTTAAATCATTAGGTCCGTGTGTGGTATTTTGTCTCATTTTTGCAAGGTCAGGGTGCCCAATGTGGTCAAAGAAAGAAAGAAAGATAATGACTTTATCAGCAGAACAAAAAACTGATTCAGGGTGAAGAGGAAATAGGGGACCCATAGAGGGTAAAGGCTTGCTGGGGGTTTGTAAGGGAGCTGTATATCAGTGGTTTCAGACTATGGCGAGATGCACCTTCCCTGTGGTACAGTGTCCTGCCATAATGAGCCCTCAGCTCCTCTCTCAGCTCTTTCCCAGGCTTCAGTGTGTTTTGCTGAAAGGGTAGCAGTCCGACTTCCAAAATACATGTGGCAATTTTAGGGAATCTGGAACAGTCACCCAAACAAAACAAAATTTCACAATATCAGAATGTATCCAGTAGCTAAAACTTCCTGGTTTCTGTGCAGTTTCTGGCCATGATTCCCTGTTTGGAACAGAGGGTGGTCCTGAGACCCAATAAGCCTGGGTTACATTTTTGCCTCCTCACAGACTTCCTCCGTGACCCTGGGCAAGTCACTCTATTCTTGCATGTCCTGGTTTCCAGGCCTGTGTTAATACAGGATATCCTCTCTGCTGGCCTCCCCTGTCCTGTCTGCTTCAAAGGAAACCTGCCAGAGGACGAGGAGGGGGCTGGATTGGTGTGCATTAGTTAAGCACCGGGGAGGTACAAATCTTGGGCGGCATATGAACAATATAATAATGTGATTATTTAACCCATCTAGCTTCCCTGGCTGTCGAACTGCAAAGGTTTATGGTGGGTTGCTGCCTCAGAAAGGTGGTGTGGGTAATGTTTGTGAAGCACTGCTTAGAGTAAAGGTGCTGAGTTGTCTTTACTGCCAGGTCCCAGCAAGTGCTCACATAGATGCATTGGTCGCAGAAGGATTAAAGTAAATGCTATAACTCTTATTAGTCTTAGCACAAGCAGAAGTAGGACCTCAATCACAATCCAAGAAAGAGCGAGACAAAAATTTGGCATCTTTAAATAACCATCTCATGTCATCTTTAAATAACCATTTCACCTATAAATCCAGATAGAGATAGACGATTGAACTCCAAAGCTAGTTTATAAAACTGGTTTCCAAAGCCCACATGCTTATGTGTTATCCTGGACCACAATAACCTGGGCAATACCAGGATCACTCTCAGCAGTGACAGTTTAGGCACAGAATAGCTACAGAAGTGCATGATTAAATGTAGAGAGTTGAATGAGTAACACTTGCAGAAGTGTCATGCCTTGCCCCTAGTTATACCCATGGTGAATTTTGTCCAGCTAATTAAGTCTTCTATGATGCTCAAAGCTGCTCTCCCTCTTCTGTGCTGCCCCTTACAGGTCCTTTCAGTAAGAAGCAAGGAGATCACAAAGGACCTTTACAGGGAGTTTTAACCAAGCTGCAGTAGTGGTCCAGCAAGTGCAACCACATGACGACTTTAACACAAGTAATCTCATTCAGTAATCGTCCAGTCTGGGCTAATTGTGCTCTTTTGGCAGGTTGCTTCTCCCACCAGGTCATCTGTCCCAGGCTCCCACTGCAGTGCTGAGCTCTGGGATAACATGCTTTGCTCCCACCATCTCCCAGGCCCTATTTCCAGCTGCGGTGCTGGGGGCAAGAGCAGACCTTGGCAGCTGGCATGGAGCTCATGGCATCACTGCTTGGCAAAGAGGTCAGAGATGTTCAGAATCCAGAGTCTCCTCACAGCCAGCACAGCCAGACCATAGTGGTCAACAAACCGCTGACCACAGAGCAGTCACAGACCCAAGCTGAAGATTATTCATGAGAGGAATAGATTGTTTCCCCCTTCAATTTTCTTTTTACTGCTGAAAGAAAAAAAAACAAAACCAAAACAGAACAACATCAACAACAACAAAAACAAAAATCCTTTAATTATATGGGTTTTTTTCCAAGTCCAACGTTCAGGATAAACCAGCAGGCTTAAGAAAGAAAATGTCCACACAGGACAAAATGAAGAATTCTGACTATTCAAAACACATATTCTTTCCTAAAGATCTTCCTCTCTTCTCTAAGCTGCTGAAAGGAGAGGGGCTGATACACATGTTCCTGAACAACCCTTTGTACATGACATGTCTAGAAATTAAAATATATACAATGCATTATATTGACTGCGTTGTACTTAAATTAATCACAACACAGATGGAATGAGAAAGATTTTACACACACACACACACACACACATATGCACACAAGCAGGTGTCTTACCTCCTGAGGAGGTTAAGAAAGAAACCTGTGAAGTGATGGATGAAAAAATAAGAGTTCTCCCTATGTCAGTTTAAATATGCATCCTCTGCAATGCTTATCTAAACCTGGAGCTCTTAGAGATGCTGATAAGCATGACAGACCTATTAAAACTTCATCTGAAAATCTCTAGAACATGCACCCAACCCCATGTGGACTGAAACCCTGCTGCCCACAGAGCCCCCAGGCTCATGCAGAAACATTAGTGATGTCTGAAAAAACATGGTGTGTTGCATCTCTGTGCCTCATCACTTCCAGGCATAACTGGTAAGAGTCCACAACTCCCCTCTCTCCTCTGCAAATGCTGCTCAAGCATCAATAAATATTTTCTCTTCAGGTCCTGACTCACAGCCCAACTTCATCCCTGGGTCCTGTGCCACACATTTTAAGCCAAAGACTGAGGTTTTCCTTAGAAACTCCCTTCCTAGCTTCCCTTGCTCCTCCTGGCAAGCAACCAGCTCAACTGCTAGGATAAGCCTGGCTCCTTCTGAAAAACAGCTGAATGAGCTTGGCTTTCTTCCTCCCACAGGGCACAGGTCTTTCCAGCTGTGGGATGGCTCAGGCTACCTAGACAGATTTTTCTGATGCTCAAGCAAATCTTATGAAGGGAAGAAGAAGCCACAAAGAGGGCAGGGGAAGGGAGCCACCTCTCAAAAGCAGCCCAGTGCAATGTGCCTCTTGGAGTGTGGCAAATTAATTCACTGGTGATGGCCTTAAGCTTTTTTAACACATGCAGTCCTAGAGATAGGATCTGGGCCAATTTCTGGAGTAATTATTATCCTATGGGGTCATTTGACTGAAGACAGTCAAAGGTGCACAGCAAGAACCTGCTCTTACTTGGTTTCATTTAAGCACAGTCCCAGTAGCTGGGCGTTATTGAAGGAACAACCCTAAGTGCTCTCCATGTCCTGGGGCCTCCCTTTTCCTACCCCACCATAGGCTATTGAGTTAAAACTCCACCATGAGTTTGGTGGTTTGTCTGGTTTGTCTCACAAACCTGCTCCCCCAATCATGCCCTCAGATCATGATCAAAAGTTCGTCAGTGACACAGCTCAAATTTTGCTCCAGCTCTATGGGTGGTTATGAGCTGTAACTCCCTTTTGCCAGGTCATGTCTATGTGATTGTAATTAGCTTGTGAACTTCCTAAAGAAAAATTTCCCATGGGGGTATAGAGCTGGAAGTGGTCTTTTTGTTCTGCTGCTGCAGGCTACACTTTTCCCTTCACAGATGATCACTTTTCCAGCACTAGGGTTGGGAGCCTTAATAGCAGCTGAAAGGCAGTTGCAGTCCTTCTGTCCCTTATTTAAGCCTAGTCAACATGTGTTCCTGGGCAGTTCATAGTTCTTCTTCCCTTGGAAATGTTGGAGAAATGCTGTACGTCTTGTGAGTTGAGAAAAGGGGATAAACATTGACTTTCATTGACTTCATTCTCAACCACAGCAAGCTCTTAGGTACAGCCCTGCCTCTCTCTCCTCTGCAAGTTCAAACCACATCCCTGTGTTAGGCAGCTGCTGTAGAAGGACCAAAGGGGTGTTTTCTCCCTTCTGCTGAGATATGAGCTTGCTTGCAGCCATGTAGCTGAAGAGTGTATTTGCACAGCAGAATAGCTGATAGCTATTGTGGTAGAAATGGGCTCTGTAGCCTGCTCAGCCTTACAGGTAAGTACCTGCCTGCTTAACAAGCTGTTGTTTTGGGGCAATATTTAGGATCATCTTGCTTTAAAATAGCCCGAGCTTAAAAGCTTTGATGTCTCTGCAATAGCAACTTCTGTTTAAGACAAGTTTTTTTCTCTGTTATTACTCTAAAAGTGCAATGAAGAAGTCCTAGACTGTTTGCTTAATTTTTTTGACCTGTAAGGTAGTTTTCTGATAGCCTTGTTTGCGCCTGTTGAGAGGACTAATGAAGTGGATTGTGACATTTCTCAACCATTTGTTGAAGAGACACCGTCATATGATTTTTGATAAACTGTCTCTCTACTGCTGGGAGTTCAATGGGTAGAAGCAAAGAGCTGAGAACATTTGGGTTCACCTGCACGTTTGCTTTGCTAGTGGTAGTGGTACTCCATAGGCTCTCCTGCTACAAGGCACAGGTGGATGGCTTTCTCCAAGTCCTCAGTGCTCACATCAAGTATGACAGCAAGAGGCATGCCTGAAAGTCTGAGCTGGAAGAAGAAAAAGAGAGCAAGAACATGAATTTCTGAGCTAAAGTTTAAAGAAAATACATAAACAGCTTTCCTATCTTTTATGAGATGAGAGAAGCGGTCAGGCAGGTAGACTGGACTTTTTGTTATGGTTCTCTTTAAGGTCTTAAAGGAGTTGAATAAAAGGCACAATCTCATATCTTTCTTTTCTGAGGATACTGAATATAATACGTGGTTTTATCTGATTAGAGAAGCAAGATCCTGACAGAAGGGGGAAAGATGTATCATTTTCTGAGGGAATGCTTCCTGCTGGTTTTTGTAGCCCCTGGGCCAGGCTGTAAGCCTTTGGACATGATAAACTCTGTGACCTCCTCATGGGAATGAAAGGTGGTTTGATTTTTTTGCCACTTTTTTTTTCCTTACTGCTCTAAGTGATATGCAGCTTGGCTGGAGACATTAAAGGACATTAAATTACTTGGTTTCCAGAGCTCACTTTCCTTCTTAGAAGGACTGCTTCTCTTTTTTTTCAGCTTGATAATTTGATGCTGCTGTCTGGAAAAAGGTCAGGCTTGCTGTCATTGTACAGAATTTCTGGGTATTTTCTTAGATAGGAAAAGTCTGGGTGCTGTCACCCTCCATGCTATACAGGTCCTGCCTTGCACTGAATATTGCAAAAAACTTCTCACAATTTCATTAACAGAACTGAGGTGCATTTGTAGGGAAAAATTACTCTGTAGAGCATTTGCAGGGGTGATTTCTGTATCAAATAGATATGATATCTTAATTGCTGGTTGTGGGCAAATCCTCTTCTTCTGGAGTAAAAGCAGCCCCTGTGAGTCTGCGATCAGAGCTCTCCTGTCCTGAGACCAAATGCAATGGCCTGAGCTTCTCTCTGATATACTCCTCAGTTATACATGTGACACCAGCTAAGCTCAAGTCAGAGCTCCTGCTAGGTGGAGGGAGTGGTGGGGTCCTTTCCTTCTAACACCGAACAAGGAATTGCATCAGGAGAAGGAAAATTGTGACATCCCCAAACTCGCTGTTTCCCTGCAGCATTATAGGACCAGAGCTTTCCTGGATTTTCCCTGGGTATCCTTTACACTACTTTATAACTCATATCTCCAAGTCAGGCCTTTTAACATATATTCAGCATGCCCCCATCCATGGCCATGCTGGTTACAGGACAGGACTTCTTGGAGCATGATGGGATTTTCCCCCAAGCTCTTGGGTCACGTCGGCAAAGCCCTGGCAGCTCTCTCTCTCACCCAGGTGGGCCTGGTGGTGCAGCACTGCCCACTGCTCCATGAAGCAGCTCTGCAAACAGAGCTTGGCCTCCTGCAAAGTGCCAGTGTCCGTAGCTGCCTTGCTGGACCCCCTTACAGGGATATGTTGTTGGAAGTACAGCTATAGCTGTGGTTTAGAAAGGTGGAGAGAGAGGGCTGTTTCTCAAGAGAGCTTGAGGAAGAGGCAGAAACTAGAGCCAGGTGTTCTCATGTCCATCTCCACAGCAGGTTAGATGCACCCCAGGTGACTGTCAGGTGTTTGTTCAAGGGAGCTATAAGATGCCTGAAGGCCAGCAGATGCTGCTGACAAGGCTGAGATGGGCAGGGCTGTCAGGACTGCCATGGTCTGCTGTGCCCTTTCCAGCCTGAACCAGCACCATGGGACGACCTATAAATCCTATGGCTCTGGGGAGATCACATGGTCCAAACAGGGATTTGCCCAACCATACACAAATTTTCAGTTTAGGAGATGTGGCCCAATGAGGGAAGAGCTGCATGGCTCTATGTCTCTTGTCTGGTCCTTCCAAGCTGCCCTCAGATGCCCCATCACTTCTTACAGCCATGTCAGTCTTTAGCCTTGGGTATATTGACTCTTTCTGCCACTTCCTTCAGACAGTGTCCCCCACTCTCCCACCCTTCCCACCTCAGCAACCTGTCTACTCCTTCTGTAAAACCCTGCACCAGTCCTCCCCTGCTACCCAAACCAACAGGGATGCCTGCCCCATGGAGTAACAAAACCTCCCTGATTAAAGAAGGACACCAAAATCTCCTGGCTTTTTCCTGGAGTCTCTGGCACTTAGCTGCAATAAAAGGGGCTTTTGCCATTTTTCCTTCCCCCCATACTGAAGAAAAAGTTCTTCTCCCTGTGTCGTCCTGCACTCAGGGGCATGTTCCCATGCAAGGTCACAGTTCCTGCCACACACACATGCACACACGCATGCAAACACACATCTCGTGCCCCTGCACAGCCATCCTCTGCTCACTGTCCTTCCCTCTCCAGAGTGGCTCCAGGGCCTGTCACAGGAGTCTGCCCTTGAGTCCACTCACATCTCCTGCCCGTGGCTGCCCTGGTGGCTGAGTCACCTCTCATCCCACCAATGTGCCCTGACTCCTAGTATCTCACTTCCTCCAGGACTGCTGGAACAGGGTTTCCAGTGAGTAATGCTGGATGAATACTCGTATTTCTTGCATGATTCAGTCTCATCAGGAAATATCTGATCTTCTGCAGTGAGATTGAGATGTACACATCATCTCACCAGCCCAAGTAAATAAAAAGTACATGGGGATTTTTTTCTACCAAGTTAATAAGATTAATTTAAACCTCTGTAAAAGCATGTACTTTGGATTCTCTGTCTCTTTTCTCATTTTAGAGTCCTTTCAGTGCAATTGGGAAGGCTCAGAACTACTATTTCATTTCAAAAATGACTATCAGCCTTCAAATGATACCACTACATCCAGGCAACAGGCTGAGAACAGAAAAAGGAAAAGAAAATTAACATAATGCAAAACTTGTGATGAGATACTGAGCTGTCAACATCAAATACTTCAAGATAATTAGAAGACCAGACATGACTTGCCCAAATGGATATTTGATTTACTGCATACCACCACAAATACATACTCAGGTAGAGACAGTAGCAACAGCAGGTGGAGATACTGTTGTTCTGGGGATGGGGATGAGGATGGGAAATCCTTCTCTTTGTTGACTTCCAAGAGAGAAAGCACCAGGAAACACAATGAGAGTCAGGACATCTTGTTCCCATTATCTTTCACCAGCGCTTCTCACATCTTTGGTATCCAGACAACCACATTTTGCAGCTAAAGCAGTTTGGGTGGGTCTTGGTGCTGTTGCCTGTGCATTGGGACAAGAAATTGTGGTTGCTTTGGAGTTCTGTTATATGGAGCATCTGCCCAGACTTACTCCTCATGGCAGGACCATACAGTTTACAAGCAGCAGTGGAAGAAGTCACTGCTCAAGAAACACAGTGCTCTGTGGCATCCCAGCTCTGCTCTACTGCTCCTTCTTCAAGACCACAAAAAGGAGGGAGATGCTCTGGGGTAGGTGAGGCATTTCTGCACTGGGAGGAGGTTGGAGGCATGGGCAGGGGCTGGGCATGCAGTGTGGGAGAGGGCTTGGGCTCAGGCACAGGGGCTAAGGTTTTTCACCTCCTAAGACAGTTAAGTGACAAATTAAACTGCCACGTGAACTGAGGAAGAGCAGAGTGATACTGGGACAGTGCAAGACTGGGAAGTCACTGATTGTGCCTCAGCCCTGAGTGACCTCCCCTTTCTCCCCTGGGGAAATGCAGGGAGAGGGCAGGAAATGGACAGGCAGTTTTGGCACTGGGTCTGTGTGACACCAGCCCTCTGGCCCTGACAGCTGTGTCTTAGGGGGAAGCAGACAGGAGCCCTGGCCCAAGGGGGCAGTGGGAAGGCCAGGAGAGGTGGTGGGAGGGGAGAGACTCCAGCGAGGGTCATGGAAGGAGGCAAGCCCCAGCAAAGCACTATTTTCAGTCCGTACTGGCAGGCAGGATTTGTTCAGGGACAATATATTTCCCCATTGTGACAGCTCTGGCAGACGGTGCAAGTGTGGCTGGTCCAAAGCTCTGCTCAGGGGCTCACTTCCTAATTAGGAAGAGAATTTAGGAAGAGTTCCTGAATTTTTGCTGTTGTTTACCAACATCCTGGTGGTCACCTAGCTAGGACAAAGCAATTCTGAAGCCTGGAGATCTCTGGCAAAACCTGCCAGAGGATGGCAGATGGAGAAAGTATTCATACGAATGGTCACACAAAGGTTCTGTCAGTGCAGAAAAGGATGCACAGGCTTGGAGCTGACAAAGAAGAGAAATGAGCAATGATTTTTTGAGGATGTATTTAAAGCAGAAAAATGAACCTTATGGAGGAAGTTTTCATAGTCAAGAGTGCAGGAACAGGAGAGGATCAAGCAAATTAGGAGGCAAAAGTAAGTAAAATACAATGCTCTTAAGGAAGGGCCTTTATACACAACCAATAATTAACTTGTGAAACTTACTGCCCCAGCTGCTATTATTGAGGTCAGCATAGAAATAAGATTTAAAAAGGCCCATGAATAATAAAAAACACCAACCGTTGCACTCAGTAGAATAACAAATTACAAGGGATATAAATCACCATGCTTTAGATCTTAAATAACAATAAATTGCCCAGTGATTAGAAGGCAACTTTTGCTAGGGGCAGGTTCCTTGGTAATTGCTCATTTTAACACTTCTTGCCCTTTTTTTTCTCTGAACGTGTGGTGCTGGCCACTGCCTCAACAAGAGAAATGAGTTTAGATGGCAAGCGGACATTTTCTCTGCATAGCGTATTATACTGAAGAATTTCAACTTCTTCTCTTAAATAAGAATTACTTAAAAGGGAGTTTCCCTTATGTAAACAGTACAATAGCAGCAGAAAACCTGCAGTATGCCATTGTATTCTGCACTGTTGGGAAAAGAGCTTAAAATAAATAAATTTTAAATTATTTTAGTATTTTTAGCTTTCCCAGACTAGTTCTTAGGTTTTGTCATAGTTTTGTTTGCTGACTTGTTTTGGGCTTTTTTAAGGAGGTCATAAAAAAATTTCAGGATAAACATTTTGCTTAGACTATTGTATTTTTGTGGCACCTACTTTTGGCTGGTCTGCCAGACAAACTGACTTATAGATTGGGTAAATGCATGTTGCTTCAGTTGACACACCAGAAAGCCTAGGTTCGAGCTATTTAGACTCCAGCTCCTTCCTAATAGAGATTAATACAGTTCTCTGAGTTAACATTTAATTTCTGAGCTGCCAAAAAGAAAGTAATTTGAAGCAGCTAAGAGACAGTCGTGGAGCTGAGCTGGGTACAAATTGAATCAAGGCTTTCAGAGCTCCTCTCACTGAGGCATTGCTCCCTGGCTTGCTTCCTAGCAGGATGAAGGGCAGTGTTACTGGCATAGGCACTCTACAAAGACATTTTGTGCTGCTTCCCCATCCTGAGGTTTTCCATATGTTTTTTCCTTACTCAGTAATTAAGCAGGGCTCAGGCAGCACCACCTCACTGCCCTTGGGATGAGGAACTTGTGCTTGGGTAAGAGGTTTTGTAGCTTAGGTCTGTCTGTACAGACCAGTGGATATTCTGGTACCACTCAGCTCTGCTGGGCATCCCTGTGGGCTTTCAACTGACAGAGTCCTTTATTCTAATAGGGTTTTTTCCCTGTAACAATTCAGGAAAATTGAATTGCCTTCATTTTTGAAGAAAAGGCAACTGCATTACTTTTCTGTCGCCCCTCACCACAGCACCCCCTGAAATGCAACATCTCACCCTTCTGAGTACCTCTAACCCTTTTCTCAAGCTCAGTTTGCCATCACAGCAGGATGTGGCTGGCTGAAACCAAGTTTGGTCATCTCCCCTTATCTGGGCAGTCCCATTGTTGGTACAGTGAAAACTAGACTCCCGGATGACACCAAAGCTGCTCCTAACCCACGTCTGCCCCTTCTCTCCATGGGAAAGCATGATCAGTCCTGCCCCAGAGAGAGAGACTAATAATACAGTCTCCACTGTTTTGGACCAGCTGCTTCCCTAAAATTAAATGCAATGGAGTGCCTGGCGTTTCTTCTGAGGAAGTGTTTATAAATGTTAGGCAAGGACTTTACACCACGGTTATCACTTTGCAGGATGTGCTAATAAGGCAATGCTCAATGGAGCACAGGCATCGCTCCTACTGCACAAGCAAAAGCGGTGGCAACATTCATCTCCTCAGAGGGAAGCACGGGAACAACATGCTGGAGGGCAAGGAAACTAGAAAAGATGTATTTGCACTAAAGGCAGCCTACATCTTAACTCTGTACTGAGAACATGATTTTCAGGTTTTCCGTAGGATTTTTCACACCTGTCCTATTTCACCTACACAAACACACACACACACACATACACACACATATTTACCGTTTGGAAAAATTGGGATATTTTTGTTAATTCTTTAACAACTTTTTGTGATTGGGGCCAGTGTGGGACAGTACTCCCCTAAAACAGCCCTGGCCAAGGTCAGCAGCTTGCCCCTGTGGTCTCAGTGGGAAGGGGACACCAAGGGGAATGGCCACACTCAGCACAGTAACCTCCTGGTGCCACCTTATGAATGGACGGCCTGTGGCCCCATGATATTTACCTGTGAACACAAATGTTTAGAAAGAGCCTTTGGTTTGTTTTACGTCATATTTCTGTCTCACCACAGGGCACTTATCATCATTTACCTGATTATTTAGTGTCAAATGGTTCTGCTAACTTTATTCAGCTGGGTTCTTCTCAGGGAAGGACGGCTGTTCCCATCCACTGAGTCCTTGATGGAGCAGTTAAGTCAGCAAGATCCAGCTTATTTTCTGGGCCTCCAGATAGAGAGAAAGTAGATGAAAAGCCATAGAGCCTTGAGACCAAAGGGACAAGACAATTATTGAGGTTAATGATGTCTTGGATTGAATCGATACAATTTTGGCTAAGAAAGAATTTATGGTACTCAGAGATGAGACTCTGCACCCACACAGACAACTGGGCATTCCTCCCACGACTGTATCTGGCCTGCTGCGTGTAGCACATAAATCTGCTGCTGGTATTCTGTGCAAGGAATCCCAGGACCAAAACTCACAGGACCAAAAGGGCTTGTGGTGGTCGTTTTCCTGGCCTGCTCCTCCTCCTCTGAGGAGCTCAGCTTTCGGTGGCACTGGCAAAGCACTTGGCACCATGGTGTGCACACAGGCCTGTGTGTGCAAGCATGCACAGGCACATGGGAGAAGGAGTGAATAGAGGGGTTCTGTCCCAAATGCTTCCTGGAGACTCTTTCCTCCTCTGCCACTGCATTTCACTACAGCTCAAGAAAACCTTTTGCACTGTTGGCTGAAAGTTATTAGGAATATTAACATTGACAATCACTGTGAAAAGGAGCCCTTCCTCTATGGCACTGCAAACTAACTTGGAGAACACATAGATAAAAAAGACCCTCCAAAAATCAAGTAAAGGAGATGATTCAAAATAATAAAGTTAAGAACTTCCCCCCCCCCCCCCCACCCCCCCCCGGAACTATTTTAAAATGAGGTTTTCCTCATGATGGAGTTCTGCTGGAAAAAAGACTCACCTCAACTATTGATTGCAAACAATTACCCAAAAATGCTCACTTGTTTGTTTGCTTGCAGACAGAACCTCATTATTCACCCTAGAGACCAGGTAAAATGGCAAACCACTCACCATGACTATTTGCTCATCCTCATTTAAGGCCTGTAATTGATACACTAAATGACGTGATATGTTTCTATTCCCTTGGTGCTGTGATTAGATGAGTGGATCTCTTTTAAACAGAAGAATAATGAAATAATGACTAGCGAATAAAAAATCTTTGTTTGCATGTTAATACTCTGTGGAATATCAGGTGTGGCATAAAAAGTGGCTATCCCCCAAACAATTTGCTCAAACAAAACCCTTGTTCTGAATTCAAATGCTATTTCTGCCATATCCAGTCATCTGTAGCCAGAGGCTTTGCAGAGAAAGTGTGTTTCAAGGAATGATTTAAATGAAAATGGGCGGCTGCTTGGATCATAAAAGAGGGAAGGAGTTCCAAGAATGAGAAACTGCAGAAAAAGGGCCAAAACCATAAAATGTAAATCTGTGCTTTTAGGAATTGTTCACTACTTTCCAGACAAAGGGAGACGCTTATCCTCCACTCATTGAGAAGCTTGTCTCCAGCTCTGGGAGAAGGGGAGGTTGTGACTTTGATGGGAAGATGATGGATATCATAAAGAAACAGCTCCAACCCCAGCATGTGCTGCCTTGTCATTGCTGAATTATGGTTGTGCCCAAGGCCCCAGGTTGCTGACAGGCCAAGGATAGGCTCCAGTGCAAGGCCAAGGGCCTTTGCTGCTTGAGGAGAAGGGCACGAATTCTGCACCAGCATGACCTGCAAGGATTTCACTGCTGATATTATCGTGGAGATCAAGGAAGAGCACAGCTCTTAAAAAGAATTGCAGAATACGTACATGTACACAAGCACCCTGCATACAGGTAGCAGCTGTGATGGAATGCCAAGGTAATGTGGGTGCATGTGTGTGCACACGTGTGCATAACGCATCAGATTGACAATTGAAGTTGGTTTCTAAGAAACAGTTTGTTTCTAACACAGTTTGGGGATGTGATAAGCCTGACTGCTTGCTGAGGCTGAAGAGTTAAAACTGTTGCATGCTGTGCAAAGGATTTTTATATTGTTATATTAATCCTAAATTAATTTTAATAGTTTTATTAGATTTACTTAGGTATCTGCTTTGTTTGCTTCATTGGATTACTCATTATGAGGGCTAGATTTCCCTCAAACGTGGCTATGTGCACGTTGCTATAGCTACCCTGGTTCTGGCTATTTTTTCCATAAAGCCAGAGTTCTGAACAGCCTTCCTGTTCTAGCATCTGAAATGGTTCATCCATAGTTTTGTATTCATGTGTATCTTGCATTTAAGACCACAGAAGCTTCTGTTTCTTTCTCCTCTGGTGAAACAGTAAAGACCTTTATCTGAGGACAATTAAGCTTCACCTAGGTACAGGAGGGAACAAAAGGTTTTTGAAGAACACCTTTGAAATTAAGAATTTACAAAAGGCACAGTGAGGAAAGTGTGGAGAAGGAGAGATAAAAGCCCTCCTCTGCAAGAAATAACTAGCAGGAAACTAAAGAGGAGAGACCAAAAACTAAAATGCAGCAGAGATGCATCCTGGAGATGGAGAAAACATGTAAAACTTTCTAGTGTGTGCTCTTCTGCTGATGGAGGACATCACTGGAAATTGCTTCCTAGCAGGGCCAGGGGAGAAGTCTGACCTGAGGCTCAGTTTCTCCATGCAAAGTCTCACAGGAAAGAGTACTTTTGAGAACAAATACCATCTGCGTAGAGTGCTCCAGAAGCACAGTGCTGTCAAAAGCAGTGCAGGCACAAACAACCTTCTGACACTTGTGCTCAGGTGAGACTTGAAGAGTGGAGGGATATGCAGGCAGGTGGGTGAAGTCAGATGTGAGAAAGATGTTTTGTTGTGCAGACAGGGCAGATGAAATTTTATTGCCTTGGCAACTACCATATACCCTATCTGACAAAAATTACATCTAAGCAATCCTTCTTACATGGTTCCTGATGTTGCTTCACCTAGAAGCAAACACAGTTTATAGCTCAGAGATTCTTATGCAATGTTCATACCAACAGGCTGACTGAGAAAT
This sequence comes from Corvus moneduloides, assembly GCF_009650955.1. Classification (NCBI taxonomy): domain Eukaryota; kingdom Metazoa; phylum Chordata; class Aves; order Passeriformes; family Corvidae; genus Corvus; species Corvus moneduloides. The sequence goes on along the minus strand of NC_045476.1, from coordinate 92,186,207 downwards.
AGTGTAGAGTTGGTGGCACGAATGCAGAGCATGAGGTCAGGGGGTGCACCAGAGTTTCCCTATTTGTGCTTGACAAGCTGTGTAGACATAGCCTAGAATTATCACCATCCTCTACTCCATCGACATCTCTGGTATTTCCTCCAAGCCCTGCAACTGGCAGCACTGGATTCTTATTTTACCTGGCATCTGTTGTTTCCTTCAGACCAAATGGTAGCCAGTGTGTCTCATACACTTTAATATCATATTAACAAAGTCCCAAAATATGTTCGAACACTGGGAATGTGGTTTCCTAAGGTTACACATTGTCAACTATTTTAAAGTGCAATTCAAGGTTTTTGAGTGAGGTAAACAAAATAGGGGAGAGAAATTTCTACCCAAGTGGGAGCGTTTAGCTTTTAGTCTGCCTGAAAATCCTTAAAGTTAGTTCAAAAAATAGGGAAGACATGGCTGGTTCTGTGAGGCGTCACTACGTCCTTGCACTGACTGATTGCCTCACCTCAACCAGCCCCAAGTGTTTGGACTGAATAACTGGCATTTAACCTCGATTTCACATTTCATTGGATGCCAAGTCCAAAGGCTTTTATTATTCAATAGTTCATCGAAGCAGAAGGGCGCGACTCTTTGCAGAAACTGAGATTTCATACTTGATGAGTATCAAGCTACTCCTTTATCACATATCGAATTACTTTATGATTCCTAACAGCACAGGATAGACTGTCCAGGATGTACAGTAAAACCTTGCCATTCATCAGCAAATACTATAAATGTGACCTTATGTTCCTCGAATGAGCTGTAGATGCAGTTCACAATTCCCTGACCCCAGCTGTCGCCTATTTCGCCTCTCCTGAGACCTCTCCCGGCTCCCTAAGGGCACCTTTTCCAAGAAGTAGTCAGGTCCCTTCACTTCTTTCTTGGTGTAATGAACTAATGTCTCCTTACTTCAATCTGCAGGCCATACATTCATGCCAGCTGAGCACGATGCCCTTTAGATGCTGTGGGACCTCCTCTGAAATTAAATGCGTGCTTTGGGGGTGCATAATTCAAGCAGCCCTTCTCTGGTGAACTGAACCCTGGTTTCACTTCAGGCTCAGCTCCTCTGCATGCCAGTTTTTGCAAGTGAGAATTTCCTCTCTTCCCTGCTCCAGGAATCAGGCGCTGAGCAGATTGCTGTCTTTCGACTGCTCTCCTCTAAGCTTTGGCAAACAACCCTGTTGCTGGGCTGAGGAGCACAGACCGAGGAGTCACCTTGAGACTGTAAATGTGTTTAAGGGGATGCTGCTTAATTAGAACACTGTTTTGATCTTTCCTGCACCTTTTTTTAGCCACCACTCATGATCTAATGTTAATCATTTAGATAAGGATAGTCTGCAACACAGACTCACTGAAGTTGTATGATATGCAGCTAAGTAATACATATTAAAGCTCAAACTTCGTGCTAAGAAGCTAATGATCCAGTTATCTACGTCAAGGACACCTTGACCTGGTAACCTGAACAGAGACAGCTTCCCTTTTACTGTGGGCAGATGCAAAGGGCTGTGCTTGTGTGATGGTGACTAATAACTTTAAAGCAGTGTTTTGCCCAGAGATTTCTATTTTTCCCTCATCTCCTGCAGCACGATCTTGGTTATTTCCCACTGCTCTATCAGTCAAATGCCTTCTGGATATCAAGATTCAAAGTATCCAGAATGTGCATAAAAAGTCAGTGTCCCAACAAAATGCAGCAGAGACTAACCTCTGTAATCGCTTCTATACAGAGGCATCAACATGTTCGAAAATCAAAGGTAAGAAGGAAGGGGTGCATTTCCCAGCCACTGATGACCTTTTGTCATGAGAGCTATTGCCTTCCCTTCTTTGCCCATGATAATTTCATGTTTGCTGCTCTCCCACTTTCATCCTTCACTGGCATCATTTTCTTTGAAACCAGTTGATCTTGCTGTTACTCTTTTTTTTTTTTTTAATTTTTCTTGTACACACAGTCTTCTAGTACAGAGAAACTTACCTCTCTTTTATGTTCATGAGAGAATTTTTGAATAAGAAAGGATTAAAAAGCTTGACCTTCCATTTCTCCACCTCCATGGATTTTAATCTGTTTATACTCGTGGTCTGTCCAGCACAATATATCTGCTATCTGCTGACTTTGCTCATCTGGGTCTTTGCTTTGTAATCTGTATTTTGAGAACTAGCATTTTGCCACTATCAAGAAACTATGCTTAAGTAGGGAAATATGACTTATTTTGAACTCCAACAGTATGAGATATTCATCACTAAATCATGCAGGAGTAAATTTTTTTACCTGAAGTTTTAGAAACAAAGAAAGATATTCTTCATATTTTCTTGAAGTAGCCCATTCTGCAATTCAATGAATGGCACCAAAATAGCAGAGTAATAACATTAAATTACACTGGGATACCCTAAACTCCCAGCACATTTGTTTAATCAAAAGTAAATGTTGTAACTACAGAAAATTTTTAACAATGTGTTATGACTACAGCATGTCTTATAATACGTTATTAAACACAATAAAGAAAGTAATATAAAAACATCTGTTCTAAGGAACAGTGGTATTTTAATGCAAATATCTTTCTATATTACCAGGCTGCTACAGATAATAAAAACTGTACTAAATATGACTGAATTATCTAATGTTTTATCTCATTATTTTCAAATTTGGCTTGGGCATCTTTCAGTTTTCAACTACTGACTGCTCAGCATGGTATTTAAGTTACCCAAAGACATATTATATAATTTATTTATATAATTGGTTCCAGCAATATGCTGAGTGTTGTTTGAAGCACAGTGATAAAAACAGCTCTCACTGCAAATTATTTACAATCTAGAGAGAGAGGCATGGTCCAATTCCCTCACAGTTTAAAAACTCAGGACACAAACATCCTTTCAAAATGTGAAGGATCCCAATATTTTCCAGAAATTTCCTTCAATAGTAGCAAGCTGACTGTGCACGTTTTGCTCAAAGTGCTTTCTGTTGTGGCTGGCAGTGTTACACGGGGTTACCTTCCACTCTGTCTAGAATCCTCAGGCATCCTCAGCCTGTTGCTGATGGGCTCCAGATCTGGACAAAAGTGATTTTGGTTGTGATTTCACTTGTTTCCAGTTCTCACACCTTGGAGTGCTGGAGTTTGCCAGCTCAGGTAAAAGACAAGGGACTTTCTCTGCTCCTTACACCAGTGAGGAAAAACCTGGTAAATCATAAAGGGAAGGATTGGTCCCTGCCCCGGGAAAGGAGTCTTCTGTTAAGCACTGTGAATCACATTAAATGCAGTAATATGATGGTTGTTAATTAAATCATCATATAAAAAGGGGTTGCTTTAGCAATTTACTTGCATCAGGCATTTCTAAAATATATGCTGTCCCACCCAGATTTTTCATGAGCTGTGATCTCAGGACATGTCTCTATTCCCAGCTGTGCAAGGGAGATAGCATTTGTCATGCAGTGAATCAGGAGCAGATGAGACAGAGCTGATTCCTGCAAGGCAGCTTAAACAGGTTACAGCACCTCACACTGCACATGAGCAAGCCTAACCAGAAGCAGAGCTTTGCACAAAGCAAAGCTTCAGGATTGCTGGCTTTTTTTTTACATGACAAGTATCGTCCAGCACTCACCAACTCTCTCTCTCTCTGAACCATGTTTAATTTATTGAATCATTTCATTTATCACACACACAGGGGTGCTTTAAAGCTTGAAATGTATTGCGTTGCTAAGGAATGCCTGCTCAAAGAGGGTGAACTGTCCTGCCATTACTGTCATTACTACGGTTGTTAAATAGAAGTTTTTCAGAGTTTTAATTGTTCTCTTAGTCATTGCATCATATCTTGTTTGTGTTAGGGCAAAATGTTTTACAGGCTGGTCACAGTTCCAAAAAGTGACAGAAATTAATCACCTGCTGTCTCATTGTGGTCCAGGGATGCTGACTCAAAGGAAAACAAACCCCAAATCACCTTTCCCTCAACAGAGGTGGCTGCTGAACTGTACAGCTCTGATTCCCCATATGCCGGTGGGAGAGGTGGACTTGGCACCCCGGCATTCCTAAGAAAAGACATACACAACTTAGACATACACAAAAGATAAACACACAATCCCTGCATATGCCCATTGTCCTCTGCCCACCAGGGAGTGGGGGTGCAATGGAAAGAAGAACCAAAAAGAAGCCTGGTTTTCTTGAGGGCACTGCCCAAGAGCTGAAGATAAGACCATATTGGTTTTAGATGGTAGCTTTCCAGGGGGCGTCGGCATGGCTTTTATCTGGCCAACTGCCTCAAAATGAGTCGCTCTAAATCAGTCGCCTGGAATCCAGGCAATGTAAACCTTTCCTGTCCCCAGCACATGCCAGCATTCACAGCTGCTGAGATGTGGGCATACTCCTGCATCCCAAAAATAAATCATGACCATAGCCGATATACCCAGCCCTACGCCTGAGACTGCAACTGTCCTAGAGGCCAGCTGTGGAAAATGGAAGGCACTTGGATGATTAGGAAGTGCTGGCTATAGAAGGTAAGAGAACATGACAAAACGCTTTTCATAACTTGTGAGGAGCCAGAGAGACAAGAGATACAAAGCTAAGACAGGGCAAGGTCTGAGGTGGACAGAATGAAATGGCTTTGGAGGGCAGAAAGCACTGACGCATTGATTTATCTCAAAGCCATTGCCCGTGTCTTCTCTGGGTGGCTTTGACGGGACTATGCTGAAGTACACCACTCAGAAGCTCTGACCCATGGGGTCAGGTGGAAAGAGAGCTTATGTGTGATAATTTCTTAGTCCTTATGAGAGCCGAGAGAAGAATGGGAGAGTGGCACCCTGCTGAAGCCAGGCAAAGGGCCAGATAAGATCCTCACTGGAGGGTCCCATCACCTCTAATATGGTGAACTTTGATTGCTGAGTCACTGGATCTTAGGAAAAATTAAGACCTGATGAACAGCAATGTCAGATTGACACCACTCAAACTATGAACTGATTTGTAACTTGAAGAATACTTCAACTGCAGGAAAAATAAATCTTGCCCAAAGCTCAGCATTCAGCCTTTTCTGCCCTTTGATCCCAAGAGATGAGATGATTGCCAGACTCCCATTTTATGCTGGTAAGGGGTGAGGCTGCTGAGCACCTTGCAGAGACAGATCCTGGAGCTATTTATGAGAAGCGTTTGCATGCAGTGACGATTTTAACCATTTGCTGAAAGAACGGTGCAGTCTGCCAAAGTCCCAAATGCGTCAGCTAAAAGTGATAGTAAAAGGAGATTATTTGATGCTGTTGACTGTGTTTAAATTCTCGGTTCTCCAACAGAAAAGAAACCTGAAAAAAATAAAGTGTATAAAAAAAATTTTATCCTACAAGAATAGCCTAGACACCTTTTGTGAAAGACAAATGGTTTAATTATAAACTGATGCTGCTCATTCTTCTATCATTGCTACTGTGATTTTTGGAGCTGCAGTTTGTGGCTATTCTTTTTAATTTTCATTTCGGGTGGAAGACAGCTCTGTTTTGAGAGGAAACAGGAAAGAAATGAGGCCAGGATATTTAAGAGAAGACATCACACAGCAACTTCCCTCTTCCTATCAGTCATGAAATAATTAATAGCTCCACAATACTCAGCATTCACCTTTCAGAGCTGGGAGAGTTACACAGACAAGACCACAGGAAACTCCATCTCCCTATAAAGTAAAGAAAATCACAGGACAGACTTCAAAATGCTGACACAGGCAGTAACTTGCTGCTCATAAAAAAAAAGACATGGTCAAAATGTTGGATAGAGAACATCGAAGGCGTAATTAGTCAGATTACGAATTTCCTGAAATCTAAAGGCAGTGCCTGTTGATGTGCCCCCTTTCACATGTGTCCTATTGTCTGACTTCTCCCAAGCCCATTATCAAACCACACAGAGTATGTGGTTGTTTTTTCCCCCCATACCTAGCCTGAATAATGAGCAATCAGTAAAAACTTCCTGAGAAGATAACACAAACCTGCATTTTCAAATGGCATAAAAACAATTAAGCATAACTGGGGATCCTGAGAGAAGAATTTAAGTTCACTGCATATATTTGATCCCATTGTTTAAAACATGACTTTTAACTGCAGAAGTAAAGTTTAAAATATTTTCAAGTGGGAAGCTACACATCCTAGTATTCCATGTACCAAAGACCTGTGTCACTTAAGATGTAATGTTCAGACTTGCTGATATATTTGGGAATCAAATTTAGACCAGGAAAAATTGAGCCATTCAAAATAACAGCAGAGGGTGCTGAGACCTGGCTGCCTTCTCCACCGAGACAATCATCCTCAAGGATTCCTCAAAATAATAAGAAAATTACCCTGAGAAGGAAAGTTCTGGCAGAGCCATTGCCATTTTACCATCCCCTGATAAAGGACTGGTTGGTGCTCAGCCATGTTGCCTGTACTAGTGTGACTAAGTCAGTCTCCACATCCATAGTTTGTCTTTTTCTGCAGGCCTCATTTCAGATAGAACCAAGTGAACTTGCTGAAGTCTGGCTACTCATTTGGGTTTTTGTTGGAATGTTAAGAGTCTTAGACTTATCATGACCATCATCATAACAGGAAGATAGAAATCTACTTGGTGAAAGAAAGGATGACCACAAAAAAAGGCTGGCCTCTTGTACCTCTGGGTTTGCTTGGAGGATGCACAGCTTCTCCTGCTGATCTCACAAACAGGGCTTGTAATGAGGTTTCTCCATGAGGGACTCATTCACTTACACATCTTAGCGCCTGAGGGAAACAAGTTAGGCTGAACAGCTCTGTCTGACATGGAGGCAGAAACAAGAGGGTCCCATGGTGAGTGTATGATGTTCCATCTGGGCTGAAATGCACACAGTAGGGAGGGCATGCTGTGAGTCTTATGTTTACATGTGACACGAGATCATATCACCATAAACTATGATGGCTTTTTTTTTTATAGCTCTGACAGATATAGATATGAGTACCCAGGACAACAAGGGTAATTGAGTTTCTCTGCATTTGTATGTCATAGATGTTCAGCTCCAAAATGCCTGAAGATTATTCATTTTCTCTTAGACCATCTGCAAAATCCTAGAAAAAAGGCAAAAACCTTTGGGTTAAAACCTAAAATGAAAGCTCATATTCTGCAAGAGGCAGAACAAAGAAGACCCTGATCATGGGGTTGAATTTCTAGCACAGATGCTCCTTTTGGCTTCATTTCAGGAGGCTTTGAGTGCACCATGCAATTAGGCAAACTCTTACCCAACATATCCCAGCACTAGAGCTCTACTGACTTGTGTCAGATGCAGATGATGCTCTGACCCTGCAGTGCAGCAGCCTCCTTCACACTGAACAAAACTGCACACAACCTTTTTTTTCTCCCTGGTGTACTTTTAGGAAAGATAAATTTTGAAGTGGGAAAAAGTAAATAACACTATTTCATTCTCGCTCTAGATCTGGTAGCCACCCTTTGCTTATTTGCTAAGCAGCTGAAGTCCCATAGATAGTTTCTGAGACACAGAAGATGGTAGCTGATCACAGCAAACTGGATTGGCAGGCAGCTTGGGAGATGTTGTCCATTCTTAAACTGGGACAACACTGGAGAATAGGAGAATACAGTAGACATTCTATTTCCCTTAGCAATAATCTCCTTCCCACGTAGGGGCAAAACTATTCAGTCCTTCAGCATTCATCATTTATCCAGTCAGGAAACATATTATTGCCTCATAAAATGGGGCACCTGTCTCATTTTCCGTTAAATATTAACAGCAGCACTATAGAAATGAACTGTAATAGTGTTATTATAGTAATGCTCTGGGTAAACCTTATTAAAGTGTACTGTGGATGTCAACAAACAGCAAGAAAGTAAGAAAAATATATGAAAAAATGCAGATTGATGTGATTTAGACACCACAGCATCCTTTTGGCACAGGTAACAGTACCGAGTACTTCTTCATCCTTCAGTGCTGCACTATAGAACTGGTAACGCTTATCACTTGTGAAGTATCTTTGTTATCAGTAGATAGCAAAGCCTTTGCTTGGGACTGCAAATGGCCTTTGCAGGGTGCTTCTGTAGCAGAGGAAAGCCAGGTACAACCACCTGGAGCCAGTTGCATAAGCTGCAAGACAAGCACTGCAGAAACAGGGCCAGCACCCTGATGCTGCTCCCTGGCACCCTCTCTTATCCACTTAGCGGTGCTTGCTATATAAGGGACAGTCTGCCATGTTTATCAGCAACTTACATCCCACACAATCTCCTTAGCTCTGCTGCCTGGCTCCTGACCTTTGTGGGCAGAGTACACCAAACCAGGGCTCTGAGAACCCTGCTTAAAAAAGTCACGTACTTCACTCTTCCCCGCTTCAGCCCAGGCAGGAAGCTGCAGTACAGAAATACCACACCAAAGGCTGTTCCTGCTGCTTTCCAAGCCTGACTTCCCATTCCTGTCCCTGTGGACAAGCGTCCTGAAGCCTCCAGGTTGTGCTGGGAGTCTCCAGGCTTTCTTGGGGGCATTCCTGTTGGTCTCAGGTTTAGCTGAGCTGGGAAATCTGCAAGAATGGCTTTTGTCCTGCCGCTGCTGTATTCGTGCTTCCCAGCCCTGCTGAAACAAAAGTGGCACAGGGAACATTTTCGGTGTTGCAGATGCATAAGATTTTCCTGGAACAAGTAAAAAGGTCAGATTTGACTCCCATCACAACTCCTGTGCTTTTCTAGCTCGTGGGCCTGTTCTGAGACTCAGCCACTTCATGCTCAAAAGCCAACCACTGCCTTTTTGCCCAGGTTTAGTCCTTTGTACAGCAATTTATTTAAAACACTCAAGCAAATAAATGGTTTATCATACTTTTGGGGACCCAAATCGGTAACTAGTGCTGTAGACATGAAAGGCAGAAAACCAATGAAGACTCATTTTTGATGTTTCTTCATGTTTTCCAAAATTCCCAAAAGCAAAGTTTTCAGATTAAATCATCCTTAATGTGCTTTGTTCTCACCAGTGGTATCCAAATGATGTGGCCTGGAACATAGTAAAGATGGAGCTGGGAAACTGAGATTTTGATTAAAATTTGTAAGGTCATAAGCCAGAAAAGATTACGAATTAGGCCAATTATTAGCAATAGAATCTTAGCTATACAGTACCTCCACACATTCTCTGAGTGTTATTTTGAAAAAAAAAAAAAATGAAGGGACGAAGGGAGGAAGGAAGGCAGGGAGGAAGGAAGGAAGGGAAGGAGGAACGAAGGGACGAAGGGAGGAAGGAAGGAAAGAAAGAAAGAAAGAAAGAGCGAGCTTATTTTTAGAAATAATTCAGAAATGTATATTTTATATAAGTTATATTTGTCACATGAATGAATTAGTCTGTGATAAATTCAGACTTTGTCATATCATACATCTACCATACAGGCCTTGAGACAGCCAAGAAAAATTGTGGTGGGTAAGTTCTGAATAGACAAAAGCTGCAGTAGGTTTTCCATACATTCTAACAATCCTTAAATGGAAGGAATATGAGAAAGAACATGTACCTGTCTAGTGTCTAATTTTTGCCTTGATTAAATTTATACCTGGGTATGGTCCCAGACAGTTTGTGGGAATAGACGGGAAAGAGGGACTTCCACTGTTGGAAAGTTTTGTACCAGTTTTGTAGAGATTTGGAGGGGGAAGTTAACGAGACTTGGTGTCTGAAGCTGATCAGGGACTTGTTTGACTCAGTTCCAGGACAGACTCTCAGGGATTATTACAATTATAGGGACCTGATAAACACTGCTTTGGACTATCCCAGGAGCCAGGTGAATGATGACAAGAAGATTTACAAATGTGAGTGTGAATAAATAACCTTACAGCTGCTTATAGTGCAACAGTTTTTGTTATCTGAGCTGTTTGTAGCGTCACGGTATTTGTTCCTTTAAAATATCTATCTGATCTGAAATTGCAAGAGGAGGTTGGTTTGCTGGCTTTTGTTTCCTCTTTTTTTTTTCCTAACTGCTCTTCAACGTTATTCTGTTAAACATTTTCAGCCATCTAGTCCAGGTGCTACAGTTATGCAGTATAGCACAGCATGATAAAAAGCCAGAGCAAACAACTTGCAAAATAACTACAGGCAGACATACCACTTACCCAAACCAGCCAGCAAATTTTTTCAACAAATGATATTTACAGGCAAAAGTAGGAAGGATTTCATGACTGGTGAGCAGTCCAGAGAAAAGACAGAATGTCACAGAAATGTATGCAATGCTGGCTTCAGTGATCTTCAATGATACTTTTCTTCCAATGTATGTTATTTATACACTATTTATTGAACTTGGTTTTAAAGTAGAACAAGAACCCATCAAGTACATTCTTTACCTCTATCGAATTTATATTCTGTCACTAAAAAATATTATTAATGGATACAACAGTGTTTTAGATCATAAAGTTCAATTCTGGATTAATAAAGAGCATGTATCAATACTATTTTATACTGGAATAAACAAATTTTAAAGGCTTTTCTTTCTATACAAGACCAGTGTTACATTTAATGCCACAAAGACCTCACACACTTGTCAAAAATGAACTTTAATTTCTGAAAAAGCTGTTGCTTAGAAAATTATTTATACATAGTTAGAAAGACAAAAAAGGGAGGCTATGGAGCTGAGTTCTGTGTAACGGCTCTGAGACTGAAAAATGTAAACAAATAGAAAAATAGAAGCAATAATACAGCTCAGTTGTGTCTAATGGCAGATAATGTTGGTGATAAGTACTGTAATATGTTCTGCCTTCTTATCTGGAAAGACCACAAATAATGACTAACTACTGATAAAAATAACAATTCCCTTTGCAGACTCTCTTTTTCCTCTCCAAATCTATGTGGACTCTGTGAACAAGAGCCCTGTGATGGTGATGACTTCTGAGTAACTTATGTGTTGTCTTGGAATAAATTTTTAATTTATGACTGTGTTGATTACCCTGGCTGCAGGGGAAAAAGCTTGAAGCTCCCAAACCCCCACCTCCTCTGCTTTTTCATCCTCCGATGTTTTATTTTCCCAGCAGTCCAGCTGTACTCTCCTCATACTGTGTGTATTGTTGGGATTATCTTCAGCCATGTGAACTATAAACATGGCTCACTGCAGCCCAGCTAACAGAGTGGCAAAGGGCCAAGAAGGAAAATCATCTTCTTCATCTGAGAGTCATCTGGAAAATGGACCCAGAGAGGGTCTTTCCCTCAGTCTGCTGGAAGTTCTCTGACACCACAATGACAAAGAAAAGCCCACAAAATAAGAGAGGTGTTATTGTTTCTAGGTGATGGAATACTCCTAGGTAATCATCAGGACCACAAGGATTTTGGTTCTAGATGGATTTTTTTCTTTTTTAAGCTATGAGGGAAAGAAAGACTTGTCCCCATTTCCCACCAGAGTCAGGTATGTTGTCCAACAACACATTTTCAGAGATGAGAAAGCAAAACTCGAGGTACTCATTTTCCAACATTTTCCAATCATTATGAATTTAGGGAGCACAACTCCTCTGCATCTCAGGTCCATCACTTGTAAACAGAGAAAGTAAATCTGCACACTCATTTGTAATGTGTCCTTGTAGCTATAATGTCCAGTGTCAAGCTTACTGCTACAGAGAAGCATTTTATTTTACTGAAGTCTACCTGGGATAAGGATAAAAACAACAAAGGTTTGAAATCACTTAACACCTCTGGTGGAAAACTAATTCTTTTTAAAATTATTGTGTAGTAGAGGACAAAGTGGAAATTAAGAACATAGAGAGCTCTCTGTATCTGTGCCTGTGGTGATACTGATATAACAAGGCGTACCAGGGCTAGTCCTTAATTAAAAGAGAATAGTTGTCTGATTAATGGGCAGCACCAGATGGTATCAAAGGAGCTGCCTTTTTTAGCTTTACTTATCCATTCTTCAAAAATGCTTATTTCAGGCTGTGATGAAATTTTTTTCCATAGGGCATCACCTATAAATTTATGTTCCCTCCGCAAATTCCTCAAGTGCCTTGGAAGCAGCGTTCAGAATAAAGCAGCTTATCAATCTTATTGGGAGTTGTCATTAATGCTCAAGCCATATTTTCACTTCCTAACATCACATGCACTTTCTATTTTGGTGAAGGAGAAAGGAGGACTTCAGCCCTGGCTACTGATGTGCTGTGCAGCCACACTGATGCTGGAGACAGCAGTGCCAGAGCATGTGTGGAAGCCCTGTCTTCAGCAACCCTCAGCACGCATCTAAACTTTAGATTAAAGGTCAAACTGTGCTTCTGCCTTTTTCTTGACTCAGAAAGCCAATATCCTCAGGCAGGCAAGCCATTTTGTTGTATTTCATCAGTTAGAGGAAAGCAGCTGTACTGCTTAGCATAATTAACGAGGAGGTCAGACAGTAATGCTTTGTATACAGTAGTGTTATATGCAGCACTAAGGCAAGTAATTACCCATAAAAACAGTATCTTGTAAAAAGAGTGGGGAAAATCTCCCTCCCCTGAAAAGAAAAAATGGGAGCACAGTACTTCCTTTTAGTCACCACTAAAAACATTTCCCCTTCAGGTTCTTCAAGGCCAGAAAATCATTTACCAAAATATTCAGGAAGTAATCCACAGCATTACTGTTTATTGAAAATTTGCAACTGACTGTTGCAAATATACATGAAAAATATCCATGTAAAAAGAAGGCAGTTGCACACCAGGCTGTATTTACTACCCCACCTGGTGTATCCAAAGGTAGTTTTAAAGATATTACAAGATGAAATTCCCAATAGTTTCCTGTAAGTTCCATTGCAGACAACTTTTGTTCAGGTTTTTGACTACAAAATAATATATTTCTACAGGCAGGTGGGATAAAAGCCCCCAGTATATGCTCACTCATGAAAAAAATATTTCCTTCCCAACCAAGCCTCACGCAGGAGGCACATTTTCAGAAATACTGAGCAGGCTGACTCATTCTTCAGGAAATAGAGAGTACTGGAGGAAATGGCAGGGTGAATGGCATCCCTCTTAAGCTAAGATTTTATAGAATAGAATAGAATAGAATAGAATAGAATAGAATAGAATAGAACAGAACAGACTATTCGGAAGGGATCTGCAGCACCCATCCAGTCCAATTGCCTGACCAGTTCAGGGCTGACCAAGTTAAAGCTCATTGTTAAGGGCCCTGTCCAAACAATTCTAAAACACTGACAGGCTTTGAACATCAACCACCTCTCTAGGAAGCCTGTTCCAGTGTTTGACTACTCTCTCAGTAAAGAAATGTTTCCTGATGTCCAGACTGAATGTTCCCTGGTGGAGCTTTGAACAGTTATCTAATTTGGGTTTGATCTTTTCTGACAGAAATGCGGACTGGATTTTCAAGAACCCAAAGGTGGTCAACGTGAGGATTCATGAATAGCCATCTGATTCATTCCACTGAAGAGATGATATTCAGGTCCAGTGAAAGGCATCTGGCTCTGCCCAGAGCATCTTCTCTTTTTACAACTTTTTACAACAGATGATAACACAAAGTGTTTCTCACATGTTCCTTTGCTTAAGAAAGCTCTTTCAGTCCTTGCTGTAAATATGACACCTGGAGAGTTTGCTGCCAGACTTTCTCACGCTGACTGTGTACAAAGATACCCAACAGGACTGGAGGATGCCAGGATCACAATATATATTACAGAAGTTACAGCAAGTGCTCAAACCCTCAGTATGGGGCTTTATTCTGTGCCAACACTGTGGACCAATGCCAGGCAGCACCTTACTCCATTTACAAGTATCACTAATTTTGGTGAGGATGTACAGTACAATATGGATCAGTGCAGCTGACCTGAAAAGATCTGGTCCTTATAAAAATTTTAGGACCCTATGTGAGAAGGTACATTAACCTATGAATTCCTCTGGAATCTTCTATTTTATACATTTTATTTGAGCTTATCAAATAGTGCTACTTGAACATGCACCATGCTGTCTAAAAGTAATCTATTCCTCTCTAGTTTATTGGGGAGGTCACCCAGGCTCATCGACTATAGAGGCAATTTAGGCAATAATTTTGAATTAGATGCCTAATGTTTGGGTGGCCAAAGCTGGTATATGCATATGTATATATGTATAAATATATAAATATATATATATGTGTGTGTGTGGGTATACATATATATTTCTAGTGGTTTTATTTATATATACATATATATATATATATGTCTCATATTACGTAAGTATTAACAAACTTTTATTATATAAATCTTACATACATATGTTTCAGCATTTACTGAAATCCATATAACAAGCCATTTTCCCTGTAGCTTATTACCGCAAATACAACATACCTGGCAAAACTTTTAACACACATTTAATGGCGTTCCACATTTTTTTTCCTGACTCTTCTTTTGATCTGAAGAAAGTTCCCTGGTAACTAGAATTAAAAGAAGAAATAAAGGGTAACTGGTGCTAACTGGCTTTGCAAAGGGCTGCAGAGACCTTAAGCATGTTTCCCAGGCAGGGCAGTCACTGTCTCCCACTCCCCAGTGTGGGGAAGGTGGCACTTTAACCTCTGTTACACAGACTTCTGCTCACCATGGCTGGGACATCAGCTCCAAGGGGAAGAGCATCTGGGAGTAAACACTCTTGTCGTGATGTGCTCTGTGAATATTTTACCTCAGAAACATTTTCACGTCATGGTGGCTTTGTCATGTCAGTGATTGCTTTGGGCACTGTAGAATCAAGCTGGAACCTGGGTTGTGGGGTATTTTTGCTGTTGGAGACTGGAATATTAGGCAAAATCCTCAGGCACGTTTTTCAGTGCACTGAAGAGACATGTTAATATTTCAACCTAAGACACAAAGTTAATAATATCCTAGTGGCTGGCTCTTGGACTCCCTCCTCACAGAGACAAATGCTACCCACACATTCCTTTGCCCGACACACAGACAGTCATAACTTGGTGATTAGCATGGTTCCAAGGTCTGCTGAGATAAATCACAGAAAAGCACTGCATTGCTTTATATAGACTAATATCCTGAACCAAGTTAGGAATGCAAAGAAAGCTGTAGGAAAGGATGTTTCTAATGAAAAGTTCTCTGTCAAAGATAACAGCAAGGAGCACGAGTGACAGATAGCACCAGCAAAATATGCAACATAGGAGAACCAGGGAGGAATCTGGAGCCCAAACAGTCAAAGATATAAAGGCAGTTTATAAATTCTCAGCTGATTCTGCCATCTCTGAGACGTGACTAATATGGAGACAATGACAGTATGTGGATGTCTCAGGGAGAAATAAAATGGTGCTGGGAAGGGAAGCAGTGTTTGTAATTTCTAAACTGAAAAATAGTAGTGTCTGTTTCCTTTTTTTTAATTAAGAATCATTATCATAGGGACATTGCAGATTTTAAGAAGAAAATACTCTCCTGGGAATGGTAAAAATTGGTGTTATATGTGAGCAGCGTCCCTACAAAAAGAGCACAACTAACACATAGCAGAAAAGGAAAAATCGGGGCATTCCTTTGTCCCTTGCAGAATATCTGAACTCATGAAAAGGATAGTTAATTGTCCTTAAGTGTAGAATAAAACAGGGTTGTATCTTGGCTTGTCTGCAATAATGCAAGGGTAACAAAAAGAGGGAAATAAAAGGTCTCATTTTATACAAAGGTTGCATCCATATTTTGCATGCATCCATACTGACTCGAGATGTTTTCTACTAGATTTTCCCTTCTCAGAAGCAAGGACATATAAAATATTGCCTGTAGATTTATTCTGGTTGCTGCTTCTTTGATTGTAAAGCTGAAATAATGTACCCTCCAAACCCACTAATATTTCTATTGTGACCAGACTTGTCCAGAGTTTTACAATCCTAATTAGTTTCACAGTTGTCTTGTTGTTTTCCTGTACTCCCCCTCTGTCTGCTCATCACCATCTGCTGTTGTCCACGGTAAGATCTTAAAGGAAGTACCATCTCTTTGTTCTGCCTCTATACAGCACTTCATAGAAATAGCTCATTATGGGAATCCAAGGCTGAAATTCCTAAACACCATGGCAATAAATGTAGTGTACAGAAAGAATAATGAGTCACAGAAACAGTAGAGAAATGCCCAACTCCTGGCTTTTGGGTAGTATCTCCTGCTTTTTGATTCTGTCTTTTGTTCCTGTGCCATTTCTGCTCAGCCCATTACTAGAATTGCTAGAAGGAGTTAGATGAGCACACAGAGCTTGGTCAC
Organism: Corvus moneduloides; assembly: GCF_009650955.1. Classification (NCBI taxonomy): domain Eukaryota; kingdom Metazoa; phylum Chordata; class Aves; order Passeriformes; family Corvidae; genus Corvus; species Corvus moneduloides. The sequence goes on along the minus strand of NC_045476.1, from coordinate 92,170,087 downwards.
AATGCAGCCTTCATTTGGGAAAAAAAGGCAATGATGGATGTGGGAACAGGAAAAGTGAACATCAGAACAAATCCTCTTTCAAACTCACACATGTGCAAATAAGGAAACATCACCTCTGTCAGTACCTGTACTTCAGACTGTCTGCTTGAGGCTTTTGTTCTGTTTTTATCAAGCTAGAAATATTTAAATGGAGACACATTAGGTGCTAGTCTGTCCCAACAGGGAATGTATGTGGGTGTGATCAGTGACAGTGTACTAAAATGCAGTATTAGCTCTAAGGATCAGCTCCCCTCATTCTTCAGCAGATCTTTCTCTCGCCAAGATCAGTCAGTAGCTGGGCATAATATTCAATGTATGCTTCCTTCTTACTGCGCTTCTGTCCCCTATTTCTCACAAGATCTTTATGTTTGTTATTTGTACGTACTAAGAACAGAAGATCTGGTTCATTCAGTACCTGAAAGAACTGATGACATAGGAACAACAAAACATAAATATAATTTCATCTGGTAAGGTATGGGTGGCCAGAACTGGGACCTCTGCAAATGAACTCTATTATAAATTCTTGGGGTTTAGGGGTCAGGGGGTTGCTTAGATTTGTGATGAAGGATATGGAAAATCTGAATGAAATGGATATTTTTCACTGTTACTTAATAGAAAAGGGTAACATTGCTGAGGCAGGTTAGTTCACAGGCCTTGCTTGGATGGAATGTGAAATGTGATCAAATTGACTCCAAAATCTGAGGTTTGTGGCTATTAGAAATACAGGAGTTTGGGAGGCAGTCTATTGAACCTCACTGAATGGGTTTTGGCACTTGAACAAGTCAACATCAAATGATTAAACTAAATATTCAGGAGGACTGGTCTTTCAGAATTCCTGAAGAGACATTCATTTTGATAGATTTTCATTTTACATTGTGGTCTGTGGTATTCAGTTACTCATAAAAATCTTCTAAGTAAAATTGCATTTTCAAATAAGGCTGAACTTGTTATTTGTGAAGGTTTATTAATACTTAATCAATTGTTACAAAGTTCATCAAGTCAGTATGTTGCTTATTCCCACAGTTCATGACCAATTTTAGCATTCTCTCATAAAGTACTTATACCGCACATTTATAGGACCATCATGTCAAGCCTGTAACATTCTTTTAACCCTATAAAATTTATAAATGCATCATTACTATAAAATATAAACTTGCTGGGTATTTATTTTTAATGTTTAGCACGTCCACTTTTTAAATGAATGTCCAGATTTGTGCTATAGTTTTAAAATTATATGACCACTTACGTAAGCTACAGCCCTGTTTTAAAGAACTGGATGTCTCTGCAACACATGCAGCCTGTCTAAGCCTAGGAAATTGCTGGGTGATGAGCAAATGCTAAGGTCACACTAGTTAGTTATTTAAGGTGACTTTAAAAGACTGAAATGACTACTCAAAAGATGACAGTGTTCCCAGGGAAGCCCCTAGCAGGGGTAACACAGCAACCCATTGTGGAGGGCAGCAATTAGGAGTGCCAGTGCTGACTGGAATCCTGGGATTCATTGTTCTTACTGATTTTCAGGTCATTCCACCCAATGGGCAGATGCTGGGGAAGTCATAATAGAGATTACCAGTTTGGGGATGCCACTTCAGCAGAGGACCGTGGGGTAGTGTGGGATTTTCACTTGTCTGGACTCTGCTAGAGGAAATAACTGCTTTCAAGAGGAAAAGCTAACTACAGTGAACACAAGAATTTGGTGTTTGGGGAGATAATTGCCATGTGCCTCTGGCACCTTCAGGGAGCCATTCGGGCTCACATTCCTTTCTCTCCTAACACCCTGTGATCACTGGGGTAAAGACCATCATTACCTGTTCCCTGCAGAAGTGCTCCCAGGAGGTACTGCCAGTTGCACCTAAAGCCTGTGGACACTTGAAAAACTTCAGAGCAGCAGTAAATGGCCCAGAAAATGCTTGCAAGCAGTTTGGCAAGCCAGCTTCAGGCACATTCCCGGGAGCTGAACACTTTCGGTACCGTCCTGTCTGTGCTGGCCATTCTCAAAGGTCAGCACGGGGCTCCCGGCAGGGTGTGAGAAAGGAGGAATTAGAAGTGAAAGGCCTCCAAGTTCTGCCACGGAAAGACCGGTCGGTAAAAATGATCTTTCTCATGAAGTAGGGCCCCAGTGCAAGAGAGGTCAGCGTACCCTATTGACATGCTCCTCAGGGAGCTGGTTTTGTTGAGCAATATCAGCACATTCAGACCATCTTCCTCCACCTGAGATGTTTCTCTCTTCCCCTTCCTTCTGTCTTGAACCAGACCAAATTAGGGGCACCTGTGTGTTCTCCTTTCCTTCCTTTGTCTTATTTTTTCAGCCCATTTGAGCTGCCATGAGGTTTTCCTGGCAGCAGCACAATGACCATTGCGAATGGGGTCAGGGCAAGGTGCATTTATGCAGGGGAACACACTGGGGGCTGCCTTAGTCTTAGCCTTCACCCTGCAACAGGCTCCTCACTGGGTAAGGCAACCAGGATAGCAGGGTCTGCCCCCACTGCTGAGGGATTACTCGTGTAGATCATGGGAATAAAGCAGGCAGATGGCATGGAGGCAGTGCTCAGGAGCATAGTGACCTGAATGAAACCCAGGAGTAGTGGCACACAGCTACCCTAAGTGGGTCTCCAAGTGTGGAGAAGGCACGTGAGAGTCAATAAGGGGACGAACAAGCTGGGGGGCACTGAGAAGGGAGATTCCTGTGGCTGCCTGAGGCAATACAAAGACTTCAGCTGAAAGATGGAAGAGTTACACTAGAAAAAGGGCGCGAAAAGTTGGAAAAGGTCAAAAAAGGGCAAAAAGAAAGGCTGGAAGGCTTTGCCTTATAGTAAATGACATAAGGATGCTGATCTAACCACTTAACAGTGAATGTAAGCAATTGTTAGCACAATTTACTGCAGAACATGGTCAAACCTAAATCACCTGAAGCCTTTAAATCAAACTAGCTATGAAAAAGTACAAGACAGATGAAAAAGACTTGAAACCATAAAACAACAAAATGATGTCCCATGCCCTGAGTGTTGGGTAATCCAAAGATGTTCATACTGGCATCTCAGAGGCTAAACATGCTCTATATCTTCATTATGAGCAACATATCATTCTTAGCTAAACTAATACCCGCGAGCTGAGCAAATTCCTTATGCTTGTAAGAAAACATCTCTAATTTCAAGCCAAAACTTATTTTTTGTGCCTATGTTTTGCAAAATTTTTCACTTGCTGTACGATAGGTCATGAGGAGACAGGAAAATTTGTGATCATGATCTTATATGGGTGTATAACTCTGCAGTGGTAAAGTATTTACTTGTAGCAGATGGAATGAATATGGGAGAACATCTAATGTGGTAATTGACGCTAAAACCTAAGGCATTAATTAAATGTGTGTTCTACTTAAGGAGTTGAATAAATGATGAGTGACAATTAAAAATGATGTCTTTATAATTATTCCAATTCCTATTTATGAAAGTGGAGTGTGACTGCATATTAAAATATGATTGAAGGTTTGATGACTCCCTATTCTTTCACAGTTAAAACGTTTGCAATTATTTCTCCCTTGGATTAGAGCAATGCATAGTGATGTAAAGTAAAACAGCGTAGGCTTGATTCTCCAGTCACTTAACACAGGTTTTATATTGGCATATGGTGACTCCCTTAAGCAGAGCACTCCTCAGTTAGGGTGATTTGAATGGACGATTAAGCTCAGTATGCTAAATACTGCAAATTCAATATGAACATCTGGGGATGCATTTAAGGGTCAATGATTCATTTTTTAAAATAATACTTGGTTAGGTTTGGAAAGTCTGCTGCCACTGTAAGAGTGGAGATTTGTCCTTCCTGATGAAGCAGTGGGAAAAATCCCTTTCCTTCACAGGGCACAAGATTAGCCTATTCATAGAAGTCAGGGTCCTTTCCCTCAATCTGCATGTGTCTAACATATCTCTTTGAAAAGACTTAATTAGTATAGCAGATTTAAACTTTGCCAAGGGGCTGCATATCACTGCCTTTGGATTACATTCACTAGAAGTCATAATTGGTTGCAGTACCAAGAGATGTTCTGAACCCAGTTCTCATATACTTCCACAATGACTCTCTAAGATTTCAGACAGTGGAAAACTCCCTTCTCTCACCAAGTTTTCAAAATTCCTCACAATCGCAGCCAGAGTTGTTTGGGTTTTTTCCTTGCCTATTATGTAGCCATTAACAGCCTTCATTTTCATTTATTCTTCAGAAGTTGTACTGCAAATATTTTTATTCAGGAACAGAAGTTTGATTTCATATTACACCCAAGAATTACAAGGTAGAGAAGATGAGTCGTTCCTTTATTTGAATTTTATTTTTCTTTATTTCTATTGTGCATATTCTTTTGCCTTTCTTTCACCCTCTGTAGTTGTTGTGGATATGCTGTGGAACCAGCGGTTCATATCTTTGAGGAGGCAATAAGCTCAAGGCTACCTGGCAATGCTGTTGATTATTTTCACTGCAGCTCTGAAAAGAAAGAAACCAAAATGTGTGTGTATGTGTACATATATCTACAGTTTTATTTACACACTAAAGATAAACATTCACTGAAGCTTTAAACCCAAAGCCAATCTTGAGAAGCTGGTTTTTGCACTGCAGTCTTTCCTAGCACCCAAGGCAAAGGACTCTACCCTTGTCTGCAGAGCAGCAGCATCCTTGCAGCCTCTTCACTTGCGTCTCTCTGGAGTGGACGGAAGGGCGGCCAAAAGCCTGCTTCATCTGTCTGCTTTTCATCCTCTGGTAATATTACCAAGCCTCTATTTTCAGCCTCCATGGCTCACTTCTCTTCTCCTATTTATATTTCCTCAGCATTTTGCAATAAAACTGCTACCATCTCCCACCTTGAGCCTCTTTGCTGCTGCCCCACTCTGATAGGCACCCGTCTGCTCCTGAGTGCTGCTGCTATACACCCTCCCTGCCTGCCCCAAGTCTTACACCCTGCACAGCTCTCCTTACTCTTTCCAGCTGCTATACAAGCATTTCTACATTTTCATTTTGTGTTTCTGTCTGGAAAACTTCTTCTCCTTCCCAGTCCATTAGCAGGTCTCAGACATCTCTTTCTTTTGTGTTGATTCCCCCACTTGCCTGGTGCATTGCAATATATTAGGTCTCTGTTTACCTCACTCAATTAGCTTTTATTCTGCTCTGAATTGGATTTTAGCCACCCGTAATTCGTGAGTATTTAGAATTAGATATATTTTGTAAGCCATTTGAAAAGCAAGGATATCAAGCTTCCAGATGGCATAAAATACTGGCTTCTGGATTTAGTACTTCTCAAGATAGAACCTGTTAAAATCATGCCTGACTGGAAGGGTGGAAAAAAAGCAAGAGGGCAGTCCAAGTACTGTGCTTCTGGGTTTTGTTTTTCCTCTTTTTGTTTTCTTTCCAAGAGGGCCTGTTCCAAGGAGACAGTTACATGGAAATAGGCAGAGAAGATCAGGCCAATCAGTTCCAGTATGCATAAGATGCATCTAAGACATGGTCAGGATGTGCACAAAAAACTAACTAGAAGCTCAGAGATTTCTTCCTCCTCTTCATGTTAAACAAGATGAAACAAGATGGTGGAAGTGCTGACATTGTAATTGGCCATACTAGTTTTATTCATATCATAATATAAATTTACCATTATAATCTTATTAAAAATAAACAGCTGCATAATTTGGGATTTATTTTTGTTCAATATATGTTAATGCTATGAATTAGACCTAAATCACAAAATAAGGTTTTTTTTAAGATCAGCTCTTCATAGCTCATTCAACCCTTAAAAAAAACCACTTTGCTTTTTGCTGGTGCCACTACATTTTGATCTTTCTTCATTTCTAGATTCCATTTTACTTTATAAAGCTACTGCTCATCACCTTATCTCCCCTGCAAAGCTCCCCAGACCTTTAATCTGTTTAGTCCACGTGTAATGGACTTTCTCCTTTTTTAATAGGTGGAATTAAAATATTCTCACTTTCTTTCTCTGGGAATCTAGATCCCCATTGCAGCTTTCTCTTGATGTGAACACTTTCCATGTGCTGCTCTCTAAAATGTCTTTGCCCCAAAGCAAAGGCCTCAGTATCATGCCTGGCTTTCCTTCAGCAGAACACAACTAATGAAACAATGTGTAAAAGAAAAATCAAAGTGGGAAGTTCCTACGTAGGGAGGGGAAAAATACTTCTATCACATATGGAAGACATCCAGAGGAAGTCAGGGTATGCTAAGTATCAAAGAGAGTAATGCTGCAGGATTTTGGACACTGCAGAGAGTAAACGCCAGAAGTCCATCCCCTGGCTGACCACAATATGACTGTGCATGGAGGAGAGAAAGCCACCGACTGGCAATCCCACTGAGCAGATGTCCTACAAGAGAAAGTCTTTTATCTCATCACCTACTGCGTCAAAAACTCCTCTGACGGCTCAACACTGAATGACCATGAGAAGAATCTCAATTGCACTAATGCCCATGTTTCCTTCACAGTTAGGCCTGCCCAGGAACTATGATATACCAGGCTACATTCAGTCCCTTCCCAGAAGCCCCATACTATTCTACATGAGCCATCCAACCCCAGAAGCACGTGCTTCAGCACAGCTGGCAAAACAAGGCATACACACGGCGGTCTTTCATTCAGCGATCCTGTTTTACAATGTTGACAGAGGAATGTCTCCATGTTCATTTGCCAGTCTGCTGTCAGTATTGTGGTATTTATATTACAGATGCATTTACATAATATTTATGTATTGGTGCTGCTTTCACTAACCGGCTTTCCCACCCGGCAGTTAGCAGTGAGGCTGGCACCCGGCAATCGCAGATTTAAATGATACTGTTGTGCTCTTTGAGGCAACAGGTACATACAGTTTTGGTGGATGCAAAGGCCAGGCAATAAGGTAGGCATCTGCAAGTTAAGCCTATTTATCGATGCAGACATACTAGGCTAAGGGAATCTTAAGAAGTTTAAAAATGCATAACGCCTGATGGCAAGTCAGAGGATCACTAACGTTGAGTAGAGCATTATCCCTTCCAAAAATTAGACGTGCTGACAAATTACTGCTCTAAACTAATAGCAGTGTTGAAGACCTCCCTGCTAACACTATCAGATAAATACATCTACAATCTCTGCTTCCCACATTTGACACTTCTTAAGGGCTTGCCTACACAACAAAGTTGTTCTTACATTGATTTTTAAAAATGTCATTTGGTTTATAAGTGATTTAGATTAACATAGTTTAAATAGATTCTTTCGAAAAACATGTGTTTATATAAAACTTTGGATGTATGCGTGAATAAAAATTCTACAGAAAACAACACCATCCAGCTTCTGACTTGGACAGAAATTGGATTGCTGCACAATTTCCATTCTTGGACGCAGATGAAGGTCTGCGCTTTGTTTTGGGTTTTTTTTAAATAAATGAAAATGTCTCTAGGCATTTTAAATTAATGCTAAATTTTAAAAAATGATATATGTGTGTGTGTATATACATATATAGGTTTATATACACACATATATATAGATATATTCTACTTCTGTTGACATAGCTAATGCTTTTATTAGATGTCTTTATCTGCTTAGAGACACTTTCACTGAATAAAATGAAGAGAAGTGCTATCGGAGACACTAATATAATCCTAGTATTTCTAGACTGAAGTGCTTTCCTCTGTGAATACAGAATGTTTAACAATTCCTTATCACTGATATGGTTGTAACTGATGTGACATATCCGTTCTCTGTTGTCCATCTGCTTTCTAACACCAACGTTAAATCAGAATTGACACAAGTGGGATTTCTCCTGTTCTGTGATGTAGAAAGAATAGCCAGTCATGGTTTGTATAAATTACTTCATAGTCACAGTTATATACAATACAGTTTCCTAATGAGGCCAATTCCCTAGGCAACAGCCCAAATCTGTAAATGTCTAAGCACAGAAATACAGCCAGCAGGATGTCTAATTCAGTTGAACTCAATGGAGATGATTTGGTACTCATAATCACCTCACCTCCATGAGCTGTATGCCTGTTTTAAGCAACGTATTGAGAAAGAAAAAAGTATTCAAATACTCATTCTTCAGGGAATTTGTTTAAAACCTCCTTATTTGCCCTGAGTATTTTACTGTCCATGTTTTGAAAAATTGTTTCTCTCCTGAAATTCAAAACAACCTTCAAGAAAAACAACTAAGAAATTAAACTGAAGAAGCCTTACGAATATTTAATACAATGCCTTGTGTTATGAGTAACCAAAGAAGTCTGCTTTCGACCATTTTATGGTTCCTGAAATAAAAAGAAGTATCAGTCTTTCAGATCACATGTCATGAGCTGATTTACTTTTCCTTTGGCTTGTCTCTTCATCATTCCACCTCTTCTCTCCCACATCTCTATTCATCTGTGTGAAAAGGTTTCCATTATAAATCAGTAGGATATTTTGTCTTGTCAGTCCTTTCAGACAACATCTTATGCACTTTTGCATGTGTAGCAACAGATGCATGTACTGTACCTTGATCAAAGTGAGACCTAATTTACTTCTAAAAGAAGACCAAACAGCAGTGAGATAACTACACGAGGATGATTCAGCTTGCTGCGTGTCTGGGGCACCACAAATTTTGGCTATGTCCTGACAATACTCATAAGTCTGAAATGCACCATTCATTGGACCTGATAATTGCTGATGTAAGTCACCACAGCATTACTGGGAAACCTCTATGAAATGGCCCCAAGATAGAAGGAAAATAGGCTTCGAAGTTATCCCTGTACCACTGCCTCCCAGCCATGCCAAGTGCTGGTCGGCCCGTCCTTGTCCAGGAACAGGTGCCACAGCACCTTTGCAAGGGCAATAAAAAGAGCAATCAATTTTTACTCCTCCTAAAGGACAATGCAAAGCATACATGCCTCAAACCCGAGCTTGAAAATAGACAGTGAGAAGGTTTTACTAGGTCATAAATGTGTGATTCATTACAACCTGTGTTACGCGATAGGACAGAGCTCACCTATGTGTTGGTTGCACTTTCGTTCCCAGTGAACCCACAGCAGGTAATATTAACCTGCTAGACATGAAAACAAAAAGAAGCTTGAGGAACTTGCAGGTACATTGCTCCCTATCTGTCAGAAAACTGCCTAGGGAAATGAGGTCAGCTATCTACTCAGAAACGTTCATGCTTGAACACGAGGGAGCCTAGATTTATTTCTCTAAATTGCAGGGGGTTTGGCCTTCCTTAAAGTGAAAGCGAAGGAAAATTCCTTGTGCACTTTTATCAAGATAGGGTCAGAAGCTTTACAAAGCACAAGGATATATGAAGCAGAGGGACTTGCTATTTGAGCTGAATGATAAAATTACTTTTAAGTGTATGCAGTGTTTATTTGTGTAGCGGTAAATGAAGGACTAAAATACGGACCTGTTTGGGTTTGCCTGAACTATCCTTCCACTGCCTGTCATTTAGCTTTGACTATCCTACTGCCAAGACCATGATCCAGTGGAGACACATTATCTGATACAAATGTATGTTATCAGGAATAAAAGGAAATTACTTTTCTTTAGCTGTATAGAGGGACTGGTAAGGATTTATGCTCATAGTATGATCTTGAATCTCAAATTGTGAACATTTTCTTTGCTGTTCAAGTAGATTTGAACTGCCACTTAGTAGGGGAGGAAATTCTCCTAGATCTGACTGGTGTCTCTGCTGTACTGTCAGTTTGCACATGAACTCCTTTTAGCTAATTGTGAGCAAGGGATAAAAATAAATAGCTATCGAAAGAAAGCCTCTACAATTATGTCTCTTTGGAACCAGAATATCCTGGACCTGTTCTCTCCTATGCAACATGTGAAAAAAGCCCTCTAATTTTCTCCCCTTTCTAACTCCTATAAAGATAGGAAGGAAGAAAATCTGTTCTTTTATATAAAATTAATAGGGGAGGTTAGGGAGAGTTCTCCAGCAGATACAAATGGAAGAGGCTTTTGAGGGAAAGCCCTTCCACCTTAAAGGCCTCTAGCAGGAAGATCCTAAAAATTGCAACAGAATCTAGATGACTAACTTCTGAGGTTGTTTGAGGACTTAGCCACAACACAAATATGTAAAGACTGCAAGGTCTAAGAACTAATCATCACACAAGGAAGAAACAGTTTTTTGTTTTCCCTGTTTAGCTTTTATGGGTCGTCTGTCACTGAACTGTGAACAAGTCTGGGAAAGCTGGGACTCTTCCATCTCTCATATTTAAAGTCATGGTGTCCAGCTCTGGATTTGGGTGGAGAATGAAGCATTTCATTGTGGGGCAACTCACTGATGGCTGGAAGACATTAGAGTTGTTGACATCTGTAAAGTATTTCAGAAATTATGAGGATATATAGTGATGAGCAACACAGAGGCCACATCAGACCGAAGCTTCATAGCCACCCAGGAGTTGCGTAATTGAGGAAGAAACATGGATTCTTTCCAGAGGATGTCAAATCAAGTCCATCTGTACCAAAGCAAGACTGAAAAATGTGCATTGTATTCAAGCATCAATTCAAGCAAAAGCTCAGTCAGAATTTCCCTTTTACAGCTCTGTCTGATGTGTAGTTCTGCCTGTACTCTGATAGGCTCCTTTACACTTCTGTAGCATACATTTCTCATTGTTATCTTTAACAAGGACAGATTTAAATCCACATATCAAATTCCACTTTCCTTCTGCTAATTCTTTTACTGTTGCATTTGCATTTCTCCCTCTTTTTTCTTTGTTGCCTTTCCTAGGGAGGTGGGAGAGCTAATTAATTAATACTCTAATTATTGGGAGGTAGGAAAGTGTAGCTGAAAAGCAGGAGCGTGACAAGTACTTAGCAGAGGTATTGTAGGGTCTGGGTGGGAAATGCCACTTCATCAGAAGTCTGGGACCTCATAGGTTTCGGGCAACAATGGTTTTATCTTCGGGTCCTGCTGTTGCATCCACTGTAGGGATTCCCCACTGGATGTCTGGTCCCTCACGGCTGACGACAGAGTGATTCTCTATTGTGGGTTTGCAGGAGCCTGTGCTGTTTTGCAGCATAAGGGAATGTTTTTTGTATGCCAAGCTGCTACCCTTCATACTGTATTTTGATTGCATCTCACTTCTTTTCTGCCCCTGCCCCATTCACCGAAGTGGTGATTGCAAAGTTGCCATTGTAGATTTCCTGGCTTGCGTCCGTGTACGTAAGGTGTAAATTCCCAGCAAACAGGGCTGCCATAAATTTAGCCACGTCTGATGAACACATTGATAAGCCTGGGTAACCAAGACTGAGGAAACCAGTGAAGGAGCCTGAAAGAGCATACAGGAACCAGTGTTGGAAAAGTGTCACTTAGGATGTCAGGCTTTGATTGAACAGCAAATTAGGATTTCTATATTACTATAGCAAATAGTTTCCACCTCTCCCACCATGGTTCTTTTATTTTTGTTAAGGTTTTTCTTTGCCACAGATCCACTTTCTCACATAAAAGCCATCAACTAGAAATTAAATTCCCTTTTCTCTTCAAAGAGAAGAGACAGACAGCCCACCCATTCTGGGGGGGAAAGGGGGTTACAACCAGATGATTTTCCTCTCTTACTAAAGTTTTTTCCTTTACACACTGTCATGCAGGACCTGCACAAACAAGGAGAACTGTCTAGCTAACAAGTAAAGACACTAAAACTTAAAATATCAAGAGAGCTGTCAAACACATTGAGTAAGTGGGGAGGAGTAGAAATTTTCTTCTAATCTCTTTCAGCTATTGTAAACACATCTCACTTGCAGCAGCACATCTTATCAACAGATGTTGGTTCTTGTTTTTAATTGCTGCTGTCACTTTAGCTTCTAGCAGTTCCTGCTGCTACAGCTCAGTTGTACAAAAGGACACTTCTCCTCTAACCTCTTTTTGCTCTGCTATCCTGCCCTGTGTGTGTGTGTGTGTGTGTGGGGTGGGTGCACTTTCTTCACAGCTTCACTTTCCGACTGCCATGCTTGCACTACAGTGTCGGTGTGTGGAGGTTGGCGCTGTAATCCCTCTGTGCTCAGTGTGTACCACCAATTCAAAGAATGAAAAGTGTTGTCTCCCATCTGGTCCCAGTCCTGGGAAGCTGCAGGAAAACTGTATGGCAGGTGCTGCTTAAAGAAAGCTCTTCTCATGCTCAGACAGGATGCCCTTTTTATCCTGCATAAAAAGTGGCAAAGTATTTTTCTCCACATAATCCTCTCAATTCCTGTCTATTTGCTGCTATTCTCTTCCTACCCCCACCACTGCCTTTTCTTTCTCCCATGGGACTGGCAGAATCTCAGAGGAAATAAGTAAAGCTTTCCTAATATAGAAGCTCATCTTCTCTGAAAACACTTCTCATTCTGTTAATGGAGTTCTGGAAATGTTTCAGTTCTCTCCCTACACGAATACTTTATTCTTTTCCTCTGATAGCTGTCCAAGCACAAGTGTCATCAGTTTTCCTAGCTTTATTAGCTCATTTTGCAAAGGAATGCTCAGGCAGTCCAACAAAATAATAATAAAAAATTGGCTGGAGAGTTTTATAGCAATGTACTCTCTTTAAAAAAATAAATATGCATCTGGAGACATCTTTCTGAGACCATTTCTTTACAGGGGTTTTACACTTCACAAATATATGTGCTCTACATAAAAATTTCAATGAAAGATAACACAGGTTAGCAGATTTACATATGTTCCTTCCCCCTTCCTCTCTTGCCCTGATATACGTCTGGCCCAGGGCCCTTCTTCCAGAGAAGACATGGACAACTATGATATCTGTGCTCAATATTTGCAAATCCACTTGTAAAATTTTATATAACAAAAGCATGAAATGCCTGCAAATCCTCTGCGTAGAAGGGAGTGCTTTTTCTGTGCCTCCCTCCCCCACAGTTGCACTAGTTCTGGGGAGAAGCATGGGAAGTGCAGAGCAGCAGACATGGAAACGCTCTTATTCTTCAACGAGAGTAGGGTTTTCCACCAGGGAGAAGGTGTGGCTTAATACCAGGGACAGGTGGATTCGCTGTGCCCAACGCTGTTCTTACAGGCTGCAGCAGAGAGGGAAGGAAGCTCAGGTACCCTCTTGTCCCCTCAAAACCCCAGCATGAAGATGGGGGTGGGGCAGGGTGAGCAGGGAGCCTTCCATTCTCAAAATAGAAATTGTGGGGAGCAAGGACATGCTAAGCATGAATGCATGTAAGGGTGGGAAGTTGGTGGGAAGTCAGTGGGAGGAGGAAGAGTTCTTCAGAATGGTGGCATCTGAGGAGACTATGGCTGAATGCAGAAGTATGGGCAGCACATAGGAGAGAAATGCCTGCAGTTGCCCTGGCAGAGAACTACTTACACAGAGAGTATGAAGCAGGCTCAGTAAGTACCTGCTTAAAATACTCCACCTGTATTTTGGAGACATTCATTAACACAGGCTACCTTCCTTGTGCTTTCCTCTAGCTGCCCAGGGTTGTGCTTTCTTGCCTACCCTTTTCCAGACACAGCAGGTGCAGAAATAGGAACTGACTGAGATAAGTACCACACAAGACATGGAAAACTGCTGGCAGGCAGTGCCCTGTCTTAATGGCTTGTCCCAAATGCACAGGATGGGGGGTAGGGGGATAGTTGTCTGGGATGGGCTTTCATTTCACACAACCTCACCCAGGGAAGACTAATGGGTGTCCCAGTCAGAAACAGCTCCAGACCAGCACATGCAAAATTTCCAGGCAGGTTGCAACATCTGGTCTGTCTGGTACCCTTTCTATTTGCGGCCCATGAGGATGCCAGCAGGGCAGTTCCTTATCTGTGATCCACCCAAAACTAAAAGTGAGGGCGAGAAAAAGAAACTGGATACCTACTAGAGTAACTTGGTTGCACGAAGTGTAGTTTGGGAAATGAACTGGTCTTGATGAAGGATGGCTGTGCTGTTATCATCATTTGGAGTGCAGATTTGGTGATAGCTATGTGCACAGAGTGCAGAGACAGGAAAAAACCTGAGCCAAAAAAGTGTGTTCTCCAGCAGGAACACAGAATTAAGGTGCTACTTTTATGCTGCATTTTTATTAGTGGTATCTCAAAAATATCACTTTCAGCATGCCTTTTTCACTTCTCCCACAGAAGCATGAAAATTAACATCAGCTAACAAAATTTTCTATTACTCTGGAGGAAATGTTGTTGAGAGCTGTTTATACATTATTTTTCTCTCTTTTTTTTTTTTTTTTACTTTATCAAGGTCCAGTCATAATTAAATGCCTGATTATTTTCATTTTTTAAAAATCAATGCATTATTTAATTTTTTTCCCCCTCCCAGAGCTTAAGACACACAGAGACACACCTGAACAAGCAAAACACAAGACCCTTCATGCAGAGTCATTTCCCATCAAATTTCACACTGGGCATGATATGCCAGCTCAGATAGAATTCAGAAGTGAAAGCCACATGGTCCCAGCACACATCTCCCAGGCACAGGCAGCAAGCTTGCCCCGTGGATGGCTGGAGAACATCTTCACCAGTTGGATTCTGCAATGTATGAGAGAATAGCTGTGCTGCTCATGGAGGTGAGGTGAGGTCACATTTGGGGGTTAAAATTCTTTATTCCCTACCCGTCCTTTATTCCAAGGGAAAGGTGTTTGAGCTCACATCTTCTTTTGGCAGTTGCTGTGCCACCTGGAGTGGTCAGAAAGGTCCTGTTTCCACCATCTTTCACCTTATCTCTTGGTGTCAGCACCACTCCTTCCAAACCAAGTGGGCTAAGGAGATATCATGACTGCACGTCCAGGAACACACACTTCCTCAGTGCATAGGAGGAGAAATCCTAAGCTTTCTGCAGCCCTTTTCCTGCGTACCAAAATCCCAGGGCATCACACCTACCTGTCTTTACCCGTTCCATGGCTGCAGAGCAGTGACAACTAGGTTTATTTCCCCCAGGCTGAAGTTCTACCACTTACAGGTAGCTTGTGCAATCCAGTAGATGAGTTAACTCTACCCCAAACAGGAACCTAAACAGGGTGAAGGTCAATTCCTGTGAAAATATCCTATGCTGCTGCTTGGTCATTCGTTCAAATTACTCAAGGTCAGCTTTTATTTAATTTTGCTTTCTTCCACGATTTTTTCCTTCCAATATTAAAAAAAAAAAAAAAGCAATGGGATAACTAAGCATATGTAGCTTGTTTTCTTGGATTGTTTCTCAGCTTTTTCCTAAATTGTCACTGCCCCTTTGGACTTCAGCAGTGGGATAGCTGCCAGGTTTCCACAGAGATGCAAACAAATTCTATGCAATAAAATATCATCTCTACATAATTTAAGCCCCAAATGTACATGGTGACAGTTTTATGTTTGAGTAATATGAAAATCCGAGATATTGGATGTGAGTATAATTTAGTATCGAGAGCTGCAAATATTTGTGTGCCCTGGAATCCAGTTAAAATGCACCATTGCACATGCCATGTTTCGGTGGTGAAGTATTGCTTGCCTCTGATTGCTGCAGGGTAAGAACTTTATTTTCCTAACCCATGATTTAGTGCTTTCCACCCCCTGTAAAGTGTAACTAACAATGTCCTCTATGTGAGCTCTGGTAGCTGAGGAGATAGGGAGAGATGGCTGCAGCAGGGAAAGGGAAAGGGAAAGGGAAAGGGAAAAGGAAAGGGAGAGAAAAGGGCAAAAAAAAGGAACATCTGCAATGGGTTAAAAAACATTCACAACTTGCCTTCTTAAAGAACTGAAAGCTGAATATTGGGCCAAAACCCCACTTAGATGGTGGCAGTGGAACTCCACTGATTTTGAAGGAGCTGAGCCAGTCTAAACCAGCTGAGAAGCTGGTCTACAGTTTCGCATTTAGTGCCCAAAGTGGATGGAGCAGGGGAGGTTTGAAACTGTACTCCTCACGTAGCACAGAGGGGCCTGCAGGAATAATGTTTGCTTTGGCATGCAGGTGGGTTAGTGTAGACCCAGCAGGTCTTGCACTGAAAGGCTCCTTTCTGCTCTGAGTGATGGGCACTTCCATAAAGACAGCAAATTCATCCAGAGATATGCCTTAACCCACATCCTTCTTTAATTTCTAAGTCCTTGCGCAGTGCAGACCTCAAGGTGAATCTGTGTGGATGCTCTTGCCCGTGTTTTCATCCTCTGTTTCTCTGCATGGCACAGATCTTGTGGTGTTTTCCCTGGACACCTATTCCAGACTCCCTCTTTAGTACAGCAGCAGTTGGAGTCTGTGTCAGGACCTGATAAACTCTGATGGTTTTGAAATGCCTCTTTCTACAGCTGTGGGTCTCAGTTAGAGAAAAGGAGCTGCTACATTTGCTCCATCTTCCCTTTGCCATATAGAAAGCCCCTAAGAGGAATTCTGTGCTAAGATTTTCCCATTTCTGGCATGATTTCTGAAATTTTCTTCCTTCTTATCCTCTTCTTTTTTCCCAGGATGCTTGCTCCGGCTCTGTCTCGTTAGAAAGATTATCTTCTCACAGCATGTGAAATTAAGAAGTAGCTGTGAGGAAAAAGTGGAGATAGATAAGAGGTTCCTCTCATCACAGGCAGCCTGGTGCAAAATGTTTCCACAGTGCAGGAAGGCCTGAATGAAGCAGGGGTGAACAGAGCTAACATCCACCCCATGAAGGCCACCTTCTTTCCAAGAGATGAGTAACAAAGCAGAAGACAGGTGGACAGGGAATAGTGCCTGATTTCTTTTATGATATAATAATCAGAGGATATCAAAAAAGAACAGCAGGCAACAGGTTTAAAATAGACAGAGATACCACATTATGCAACTTATAGCAAGTAGCTCCTCAGTTTAATGACAGGATTTTGTGAAGACTTAAAAATTGTATGGGTGCAAAATCTGATTGGCAAATACATTAAATTAAAAGAAGATAGCTCTCATGCAGGGAATCCCTGAGGCACAAAACATTAAGAACAGGGAACTACTGAAGGAAATACCACTTTGTGTTTGATATGCTGCTATATTCTCCCACGTGCATCTACGTATTGGCCATCCCTCCAGGCAGGGCACCGGGCTGGTGACCTTGGTCTGACCCAGTACCACCACTGTTATGTTCACAGGCCCAACTGGTCAGGAGCTGAGTGCCACCAGTTCTGAAGCACCGCTCTCTTCAAGAACTTTGAAAATAATAGGCTAGATCAACTTTCTATCAAGACCAAATGCTACCAAAGAATTGGTAATTCCAGATACTCTGTCCGGGAATTCTGAAGATATTTTCCTTCCAAGTAGAGGAAAATCAATGCCCCTGACAGATACTGACTGCTCATATCTCTAAAAATTCATCTAGCTGATGCATATCTAGCCTTCATACCTGAGTCAATGGTAAGATGGATATTCCACCAGTCCCAGAGAGATACATCAGTCATTCTTTCTTCACATCCCCTGGTCTCACTGTGTGCTGATATTCCTCACCTGACTGCAGCCATTGAAATGCACCTCAGGTGAGAAAAAGAAGGCATTTTTGAAAACCAGCGCTGAATGTGTTTTGTGTGGCAAAACTCCAGAGACATCTTTTCCCCCTTAGCAATTTAGAAGGGTGGTGGTGCTGTGGACAAAGAACATACACATGCCATGTTCAGGAATGGATGCCAACCCCTGAATGACTGCACTGTTTACTTCTGATGCCACATTATCTTTCTCCCAACATTATTTCAACTGACACCAGAAATCCTGACCCAGAATATGTGTCTGTTTTCTTGTGGGGGTATCTGCAGTACCATGGGTTTGTTACAAGCTGGTAACTGGTAGTCCTGTAACAGCTGAGATTTGGTGGTATATTATATGTGGCAACTTGAGCAAGATGCCGGGCTCTCAGATATAAATGCTTTATCACCAAAGGAGGTCTTGATTTGGATAAGCTCTTATGTCACAGCACACCACACCGCAATACTGACATTTTGCTGTTGAGGCTTCTCAGGATCTTAGGTACGAGTGAGTAATATTTACCATTTGAAAGCCATGTTAGTAACATGTCCATTTTTCAATAGATGGGAAAAGCTTCACAGTTCTGCCTTCCAAGTATCTAGGATTTCTTTTTAAGAAATACGGAGCAGATGCCACAGTTTAATAATCACAGTTTCTTCTAAATCATAGAATATATGTCATGATGTCAAGTCTCCTTGTCAGGAATTATCGGAAACATTTCACTGCTATCTGTCTGGAATAAATGTCTCCTTCTCTGAGTGCCCTGGTGTCAGCTAACGGGTATATTAATATTGAGCATGGGATCTTACTAATTCCCTGCTGAATGAGGACTTACAGCCTGAGACCATTTAGCAGTGGAACAGATCAATCATCACAACAAACTGATTATAAGCATTTCTAGGAAAATATAACAGCATATGCAAATTCTAGATTCTGTCACCCTTCCTCACATCAAATCCTACCTCAGCAAACACCTCCTGCTTTCCAGAGCTACTCCAAGAGCAGGATTCCTCAGTGAAACAGCAGTAGGGTATTTACAAATAGGAGACCAATGATGTGTTTCTTCCATTCCCCAAATTCTCTTGCTTCAGCTGCCTGAACGGGACACATAACACAAAACAGAGGACATATTAGTCCTGGTTCAAAATTGTGTGATAACTGAACTATGAGATGGTGCTTTAGGATTTCTGGGGGACCTACCTGGTAGTTCCTGAAGCAAATGAGGACAAGGAAGGAAAACCATTTTCTTTCGATGTGATTGATTTCAGTGGGATTGTCAGAGATTCACTTCACACTACTTGTAAATTCACACTACTTCATGAAGAAACATCAGACTCCTAAGAAAAATGTATGCCTGAGTTAACATGCTTAATTAGTGGGTGTCAGTTCAATGTTGAGGCCTGTTTAATTTAACTACGTATTTGCTCCCCTCATCTTTTTTTTCCTATTTATTACTGTTTGTCACATACCCTTTCAAGAAGATGATATCAGGTCCTAGGACCTTATTCAACTTGATGTAGACATCTATACAGCTGGCTAACCTGGTAATGTGGTCATTGCTCAATCAGACCTGACATTAAACCTTCAGAAATAATCTGACCAGACTTATCTTGCTAAATATTTAATTTCTTCACTATAAATTATACACCTAGCTGTCACAGTAATTTCTGGAAACTTCGTAACTACAGCTAACCCGGTGAGCTTTGATGCTGTATATAAAAGAATTGGGGCCTACCTCTGAGAATGAAGTACTTAAGAAGACAGATGAAGATATTTTACAGATAAACTCTCAAGTGTCAGGAAGATGTCCTAATGTACAGTTTGTTATGCAAATTAATTTACCCCATTCTGGGATTTCAGTAATTCTTCTGATCTTGCTAAGTGTGAAGTGTGAGACTGCCACTTAAATTCTTCTGTACAAATTCAGAATTTGGTTTGTTTTTGTTCTCATTCAAGTTTTGCTCCTCTGTAACTATTGGAAAAAAAGTGCTGGAATGTGGTTTCAGCATGAGGATTGTTAGATTGAGTGACTAGATGGGTCTAAAGGTGAAAAGATTTTGAATACTTACCTTCTTTTTGCATAAAATCCATCCAATCTCTTTAAATTTGGTCAATTATAGATCTAACCTCATTTCCACTTACACTAACTGGAGTTTTATCCACTGCTTCAGTTGGCAGAATCCTCTACTGCAGTAAGAAGTACTGTAGCCAAGATCGTATCAGAGTTCCCATTTCAAGTTGATCTTGAAATCTTTTCTTTTTAATAGTGTCTCTAACATCATGATGTGATATACCAAAGACCTGACTCCCTGCAGGTAATGAAAGCTTCAAGGAGTTTTATTTGGAGGGAGAAATGAGACACGACTTGAAGAGTAGCTGTCAAAGAAAATAGGAATTTAACTCTGGGATGAAGGTAGATTTAATTGGGAGACATGAGGGAAGAGGAAGGCATGAGAAAAGAGAGAGGGCATCTGTGTATATTATGAAACAAAAAAATATGTTTATAGGCCAACACTGCTGTGAGAGACGGAGGATAATGAAGAAGTCAGCATTACCTTAATCTTCCTGGTCTTTTCTTAAATAAATCATCATTTCATATGGCGAGTCTCACTTTCTTCATACCCGTTTCCATCACAGAGATTTAACAAATTGTTTGTCTTGAAATGTGCCAAAGAACATGCTAAATCCATGAGTAAAACTATGAGACACCAGTCTTCTGCTTACTTCAATCTAGATATCTTTTAGTTTTTAAATTTTAACCTTGCTGTAGTTGCCTACATGGTATTGGTTTCTGGAAGAGCCTGGAGTCGTGAACATCACAAGATGTACTAAGCTAAATTCTGTTTTCCTCAGGTGTGTTTTATTTCACTCAGAATTGCAGCTATCTCAAGGTAGTATCTCCAAAATGTTTAAAAGACAAGCAGAAAGCATGTATACTAGATCGATATCCTATAGCTATCTTACCCTTTGAGCTTTTCTTTCCACCTGAGTTCACATCCTTTCTCTTGTTCATTTCTTTATGAATGTGTGAAAACCCAAAGAAGGGCAGCAGAAAAGTGCCTGTGGTAGTTCTGTGGCACCTCTTCTGTTTGATCTCCTCATGGCTGGTCACTCATCACAACTGCTCACACTGCACCACACATCTGTCCTTCAGCCCCTTCTTGTCCCAGTCTACTGTTTTTCCCAATGGCAGAATGCCTTCTTCTCCACAGACCATCTCTTCCACCTTTCCAGCTCATTCTGGCTCCATTCCTTTTTTTTCCGATGTAGTTTTGCGGCTTGACAAGGCACATGTTATTTCCCCTAGAAACACAAATTGATGGGTATGGTCTACCACGTGTTTACGTTGACTTTAGAGATTTTTGGATGTAATTCTCTCCCTCAAAAATATGGACTGTAAAGCAATATGTTATTTCTTCCTTGTTGGTTCTAGAGTGTTCCATGTAATACTGCAAACTCAGTCCTCGCCTTGCACGCAGCATTCCGAAAGTTGCTGAATGTTGCTTCTGTGCTGTACATTTATTGACTGAAACATTTGAGTTGTTGCTTTTCACACTGGTAATTTTAGAGCGCAGATGCTTAGCATGTTTACTCACATACCAAGGCTCACATTTAATGAGCAAAATGTCAAGTATATTGTTATCCACCATAAAAACTGTGAAAAATATCCTTGCCATCTGCAGTGTGCCTTCTGCTTCAGCCTAAAAGACTTTTACAAGCAACTACATGAAATTAGCATTAAAGTCAATATTTATAAATGGAACCACCTCTAAAGGGCCGGATCTTCTCCCCTCCCACACCCCCTGTTCCTCTGGGATCTAATGAGCTGGGGAGGCTGGGTGCAGGAAGGGAGCCGAGTTGCGCCTGGCTCCTGGTTGCAGTCAGCCAGAATAATCTCCTTGCACTGAGGAAGAAGCAGAAAGAGAAGAGTGGTACTAAACGGCATTGACAGCATCCGAGGGCCAGATCCTGCGCTGGTGTCAGTTGGTGTAATGTCACTGTCCTTGCTGAAGTGCCGCAGCGAGCATAAATCAGCATGGTTTGGGTGACTGACACAGCAGCGTATTTGATCTGTGCTACCTGAGGAGGGACTCTGTAATAACACTCATGGAATAGACGGTGGGTAGCAGAGCTGAAACTGGGATTTGATAGACTGCCATCAGAAAAAAACAGCCTCCTCCAAGAAAATGTTTGCTAATACTCCACCAAATACAGAAAAAAATTGGCCATTTGTTCTGGCTTTTTATGGTGCTGAGGACAATGAAGATCTTGTCTGTTGCTAAAGTCTGTAGATCGTACTTCAAGAATAATAAAATGAACAATTACTAGTAAAGGATAACTGCTCCTGGGCCTTCTCTGGGCAGCCTATATGAACTTTTAATTTTGCTCTTGCAAAATCTTCAATCCAACCACGATTAGTGTGTTGCAGAACTGAGATCTAAGCACATTTTGAAAAACGTTGCTGTCCACTGCTGTTGTCCCAACACCCATAAGCAGCTGAAATTCCAGCCAGATCTTTATGGGGCAGAGCTGATGAACTAAAGCCAGAACATGCTCCCTCAGATGGGTGACCAAGTTAACTTTTGCCATTTGTTCCAGCTATTCTGCCAAGACGCCCACATACCGTCGGCTCAACCAAGCTCACATGAACCACAACCTAGCACAGACATCATGAAAGCTGGTCACTCCCACAACTGGACACTAATGAAACAGAGAAAGGTAGAATCATCATATAATCCATGCCACCTTGCCTTTTTCCTTGTACACATGTTAAACAAGAGGCTCAGGAAGAAAATTGCTGCGGTGATTAGCAAACACAGCATAAATATTTATCCAGAAAATTCCACATCAAATATATTTAAAAATTTTTATTTACAGCTCTTTAGATGTAAATATATTTCCTTAATTGGACTTTAAGAGGGCACTTGCATGTTCCCTTAGTGTATTTCTAATATAATCATTGCTTGGGCAATTAGGCCACTCACTAAGCCACAAATCTTATCTTTCACACCAGTGAGTCATAAATAAGGACTGAGTCACAAATAGGCCAGACAGACAAATGGTGTCAGGAAGGAAATAAGATTGGCTGTGAATATATTTAGGTTGGAAATTAGAAGATGGCTGCAGACTACCTGAGGAATGCAATTCTGATATAGTTTTCTAATTAGGAAGAACTGAGCTAAAAGAAGTAACTAAAATTGCTTTATCATTTAGCTTCGTAAGCTCATGAAAGGGATTGTACACCAACTAGGAGAATTTCTTAAGACTGAATTTGATGATAGAAATCCTCAAGTACTCAGAGTCTTCGCCTGCCATGACTACCTGCAATTAGAGGGTTAGTGGCCTGCTTACCCAAGTCATCCCAGCCAGTCCTGTTGCTACCAGTAGTCCTTAGGACTCATATGCAGCAGGGACAGATTGGACAGATACAACTATGCCAGTGTCATCATACAGTCAAGGTTCTGTGCAATACAGACTCTAGTGTTCACACTGTGAGTGTGAAGCTGTGTTGCTGTGTCTGTTGCAAAATCCTCCTGTTAGAGAAAGTGAGAACACCTTGACTTCCTATGATTGTATTCAAGGACAAGTTCAGTTATGGGCTATTCCATGATGGGGTGCACCTAGTAAAATGGAGATCAAATAATAGCTCTATAAGCTAATTAAATGTTTTCCAATGTTTGACCAGTGCAATGACTTTCTGTCATGCAATCAGAGTTCCTGGGAACTCTTGTAATACAAATAATGGGATTTATGGTGTTGGCTTACCTTTACTGGCTTCTGTATTTCTCAAGGAGAAAGGGAGACTGGGATTTTTGCTATTCATGGAAGACAATTTACTTACTTCCTTTGTGTAAATAGCACTGAATATGCTGGTGCAGCAAATAACATAGACTGGAAGGATGTCTGTATGTGAATGCTATCTACTAAATGAAAAGAGTCCTTTGTCTGTCACAGCATGGGTTTAACTGTGCCTTCCAGTTCCACATCAGCTCTGTTCTGCACCAGCAGACTTATCTTTAAATGTGATCCTTGCTTTGCTGTGACACATTATGACTCAAAAATATTGTTCTTTTAATCAGTCTCTAGAGCATGGATACACATGCCATAACATATTGGCCACATCAAGTCTTTTTACCATTTGTATAAAGGGCACAGTCTTCTCCCTCTTGTTCCCTTTCCTGCATGCCCTTTGGTCTCTGTCCTATCATATGATACAGGCACTGGTGTTTCCCAGAGATATTCATGCTTAGTTAGGCAGCAGGAGTTCATATGACATGATGTTGAAATTATATAGCCATGTATGATTCTCATGTGATACTGGGTGCCTGCATTTTGCTATAATGAGGGCCACGTTCTCCTGTGCACCTGAGTGAAAGGACACTTCCACTGCAGATACAAAGGCTATCTGACCACAAGGTTCAGTACGGGTATTGTACAGAACCCCAGAATGAGCTAAGTTGGAAAAGAGCTCTGAGATCATCGAGTCCAACCTATGGCCTAACACCACTGTGTCAACTAGACCATGATACCAAATGCCACATCCAGTCTTTCCTTAAATACCTCCAGGGACAGTGACTCCACCACCTCCCTGGGCAGCTCCTTCCAATGTCTAATCACCCTTTCTATGAAGAAATTCCTCCTAATGTCCAACCTGAACCTTAGGATCAGTTGCTGCTTGCTTTCTGAAAACTTACCATCAGGTAGTGTTTCACTGTCCTGGAGAAATACTTCTATTTCCTGCTGTTTCTTAACATTTGGTCTATCCTCACATGACAATAGAATGATGCCCTACCTCATTGCCTCAAAGTATGGGTAGGTGAGTTGACAAAAAAATATACAGACCTCAACATACCTCCCTTCAGTATCCCAGAAATAAAGACAAATTAAAATATTAGTGTGTAAGCAATCAAAAGAAAAAGTGACTTTTAACTATACAACATGCTGCAAAGTTTAGAGATGAAGAAATCAAGTCTGACTCCAACTCGCACTTTGACCTCACTGGAACCAGAACTGGATCCTAGTTTATAATGCAGCCTGCTTTCTTGAAAAGTAGCCTGGCAGGGTGTGAGTGTCAGCACTGAAATACACCCAGAGCAATACATTAATTAAATTCTATAAAGCAAAACACCTTTTTATAAAAGTAGCTTGCTCTTTGCAACACTACAAAATTTTCTAAACTGCTAGTAGTAAAATGGAATCTGACTCTTCAGAAATTTGTACTTTTTGTCTCCTATGTAGTTTGCCACTGGTTCTTTTTCTCCTTTGCTAACTTACATGGTGAAGATCATTATAAAGTATCTATGTTATGAAAAAGTCTACTTTTGAGTACCCATGAGAAACCACCCTTCCATAAGCATGAAATAAAATCCTTATGAGGAGAAACCCCACTTCAAATCATGCCAAAGTTTCACATCTACCTAAGTGTTACTGAAAACTTTGCAAACCATGCCATGTATTCCACAATCATTCAACGTACATCTGAAGATAATGTTTGGCTGATACAAGTTTTTCTAGCTTCACTTGCATAGAGAGTTTAGACCCAGTAAAGATCTGCTGTTGGGGATACGCACTGTAATTTACAGCCAAGTTGTTTGCTGTGTGCCCAATGTTGTTCGTGCTTGAGGGTTTTGTTTTTGACCTCACTGCATATTAGAATAAGTTCTGAGAAGTATGCAAGCTTTCTCCCTCTCTCAAGATAACTTATTTATACCATCCCCCAACATTTGGGCTGAAATTCTTCACATTTCAATATCATTACTGTATTGGTTACTATATCAGTGCAAGAAGTAGGAAAATCTTTCTACTTCTTCCATTTAAAAAATGTCTCTGTCATTATCCAGGTTTGCTCAGCCCTGACTAGGGAAACATACTGATGCCTATTTATGGAGAGTTTCACCATCTCAGCAGGTTCCCTGGATCCAGCTGTGCTGCAAGGTATAACAGCTAGCAGGTATTCACATTCAGAAATTCAGTTCCACTTTAAACAAGTGCTTAATTTGTACAAGAGATGCTTTTTGTGGGCAAGTTGTTTCAGGAGTAGCTGAATACTCCCCATGGGCTCACAGGGAGAGTCTACAAAGCACAGCCCAGAACTGAGCTGCTCTGAGTCCTGGTCCTGCTACCTGCTTTCCTGCGGGGCTTGGGAAAGTCTCCTTTTTCCAATGGCTTTGTCTCTGCCTCTAATTAGCATCCCTTAATTTCATGTGCTTGATGTTTGGGTGCCACGCTTGTGGCAGAATGCTGGGGTTTTAGAGATGCTGATTCTTCTTCAGATGGAGAATGGAATCTCTTGGAAAACTGTGGGCATGGGAATGCTGCAAACCTGGCCTGCATCAGTTTCCCCATGTGCTAAAGCAGAAAAATCCTACTAACTCTGCTACCAGGGCACTATAAAATTACGTTCATTACTGTTTGTAAAAGGCATCAGGTATCTGAGATCAATACTGCCATTGAAGTACAAAGTAATAGTGCTTCTCGAGGAGGAAGAGGATTGCCTTTTGAGCTGCCATCTGCTCCTGGCCTGACTCCAATTGCTTCCTAGTGAGTAAAATGAAGGCAATTTTTTAGAATCAATTTTGTATCACATTTTCACAATATGACATATGTAGCTCTAGGTCTTAAAGAGGGAGGAACAATCCACCAGCAGTCTGCCTCCCACTGTAGAAGCAAATGATCTAAATTAGAGCATAGTAATTAGGCAGATTCATTGATTTGCTGTAAATATCCTAGCTCTATCGTCACTCCATTGTGGTTCACAGAATGAAGTTTGTTTGGTTGTTTCTTAATATGGCATTTTCTACATTATCTCATCCCTGAGGCATGGATGAAATAATGGTCTGCTCAAACGCTTGCCAGACAATAACTAGGATAAGATGATCATCAAATCTTTGGGAGGAGGAGGGAGAACCTACAAAGCAATCAATGTAAGACCAGAAATGTCATCTGTCATCTTAGAACAAGGGCTGTTTGGAACAGAACCCACGCCCTTGAGGTGGGCACATGGTCACAGAGGAGCCACATTCCTGCTTCAAGGGAGCCTCAGTGCTGGAGTCCCAGTCCAGCTGAGGCCTTTTTGCCGTGCAGCAGCCTGGCTAAATCTTCACGGAGTAGTTAGTGTGTGTTAAAAAGGCTCTTGGTCAAGGAGAAAGAACTGATCTTATGTGGTGAGTGCAACTGTTCTGAAAGTCTTTTCTGCAAAGATATTCTCTGTTCACTTTCACTAAATATTTTGAGGTCCAATTAGCATATGAGATTAGACAGATGTGCACCTTTACATGAGTAAGTTTAGAAAAACAGAATAAATCAGAGCTAAACCTTAGGCTATTGGTGACAAGCTTGTTTGTCCCAAACTTCCAGCTAGAGGTGGTGAGAACTTCTTGAAGAGCACTAGTGGATTTCCTCTCAGCTGCTGTAGAGACTCCCTGAGACTTCTCACTGCCTGTGGACGTAGAGTGCTGCTGAAGATGAAGTGTCTGGACTACTGCGTTGTACCACATCTTTGTTTTCCTATTTCACATCTGCTAAAGCATCAGAGGAAAACAGTCAGGGTAATTTGACCTTAGTAACTTTAATTACACAATTTGATAGCAAAATGAAGAATCCTCAAAAATTTCCTTCTCAAGAAAGTTACAAATTGCTCTAAGAATATATGCAGACTATTTGTATACATCTGACAATCATGGAAAAGAGGTCCTTTGATAAAGAACAGCCATCACAGTTTTGAGAGGCGAGGAATCATAGAATCAACGTTGGAATGACCACCAAGAAATCTTCATTTTGTCAGAATAGCAATCACAGGGCAGTCCTTTCTGTTGAAAGACTGCTCTCTTATCAAAGGATGTATATCACTTTGTGTATATCATATAATTTGTCCTCCAAGTTTTTCCCTTTAATAAAGATATGCTAAATGCCTACTTCTGGCCAGACAGTATGAAGTGCAAGTCCCATCAGTCTCCTTGGATGACTATTTTTCCAAACAAAAGGAAATAATTTAAACCAGAGAACGACTCCTTACTCCTTTAGTATAGCTGAATAAATAGACAAGACTTGTAAAAAATAGACTTTTAAATCACTGCGGACACAACTTCTATTTTAACACAAGTTCTCAACACTCTCTTTAAGCAGCCAATCCACTGCTTGCTGTGGATGGAGCAAGGGAATCTTCTCCTACCAGATAGTTTCTGAGAAAGTTTTGGCTTAATTGGGTAAGAAGAGTTAGTGAGAGATTAAAACTTTGTGACAAGGGATTAATTTCAATTATAATGCAGTGTACATTGGTTTTGGTTTGGCAATTTTTTTAGTGGTTCTTGCACCAAGAAAGCAAAATATGACTTCCTTTGAAAACAGCAGTTTAAACACAAAGCATGTAGTTCAGACTTGAACTGACTATTAGACATCTGCATTTTGCTTATTTAAAGTCACAGGATGGGAATGCTCTCAAAACTCCATACCAGCTGCTCTGGAGAATGGCTTGAGACATGACCTGGCTGCTATGGAGAGTGTTAGTGCCTACAGCACATGGGGAGAACCTGCCTGAAACACATCTCAGCTCTGCATCCATACCCTGAAAGCCAACAAAAGGCACAGACTCCTTGCAAGGCTGTGTTGTACAGAGGTGCGTTTTAATTTAGAGGGTGCTGGGATCTGCACACAGCTCAGTGCACTCACTGAGCAAAGATCTGTTTTGTTTCCAGTACAGCTGGATTGCTGTGCCTCTTCTCTCAGCTTGGTAAAACCTACTTCTATGTAATCTATTTTTGTTTACACCATTTAAATGTTTCTGGTTTTCAGATGGCAGTAGCCTGATGATCCTGCTTCAGCTGTTGTGAAAATACGCTCTAAAAGCTACAGCCTGCAGGCAAGTTATGGCATTGAAGATTTTCTCTTTGTCTTTATTATTTTAATTACCCCTCCCTCAGGAACCAAGAAAATACTTGAGACAAAATCACAGTCACGCTAAGCTCCCTAAGAGTTTTGCCACTGACTGCAGTGTGGCTGGATTTCATTTTGAGTCACAATTCTTGTTGCCTTCTCTCCTTATCTGTGGCAAAGCTGTGAATGAGCACTACATTTTGAATAAATCCTGATTTCTCATGTCATAAATGAGAACATAAAGTATCGTTTGAACTGAATCTCCTCCTATTGCAGTATAATTTTGAATTTTTCTTCTAGTGTTATTTGGCATCCTAGTTGAAAACTTATTATGCATCAGGAAAGTAGCTGACTTTGATTTGGGGAAAGTAAATTCTTTTAAGGTGTCATTTCATTTAACACCTTTGATGTCCAAAAGTACCTATTTTCTTCATCACTTCATTGGAACTGAGAGAATACAGCAATTTATAATTCTTAGTGTTGAATCAGTCTATGTGTTAATTGTGGAGCTAGCAGTGGGAACAGATGTGTTTTTGTAGAAGGGTGGGCTGAATGTATTCATCTTTTTAATGTAGTTTCTGTTTGAATGATCAGTATCGCTTAAAATTCCCCTCTCCTCTACACCACCTTGTGTAACTGCTCTATTTTGTACAGTCCAGGAAGAGCACATCTCTCTCACTGGAGCTTAGGACTCCATCTCAAATTACAAAATGTCTCTGACTATTCAGCCTTTTGAAAAAGCTGTAAATAGAGATATAACTTACCTAGCAACAAAAAGTAGATCTCCACAATGTGGTCTATGAACACAGTGAGTTTATTCAGCTATGGTCATGCCATAGCTTTTCTTTTTCTGTCGCTAGTCTTTAGACATAGACTACAGAAAAAGTCTTTTCTATACTCAACTGATATTAGGAAATCCTCTTGATAACAACTGGGCAGAAGATGAAGTCTCTAAACATCTAAAACTAATGTATTTGATGAAGTTCTTGCTGAATCAGTTAAAAACCAGAATCGAGTGAATACTTGGTAGAAAACATGTAAAGTTTTGAAAATTTCAGTCTTTTCAGTCTTTTGGTGAATACTGAAAATCAATTTGTATCCTTTAGCTCATAGAGCTATATTTAGTGAGTCTTTTTACAAACGTTAGTTTTTTTTCTTAGTGCTTTCATTTCCCCTTTCAGCTTACAATCTCCACCATATATTGAGTGATAGAATAAACACAATGGAAAAGAAGTATGTAGACAGAAAGGAAAATGTTTTCCCCCCTTCCATCTTGATGTTAAAAAGACTTATTTTTTTTCTGGACAGCTTTTAAAAATATTTTAAGCCTTTGCTTCATTTATAGTAAAAGAAACAGAAATAATTTTGAGTTGGTTTTGTTCCAGATTAAGCTTTATTAAAATTCTACTGTGTTAGAAGACTTCCTGTCTATTTAAGGTGAAAAGCTTTGTCCATGACAAAAGAAACTTATTATCATTTCAAAGGTTGGTCAGCACTTTTGCCTATATACCTACTAGGCAATAATGACCAAGTTGACCCTTTTTAGATCGCTGGATTCTTTTATCAGTGCATTCTACTAGTTAAAGATCATGCTTAATGCCGACTTTCATATAATGCTTTCATGAAAGTTCCTTTGAGAGTGAAAGCAGTGGCCAGATTCTGATCTCTCCTCTTCAGATCTTCTGCTACTGGATTTTCATTTCCTAAATCAACGTAATAGAAAAGAAAATTATGCCTGTTCTCAGTATATATATGAAATATAATAATGTTTCTAAAGAAAACTTCATATCTACTAGACAGTTTTCATTAGTCTATTTAATAAAACTTTTAAATGACCTTTTTCTCTCTTGGAACTAACTGAATTGTAGAGCTTAGTGTCCTTTGGCTAAGTTCCAAAATGAAAAGTCACCCTGCAGAGTTCAAGTCTTTGCAGAAAGAAAACCAAGTCCACAGTATTCAAACTCCAACAGCCATTTATTATTAGTTATTGAGTCTTAAATGTAGTGCTAAATAGGCAGAGAATGCCTATATTCTGCTTATATTTTGGACCTGGTTTTGAACGCTTAACACATGAGACACTTACGTTAATGCAAGTCTCTGAGGAGTACAAATGGCAAAAAAGAGTATTTTCTGGGCTTTCTGGATATCTTGAGGAAGTACATTAGAGAATAAACTGATACCCTAAGTCCAAGTGTACCACAGGCTCTGAGCTTGGAAGCTGCAGAGCAGCAAGACCCTCTCCATCTAGGAGGGGACTGCATGTTCTGTCCTCTTCACCCCCAGTGGCCTGGATACCCTTGAGCACAGCCAGGCAGTCTCATTAGTTCTTCCATCTTCTTCTTCCATCATGGGTCAGAGGAATTTATCTTCTCTAGCCCAAACCTTAACCACTACAAAGAAGAAGAAAACAGGGAGCTGGGACAAACTTCTCCTGGGCACAAAGTCCTGAAGGCATCAAGGCTTTTGCACCAATGTTTGCCTTTACTTTTTAGACTGTCCTTGAGCAGGAATAATGTTTACATAGTCAGAGTACATTATTGCCAACATTATTTCTTGTGTGCTTTTTCTTGCAGAAAATGACAATCTTTTATTCTTAGAGAAAATATCAGCATTTTAGGTTGTTATTTTCATGGTACAGCATCGTGTAGGGTGTTACCAGAGATAAGTTATTTAAGGGAAAAGATAAGCATGTATTTCACTGCCACTGAAAAGATGCATTGCTACTTCTCCACTTAACCATTTTAGTGGTGCTATTTTGGATAAAAAACCTTATGACAGTACAGTTTTGTCTTGAACGATACAGCTGTAGTCTAGGAAACTAAACATATCTTTCCTGGTGTTTTTATTTGTCAGATGAGTATTTTCAATACTCATGTGTATCTATTTTTTTTAACCCACCACAAAATGAAAAATATTATACTAATAAGACTTGAGCAGCCATTTATTTTTGTATGTATTAGAAAGAAATTTAAGTATAGACACATGCTTAGTAATAATTCAATTGAACATTTTATCATTGTCAAAGGCATCTTTAGAGGAATCCATCAACTCTTCTGATTTCCATACAAGTCAATTTACTGTCTTCAAAATGTAATGTTAATGGCACTCAGTGTACACACTGTAATCCTTTAAAATAATGTACATGGCAAACGGATATGTTCTCATGCATTAATAATTTAAAAGTTAATTTTAGGTACTTACTCAATATGATTAACTGATGGATCAGCAGTCTTATATATGAGAAACAGTGAGCACACTCAAAGGAAGAGCAAACTGGAAGGCAGCCAGGTGGCTGCCTGCGTGATGCTTCCAAAATACCTGAGCTTTATCCCTCCAGTTTCCCTCCAGTGGTGGATGCAGAGCACCACAGTCATAAAGGTGGTCTGGTTTTAAGACGAAGCGTGTAAATTGCCTTAGAGGTTGAGGTAGCAGGACTTTTGGGGAAGAAGGGGATGTTTTGGAAGGCGGGAATCCCTGCAATGCAATCCTGCTGGTGGCTGGCTGGCTCTGCAGCACCAGACCAGTTATATAACTTCTCTCCTTTCACTTCTTGCTTTTTGAGGACAGGCTGTAATGCAGGGCTGTAAATTGATATTCTAGGGTGGAAATACTACAGATGACAAAGTATAACTGTTGCATTGCGCAGCTAAGGAATGTGCCGGGGGCAAATAACATTCAACAGTGTGTAGAAGAGGCGTGTGTCAAAGTCCTTGGCCGTGCCCACAGCAGCGGGTTCTGCGAAAGCAGCAAGAATTGGACACCTATTGCACAAACCCTGGTCAAATCATACAGGTACATGTACGGCTGCAAAAAAGATGGAGATTCTCTCTTCACAGGGAGACATAGGGAGCAGGCAAGCAGCAACAGGTACAAGTTGCACAAAGAGAGGTTTCATCTTAATTTTGATTCACTGAAAAAAAAGAAATTGTTTTACAGTTAGAACAATTACCCACTGGAAAATCATCCCCAGGGATAGGGTGGAGTCCCCACAACTGGAGGCATTCAAGATCTGATTGGACAGGGTGACAACCTCATCCCTTTCCCATAAAAAGTTGGACCAGGTGATTTTTGGAGTTCCCTTCCAATCTGGGCTGGATCTTCATGTGCAGAAAGTTTCTTAGATAAGCATGTGGGACTGTGATGCCAGCAATGCTAGTCCATCCACCTGGGGTCTAGCAGGGAGTAGGTGCCTCCTTGCCTCTGGAGTAATCCCAAGCAGGAATCTGGTACCACCTGCATTCGCTTTTTCACTAAATAATCTGGACAGGAGACAGGTTCTCCTTCGGTAAGGCACCAGCACTCTGAGGCTGGACCCACAAAACGCAAGGTCAGGGTGGATAGCGGCTCACAGCAAGTCAGGGCAGACCAGCCCGGGGGTAGGAAGAGAGGGCTGAACGGGGCTGAGAAGTGACGGCCCACAAAGCAAGGTCCCTATGGACTGGGTCAGGACAGGACAGGACGGGAGGCAGCGGTGCTGACAGACTGAAGAGCAGCGCTCAGCCACTGCATCAAGTGGAGACGGCCGAGGGAAGCGCAGTGCCGAGGAGAGGCCGGGGGGCTGGTGGCGAGAGCAGGGTGAGCAGCGAGCAGGCAGCAGAGTGGCATGTGTGTTCAAGAGGCTGAGGTGACACACACAAGGAAGCTGGAGAGATTATTTGAGGACTTGTACAGGGAGAGCGAGTGGTGAGAACAGAGAGAGACCAGAGCATGGCTGGAAACACGGGGACAGGAGGGGCGGGCTGATAAGAAAAACATTCCTTTAAATACAGTAAAGAAGAGCCACGGAAAAAGAAAGAGCAAGACCAGAGAAGGTATCCTGTTACATTTCAAAATATATTCAGCTCGGCCGCTTAGCCACAATACTCCCATTAGTGTATATGCATCTGTCTTAGGAGGAGAAGCCCAGAGATTTCTCTCACTTCTCTTTGGGCTCAATTTCCTTTTCCAGGGCTGACCACTTTCTTATGAGAAGTGTTTTTGCGTCTAGCGAAGTGAATTTTCCTTTCTTCACGGAGTGTGACAGCTCTTGTTGGAAGTCTGTAAGCTTTAAAAAGTAGCTCTTAGGGAAGCGTGCAGCTTCACTTCCCTTAAAAGAGCTTGTCCACAGTCCGAGTTATTCGCAAGGTACTTGCAGATAGGATGGCTCGGAGCTACCGGGGTGAGATACCAAAGGTCCCAATGCACACAAGTTCGCAGCAGCAGTCTGTAGGAGTGCTAGTGGCAGCCTGAGGATCCCGGGAGAGCAGGGCGCTTGGCAGTACGGAGGAGCTCTGAACAGCCCACTGTTGGCCCACGCCGGGAGCCTGCTCCGTGCTGTCTGGAGAGCAGGAAGGGGAGCTAGGGCACTTTCCCTGCGCAGTTTCGCGGGGAAAAATGTGAAAACAGCACCGATAAGGTTAAAGAAAAAAATCCAGGGACAAATGCCTCGCGTGTGCAGATGCTCTGTTGGTTTTATTTTAAAGAAAAAACAGCCCTTCCCAAGACAAGCACGCGCCGGTGCTACCTGCGGGTGAACTTTTGTTAGAGGGCAGGAGACCCGCCACAGCTCAGAGATCTGCCGCCTCCAGCCCCGCTCGCCCCGGGACGCGGGAGGGCGGGCAGACGCACCGCGCCCGCAGCGCCCGCGGCCGCCTGCACTGCCGGCCACCCCCCGCCCTCGGCGAGGCGCGGGCCGGGGCTGCGGCTGCGTGCGGCGGGGGCGGGAGCGGGGCGGGGCCGAGGCGGGAGCGGGGCGGGGCCGCCGGGAGTCAGCTGGGCGCGAGGGGAGAGCGCGGCGGGCGCCGTTAGCACCGGAGCCGGCGGCAGCAGCGCGGACAGGCGGGCAGAAGTTTTCTCCGCAGATCCGTCCCGCAGCCCGGGGACGCCTTGCACAGGCGCGAACGTCCCCGTTCGTGTTGGGTGTGTTTTGCCTGTTTTTTCTTTTTTTTTTTTTTAACTTGTTTAATTGCCTTTTTTTTTTTTTAATATATATTTGATTTTTAATTTAATTTTTTTCAGTTTAATTTTTTTCTTTTGTTATTGTTGGTTTTGAGGCGCGTGGCTCCGAGAGCTCGCTCTCCCCCGCCCGCGCCCCACTCCGCCCCGCCGCCCGGAGGATCCCCCTCCCCGCCCGCGCTCCTGTCCCCGCCACCGCCGCGCACGACCCTTCCCCCGACCCCCTGCGCCCGCCCCAAACTTGGCGGGTGCGTGGCGCCCGGCGGGGACGGTGCCGGCCGCCCGCCCGCCCAGCAGGTAAGGGGCCGGGGGACGGCGCGGGGTGCGCAGGGGGGCGGCGGCTGCTGCTGCCTCTGGGGAGGCAGC
The DNA here is from genome assembly GCF_009650955.1 of Corvus moneduloides. NCBI lineage: Eukaryota > Metazoa > Chordata > Aves > Passeriformes > Corvidae > Corvus > Corvus moneduloides. Next base: position 92,135,542 of record NC_045476.1, on the reverse strand, counting down.
GGCGGGAGGCCGGGCCGGGGTGGGTGAGGGCTCGCCGGCTCCTCGGTGGCGGAGGCCGGTGGGAGGAGGAGGAGGAGAGCAAACTTCCTTTTCCTGGGGCCGCCGGCGAGCCCCCCCCAGTGCCCGCGGGGAGCGCCCCCCGCGCACCGCCCGCCGCCCGGCGCGGAGCCCCCGGGGTCGGACGGCGTTCGGCCCGCGGCCGCGGGGCTCCGGGGATCGGCCCTTTTCCCCGTCTCGGGGCTTCCTTGCCGCGTTTTGTTTGCTCGCCTGCTGCGCGCCTCGCCCCGGCGGTGCCGGGCTTTCCCGTCGCCCCGCGCTGGAGGAGAGCGAAGACCTGCCCCGCCAGCTGCTGGTGGTGCTGCTGCCGCCCAAACTCCCCGGTGTTCCCCGCGCTGCGTTCATCGTTGCGGGAGAGCTGGCGGATGGGTAGTTCGCAGAAATGCCACCCCGGAGTGCTGCCACCTTTCTGCTCATCCGCGGCGGGGATGTGCGGCGGCAGCCGGGCGGCCGTGTGCCCGCGAAGAGCGGCCCTGCCGCGCCCCCGCCGTGCCGAGAGCCTGTGGATAGCCCGGGAGACCCTCCCTGGGGGAAGTGCGGGGCTTCTCCTGCCCCAGCTCCCCGCCGGGGAGAGCCGCGCACGCATGGCTCTCATTGTATAACTGTGGTACTGCAAACCGGGGCTGAAACCGTGGCATCTTTATAAGAACAGTTTGCAGTTAATTGGTTTGGCAGATGAACTCCTGCACAATCCTCTTGCCCGCTTCTGTTGCTTCAGTGCCAGCGCCCCCTCCCACCCGTTTCCCCCTTTTCCCCGCTTTCCTTTGAAGCGTCACATAACTCTGTATTGCCAGCAGGATGGAAAGTGCTGATTCAGCAGCCGGGAGCCCCACTCCATCTGAAGTGGTGGTCTGCCTGAAATGCTCCCATTTGTTGAAATGGGAACATGTGTTGCTGGTATGTCAAAGCAGCATTGATCAGGTTTTCTAAAACAGACCCAAAGAAGGTGGTTTGCTTTTCCCTTCACTAAGGCAGAATGAATTTGGGTTTGGGGTGAAGCAAGAGAGGGCAGGATAGAAGGGATGTGAGCATCTGCCACCGTAAGTTGTGCTTCTAAGGGACAGCTGAAATTGTTTTGCCTTGTAAAGGTGCTTATGTGTTTTAACGGAGATGTTGCGGGATGCGTAGCAAGGATGCATTAATACTCCAGCTCCATCTATTCCTGTGTTTTGAGGCTAGTAGTTGTACTTACAGCTCTAGAAAAGGTACAGAGAAGGGCAACAAGGCTAATCCTGGGATTAAAGGGAGTGAGTTATGAGGACAGGTTAAAAAAAACCACCACAAACACATGGAGATTAGAACACCTGCTTGGAAAAGGGGAAATACGCTTGAAACTTTAAATGAGAGCTCTGACTGTGCTTGACGATTGTTTTGGGGCTGAGGCAGGGTGCAGGAGGTAAGCAGGATGCTCTTCCCATGCTGTTAGTCTTCCTGCAGGGCTTAACCTCTCAGTGCAGCATAAGAAGGAGAGCTACTCCAGAGCCATATTCCTCTGGCTACCTTTGTACGGGTATATGTTAATATCAGAGCTGCTTGGGTTTTCTTTCTCCAACACCGGACTCTTGTTAGAATCCTGCACAGTGTAGAGCAAACAGCAGAGCCTGAAGAGTGCTCTTTGGTAGCCTTACTGCGAACAGTAAACGGATAGAGCAGCAGACCCTGACGCTTGCCTCCGGTGATCATTTTACCATGTTATAGTCTGATCTATTTTCTTCACTTGGAGGTTATTTGTTTTTAAAGTAGGTCTTGTTTGCCCTGGCTACATATTAAAGATCTTGTGGTGCTTCCATGGTTTTCCTTTGTTTTGTTAATCAAACTATCCCCTCTCCTAACACTGTGTGAGTTGGCTTTTATCCTCACATACAGCCACACCTGGATTTCAGTAGCTCATTCCTGTGTTTTTTACTACGTAGTCCAAAAGTATTGCCTAAATGCAAAGTGGATCTCTGCATCTCAGTTCTGCTGAAGTGTATAATGTGCACTCTGTGAATAAAACAAGTGTTTGCAGCCCTCTGTCTTGCGAGAGCTTAAATGACTCCAGCAAGAATTGTCACAAAGATTTTTTAGAAATCTTTGGTCATGTTCTCATCTGTGCTTGGGATGTAAATGGGCAAAAAGTATCTGGATCTTTCTGGCAAAGGTATCCTTCCAAGGCAGGGAGTTCCCAGCTGGCAGAGGAGAGGCATAGCTGGGTCATGCACTGCTTCTGCCAGCAGCACCAGAGTGTTGCGCTGGGAATTTGTTTTCTGACAGCCCCAAACTAGCAGATGTCCCTCTAGACTATGAGGCACTGTCAGCTTCCCTGGGCGTGCGTAGCAGTGGCAGCAGGCAAACTGAGGGGCTCCCGGGTAGTGTCACTCTGGGTGGGAACCTGCTGTTGCTCCCTTTTGCTGTGCCTCTCTACGTGTGGTTAGGGAGGTGACCGTGCTATATGAGGCCAGATTTCTAGGTATAACTTCTGCTTAGACCAGCTCAGATCTGTCTTGGGAAGTGTGTGTGTATGTTTGTGTGTGAAATGCACTCAGGTGCTTCTTCAGACCACTGAAATGGGGGGTGGGGGAGTAGCTGGAGGGGCACCTTTTGATGTCCAGTGGTATGCATTTTTAGGATGCATTTAAGTATTTGCTCAGTTAAAAATTCCACTGGTTGCAGAAAACACTGTGGTGAAACCCACTACTATTTTCTGCTGGCCTTTTTATTCTAAACCTCTGAGTGAACTTTATTAATGGGGTCAGGGGAAAAGCTTTTCTTCGCTTTAAGCCAACATTTTTGTCCAAACTAAGACTAAGGAAGCCTGCTTTTCTTTGGATTTATCTCAGCTATGAGAACGTTGATGCCAGTTCATAGTGCAGTGTTTCTTAAGTGTGCCCACCTGGCCCAGTGTTTTCACAAACAAGGAAGATAACTCCTGAGACCTCTGCCTCTGTCAGGCTTGCATGCAGCTTGCCAGCTGGCTTGGCTACAGTGTGATTGCATAAGCCTCCTTCTGTAGGAAAGCAGGCTAAGAAGTTGGGATTGTTTTTCTTGGAAACTGGACCTGCTCCTGGCCATGTCCAAAATACACCAGTTGCAACTGTTCACCCAGGGAAATCTAGGAATGGAGATCCTTTACCAAAAAGTTGAAACCCCACAATCTTTTTTAGGAATTACAAGGAACGAGGTTACCAAGGAACCCTTTATTGTCATTGAGCTTTATTTACAGGTCTGCTGTCCTTGCACTGCCTGCTGGTCAGGAGAGCATGTTGCAGTCTAAACTTGGATGTGGCAAAGTAGTCTTGATTCCCTTTTTCTCCCAAACCAGTGGTTGTTTTGAAACATAATGTTATGAAGTAAACAGATGTCACCTCACTGACTTCTCTTTCTTTATACATGTTGAACTGTGCACTTCTGAGCTAGTGCCGTGCCAGGTCTTTCCTATTCTCATGCCATCTGTTGAATTGGACAGCAGTTCTCCCTTTAGCTCAATATGGCTCCTCTGTCTCATTGTGGATTTGGAGAGTACTGTCCTAGAAAGCCAGATTCCACTATGGGTGCATCATTAAAGAAAACTGTTGATCAGTATGAGGCATCCTGTCTACAAACAGTCTCTTAATGTCTTCAGTGATGAAACAACCGAAATAGCCTGACTTTATAAGATTTGGTTGGATGTATTTGACATTCCCTTTTCTTACATGCTTTATTTCCCTGGATACCATCTTGTCAGCAGGTACCTGGTGTAGAGAGACAGACACTACATTTTTCGTACAGGTACATTCATCTGAAAATGGTGGTGTTTATGGTTTCTAGCAGCTTTTGGACTTCAGATGTACATAGGAGCACTGAATCAGTGCCAAGGTATCCTGAAACTCTTTAAAAAAGAGATGTTCACATTCACACTAATATGCATCCATCGACTGAAAACTTCTTTCCCTCCTTGCCTTCCTAGGGTCCTTCATAAGTCGTAGATGGACCAGTTCATGCAGAGCAGATGGACATGGGTCTCAGGACTCAAGGCATTGCAAGTTCATCCCCTGCTTTAGAGTAGTGCCCTTGTGAACAGTTCTGTTTTTCCTGGTCTCTGTAACAGAAAAGACCAGAGATTTCTGATTGATGGTGAGGAGTCACTCACAAAAGTAGGAGATTTTGAGCGCTGGGTGAGTCACCTTCTGTTAGAAGGTGGCAACAGCTTTATGGCTGCTGCTTGGGTTTTTACAGGCAAGCAACCTGTAGTGGCATTGACCAGAGACTCAGGTGTAGATTGAACAAAAGATATAGTCAGGATGAATTAAGGATGTGTTCTTTGAAGCCCAACACTAATGCTCGTTTACAAGTCAAGAGAGCTTTTAATGAAATCTGCTAATTGCATCCCAGTTAGTTAACCCATGGGGAATGCAGATTACCACTCCTGAATGGGTGCAGCAAAAGCTGTCTGTCATGAAGATCAGTTGTTTTAAAGTGGATGATCTTTTTAGCAGAGTAGGACACCTTCTTCAGTATCATGGATTATACAACATGTAAGTACTGCTGTAAATTAGTGTGAGGGACCTTCCTGAATCCTTTCAGAAATCTTTGGTAAGTTGTTATATCCCTGGGTATCAAATGATAACTTTGGAGAGAGTAAAATGGTTGAGGAAAATGTGTAGTTCTCTGACATATGATATGAAGTAAAATTACAGGTTATATCAAGCTTGCAGATTGCCAAACTAGATCTAGAATAATCTAGCTGCATGGCATGAAAGTCTACCTGATTGACACTGAGAGAGGTGAAATGTGTCTTTCCTGGAAATCTTTGCAGCTTTCAAGACTGCTGTCTTTGAGTTTATGCTGTTTCAGGTATGATGGGATAAGGCATATTTGCTGGAATAGTTTGACCTGTTGGAGAAAGGATCAGCAGTGAGAAACTCCCCCTTTACCACGTGATGATGGAACAGACTGTTTATTCTTCCCTTAAGTAATAACTGGGGAGAGGGTGAGTGGGGTTGCAAGTCTTAATTATACTGTGCAGTGTATTTATGAAAAAGCTTTGGGACGATGGGGATAGTCACAGTCCTTGGATGTGGAGGTGGTGAGTGCCCCAGACAAACTTACTGGGAGCACCACTACCATCTCTGCATTCTCTTCTTGTGCGCAGATGCTGTAGAATATTTGGGAAAGAAATACGGTGCCCTATTTCTGTTGTATTCTTTTGCTGGACTCCAGGGGAAGACTGCAAGAGGTTTTCCCATTATCTTACCCTCCTGCTGTTGAGCTGTCATCCTTAGGCCAACAGCAACAAGTTGAGCAGCTATGTTTATCTTAGTGCTCAACAATTGCATTAATGGTTGCAATATTAACCATTGGACGGTTTTGTTGCTCTAGCTGTAATATTCAAACAATGCATTTCTTAGTGAGTCTGTTTTAGCTTTTTTGGAGGCCAAACCCAAGGACCATGGGGATGTTCCAAAAAAGACAGTTTTGCACAGACAGGGCATGATGAATGGGGTAATTGTAAACATATGTTTGGTTAAACCACAAGCAAATCAACCTCTCATTCTTCCCAGCCTCCATCAATGCCAGCTTCTACTAGCTCACAACAGGACAAAAATAGGAAATTACTTTCCTGGCAGACAAACCATAGAGGAAATACCATACCATCCTGTTGGAATAAGCCTATAGCCCAGTAGGAAGGAGCTCTCCTGCTGAGCAGGAGTGGGGATTTCTACATTTGTTCACACAGTAAACATCAGTGTGGTCCTTGCACTCCCTTGATGCTCTTGCTGCAGAATTTTGTGTCAGCAGAGAAATCTGAGAAACTGAGCGTCCGCATTCAAGCTGAGCCTATGGTTGCTGAAGGCAGCTAAGAAAGGGTGGATAATACTCCACGAGACCAGTATCATTCTTCCATTATGCATCCCTGGTGAGAAAATCAATAAGCAGGGAGAATCTGTAAGTCTGTAGACTCTTTTCGTGGTAGAGATTAGCATATGATGAACACTTAGAAACTTCTTTCAGTGCTCAGCGTCCAAATTCTGCCTTATTGATGACTTGATTGAGTGGCTATAGCTCTGTCCAAACTTACGTTGTTAGTTTGTAGCATGAACTAAGTTTTCATGAGTTACTTTTTTTACTTTGCTTGACTTTATTTCTAGGTCATCTTCAGGTGTTAATTTAAATTTTGAAACTATGAGGAAGGGAATCCGTAAAATGTCACTCAGATCTTTCACTGCTGATGTTGCTGTTAGTGAATGATCTGTGGTTCTGTGATTCTGATTTGACACTTAAATGTAGTTTTGGTCGGGGAGTTGCAACTGGGCTCTGTGTGCATGCTTCATATATTTGTAGGTATCAAAACTAACTGGCAGCAAGGATTTGAATCCTTTACTAGAGAAAAAACTGCTAGAAAAATTTTCCCAGATACTGATTCTAATGGAGGATAGTAGGACAAGAAAGTTGTATATTAGAAAGGATTAGAGCAGGAGTTTTCAAGTCTGAAATAAAAATGGGGTGGTGATTTTATTTTTTTCCTCCCTGCTTTCTTCTTTTCTTCTTTTCCGTGATGTTCATCTCTGTCAAACTACTAGGTATGGATTCAGATAGGAGAATGTTCTCTCTCCTTAAATGGGAATTGAGAGAGGGGGTGAGAAGGACTGGGGGAAGGTAAAATCTGTAGGTTGGTCTTGCTTAGTGTACTGTTAAAGCTCTGAGCATCCTTGGAAAGGAATGAGGAGCTTTTATTATATCAAAGCACAAGTGTGGAATTAAACTTCAAGGAGTTGGAAAAGCTAAAAATTCAGAAGGCACAAGACAGAAATATCACAAGCTTTCTTAAAAGGCCTGCTTCCCCTTCTGGCTCGAATGTATTAAAGTCCATTTAGGAGAATGTTAAGGGAGAAATATGTATTGCAAGGCTATCGATTCTTTCTGAATTAATGTCTTGTGGGGGATCATTCTTCATTCTAATAGCTACTCCTGCTGACATCACCCGAGATGTCAGGGGATTATGTCAGAATTCAAGCATTGATATTGTGCAGAACAGTGGCTCAAGTGCTGGCAGATGCTTTCTTGATGGCTCAGGTTGCTTTTGTTTATCCTGTCCATCTCTAACTGTGATGTTCCAGTTACTGTACATGGTCACAGCAAGAGATGTAGTAAACAATATCCAAGAGAAGTGTATCTGTGCAGCATGATTGTGAGGACAAAATGCTTCTTGCCTCTGCATCTTATGCTAGAGGCAGATTTGCCATAATCTACATGCAGAACGCATGCATTTTTAACACTTTATGAAAAAGCTCACCAGCTGTAACATTGTCATCTTTTGTTTTGTTCTGTTATTTGTTGTATTATTTTGTTTGTCATTCCAGGAATTCTGAAGTCCGAAAAGTTGAGGCCAAAAGGGGGTGGGTTTTGTGGTGGAGGCTTTTTTTCCCCCCTGGTCTGTTGGTTGGTTTGTTGTTGTTTGTTGGTTTGCTTTTTTTCCCTCCCTGGCTGTTGGGCACCTAGTTTTAGTTTTTAAATGATGATTATAATGAAGGCCCTTGTGGTTTAACCTGCCAGGCAGCTAAATGCTGCACAGTTGTTCACTCACTTTCCTCCACATCACTGGGACAGTGAGGAGAATTGGAAAGAAGGCAAAACTAGTGGCTTGAGATAAAGACAGTGTAGTAGAACAGAAAAGGAAGGTAAAATAATAACTAAAAAAGAGTATACAAGCAAGTGGTGAACAATGTAATCGCTCAGCACCTGCTGATTGATGCCCACCCAGTCTCCAAGCAACAGGCCACTGCCTCCCAGCCAACTCTCCCCAGTTTTTTTGTTCAGCATGATGCCATATAGTATGGAATATTCCTTTGGCCAGTTTGGGTCAGCTGTCCCGGCTGTATCCCTTCCCAGCCTGTTGTTCACCCCAAGCCTCCTCATTGGTGGGGTGAGAAGCTGAAGAGCTGTTGACTTGGTGCGAGCACTGCACAGCAATGACTACAACATCAGTGTGTTATCAGTATTATTCTCATCCTAAATCCAAAACACAGTGCTGTACCAGCTTCTAGAAAGAAAATAATTGCACCTCAGTTGAAACCAGGACAACCCTGTGAGGGGAAAGCAATCAAAATAGCCCTTTACGATGCTCTAGAAATGACTAGACTGGAATGTCACAGTCTATACTGACTTTCATGAACTGATTCTTTTGATGCACTTTACTGGTAGGCTATTATAACATTACACATAGTCATCACATTTAGCAGTTGAAAGGGTTTCCAAGAGGCATTGGGTTAACTTTCCAAAAGGCTTCAGGAGAACTGAGCAGTGAGACTGAGATGAGCTGTAGGAGTGGAGAGCAAATGCTGTTCAAGTTGCTGACATCTCTAATGTGTACTCTGACTTATTTCACATTCGGCATGCATTTTTTTGTTCTAGAGCTGATGCTAAAAAAGGTCAGGAAAAATCTCTGTGGAGCTCCTTGCTAGCAGAGGTGGATTACACTGTTAACACACGGGAAGTCAGAGGAGCATTGCAAAGGCTGCTGCAGCTGCTGCAGTTTAAGTGTGTGGTAACAGTTGTAACACCTGGTTGAGTTGTTGGAAAACTTTCCTCCTCAGTGGTCTTTGAAAAACAGTATTGATACCAGCCTTCAGTAGAAGAATGGCATTGCAAGATGTCTTGCTAATCTTAACCTTAACTAATTTTGGTATATGTGTAATTTGTCTTCATTTACTTGTTAATGGTTCAACTCTTCTTCCCAGGAGCAGAAGTAGTTCTCACAGGTGTTTGGAAAATGGATTATTTTAAAAAATTCAGTGAAAGAGTTCTGTGCTGTAACAGCCTGACTTTGTTTTGCATGTGTTCATCTCTGAGAACTTCTTGGGTCCCTCATGTCCAACAGTCCAGCTCTTCCTTAACAAGATTTATTCCCCAGGGGTCTCATTTAAGTTCATGTGAGCTAAGGTGACATATCTATGGGTGATGTGAAGTTGCCTTCCAGCTCAATTTGACAGTGCTCAACTGTGGTAGAGTTTCAGGGAGACAGCACACCTGCAGCTGTCAGAGAGGCAGATCACTTTTACCTCTTTGAGTGTTGAAATACTGATTTTTTGTGTGTGTCTACAATTTGAAGAGGTGAAGAAACTTCTCCCCTAGAAGAGAGGCAGATCTTCATTTCTCAAGGGATGTGGGCCATGTTAAGAGCTCACTGTTACCAAAAGATGATGATGTTTTTGTTGGAGTGTTTGGGTGTCTTACCTTGGGCCAGCTTGGTGGTTTGCTACGTGTGTGCATGGCTGACACTCTAACCAGGTAGAAAAGCTATACTGTGTACTTGTTTTTCCTGAGGTTGGTTTTCTTCTGGGTTAAAGGATAGGATCAGTTCTTGGAAGCATGTGGTGGGGCAGCTGAGGTGAGGTGCCCTTCCAGGGAAAGGAAGAGGAACAAGAAAGAGAAGAATAGGTCTCATCTCTTTTCAGTGGCAGCAAACTGCTGGGCCAGCTTGGCAACCCAGCAAATTTTTTTTTTTTTTCTTTGTACATTTCAACAGATCTTATGGTGCTACACAAGCAAGCAAGCTAAAGACTAGACCTGGCTTTGTAGAGGGTTTCCAGAGCCTGCTTGTGTTTGCAAGCTTTACCTGTTGAAGGGAGTTTTCTGCAATGTGTGGGGGTTAACCTTGTGTTTGATCTCTTTGCTGCCCTGGAATGTGGATGAAAGCGATGTTCACCTTAATTTAACTTATTTTTTTGATAAAATGGACCTGTGTTGCTGGGCTGTTTTCTTAAAATGAATATGAAATATGTCAGTGCTAGGTGGGGTTTTTTATTGAGCAACTCAGCCGTAACAAAAATGTTACTATTGCTGTTGTACATTTAAAGAAGATAAAAATATCACCTTCACAGTTTCAGAAGATTATGTAAGGTATGTGTAGCTGTATCTTATTATATGATCATCATAAAACAGAGCAACTGAGGAAGTAACTGGTAATAAATCCATCATTATTCATATTACGAGAAATAGCAAGCATAATAGCTGTTCAAACACCAGAGATTTGGTTGACTTGCTCTGAAACGTAGTGGTAAAACATACTTGTTTCAGACCAGTTACCAGCTGAAATGTTTTTTTTTCCTGGAATGTCTCATCTGTTCCCAGTCTCAGAATCCTAGAACTGCCTGTGAGCTGGTTTAGCCGTTCTGCTCTGATCAAGAAGGATTTCTGTAGCCAAAGTCAAATAAAGGCATTTGAGGTGAGTGCTCTGGAGTCTGATAGGAAGTGGTCTTGATGGCTGTGGGGCAGATCTTGCCCGTGAACTCCTGTGACTCTTGAGGGGCTGCCTTAGAGCTGCAATTTCTCATCCCTGCTAAGGCTGGCCTGCTTTAGCCTGAAAAAAAACCAACCAACCAACAACGCTGCAGACTGAAAACCAAAATAAGTTCTTCAGTAATTATTATTCTTGTCTGTGGTAAATGTGGAATGATTTTGGGAGCAAGGTGACATGTCATGGATTTTCTTCATTTTACCAGAGTTTAGGAAGGCCTGGAGTTCAGGTTCTTGGGTTCAGGATTGCACAGCAGTGGCTGGGGTTTCTCTTCAGAAACATTTCTGAGTAGTGTTTTCCATAATTTTAGCACAAAAATGATTGAGTTTTGATTAGCTTAGTCTTTCTGGCTGGATACCAATTCCATTATATTGTGGACTCTTAGATGGATGGAGGAAGGGATCTTTTCTCAGCCTTTATTACAGGGGCTTGCCTCATCTAGAAACAGCTTCTGTCTCTTGCAAGGTCATTTGGAGAATGACAAAATGTGTATTAAATGTTCTCCCCATGCCCTGTGTTTTACTTTGAGCATTCTCTATCAGCTGCTGAATGAACTTCAGGTTTTATAACAAATGCTACTCATAATGCTTCAGTTGCTTTGCGTAGCTGTGTTAGATTTTGGGGCTGTTGAGGTGAAGGAAGTAATGAACGAGCAGTAATTTCATGGGCACACTAATGTGGTTGCATACAAATAGCAAGTTTGTTCCTCTTCTCAGGATATCTGGCCAACTTGTATGCTTTCCTTCAGCCATGTCACATCTGTACTGACTTTGGCAGTGGTTCAGAGAAGACTCATCCAGCCAGAGAAGCATTCATGGGATGAGTACTTTTTAAAATTAATTGTTTTATTTATTTTTTTTTAAAGTGTGTGGGGACTGAAGCTTTCTTCCTGTGTGCAACTGCGGCTTGTCTAAAGTCAGTGTTTGACTACAGATCAAGCGGTGTGGTCAGAGTGAATTTTTGCCTAAACCTGTGTTAGAGCCATAAATTGTTGCGTTGTGTGGGCAATGATCTTCCAGTACCTGGTCTTAGTCACCTCTTCCTGCCAATATCCTCTACTTCTGCAGCTGTAACTGTGAAACCAAGCAAGGAAGTGTGTGTATTGTGTGAGGAGCTCAAGAACTCTTTAAATTCTGACTTACCATTTTGAAAGCCTGGAGGTTTCTGAGGTGGAACACATATATGTATAGCCCTTTTTTGGTTTCTGAGAGAGGTGTATCTCCTCTGCAGTTCAATGCATGCTACATCCAACACTTCTTTGGAATCCCTGGGACGTTAGGATGAAGCGTTTCAGCAACGTGGTGTATGCAGGGCTGGTTTGTGTTGAAGTTCTGAATGGGGCTGGGGGCTGCTGGGCTTGGTGGTAGTGTGGAAGCTTTGCAGGGCTGTGGCTGTGTGTGGAGCTGAGAGGCTTGGAGCAGGGAGCTTCGGGTTAAGTCTTTGTATAGTCTTCTGGGATCCTTTTAAAAGTAGTGCTGTAACGGGGTAACTCAGGATACCTGATACCTTAGCCTCAAGTGAGGTCCCTAGAAAACCAAGGGACTGCAAGGTTTTAATAAAAGTGATTTTCACCCAAGGTGCTGTCTCTGAAATCCATTAGCAGTTTAAAATTAACCAAATATTCTGGGTAGCTTAAATTAATTTTTATGACTTTCTGCCACTTTTATTAGATGAGTCTCTTTACAACCTTGTTGCTTTAAGTGCAGCCTGGATCGTGAATGTTTTATTTTATCAATGGAGATGATTTTGTAGCATGGCAGTAATCTTCCTAAAGATTTGCCTGGTCAATGAAGAAGTAACAGCATTTGTAAAAACTAAAGCAGAGTAGCTTTATCCTGAAGTAGCTGTATCCTAACACTGACCTAACCTATAAAGCTTTGAATTATCATGTCATCTTCCACTGGGAAACACCACAAGATCTCCTGCCCTTTTGCATCCTGTAAGAAAGAATCGAGCCATCTCATTATTAGGGAGGAAAAGCTGAATACAGACTAGAGATGTAAAATTTATCTAAGAATATAAATGAAGGCCAACTAAAAATGGTTGGATCTTTTTTTTATTGTGATACATACCAAAAAAGAAATATTAGAAACCATTTCAGTCTGGTTTTCAGCATTTGATTAACAGTTTCTAAGTGACCTCTCTGCTCATATGTGTGTTTTGTAGCATTGGGAGGGGAGAGGGAAAGCTGCCTTAAAGGAGAGAGTTTGGGAGCCATGCTGAGAACCTAGAAGAGGAGGCACAAAGAAGGGCAGTATTGATACAACTCAACTTTTTCATCCTCTTGATCTTTTGGAGTTTCCCTTCTCATAGTGCATCCACTTCTTAGCAGTGTGAGAGGAGAAGGAATCAAATTGACTTCCACAGTCATATGTGTCTTTCTAGTGTGATATGGAGAAAAGGCAAAGTAGGCTGCACCCCCACCCTCCTCTGGTGAAGATGATGTGATGGGTGGGGGAATGTCTTAACTCACAGCATGGCTAAATCATGGCTCTGAAAAAGATTACTGATATGATTGTCTTTTTGGAGTAATGCTAACACTTTCTTGGAGCTGCTGTGAGGCATCTGTATGAGAGAAGCCTGCAGGTTTTGGTGGATGTGTTTTGCCTGTGTGATGGTTGTATCACTCTGTGTTTGCTCCCACGTCCCAGCTCGTGGAAGTTAAATTCTCTCAGAGATGATGGCTTCTCCAAAGGTGGAGGAAGTGTTAGGAAAAAAATGGGGAGAGAAAGGAGTATTTATACCACAGTGCATAGTAAACATCCTGCTTGTGATACAGGTAGCTAAGTCATGTCTAAAACTTGGCCTGGCTTCTGTCCTGGTCTAAACCACAAGTGTTACTTTTGAGTGGATGTTTATGTGCTGGGTGTCTTGTGGCCTGGTGGCCGTTTGGACAGCCAGGGATTCCAGGGATAACCACATGGTGAGGCACCTGAGCAAAAGTGCTTCTGCTGAATGCAGACAGTGGCACAGTGGAACTCCATGAAATGGCAGTGTGTGCTTACCTTTCTTGACTTAAAGTGTTTACACCGATTGATTTTATTTTTTAAAATAATTTTATTTTTCCTTCTTCTATTTTCCAGCCCTGTCACTCTTTAGGAGTGACTTGTGCTTTGCCTTTGTGGACTGTCAGCCTCATGCTCCAAGATCCCAGTATCTGCAGTTGTAAATGTGCAAAGTGGAGAGCAGAGGGTCATTCCTGATGAAGAGGGATGGGCACTGCCACTAATCCTGTAAATCCACAGTGGGTCCCTCCCATGCACAGAAACCTGATCTTAACTCCTACATCTTCCTTTGCTGTGATATTTACATATAATTCCTTCTTCTTAAAACGAGAGGGAGTTGGATCTAGTCAGATTTGAGGAAAACTGCATGAGCTAGCCTTATGAATATTTATCTCTGCATCAGCATCTTACTCAGGGATACTCAAGAAAAGATGACAAATGACTGTCTTTTTGACATGCACAGTATAAAGCAAATGCAATTTCAAAGCCTCCCTTAAGCCTCTGTGGCATGCTTAAATATCTTCCAGTTGCATGGTTAAAGGCTGAAATCGGTCTTGTACCCAGGAGTGCTGGATTTGGGAGATTTGTGAAATGCCTATCCCCAGCTACTTCCATTGATGCAAATGGTGGAGGTCGAAGTGGTGTATGTGGAGAGGGGCTGGAGAGAGAAAATTGGCTGAATAAGATGATAGTGCTTGCAGTTATGTCTAATCAGAGTTCATTTCCTGTAGATATTCCCAGAGGTTTTGCATTGTGAGAACAAATGCAGTTTGGAATACACTGGTGCTCACAGTCCATGAGCTAAAAAAAAAAAAAAATTGAAGGGATTGAGGTTTTGTTGGTTACCCTTGCCACCCCCAAACTTCCAGATATGCTTGCTACTGAGTAAGTGTTAGTGCCAAGCTGCAGAGTGATAGGATTGCATCTTTCAGTACTGACTGAGTTAGCTGTCCTGGGGTAGCCATGTATAGATTATTATCTTCCACCCTCTTCTGCAAGAAGAAATTTCTCTGTTCCATGTATTCTTCAAAAACCTGATGGGCAGTGGAACCATAAGATTTTGATCCACAGCTTGTAGATTGAGGCTAAGCATTAAAAAATGCACATAGACATTACAGTCAAAGTGGTGTTTCTGCTATTTGTCCTCCAGAATAAGACTGAACAGTAAAATTTGTAGGGCTTGAGGGTATGGCCCACGTGCCTCTCTCCTGTCAGGTTCTGGTTTGTTTGTAGTGTTAGGACATAGCTGGATCCGTGTATCAACAGAGGCAAGTGCCTGTGTTAGACTTTAAAAGATACTTTAACACCTAAGGTTTTAACTTGGTTGGGATTTTCTTTTTTTTCTTTTTTTTTTGGGTCATTTGAGCCCTGAAGGTTACAGTGGGTATGCAGCTTGTTGGTATTCTCATTTTGGGTACTGTGCTTTGAAGAAAGAGAGGAGACAATGATTCTGTTAAGCTTATTTTTCTTGTAGCACAGTGCTGGATCTGGAGAGGAGACTTTACACAGGTCAACTAGTCAAGGAAAAGCTGGAGTTGTAGGTGTGTTTCTGACGGCAGCTTGGTGGCAGCGGTTGGGAAAACTGCTTATTCCTCACAGATCTTGGCTGTCGACTCTCTGGGTTTTTTTTGCCCCTTTATCAGTTTTGACTTAGTGCTTCTCTTTTATCTTTTCCCTATGCCCTCACTCCACCCAGTACAGTAATGTTTTCCTAAATCTTTGCTTTTTAAACCTTTCTGTTTCTTCTCAAAGTTGTGGGCATGGAGAACATAGTATTCCCTCTTTTCTTTGCAGCACGCTTTCATAGATTTGAAAGATTTCATCATGACCCTTACTTTTGCTTCTTTTGGCTGAGCTCCAGTTAATTCTGTTTTTTCTTTTTTCCTCCCAGATGTCATGTTTTTCTAATTCTGTGATGTTCCTATTGCTTTTGCTTGGATTCTTTCCAGTTGATCTTTTCCGAAATTTGCTGAAGATCGGGTACAGCTTTGTGCTGGAAGCTTTATCAGCCACAAGTAGAGCAGAACTGTTGCTTCATGATTCTCACATATGTTCCTCTATACATTCCTGTATGGTATTTGCCTCTTTCTCAACAAAGAATTTTCTAGTTTCTAAAACTTGCTTTGAATTAAGTCTTCCAGCAAGCTGACTGCTTAAAGTTAGCAGCTTCCCCAAGTTTAATGAGTGTCATTTTCTCCTTCATTATCTAGATCATTAGAGTTAGAATAGTGTGGGACCAGGGCAGATCTCTGCAAAGGTTATTCAGTATGTCAGGCTATTTTGTGAGTATTTCAGGTTTTTTTGACGTTCCAAGCAGATACAAGTCAGTGCAGTTGCCCAGTCACTTTCAAATCTGCCATAAAATGACTGTTTGCATTGATAACAGTATGACAAAGTTTTCTTATCTTTTGGTAAGAATGCAGTTTGAATCTTTTGATGTGGTTTCACTAATGTCAAGATTCAGATTCAGTGTCTGCTGCTTCTGTGTTCCTAAAATACATTATTCTGACGTAGCAGGATGTTGAGTTGGTTTGACTTGGCTTATACATGAACAACCAGTTTTTGTTGAGTTTAATCTTTTATTTTCTTTTTGGCCCTAGAAATGGGTTTAATGGTAAACGTGTGAATTAAGCAACAAGTATCATTATTAATGTTTTTCTTTCTACTCCTTTCCCCTCCCACTTCTGTAGGAAATCACTGTTTGCCATTCTCCAGCCTCTGCTACCTTCTCAATCCACTATGAACTTTCAAAAATGACTGCTAATGATGTGAAGCATTAAAAAAACAAAATCCAAACTGTTCAATTCATTACTGAGTTTCATGAAAACCAGCTAATTTGAGAGAAAGCTGATTCATCTCTTTATTTTTTCTTCTCCCTCCTATCATCACTAGTAATAGTTTGAGTTTGTTGTTGTTGGGGGCTTTTTCTTGTTGTGGTTCTTTTGTTTTTTAGTGGGTTTTTTTTTGGTTGGTTGGTTTTTTGTGGGTTTTTTTGTGTTTTTTTCTTTTGTTTTGGGTCTTTTTTTGAGTGTTTGTTTTTTTTTTTTGGGGGGGGGGGGGGGGTTGATTTGGTTTTTGTTTTGGTCTTGTTACCTGTAGCTTTTTTGAGAAGGTGTTGAGTTAGCTGACCTTTCCCTTAATTATTATTTTATTGCTGTGGAATTGCAGAATGAGTTTTTGATGTGTCTTGTTTCACTTTCACTTATTTTGATATTGCAATAATTGTCTGCAGGCTGTTGCTCTTTTAGTGGAGTGCAGATGGATGGACTTTGCTTGACCTCTCTACCTAACGAGGCAGACAGACTAACTGTTGCTTGCTTTTTGTCTTGTGTGGGCAACCGTAAAACTTAAATATCTTGGGTCTGAGGATTAACTAAAATCTGGAGATGAGAGAGAATGAACACTCAGTGGCAGAAGGCTCTCTTCAAATACAAAGCAAATTCTTTCATCCAGAATGAATATACTGAAATGGTTAAAGGGCAAATGCCAACAGGCTGAATTTTTGCCTCAGCTTTTTTGTCAGACTTGGGTTTGAGAACAACATTTAGTTTATGCTCCTGGTCAGCCCAGCCATAATTCAGAAGCCATGAAACGTTTTATATATGTTGCTTCTGCTACTGTCTGAGATTAGAATAATTGAAAATAGAAAGTACTGAAATATACTGATGAACCCAAAATGACTAGATAATGATATGATAAACTACAGGCTTAGTCTTGTGTCACCACCAGATCTAGAAGCGTGTTGGATAAGGGGATGTTGACAGAGTGGAGAGAGTGAACAATGCTAATGCTGTTCACAAAATAAGAACCCTTCTGAAAAGGAACGTACAGTTTCAAGAACAGATGGTCTGGTGGTAATAGAGACTAACAAATTTTTGTTGGCTGGCAGCCGTCTTTCAGGTTAGGATTTTGTCTTTAAAGCTCTTTCATAGAGTTGACTTCCTTGCTGCAAAGTGCTTGGTAAAAGGACAGAGTAAATTCCTCCTGGGAACTTGTTCTTCCTGGTCTAACAAAAACGAGATTACAGTGGAAACACAAGGTGAGGGACAGTCAGCTCACGGTGACAGGTAGGCTTTGTTGAAGCAGCCTATGGATATTTTGGATTTTGTTCTGCTCCCTGCACTTCAGAATTAGCATGCTGCAGGACGGTTGTCACCCCTGTGATGGAAGGTGGGAAGACTGACTTGGGAGCATGCACAGGTCTTGCTTTGATCAATTTCTTCTGCAGAAGAAGCATATTGTTTGTGAGACAGAGCTTACATAATCCTCCTTCTGTGGTGTGTGTAAACATATTTAACACAGGCCTTTTGTTTCTTGACTAGTTTAAATTTAATAGTGTATGTACGGTGTGGAAGGGGACAGAAGAGGGGTGAGTTAGAATGCATTTTGGATTTATCCTCTCCTCCAGTAGCCCAGAACTTGTATGGACTCAAACCAAGCAAAATGGAGATTTAATAATCCCATTCTTATCTTCTGTCTGTGCCCTAAAAGCAAACTGACTGTCTCTAACTAATCAGTGGTATTGCAACCCTCAGTCTTCCTTTGCTGGGTTTATTCTCTTGTTGCACAGTAGCTGGGAGAAAGGCTTTAAATGCAGAATTAGCATATAAGCCTGTGCCATTTTTGGCTGGCTGTTAATGTTTAAAGTCTTTAAAGTTGCCCACTAAAGACAAGGCAGAAGAACAAACGTTGTCCTGGGTATGTGGCATGTGTGTTCTTGTTTAATATCGGAATTTGTGGTATGGCCAGGGATGCTTGCCAGCTTTGGCAGTACAGGGCACAGTTCAGACACTTAAGTACTGTACTAAAAATAACAGGACTATTTTAGACTGGGACCCAATTAGGGAGAGAATAACTTGTTGCTCTGCAATCAGTAATCTGAAGTAGCAGGCAGGCTGCAATGCGCACGTAAACTTGGCTGTTTTGCTTGTGGAGTTGCCAGTTTTGACACTGCTTCCTCGCTGTTTTCCTTAGATGCTTTTCCAGAGGTTAAAAAAACCCTCAAAAAACCCCCAAATACCCTTCCTCTTAAGGCAGACTTTATGTCCTTTAGTTCACATTTTGATATTGCAGTGTTTAATAGCATTACAGCTCCTAATCCGCCAGTGTTGGTGTGCGAAATTCCTAGAAGGCAGGGAGCAGGAGGTGAGGAGCGGTGCTCTCCCTGACACAGCGAGTGAGCTTCACTCTGCCCCACAGAAGGGCAGCAAGGGTGAATCTGGGCAGTCAAGGAGCAGAGGGGCTCTTTGAACACAGTTGCTTTTCCCTTGGTTTGCCTCCTGGGAATGGAGAAGCAGGGAGTATGGTTCCCGAAATTTGTTGCTGCTGCTACTTAGTTTTCTGTGTCAAGAAATACAGTGAAAATGACTTGCACATTTAACCTCCTGAAACAAAGCATTACTTTACACTTCACTAGTTTCTCTCTGATGGTTTTATTTTTGGTGATGCTGCTGGCTGCCACCTTCTATTAGACCGCTTGGATTTCAGTGAAGCAAGTTAGAGGAATCTGAATTTCTCAGTGTACAGTGTGTGTGGGGCGATGGGGAAGGGACAAGCATGCTCCAGCATCCAAATCCCCTGGTCTTGGAGGGCTTTCAAGTGATTGGCTGCATCTGATCACAGTTTTCTGCCACTGCTCAGAGTGGGGTTGTGGATGAGGGAATGCTTTATGGAGCCTTACGCAAACGCTGCGTTGGATAGACTTGAGCTGATGCTCGAGATGAAAGCAAAATGCACCTAAAATTTCTGTTTTTGTAGATGTCTTTCTAGCATGCTATTTTGAGAACATGAAAAAGCCAGGATCTTTCTGGTGTTGTGACTCTCATGCTGTTTTGAAAGTAGCTCTACATTTTTTTTCAAAATAAAAAGCTGATAAGAAGTGTTCAAGGCTTTTTTCAGCTGTGGTCTCTTAGCAGCTTTCAATATGGTGTTGGCCTTAAGTTGTGATTTTGGGAGGACTTAATCAGGTTTCCTTAATCATGCAGAAATCATGTACTTTAAAACCTTAGATTTCAATTTGCTCTTGTCCTGGCCTGAAATGAAAAGGAGGGGTCTTCCTAGATGCCCATTATGAAAACAGCACCTTTGTATTCAGTGCTAAAACATATTGCATCATGGATGTAGTAGACTCCCAGGGAAATAGTGGGAGAGGCACTTTGGCGAAGCGGATCACGTTGTGTGTTGCGGAGAGCCAGCATTTAGGCATGTGCTTGTCAACTTGTGGGCTACATGTATTCTACCTTCTGCATACTGCAGCAGCCTGCAGGACTTGCTGTTTAAAGTAAATGTTACATGGAGGATGCCTAGCAACTGTAGTTTTTAGGTCTGTGCCAAATAGTTAAAGGTGCAAATCTGTTAGATTGGTGCAGTGTTTTCTGGAGGATGCAGTGTGGCAGTGCTGAGGTGGTGCTTCGGCACCACGGTGATGTAGCTGTTCCTCCAGCTCTCCTTCACCACCATCCCCATTAGGTTAATGTCTAGTGCCCACAGTTCTCAGCCAGGAATATTAATTAAAAAAGAAAAATGTTGGTTTGAATTGCAGTTGCTTAGGTAGAAAGACTGCAAGGAGTTTTTCTCTGCTTTTAGACCCTTCTGCTTCATGGTGAGCTGTGCTGCAGTTATCTGGAGTGTGCACATCTATTACTATCATTGCTATCCCTTACGAGCTGTCTCCAGTGCTTGCCTATATTATTATTATTTTAACACCTTCATTAATCCAGTCACCCCTCGGAAAAGATTTTCATGTTTCCTATTGATTTCAGATTTTCTGAATTTTTCTTTTGAGGGGGAATGCTTATTCTCTGGGCACTTTTTCCATATCCTCTATAACTGACTTGATGGCTGCCTTCTTTTCCCTCAGCTGTCTCTTTTCTGTGCCAAATGATCCAGGACTGTTAGTTTCTGCTCTAGGAATTCCTCTTCTCTGTACTCTTTCTAATTCTGTTTTACCCTTTCAATGTCATAACAGCCCACAGTTTTCAAGAAGTGGGTGTGCCCTGGATTTAATGACTTGTCATGATTCTGCTTTGCTTGTGGCAGTTCCTTGATTCTTAATACTGTATTTCCTTGTGAGGTATTGTCTGTTTTCTTTTCCTCCCCTCCCTTTCTCCTCCAAGATGATACTTCAAACAAGACTTCAGACTCCTGACACTTACTTCAGTGGTACACACAGGCAGGGTTATTTTTCTAGCACATTGGCTTGAGTTTGTGAAAATTAAATCAGAGTTGCCCTTTTGGCTACCCATTTGCCTGTGATCATGAGATCGTTCTGCTGTGCTTTGCATGAAGCTCCAGCTCTGACTGAACACACCATACTGCTGGCAAACCTCATGTCACCTCCCTGGTTGTCACATTTGAGAGAGCTTAAGGATGTGTTGAAAAGAATGGCCACTATGGTAATTCTGAAGACTCCTTGTATGGAAAAAAGCTCCATGTTTTCCTACCGTTAACTGTTATCCTTTGGCTCAATATTAAGGGGGGAACCACTCCTGCAAGGTGCAGCAGCTCAGGTCCTTTTAAGAGTCACTAGGGTTAATACTGAGTATTGTGTCTCATTTATACAGTGTCATAATAAACCTTGGGTAGATTTGAGTAATAACTTCTGCAGAAGGTGTACTGACTCTTGCTCATGCTATCTAACTGATTATTCATGTCTGTGTTACCTAGTTTTAGCTAGTTCTTTCAGAAAAGAAGTTTTTTCCTGATTTTTAAGTTCCCTGGATTTACCTTGAACTCATTTCTAAAAACTGACATAACTTAGCATCTTTCATGCTATGTCCAAGTCCCTTTAGGTATGACAGGGTATGTATAGCAATTAACAGCTTGGTAGTTTGATGTTTTCCTTTAGAAATCTTAACTGAATTCCTTCCATTGTGCAATTTATAACAACGTTTTAATGCTGCTCTTAAAATGTGATCTGTGAGTGGTTATTTAGTATACATGGTGCCTGCTTGGCTTCTTTATTTTGACTTTTTTTAATGAATAAATGTAGTATCTCTTAAGGAACTAAAACCAAAACAGTCCTTAACTTTTCTTTGTCACGAGTCCTTGAAGGTGTTTGCAGTTAAGGTGAGTTTTGACGTGAGAGGTGGGGGAAAGACTTGATTTCCTGTATGTTGCAGCAGAGCTGGTAGCTGATGCCATTCTAGTCTGGTTTTGGGTTAAATCTTGTGCACCAAGTTCACTCCAGGCATTTACTTGAAGGCAACTGTAAACATGAAATTGATCTTCACTCTCCTGACTTCTGGGCCTCCTGCCTTAGGTTGTAGGGCATGCCTGTTACAGCATCAGTACATCCTGTGTTGCATTTCTGAACTTGTGTCCCTCCTCTGCCTTGCCTGGTCTCAAATTACTGGGACAGCAAGTTAACATCTTCGAGTACACTTGGCAGAACAAAGTCAGAGGAATGTACTTCTTGGTTAGAAAACTTAAATCTCCAAGTTCTGCAGCAAAAAGATGGATATAAAATTTCCACACCTGAGTAAGAAGTCAGGCAAGCTTCCCACTAGCAGAGGAAAAGACTTGGGAAGCTCTCATGTATCTTTTGCAATGTTTCTAGCACATAATTAAATGCTGCTTTTTTGTCCAGTCTGAGAGCTTGTTTATGAAACCTAATATTGCCCTATGAAACGCAACACTCTGCTTCTTAATACTACAGCTTTAGTGATGCTCAATGAGGTGGACGGGCTGCTTTGTGTATCAGCTGTTTCAGGCGTCGTGAAGGCTAAATGCAGCACTTCCTTAGCTGGCACTTGGAAGCTTCACCCGTTCCCGGGGAGGGGGAAGAAATGTCAGTGTCAAGGCTCAACCCTGTAGCAGATGCATCCCTCAAAAAAATAAATAAAACAGCTGAGTCATTCGTTCATTCTTTTTCTTCCATGCTGCTGGCCAATCCCAGTACCCTTGTATTTCACACTGGAGGGAGAAGGCAGACAATACTGTCTTTTATTATTCATACCCTGCAGCTCACTATCTTCTTCACAAAATACGGGCGGCGTCTGTCTGTCTCCACTTCATGGGAAAGATTAACAACAATTAAGGTCAGCAATTAAGGTTGTGAAAACCTTTGAATAACTGCAACATCTGTTCTTATACTAGAATAAATAAAATAAAGCTGGAGCTCTAATTGCCAACAGAGTACTTGCTCATATCTGTTTTGTAATTGTGGGCTTGTGAAATTCATGTTAACTGGTCCCTCGATGGCCAGCATCACTGGTCAGCAGTCAGTGCAAACTGGCCCACTTTAGCCAAGAGCCACATGCTGAAAGTGAGGGTGCAGGATGAGAAGTGGGAATTGTGTGTAAAATGTGAGGCACTGTGGCAGTGGGGGTCAGATGGTTCCTGAGATGGCTGTGGGATGTTGTCAGCCCCTTACCTTGATCCCCTAAACTTCCCAGTCCATTTCAGTGTCAAATAAAACTGTTTTTCCTAAACTGCTCTTGACTCTGACTGGTTTTACTCTTACTTTGAGACAGAATAGAGTTGTTGAGGGGAGGGTTACCATTTATCAGCTGACTGATGTTTTTTCCATAAACTCAAATTTGATGGCAAGAGAGCACCTGAGTGCTCTGAGAAGGACATTTCTAGGAGTGGTTATTTGCAGTGCTGCCTCAGTGCCTGACTTGTATCAGAAAAAAAAATTACACATTAAAGAAAGAGAATTTTCTGAACTTCAGTTAAGACCATTCACTCACGTAATGCCATTTTGGTATAAAAGAATGTTCCTTGAATGGATCATTGAATGTCTGATAAGTGGAATAGAGTATTCCAATTGGAAGGTACCTATAGTTATCATTCAGTCCAACTGTCTGACCATTTCAGGGCTGACCAAAGGTCAAAGTATGTTGTTAAGGGCATTGTCCAAGGGCTTCTTAAATACTGACAGGCTTGGGACATTGACCACCTCCCTAGGAAGCCACTTCCAGTGTTTGACTACCCTCTTGGTAGTGTTTCTGTGTATCTAGTCTGAGCCTCCCCTGACTCAGCTGTGAACCATTCCCACACATCTGTCACTGGATATCAGGGAGGAGGTTTCTGGTAGCGAATGGTAGCGAATTACTTAATTTTGTCTGACTGTACGGGGTGATTTCTTAACTTGTCTGCAGAGCAAATGATCAGCAGTGTTGTACTTTCCATCCAGAGAATGAAAACTTCAGTGCTGCTCAAGTGCCAGGAGCTGGAGCCTAGTCCTTCTTGGCACATGTGGCCTCCACAGAAGGAGCTGTTTGCGTTCCGACTTGGCGCAAAAGCAGAGGGATTCTGCGCTTTCCAGTTGTCTTTTTTGGTGTGTTTAAAAGTGGATCTCATTAGAGATTTAAGTCTTAAAAGGTTTAACCTGCCTAAGACAGAGATCTGTATAAAGACTTAGGGATCTATCATCACAGTCTGGTAGAAAACCAGCCCTATCTTCCTGTCCCTTAGATCATGGGAGCAGTTCAGGTGCTTGTTTCCTGGTGTGCTCAATATTTCTCCCTCCCCATGCATTGGTAGTGGGTTTCTATAATCCTGCATTTCTTTACTTGAGCTGCAAGATCTTTTCTGACCAAGTGCTGCTACTTGCTGTCATGGGAAAAGTTGTGTCTGTGTCATTCCTGCGGCTTGCTTGTCCCACTGACACTGACTGGGGTGCTGCATTAGGCAATGTGTTGTTGCACTTCTGCAGGGTCAGAGTATGAGGGTATGCCTGTAGCTTAGGAGACAACACTAGGAAGTTCTGCAGCTGGGAACAGTGGCTATCATCACCTGCCACAGAGAGAAGAGCACTTCTGTATGGAGCAGCCTTCTCAAACCTGACTCTTGGGAGGCATCCAGCCTCAATGAACTTCTGTTTCTGTCTTGTGTTTTGGAGAGAAGCTTTTTGGTTTTGTATAATGAGGAGGTTGTCATTTAGTTAAATGGGAGAGTCCTCATGAAAATTGTGCTGCTCATTTTGGGCCATTGACTTATACGAGTTATTTGACTGGAAAAGATGCGTAGGCAAAGATGTTGCAGGAAACAAATGTGATAGTTTCCAAGCCATAGTGTAATTTATCTAAGACCAATAATGCCATAAAGAGGAGGCAATATCGGGCATTGGGGGCAAATTCTGTGGTACTGCTGTCCATTTGAAGGAGATGGGGAATATTACTCGCTAGTGATTGCTGAGATCTGTAAGCATCAGAGCATTAGGTGAAGGGAATTTTCTCTTTCTTCCAGTGATAGAAAGTAGCATGAAAGCCTGTGGGAGGTATTTGTGTAAAACAGGCAGTTGTGTGAAGCCATCTCTTCATGCAGAGCTGGTTTTTAATAAAATAGAACTGCTAATTAGTGAGGCTGAAATGAAAATCGAGACTTTTCTGGTGCATCTGTCAAATTGATTGTATTAATGATGAGCAAATGCTTTTATAGATCAAAATACAAAGTAGCAAGAAACCATTTTTGAATTGTTATTTCATCAATTAACAGCAGCAATTAGAAATTCAAATTTTTGATATTCACAGAGGCTTTTGCAAGAGAGCTCATCTGCTCCTTTGATAAATGTTTTGTTTTATTACACTGCAGTGTATTTTGAAGGGGGAGAACTTTTTGGAAGAGCAAAGTGTGAACAAAATTTCTGCCTCAAACAGCAAAAGAAATTCAGGGAAGAGAACTGAGACTTTATTTTTCATTTTTCATGAGGTTGACTGAGTTCTGCCAGGTCATCTTGCATTCTATGTTGCTGCTAAAGAATCTCTTCATCTGTTTATAGAGTTCACACTCACATGTAAATGTGTGTGTGTAATATATGTGTATAATATATGTATTATAAAGACACACACACTGAGTGAAATTAAACCCTTAAAGCTACTGGGAGAAACTGAAGTTTTGTCAGGATTGACTTCTGCAGTACAGAGACCAAAAGTCTGGGGATAGTGCGTGACTGGTCTGGCATAATTGTCAGTCTTTTCCAGAGGTGCTAAGAGTTTGAAGTACAGGTGCTGTACACTGGGGAGGGACTCCTCTGGCTGGTTTTGTGTCTCCAGATTATGGATGGCTACATCTGAACCAGTTTTCTAAATTCCTGTTGTTGTCAATGGAAAGAACCAGGTGCTCCAGTAGTGTGCTTCATTGAATTGTATAGGGTGCAAGTGGCTTCTTGAGCTCAGCTCAGGCAAGCCCCAGCTTTCTCTGACATCCAGATAGCTGCTGTGGAATGAGATGGACTGCACATAAGGATAGCCTGTTTCTCCTCCCTGATGTGGCAGTGCAGGCGTGTACACTTCTCCTGTACACATACCACCACCAGGGGTGTGTGACTGCCTTCATATCCTGTAATAGTGTTGTGGTCAGCTCCATGCGCAGCCTGGATGTTGGTTTGCTTCTGTGGGCAAACTCCAGGCCTATAAAACGATGTTGTGTCTGGGGATACTTATGCTCTGTCCTCTCTCTCCCTCCTTTCCACTGCTGCTAGTACCAGCTGGACAACCTTAGAGGTGGGAGAATGCAGATGAGACCTGTGTGTGGGTTCCAGGCTTGGAGTATTTTGTGGGTTAAAGCACATCGGTACACAGGGAAGGCACTACATCTGGAGCCTGCACCCTTGGAGAACAAGTGTTCCCCTTTGGTAGCTCCGGAGTCTGAAGGTTAACTAGGGATGTTCCTTGTTTAACTCATATCTAGTTAACCTTCAGTGCTGGGGATATTCAACACTTCATACCTCTGTTAAACAGCCTCATAAGGCCTGAAACAACAGATTTCCTTCATGGCACCCTGCAAGTACAGGGAAGTAGCTCTTAATGTAGGTGGCTTGGCAAAATATTCTAGTCATTTGGCCTACTACCCAGCCTTCGATATGTAATCTTTTGGTACTGCCAAAATACCATTCTAATTAAGTTGACATAGTCTATGAAGCCTGGGTGGTATTACTTCAGTTTTCTTCCCTGTGCTTTCCAACACTGCGTTTTGAAAGGGTTGGTGGAAGCTGTGACACTTGCAACCTCACCACAGCCTTCATTAAGTTGGGATTTTGGTCACCTCGTGACCTTCAGAATCAAAGCAAGAGTATTCTCTTTCTTCGTCTCTGCAGGTACAGGTTAATAGCAATAAATAAGTGTTCAGTAATGCACATGAAACATGTGATCAGTTGGCCAGATTTCAGCTTTGTTGAACATTAGCCCTTCTACAAAATATTAACCTGTTATGTAGGTTTGTTTTCTGTTTTGTTTACACTTATTTGAAAAAGCTATGCCCTGTTTGTCCCAGGGTGGTATATTTGCAAGTAGGTCAGCATACTTGCTTTTGAGATGTCAGCTTGAAACTGTTTTTCAAGGGCTAAAAGACATAAGAGGGTAAGAAAGACTTTTGCATTGCTGATATCCTTTATTTATTTATTTATAGAAATTCTTAGCCTGTATTCAAGAATAGAGCACCAGTAACATTTTAGTTGTGTTCTGAAAGCTGGCACTGATTGCCTGCTGCTAACCATAAGCCACCCGTGGATTTGAAGCTTGTGTGTTGCATAATGCCAGCAAATGCATTTGAGATTACAAAATGGTCTCTTTGCTCTAAGAAGAGATTGCTGTGATTCGTTAGTGAGGCAGCGTTAAAGTACACGTGGGGTATCTGTGACATCAGTATCTTAAAAAGCAGGTTTTTTGCAGCTGAGCGAGCTTTGCCCTGCTTTGCTTCATTGCATGGGAGTGAATGAGTGCAGTCTCCAAACTGGGTACAGTTTTTTTATGTTCCAGTCAATCAAGGGTGTATGCATTGCTTTAATTTGTGTGTTATCCCTTGCACTTTTTTATTGTAGCCCTCTTGAAGAGACAGGACTTTCTGTTCATCTCAAGGGCCAGCACAGTATTTGTTGGAGTTGCCTCCTTGCTCTCTTTGCAACTAGCAGCAGAGTTGGTCATTGCCTGCTTGCTTGGGGTTGGTGTAGTCCTGGGCTCTCCTGGCTCTGTTATCACTTAAAAGTCATTCTATGGTAACCCTTACCCTGCTGTGCATGAGAGTTAAAAGGGGCTTGCTTTTTTATTTTTGCTACTTGCTACTGTTACTTACTACGGTGTCTTTGTCAGAATTGTTTCAACAGTTGAATTCTTTAGAATAAATCATGTTTGGGAATAGTTACCATGAAATTATTTGGAGGGTGAATTAACATGCTGTTGATGGCTGGGGAATGCATTTCTGCTCACAGAATGTGATTTTTTTTTTTTAGAGGCTGAGCAGAAAGTCTTTTTTTGAGTGTTCCAACCATACAAATGAGGTATACTGAGAATAACCTGCTGACTTAAGTGTACCTCTTATGGTATCTCAGAAAGATACCATCTCAGTGAGTAGCTTGGAGTTTGAATTGAAATGTCTAAACTTGCCTTCTAGCTTCAACCATTTATATGGGATGAGACTATTTAAATAAACCAGTGCTTATTCATGAACATAAATCATAGATAACTGTAGAAGCCTCTGTCAATTGATTTTCTTCAAAAACATGAACTTGATGTCTAAATAAAAGCTTCTGATAATCCTAGTTAATAACTCTTCCAAAAAAAAATCTTGTACCAAGGGAACAGTGATACATGTACAATTACTGTGTTAGCTATCAGTATTAAACCCTGTAAATTGTCTAAGTAAAAACCCTAATGTCTGATGTCATTGGTCCACAATAATGAAGTTTTAAATCCAGGAAAAGAATTTTAACCCACCTGAAAACCCTGGAGAGCAGGAGAGACCCTAAGGAGGGATGTGAATGGTATTGATAAATATGTGCTTGTAGCTTCTGTGCACAAGTGTAAGTGTTGGTTTTGAAGTCAGCCTTATGGTCAGCCCTCTGTAGCCAGTATGGTGCAACAAAAACTAGCAAGTTCTTCCTCAAGCTACAGAGTCCCCTGCATAAAGATCCAAGTAAAGAAAAATAGGCTGTGAAGAATTGTAATGATTGATGAATGCATCATTTGGATGAAACAGGCTTAAAATGCTTGAAAAACTGATCAGTAGGTCATGGGATCGGAGATTGCCTTTTGTTCTTTGTTTTTCTTTTTATTTTTCAATATCTATGTCTTTTGCATCAGACAGGAGAGGAAAAAAAGGTTTCTGCCTGCTTTGGAATATTCTCCAAAATGAAGGAGTGTTGTAGAGAAATAAGGGAACATAACCTGGGAACAGGGCATCCTTGCTGCAGATTGCTACTCTATGAATTTAAAAGTCTCTCTATCAAACCATTGTATATGTATTTCAACTATTATCTCTCCTAACTTTTGTCAGGAGTCTGTAAAAGTAAGAGCTGAGGAGTGCATGCTACCATCTTATCACGTTAGTAAAGGCTAGTTGAGTCTGGTAGATTTTCCAATGGATGTTTATGGATAGGCATGTGGATTAAACTGTGGTTTCAGACAGAATCTGTAATGATCTGACTTTCTTAAAAAAAAAGCACTGTGCGAGGCTGATGAACTCACTTCAAATTGTTTAGAAAAATGTCTTGTGTGTAGTTTAGTCTCTGGGCTGGGGGGTCTAGAGCCCTTGGCTTTCAAATCCCACTGCAGAGCAGGGGGCAGGACCATTCACACCAGTTGCAGGTTGGAAACACAAAGGCTCATTAGAGTGTTGAATGCAAAAAGCAATGTTTGGGTAAGTAGGCAACAAAAGCAGACTTCAGCTGAGTTGGGGCCACAAGGTGAACATGCCTGTGAGAAAAACTTCATATTTTATTTAGAGATCTATCCAAATGTTTAACTTCTGTGAGATGCCTGGAATGCAGTAATTCTCACGGATGTGCAGTAGGAAAGGTTTGCCAGCTCCTAATGGCAGTAAACAAAGAAAATGGAAGTTCACAGGTTGCCTTGGCCAATGTAATAGTTTACTGCCACTAGAGAGGGGTGATCCTGTTTCCTTCCCTTCTTGCTCATGGTCTCCTGCCGTTCACATTGTGCCAGCTGAACTGCCTGTCAGATCTAAGTTTATTGCATTTGCTTCCTTAGCAGAACACTAACCCAGCAAAACAAATGCGTTAATTAACACAAGCTGAACTCATTAAGGACCATACATGACACAAAAGGGGGAGAAGGAGGGAGTGCCATGAAGCTTCTGGGAGGAGGTGGGGGAAGAAGGCAGAACAAGGGCTGATGAAGAGAGTGGGATGTCTGTCCTGTTCTTGGCAGTAACAAGCTATTAAATCATCTTGACTGTTGTATAACTTCACTCTAAGTCTTCAGGTTGGATAATAAAAGCTTAAAATAACACAAGGAAATAATTATTTAGACTGCTTCCCAAAATTATAAAATTTTGGATTCTGTTTTATGAGAAATGTGACTAGATTGGAGTGGGGAAGAAAGGCAAGACAGTGACAACACAGTGAATAGAGACAGTGTTTTTTCAGTTCTCTGGAGGCAAAGGATGTAGTGAGGAACTGTATATGCAAAATTAGAGACCATTAGTCATGGCATTGTCAGATGAAGTTAACTTTGGGCTGCCTCCCTGTGCATCTCATGTCCCAGTCATGCATCCTTGTACCTGGTCTACCTCTGCACATGGCTTGCTGATGGGTTTTGTCTCCTGTATATGATGTAGTTTTTTATTTCAGTTTCTGTCTAATTAACATTTCACTTAGACTTGGGTAAAAGTCTGTTTAGTTGCCAAAGTTCCTGCTTCAAAACTATGGATTTGAAGCTATTAGGAGACAGAAGAGGATTTTCAGTGATCAAGGAAAACAGTAAACTGCAGAGTTTTGTAAGTATTTCCAAAGTTTGTTATAGGTTTGGGATTTGTTGTTCGGTTTTTTGATTTTGTTTGGTGGCTTGTTCTGGTTGGTGGTTCGTTTTTTTTTTTTTTTTTGTTGGTTGGTTGATTGGTTGGTTGATTTTTTGTTGGTGTTGTTGGGCTAAATACTGTTTTTCTCCCAGGACTTTATCTTTGCTGTCAGTGAAACTGTTCTGTCAGGAGGTGAACATGAATTCATGGGCTATGAGTCTTGAGCCCTTTCAAAATTTTAGGCCGATTCAGGAAACCAAAAAATGCTGAACTGCATATATTTTATTTAATTTTATTTGGCAAGGCTCGAAGTGGGATGGCATCAGCTCTTCTGTGCTTCTTCTGAAGTATGTATCTGTTTTGGCTTTCAAAAGCCTGTATTGCCGTTGCCAAGATTCTTCACTTTCTGGCAAAAGTACAATGGCAAATGGCTTCCTTTACAAGGTGTAATATTTAGACTAACAGCTTTGCAATTAAGAATGGCAAAAGAGAATTATATTCCCTTTTTTTATAAGACCAGATTTTTTAGTAGGGTTTCGTGGGAGTGTTTGGACGTAACTGAAGTGCTTTTGATTGATGATTTATATTTTGAACAGTGCTTTTCATTTTAGTGCGCAACACTCCCTTGAAATTTTAGCTAGAACAATGCTTTGTTTTCAAAGATGTTCAAAGTATTCCTCTAGTTAGGCATTTGCTCCATATCATAGACTTGCAAATGCCTTTTGGGTACATATGTGTAACAAAATGCATGTGAAGATACCAACTCGTGCAAGGGAAATGGGGAGAAATTGGGAAAGCTGCAGCTATTCTTAAATATTGGCTGCTGCTAATCTCAGTAGGCCATCAGGGTGTTGACGATCATGTCATTAAGTCTTTTGTGGTTGCAGGGTGATTCCATTCCGGAGTGTTTGGGGAGATGTTTTGGAAGAAAAAACTTGTTTGAAGGGAAAGTGGCCGAGTATTGTTTTTCAGCATGGGCAAAATGAAGACTTTGGGTGTGAAGAGGGACATTCAGAGCTGGGGAGAGAAGCAAGTGTGTGTTTGAATTGAGTAAGCGAAGGACGTGGTCAGTAACACGTTTGAGGTGATGAATCCAGACCTGCTTGCTAAGTGATCCCTTGGGGAGGGAGAAGGGCGTTCTCAGTGTTGCAAATTGACACAGTCTCCACCTGAAGCTATGTCTAAAAGAGGGCAAGATGCTTTACAAATCCTTGCATGTACTGATTGCTGAAGCTATGGTGAAACCTGATGGCAAACTTGTGAGCTGCCAAGGATGCTTTAGTCTTCTTGGTCCAGCCAGCTAAGGAATCTGATGGCACTTTTTCAGCCCACATAGTCATTCAGGCTTCATTTTTGTGAGAAGCTGTGTGGATCTTGCATGCAAAAGCACATCTGGGTCCCGCAGTTTCAGTGCAGCTGGGGACATTGCTAGCTGTCAGGTCTTTCAACTACAGAAAATTCATTGGCATGCCTCATGCTGCTTGTATCCAACTTTATTTCCATTGTAACTATGGCAATAGGAGTAGACTGGTAAGGAAGTGTCAGAGTATGGGTACTCATGCCTGTGTTGCCGAGGGTTGCTCGGTGTGTCCATATAACTGCTGCGTCTTGTAAACCTGTTTCAGTGATACAGATACATACATACATACATACATATATATATATATATATATGTACATGTTTGCAGAAAAAAACAGAACACTTTCCTAGATGATATGAAGTAGTGGGGAGCCTACGGCCAGGAGAACAGTTGAAGTCTTGGAGACTGCTCCTTGTGTAGGCTAAGGAGAGGGTGTTTTTCTCCCTGGGTCTTCAAGATGTTAAATTTTAAGACCAGTAGACTTAACCCACACAGTCCTGAAGGAAACTTAGGGGAGAATATTGGATTGATTCAGTTTTAAGACTTTGTTCTAGTTTCTTAGGAAAATCCAGGTTTGGTCTGCTAAGCCTCATTCTGCATTGTGGGGAGAAATGGAATAGTGATACTTAGTGTCTGAGAGAATAAAAGGCATACATAAAAAAGAGGGAAAGATTTCTAACTTGTATGTAAAACCTGAGATCTTAGATAAAGGTCTTCAGGTCAAAATTAAGGCTATGTTGAAGCTTTCTCACCTTCCCTCTTTCACAGTAGTTCAGTTGTAGAAAGCAGAACATTATGAAGAAAAATGTTGAAATACTTAAAAGGGTATAGCATTCAACAAATTTGTTAAGTCACCTTTCATAAAAGAGCATAAATCCAGTTTTCAAGAGCTCTGGAGCTTGTCTTGCAACTCTGCCAGGTTAAAATCCTTTTTTTTTTTTTTTTTCCCTCCTCCTGTTCCTAACTAATCTGCAAGCAATTGCGTTTTAAAAATTATTTTTCTCTTGAATTTAAAGACTTTGACAGATGGCACATGTAGAACCTGGAAAACTTCCTGAATTGGCAGAGTGACCATACCCCTGCCATTTTCCTACCACAGTATCCGTAGGTGCGTAGGCTGTGTCTGCTTCCAGAGTGCTGGGCGAGATACCGTTTCCTCTGCTGGGAATGTGCAGAGAACAAGAGATAAATCAGAAAAACGTACCTGGCAATGGGCAGAATTTGCAGTTAACCAACAACTTAATCTGCTGGTTAGTTAAATAATTTGATTGTGACTTAAACAACCCATTCAGAGCAGTGACAGTCTCCAGGGTGCATACCTGCAGTGTTTTCCATGCAGGATTGATCGCAATCTTTTGGATGGTGTGAGTTCGTTTAACACTTTTTAGAGACTGAGACATCAAAGCTGTGCCTTACAATAGTCCATTCTTTATTCTAGAGAATGTCATACCAAAAATTAGTCTCATGACCTTTGAAACTTGGTTTATCATGACTGTCCTTTCAGGGCCTCTGTCCAAGGCAGAGCTCTGAAGCCAATAAAAGCAGATGAAATCGCTTGGTTCTGAATGTGCACAGGCTGTCTCGCTCAATGTTGCATGACAGTTATTCTCTCAGCTGAACGTCCCGAGTTTTGTAACAGTGATCGACTACATAGCTGGTTGTCTGTTTACAATCCTTTGGAATTTCCCTCCCCCATGTAAGGCATTTTAGGAGAAGGGCAGTAACTTGGCACTTGAATACTACTTTGCGATTTGTGCTGTGTAAATTGTGTGGCAAGAACATGTATATCTGTATGCAGCTACAGTCTCTGAAGAGAAGTGACATGCTAAAAATCATGTTTAAAGACAACAGCACAGGAAAAATTGATCTATTTTTTCTTTTTAAGTCCTAATATTTATCTACTGAACACGTGAATTGGTGTAGAGTTCTGTCCCTATGAAATTTATTACTTGTTGGTGTGGCACAAAGGACCTTAGACCAAAGGTGAGCAAAGGCTTTTTGTATTTCTGGGGTAGGACTAGGTTGATAAACTGTTTTTAGACAGACAAAAGAGATGAGATCTTAAATCAGTGTTAATATGTGACTGACCAGGAATGATATCATCTAGAGATTATTGCTTTCCTCTGTTTCTGCAGTGTTAACAAATGAATACTCAAGAATGTAGCAGTGAAGCAAATGGTTCTTGATAAACTATGCAGTCTTGACTCCAACTATTGTTTGAGGTAATTTATGATCTTCCATTGGTGTAATGGGGCTGTGGCGTAAACTGCAGCACACCCTAGAGTAGACAAATTGGTCTGGTATTGTTTAGGAACATATTTAATCTATCTTGCTATAAGTGAATTGGAGCCTTTTGCTGAAACATCAAAAGCCCGGTGTGTTGATACTCAGTCCTAAATAACCTACCATTAAATTTGCAGCAGTTGTGCCTTTTCTTGATGGCTAAATACTGAGGTGGTAATAAACAAAACTGTTGCCGTGTAAAGCTCAATTCTTTTCCCTTATTCCCTTTATGTAAACTTTAGTCTTGGTGGGTTTAGAGGCCAATAATACAGTTCTCTTTATTCTTAAAGCATTTTACCAACTTCATAACAGCTACTCCAGTGGCTTGCTTAATTTCTCTGTAGATGCGCTTACGAAAAAGAAAAGAAAATGCTACTCCCCCAAGTGAAAAGGTTTTAAAGAGCTTTTCTTAAATCTGTGCTTAATTCTCCCGGAACAAACTGGGTGATTAAGGTGAAATCTTCAGATCAATCTTTAAAACTGACTGCAAACTTTTAGGTGTGGAGAAGTAGTTAGATGGCTGTAGACCACTGTTTATGTGTTTAGCAATAGTGCAAGTTGACTAACGTGCCTACAGTTAGATGTTTGGTGTTGCCTACCCCACTTTGGATCCTGTAAGATTTTGGGTTTAATTTTTTTTTCCATTTACTTACCTAGAATGAACAACTGGATTTATGCATATTTGGTTAAATGGATTTTCAGACTTGCTATTGCCAAAACCAGTTTCCTCCTGAGGTAATTGGCTGTATGAATTGATCACAGAAAACAGCAGAAGCCCAGTAACTACTTCCTGGAAAGTTCCCAGGAGTTTGCCTGCTTTACTGATAGAGGAGGAGGCTACCATACCTCAGCCAAACTCATCCTGGGACTAGGTAAAATAAAGCTTCCTTGATGAGCGCATGGTTTGTGGACCATAGGCTGGAAGTCCTCTGGGAACACTTTGTCCAAGATGTTTTTTAACCCTTGTCCCTGACTTAACTGTCCCATAAATTTTGGTGGCAGCTTTGGTTTGGTGATAGTTCATGCTTACCAGAGAGCAGTGGGTAGCCTGTTTAAAACTTGGGCTTTTGTTTTGAGTACATAATCAATAATTAATAGTGAACGGGAGACACAACACAGGAGCTCGCTTGTGGTAGAAGTAAAAGTTCTGACTGTGCTTTGCAGCCTGCTTTCTCTTCCCCCAGTCATGCTTTTTTGATCTACTTGGAGGTGGTATCACTTGTCTTACACTGCAGGGATGTCTTCACCACTGGTTGGAAGAAATGCTGGAGCAGAAAATAGTGCTTTATTTATTTATTGTGGTTTATTTTTGTTTCCTTTAGGAGGCAGTTATAATAACTTTCTTGACATTGTCTTGCCTTTTTATTTTTAGTTCTTTAGCCATATGTTCCTCTAAATGTTTGCAGATTTCTTTTCAAGCTCTATCTGATCACAAAGTTGATGCTTTAAAGAAACACAACTCACCTTGCAAAGTTGCTGCTAATAATCACTCAGAAGAGCAAGTGCACGGCTTGAATTAATTTGTATGTGACACTGATATATTGTGTGAGAATAAAACCATGAGAGAAAAGGCAGGCAGGAAAGGGTAAAGGTTAGAAGTTGTGTAGCCAGGCATTGAAGGCTAATACTGCATAATGATCTTGGTGATCTTGTGGGTCTTTTCCAACTCAAATGATGCTGTGATAAGTGACAGTCATCTTAATTAACTCGCAGATTTCAGTGTTTTCTTTCCACAATTGAAAACATAGCCTCAGGTGGTGAGAGCCAGTTTTCAAATGGCTAGGGTTTTGCTGTGAAGGGAGGCTTTCATTTTTGCCTGAACAGTGGGAATAAAGTAGAAGCCACATGTCCTGAGAATAGTTATGTTGGGCTTTGAAATGAAATACCAAATTGAACGTGTTTGCTAGGCTACAGGCAGCAAATGTGCACAGTTTCTGCTTCAAGCTGATGCAAATCCTCATCACCTCATCTTGATCTTCTTGGTCTTCCTCCTCCAACTGTTTTCAATAATAAGTTGATGAAATGTCTTCAGTATGGTTTCTGACAGTTTGTTTGTACTCTGCAGGTCCTGGGAAGCAGTAGATGTAATTTGAAGAAAATTTGAAGGAACAAATGGCTTTAGCTGGCTGCCCAGACTCCTTTTTACATCTTCCTTATCGGATAGTAAGTTGTGAAACTGCATGTTCGTGTCAGCTTGTAGCATCATATTGCTGTGTGCCGGTGATTGGTGGTGCATTCAAACTTTTCATCAAACTGCTAATAGCTGTCTGGCAATTCTCTGGGTTTTGCTAACATTTGGAAACAGAGCCTCTGTTACCATCCTGTATTCAAGTTCTGCTGCTGAAAAAAATTGAGTTATTAATATATATGGATTAAGATTTGAAATTTGCCTTAAAAATAGCCATTTCCTATTTGGGAGAAGGCAAAGAAAAGGTGGCAAGCTACAATACCAGCGAAGTGCCTTGCATCAAAATGTATCAGTTTGCTGAATGCTATATTTGTAGTAACAAAGGCAGAGATTTTTACACTTGGTTAGATCCTATGCTTTTTGAGTCATTGTGCTGTATCTAAGCAGCCAATATGGCATATTACAAAGAGTATATTTTAAAAAACCCTCAGCTAAATTCAAAGATACTTGACAAAAATGCATGTGAAAGTTCTCTTTTTTCCCCTGGGCAGTTTTAGTTGGCATAATGCTTGCTTTGTATTTTCTATGAAACTGCAAATTGCTAGTTTGGATATAATCTTTTCTTTGCACTTTTTATCATCTGTTTTCATAATATGATTACCACACAGAGGATTCAGTTATGATTTTGGACCCTGTAGATACACAAATAATTAAACAGTGTCATGTGACATTAAAACCTTTTCCCTCTGTCCCAAGAGAGACATTGCTAGTAGTGATTACTACAGTCATGCTACTCATTTGGAAGACAAGCAAAAAACCAGACAAAAACGACAACAAAATTTCCAAAAAATGTCTTTAGGATTTATACATGTTGTGTAATATGTCAGCTTACAATTTTTTCTTCCCCAACAGGAAACCTCAAATTAGTTAAAAGTCTAATGTTAGTATATGCTGAGTTGTCAGCTGAATGTACCTGAATGCTTCTCTGGATAACAGGAAAAAACATAAGAGTTCTTTTATAGCTTCTTTTGCAGCTATAAAAATAGACTGGACTTTGAGAAATTGGATGTTCTGAAAACCTGTTACTATACTTGGATCTATGATTTTAAAGGAATATGTGAATAGATGTGCCTGGACTTCATAATTTGGATGCACTGTGAAATTATGCTTCCGATTCATTTGGAGCATCATTTGAGTCATGATGCAAAGCTGAGGGAAAGGAGAGCTATGTAAGAGAAACTTGACATTCTAGGCAGTCGTTTTTGGGCTGCAAGTGTCAATCTTTCCTGTGAAAATAGTGCCTTTAGTGGTTCATAGGAAGTAAGAATGTGAATTTTCATTGGTACTTCCCTTGCTCTGACGAACCTGGTAGATAACCTGCTTTAGTCTGGGGCAGTCAGCAGACTGGAAGTGTCAGAGCAACATGGGGTGACTTAAGATGGTGGGAAAGGCACTCAGTTATTTTTGGTCTAAGCTTACTGTGTATTAACTACCCTAAGTGCTTATAACCAGTTTGAAGACTAACTGTGGAAGCCCATTCACAACTACTGTGCCTTCTGTCAGAACTGAAGTTTGCATTAAAAAAACCCTGAACATCTGTTTTTCCACCCCTACTAAATCTGACTTAGGAGCTTTCATCAACTTGTCTTTCAAATTTGGCTGCAGTGAAAGCATTTTGTTGGTAAAGGGCTGAAAGAAGGTTAAACTAAATTTGCTCTAGATTAGAGTGTAAAGAAGTATTCTCTGTTTTCAGCACATTTTCTTACTTAATATGAATGAAAGGCTATGAAGGCCACTGCTCCAGAGATCCCAAGGTTGGGACCTTAATGCTGTAAATTCAGTATTAGAATAAATTGACACATTGGAGGTTGGGATTATATTCAAGGCAAGAAAAATGAGAACCTGGATAAGTGAGTATGCACTACAGAATGTGCTTTAGGATGTCTTGCTGCCAGTCCACCTTTTCTCAGGTTTTTTATGTTTTTGGAGAGATGGGCAAAGTATAGATCTCTGATTTTGTTACTGAGTTCTTTGTTTGCTAGGTTTGCTTCTTTCAGAAGCTTTCAGGTCTTGTTTAAGAGTCTTTTTGTTCTTTTTCTTTAAATTTCTCAGGAGTTAGCACATGAACCGGTCACACTGAGTGCATTCTCCTAGAAACAATCTCTAGGTCTGTAAAAAAAAAAAAAAAAAAAATCAATACTATCTTTCAGTGGCTTTCAGGAGTCATTTCCAAATTCTTGAACTCTTCAATAAAAATCCAGCAGTGAGAATTGGCAGTGTTTGTCTTCTGTTCCTGGAAATTCAGAACATAGTCCCAGAATTTCTCAGAAAAAACGGGATGATTTACTGTGTTTCCGTTCTTTTGCAATCTGTAGTCACAACAGTATTTATGTGCAGTGACTTGAACTCTTAGGGAATATTTAGTTCTTTAACCCTTTGCATTAATTGTACAAGTCTCAGTGACATAAATAACAAAAAGATGGGGTGTTTTTCTCGGTTTATAAAGATAAAATTTTGGGCATCTGGGAATGTTCTGTTTATCTTCCACTTTCTGCCTTCTGTTTGTTTTCTCATGACCAAGATGCAGGTATTACTTCAATAATAAGTAATATATTTTGGTTTTAGTGAGCTGAATTCTTATTTGAGAAAGGACTTGTAACTTGGTACAAAATGGACTACAAGCACTTGGCCACAAAGTAGGGAGAAGATGGAAGTTGCTTTTTCTTATGTGTACAGAACTGTGGATTTCAGGATTGCTAATAATCCTCTTGATCAGATAAGAGTGCAGAATATTGCACATCATACTTGAGAAGCTTTGTGCACTGCAAGAGTAGGAATTAAATACCTAAGAGAATTAATCAGAGGCTAGCTACTGTAATGAAAGCCTCTTTGAATGATGTCAGGTTTGTGGATGTGAAGGTGATTTGCTGCCAATACTAGAACTACAATAGTGACATTCCTCTGCCTTCATCTGGAGCAACAGTTAGGCAGAGGTTCTCCAGGTTTTAGTATGGCAGCTTTGATTCTTGTTTTCAATAAAATGACACAGTATGTTAGAAGACACCTTTGGAGGTCACCTGATCCAAGTCCATGGCATATTGAGGTTATACTTGTTTTTCTAGAGTGCTTCATCTTGGTGAGTGTGGTTTTCGGGAAACTCGCATTTTTATTTTCAGGGGTGGCTTGCTTAGATTGGGCAGTTAGAGAAGAGAGGGTTTCTCTTTTAGTGAGAGAAAAAACCCTTTTGATTTTATTAACTCTCTAATTTATTTAGAGAATTACCTTGATGGATGCAATAATCCTTACCCTTGTGACATCCAGGTGCCTTCTATATGACGCAGGCTTATCTCTGCCAATTTGGAATTGAACACTCTGTTATTTAGTGTTAATATAGGCATACATGCTGCAGTCCTTGTTTGTGTGCATAAAATGTCTTTTATCGTAAAAAAACCTGCATGAAAAACATTCGATTGCAGAACCTGTCTCCAAGTGGCCTTGGAAAGAGCTCTTGAAACCCTATGTTTTGGCCCTCATTGTCTGCCTAATGCTGTTTGAAAATCTTCGTTAACTTGGCTGTTGACAATTGTTTATCGATTCTTTGGAGATGTTTCTTGCCAGTTGTGGTAAGAAAGATGCCAGGCCAAGGTGGTGCTGGTCACTCCTCTCCTCAGCTGAGCGGGGGGAGAAAATATCATAAAAGGCTTATGGGATGAGATAAAGGCAGGGAGAAGCGCTCACCAGGTACCGTCACAGGCAAAACAGACTTGACTAGGGGAAATTAGTTTGATTTATTACCAATCAAATCAGAATAGGGTAATGAGAAAGCTAAATCTTAAAAACAGATTCCCCCAACTCTGTCCTTCTTCCCAGTTTCACCTTCACTCCCGATTTGCTCCCTCTCCTCCCCTCCAGTGATGCCGGGGAATGGGGAATGGAGATTGCCATCAGTTGTCTCTGACGATCTTTCCTCCTTAGGGGGAGGACTCCTCACACTCTTCCTTTGCTCCAGCATGGCCCCTTCCCAGGGAGACAGATCTCCATGAACTTGTCCAGTGTGGGTCCTTCCCACATGAGCATAGTCCCTCCCACGGGGTGAAGTCCTTCTGGAACAGGCAGCTGTGCCTTGGGAGGGTTACAAGGCAGAAACAGGGCCAGCAAACCTGCTCCAGTGTGAGCTCCTCTCTCCATGGGTGCACAGGTCCCACCAGGAGCCTGCTCCAGTGTGGGCTTCCCACAGTGTCACAGCCTCATTTTTGTATCTACATGCTCCGGCATAGAGCCCTGGATGGGCTGCAGGTGGATCTCTGTGGGACTCCATGGTCCCTGCAGGGACACAGCTGCTTCACCATGGTCATCACCATGTGCTGCAGGAGAATCTCACCTCCAGCTCCTGGAGCACCTCCTCCCTCTCCTTCACCGACCCTGGTTTCTGCAGAGCTATTTCTCTCACATATTCCCACTCCTCTCTTCATCTGCTATTTGTCGTGGTTTAGGAATGATGCTCCCTGATTTAGTTCTCCCACTGAGCCTCTCCAAACCCCACTGTCCCTAGGTCACTTGAGGGTGGCCAGAGAGGAGAATTTTAGGCACAAAGGCAAAGATAACAGATTAAAATAAGAACAATGTACTGCAAACAGCTATGAGATAAGAAAAGGAACAGTAACAGCAACAATATTGACAACAGAAGTATTTCTTAGAGAGTGATTTCACATGCAAAATGCTCCTGGAACCTGACTAGTACCAGGCTTGCTCATCAGGAAGGAACCCCTTCTCCTCAGACTCCCCTTTTTTTCCACCCCTGGCAATAAGGTGAGGTGGCATAGAATAACTTCAGTGTCCTCGCCATGCTGCCTCCCAGCTACTACAAAAATTAACCCAGTCTTGGTCAGAACCAGGACATAATTGAACAGAGGTGATTTTTTTTTCCTCACAGAAGCCACCCCTGTTCCTCCCCCCACTTCCAAAGCCTTCAC
Source organism: Corvus moneduloides (assembly GCF_009650955.1). NCBI lineage: Eukaryota > Metazoa > Chordata > Aves > Passeriformes > Corvidae > Corvus > Corvus moneduloides. Next base: position 92,094,783 of record NC_045476.1, on the reverse strand, counting down.
ATGCAAACCCAATACATGATTTTCAAGATTCAAAATAAACAGTAGCTTAATTTACTCTTATAAGGCTTAAATGTACAAGGATTCTGCTTGCATAAAATTAGTCCCAGGGTTTGGGTTTCTCATGCTAAGAGGACAGTATGGAAGGACCGGAGTGCACAAGCAGGCTTTCAAAGTCCTTGGGCGTAGCTGAGTGAAAAACCACCAGATGCATTATTACATTGCATCATTCTTCTACATATTGCATAAAGAAAAGCTGAAATGTTGCTACTGCCAATGCAGAAAGTCATCAGATTTGTGAAATATGGTGTCAGTCAACGGATCTTTTATTGACGATACTCTTGTTTTAACAGTTTACATGTATGTGGTGTAGAGGGTTGACGGACTGGAGCAGACACAAAGCACAAAGCAGCGTGAACATTAGTGAATGTTTTTACAAGACATGTTGCCTCCAATACGAAGTTATGAAATCTGTCTCCCTGAGTGGAGACTGCAAATGTTTTTTACAGATAGAGTTGATGCTGCTTGTTAGTTTTCATTGAAGACCAACTGAAGCTAGATTTCTAGCCTCTATTCTTCTTGGAAAAAAATCTGTTTAAAAAATTGTCCCAAAGCAAGTTGTTTTCATTAACATTGAAATAAAAGTGTGGGGCTTACCTCCTAAAGATGCCACTGGAAGTGTACTTGCCAGCACTATGGTGTATCATCAGAATACTTAAATGAAGCAAAATAACATCAAAGAAATTTGTATCTTACACTAAGCTTATATGCAATTGATTACAGTTTCCCTTCTTACAAGAAATGCTCATCAATTTTGTTTTTTGTTTTTTGCTGTACCAGTTTACCTTTCTACATTTCCAATCGCAGGCATGTACCTTTTTGCACTTCTGCTTTTGTATTCTAATTTATAGAAGTTGGTTGGCAAAACATGAAGTCTTTTTTCGAAGGTGAATGTGAGCAAGAAATTTCAAGTGGCTCAGTCCACATTTTTCAATTATATGAATTTTTTCAACCCATCGAGAAAAAAGACTCAAAGCACTCTAGTTGTCAATCATATTATTTGCTACTTGCATTACTACTAACACTGGTTAGTAAACAACACAGATGTTGCAAATCAAGTGAAGAAATAAAGTAAAGAAGTTTAATTTTGCATCTTCCTGTTAATGATTTCATGCTTAAACACTAGACTGAACCTGTTGTTAAATGCAAGCAGTCTCTTGGTTTACCTCTGGTTTTCATACATGTTTAAGCCTACAGTTTGCTACTTTTATACTTGAGAGAAAGCTGAGAGGGGATGGGATGTTAGGAATATATATAAATATATAAATACCTGAAATGTTGCAAAGAGAATGGAGCCCAGGCTCTTTTCCCTGGTGACCAGAGCCAATGGACACAATCTGAAACACAGGAGGTTCCCTCTAAATATTGGGTAGCGCTCTTTCACTGTGAGGGTGACTGAGCACTGGCAGAGGTTGCCTAGGAGAGGTGGTGAAATCTCCACCCTTGGAGGTAGTCCAAAGCCATCCACACATAGTCTCAGGCAACTGGCTGTAGGTGGCCCTGAGCAGGGGATTGGAGCAGGTGACAGCCAGAGATCTCTTCCAACCCCAATCATTCAGTGATACTGTGAAAATCAAAAGCAGTGGGTCTCTTTAGGTTCTGACTTCTATGCAACTTTTAATATGATAATTTCAGACTGAAAAAATACCCACATTGATAAAAACAGACTATTTTCTGTTCTCTCACAAAGCTTCTGAAGCAATGGTAACAATCAGTTTAGCAGACTATAGCACCAAAAAAATTCCTGTATATTTTTTAATGAGTTGGATCTTTTCCAAATGAGTAAATATTTAACAAGCTGTTTACCAACTGGTTATTTGGAGACTTACTGGTATGAGTTTTTTCATGTTAGTAACAGCTCTAGTTTAACAGAAGAGAGTTGATGTACCAGTCCTAACACAGCTTCACACTTCAAACACCTGCATAAATATAAGACAAGAAACCTAAAATACAAAGGAATGGAAGCATTGTTTTTAAAATTGCATTTGTTATAGCCAACTGGAATTATGTTAGTGATAGTTTGGAGGGGTGTGCTTTTAATGAACCTTCCTCCTACAGATGTTCTGTGCTCTACATATGAGTAAACAGTAACCAGCGGAGAAGATTATTTTGTTTTTTTAAGAGGAAGATAATATTGCTGTGTATTTGGAGCTGTCAGTTTTCAAGAAAGCACTGTGGCTTGGATAATTCTTAATGTTGTTGTCCATGCCAGTTGGCTCAGAGAGGTCTTTTCTATCCTTGGAAAAGACCAATGATATAATGTTGCCTTATATTTAAGTATTTCCAAGAAATGTATCTAGATACAGGCCTTGTGCAAAGTTATGCTCAGTATTTTCTTGCCTTACATAGTCTAAAGAGAATGTGTTTGATCAAAGGAAGGACAATATTTCATAAGCACTTATTTGAATTTTTTTTTTAAGTTAAAATTGGAGGGAGGAAAAAACTCTTCCAAACTACCACCCCAAATCCTGTGATTCTGCATCAAGCTGTTCATGTGATCAGATCTGAGAGGAGAATTTTCCTGTTCCTAAAAAGAAACTGAGGGTACAATTTCCAAACTTTATGTGATGCCTCAGAGATCTCCATTTCTACACCTGCAGGCTTTCTACTCCAAACTGAAGGTGCTGATTCAAAGAAGAAGGGAGAGCCCGAACTCATTGTGGCCTTGGTGTAGTGAAGGTGCCGCTTACTTGGTAAAGCTAGGGGTAAATATATCAAGTTCACCTAGCACTAGCTATGACTGAAAACAGTCTTTACCTGCTCTTTTTCCATCCCCTAAGAATTTTTCTTTCAGTTCCTAATATAATGTAATCTGAAATGGTCTTTCTAAAAAGTTATTCCTAGGTTCCCACAAAACCATGCCTCTTTTCGAGGTGTATCCCTATTCCTAGTGTTGCAGGTATGTTCCTGTCGTGGAGAGGTGGGATGGAGCAAGGACTTTGTTCTTGTATGGCTGACTTTGCTTTTTCGGGATGGAATTTTACCAAATTGATCAGCTTTCAGGAATCCTTCATGAACAAAGGGCCAGATTATTGGTATTAATGGCCTTTTATGCTAGATAGTATTGATATTTTAATCTGAGGCATTAAGATACAGTGTTTTTATTTCTGGTTTTGAAAGAACAGTGAGCAATCAAAGGTAGAACACAAACTCCCAGCAAAGCTCTCAGGCTTTACTGCTATTTTAAGATAGCTTTGGCCTGTGTGCTGGTACAACCAACGTGCATATTTGAAATTCTAGCCTCTACAATGAAAAGGCAAGCCCTCGGAAACAGCCAGTGGTTCTGGAGCATGCTGGTCCTTTGCAAGCTGAATGTTAAACAATGACTTAAGACTCTACTACACACTGGCTGTAGCTCTTGATGTCTTACACACTGGCTCCATTTTTTGACATAACTTTGGCAAGTGGGGGAACCTGGCAGTCCTTCATGCTGGAGGCCTTAGCTCTAATAAAGTGCTTTAGTTATTAGCACAAGTAAATAGTTGTCCATTTGTGCTTCATTAATGCATATTAGTCATACAGTAAATACTGTCATGCTGGCAAGTTCCCCAGAAGAGTGAATACTTCTGCACAGTTCAGGAGGGGGTTTCTGACAAATTGGTGTTGGCACCTTTCTTGAAGAAGTTCTTGAAGCTATTAGTGTAGGAGAGTGACAGGCTGTTATTTCAGCTCACGTGAGTTTTGTAGAATTGATACTTCAGTGGAGGCAAAGAGGTATCTTTGATTAATATTACACTGTTGCAGTAGGTTCTTCTCAAATATTCAGTTGACTTTTCTACAGCCTTTAGCTATATTGAGGCAGGTTGCTTTGGGCTGTGGGGAGTACAAATGAGGTGCCTACTCTTCTAATGAAAATAGATGTTCCAAAAATCCCGTATGATTGTCCAGCATTGTAAAATTTCAACTATATGTTTGAAGAAACCTAGTATGTGCAGCTAGATGAAATCAGAATCTTTGGTTTCTTGAGAGATAAGACCCTTAGTACAAATGGTATAAATTGCAAACGAGTATGACTTGTTCTTTGGAACAGCCAGTGTAGATTTACCAGTTGCTTGTTTTTGTCCTTTGCGTTCCTGGCAGTGACTTCCAGGGGGACTTGCTCCTTACTCTTGCCAACTTGTCAAGGCTGACCAGCTTCTGGTTCTTCATATTGTCATCCTCACCTGTTTTGAAGAGGAATGTGTTTTCTGCCTCTGCAGTCACCAGAATCATCCTCTGATTAGTGACTTACTCTTTTGAAGATAATAGGGAGTAGCCTTGCAGTGGTATTGGCGAGCTTCCTTAGCACCTTCTAACGCATCCTATCTTCTCCTATTTAGCTTGTCTGATCCATAACTTTGCTGTGAGTAATAGTTCAATCCTCCAGATGCTGACACTGTGCTCAAAGAACTGGGAGACATGAGGAGGAACTAGGGAAAACTGAGGCAAAAAAGTCATTGGTCTTTTGCATCATTAGCTGCTGGGTCCTGTGCACAATTGAGAATGAAGTAAACTAATATTAGCCATCCTTTTGTCCTTACTTGCCTGTATACCAATTCCTTGTTTTTTCTTGGCATCCTTTGCTTGCTCTAACTCTTCAGCATGTGTACAATCTCCATATTCTTTCTGCGTAACCTCCTCCTGCTTCAACCTTCTTTGTGTTTCAGCATTTAAGCTGAGGCAGGAGTTGCCTGTCCGTTCAGCTTGCTTTCTGCCATTCCCCTGTGACTTTCTGCATGCCACAATGGGCCATTTTTGAGGTTTGAGGAGGCTGTCCTGCAAGATCAGATTGTTGCCCTGTACACCTTGGTTCTTCAGAGAAGTCTGCCATGGGAACCTTGCACGCAGATCCTTGAATAGGCCAAAAATCTGCTTTCCCACAGTCCAAGACTGTACTTCTGCTGCTAGTCTTGCTCTCTTTGCTTACTCATTACTGTCATCTTTGCATCATCTCCACTGCCGTCAACCTCTTCCTCGCCAACTGGCTCTTCTTTGTCCACCAGCTGGCTTTGCCAGCTTGTTGGTCAAGCAGGAAAATGCTTCCCCAGTTGGCTCACTGATCACTTGTGATGTGAAGTTATCTTCAACCCACTCCAGAAATCTCTGTAATGTTCAGTGCTGCCTGCAGCTGGAATGGCACTGTTTGCTCGTGAGTGGGTCAGAAATGTGATTTAGCTGATTTGTGTCCAGTTTCTCCCCATCCCATGCACCTGGCTGCAAAAATGGATTTGTTTGGTTGGAGCAAGACAGGTATTCTGAACATTAATCTTCTTAAAGATGGTGGGTGCCTCTTTTGGGAAGAAGTATTGCGGTGAAAAATGAGGGACTTGGCAGCGTGACAGAAGCAAAGGAGAACCTAGAGGTGCTAGATAATTGGTCAGGTGCTTCCTGTCCCAGCACTGTCCTTTGTGGCTTCCCAGACAGGCTTTTGGTACTCAGTCTCCTGTCATGGCACTCTCCTGGCTTCCCTGTTGTTTACTCTCTCTCACAAGGCTTACATCCAAGTGGACCATCTCCTGTGCTGCTTTCTCTGAGGACCTACTGCCAGCTGTATCTCCCCAGGACCGCCCTTGGGGCGATGTAGGGTAGCTCCCCCTTACTGAGTGGCTTATGAGCTTCCACCCTCATGATGCTGCTGTCCTTTGGTCATGACTGCCCCTGACTCTGAGTCATTTGGTGGGGAGGCAGGAGAGTCCTGGCGACATGTTCCCCTTTTCTTTCCACTGTGGGCCCATTGTAGAAGAGGTGCTATCCATGTGCCGGGAGAGCAAGGAGGCAGCACAGGTCAGGGAGGGAGGGCTGACAAAAGCCTTCAAATGCATGAACTGTCTTATTGGTTGTAAAGAGTTCGTGCCTAGCCTGGCAAGGCTCACATCTCCCTTTCCTGCCTGTGGGTTTTCTACCTCTTCCATCTCTCTGGCAGACACCTGGACTCCCAGGATTTCTTTGAGTGGTTATGTTCAGGCTGATGGAGAGTAGTGCATGGATGAGCTTGGGAGAGGATGTTCTGGCCATCCTGGAAGGAGATCATGGGCTCTTTCTGGAACACATCTTGGCAATGATGATGTCAGGTGACAGTTAACTGTGGCTAGTATTTGTGGCTAGTCCACTTCCATGGCCTTTCTTTCCTAGTCACCCTCTACAGGCTCTGGGTCTCCTTCCACCTGCTTGAGAGAAGCCCTTTTATCCTGCACAGTCCTTCTGTGTGCTCCTACCCTGTTCCCCCTCTGCATATCCTCCTTCTTCCAGAGCTCTTTCTTCTTGGCCACACCACCATGACCTCTTGGAAAGATTTCTGCAGAAGGTAACTCCAGGATCATAGGTAACACATGTTACATACATACATAAATAATCCATTTATTAAAGCAACTTAGCATGTTTACTCACCCATACATGCCCTCTCAAGTTAGGTGAATTTTTTTTCCTTTTCAAATTCAGGACAGACTCAAGGAATTTTTCAACCCAAATATAAATGCCAATATTTGAGGTAGTCACCTCAAGTGTTTCGCAGCTGGAAGTGTTTGTAGAGCCTGTTTTCTAAGGTGTATGTGAATTAAGCCTTCAGAAGGCCTGTTTCTCTGCTTCTGGCCATACAGAAGTATAAGGCAGTATGTTGCAAATTTGATGGAAAAAATTCCTTTCTCTGTGTTTGCTGGTGAAATTTCTGCATGAAATATATTTTTTTTGCCATGGTCTGAGGAAAAGGTCTAACTGAAGTGTGCTAAAGATGTTCTGAACAAGGCATCTCTTGCAATCTTGTTTTTTCTGGAGTCCTCTATGTCCTCAGAATTATGACAAGCTGCTGGCTGTTGAACGTGAACTGCCTGTATGGTTAAGTCATAAACCATAACTGCTATGCTGGATGAGAGCAAGTTGGAAAAATAGTTTTCTGACAATGTATCTTTTAGAGTATGACTTGCCCTAAAGATTAAAATAAACCCAAACCCACAAGACCAGAAACTTCTCATCCATTGACTGTCCCAGTAGCATCTTTTGAAACAGGGATATTGACACAGTAGCATGTGTTATTATGACGTAAGATTATACACATGCTGTCAGCATTGTGGTGTGCTAATGAGCTTCTAGGTAATCTGTCACAGCTAATTTTCTTGTTTTAGCTAAATAAGTAGTCTTCTGTTTATCTGTATCCAGAAGGTGGCCCATTCCTCTCATCCACAGCTTGCTTCTGAAGCCTAGTTCAAAGTTTTCCCTGTTCTCCTTCTCATCCTACGATTCCTTTTTTTTTTTTTTTTTGTCATTAATCTCAGCAGGAATCTTTTCCACTACCTTTATTTCATAGACCTGCATTTGTGGGTTAGAAAGAATAGCTCAAAACTAGAGGAAGCAGTACAATAGATACTGGTTGTGCTGTAAAATATACCACCTTGAATTAATCACCATTCAGCTGAAGCGTGGTAGCTGCTCGTGTGCAAGCTGCCAGCCCCTTGAACTGCAAGGTAAACAAGTTACTTCCCCTACCTAGTCTTCAGCAGTGGTTTCACAGAAGAGAAAGAAAAGCCACTTCAATACTGATTGAACAGCAGCTCATCCAATTGCATCCCATCTTTTCTTGGAGCAAACAGTAGAAATCCATTTGCCGAGATGTTCTCGCGGTTGATGGCAGTAGTGTTTCAGTGTTGCTAAAGCCAGCATGATCAAACATTCCACATGTGGATTTATTACAACTGTGGGATTTCTTGAACTTTTCTTCTGGCTGACCAGTTTTGCAATCTCCCTTCAAATCTCTCCTTGTTTGGAGACCCTTTACCTGGGCAGGTCTTGTTCTGAGGTGGTTTTCTTGTTTTGTTTCATGTGCTGCCTTGGCACTGTTTGGCACACCAGACCTTCCTCCAGTAGCATACTGGAAGTTATGAAACCCTTTTGATCTGTTGAGGCTTTAATGTAGCCTCAGAGGCTTTGTGTGGAATTAAAGCAGCTGCTGCTAACCACGTAGAAGCACCTCAGTGTATGTTCTGATGTGCTGTGGGTAACTGCCTTGGATGTGTCCAGTAGGTGTTGAAAGAAGTGGGGAGGAGCTGTATTAAATAAGTGGTCACTTGACACACTTACACTGTGAACAACTTTAAAACAGAGCAAAACAAAAAGAAAACCTTCCAAGCATGAAGAGGTGATTGACGTGCTTGCTTTTAGTGTGCCAGCTTCTGCAAAAACTGAAGATTTATACTTTGTATTGTGTTTTCCTGGGACAGCATGCAATTTTACATGTAATTTGTTACTATTTAAATGCAAATTGCTAATCTTTTGTAAATTTTCTTCCTTCAGAGAATGTTAAGTCAATAAAGATTTTCTGATAAAGCCACCTTCTTAATGCAGGATAACTGGTAGAGCTACTTGCAATTAACTCCCTTTCCTCAAGGAGAGGAAAACATGGCAGCTGCCACCTTGAGATGGATAGATACAAATATGTATTTTTATTGATACTGGAACAAGTGTAACAATGAAGCATATCTCATATGGTACCTAGATTTTTGAAAATTAGACAGAGATAGGTAAACTAGGCCAAGCACTGAGAGAAGTTCTCAGGCTAAAAAGTACCTTTGAGGTGCTTGGATTTTACGACAGTCAAACTTAGTTACTTCTTTTTCTAAGGACAATGAAGATCAAGAAAATCAGAATCATTTACGTTGGAAAAGACCTCTAAGATCATTGAATTCAACCTATGACAGATCACCACCCTGTCAACTAGACTATGGCATTAAGCTCCCTATCCAGTTGTGAACACCTCCAGGGATGGTGATTCCATCACCTTCTTGTGCAGTTTGTCCCAATGTTTAACAGTCCTTTTCATGAAGAAACTCCTCTTGAATTCAGGTCCAACCTGAATCTCCTCTGGTGCAGCTTGATGCTGTGTACTCCCATCCTGTCGCTGGTTGTCTGGGAAAAAGGGCCGACCCCCACCTGGCTACGGCATCCTTTCAGGTAGTTGTGGAGAGTGATAAGGTCCCCCTGAGCCTCCTTTCCTCCAGGCCAAACAACCTCAGCTCCCTCAGCCACTCATCATAGGACTCATTCTCTGGACCCTTCACGGTTCTGTTGCCCTTCTCTGGACTTGCTCCAGCACCTCAGTGTCTTTCTTGTAGTGAGGACCCCAGAACTGGACACAGAGATTCAAAGCGTGGCTTCACCAGTGGCTGAGTACAGGGTGACCATCACTGCCCTGGCACTGCTGGCCTATTTTTGGTACAACCACGATGCCCTTGGCCTTCTTGGCCACCTGGGCATGCGCTGGCTCAAGTTCAGCTGCTGTTGACCAGTGCCTCCAGGTTTTTTTTTCTGGAAAACTTTCCAGACACTCTTCCCCAGCCTGGAGTGTTGTATGGGGTTATTGTGACCCAAGTACAGGAGCTGGCGCTTGGACTTGTTGAACCTCATATAACTGTCCCTTCGATCCAGATCCCTCTGCAGAGTCTTCCTGCCCTCCAGCAGATCAGGACTCCCACCCGACTCAGTGTTGCCCATGAACTCCCTGAGGGCGCCCTTGATACCCTCATCCAGATCATCACTAAAGATACTGAAGAGGACTGGGCCCAATATTGAGCCCTGCAAGTTTCTTTCATTTTGAGAAATGGGAATGAGACAGTGATGCACCGAAATAGTCAGGATGGCTCCTGTTGTTAGTCTTATCTTAATTTTTGTTTTCTTTCCAGCTGTTATGAATTGACAATTTCTATGTAGGTATTTCTGTAATGCAGACTGCAGCATCATTTATATTAGAATTTTTGTCTAACCATTGTGTGCTAACACTTGGGGGTGACAACTTTATGAAGTCTAATAGATCGTCACTGTGAGGATTTTTCTTTTTTTCAGGAAAACTGAGAACATCGCTGTGAAAGGCACAGTTATGTATGTGACTTCCTTAAAGCTGCACAGTTTAAGTGAGATTCATACATGATTAAGGAAAGAAATGCAGACATTCAGGCATCATGTTCTGTTGGTAAACATGTGGGGTTTGGTTTTTTTTTTTTTTTTTCTATTCTAAAGGCTTGCAAAGTAATCTGTTTCTGCAGTGTAAGCAGTACAAAAGAACTATTTATTTTTAAGTACCTGTATATTGCAGACTGTTTCTTAGACTCCAACATTTTTTTTCATAAATTACATTACTGATTTGCTCTGACTGTAACCCTGACATTTGATTAGGGGAGAGCACAGCAGTCTGTTCCAATACAAGATCTGATGCTGGGTGATTAATCATGAATAATTATTGTGCCTTAGGGGGCTATGATTTCTGTGGGGTTTAAGTAGGGTATAGAGCGATCAACTGAAGTGTAAAAACATTTACGTCATATCTGAGATTCTGAAATGTCTTTTTTTTGGGTAAGGCTTGCTGATGTGGAGATGTGTAAAGAGTTAATTCTGTATCTAATTGAGAGCAAGTCACCTGGACTACAAATCCCCTTGTCTGAAGTGAGCAATGAGTTCTGGGGCAGATGGGACCATGTAACAGGAGAATGGATCTTTATCTGAGCAGGAAGGTGTGTGGTCCAGGTAATTAGGATCACAGGTGTGCTCAGATGGGACAGACACTTCTAGTTAACTATGTATCTAGTGCCAAAGAACACTGTTGGGAAGGAGGGGAGGGACACCAAGCGCACCCTAAATTTCAGCAATTGAGCAAATTGGCTAGAACGTAGAGTCATGAGGTCCACATTGCTGATGGTTGAAGCAAGGAAGGATAGTAAGGTAGTCTTGTATGAATTTGTTCAACATGACACCTAGCATTGGTCAGATTTTCAGTTTGAAGACCTGAAGAGCAATTTCATTAGTAGGTGAGAGTTACTTTGCTTGCTGACTTCCAGTAAATTTTAATGGTCTGTGTGGGCACAGTGGCTCCTGTCCCACAGGAGGTTTATAATTTTGTAACTTCCGTTGAGGCATGTAAAGAACCATCTTCACTTGTTGGCCTGTTCAGATTCTGAGTTTGAAGCTGAACCCTCACAAAGACAAAAGGGGGGATAGCACTATTGCCTGTAAGAGAGCAGACCCACATTCAGTTGGTATAAATTCTTTTGTATTTCATGCTACTTCCTTTGTTAAAAGTTTCATCTGTCTTGATGTCTAGAGCTTCCTAGCTAAAAGCTTACATTACTGTAATTTACATGTAATTTAGGTTATCTGGCTGTGGGTGCCACTTCCCAAAGCATACAGATTTTAATATAAATTCCTGAAGAGAATGCACTTGTATGGAAATAGCGGTTCCTTCAACCCGGTGCCGTCTTCCCTTCTGTCCTCCCTCCCCTGGCCTGAGACACACAAATGTGTTGCTGCAGTGCCAGATCCAGAGTCCATCAGCTCATCCTTTCAAGCACTGAGCCTTCCAAGGTTATTTCAGGGCATCATTAGCCTGTGCTGGGACAGACTGTCCGAGACATTTTGCGGAACGTCTCCTGTCCATGTGGTGGAAGGATGCTGTCAAAACCTGACTCCCAAAGCCAGTGTTCTTGGAAGCAGCTGGCCAGCAGTGCTGCTATAACCAAAGCTGTAGTAGGTTTGATGCCAAGTAGAACAGATGAGCTACCTTGTATTTCACAGGTCTGAGCATGGGGAGGCCAGTGTGTTGGAAAGGATTAAATATCCCGTACCTTCTTTCTGTGTTACAGCTCCCCCCGAAAGAATTTATGGAGGGTTTTTTTTTGGTTTGTGGTTGGTTTTTGTTTTTTGTTTTTTGTTTTTTTTAAAATACAAGCTAAAAGGAAATAATTTTGAAGATGCTTTCTCAGATTGGACAGGTGTGTTAGCAAGTGTGTGACATGCTGAATTTTTCCATTGCACCAGGGTACAGATATTAATTCCCATTATGTTTCTTTTTGTCCTTCTGATGAAGAAGGAATATAGTCTGACCATGACTTCAGAAACTTGGACAAAACATGAAAAGTGACCCTGGTAAGGATTCTTGAATAGGCTAAAGGTTTTATGAGCAGCAACACATTGTTGTGGGTTGCATTACTCCCTTAGATTGCGAGAGCACCATCTGACATAGTAGTTAAATCGTATGGATTTGTGCTTTTGGCTCCATTTAAGTAGTGTAGTCTGTTAAGTGTCAGTTCTTTGATACAAGATCTCACTGAAAAGCCTATTTAAAAAGAAGAGGAATATGACATGCTGCTTTAGGTTATACCTTCTCATGGTAACAAAACTCAATTTTTAAATTACCGTGGATAATTACGGTTCACTCTCACAAAACCCAGATTTTTCAGGGACTTTAATGCTTGAGTCAGTATTGACCAAAACCAAAGAGCTTAGAACATGCAGCAAAGGATGTAGCTTTGAACATATAACTTTGTCAGTGGCAGTCCCTTGCCAGTGAAAGTGACTTGCTCTGGAGGTAAGGTTAACTTACAATTAAATACGAGCTAAAGATACTTTACCAGGTTCTGTGGGCACCAGCAGAAGAAACAAAATTTCCATGTAAGCATGCGACTTTTCTACTGTGATGAATTTCCTAATATAAACTTCATTTATTCAGTGGTGTTTTGTTGGACATGAAAAGAAACATAGTTTATTTTAAAAACATAAGTAAAAGGATGCTTTATCAGTAAGCAAATGCTTCATTTTTCTAAGTACTTTATAGGTGAACACACCTCTAAGGAGTGATTGCTGTCGCTGAGGACTTTGTGCACTTGTTTCTTTTCTGTATTTCAAGACTTTATTTAAGCTGTAAACTATGTAAACTGTCTCTAACAGCCACAGTGGTTTCAGTCTCTTTAAAAATCGAACAAAACTTTTAGCATTTCTAAGCCTGTTGGTTGGATTCCCTCCTTGCTAACTGATTAAAAGACAGCAACCATGATGCCCAGAATTTTCTTCTACCATAATAAATGGCAGTTTGGCCCGAAAAGTGCACACTGTGGAATATACTATCCAATTTCCCTGTGCAGAGTATGGGGAGACAGCTCAATTCTTGCAGAAGTGATTGGTTCCTACTAAGAGAGGACTGTATCTAATGAGAGAGTTCTTGCCAAACTTTGGGTTCAGGAGTGCTGAAAGCCCTGTTAATGCCAGTTTTGCAAAAATCAGGCTAGAGAAGCTGAGTCTGTAATGTTAGCCTGTATGCATGCTGTAAAAGTGCATTGCTGCAGCTGTCAGCTAAAATGGTGTGCTCACTCCTGCCTTGCTGGAGAAAAGCCTTTTTGGAGTAAACTGCTGCTACCAGATACTGATGGAGCTTGCTAGTTGTGGTCCAGCTCTTGACAGACTACATTAATTAATTAATTAATTAATTTCCTGGATGCCAAAGAGACACTGGGAGTCGGGGCAGGGGTGACAGGAAGAAGCTGGCTGGTAGATGACAGCGGTTTTTGGTTTGCCTTGATATCAGTTGCAATGCAGGTAGTGATAAGTCACATAACTAGACTCCTAAAAATAAATCTGAAGCACCTTCAGAAAAATAACTTTCTGGCTCAGCTATAGCAGTGGCTTCTATAACTGTGTCAGGCCACAGCTTTTAGGAAGAAACACTTCACTGGCCTGGGGCATGCACACTATGGGGTTTCAGTGTTGACAACAGGGTCCAAACCCCCAATTTTTTTCAGACTTCAAGGATTTCTGATCAGTGGGTTGTTGAAGCCCAGAGAGGGTCGGGAGAGAAGTTCCTCCAAGGTCAGACTGACAAGCCTTTCTGCCTTCCCCTGTATCATGGGACGTAATATAATTCCTGTGATTCATTTAACAAATTCTCTGCCACTGCAGAGACATGGACCACGGGCGCAGATCTGTCTTGTCTGTCAGCCTCATTTTCCTTCTCTCTTTGCTAGTTCCCGGTCTGTTGTAGCTATCATATACGTTGTGTGGTGGGCTGGTAAGTCTGCTGAGGGTTGTAGGAACGTGTGGATCACAACAGGTCTGTGTGCCCTGCCAGGTTATTGAATGTTTTCAGTGATTTGTGGCAGTGAGGATCGGAGGTGCTGTGGTGTGTCGGGAGGAATGTGCTGCTGCCTTTGCTGCTCCTGTAATCCTGAGCTGGCTTGTTTGCTCTTGGTCTCTAGGGTTATTGCTCCCTGTCTTGACAGCCAGTACTGTAAAATCAGAAGGATTCCTGCAGTTAGTGGCTTTGCTACTTCAGGAGAGAGAGCCCAACTTTTGACAAAGCTAAGTGGCTTTATTTTAAGCTCTTGTTTGTACAAGCTCTCTTAGCAATGGGAATGCTAAAATTCTAGGTTCACAGTTACTCTGTTGACTTACTGAGCCTTTCACTTGGCTCTTACCTAGTCAAATGGCTATAGTTAAGAGGCAGGAAACCAGGTTACAGGTCTTTAATTATGTAATATGTGGGTTGTCTGAGAATGCGCTTTAAAGTTTTTTGCCTAGTGTGCAAAGCTTGTGTTTTCTTTATTTGTATGACATGTTAAGCACTCTGGCAGAAAACAGTAAAACATACACGCTGTGTTTGAGTAAACTTGAAATCGTTTGCAAAGCAGTGACTTTGGACAAATCCAAGAGCCTTGCACTTCCCTCAGGACTCTTACTTGGGACAAATTTCCTCAAACTCTGGAGTGCCAGCTTGCTGAAAATGTGTTGTACTAAACAGCTGTCTGGTAGGGGACTGTGCTGCTGTATTTCTAGGAAAGGAGCATCACATGAATTACTAATTGATCTGGACTGCGGAGTTTGGATTAGAACTTGAACGCTGGTCTGGATCCTTCAGTCGGATTTGTTCTTGTAATAGCCTGTGTGTTTGCCTTCACAGGGCTAAGAGTAAAATTGAGTGAGCAGAAACTCTGGATGGCTGTAGATACCAGTAAGCTGTAGGAAAGTTTACTTAGATGACTAGCTGGCTACTCGGCACTTAGCATAATTGATTAATCTCCTCCTATTATCCTCCTCCTACACTTGATGCTTGAAGTAAACCAAAGCTGCAAAATCATGGTATAAAGAATCAGCGTAGCTTAAAAAGCAGTGCAGGAAGCTACTTTACATAAATGCAAACAGTCTTTTGTTTGGCAAGTGAGGAATCTTACAAAGCATCCTCAGAAGAAATGATGTCTAATCTGTTCATTGACTAAGGAAACTCCAGGGGCATATTAAGAATGACAGTACCGGGTCAGATAAAGAAATGTTTGTCTATCTGTGTCCTTCATCTAAGAGCAACTAGTTGCAGATATAAAGAGAGTGTAATTTCTCAAAGTATCCCCTTTCTGCTCCTGAAGCCTGGAGCTGTGTCCACTTTTCCACAGACCCTGGTGTTCACCTCTTCAGTGAATTTGTGTAATTGTTTTTTTTTCTGGGAACCACTTACGCTTGAGCACTCTGCAATAACTTCCTCGGTCTGTGGTAATATAAGGTACTTTATTTTGCTGTGCACAAGTTGCCTGAACAGAGTAAAGCTGTGGTGGTTCAAATAACGACTTCGCTAATTTTCTATTTACGCTCAGCTGGTTTTAAGACCTGTACCTTGGTGTGATGAAGGAGTACCGCCAGGTTGGCAGGGAGCTCCTGCTTGGCAGGAGTGCCCTCTCTGCAAACTGAGGCATATCTGCCTTGATAGTCTCCTAAATTGCGGTGAGACCCATCAGCACGTCTGACTTTGCTTTCTGTTGTGCTGGACGGTGTACAAACATCAGAAGTATGTCATGATCTTAATTTGTTGCTGTGGGCCTGCTGGCATGAGTACGCGTGGCTCTTGCTCAATTGAACCTTTTGTTCAGGGGCACGGCACTGTGGGTTTGCAGACAGCTACAGTAAATCCAAAAACAGGGGCTGTTGTCTTGGTGGTCTGGACATCCTCAGTCTGGCCGTGCTCCCAGCTCCTTCCGAGAAGCTGTGCTGCCACTTGTAGCCTTTCTTCATCTCGTAAACTTCCAGTGACTACTGAAATTAGAAGAAGCAGAAGCCTTCAGGGGATTTCCAGACCTCTCCAGAAAGCTGCTCTGTCTCTGCTAATGCTAGACCCCTTTCTTCGCAAAGAATGAGGGAGAAGGGAAGTATAAATGATACTTCATTATTTGTGCTTTCAAATCTGCCTCCTCCCTTCTCTATTTGCCTGTGAGATTACCCTGAATGACTGACTAGATAACCTTTGCTGAAAAAACTGGGATGAGAGAAGCAGCAGTAGAGTAGTAGCAACACACTGGTCTGTCTAATAATACTATCTCATACTCCCCTGAGCTAAAGTGCAGGTGGGAACAGTGGCACTTGGAGCCAAAGAGGTGATTAAAGAGCACCTGTGCAGACAGCAGAGCTGCTGTAGTGTATGTCTGGCTGATTCTCTGATTAAAAGATGAGATTTAGTATTTTCTTAGATAACTGAAATGCTTATTGTGCTAGCACAAACAGCAGCAAACATTGTATGTCATAGTTGAAGGAGTGCAACTTGAAAGGCTGGGTTATAGATTGAAAAATAAATCTAGATTGTCCTGGTTACTGATACGTAGAGATAACACTGTCTATGAGTGGACTTTGGCTCTTAAGGCGATGCAAGCATGTAGCATTTTGTGTCGTGCAACATGGGTTTGCAAAAGGACACTGTAATCTGACCTGTAATGATGGTGTGTTTGGCTTTATGAAATGCTAATGCTTTAAAGGACCCTGCTTCAAGTCCTTCTAGCACTCTTGCTAGTCACTCAATTAAATCATCCTTGGTTGCGGATGCTGACTGACAGAGAAAACAGCACATGCAAAAAGTCAGCGAGGGCTAATGCTCAGCTAGCTTCTAAAAATACTACGATAGCTGGATGGTACAGTAAGTTAGGTAACATGCTTTAATTTCATATTGAGACCATTTATTGGAGGACGAGGGAGAGCTGGGGATTAAACCATGAAGCAAACAAATTACTTACTTGGAGGCTGCTTTCAGCTGCAGCACGGAGATGGTGATGGACCAAAGCAGGTGCCCACCTTGCTGAAGGCCATGGCCTCAGCCCCGAGCTGGGGCCCGACAATAAGGCTGCTGGCACGGAGCAATTATATAACTTTATTTCCTGCCCCTCTCCCCTCTCTTCTTTTACCCTTGTTCCAGTGTGTGATCTCCACTGCAGCTGGCCAAGTGCCAGTTTTGTCTGTGCACAACGGACACAAACAGATTCTGGAGGGTCATGTGAAACTACCCCTGGCTCTTTAAACCTCACCGCCCTTACCTTTTCCCCTCCACTGCCTGCATTGCTGTAACAGGTGTGGCTTTGTTTATGCACGGCCTGTCGCTTTGCTTTAGCACCTGGGTTTTGCTGGCCCGCAGTGTCCGGAGGAAACCTTTGCCTCCCTGTTTTGCTCAAGCTGCAGGAGAACTCTCTGGATCTTGTGGGCAGGTGTTTGCACTGAACAAAGCAGGCAGGGGCATCAGCTTTATACGGGCAGCACCAGCAGTCATTAGTCACTGTAACCTCTGCTTCTGAAAACTTTGATCTGCCTTACCATGGCTTTGGCTCAACTTTGTGAGTAAGGCCTGTGGTTCTCAGCATCTTCTGGTACAGATGTAAGGTGATTCCAGAGAGGGCGTATCCTATTCCTGTAGATTTTTGGCAATTGCTAGTTAAAAAAAAAGAAAAGTCTGGTTTAATTGAAGAGTTACGGGCCTGGAGCCCAGTGAAAGCCTGAAATAAGGTCTCTCAGTTAAGTGTTTGTGTGTTACTGCTGTGGGAAACCCAAATGTAAAATGATGCATCTTGGCCCCATTTCACCTTTGTTACTACATAGTACTTCATGAATCCTGCCTTCCAGAAGGGACTTGTATATGTTGGGGCAACTGACAACACATTTAGGTGTGTGACAAATAACTTATAACTGGTTTTCTTGTTCCAACTTTTATTTCTCTTGGGATGCCCTGTTACTCTTCCCAGCTAAGAGGCAATATGTCACTGCATCCATGTGTTAGACATTGGGACTTCTTCCTGGGAAGTGGAACTAATGCTGCTAAACTGCATCTGTGGGGTTTTAGCTACCCCATAAAAATTGGTCATGTTGAATTTCATGAAGGGAAATGCACAGAGAAAGCTCTGGGCTGGGGAGGGACATTCTGCTGAGTTCTCCATGCCTGTGATGCTTACCTCTTAGCCTTTGTACTGAGAGAAGTCAGCTTCAGCTTTTAAGTTTTGACTGAAACTTTTCCTAGATAAGCATCTCCTCCTGCTGTTGCCCCTGGCACCTTGGAAAAATCACAACTGAACTTTCTGGGGAACAGACACATAATTTTGTATGTCCTTTCTGCAGTTGCCTTGTGCTGCAAGTCCCAGATTTTCTGCCCCAAATTTAAAGTGGAGATGATGTGGGCCAGGTCAGTGATGGCGGTGTGGTGTCCCAAAGAAAATGAGATAAATACAGTGAGAATGACTAGTGCTCCGAAAGTGAAAATAATGTTAGAATGTGATACCCTGTAGTTGTGAGGGATTTGATGAAAACAGGAGCTCCTGAGTTGCTTGTTCCTACTGAGTGTTCAGTTAGCTCCAGTGAAAGAGCCAGCAAATACTGCTGTGTTTCAAGAAAGTAAGAACAAAGGCAGTTGTGCTGATGGAAGGTCTGATGTGGTTTGGGGTTTTTTTTGATTCCTGAGAAGCAATAACAAAAACTCATGAGATAAGCGAGATGTGGTGCATGAAATAACAGCCAGTGTTGTGAAAACCAGTGCAAAGAATGTAAAGAGCTATAAGGGGAGATAGCCAGTATGGTCCCAGTTGTATCTGGCATAGATAGATAGATGCCATTTGTATCTTATCATACAGTGTTTACTCATAAAAACCTTTCTTAGTCATACCACTGTTGTCAGTTTCTGTCTTATAAATGCCTTTGGGCTCCTGAACTGATCCCTGATGGTGACGACACTCGAGAGCAGTGCTTGAGTGCTTGATTCAAAGCTCAAGCATTTGCTGAGACAGTCTCTGATGAAGAGATAGTGGTATAACTATATACAGTTCTAGTCCCCAAACACTACATCCATTATGTTTTTGAGCATTAGCTTATATTTTTTCAATGCTGGGCTGAGGGCTCATGGTTGCGCATAGTTGAATTGCCGCTCGCTGTGTGTGTTACTGCTCTGCCTTAATTACAATGTCATTTGCTTTGAAGGTGGTTCCTGTGTTTTAACATAAAAGCAGGTCATGCCACTGTGTATTTAGCCCACATTTTGCGCAGAGTAGGGTCATGTATATAGTCACGTATATCGCTGCAGCAGTTTATGCTTGGTGATATATCAGTGCAGTCGACTTTATGCACTTTTACACACCCACCCTTAACTGGTATATGCAAAGGTATGCCACTTTTTTAAAACCATGTACCTGCTCTAAGTCTCCTCATACTTCTAGAATGTGTCTTATCTTACTTTTCCTATTTTCTTGTTTGTATTTCAATTTTCCTGCTTTCTCCTAGTTGTCTTCTTTGGCAAGATCTGTGAGAAACCCTGGTATTTTAGACTTAGCCAAATTCAGTTTGTGTTAAAACTTCATGAAACTTGATCTTGTGAGAGTTCCAGTATGAAAAAAACAACAGGTTGGCATCCAGAGCCATGGATGTTTATCTAAACTGAACTTCTGATTTCTCTTGAGGTTTAGTAGTTCACTACTGAATCTGTTTCAGTCCAGTTAATTAGTTACAAAGCCCTAAGCCACAGACTTGGAATTAAAGAAAACAAAGCCCCAAGCCTCTGCATAATTTGATGCAAGAAGAAACTTTTGTTAAACTAGGAAGTGCATTTACATTCACTGTTTCTCAGTTTGAAATGCAAACTGGTGTACAGATGAGCCAACAGCACAGTCATTGATTCTGGATCCATGCCACGCGTATTAATGTGGCAGCCTAGTGTCCCCCTGTGATCTGCTCCCCCACCTTCTCTGACATTGGTTTCTCCTTTCAGAGGCATGGCAGGGCTTTTCTGTTTTGTCTTGGTGGTTTGACTCCGTGTAATGTAGCTTGCAGGGAGTACAGAATGCCTGGTTTTGGTAAGATATTCTACTCTTCTGTTTTTAGGACAATGTAGATCAGACTTCAGCTCATGGTCGGCGGGATCTGGTGGAACCGGGTTTCCAAGAACCGTCTAACCGCATCTCCCTGAACCACCAAGGTAAGGAATAGCGCGTGGAAGTCCAGGCTTCTTGGGGGAATGCAGACATGGTTTTGCCTCCATGTTGCCATTTCTCCTTCTCATTGGGGGGAAAAAAAAGTGTTCTGGATGGTTGGAGAAGGAGAGCTGAAGAAATCGGTTTTTGTCACAACTGTCCTGGGAGCTGTGAGTGAAGACGATGAAGGACTTGTATACATCTCAAACCTTGTAGCCCAAGATAGGATTACTAGCCTGGGTGACAGTGATATTCTCCTATTTTTAGGAGTGGGGAGGAGGGAAGTACTGACATTGCATTCAACATTTGTAATGTTAAGGTTGCATTTTAAAAAAATCTTTGACTGCCATAAGAATGGCTCTGGCTCAATGTCTGCAGTAGGAGAAGAAAAAAAAAAACATGTTTACTTGCTTTTCATGAGAGAAGTCAGCTCATTTGGGAAAAGATAGCCCTGAACTAGATGTTGTAATGTGGGTGTAATAGTTTAGCTTCTGTTATTCAACAGGACTGTTCATAAAAAGCTAAAACAAATCTTAAAACTCTGTCTTCCCTGATTTCTGTCTGTTCAGAGACCTAAAAGACAACAGTTACTATTATTATTTCTTTAAGTTTGAAATAATTGATAATTGATAATAGTGCTTTCTTAAGCACTGAACCCTCTTATCCTAAGAACCTAAGGGTTCCTCATGGTTTAATTTGAAGCCAAGTCCTTGAAGGTCATCTTCAAATGTTGTTTCATCAGTGCAACAACTAATAGTAATGCAGACAGAACAAGACTATTGAAACAAAAAAGTTTACAAGCACATTATTAAAATATTTGCCAAACGTGACATGTTTAACTTGTCCTTTAAAAATCCAGCTTTTTTTAATTTGTCAAGGGCAGCAAGACTTAAATTTCATGACTTGTAGATTGTCAAGACAGTTAAAGTTTCATAAACAAGTCCCAGAATGTAAGGAGGATTGTATTTTAACTTGCTCCCCTTTCCATGCTCCAAGTTTTCTGGTGTTTTTAAAGCTTTGCTTTCAATTGAAAAGAGAAGGCAACAGGCTGCAATGTAATCCAGTCTAAAACTTGCAGTAGCAGAGGCAATGTTTTGTGTCATGTTTGCACACATAGAACACATTTTATAAGTTCAATTTTTCATTTGTTTTAGAATTAATAATGGTTGTTATATTACTTTCACCTATCTTAGGATGTGCAAATTTTGGAACAGATTTATACAGACTTCTGAAGCTATTTGTAAAGATCCCCCTTTAATCAAGGGATTTTTTGGGGTGGGGGGGGAAGACATCCTGTGTGGTCTGGGTTCGTGTGCTACAGTGCATGCGGCTGCTGCTTTTGAAGTCTGAACATCTATAGAAGAAATAGGTAATACTGTGTTTTGATGGCAGAACAGCAGCTTTGCAGCCTGACATTTTCCCACTTCCTTTTCAGATCTTTCTTTTCCCCTATCCATATTGTTGTACAGCAAAAGGATCCATACGGAGTCACCTGACATGTGGCTCTTTCTCAGACACTTTGAGACAAATGTTTGTATGTGGTGGTCCAAATTAATTTAGGAAACAGAGGAGGTACTGGCAGTTCAATGCCTGCTTCTCAAGCAAGACTCAGTTAATGTTTTTCCCCAATACTTTTTGAAGTAAAGATCACTTATGCATCCACAATTTGTTTGGGATTTTTCTTCTATATCAGCTGACTGGCAGCAATCAAATCCAGTATTTCTAACATCTTTTTGATTTTGTTGCCGAAGTAAGTACATAGTACAGTATTAATCTTGACGCTGTTATGTTAGTGGTGTGGATTAAGAACTAAAACCCAAGTGTCCAAAGGTGGCCTTTAATGCTGAGCTGGGCTGTAGGACTTCTGCCTTTTTGCAGTGTTGGAGGGAAGCAAGGTACCTGCTGCTTTGGTACTGTCTTGGAAGTGGAAGCAGCCATAGGTGTGATGTTACGTCATGTCTTATGTGTTTGTTCTGTCCAAGTAGGAGCATCTACACTCTTTTCATAGCATATGAAATAAATACTCTTGTCCAAGAACTTGAAAGTACAAGTATTTTTAGAGCTGGCATATATTGTAGAATTCCAGATTAATGAATAGTACATAGAAAAACACAGCACAAAGAGCTTCAGCTCAGAGAATTGTGACATAGTCTGAACTAGCTCTCATGCAGTCATATTATTCACATAATACATAGGAAGATTAGATTATTGACATGAAATGGATTTTTATGTTCTGTGGCCTGGCCAGTGTTTGCTTTGGTTGTTCTTACTCTTCCACTAAACTTAATTATCCGTTACTTTCTATTAAAGCCTTGCTGGCACTGACACTGGTTTAAAACTTAGAAGAGTAAACCTATATCCAGAAACAACTTGCAGAACCACTGCAAATGAATGTTTGGTGGTATGCCTTGATTATGTTGATGATAAAGGTGTTTGCAACAGACTATGGCAATTTTTGCTTCCAGTTATATGCAACATTACTTGCTGAATTAAGCACATACCTATTAGGAGGCCTAAAGCTTCCTGTGATTGGCATGAGCAGAAATTGTGGAAGGATTAGAATTGGCTAAAATAATTCCTGTGTTAGGTGTTCTCTGCCTTTTTCTCTTTAGCGTATTGTGCGTTAAGTGCTTTGAGCAGCCGTAGTTGTTACGTTGTTTTCTGTGTGCACTTGCAGTTCACACCTGACCACATTGCTCAGTGAGCGCAGCAGATTTGCCAGTTTCTGTTGAACATTAACTTGTGGTCCTCTGCTTTTCACTGGGAGGGCTTTTGGTACAAGCACCTGCAATTCTGAACCAAGACTGCTTTCCACAGCCTATAAAAATGGTGATTAGCTTCTTCCCAGGCATCTGAATCCCTTTAACACAAACTGGAAAAAGCATTCAAGTGGAGACTGAGATAGCCCTGCCAACTGTCCCCGCGTGAATAAGCCCTTTCTTGTGAAGGGTATTTCAAGTACGTGTTTCCTGCTGAATCACTGTTTTTACACAAGCAGATGCTTTATAACTCTTCAGCTTCTTCTTTCAAAAGAATGTCTTGTAAAGATTGGGGAGCAGAAGATACTTCTGTAATGTGAGGAGTCTTTAGAATAGGAAGGTTTCATGTGAAACTAATGTGCAAAATTGAGTGCAGATGGAATAGTGTTTTTTCCTAGAAATAGTTTAATAACTGCTTATGTGTAGGTATGCTAATAAGCTTGCTTACTTTAACAGTAAGTGTTTTTGTATCTAAGCCATTATTTAGTACTCACTTTTCAACGATTCTTCTAATTGGGCAAGTTTTGTAAAGGTAGTAAATGCAAAGAGAGGGGACTATGATTTCTTTCCTATATTCCCCATTAGCAAATGTAATAGGAAAGAACAAGCTGTCTAGCTGAACAATACTAATATCCACTAATGCAAAGGAACAGATATGCTTCAGATACCTGAAAGTTAGAGAAAGTTAAGAACAGCCTGCCAGGATTTGGCATTTAATAACCAGCAAGTCTAAGTATTTCTGGAACAGTCTTTCCAGAAGCTGTGGCAAAGCCTCTAGGCTTGGAGAAGAAAAATATTTCTAAACTATGTGGCTTTTCTGAAGAGGAAAAGGTAGTAGGTGAAGAAACAAGCAAAACAATTATTCACCATCTTCAAAAAAACCAAGAGGAAGTGAGAGCATGCTTAGGAGGTGATGACAAGTATTGGTTTTTTAAAAATTTTTTTCCTTCTCACTTTGCAAAAGATTCAGCAGTCACAAATGTTTAAAATTTTGCAATGACAGATTTTCTGCAGTGTGTAGCCTATAGTATTTGTACTCTGTCCATCAGTGAGAGGCAGAGCTGGGGACCATAGTAGTGATTTTAGTTCTGATCCTTGCATTCACACAGGGATGCCATTTAAAGGTCTTCCAAAGAGGTGATAAACTCCAGCATTTGTTCTCCCTTGTCCCTTCCCAAAGGGTGCTGCTGGTTCTCCTCTCTCTCCAAGTACCCTGGCAGTGCAGCCCTCTGTTCCTCTAGGCTGCTCTGTGATGCTGCTGTGTAATGCTGCCAAATCTAACCTTGAGTGTGTCTCATTAGCAAGACAAAGCTATCATATAGATTTCCCTGTGCTACCGTGGAAGAGCTTTGCTATATGAATTATGATGGCAAAATACACTATGCTACAGAAAACTGTAAGCCCAACAGAATTTGTTGGCTCTTGGACTTCGGGGGGTTCAACCTGCCTGCCATGCCACTGCTGTTTCTCTTCTTGCTCTGTACTTCTGGGATCTTCTTTGCTGATGCATATTTTGGAGCTCATTTTTTCTGTTTGTTTTTCTAGCAGGCAGCAAATACTGCCAACTCCAGTCCCAGATGTGAAGTTTATGGGTAATACTTTTTATTGGTACTTGACATGTACTTTTTGAGATTGGGTAGCTACTTCTTATTCAGAATTTTAAAGCCAGGCATAAATAAGGCACATTTTGTCACCTTGCCTTTAGTGGAAGTATTAGACACACAGTTCTGGCACTTTCTGTATGTACGTACTTGTGGAATGATTGTCAGTTTCTGTACAAATGTGTTTTGCCATGGGTCTGTGATGAAAGATTTATCTTCCTTTTATTAGTGCACTCACATGAAGGCTTCCTTTCCCAAGGTGCTCTCAGCTCTTGTTGGACGTGATGCTTTTTGTCACTGCAGTTTGCAGACAGAGCTGAGCTGAACCTTACGGCACCTCTGGCTCCGTAGCCGGGTGGCTCCAGCAGCAGAAAGGAAATGGTGATGACAGTCGTTTTAGCCAACAGCTGTCCTTTGCCAACAGCCTTTGGTCTTTCTTGGTTGGTTGTGGTAGGAAGCCTTGCCTGTAGTGAGACGATGAACCTGCTTTGGTTGCGGATTGGGTGGGCATTAAGATTTCCTACCTGTGTGTACAGACCACTTGGCTCCCAGTGAAACTGGAGGGATCCGGGGCATCTGCCAGCTTGCACCATACTGCAGCCGGCTCTTGAGGTGGATGCTGTCCTGTACCTCGCTGGCTAGTCACTAAAACATTAATTTTTATAGAGACATGGTGGAAACTTCCCTTCTAGCACACTGGAACAGTCCTGGGTCCAAACAATACAAGCCCATGTACATACAGTCAGACTTTTGAATAAGCATGGGTGTAGGTGAAGTATTACAATGCCTAAGATTTAGCCCAGAAAAATAATACTGTGTAGCACTCTTTTTCTCCACCATTGTTGTTATTACTTGATTTGAATATATTTTCTTTTGTATTTGCCTGAGGATAGGCATGAGAAGTTGAGGTGATGTTGTTATTCATTCTGTAGCTAAGGAGGAGTGTGTTTAGTAACAGCCGGTGCTGCTTCTGAAATGCCTCAGTTGTGTGATCTGACTGGGATGAGTTGGTTATCTGGTGTATCAGAACTGACCCATGTTTTTTGCAGAATCCAGCTGGTACTGAACTGAAAGTGTAGAATGAAAAACAAACATTGTTTGTATTTCGGAGACAATACTGCCAGACATTCATGAATTCTCGTGCTTTGTATAAATGTTGTTGTCATTGTCCAGCCTTAGAAAAAAACCACCATTAGTGCCAAAATGATTTACACTGACTAATCTTACGCAGAGAGCGGAGGCCCTGCTTCCTGCCTAGCTCATTACAGTACCTTTGTCTTCTTTTGGAGAATGCTTCCATTTATATTTGGTGATGAATCTTGTTAGCACAGCTACTAGGAGGGCACCCATAATAGCTGTGTAGAAGTTTAACTTCCCTCATTAGATTAGTTTCCAAACCCTTGGGCTGACAGAACTCTGAAAAAAATAAGTTATGAAAAGAGAAGACAGAGTAGATTGGTGTTTAGTACAGATTGTTTCAGAGATTTGCAGTGAGCTATGGAACACAGATGAACTGAACTGTATGAGTTTAGCTGGAAGACTGTACATAATATAGTGAAGATTGAGTGAAAACAGTGAAATGAGAAGAAACAGACCAAAAATTATTTAAAATGTTGCATATTCAAAGAAAAGCATTTTTAGGTAGCTGATGTATTTTCTTTCATTTTTATTGTATTTTTTAATTTTATTTTTTATTTTATTTTTCATATATCAACTTTTTAGTATCAGCTTGCAAATCTTTGGTTTTGGACATATATAAAATTAAATGTGTTCAGCTGAAGCCACCTGATATGAATAAAAAAGCACTGTAGTATCTCATAGTTGACAAGCATGGTATTTTAAGCCTGTTTATAATCTCAGGATTCAGTGTATCAGTCTTTTGAATTTCTCTGACAAAGTAGGATTCAATGCAGGGAAGGAGCCCACTGTCTTGTTTAGGGTTTACCTTGGGGCCTTTATTCACTGGAAGCTTTACAAGTTGAGATGTAGAAAAAATGAAGAATTTTAAGTAAGCCAAACCAAGAAGTACTACAATATTAAAAATTAATTTTAAGCCTGGTTTTTTTTTTTTTTTTTCCCCTGTGGCCTATGGAAGAATGGTAAAGCTATTACCAGATGTGCAATGACCTTTTTGCTGTGCTGAAGGGGAAGATGGCTGCTGGGGCAGAGCAGTTGCATTGGAAGAGCCAGTGGAGCTGGACTGGGAAATTGGGTTCCTTGTTCCAGACAGTCCATGGCACACCATACTCGTCCCTCAGGGACTGAGGCTGTATGGGTGTATGACATCTGAAAGAGTGCTTTGGGGTTTTTTATACTGCAGATAGGTGTTCCTCCACCTTCTCTTTCAAGATTTGTATTTGCAGTTACCATGGCACAGAGGGGAGTAGATTCACAAAGTGTGAATTGAGGGTAGTTAGAAGCTCCTTTCTTGTTATTGTTAAATTCTTGTCTAAGGCTTTGGGAGAGGAAGGTGTAGATTGGGCATCTGGGTGATGAGCTTTTCTTGCTTCTTTACAGATCCATCTCAGAAAAAGAGGGCATTTACCTCCCTCGCCCTGTGCGTTACCGCCTTGAAAACAAGTTAGCTTAGTGCTAGCATAAGCCTACAGCGGTGGCTCTTTAAGAAACTCATCACAAATCAAATAGGGTGAGACTGCAAAATCAATTGTAAAATCAAATGTCCTTTTTAATTCACTTTTGTCTTTAATATTAAAGTATGTGCATTTCCTGCTGCCGCTGAAGCAGAGCAAATCTATCTGTTCTTTTTGCATCCCTTGGCTGGGTAACGCAAGAGGCAGCATGGGACACCCTCTCTCTTTGCTGGTGGGTGCGAACTCGGGGGCATCCCGTGGAGAACTTCCTCTCTCTGCTGCAGCTATTGCACAAGGGTGGCTCAGGGGAGCGGCACGATTCGGGGCGAGGGGCTGGGGTGCTGGGGCTGGGTGCCTAAACACACTGGTCTGTTGGGAGGGAGTGTCCGCTCCGTTCGCAGGAGGCTGACGCTCACATCCCGTTTCCATCCATGAGGCGATGCCACGGGCGGCGCAAACACTTCTGTGCCGCTGCTGCCGCTCCAGCTGTGTTGGGTCACCCGTGCCCTTGCTGAGCGGGCACTGTGTGTGGGCTGCCTGGTGCCACAGCCTGGCTGGTGACTCCTCGGGAGGGAGAGCACCTTGCACGGGCTGAGAGAGGGCTCCTGGAGGGAAGCAGCCTGCAGGCCCTTCATGGGGAGGATGTTATTCCAGGCATTCTGTTTATCGGCCTTGAGCTCGTGGGTCTGACGCTTCTGTTTGAAATGGTGTGCTTGGGGAAATTCATGTATCTGAGGGAAACCAGTGATTCAATATCTACCTCCTGATGAGGTGTTTCTCCCCATGTACCGGACCTGAGCTCATTTCTTGTGTGTTTGTCTCATGTTTTTTGTGAGGGGAAAAAAAAGTCTATTATCCCATGGATGGTGCACTCCCTCCTCTGTAAGTGTATTTGCTTAGCAAATTGCACCATTCCATTGCTAAAGCAGCCAAATGTGATAGATTTCACTATTTTTTAAACCATTTTATATACTTATTTATACTATCCGACAGGTATTGGGGCACTTCTGGTCTCAGGTCTTCCTCTGCCTCCTAGGCAGCTTATTTCTTCCATTTGAGTTAGTGGTCCAAAATTGAGCTTAGTGATCTGAAATATTCTCTCCTAGTTTAATCAATGCAAGTTAACTGTAAAATCTTGGGACCGGCTCAAATGTTCTCTGGCATAACTGTATTGCTTCTAAGTTTTCTTTCGTAATCTGACTAAAGTTCTACTGTCAATATGTTAGAGCAAAAGGATGGAAATTCATAATATCAACACAGGCTCTTTTGATAGCTTCTGGATGACATTTTTAACGTGGCTGAGTTGAATTCTTGCCTGTGCCACTACACCCTCTTCCTTCACGTTCTTGGGTTTTGCATATTCCCTGTTAGGGGGAATGTTTTAAGTATATTTAGCTTTATGTAAGAAGCTTTTGAACCTTTCAGTGAAGGTGTTACAGGCAAATGTCAAAACATGGCTTTGGGCACTTAAAATAATCTCAGTACTAATGAGCTTCCCAGCTAAGAAAGTTGATTTATTATGTAGCCTGGCTTTTAATCATGCCGTAACAATGGCAGTT
Organism: Corvus moneduloides; assembly: GCF_009650955.1. Classification (NCBI taxonomy): domain Eukaryota; kingdom Metazoa; phylum Chordata; class Aves; order Passeriformes; family Corvidae; genus Corvus; species Corvus moneduloides. The sequence continues at coordinate 92,066,240 of NC_045476.1, read as the reverse complement.
GTTCAGTAAAAACAGTGTCTCTGCAACATCAGAATATTAACTTTGGATTCTGACACCTTAACCAAAATCAAATTCTATGTTTCAAAGGCAGTTTGACGTGTAAAGGGGAAGGGTGTATTTAGAGATGGAAACAATCCATACTCACTGCAGCTGTACTGTCTGTTATATATTTCAAAAATAATCTTTTAAGAAGTATCTCTAATTTTTGAGATAAAAGTACAATGTCACTATGCAAGGTCAGCTTTAATGGAGAGAGAACTGACTTTCAGTATCTGATTACATGGAAAGCTCTAGGGCTTTAATCTGGTTTCATGACTGTGTGTTCAAGTCCGAAATAAATCTATTCTGCTTATTCGGACTTTTAAGAGTATCATCTGTTAGAAACTGATTGCCATTTATCTGCAGCACATGGAATGTTTGAAATCACTGTGACTGTTCAGGGCAGGCTATTTTATTTTTTAAATCTCTCAGTTTTGGTAAAAGCAGACAGATTTCTCGAGAGCACAGTGTTAACTGTGTCTCTGTGCTTTCTGAAGGTAATAGGGGGAAAATAGACCCTGTTTTCTATGAAATGGATTTCCGAGAGTGTGGTAGCAGTGGTGTGGTGAGGTAGGGGCAGATGTAATGTCAGAAACTGCTCCCTGAATTGAGATTGGCTAGACTTCATCCTTGCAAGAAACCTTTCAACAGCCTACATTTAACAATTTTGGAATCAGATTTTTTTTTTTTTCAAAATGAAATGCATTTAACCAGATAAAGTCCTGATTTACTCCCACCCCTGTTTAAAGCACACTGAATTGATTTTTGTTCTGTCTCTGACCAGCCATGCACCTTTGATCTCTCTTGTGATGCAGGTAATTTTTAATAGCTGACACAGTGCAGCCCTCTTGTCCACAAACAGTTCTGAGAGACGTGTATCCACATTTTGGATTTTTGTTTTCTCCTGACCTTCAAAGTTATATTTTTGGTCTCTGTCAAAGTAGTGAGAGGATGGAAAGCAGGCAGTACAGCTCTTAGTTTCCTTCCATTGTTTGTCCTACTAAGTGTCCTAACCTTTGGTTTCTGTCTCTTCTTTCCAGTGCCTCCGGTGAAGAAAAGTATAAGTTAATTTACTTTTTTGTGAGCTTCATTTTTAAAGCAGAGCTTTTATCATCTTAGAAATGAATAGAGAACTTCACTTTGCTTCTCTTTTAAAAACTAAAAATTATTAAATGAAAAAATAACCAAGCAATGTCTATCTCTGTAACATGTCCAGGGGTAAGAAATAGAACAAGGGTGAGGTAAGACTTGTTTGCAATAGTGAAATGGGGCATATTTCTGATACCACAGTACTCCTGGCAAAGGCTTCTGTTGCTTTAGGGTTCCTTATGAATCAACCGCTTCATGCTCCTCCTTTTCACTTGTTAGTTGGTCTTAATTAGAGGAAGAATTATAAATGCTAAACAAAAGTTGGCCTTGTGCTTAAAAATTGAATGGATTTTAAAAGTGGGCTGGCAGTATTGTAGCAAATTTAGGTTAAGCAGTCTGAAGAAGTATAGAATTAGTTTAAGGTTTCAGTATCCTTTTCTGCATATTAAAATAAATTTCAGGAGCAAACGTACTAGAAAAATGGGACTGTCACATAAACACATAACACATTGTACAGCTGGCAGGAAAATGCCCAGTTCAAGTTATAGCTTAAACATGATCTTTCTTAGAAACGTCTTTTCTAATCTGTGTATAAAATAAAGACTGGTTCTGCCAGATGACTGGGAAGTTGAGGACTGCAGATTTTAAGAGTTTTCCAGCATGGGACATATATCTGTTTTAGCTGAGACAAACAAATTACACTGGAATGCATTCATGGTCTGTATCAGCAAGTGTACCTTAACTTAGTTATGTCAAAAAGAACATACACTGTGGTATATCAAAAAAAAAAGGATGTCACTAAAAATACTTTGCTAATAAATTTCCGGGGTTTTGGGTGAATGTGAAAGTAGGCTTTCTTAGTGGCAGAGTTATGTTTATTTAAGTCTCAACATGATTTTTTTTCTATGTTTAAAAAATGATTAAAGATTCATGAATGAAGTCAGACTTCAGATAGCAAGAAGAGTGTAAAATGGCACAGGCTTTGATTACAGGAACTTTCTGGTTCATTCTGTAAGCTCTGCATCTTTGAGGAGTATCCTGCCTGTATTTACAGTCAGTCCTTGCTAAAAGAATGTGATTGACCTTGGGCTGGCTGGCAGCTTTATAGGTAGCAGTGGGATGGGGGGATGGTTGTTTTTCACTCCTTTTGGAAGTCGCATGGAGTAACAATCGTCCATAGCCTGCACTGTGGGGTTGCGCGGACTCTTAGGCACAGATGGGAACGAGTGGCTGCAAACTGTAGCAGTTAATGATGGCAGCAGCAGACCTGGCTCCCGTGTGGTGGTAGCTAACCAGCTATGACTCAGGCATCCATCCGCTGCCCAGAGTAACTGGACTGCAGAATTCATGGCAGGATGATGACAAGTCTGTGTTTCTTTACATGAGAATGCAGAAGCAGCCATGGGCTCTCCACTCCACAGCCCACAACCCCCTCTGTGTAGAAGCTGGAAACACTTGTTGGGCTTGGCCATTGTGCCTGTGTGGGGCAGGGCAAAGAGTTAGAAGCACTTGTTCAACGAATCAGCTCCTACATGGGATGAAACAAATCACTGTAGATGTCTATGTACATTTTCCCCATCAGCAAAATGAGAATATTGCTATTGCAGAACTTCTGTCAAATGTGTGGTTGAGATCTGCTTAGTAGTGTGGGTGCTCTTTTTGAAGGTGAAGTCTCACTTCAGCTTTGTTCATGGTACTAAGTCAAGAGCTAGTTCTGAAGAGATGAAGTCAAGACTGAAATGCGAACATATGTGAGATGGTGTCCTAATACATTGGGTAAACCACAGGGTATTACTTTGGTATGACAGGTAGCCTTTCTGTAAATTGACTTGTTTGTATGCAGCCTATGACATGGAAGTGATGAGAGATGATGCAGCCTCTAAGTACTACAAATGTGCTTTGATTGATGGTGCATAATTCTTGACTCACAGTAGGGAGGAGGTCAGTGAATTGAGCTGAAGGATACTTGAAGCTTTGTGCATGTGGGGGTTGAAATTAAAGTTGGGAGCAGTGACCAGACTTGCCAGATGACATTGGAACATTTACTGAAAAGAAAAAAAAAGCAATTAATGTGGGATAAAGAGATAAGTTAAAAACACTTGAGGCATAAAGCATAGTGAAAAGCCATGGAGTTTCTTTAAGACGGTTTTAGTATGTAGCTGAAATGAAACTATTGAAAGAGATCTAATTTGTTTTCATTACTGTAGGAGCCAAAATGTCTACTAATACAGTATTTATGTTTGTGGTAATATCTTTCTACCATTGTGTATCTCTATAAACTTTCTGTTTAATAAAATGACTAAACAAAGCAAAACAAAAAACCTCTCAACCCTTCCTCCGTATGGCAGTAGCGCAGAGCTTTGTGGGCCAGGATACATGTCTCCTGCTGTGTTATGCTGGTGAAATACAAAACAGAGAGATCTCTTTCTGAAGAGCAAGTTTAGAGATGAATCTGGCAGACTGTTGGCTCCAAGGCAAACTGAGAGGATCAGAGAAATTTGCTGAAGGCATGTCTGGGGTGAATGCCTCCTTTCTTACAGCGAGGGTGTTTGAGCAAGAAGACTTGGTGATCTACGTGCTGATGACTTTGCCCTGAAAAGAGATGTTCTCAGACCATTTGCTTTCCCCAGGGTCTGGTGTGTCCCAGGGGTTTGGTGGTACAGCTGCACTGGCACACTTCCTAATGCACTTGTAATAGCAAAAAACCACTTTCTCTGAAGGAAGTTTATTCTGGTTTGACAAGTGAAATGAAATGCAGCAATAAAAGCATTCTTAGACACTTATACTGGGCTAGAAATACAGCTATTTTAACAGGAAAAACAGTAGAAATGTGGAGTCATTTCTATTTAACTGGTTGTTTGCAACCTTTCCTTGTATTGCAAGAAAATGTGCAGAACCTATACAAAATGCATTTTATTGAAAGCTTGTGGGAAGGCAGAGTCTTCTAGTGCATCCTCAGTTTTAAGGGGCCAACAGACAGACTTGCTAATGAGGGCAGAATTGGGGGGTGTTGTTGACAGAGTGGACACTAGAGAGGTTAATAGGGTAGCAAAGAACATAAGTAGCTCTCAGTGAAATGGTACCCTACTGTGGTGAAAGAGGAAGACAGTAAGAATGTGAAATCCGTTTGAGTAACTTATAAAAGAAAGTGTTGCTCTTCAGCAAGATAACTCTTAAAATTAGTTCACTGCAAGTTGAAAGGAAGCCCATGTGGACTGTCCACTTTGGAGGACTGTTGGAGATGGAGGAAACTTTGAAGTGGTTTCTAGTGCTTTACGTGGTGCAGAAGCTCTTAGTGCAGGTCTTTCCTGTTCTGAGACCGTATGTTAGTGTTTTATTCATTTTATGGTTAGAGTTAAGTACGTTCAGGTGCATAAACACATCAGAAAAGAGAAAGAACCTTCATTTATTTTTTACTACTAAAGATTAAAAATATTTTTAGGTAACTATACATTCTGATGTTATGCTGCAGCTGCCTTGGCTTGTGCTTTAAGTTGTAAATTTGTCAAATAAGGAAACAAAGTCTGTGCTTGTTTGTTTGTTTTTCTAGTCAGATGGTCTTCAGGTCCATCTAAGAGAAGATTAAGGAACATCAGTGAAAACATGTTGTCATACCAAAGAAAATGCTTTTGAATTTTTTAAAGGGGAGTGACATAGCAAAAGATAATATTGTAGTCTTGCATTATTTATGGTGCCTGTAGCTTTGAAAAAAATCGTGTGATGTTAAAGTTGTCCCAAAATGAACTGGAATAGTACATTTCTGTAACTCTGATTTCTTACTTTGTCTATAAAGCAGGTATAACAAGCTTGAGACTTGTTTTAAGCTCACGTAATAAGAGGAGGGGAGAAAACCCCTCAAATTCCATAGCTCAATAAAATAAGGAAAATCTGTAGCAAAACAACTCTGTTGTAATTTGCTGTCAGTTCTGCACTAAAATCTTTTACCACAGCACAGCATTGTAACAATAAGCTTCAGTCATCGCTGTCTTTCAGCTTACCTGAGATAAGCAGCGCAGTATTTATTTCTGCCTTTATGTAAACATTATGCCGCAAGTGGTTCATGACAGCACTTCAGCAAGCTGTGTCATGTGAGGATACTTGAGAAATGCATCAAAGGAGCTGACATTCTTGCATTGAGGTTGAAAAAGGTTGCAGCACTTTTCTTAAAGCCAAGAAGCTTCAAGGGGAAGATCAATCTGAATTTGTTACATTTTCTAAGTCTCTTTGTGCCTATTAAAAAGGACAAGATTCTGTCAAGATAGCTGCATTTTCAGCTAAAAAAAAAGCCAGATTTAAATGGGGCAAACCAGCTAAACAAAAAAAACCCTTTTAAAATATAGCATGAGATGTAGCTAAATTTGGAGTTCTTAACAGCAAGCAGCTGCTTAAGTAATTAAAGTATATAAGGTGCTACTGACCAAAGCAATTAGTATGTAGTTTCATTAATGGTGTTAGGATTGCAGTAACAATATTTAAGTCTTTCTGTCCAAATCAAGATTGCAGGCAGTTTGTGCCATGTCCAAGATGAGGTTGGGAGCAGTGTGGTGTTCGGGTGTGCTACAGCACCACTGTCTGAGTGGATCTGTAACTGCGCGGGAGCGTCTTGTACTGCCTGTGCCTTGTTAACCCTCCTAATTAACGTACCTTGCTCGAGAATTTACATATGCATGCACTTCTAAATTTTTTCAAGCTAGGATGGTAATAAGTTTATATCTAAAACAAGGCTTCATGAGTTCTGCTAATTTTTTTATCTTTGCAATAATTTGTGAGCTTGCTGTTGTTCAAGAACAAAAGGAATTACTGTTTTTGTGTATGTTTTGTGGTTTGTCCTTAAGTGGTTGAAAAATCTTGGAGAGCTCAGGCATAGTAGAGTCTTCCAGGTCCCTCTGAGATCTGAAGTACTGCAGATGATGGGTTTTTAAGTTGCAAGGTCTGCAACTCACAGACAAGTGGGTGATGAGCACAGTGACTACAGCTAGGTAGCTTCTAGGCTCCAGAATAACCATAAGTATTCTTCAGAAGATGACAATGAGTTTTAGAGCCTAGGTAGAAAAAGTACTCATCGGAGACAGAATGTGGAATATACTAAAGTCCTAATACAGGTCACCTCTGAGGCAAGGGCAGCATCACTGATGAGTCGTTCGGTTGGGGAGCCCAAGCTGGGAAAGCTTGCTGCTGGGACACCTGTGGGTAATACTCCCATGGTGGCTAACCTGGAGGTGCTGACTTTGTTAAAAAGCCGCCGAGAGAAGTCCTTCAGAGCCTTCGGGCTTTACAGCAACACTTCTGGCCTACCTTGAGCTCTGTCCTGTTGACGCATTGCCTCTTTCTAGGTCTAAGGCTTTCTAGGTCTGTAAATACGTGGGCGTGCTTTTGGCGGAGCAAACCAGTCTTCTCTGCTTTTCTGGGCTGTATTTCAGATGTGAAACAGAGCGAGGTGAACAGGTTGTCTCACCTCTTGAGAACACTGACCCTGTGTCCACAGGTTTTTTGGGGTGTCTCTCCTAAGAGGAGCGGTGGGAGTGAGTTAAAGCAGCGCAGTGCAGGACATTGGCGCCTTGCAAGCTCATTTGAGCATGCTGGTGACATCCTTGTCATGTGAGGTAAAGGAAGTGGAGACAGCCTCATAGGAAGCGATGGTCTGTTAACAGAGTACCCTTGAGGGAAAATATCTTGTGTCCTGCTTCCAGCCTTGTTCTGCGGGTGTGCAAGGAGGTGAGTCTAGGCAGGGGATTGGGCTCCATGAACACCGACGCGATGGAGAAGAGCAGCAGGCTGGTTTCCCAAAATCACGGGGTATGCCCTGCGTACCTGAACCAGGAATGCACACAGCTTGTGAAATCAGCCACATGGATCTCAGAAGGAAAACAGGCCTAAATGGACAAGTTTGTTTTGATTCACACTGAGCTTCGATGAGTCTTCTGCATAGCACACCTGCAGCTTTTGCCTGAGTGAGCCTGATCTTGACTGATTTTCACCAGCGCAGCTTATCTCTGGGATTTAAATCGTGAAGGACCAGGCTTTGCCTAGCTGAAAAAAAAAAGAAACTGGATTTGGTGAGTTCAGAAGAAACATTAACACATTTCTGGATTTCTTAGGCCTAAATACAGTTAGGCTGATGTTATTGATTTTCAGTGAAGTTTTGAATGGTAAATGTAGATTACTTGTTCTTTTGTATTGTTGCTGGTCTCAGGGTTGTTGTTGGTGGCGTATTCCTCGATTGGGGTTGGGGTTTTTTTAGTTGTTATTTTATGCTAAAAAAAACCAAAACAGGTTGACTAACGGGAGTTCTTGGAACCAATGTAGTCATGGTAGAGGGAGGTATCACAGAGCTTTTATAAATGACTGTTTTCCTCCTGAGTGGAGTGGGGCACAGACACCTTCAGCGGTGGCTCCACACCGCCATTTGGGATGAGACTGCAGCAATATGCTTTGCCATCTGGGGATCCGTGCGGCAGGACTGTGGCGTTCCCTTCTCACGCAGTGGAGGTTCACGCTTCGTTACAGCAGTAATTCCTCACAAATTATCCACCCTTTGCTGGCAAGGCCAGGGGAGATCTCCTTGTTCTGCACCCCTAAGGACGAGCTTTTTCAGAAGCAACTGCTCGGGTTGCCTGAAAGGAGAGCCTAAAATAGATGCCTGATTCAGGGACAGAGTATCTGTGTGTAGATGAAATTAAATGCATGCCCCAAAATGCTGCTCCTTTAGTAGGGCAAAGAAATGTGGGCAAAGCTTCTATCGAGGTGCTGCCTAGGCAATAAGAGGACATCTGGATGGCAGCTGCCTTCATCTCTGAAGTGGAGCTAAGGTAGGCAGGCTTGCTCATCATTATTTGTCAGGCACTGGGTTTAAAAGTCAAGTCAGAGGCAATTTCTAACGTTCTACAAGTAAATTCATTTTAATCCCCAACAGGCTCTTAAAGGAGGCTTTTTTTATGCAGTGTTGCAATTCCAAACAACTCTCCCCCAGTTTAGTCTCTTGTAGATAATTTACCAAAATGACAATTGTAGTTAATACTAAACTATTAAAGCAACTGATAAAAAGAAACCAAAATTACCCTGGCATTTAAGCATTTTACTTTTTCATATGACTTTGGTCCTGTTAAGTTTGACAAGAAGTACCTTAAATAAGAAATATTCCTGTTGTCTGCTTTGTAAGTCCATTGGTCATAGCTAGGTAACTATTATATGCTGAAGATGCAATATTTAATTAACTTGGAGGAATAGCTGATTCATTAATTTCTGTGTGCAACTTTTGGAACTTATATTACATCCTCAAACATGCTTTCTAAGCCAGCAACAAACCTGTTTGAAGCAAAATTTAAAACTCATGGTTTAACCTTAGTAGGAGCAAAGGTTAGCTCAGGTATCAGGTGATGAGGGACACGCCTAATTTAATAATAATAATAATAACAATAATAATAGTAATGCTTCAATGCCAGCTCTGCAGACCCATCACTTCCCGAAGAGAAATGCTAATGGACTTTCTGGTTTCATCCAGACACTTTTTACTTGAAAGCTTTGTTGAAGTTGTTGAGGAGTGGCTTTGAAATGGAACCCCCTATGCAAGGAGCCTGGGGTTTGCAGGCTGCTGGGCAGGGACTTCCCCAGGTAGTCGGGCGCTGCTGTCTTGGAGCAGCCGCCGGCACTGGTGCTGGAGCAGGCAGGGCATTGCGGGCTTTGGCTGCAGCTCCGGCAGCACGTTAGGAGGTTACGCACGATGTTTCCCGGAGCAGGGATAAAGCTTGGGCTTTCTTGGCACGATGGGAGGGACTAATCCCTGCAGTGGTACTTATATTGATTTGTAAGGATTGTTCAGCTGGGATTACTCAACTGGGTATTATGGTATTTAATCAGGGAGGGAGAACACAGGTTCCCTAAAGTAAAGCAAGAGATGCTTTGACTGTTTTTATCTTTGCCTTTAATAGCTTTAAATTTGCAAGACACATGTAGCTCTTCTCATCTATGTCAATTTTCCTTTTAAACTGTGACTTGTGTAGTAGGGTTATTTGTCTGTATTTGGTTTGCACCTTCTCTTTTTTTCTTCTTTTTCTCTGGCACGGACAATAAGAAGAAAATATCCAAGTAAAAGTTTAGAGAAGCACTATGAGTAGAAATCTGTATATGGGAAATGGTAGAATAAATTAGAAAAATAAATAATTTTTATGCATGTAAACATAAGAAAAAATTAATTATTAGATATTTTAAAGCCTTTTGTTCTGTTTCTAATGTAGGACCACGTAATCTTAATAAAAATGCAACTAAACCTGATCTTTTCTGTGTCAAATTGCAGCTCTCACTGATGCATGATATCTTCTTAAAGCCATTCTCTCATAAATATGACTATATATATAGTCATACACAGTCTAATATAATATGCAGTCATGCATTTGCCATGTGGTCAGCTGACAGTATTTCAATTCACCTCTTCATTGCCACCTGACGTTGTGCTTCCTGAGCTCTGACTTGTAAGTTCCTTATGGCTCAGTAGGTTAACATGGGTTTGCCTGTTGTCTGAAAAGCTCCAGTGGATTTTCTGTTTGTTTTGTATGGGCTGCATGGGCCAGGAGCCCTTCTGCTGCCCAGGTGTTCCCCCACCCCTGTCCTCTGGAAGGACAAGTGACAGTCTATGATCATCATTTCGGGATGTACTGACAGGGCTTGCTTTCTCAGTTTTGCTCTTGAGGTAATGCATTGAGAGTGAGGCATCGGGTTAATCTCACCAGGAAGGTAAGACTTGAATGGAGAATCCCTGGGTCAGCTGATGTCTGTGTCTCCTGTTCACTCCTTCTTTTCTTTTTTGTCCTGATTTAGGGGTGGGCCACAATAAGGCTATAGGTTCATGACTGCCCCTCACACAGTTATGACTTCATCTTTAGCTTTCCTTCTGTTCACATCTCCTTTTGGGCTGGGAAAATCCATCTGACCTATGCACCCTATGATGTGTTGCTTCCTTCGCCAATGTAACCGCTCTGTCCTTAAGGATTTTTTGACGATTAGTCTACTCCAGCCCCAGGTTTGGCCTCTGAAAGAATATGCCATTCTGCCTTCTATGGTGCTGCTTCTGTCTGGGTAACTGAGGCTGGTTTGGGTTTTCCTTGTCTTGATAAACTCAAACAAAGAAATGCTTTCTTTTTAAAGGTCTTTATCAGTCTTTTTTTTAAATTAATGAACTAAAAGCAGGTGACATGACAGAATGGTACAGGAAAACCACTGAACCTCATGTTCATGGAAGAAAACTGCAGATGTTACCAGTTACTTGAAAATTAATCTTTTCACTGGATTTTGTAATCTGTGCAAGAACTATGGTTTCCCAGAGGTCTACTTAATCTGGTATTCTGCTTTAAGTGATGCATTTACTCAGTATTTACTATAGAGCAGTGGTTATACAGGCATTGGCCTGCAAAGAGGGTTTTGAAAGGTCACCAGCTGATTGCTGTCATCAGCGATAGCTGGACGAGGGTGTGCTCCCCCAACAGGAGGTGGGCAGTCCCATTGTGCAGTCACACAGGATCATCTGGTGTCCTGTTTGACTTTGGGTTCAAACTTTGACCTGATGTTTTTTTTAGGAAGGAAGGTATTCTTTCTTTCCCCCCACCCCACTCCCGCCAAAGCTGCAAATTTCCTTTGAGAAAACAGGTATCAGGAATTCTGTTTTCTAAATGGTCTGTGTGAGTCTGGAAAAGGGACTGACCATGACTTACATATTTTAGACTGGCCATGACTTACATATTTTAATCGTATCTCCTATAGTTGGAATGTGCATAATCAGAATTCTAGATGGTTTAGATGTTCTCCTTGGATTTCAAGCCCTTCTCTCATACTGGTGCCATTAGTGCTTCAACACTTGTGTGTGCCGTACAGTCAAGCAAGAGTTCAGCAGTGGCGATGGTGATACCCCCTACATCAATTGTCTGTTGAGGCAACCAACATCCATCCATTCCACAAAGGGACCAACCTGACTCTACGATCCTTGGGTTTGAAATGGGAGCATGTACATTGGGAGGTCCTTGTGAATGTTGTCTGTGAATAGTTGCAGCATCATCAAAGGGCAAAACCATTAAAATCTCCATCAGAGACATGCTTTGCCTTAGTTTGTCCCCGTAATTAAACAAATAATCCCTCCTTGTCCACCCTCCCATTCCCCAAATGCCTAGCTTTCATCTTCTCTGCTCTTTAGGATGTCAAGTGTTAAGTATGTGAACTGGATGAGAACTGAATTTTTCATTTGTTAACTTTCTATCTTTTTCTGTCAGAATTCCTAAAACTCAATTTATGCACTAATCCACGTGTACAACTTCGTTCCTTCCTGCTGTAGGGCACCTATAGCCAGTTGCTCCTGTTACTCATTGAAGCTTTGGGTTTTTTTATGAGCACCTTTCATATGTAGCTTATTCCTATAGTTGTTACCTAGCAACATTAATTTTGTTCAATTTAGTTTGCCTTCTATTTCAAGAAATCTATCAGGTGTGTTTTAAGAACGTATCTGGAGTCCAACCATGAGCCTTTAGAAAAGAGGTGTGAAATAATAAAGAGAATTCTCTCCAGCACCTATAATTAATGTACGTGTACTTGGTGTTAGCCATCGCAGCCTTACTGGCAGAAATGGCAATAGATGCGTGTGGCATTTAAAAATTACCTGGAGAATACTGGAGCAGTTACAAGTTTGCTGTTGATTTCTCTGTGTGCTGTTTCAGTGTGCTCAAAGAGCACAGGTGCCTATCTCAATTTCATGCTCTTTTACCAAGGAGCATCTCTGTTTCTTGCCCTTCTCTCCACGGCATGGTCCATTTAGCATTTTGCAAGCTGCACATGCACTGATGTGACATTTTGTAGGCCAGCAACCATAGTTACAGTGCAAAATAGAGCATTTCACTTAAGCTGAAGAACATTACAATGCAATAAAGGAAAGGAGTCTTCAGTGCAGAAGCCCATAAGGAGACTCACAGGGTATATAAAGTTTTGGAGTTCAGGCTTGTAATTTTTAATTCAAACTGTGGCCACTGTGGAGATGGTGATGCCTCTAGGACACAAAGTTGTCTTTGTGTCTTCTGCTTTCACTTGAAATGAACAAAAAAACCCCCTCTAAGCTTCTAATGTTCAACTGAGGCAGTCTTGATATTTTTATAATTGTGTCTGACAGCCTTCTCTGATCTGGAGAGCAGTGTGAAAGCGTAGGGTTTGCAAATGTTTTTTTTATATTGCCTTTTGTTTCTTGCACAAAACTTCCCATCCATATGGAGCTTTCAAGAAATCAGGAGGGGAGAGATTGCATAGAATTGGAGCTGCTATTGGGAATGGAGGGCGTCATTCAGCTGTAGCATCACTGTAGAGGACACTGGGGTTTTAAAAAAATTGTAAGAGATCTGCTTATTTTCATCCACCTTCTGTTGCATGTGTCTCTCAGAGGTGTGGAAGCTGCCAAGTACTAAATACATGCATCCATAGGGGGCTGTGGATACCAATTGTACAAAAATTGCAGATCAACTGGTGCCTGTGGCATTAGTGGAAGCTGAAACCAGAGTACGGAGGGGTATGAGACATTTGTGTAAACATAGCGAGTGTAGTGACATGCTCAGAGGGAGAAAGCAATAGAGGAGTGTGAGTGTTACCTAGAATGGACTTCTTTTTGCATCTTTACAACTGTGTGTGGTCAGTAATAGTATGCTTTCAAAAAGTTGTAGTCATTGAGATTTCTGACAAGTCTTTTGAAAATGGCATTTGGCCATGGTACTGGAGGGATGTGCTGCAGTCCTCCTGTGCAAGGGGTCCCCTTAATATGAGGGGTCGTCTTATAAAAGGAGTTTGTATACAGATCTCGCTGTGGTAATCCTTACCTGCATTTTTGATCATAAGACATGAGATTTCCACAGTGCCAAAACCCTTGCAAAACATAATTGCATCACCAGTGTGAATCAGAGTAACTTACATGCGGTTTTGGAGGATTTGAAACAGGATGTTGAGGTAGATACCACAAGTATTTTATGTCTTTTTTTTTCCTTGTCCAAATCTGGTTAAGTTCTTCTGTTCATTTTACTATAAATGTATTTTCCTTGTGTCACCTGTGATTTACATAGTGTTTCACTGCATCATCAATGCAGGATGGTAGGGTATATGCAACTGTGTGTTCCTTTTCTTGCACTGTTTCCATCCGTCTCCTTGAGGGTTAATTCATGTGTGCTGGAGGGACTACTAACCACTTGGATGCCATCCTCTACTCAGCTAACTTCAATAAATCTTATATTAGTTATATCTTAGCTTTTTTGTTTTGTCAAGATGGCTCTTGAATGTGCTGCTCTGAAACTCATTTTGGGGAACTGATTGCTCATGTTAGCTTGTCAAATAGGAATAGGAGATCAATCAACAGCTGCCTTACTGTATCAAACCTTTGTTTATATATGTGCTGTTAGGCTTCATATAGTATCAGACTTAATTCCATGGTGACAAAAAAGTGCTATAATCTTTTTATAAATCTTCTACTAAATTCTTAGTAGCTCTTGCATCAATTATCTCTCAGACCTGATGCGAGGGATAATGCTGGGTGATTAAATTCAAAAATGAGTAAATGAGAAGGAAATTATTTATTTTTTAAACCAAAAAGTTTTTACAAGCCTCTTAAATCACAACTAATTTAGGTCCTGTGATGTTTTTCATAGTGTTCCCACATACGAACCATATGTAAAAGGAAAGGGTATTTGCTGAACTGTCATTTAGAGACATGAAATGCATCCTGGTCTGTAGTCCAAAGCTGAGATTCTTTCCATGTTCATCTTTTTTCAGTAAATAGAATTTCTGCAATGCAATGAGCCCTTTGACAGCTGTGAAAATACCTGCTTTCTTTGGGAGGCTGGCACAGAAGATGAGCAGGGATCATTTCAGCTTTATGTTGCTTCAGAATAAGTGGGATCCTGCTTAGTCTTGTTAGCTGAGCTTAGCATGTCAAGGCCAACAACTACCAAAATAAGTAAATAAATGAGGATCTAGGGGATTGAGAAGGGCTAGAAGCAGAAAGGCAAGTGGGACATGGTTATGCACAGATTAAAGTTTGCTCAAGCCTAATTTAGGGGTTATCATCCCTCCTATGTTATGCTCAAAAACATTAAAAATGTATTCAAGGTGCTTTGTTCTAGTGGAACGTGATAGCTTAGCTCACTAGTTTAGTACAGTTTTGTAACAAAGTTTTCCTCTTTCCTTGAACTGAACTTTTAAATCTTTTCTTGTAATTGAAATCATGATTTCCTTTACCAAACATATTACTTGCAACATCCAGTGGAGCTGGTTTCTGAACAAAGCCAAAGTTTAACAAGTTGTGGGCAAAGAAACAAAGTGAAGTTCAGACAACTGCCAGTGTGTGCACTTTGGTTCTTGTTTGGGAAAGAACACTGCTCGCAGAAGAGTCTACAAATCTGCCAGTACCCTGTCCACCACCAGAAGTATGTCAGAGCTAGGTTTTGCAAGTGTTCTCCTTTAAAAATGTCAGTCAAAAGCTAAGGGCTGTTTGCATGTTTGTGCATTAAAGTGATAAGCAGCCTCTGTGCTGTTCAGTTGAAGTGCAAGAATAGACCTTGAATGTCCACTTTCATACTCCTTGATCTTATGGCAGAATTCAATACAGATTAAGGAAAATACCCTTTTGTATCCCTGGAAGTGCATGTATGCAAGATGGTTGGGGAGCTAGAGGCTCCTCAGCTACCGGCAACTCTGCCTGCTAGATTCTTTCAGATTAGTCACAAAATTTGTGTGTGCATACTTAGAGGACCAGCATGGTGCTGTGCTGACTCAAAGTCCAGCAAAATTTGCGAATTTTGCTGTTAACCAGCTAGCCTTCTCAAAGTCAGCTTTGTCAACATTTTTTTTTCTGATTAGGATTGTCTTGATGGAGGCTGGATCTCACTGGTTGGTAGAGAAAGATACTTTGAAGGATCGCACTATATATGAAATACCCTTCTGAGCAGTGTACCTGCAGATGGCTGGAACAGTTAGAAATCCTGTGGAGGGCTTATTTGACTTTAATTAAGCTCTGTGGAGAGCCATCACAGTAACATAGTGGATTACTTGGCAGGCTGAGACATCTGCTGGCACTTCCGAGGTGTAGGCTACAGCAGCGAGGTTTCCTATTGCATCATGCTGAAATCTCCAAAACATGATGGTATTTAGTAGTAAATGCCATTGTATAGAGATGAAACTGTATGAAATTCAAGATTGCAGGCTTTGTCTTCAAAAAGCTTAAGGATCTTAGGAATCTTTTGCTCCTGCAAGAGGTTTATGGCAAGACTGAGGGCTGCTATTAACAGTGCTGCACCTGCAGAGAAAAGGAGCTGACAGAGGAGTGAAGCCAGATTCTGGACTTCAGTGCAGCATATTATTAGGAGAACTCTTTATGCACCTTGCCAGTGCCTGCCCTGTTAGAAATTGAGTTTAGGTGTGTAATTGATATACTTAAAAGCCTGCTAATGGTAATTCAATGCTTTCAACTATGTACTTGTTTTGCTTAGTGTTTTGCATTAAGTGCCTCATTTTATGCATATTAGGGTACATAGGACACCTTTGCAACTATTTGATTATTCAGGGATAGCTTGAGATGACTCTTAATCATTCCTCCTGTGTTACAATCACCTAAAAACTTAATGATCTTGCACGCTAATAGCTTTGTCTAAATTGTTAATAAATTAGCACCCTCAGGGACCAAGCCATATGGACTTCCACTGAATATATGCCTCAACTTTCTTCCCTTTCTGCTTTTCACCATGCTAAACAATTGCTGTTAGTTGCTGTAATTGACTCTCTGACTCTGTGGTCAGGGTCTGTCCTTTATGTCTTCTACATCCACCCCCTAAGCTTTTACTTGACAGCCATCTGACACCCTACAGCTCAGTCTTCTAGTACTTTAGATTAATGATAAAATTTAAAAGCCTTGTAATTTGGCCTCTCCCTCTTTATACTCCTACTCCTGTGGTTCCCTTGTGATTGCTCAAGAAGTGTTTTCGATACGTCCTCTCCAAATAGGATAAGAATCTGGAGGATGGAATGAAATTTAAATTGCAGCTCTGTCTCAAGATCACTAAAAATAGCAGGAAAATTATTGTAGACTTTGTCCAAGCAAAGCAAAGCTTAGATTGTTGAAAATGCATGAACTAGCTGACATACAGAGGAGATGGTGTAGCCTAGTGAAGGTGAGTCTTAGCAGTAGTATATTAGCTGTTAAATACAAAAATGAAAGGAACTTACCGTAAAGAAATGAAAGGAAGAAACCTGTTTGTGGGGTGATGTGGGTTTTTTTTTCTTTCTTTTTTTTTTGACACGTGTTCAAACCTTGAAATCCTCTTGAGTACATTTTAAGTGAAGGTTAAGTGGCTGTTGCTTTATAGTAAGGAGCCTACTGACTTTCAGTGAGAAACATGGTATTTCAGGTCACTAAACAGAGCTCAGGTGTAGGGGCATGACCAGCACCTGTTTAATTCTGAGCAGATCTTTTGTTCACCCAACGCCAAGAACTGAGGTCATCAGCATCCCAATGCAATTGCCACGTGAATGCCATGTTCAAATCTCATTATGGTTATCAAGGCACATTGTTGGTGGACAAAAATTGAGTGATGCTGTTTTAGATTATATCCTCAAGAAACATGATATTTGTACAAAATCATTTATGGTATCTAAAAAAAAATAGTGCAGTTGGTTGCAAGCTGGATAACTGCTTCTGATGGTTCATTTACCTAGAAAACATGGCAAAAGAATGGGTATTGGAAAATACAGTGTGTTTAAGCTGCATAGCACTGTGTGTTTGCCAGCTCTATCACTTTGCTCTACTTTCCATGCCTGTCATGAAGAGTTTTGTGAGACAGAAAGTTTGCAGGCAGCAATGGTATATTTTGCCAGGCCAGTCGATACAGATGGAAAATAAGGGCACATTTTTGGCTGCACAAAGCTCTGTTTGGTCAGGAGTAGCTGTTCAGGCAGTGGCTGTGCTGTAACCAGAGGCAGATATCGATGTGTGTGTTCATCAGCCCACTGAACTCCTGATAGGGAGTGATGTAACTTGTGGCTAGGGAGTAATTACAGTGCTCTGCAAGAGGAGTTCAGAGAGTGGTTAGTGCAAAGGGCTCGCAGAGTTCTCTTGTCTTGCAGAGTATTTATGATTGTTAAGGAGGAATGATTGAGCACAAGTTACTTATTTACAGTGAGGTAAGGTGGCATATATAGCAAGGTTGGTGCCCTTTTTAGGGACTGATGTTCCTTCAGCCAGCCACACCACGTCGCTGGTTGATTTACTTTGTACTCTTCAAGGTAGAGGTCTATCACACTGCAAGAGCAAGGATACAAATAGATCTTCTTATATTAAAGTCCTTGGACTGCCCTTCAAAATACCATATCACAAAAATATGGTAGGATTTTTAGCAAGATATAATGATCACTTGTATAATGATGTCTTCCAGCACGGCAGCACTGTCTTAGGTTTTTTTCCTTCTAAATTATTTGGGCTTGCAAAGTGTTTATTACAGTGTTGGGAGATCTGAACTTGATACACTGACAAGGCAAACTGAGGTATTTGTAAGTGATATGCTTTGGAAATGGGTGTCAGTTTATCAGTAAGTGAAGTGCTGCTTCACATTAACATTGTCATTATTAAAAATCCCACCAAATTCTGGTTCAGTGCAGACACACACACATATATATAGTAAATACTGTAACATTTATTCCGCGTCCGTAGCTTTTCACCAAGGAAGACGAAATAAATGTCCATTGCTGGCTCTTACTAGCTGTGGTTTTCTGCTCTGAAATAAATAAATAATTTCTGCAATAATAATTTGCACTGTAAAAACAGAGTTAAATAATGTGATAATTTTACTGAAACTTAGTCTTTGCTCTTGCCACATTTCCTTTGCCTGGGACTTCCAGGTGTGTTACACTGCCTTTATTTTGTCTTTCAGATGACGATGTGGACCTGGAAGCTTTGGTGAATGACATGAATTCCTCGTTTGAAAGTTTATACTCTACGTGCAGCATGCAGTCGGAAACCACTCCGCTCCTCCAGAATGGTCAGCTGAACCGCAGCCAGCTGCCAGCCTCGGGGTCCAGCACCCTGCAGCCCACGTCCCCGAGGCAGAAGGTGCAGCGCTCGCAGCCAGTGCGCATCATGGCAGTCAGGTAGGGACAAGGCACTCGCCTCCTTTTCCGTACGGTGTCATGAGCTGGCTTCAAAAGAACTACATTTTCAAATAGGAGATGCACTTTGGTAAGGAACTTAGTAGTGTCAGACTAGACTTTTGCATAGAAAAATGTACTAAGTAGGTGAAGGACATAATATTTCCCCGTATTATCTCTTTTAGTCGAGGTTTGATGTATCTGCGGTAGCTGATTTGTAGAAGTGTATCATTGATAGCAAGTGGCAGAAACTATATCCATATTTGGATTTTTTTCCAAACTGTCAAAACCAGTGCTCTCAAATCTGGTGTCTACTGACAGCTTATAGGTTTTATTAAACATTAGAGATTGTGTAGGTAGATGAGGGTGCACTCAGCTGCTTTTGATATACAGAAAGTACCTCTCTCTTTGTGGAGGTTTCCTGAATGGTTTAAGACCAACAAAAAAAAGGAGTACATCTTAGTTATATGTGTTCTTCCCAGAGCACTTTCAGCTCTCTCACTTGAGTGCACTAAATCATTACCAAAAAAAAAAGAATTGTTGAAGTTGTCTCCGTGTTGTAAGGCTCAGGACTGGAATTCAGGCTTCAAGTGGAAAACTCCTGATGGTGATGGGAGAGTATGTAGGTGATGTAGAGGTTCTTAAAACCTTTTTAGGCAGCAAAAGGAAAGGACCTCCTGTCAGCATGAGTAGGTAAATGATTTCTTTCCTGCTAGTTAACAATGTCTTCTCTAAAATAAGTGAAAAGTAATAATATAAGAAAAATCCCAGATGCGGAAGGGGTGACTTTTAATTCTTTACACTGATGTATTACCTCTAGAAATGGTATACTTAAGACAGGCAGCTTTTCTATTTGAATGGGAAGTATGCAGTGCAACGAAGCTGATAATGCCATCAGTTCTACAGGTGTTTCATAGTTCACCTCGAATAGGGCTGTACTAGAAAATGTACTCTCTGGAGTACTATAGCTGTTGATGTTTTGTAAATATCTCAGTCAAAACACTTAAATTATTTTTGGTACTTAAAAACTTAGCAACTCTTATTTTGAGAACACTCTGCCTTTCTGAAATCTGTGCTTCCATGCACACAAGAGCATCCTGAGTTTATCATCAAAGAAGATAATGGTGAAACTTCTTTTCACAGTTATCTGGACCCATCTTGTTTGCCACCAGAACAGAGTGATTGACTGTGGTCTCCTAGGAGCATAAAGGTTTATGTGTGTATCAGTTATGAAGTCAATGATGCACTGGCAGCAGTACAGGTGCAGCAGAGCACAGCACAGAGAATTCCCAGCTTCGGGAAACCACACCTTTCTAATTGTAGTGAGTCTGTGGTTCCACTTACAGTGGAGGTCAGTCAAAAACTTGCAGTACAGCGCACTATTGCACAGATATGACATGTCTACTGATCTGAAGAAATCTTATACTGTCCTCTTACCCTGTTCTGTAGGGAACTGCACACATGGGGACCACAAAAAAGAAAAAAAAAAAAAATGAAGCAGGTCAAGTAGTTGTTGGCATAGTTCATAGTTATGGGTGGAGCCTGTTATTTATTGCACCCCCCCAGATCTGTAAGACTCATTCATGGAACGCCAAGGCAAGTAAATTGCAGGACAAAGTTACCTGTGGAGCAGATTTCACAGCTGGTAAATTTTGTCATCCCCCAGGTTCTGGTAGAGGCAAAGACAGTGAGAGTACCCAGAGTGGGACGTGCTGCCGGGGGGCTGTCTTCCAGGCAGCTCTGTTAAGGAGGCTCTGCTTGTTGAAGGTGCGCAGAAAAATGAGAGCAAACTGAGTTTTTAATGATTTGCCTTCCAAATCCAGGAGTTAGTTGATTTGGAAACTTAGATCATTGCCACTAGATGGTGCCTTCTGCTTAGGCATTGAAGGGCAGCCTGCTGCAGTCAGCTGGTGCATCTTCAGTGGTGATGCCCTGGCATCAGGGAAACCAAAAGCCATCTGTGCGGTCATGAATAGGTCTTACAGCTTTTCTGGTAGGTTTTGGTTTTTCTTTTGTTGGTGTGGGCAGTGCAGGTGTATTATAAACTGGAACTTGAAACTCTGTTGTCTGTAGACTCATGAGTCGTATTTTGGCAGACGCAAACTCGTCTGAACAGTAACTGTACAACGGGTGTGAGGTGGGAGGGTGTAATTCCAGCTTATTGCTGAGGCTGCGTCTTTGCATTTTCATTTCTCCAGGAAATGCCAAGTTGCTTGGAGATAGAATCTGGTATTATAATGAGGTGACAATATTGGTTTAAGTCTCAGCTTAGAGAACTTTACAGTGGGGTACACATTTGTTTTCAAATCCACCTGGAATTTGGCTCTGAGTGACTGCCATTGTTTTCTCCTCTTTCACATTGGTTTGGAAGAGCTTTACTGACTTTCTGGCACACAGAGCTTAAGCTTGTAATCTAGTGCTTACAACAGTGAGTGCAGATAGATATTTCTGTTTATTTTATTTGCACAGTTACCTCAGTTACTCACCCAAGTAATCAAATTATGAGCAACAAAACAAGGAAAGATGCCTGACTGGTCATTTTTCACATGCAATTACCTACTTTGTGCTAGCAGTTGCTATAACTGTATAGTAGTTGCCTAGAAAAAGAGTGGGTTTGATTCCTTGTCTTTAGTGTCATTATCAAAATGCTGGGGCAGGAGATCCAGGTCTAGTGATGCCAGTTTGCTCCTCTTAATGCGTAGTGCTTCTGTGTTTATAGGCGTCTTCAAGAAGAAGAACAGCAATTCAGAACATCATCTTTGCCGGCCATCCCAAATCCCTTCCCAGAACTTTGTAGCCCTGCGAGCTCTCCAGTGCTGGCCCCTGGATCTTTACCTCAGAGTCAACCTGCTAATAAGCATGTGAGTATGGGATGAAGCTTTGGGTCATCCATTCGCGTGCAAACCAGCAGCAGACTACTTCATTTTGAAGGCAGAAAGAAAGCTTCCAGATAAGTAAAAACTCTTGTAGACTTTGTCCGTGAGTAGGGCAGCACTGGCCGAGAGAGTATCTTCAAATAGGCTTCAGACTTTTTTTAAAAGGTTTGTAAGAAAGAGGTGTAAAAATGAAGTAAGCCTCTTTCAGATAAATGCATGTTGTGAATGAAGCAGTAATGCTTAATATCCTTCAGATTTTGTTATTCCACATAAAGACTTACTAATTCAGAAGTCAAGTTAATTAGAGTTGGATGAGGATCTGTGCCTTTTATACTGCACATTCTAGGTGCCACAAAAACGCTGAGCAGCTGAGTTCTTTAGAGAGACATGGTGGTGCTTTATTTGCTGTTTTTCATGAAGTTGTTCAAGAAGCAAAGGTGTTGTTAGAGCTTGTAACTAGGTACAGCTCTAGGTAACGGGATTTAAGAGGAGGGTTAAGCTGGTGGAGTCATCGTCTGTGTTCTTGGCAGCTAAGATAGGACAGACTGAGTTCTCATGTGGCGCAGAGCAGTAACCTCAGTGACATGGCAGATTTTTTTCTCTGTCCTACTCCACTCTATAAGAAACAATCATCTTGTTTTGTATCATTCCTCAAGCACACTTGAAAACTAAAGCTGGGCTCAAAAACCTTTTTTTTGTAAACTGTGCTGACTTGCATGGGAATGAAAAGATGGGTTACTGTAACTGACTGTTGGCTTACAACAATTCTGTTCTTGAGTACCCAAAAATATTGAGAAGTTTTGTGTCACTGCTCAATTAGTTTGTAATTAGCTCCTACATCCTCTCTGAGAGATAAAGGGCTTGGGTGGGCCCGTTCAGCTACAAGCAGTAGACCCAAATATGTGCCCTTGCATGTTCTGTGTTGTGTTACAGTGCCATAAACAGCTGCCTGCTTTCCTGAAAGACACAGTGCATCTCCACTGGTTTTACTGTATTTCTTACACAGGCAAGACAGACAGGTAACCAAATAATGCCCTGGGAAAAAATTGAGCCATCCTGTTGGGAATTTAGCACAGGGCCCTGTCAGAGACCCAGGTACTGGCTAAGCAGAGAGGCTGTTTTGCCAAGGCAGTGTTGATGTGACTCTGGGGAGATAAAACCAGGGGCAATTTTGCCTCCTGGCACTTGCCAGCAGGACAGCAGCATAGCTGTCTTTCTGAAACAAACTTTAGTTTCTGATGAGCCTGTGTTTACCTCTTCAAATATTCCCTGGGTTCAGGGTTTCTTTGCCTTTTAGCTCTATGTTTTACTAAAATTAACCAAGCCACCTTAAACTTAGCTCTGTAAAACCTTAAGGAGCCCTAAATGATCTGTGAGTCAATTTTTGATGGAATTTAGAAACTTGGGGTTTAACAGCAGATGAATATAAAAATAACCAGTCTTTTAATGGACGTAAGAAGATGTCTAAAAAGGCAGAATAGAAGATCTTTTCCCAAATTTTACCTTACAATTAAAAAAAAAAAAATTCTACCTTACTTTAAAATGAAAAATTTTGACAAATGTTTTGAAAGCCTAAAATGAAATTGTTTTTATTGTATAGAAATGCTTGCTGCTGAGTTTTTTAATCAAAGACAATCCATTATAGTGGCAAAACCATTTAGGGTACAAGCTGAGGGGGTAAAGCATGTTGGGCAATAGGAGTTTGTTTTGTAGATGAAAATACACTGTTCATTTCAGCATATCAATTCATTGGAGGCAGCTGAGAAACACTGGCTTGGGGTGAGGGAAGGATAGGAAAGTGTTCTTTTCCTCTCCAACAAAGTATTTTCTCCTCTTTAATGAAGGATTAGAGGAACAGAACTGAAAAAAACCTTCTAGTTTTAAAGTATTACTGGGCAAAAGTAAAAGAGAGTAGGTTTGGTTTCTTCATGAAGGAAGAAAACTACCTCAATTTTAAACATGGAGTGTCGCTGGATAACAAAATAATCTCTCTGTTCAGCCTCCACATAATTTTTGTTTAACCCAATTTTAGTTCCCTTCACTGGAGTCTGCTAAATATCATGAGTAAAAAAAATTAGTAACTTAAGAAATGTTATACATCTTTCCAACTTCAACCCATAAAAAAATGTAGATTTTGGGAATTTGAGTAAATTGTTTTAGGACATGCTCTGGCTGAGATAAATGTCTGTCTATACGATACAAACTGCTGATTAATAAAACGAGTGATGAGCTTAGTTAAAGGACTGCAATAGCAAGCTTTAATACCTGGCAGTTAATGAAAATAGTGTGCTTTAAGACAAATATAAATACAATGTTAAATGCTAACCGAGGTAAAACACCAAGGTGCCTAATTTCAGGTTCTCTGCTTGCAAATTGTAAACAAAGATTTAAATTGGATATGGGAATGAGCCATTCTGATTACATGGGATATCTGAGGTGTTAGTGAATTCCTTTGGTGCTTCTTGAGCATTTACAGGTAAATAAGCAAATAGCAGTTCCAGCCAGCAGTGCTGCAGCTCTGGTCACACAGGGCATCACGGCACACGCATGGTGTGGAGGAAGTGTTGCTTTTGGTCAGCTCGTATTTGTGGTGCCTGAGAGGGTCTCAGGGTAATGTAGCCTTTGGGGATTTCAGAAAGAAGTGAGTATTTTGTTTGCTGACCATGTGAAACAGTGGAGGGGTCACTGGGAAGCTGGAGTGTCTGATGCCTTCATAAGAAAGGAAATGTTAGTATTAGTCCTCCGGGAACGCCTCAGTGTTATTTTTTAATAATTGTAAAATACAACTCTGCAATGATAAAACCTAGTAGTGGTTATGCAAGAGGAATTTAAAGATCCAGTCTTGTTAAACATAGAAAAGTCTCATGTCATATTGCCAAGCCTTGGGCCTAAAGAAATGCCAGCTCTATTCAAGTTTTAGTAAAAGTTTTACTTTTCCCCCATAGGAAATGTACATTGTTCCCCATAGGAAAAGGATGCAGGTGTGAATGAAAGAGTGAGTACAGGAGCTTTCCGGTCAGAAAGCTTGAATTATATCTGTGGCTGAAATAATGGATATTGTCTTTTCTCATAGGCAAAGTTTGATTCTGTAGCTGGAGCCTGAGATACAGTTTTCTTGTTGCTTCTGAGTCTCTTCCTTATTTTTTTCATGCAGTTGCCACTGCTTTTTTTAACAAGCAGTTCACAGCATTGCTTTATGCGCTGCTCTGCATTAGTTTCATACTCTTGGCTCAGCAAAGAAAGGTAAAAACAGTAAAACAGTGAAAAATAACTGTAATAAACCTTTCTTACTTTTTTGTGGTAGGTTCTTTTTTTCTGTCTTCTTATGGTGATGAAGCATTTTCTTTATTTTACTCAGAAAAGTGCAATAATTTCATTTTTTAAAAAAAACAATTTTACAAGATCTGTTGGGTAATGGTACTAATTTCACCACAGCAGGAAGCAATATACACCTCTAACTCTGCTGCCAGTCAGGCACTGAATACTGCTTTTAAAGCTGATGGCTGCAGCAGCGTACTGCAGCTGCTCCCCAGAAGACAGAGAACAGTGAGAAATAACAGGTCTGCAGTACTAGCACAAAACTAAAATTGTGTGTAGGCAAATGGGATAGTCATTTAATGGGAGAAGCAATCTGGAAGGTAAAACTGGAGTGTTAGGCTTATTGAAATAATTTCAGATTTGTTATGGGTTGGGTTTTTTTTAACATTGGGTAATCTTTGCTTTAGAAAACGAACCTAATCTTGTGGGTTACTTGTGAGTCACTTGTGGGTCTTGTGGGTAATTTTTTTCTGAGCACACGTAGGTTGAGAAACTGGCACATAATTTAGTAGTAAAAGATTTAGAAGAGAAATAACTGTGAACCTTTAGGTTACATTTCAAAGGCTATCCTGCACTGAACTACCTCCACAGTGGCAGCATCTGTGCTAATATGGTTGTGTGACCAAAGAAACCTGGTGATAGACATTCCAAAATTATTTGTAATTAAAGAGATGCATGCCTCTTTGGGGTTCAACGCTATGATCCTTTATCACAGGTCTGCAGGTGGAAATGGCCCACTTTGAGCTTAGTTTTACAGTGAAGAATGTTAGATGCTGACCTGTTGATAGTGAACAGCAGTAAAAATTGGCAGAGATCAAGTTTTAGTAATGTAGCCAACCAGCTGGTGAGCACCTGGATGAAAAGCACCAGCTGGTTGTGCTGTTGAGTCAGTAGCTCCTTTAACTGCTGGTGTGATGAGTGAGACAGTGCACATGTCTTGTGCTTGGAGAAAGCATGACCCTTGAAGGGGAAGCTGACAAAGAGCTCTTAAGTCCTTGAGCTGAGAGCAGCATTGTCTGTGAGCTTGGACAGGAGGCTGACAGGAGAGGAGCTCCCTGATCAGTACGTCCCAAACATTCCCCTCTTCATCATGTGCCTCATTGTCCTCTAAGTATCACCCATCTGCTCCTCACCACAGAGCCCGGAATTTCAGCACACCTCTGAGAGTGCTCCCACTTTCCGTGCTTAGGGAGGGCAGGAAAAGGCAGGAGCAGGAAGGACATGGTCTGGGTGACACCCAGTGGCATTGCAAGACCACTTGATATCTGTCTCCCTTTTCCTACATTTTTTGTGTGCAAGGGTCATGCACACCTACAAACACAAGATCACCCCATGTCTGAGGGGGGACAGTGGTTGCAGGCCAGAAGGGACAGCTGAAAGTTTTTATAACATTGTTTACTTAACAGGATAAATATGTTTGTCTACGAAAAATGGAAGCCAGAAAATTACACCAAACCGAGACCAAACATTTGTCCAAAAGATTGCTAAAAACATCAGACAGCTACCTTACTGCCAATTGAAGTCCATCTTTGTGTTGCTGGTATAAACTAAGAACTAGTTGGTAACTTAGGTTATAATTTCTGGTTGTGTACAAATATTTTGGAAAAAGCATGCAATAATTACATGTAGGTCACTGCAATGCCACAGGATATTAGGCTTAAGTATCTTGTGTGAGTCAATGAAGCTTTCAACTGTAAAAATAGGGCAAATTTCTCACATCCCCCCTCTATACAGCCCAGGCAAGCTTCCAAAAAGCAGTTTGATGTACCCAAATTATTTACTCTTTTCTAGCAAATTAAATTCACAAATGGGTATGAATTAATGTCATTCTTTTTTCCAGATTTAGTTACCCTTCAAGGGAACTTGTGTAAACAGACTTTTTAGTTTTTGTTGTTCTAATTACATGTTATGATGCACATTTTTTTTATTTTTCTTCCCATAAAACTTTTATATTGGCTCTTTTGAAGATGAGGATGTTGATTTTCTAAAGAGAAGCTGTATAAAAATATGAACTTCTGTATAATGCAGGCATTATGTACTAAGTCAGATTTTGCAATGTGTGACAGCAAATCTTGTACTTGATCCTTCAGTGGAACAATCTTTAGCAAGAAGACATTTTGAAAATAAATACTGACATCTGAGTGAGTCAACAGGGTATTACTTTCTCTAAACAGGCCAAATCTATAGCTGGATATAATCTGGTCATTTCCTTAGGTCCAAGTCCAGGCACTCCCTTTGGCCCAACTTTAAAACAAGGGTTTTTGTGAGTATCTGCCATGACACATCATGTTGTTTCTCTCAAATCTTTATTTGAAGCAAGGCTCTTACACTAAGTAAATCATACATAAATTGCTCTGCAACATGTTTAACTCAGACGCTTTTTTTGAAGGCAGTTGCAATTGTGTTTGGAAAAAATAGGGAAAGAGCAGGCTTCTGCTGCAGGGCTGTGATCTAACTGCATAAAAGCAGGCCTTTGGGTGCCCCTCTCTTGTTTGGAGAAATAACACTTCTCTGAACTAAACGAGCTAAATTTGATGGGCAGTGTAGGAAAGATGTTGCATTACTTGCCATCTTATCTCCTCTCTCATGAAAACATGTCCTGTTTCTCCTGAAGAAACCAGGGTGGGGGATGAGTTCACATCATTCTGAAAGTCTCATTTTCTCATTGCTGAAGAAGAGAGTGGTGAATATCTGAGGACAAATGAGTCTTCTGCACTAAGCTAAGGGGCGGCAGCCCTTGGTGCTGTTAGTGCTGGTCACCCGGTGGGTCTGCAGGCTCTCCAGCTGGAGCCCTGCACGTGGCCTGCTGAGGACTGGGATCAGCACCGAGGCAAAGCTGCTGTTTCTCCTTCCTCACGCCTCTTACAGCATGAAGCTTTGTGGTAGAAAGAAATGAATCTCTTTGTTCTTGCTTTTGGAAAGTGCCAGAACAGTAGTTACAGTCCCAACATGAATTACTGGAAATATGAAGGGCATCTCATGCTCAAACCCAAGACTGTGTTATTTGTTGGGATTTTTTTGTTTCTACTGACACAAACCTGGCCCAGCTCCCAGGAGCGTTTTGGCTCCCTACCCGGAAGTGATGCTGCGGTGCAGGAGCGTGCTGGGAGGAGGGCTGCGTGGTCAGGACCAGCGGGGGAACACACTGTCCAGCTGACGCTGGTCTGGCTCACAGGGCAGGATGGAACCGACCTGACCCAAGCTTGCCTTGCTCCATGTGTGCTGGTACCCCCACTGGGTCTCCAGCCACACAGAAGTGCTTGCAGTTGATTTAAAAAGCTGTTGCACAGTAATAGTACTGAGCAGCCTGTAGTATTTGCTGCAGTAACTGCATTAGTGTGTTCACTCTACATTTTGGTGTGTGCATCTTAATTACGTGTGCCCTTGCACATTTTGTTGCACAATGTTACTCTTGCTATGTTTTATTAATGGCAGAGTAAGAATATAACTTAGCTGTTCTATGCTTTGATCAGGAATTGACAGAGCTGAGGAGCGATCAGGCTGAGAATGCAGTGAAAAATGGGAAAGCATAACATGAGAGGAATTCTAATTCTCTCTGTGCCTAGTGAGGCAGGCAGGAATGGGTTTGGATGTAAACATAAGTGCAGTAGGGAATTAAAAAGAACCCAGAACTATATTGAGTAACTGTAATTATACCATAAACGAATGGTTGAGGTGAATCAGAGATGTCATAACTTTAGGCTGATAGCCTTTAAGGAGTCATTCAACAAAGTAGGAATAGCTGCACTGAATCTGTGTGACCTCTGTGCTGTCTGGACTCGAGGTGTGAGTTCAGGTCAATTTTAGACATTTTGGATAGAAGCGTTTTTGGACCTCTGCTACCCTAGTGGGGCAGGTGAAAGAAAACACCAAGTCATAATTAAGAGCCTCTGCTGTGTATCCTATGTGAACTTGTGGCACCAGGTTGTTGCCAGCAGCTGGTAGGTGAGCTGACCACGAGGTCCTTCCTGAGGTGAGCTGTGCTGGCACCTGCGGCTGAGCTGCTGGTGATCCCTGGTGGATGCTGTGGATGTATGGAGTGCAGGACTGGGAAGACGCCCTAGCACCAAGATGCTTGCTGGCATCTACTTCTGGAGATGGAAGGCAAAGCCAGTGTTTAGTTTGTTCCTTTCCAACCCATAAGCACAGTCATTGCTTAAGTATGAGGAGTGATGCTGTTCATTCACAGCAGGTAAAAGGCTTCTTTGGACTTGTTTTAATGTCCTGGACAGTGACCTGTGCCCACAATTAAAGTGGAAATCTGTTTGAAATGTCCATCTTCACTTAGGTGGTGTTTGTGTGTGGATGCATGGGGAAGAAGGAATTTGGAAGTTGGTTCATTGTCTTGGTAGTGGAATGCTCTTGCATTGTGCCAGAGCTTGCAGATACAGTTTTGTTCCATTTCCTAACAGGGGGAGATGTTAGTTGGAATTTAACAGCATTTTTGTATTGGAAGAATACCGCTGAGTTAATTAAATCATTGTGGGATGAGTTTCAGTTCTCTTTGCTCTTGATTTATAGTCTCCTATTGCTATCAAATTCTTATTATATTATTCTTCCTCCTAATAGGAGTGCAGAATTACTGTACTAAAAAGTGATTTTGTTTAATTAATGTAAGTACCTTCACTCTTTGCTGCAGCCTGGCTATAATCTGAACATCATTTACAAAATTTACATAAGAGTGAGTTTAGTCTGGACTTGCAGAAGCACAAGCCATCAATGGTTCATAGAAGCTGCATGTCGTGTTTCTCCATTGGCATTAGGATTGCTTGTTCTCTCCAGCGGTAGACCCTGCTGCTGCTGGGGTTACTGGAGCTGGTTTTGCCTGCTGCATTTCAGGAAGCAACAGAATTGGAAATACCATTGTGCTTCATGCCTGGAGTGTTTGGGTTTTTCTGGTGTTGCTGAGGGAGAAATGAATAGCACTCAGAAACAAAATGGATTGACTATCAGCTGGAAGTCGGGATCCAAGATCCCATGTTGAGCATGGGATGTTTCTGGGGAACGTGAATAAAGCAACTTTGTCACAGCAGACTTACTTCCAGTGAGATTTCATTAACAGTAAAGAAAACACTGTTCTCTAAGTTTTTATGGGAGAAGGGGATGAAAGTGGGAGAGACCTTTAAAAGCTGCTTCTGTGTCTTACCAAACAGGTGCCACTTTGTAGCACCCAGATCTTTTCAGCCACCCCGTTCATCTGCCTAGATCTGTCTGGCCAGAGTGAGGAACTGCTCTGTTTTTTGGGGTTATTTAGAGATGGACTGTGAGGACACTGCTTCACCCTGCACACACACAAAGTTTATGGTATGCACTGTCCATCCAGACATTTCATAGGAGCATTATCTCCTGCTCTGTGCCACATGCCTGCCAGATGTCCTGCGCTGCTGCAGGAGGCATTGGGCTCGCTGGATCGCGCTCAGGAGCTGCAGAGGAAGCAGCTCTGATTGCTGGGACTGATGTCTGTGCCCGACTCACTGGGGAAGGCTGGCTGCCTCACCGTGTGCTGACCGTGCTCGTGTTCCTCCTCTCGCCTTTTATGTTCACCTTTAAAAATTGTATTTCCCTCTCATCCTTGCCAGAATAGGTAGTAAGAATAGGAAAAAGCCATTCATAAGGAACAAACATTACTTAAAAAAAACTGCAGAGAAAAAAGGGCTGCAAAACATTAATGAAAAGAGTATTCTAAGCTAAATAACAGCGTCTGCACAGTAAAACACCTGGATTTAATTTTACACACAAGTTGCCCTCAGGCTGCGATGAGTCATTTGTGAGCACGTCCTCATCTGCAAACTTTAAGAGCAGCTAATTACTCTGAAGTAACTTGCTTGTCACATTGTTGCCGGTTGCGCTTATTTTTCCTTTTGGTTGCTAAAACCCACTGAAAGCAAGACAACCACAGTGTTTCTAGAGCTTGTAAGTAGCTTTACAGATGTTTTCCGCAATTCCCATTCACCAAGTACTCGGTTCTGTTGAACAATCTGTAGATGGGATCTTTGATAAGCATCAGGTATCAAGTACACAGTTTTAGCATTGAAAAATGCCTGTTGTGCTTCAGTTTATGGATGCTTTTTACTAAGTTGTCAGAAACTCCAGAGTAGTGTTACGTTAAATGTTTGAAGCATATATATACACTCACACACACACACGCACACACATATATATATATATATGTGATTGTGTGTAGGTGAAAATCAAAAGATTGCTTGCAGTACTGTCACACACCTTATAATGGATTTATGGGACAGTTTGAAAAGAAATAGACAATAAATATATAAGGATCATCCTCCTCTTCATGAGGCAAAGAAAAGAAAGCTAATGTTACAGAAATAACATCATCTAGTCATGCAGGTAAAACCTTGTATTTGATATTCTCCATGTGTTTTTCTGTGTTTTCCTTTGTGTTCCAGATAGCTGGGAAAAGGTTCTGGTGGGGTTCTTTTTCTTGTTCTTTTTTCCCTTTCCTTCCCCTTGCCCACTGCCTCCCTTCCCTCCTCGCCAGTCCAGGGAGCCTGTGGGGTGGCCCCAGCTGGTGCAAGCCCGGGGGTCTGTTCCCTCTCTGGGCATTTGTTGTATTTTGAGTTTTGTTTTTTTTATCCTGTTCTACCCTGTTTTGTTCCTATGTTAATAAACAGTTTGGTTTCTTTTTCCCACTTCCACTCCTTGTGACCCATTTGTCTCATTGACGGAGGAGAAGGGAGGAACGCTCATTCCAGGGTGGTTCCTCCTGAAGTTTTGTCTCAAAAACCAAGACACGTTTGAACTTTTTTCTTTAACAAACTAGCTTGTTAAAGCTTTGTAAAGCTCATCCAAGTGAGGCTGAGCCCTGCCTCTTGTGTTACAGCTTTGTCAAATGAGCATCCTCTAAAAGGCAGACTCAAATAATGTTTTGCTGAAAAATTGCTATGCTTGAGCTAATGTCATTCCATTTCTAGCATTTAAAAGGTCCTAAGTGTAGTTGAGAACACTTATTTCTTTTTTTCTCTTTATGAGCGGTGCTGAGACTGGGTTTTACTCCTGAACATGGATCCAGTCAGTGCTTTGGGTGAAAGTTTTGGTTTTGCTTTTTGTTTTTCTTTGAGCATACTTACCCACCATGATTTGCATCCTAGTGTATTGGGGCCTTTGGTTGTTTTTTTGGTGTTGGGTTGTTGGGTTTGTTTTTGTTTTGCCTGCACAGTTGGAAAAGGTAATCTTAATCCTGGGCCTTTCATCTTCTGCAGAGAGAGGCTCTCATTCCAAGGGAAGTGAAGTGCTTATCAGCTGTGAGCCCACAAGAGCACCACATTCAGTCACAGGGATAAAGATTGTCTATTTCTAACCATTTGTACAATGTAACACATTTTTTAGTATTTTCTAGGATATTAGTAAGAAGGGGAAAATCAGGAGGCTCCCAGCTATATTTGTGCAAATGTACCTTCAGTGTAATTTCCCGTTGCTCCCAGTGAACATTCAGTTCTGCGTTACACTGCATGCAAGTTACAAATGAGCATTTGCTTACAGGCTAATTAAGCATAGCTTAGAGCAGTACTTAATTGCAACACTTCAAGTAATACAGAGGAACTTCAAGCCAATCTGGCTAACAAGAAATTAACTTTGTGCTCTGCCCAAGGTTGTGCTAGCTGCTGTGTCTAAGGTTTCATTGTGTCTTGCCCTCTGTGTCCATGGAATAGCACTTGAATGATCTTCAGAGGTCACAGAAAAACCTTTTAGGATTTCAGTTCTTTGCAGGAAATCCTGCAAGAAGTGAGACAGAGCATGATGGAGTCTTTCAGGGAGTAGAGAAATTGCCTGTGCAGCAGGTGCTGGCTTTGGGTGTCTCCAGCAGTTCATCCATCGATGTCCAAATGGCTTTGAGGTGAAAGACTGCTTCGACAGCACATAATCATTAAAATGAAAGAGCTGAACTTCATAGGAAGCTTTCTATATGTTACCTTTATCCCTCAAATAAATAAATAATCTAGTCGCTCTGAAGATGGTGAAATAACTTTTACAGCACTGTAAACATCGTCACATCAACTTCTCTGCTTTGCCTGTTTCCCAAGCCCTCCAACATGCAGCTGTAAAGCTGTGATGTTTAACTTGTCTATCAAAATCCTCAAGGATGATGTGCATGCAAAGGGCTTGTTTCATCCCCATG
Organism: Corvus moneduloides; assembly: GCF_009650955.1. Classification (NCBI taxonomy): domain Eukaryota; kingdom Metazoa; phylum Chordata; class Aves; order Passeriformes; family Corvidae; genus Corvus; species Corvus moneduloides. The sequence goes on along the minus strand of NC_045476.1, from coordinate 92,033,639 downwards.
CCAGGGGCCTGGAAGTACTAATAGCCCTCCATTCAAATACTAGCCATTAAGAAAGGGGAGACCCTAATAAAATTTCCAGCGAAAAAAATATAAAAAACATGTACAGTGTCAGACATGATTTGTAATGACTGCATTTTTGAGTTTGGAGCAGTCTCTGCTTTCTGCATAATTGAGTTCATCTCTACTACAGCTGTGTCTTTTCTGAACATATTAGGTGCAACTTAGTGGCAATATCTAGGTATGAGGACTGATGGATTGCAGGGAAATTAGTTAAATATCTTCATTTTTTAATTTTAAAATACGTAAATGTAGAGAAGTAGAAAGTAATTTTTTCCTCCTAAATTATGTCACAATATTTATATAAAATTTCAAACCAGTAAGGTCTCACTGAGTGCAAGAAATACATTAGAAATGTTTGAAGAGAAGGTATTTCAAGTCTGATTGGATAGTAGCTCAGATTGCTTGGCTTAGACTTGCAGTCAATGCACAACTCTGACCCTGGTTTGGAAGGACTTCTTCCATGATTTTTTGTACAAACCCAATTGTGTTGGTGCAAAACTTTTGCAACGCAAGTTTTCTTAGAGTCACTTAATAGATCTTTTGAATGGTTGTTGAAGAGTATTTCTTTGTGCTGGGCAATTCTGCTTTTTCACTACAACCATAATAAAGTATTTTTGGAGGACGTATTTGATTTTGCATAACATGGTTACAAATTAGGTTTGTATGCTGTAGCTGAGCTACCAGTATCTGGAATTAAATACCTGTATTGATTATCGATTCCATATTGAATTATAAAGGGTATTCATTACTGTCAGACAAACTTGGAGATCTTTACTACAACAAAGAAGTAGTAGGAGTGGCCGTGCTTTTCATATTATTTGATGTGTATGTTTTTTTCTGCTGGAAAGTGGCATGTAGACTAATGAACATATCCAGCATAGTTGTTTTCCCACCTACAGGGAGCCTTTTTTTGAATCTCAGCTTGGGAGAAGTGGAGATAAAAAACTTTAACTTCAAAGGAAGATACTGGGATTTCTTGGTGAAGGTAATCTTCACATTTTTGTGTCCAACTTCATATCATGAGTGGTCAAATCAGCAGTTGGCTCAAACTCAGTACAAAAGTTTCATAAAAGCTCTGTCAGAGAGTTGTGTTTAATCACCCTTAGGCTGCCAGATCCCTGCTGTCAGATCCCTGCTGTCAGATGCAGACATGGTAGTCCCAGCCTTTTACTGTCCTTCTGTTCACAGACCTCTTCAGGTGGCTGCTTGCTTCCTGTCAAAAACAACTTAATGGCAAGTGCTATTTTGGGAAGTTGTTGCATTCCGTATTTTGCTTGATGAGCCTTATGGTCTGGCCAAGGGACCTTCATGTGTGCTCTATTCCTCCTCACCTCGTATTTGGGTTGCTTGTCTCCAGTTAATGGTGAGATAGGGAAGAACCTGTCAAGTGCTTTCATGCTGTCCTAGGGTAGCAAAGCTATAAAAGATGATAAATTGCACAAAGCGCCTCTTCCTCCTTCCGTTGAGCGCAGTGGGAACCTGAATGACAGTGAAGAGGAGATGTGCTTTGACTGAGGTGGCTAGTGACAGCTGAGGTGACTGCCACCTCTGTGTAGTTCAGGTGGAATGCAAACCAGGTAGTGATCTGTGATCATGAAGATCCTTTCCTTCCCCTAAGTTACCGAGCGATTTTATTGGGACCGAATCGGGCCTTGTTTGACTGTGTGCCTGAACGGCCAATGTCTTCTTCAGTTCTCAGTGCTCAGACATTTGAGGTAGCCTTTTCAGTAGAGGACTATAGATAAGATTTAGGGAGGGAATACAGACTCTCATAGACAGATAGTTTTAGCCATTGGCACTTGATACACAGTAGTGATGCCAATTCTTGAGAAAAAAAAAATTAGTAACAAATGGGAATCTGGGCTGGGGGAATATCTCTTCTCCAAGAGCCAGTAAGACCACAGGGGAGGGCAATAGCAGGAGTTTCTAAGAAAGAGGGTTGTGGAACTGGACTGCCATTTCAGAAAGTAACTTACCTCTGATTTTCTTTCTGATTTTGTACTAGGGAAAGCTACCCTTAGCTCATGTTTTGTTTAGAAAACCAAATGCAACAAACTCGAGTTGGTTTGTGAAGAAGGAAGGAGGATTAATTTCCCCAATTGATCATCTTTGTAATGGACAATCAAAGTCATTAAGATCTCTTTCTGATGTTTTAGCTAACTAAAAAAGCTGAATTTGTCATCTCAAGATGCTTTCCATGTTGAACCCCAGAATGAGGCTACCTGGTAATTTGCCTAATCCAGTCTGTACACATGGAAAATAATGGTCTCTGCAGAGAGGATTAAAACATTTGGTCTAATGAGGCACTGTCTGTGGAAGGGAAGTGTGCTATATCATGCTCAAAGAGGATGTACCTTTTCACTTATTCTTTAAACAGGGTTTTCATGGCATAGCTGAAGAAAGTTCATGCACCAGCTATTTTGTTACACTTTGAAAAGTGAAATTCATAGGGTGCACAGGTTGGCAAAGCCTCAGTTAATGTGAGCCAAGCAAACTTGGGTTGTTTTGTGTACAGATGGGTTCACCGAAAGAAGAACTTGCAGAACTCTGGAAACAAATTCACAAACCCACTTATTTCTTACAAGTTACACTTTGGGTCTGATCACTATCTGTTATGTTGAAGAGTGTATAAGCAACAGTTGAACCAAAAATAGTTTCAGTACTGAAGATTTTTTGTTAATCCTCTGCAAGTAGCCAAAATGTTTTACTTTTACCATGTGTAATCTCGTGCAGGAAGATGGGGGGATTGTGGAAGAAGCAAGTGTTGTGACACTCTTCTATGCTGTAGAAAAGGCTAGATAGATTTTTCTCCAGTAAGAAACCATCAGTCACCATCCAAAGCCACCAACCTTCTGAAGCTTGAAAAGGCAATAAAGTTTTTCTTATGTGTAGAATTGTCTCTACATGAATGGAGAGTGGTAACTAGTGAGATTTGCTGAAGTTGGCAGATTTGGTTTGACACAGTTAGAAGTGAAGTAATAATTAATAGCTAATATTAATCATTATTGCCAGTTATTAATACAATATGTTTTTAAAAGACACTTCAAAATAAATTAATTTTCTCATGTACAACCATGTATTTAGCCTATGAAATTCTACATGGCAATTGAATGGAAGAATTAGATACTGAAATTTGAAATGTATAGGAGATATTTAAGTGTTTCTAGTTTACATAAATACAAGCCTGCAATAAGCATAGAGACTAAGGGAAGCAGTTCTTTAGTATTCAGATTCATATCAAACCCAAGCTACTGTTTGGGGCAGGAAGGGAAGGGAGAAACACTGTTTGCATTCAAATGTATTTATTCAAGTTTTGTCTAGAAGGGACTATTAAATTATTATGTTGCTCAGGACCCTAAGATCTTGAGAAGTTTACATGTCCTCTGTTACATGTTGATCTAAGTTGTACTTTTGCCCTTTAAGCCTAGCTTTCTTAAACTTGTACTTAGGTAGCTGGGTCTGTGAGCCAAGTGCACAACATTTAAAAAAATGTTTTATTTTTAAAGGGAATGGAATTTTGCACTCATGGAAATAGAAACTTCAGAATAAGAAAGATGTCCAAAGGTTGATCTACCTTCTGCCAGTCAATCTGGGGGGAAAAATGAGCTTGGGAATAGGTATTTTCCTTTAATAAACCTGACATCAGTGCCTTTATATTCTCTTTCATTTTCTCTGTGGTTCAGTTCAAGAAGGTTTCAATGACCCAGATTTTTCTCAGCATAATCCTAAAGAAGATCCATGATATAGATACAGAGCCATCAAAATCCTTTGAGAAAAAAATTATCATTCGTGCCAGGACAGAGATAAAGTTACTGGTATCTCTGCATGGTGGATTTCTTTAACCTCGTGACAATAATTTAGGGAGGGGAGAAAGGGGCAGAAGGAAGCATGCTTGTAGGTAATGAGTTTTATCTATAGCACATAAAAATACAGTCAGCTCTCTTGTCATTGCCTTTCTGAGTCTTGGAAATGGTTGGTTTCTCTATGATCAGCTACAGTAGAAAGGCCACTGTTAAAAGATTTCCCACTTAATATCATGCAGAATTGTTTTCTAGGGAGTGTATCTTCTCTTAAAAGATTTGCCCAATGTTTGGTCTTTTCCTCTGAGGAGTTTTTTCATACCCATTTGCCTACACTAAACAAAGAAACTAGGCACGTGAGCTATTTGAATATAATTGTCTTTTTGATGCAGGTAATTATTTTAAATGATTAATGGGATCCTCATGAAAATTGTTGCATAAACTTTTCAATTAGAGAGAAGGCTCTTTGATTGCATTTGTGTAAAATATTTAATTGGGTGGACAGCACAGAATACATACATTAGGAAATTATCTCAGATTACCTGCTTTTAGGGGGATGCCTATAGGGAGGAGAAAGCTTTGCTTCCAATCAACTTCAAAGATAAGATAGCTTAATTGGAAGCTGACTGTGCCTTGACAGCTTCAGAGCAGCAGTGACTTCCATGTAAAATAATCTGAAGCAGATGCTGAATGAAGAAGTATCATTTTCTTTCGTGCAGGCTTTGGCATCAGATCTCTAGCATTATGTTATCTAGTTCTATATGAGGAAGCATTTTTTTATCGTGACATTGATTTTGGCACACTACTTCACTCAGTGCCGTGGTTTAGTTGAGGTGGTGTTAGGGCATGGGTTGGACTCGGTGATCTTGAAAGTCTCTTCCAACCTGGTGATTCTGTGTGATTCTTTGTGATTTATACCTCCACTGTTAAGTTCATCAGCCTTTGACAAACAGACTGTAACACTAACTTAAAAGGAATTTTTGAACCACTTTGGCTTGGCTTGGGAAAATAGTGATGAAGAATCCTACGAAAAGACCTATTTAGGGTTCCTGAAGTATGATCAAACTAGAACTTTTTTATGCTTTTAGTTAATGTCATGGTGGTTACATAACTTTTCACTATCTGTATAAGAGATTAGAGGCTAGAGAACTGGGCTGCAAGAAAGCTCATGGAGTTTAACAAGGGCAAGTGTAAAGTCCTGCACCTTTGGAGGAACAACCTCAGGCACCACTACATGTTGGGAGTCACCCAGCTGGAAAACAGCTTGGCAAAGAAAGACCTGGGGATCCTGGTGGACTCCAAGTTGAATGTGAACCAACAATATGCCCTTGCTGCCAAGAAGGCTGATGATAGCCTGGGCTGCCAAAGGCAAAGCATCGCCCGTGGGTTAAGGGAGGTTTATTCAGCACTGGTGAGGCCACGTGTGGAGTACTGGGTCCAGTTCTGGGCTCCCCAGCACAAGAGAGACAGGGACATACTGGAGAATATCCAACAAAGGCCTAGAGAGGTGATTAAGGGACCGGAGCATCTGTGCTGTGAGGAAAGGCAGACAGAGCTAGGACTGTTCAGCCTGGAGAAGAGAAGGCTCAGGAGCATCTTCTGAATGTGTATAATTACCTTGAGGGAGGGTGCCAAGAGGAAAGACCCAGGCTCTTTCCAGTGGTGCCCGGTGGTAGGACCAGAGGTAATGGGCACAAATGGCAATACAGGATGTTCCCTCAGAGTATGAGGCAACACTTTTAACTGTGAGGGTGACTGCCTGCTCTCAGTCACAGCCCAGGAGGTTGAGAATCTCTGTTCTTGGAGATACTCCAAGGTACCTGGACGCTGTCCCGGAAAAAGGGCTCTAGGTGACCCTGCTTGAGTTACAGGGTGGATCAGATGACCTCCAGATATCCCTTCCATCCCTTAACCTCATATGAGCCTTTTCTTCTTCTTAAACTTATATAATGAAAAGAAAAAACCCAAACCAAAGAACGGTTAAAGGTGTGTTGATCTTGAAACATTTCGTCTCAGTGTTATGTCTTTAATAATAAAGTTTGGAGTTATGAGGGTAAAGCTCCCTATTAATTCATTTATAACTACGAGTTTCTAAGAGTAATGTTTGTGCTTGCCTGGCATGTGCCAGCATTACCAACACAATCCACTTGAATATCTTGTAAGAATTCTATTAAAATTTACTTTAGGGGAGGGATTTCTATGTTGAACGTTGGGATCTTATTTGATTATGAACAGTACTGAAACTGAGCAATGGCAATCAAAGTACACCTAAATATCTGTTCTATGTCATATATCAGTAAAAATAGAAGAGCCAGTCGTCTGATTTATAAATGATGAGAACCTGGACTAGAGCATTTAGAAGATGATCTGTTCTCATGGGAAGTCCTCAGCCTTGGAGGCACTAAAAATAACATCACTCAAATGCTTATCCAACTAGTCACAAGGGATAGAATGAAAGATTACCAGTTGGCAAAGAAGATGATGGAAAACATGTAAGGGCTGTGAAAAGAGGTTTATATGGTTCCGTGCAGCTTTGCACTGAAATCTGTTTGATAAGCGGCAGTGGAATACTGATAATGATGTGCCTGCAAAGGAGAAAGATGTGTAGTACGATGGGAAGGACTGGGTGGGGAGGGTGTCTTGGTGTCAGGGTAAGAGGAGCTGCTCTGGAATAGGTGTTGGTACAAAGCAGTGCTCACATCTCTGCACTGCAACCTGCAGCAGGAGGTGCAGAGAGCTGACATATTAACCTTCAGGAATGGGCTGAAGAGAGGAGCTGCAAGAGAGGAAGGATGGAGTAGTTTGTGATACTTCAAATCAGGCCACTGAGAACTGGGGAGAACATGAGAGAAGAGAGGAGAGGCTATTACTGTTCGTCTGCTATGTGGCCACAGGTCCTTTAAAGCAACTTGTGTGTATGCCTGGTGAATGTCTTTACTCATTGTAGCTTTAGCAAAGTAACCTTCTTTTTAAAAGTTGGCATAAATGCTGCAGACTTCAATCCATATAATACAATCTATAATGAGCTAACTACTTCACTTTTGAGCCACTGCTGCTCCAGGAATTAATGCCTGGAAACCTCAGTACATGTAGATGATAGGGAAAAGCTGGAGGACATTGTTGTGAGTAGGATTGTATAGAGGACCATTTAGTTGCCTTTGTTTCTCAGCTTTTGGTAAAAACTGGTTGATTCCTTTCAGTTCATAATAGGCTGAATACTAAGCTGTTTCTATAATGTCATGGATTGCTTGTTCGGCATCTTTTTAATTAGTGACATTTCATTTAGTCCAAATTAAATATGCCAGATGTAGCTGATTTAGTGGCTAACAATGATGAGTGAGGGGAGGGAGAGCTAACATATAGCCGTCTGTTCTCAGGGAAGTTTTTTTTTTATTATTTTTTTTATTTCTAGTTCCACAGGAGAAGTTGGAGTGGTAACCATGGCAGCAGGGAATTTGTCCCTGTAAGCTAAGCAAGGGGTTGGGTTGTGTGGGGTTTTTTTGTGTTTGTTTTTTTTGTTTGTGGTGCCCCTACTTAGAGGAAGGGGTATGCAAAGTGGTCTCGAGCAAGCCCTGGAGAGGGGACTTGGAAATAGATAAGTTAGAGATGCTTGCTGTGGACTTAAACTCAAGAGTTGATCTTCCTGTAGTGTGCACGGATGGATGGGTACAGCAGTGAAGCAGAGTAGTGAGAGATGTGAAAAATTTCTTGGTACCTTGGATCTTGGTGTTTTGGGGTGGGGTAGTTAGACACTGTATGCTAATAAACTCCTTGCATTGTTGGTTTTGGATTTATGCCAATATTTTTCTCACTTTTTTTCCACTGAAAATGAAAAATTCTTAGCAGGTTGGAAGAGAGTGAGATTTGCATGGGGCTAGCTGCATTCAAGAAAGAATATCCAGCTTAATTGTGGTGCCATAATCCTAGATCTTACATCAGCCCTGGAAACTTTTGCTATATCACACCACTGTTCTCCTCTGATACTTAAATCTACCAAAAATTAAACAGCAGAGCAGTGTCATGGAACAGTTTTCTTCCCATTAAAGAAATCGCTGAAAATGAGAATTTCACATGCTTTGGGGAGAGGATAACATAAGCTCTCTTCTTCCACTGACATAACTTTTCCTGGGTAAAGATCTGCAGGGGGTTAATTCTGGCCACACAATTGATGCTTACACAGTTGCACAGAAATACCCCCCCGCCACCACCCCCCGCCCAATGTGAGCAGCTCTCTTAAAAGCATTTACTATGTGCATGTGACAAACTGTCCCATAAAACATCCTGGACGTTGCAGGCAGCAACGATTAGCTGATACTCGCTGCTTGGAATCGCCGCCTTCCAGAGCCGGTAGCTTGGGAGACGGGAAGTTGAGCAATATTGCTGCACACTGTACAGCGCGGAGGCAGCTGACAGCCGGGCATTAGGGAGGCTCTGCCATGCCACTGTGGTTAAGCCTGTCACCCTCTCCTTACAAAGCACCCTGCTGCTGCTATCAGAGCAGTATGAACTCAGCCCCTTTGGAAAAACTGATTGGGGGTTGCACCTGATGCTGTCAGAGTGCGGGAATTTTGTGTTTCCAAGATGTGCTTGAGCTTTTGGGATTTTCAGCACATGGAAGCCGTTGTGATGTAGATTTCATAGGGTGTTTATACTTTAAATGGTCATCAGTCCTTGAGTGTCTGTAGGTTACAGCTGGTTTTCATTAGGAGTCTTTCTCCATGTTTTGCCCTTTTTTTTCCAGTAGCTTCCATTATCTTTTTCGCTGCCCTAAATTGTTCTCATCTTCATATTCTCACACTTACGTTGGTTGTAGCCCTTGTGTTTTGTCTCCATGTGATGTACCATACTTGATTCTTCTCTGATCTATGCATGTTGAATTCATAGAGGTTTTTCTTAAAGTTTCTTTTGTTTTGCTTTCCAGCCCCCCCTCTCTCCTGGCATCTTTGGTGTAACTTCCTGGTCTGGGATGTCATTGCTTCATCAGGATGTGTGTGTGTGTGTGAGGAATAAAGGAACTCTTGTGAAGATAGATAATTGATTTAATTCATTCTAGCCTTCAGGGATGCAGAGAAAACCTTAGGAACTCTGCACTTGCAAGCACTGGGGAACAGATTTACAAGTCCTTAAATCCTTGGCTTTTTCACTCCTTGTGATTACTTTTTTGGGTTGGAGAAACACACAGGAGTGGGAAGAGGGTCTATCTTTGTCTTCCCCTGTATTGCATTCTAAGTTTGTAATTTCTGTCCAGCCCTACATCTTAATGCTTGCTTAGATTCCTCTGCTACCAGACTAGGTAAATTGGATTTCATTTGTTCACGACAAATTTCATAACTACTCATTCTTAAAATAATGTGTTTGTTTTGTTGTGTCTGGACATTCCAAATATAGTTTATTTGGCATTGTCGCCTATTGTTGGGCTGCTGTTTTTGTTCTATTTTATTTCTGTTACTACATCAACCTAAGGTCCCATTTTATCACATAAGAGACAGTCACCGCCCCCAAGGTTTTCCCATGCTTTAAAAATGCATCTATCTTCAAATACTAATCCTCAGTCTCCAAAGACATCTTTGAAAGCAGTCCCTGGTGCCTTTCCTAATAATATGTGGCTGGACGGGTACATGCAAATAAGAGTGCTGGAGCCAGGTCTAGGTGTGCCTGCAGCCCTTAAAGGTGTTCCTGCAGAGGTCTGCTCTGCAACCTCTCTGCTCCTCTCTCCCCAGAAAAGCGTGCAAGGGAAGGGGGGTTTTGTGGACTACCCATGCAGAAGTTCTACTGGAATAATCGTAAATCAAAGTGAGAAGCCAATTGCACGTTGCCGAACCCTGTGCTGAAATGGCTTTTTGGCTCGTAGGGTGGCCTGGACCCTAGATGACAAGGGCCTCAGCTGCAGCTGTCACAGTGTACTAGTGGGAAAGAAGGAGCCATCCAAGTCTTGGGGACCTGTACCATTTTCCTAAATCTTATGAGAAGTTGCTCCCTGGAGCCTTGTTGCACCCTCTGCCAAGCTTCAAATTAATGTGGTTCTTGTGGTTGGAAGCCTGTGCAGCAAGGAAGATGTGGTAATAATTCCTTTTCTACAGAGTAATTTATAATGGCAGAGCAATTTAAAATACTCAGTAACTAGCTTGGTTACTTAAGGATTTAATCAAGAAATTATTATGGTTTTCCTTTGTATTACCCTTTCTAGGGTTGTTAGTGATTTAAATTGTTTGCAAGAACTTTTGTACTAAACCTTTCTCTTGGAGCAAATTCAGACAATAAATAATGCATTCTGTAAGCACAGCTGAGGAAAATTGCAAACTATCTAGGGATAAATTGCACAATAAAATATATGAAAGATAAAGGTTAATGCCAGCAACATAATTTAATGCCTTTCATTACATAATCAAAGGAGTGTAACAGTGTCTGTAACTGTCTTTTTTAATGTATGTAAAGGATCTTGAAACCAGAAAGGATTTTTGCATAAAAAGCAATTGCTGTTAGGAGGAGCTGTGTGGAGAGAAGGGAGCACGTTTACAGACTTACAGTCAAAACTAACAGAAAACGCTGGAACAGTCTGGACCCCCAAATCCAGGACTGAGTGAGCTGTTGCTGCACTCCCTTCCTGCTGGTGTGGACTGTCAAAGCCTATACAAATTGCTTCTCAAGCTTTCACTCTTCCAGTGTTCTGCAAATACCCTGAAGCTTCAGCAAAATTCATAAAGGCCTATTATTACTCTTAGAAGGATTGAAAATTAGTCTTTCTCCTTTCTTTTACCTAAAAATGGGAGGCAAATGAGGAATTGAGTGGGAAGATGTGAAAATGTCAAACAGGTCAAATGATCTATCTGAACATCTGAACCTTAAACCAAAGTGAGAAAGAGTTGAAACAGCTTTTGGGAATACTGTCACAAAATCGATGTGTTGTCTGTATGTAGGTATGTATCACTTAAAACTGCATTCTGCTATTTATTTTTAAAATATGGAAATTACAGGGTAGCAACTTACAGTTTCCAAACCTTCAGCCTCTAAGTATGTGCACACACATTGGAATAAATCTTTTGTTTGTGCAGGCAGTGGTTCTGTCTTGAAAATGTGCTCTGCACAGTCTTTCCTTTGGAGGATATTGCACAGTTGTATGTAAATAGCTGAGATTTTTGCAGATGCTTCGATGCAGTTGCTATACAATACTGAACCTATACAGAGAGCAATACTTTTAGATTTAAGAAATACTTCAAGTTTTGAGGAGATACAAGCAGATAATTCAGTGCCTGCATAACAAATAACCATTTTCACATGCAGTTTTGAATTAGAAGAGGAAAAGCTTTGGCTTGTTACTACAATATTTCTATTTTAAACTTCAATAGTACCCAAAATGTTCTCATTGTATATGTTCCTTTAAATGTGCTTAGTATACATGCCGCATAACACACTTTGCTTATTTCTTTAAGCTCAAATGTCAACAGTTGCAGTGTGTAATTGTGCTGGTTTTGACTGGGGTAGAGTTAATTTTCTTCTTAGTTGCTGGTATGGGGCCATGTTTTGGATTTGTGATGAAAACAGTGTTGATAATTCCAGAGATGTTTTAGTCACTGCTAAGCAGTGCTTACACACAGGCAAGGTCTTTTCTGGTCCTCATCCCACCCCTCCAGCAAGGAGGGGAGGGGAACACAAGAAGCTCGAGGGGACACAGTTGAGACAGCTGACCCCAACTACTAACCCAGGGGAAATCCTGCACCATTTGGTGTCTTGCTTGGCATATGAAGCTGGGGGAAGAAGAAGGACAAGGCAAGGGGGAAAATGTTTGAAGTGATGGTGTTAATCATCCCAAATCACCGTTACTTATGATGGGCTTTCCTGGGGATGGCTGAACACCTCCCTGCCCATGGAAAGTGGGGAATGAGTTTCATGTTTTGCTTTGCTCACGTACATGGCTTTTGCTTTCCTAATTAAACTGGCTTTGTCTCAACCCATCAGTTTTCTAACTTGATTCCCTCCAATTCTCTCCCCCATCTCACTGGGGGCAGTAAGTGAGCATCTGTGTGGGGCTGAGCTTCTGGCTGAGGTTAAACCACAATGGAAATAGTGCAGAGAGACATGTTTGCTTGATTAATCACCACAGTGGCATGAATTCAGCCAACGTAGCTTATGGCATCCAGCTTAAGTCCAGAGTCAGGAGCCTTTGTCATGTGCTTTAGATGTTAAGTTGCTCCATCTCTCTCCCTTACTTCCAGAAAGAATGTAACTCTCCAAAAGTACTGGGTGCATGTGTGATTGGATGTCCATACATGATGGCTTCAGAAGAGCTAACCCTCCAAATACCAATGCCGACTTGAACCTGGCACTAGTCCTGCCCTGCCCTTCTCTGCCCACACCGCTGTGACTCCCAAAACCTCTCTTGCTAGTACAACCCTCATGCAATTTATGACTTCAGTATTGGTTTTGGTGACCACTGAATATAAGATGATACTGTGATTACCTTTCAGGTCAGGTTATTTCTCTGACCCTTGGGAATGGGTTTAAAATTCAATGCCCAGTGAAGGAGGACAAAGTGAGGGTTTTGAAACATGGCCAACTAAAGTGGGGGGTTGTGGGGTTTGGTTTTTTTTTTTTTTTTGAGGTTGCTGTTCTGAATATGAAAGTCAAAGACTTAAGATCTTGATCGTACAACAGTTGTTCTCCTTTGTTGTTCATAGGCTTTTAAATGTGTACCTAAATATAGTATATGCCAGAGGAGAGAGTTAATGTTGCTATGAGAACCTTAACCTCAGCATTTCCAAGGGTTTTATGTGTATATGTAGGAGAAAAAAAAGCAATGATCAAATAACTCACAGGTTTTTTTCTTGTATAAGGAAGTACGATCTGATGCCTTGTGTATAAGTGATCTTAGCCACGATGTATTGCTGTTACTGCTGCTGTTTGTCTGAAGGGCTATTTTCCTGCATGAGCAGTGCAACAGAGAAGGCAAAAAGAGCCATAGGGTTGACCTATATATTTATTTCATTGCAGCAGTTGAAATTCCCATGCCTTATAAAACTGCCTTAATGCTGCTGGGCAAGTACAGGGGGACTGGCTGGTGCTCCAGCATGTAGATGTGGTTGACTGAGTTGCTTGCCTGTCAGGTGTGCACTGAGCATGCTTAGAGGCCTTTCTTTTTCAAAGGTTTGTAACTTTAGGAAGCAAAACCTTCCTTTATTTGTTGCTTTTTCAACTAGGCAAATAGCAGTTTAAGGGTAGCCTCCAGGCAGAGCTTGAGTCTTCAGCAGCTTTGAATTGACTGATCCTAATTGAAAGCTTCCCCATTCCTCCAGTGACTCTGACTCTGCTCTTGTGAGCTGATAAGCTTTGATTATAGAAAGCTTTTGGAAAAAAGATCTCATTAAAACAGGGTTCCAGTGAAAACAGCAAGTACCAGCCTGGTACATAGGTGTCTTCTGCAATAAATAGCTGCTTTTGCTTGCACAAGGTACATGCTTACATTTCAGTTCCATTTTCCTTCTATTTACCTCACCAATTGTATGATTCTCATGGCTGAACAGTCTTGATGAGTGAAATTGGGGGATGGAAGTCAAAACTTGCTGGACTGATTTTCAGTTTGTGCAGATCATAGTAATGACTCTTCAGTGTATTTTAATGGCTTTCTGTGAAGTCTCTGATCTTCATCTCTTTCCAAGGGAAACTCTTGTTGAACTGGTGCACTGAAACCTTTTAACCTTGTATCTATTAGATTTCAGTCAGAGGGCCTTCTGATAACTGGTGCTCTCTTCTTACGTGTGGAGTCATAACCCAGGATAACAAAGGTTGGTTTGCACTGATATAAATTACACCATATAATTTCAGGCTGTAGAATGTAAATGTAGATCTGTTTGCCACTGAAGATTTTCAGCATAACATCATTTAACAGAGTGAAATTCTGTGATGATTGTGTATAGTCATAGGTTTTGTTTCGAAGAAAAAGGAAAGAAATAGCACAAAAAGTGGAGAAGAAATGATGTGACCATCACATGACTGTTTTGGTTTTCTGGTTTTTGTTGTTTTTTTTTTTCCCTCCACATTCCTAAAATATTTGTATTACTTGATACACAAAAAATACTGCAGTGAGGTTGAGGAACTTAGGCTGGAAGATGAAACAGACATGAAGATACTCAAGATATGTGACCCATTATATGAAACCACTGAAGTGATGAATATTAATGTTCTTTTAAATTTTTAATTTTTTAAGTCTTTTTGTCTTTCAAGAAAAGAAAAAGAAAAGAAAAGAAAAGCTTGGGGGAAGACTTCTTCCCAGAACAATGGTGCAGTCTGTTATCTGCTCCTTTGCACTGTAAAGCACTGAATGTTCAGCCAATATAGTGCTCTGGTTGGCTTAGCATTCTTAACCTTAATTTTGAATAGAAGGTGCCTTGTGCTGCTGACGTAATTAGGGCCTTTTGTAAATCACTGTTGCAGGCAATCTGCTGTTGCATTTCACTGCATTTCTCAGAGAGATGCAGGGCAAAAGTGTCAGACTAACTTTTTGAACCTCTCATCAGGCTAAGTGTTTTCATTATTGGAGTATTTTATTCAAATGAATCCTGCTTCATTTTCCTTTATAGACAATAAGCCCCAATTCAATTTTGGAAGTGAAACACTCCAAACACCAAGTTTCTGCTGGAAGAAGTTTGAATAGGGAGCCCTTAATAGCTTAAAGTGGGAGGTGCTTCCTTAAAAAAAAAAAAAAAAAGACACGAAATGTGAGAGAGTTGGATTTGACCAACTGACTCTAAATTCAGTCCCCTCTGTGATACAGGAGTACTGTTATTGGCATCTTTTGTCGCAGAAACTGTCAGAAAGTTGGAGGTGAAGCTTTGTCATCAAGATGGTTTCGTATTTGTGGTTATATGTCATAACTCTGCAGTGGTGTGTGGGGACATAAAATCCCCTTACCTTCCATGTAAGCCTCTTGGGGACTGTTGCACTCTTGCCTCTGCAGAGACACAGGGTTTCATCTCACTTCTGCCTCTCTCCCATCCCCCGGGGCAGGGTTCAGCTCAGGCCATTACAACCCCTCCTGATGCAGTGTTTTATATCTGTGATGTCAGTGGTGATACGTGGCCTTGCACTGCCCTTGATGGCAAACACAGCACTATTAATAGTCAGTGAAGTTAACTTGCTCATCGCTGCCCACCCACTGCGCTCCAGTCCCTGAGCTTTAAAGGCACTGTTAACACCCCAAGGGCTGACTGGTCCCACGAAGGAACATATCCATGTTTGTAACGCAACTCCCACAGTGGCTGTGGTGTTGGGATAGTGGGTGCTGCCTAGAGGGCCTGGCTCTCCGGAGGAGGGAACATGGCATTACAGTAATCGCACACCAAACAGCAGTGTTGGGTATCCAGGAGTTTAAGATGCTGTGGTGCTTCAGGGGGGCTGGCATCGGCATCAGCTCAGACTCTGGGCAAAGGAGGGGGAGGGTGGGACACGTACCCATGACCCCTTTACTTCATACCGAGAAAGCACAGCATGAATGACCATAAAAGACAGCTGCAGCTTTCTTCCAGTGGCCACACGGCATTAAGGCTTTCCATGCTTGGGAACAGAGAAAAGTGTGGTGGTTGTCTTACAGTTCTCTCTTTTCCACCTGCACGGGCTGGAGAGGCACCCTCAGCAGAACAGCTTTGCCCCTCTTCTGGGACTTGGCACTGGCGATGATCGAGTGCAGTCTGTCCTGTATCACTGCCATGTTCCCAGCAGGAAAGGAAAAGGGGGGTCTGTCCTCCAGGTGTTGCAAAAGCGGCGATTGCTGTGGCGCATTCCTGACTAGGGCTCCCCGGTGAAAGCTGAGGCAGGGAGCAGAGGGCTGTGCTTCTCGTGATTAATGAATGAATGATGTCACCAGGTTGGTTCCCGAGGCAGGAAATCCATCCAAAATAGTTTAGTTTCAATACAGAAAGTGCAGTTATATGCACAGAGTAAGCTGAAAGTAGAAAGGAATTCTTTAATCACCAACTTTACGGTTTCGTCACTGCTTTCCAATCTATCGCTATACTACAAAAAGTAGAAGAAAAAAAAAAATATCAAGCGGGTGTTAGTCCCTCCCATTCCCCACTAAAACGAACAAAGTAACTACTTTCCGTCTTGTTGCATACTGGCTTTTCGGTGTGCTTGCCCATGCTGGGAGGGAACACGAGAGCTGCGCTCCCCACTCGCACGCTGCGGTGCGATGCCCGCGGGGTGTCTCGAGCATCCCTCCACTCGTGTCCCCCCGTCCCACGGGCGCGCTGCCGAGTGGCGGAGCGGGCCGGGACCGCTGCGGGTGTGATGCGGGGCTCTGCTGCGACACGGGGCTAGTGACACAACAGAGACTTGCCCGCAGGACAGAAAACGGGGCACCCCCACGCCCAACAAATTCCTGCGTGTGTGAGGATGCCTCTGGCGTGGCTAAGCGTTGGCAGGAGTGCAGCCGTTCCATTGCACAGCACGCATGCCTTCCCCAGAGCAACCGGGATTCCCCCTCCTCTCCTCTCCAGAGCCCGCTTCCGAAAGAGCTGGCTCATCCCTGCTGTCAGATGAAGCCGTTTCCTGAACGCGCGGGTTTGAGTCACTTGGGCTGGATGAGGCTTTAACTCCTCCCTCACTGGGCTCGAATTTGTGCGTAGCCGGGGCACCGGGGAGCGGGGGGGTGGGGGCGGCGCCGGCCATGCTCGCTCGCCCCCGGCCCGGTGGCACCGCCGGGGCCCGGAGCGGAGCCGGAGCCGGGCGCGGGTCGGGCCGGGCGGGGAGCGGCGGCGGAGAAGTTCAAGTGCCCAAGTTGCAGGCGATGACATCAGCGCGGGCAGGCCGGGCTGCGGGCGGGATCGGCACCGGCGCCGGGGCAGCAGCACACGCGTGCCGGGCGCCCCACACCCCGCCCCGCGGCCGCCCCAGGGGTCTCAAGCGCCCCAAGGTCGTCATAAAAAACCACATTTCCTTTGTAATTCCTTCTTTTTTTGGGGAGGGGGGGGGTGGGGGAGGCGGGAATAATTTGGAAGTCTGATAGTGTGTGGGAAATGATTACATCAGTCGGAGGGAGGGCTAGGATTGGTCTGCACAGTGTGGTTTGATTCACTACCGCAAAGATTGCGTGTAACCCTTTGAGTGGAGCTCTGGCAGAGTTGTTTCCCTCCCCAGAAACAGTCCCCATAGCAGGGGCTACGTGACAGGTAGGGTACGGCCCCCCCTGACGCCGCCGGCACCCCGGGCGCCCAGCCGCAGGCTGCAGAGGGTCGGCGGAGGCAGAGAACTAACTCTCAAGAGGCAATCCCCATTTAAAATGCCATCTTGTTCTTCCGACTGCTGCCTTTTACGTGCCGTTGAGGTAAGATTTTCCATATCAAATTACCCTCGAGGTTTTTGTTAGACTCTCCTTCTCTCACTAGGATGCGGAGCGTTTTAAACACAGTTGATTTAAATCTGGGACCTGCACGTTCGCCCGGAGAGATAATTCTGCGGCAAGTGTCTCTCGCTTGAGCAGAACAATGCAAAGAGGAAAGCATCTGTATAATTCAGGAGGTGGGGAGAAGGTTCCTGACTTGCTCTCTCATCCCCATTGATATTTAGGATGTGCAGCGTGTGCACATTTGGTTTCAAACTACTTTCAAGCTAGGATCAAAAGAGAAGTCGGCAGGGAGAGAAATGTGTGGACTGTGCTAGGTAATTGATTTGCCGGCAAACTGCAAGTGAGACTTCCCCACATGAAACAATCAAAAGTTAGTGGGGAACAAGAGAGCCATTTTTAGTCTTTGGGGTCTTGGCCTGCTCCCCTGTGAATGTTCAGAGGCCTCCGATGGGATCACAATGAAAATTGTGTGTTTGACTGGATGTGATTTCTCTCGCCCACTGTTGCCAAAGTACTCTCTCGACATTGTTTCACGTTTGCTTACCTTACACAGCTTTATACAGAACCTGCTCTCTCACTTTTCCTGTGTACGTGGTCATATTAACCCTGCTGAATCTTTGTTTAGTGCAGGGAGGTGTTGGGGAGGGGGGAGGGGAAATAGGTCTAGGGGGCATCGAGAGAAAGTGTTATAAAGTGAATCATCCATTTCATTTGTCCTGGCTGCCAAGGTGCTTGGAACCCTCACACCAAGAGGATGATGCTTTTCTACAGTAGCTGTGTGGTTTGCCTATGTTCAGAGCTGTTGATCTGTAAGTGTACCCTTTATGTTGCAGGATGTAAAAGTCTTTAGTGAAGATGGAACAAGCAAAGTGGTCGAGATTCTAGCAGACATGACAGCCAGGGACCTCTGTCAGCTGCTCGTTTACAAAAGTCATTGTGTGGATGATAACAGCTGGACTCTAGTGGAGCATCACCCTCACCTAGGATTAGGTAGGGAATGGTCAAAGGGGTGGCATGGTTACCTGGGAACATAAAATATGTGTGATTCATATAAATGTGCTTCCAGACGGAACGTTTTCTTTTCCACTGCTTTTATTTGTACAATTAGCTGAAGTCACATACGTGCTTTCTGTGTATTACAATTTGATGTGTTAAGCGTTTTAAGCCATTTAAAGTCCTTCCGTTATTTCCCATTCCGATTTTTTATTCTATAAAAAAAGAAGAATCGTCTAATCTTCACGCTAGCGCTCTGTTGCTGCCTTGCTGTGTCTGAAGCTATTGCAAATAAACAGCTTAGGCAAATTAAGCTTGATCCTTAGAGTACGGTCCTATGAAACAGCTCAGCTCATCACCAGCTGGGAGACCTGGGTGAAGAGACTCAGCCTTACATACCTACAGTAATGCTTATGAAAGCTAGACATGCTGAGGTGGGGGAGGGGGTTGGCCAAACTTGACTTCAGGCAGGGAAAAAATGGTGGCACCACCCGCAAATCCATGGGCAATTTCTGGACCAGCGGTGGTATCTGCTCTCCAGGCAGCAGCTCCTCCACCTGATTGAAATTAAGGTGTCATGGTTACAGTTTCAAGAAGGCAGCAAGAGGAAGAACCGTGGGGAATTAAATAACACCGTGAATTGGTTTAATTACAGTACCTGAAAGGATCTCATGTTATTGAGTCTTGCTTTTCCTGTTACTTTGTGGCACTGATTAGTTGCAGGGTTCTGCTGTGCAGCTTGCAACAGCGTATCGCTCAGATAATGCTATCTATAATTCTCCATAGCATGCCATAACGCT
Source organism: Corvus moneduloides (assembly GCF_009650955.1). NCBI lineage: Eukaryota > Metazoa > Chordata > Aves > Passeriformes > Corvidae > Corvus > Corvus moneduloides. The sequence goes on along the minus strand of NC_045476.1, from coordinate 92,014,650 downwards.
TTAGAAAGTGTAGCATTTGGAGTATTAGTCGATATACTTCACGGGGAACGTTTTTTCTAGAAAAGAGAGGAAGACAAATCATAAGCTGCAATCGCCAGCACTGGAATTGTGAATACTATCTGTAGCTAACAGAGGGGGTTTTATGTCTAAAAATGTAATTCAGAACCCTTACGAATAAAAAAAGGAAATTATTTGCTGGAATTGTGATGCCCTAAACCAATACTGTTAAACACTAACAAATTCATTGCTCTGCAGACTAACACTTGCAAAAACCCCAAACACATAGGATATCCTGATTATTGAATGGTTTTATTATCTCTCCTAATGTAGAAATATATGAAAAAATTAAGATGAAACACTCACTGGTCTATGTCTGTGATATACTTTCAGTTCTGAGGACATAGGATGAGGTGAATAATTAAGGTATAAATTACAGAATCTTTATCTCCGTGGCTTAATATGCCACATGCACTTCTGAAAACCTTTACAAATTTTCAGTTTTATCAATGCTCATTAAACTACTAGGCTCTTTTTTTCTATAGTCTCTTTCCCATCATTGCTGATTACCAAGGTATTGTGTAAACAGAAGCCTTCTCCTTTGTAACCAACATCCTTCTCCTGCCAGATTCATTCAATGATGCCACAATTCAGTGTTTGTGACATCACAATAGCTTCCATGGTGACTAATTGTGCTGTCAAACTCTGGTGTGTGACATCTCTGAATGAATCGGGCAGGAGGCTGATTAGGAAATCAAAAGCTTCTGTTTACACACAAATAACTTGGTAATTAACAATGATGGGAAAAGAGCAAGATACTTATCGGGCTGCATTTATATACATGGGGACCTGCCTGCCTTGGACCTCTGTTTCAAACTGAAGCACAAAGCGATCCCCCAGAGAAGTGGGGTGTGTAGGATGGGGCTTCAGCAGCCACCAAACTTCCTTCCACAAGGGCTGCTCCAGGGCTGTCCCCTGTAGGCAACGCAGTAGATCTGTGAGAGAAGTAATGCAACCTTTGGGGGTGTAAAGACAACAAAGAAAAAATATTTAAAGAATCAAAAAAATGTAATTATACAGATTTCACATATTTGAAAGGATGAGGACAGAAAAGGGAATAAATGAGTTCATTTAACAGGAGACAAAATCATCCAGTTTCTTGAATCTGGGGTCTAAAGTATACACTGCGACATATTCAATAAACTTCAAATATCAACTTTCATGCTTCCACCAGTTTTGGATGCAGTTTGAATTTTTTTATTATTTGGCTGCTTATTTCTAGCTTCTCTGTAGCTTAAATGCTTTCCTGTATTTTGGAGACTGTCAGATCAATGTAGTAATCTGTCTGCAACCTGGGTGAAGTTATCATCAGGTGTCTGATGTCCCATATTTGTTCCTCTAGATATAAGATTGCTAGTATAAGTATGAAACAATGGTGAATAAATACTTAGTGTGAAAAGAAATATGGTTTAAGAGCAGTCAGAATTCTGTGTTTCCAGAAGACACTATTTCTTATATAATACATCCTTGCTGACTTAATGCTGTAGGTGGTAGTCTTGAAGCCCACCAAAAGAGAGGAGTTCCTTCATTTAGTTCGCTTTTTTTTTTCCCTCCCCATATTTTGCCTAATAGTACTTTCCAAAAGAGCTGGGTTCCAGAAACAGTTCATTGTACTACTATTGGGCAGACTGAGGACAAGATCAAATTTTTGAAGCCAGCTGCATATTTATCATTGCATTGGTCTTTGAGGTCCCACTTTGTAAGGAACCCTCGCCTCACTGTTCACAAGCATAGCCAAGTTAATTCCAAATAACATGTGTGCTTGCACATAACTTTAATCAGCTATTTGACTGCACAAAGTATTTGTGTTCTCACTGTAGGCAGTGGTGGGACAATTTGCCATCAGACTTTCTTGATTTGACATTTGAAAGTGGTTCCTGCTGCACCATACCACTAATATCTAAAGCACGTTGTGGTCAATATTTAAGCAGTCTATGAAATTTGAATCAGTCCCATTATTTCATTTGCTACTGTAAGTATACCTAACCTGTTCATAAAATCTGGTATTCTCCCTGTATTCTATTCCATGCTTAACTATCATCCATTTAGGATGGGGACAGAGATCTCTGTATTGGACATTAGCACAAATAATAATGGTGAAGACATTCACGTGATAGTATGTGTCTGGACACTGAAAGCATCCCTCCCTACCTACATGCTTCATTTTTCCAGCTCCAGAAATGACTGTACATCTTACTTAAATACAGTTGAAGCAGGAAAGAACGTAGCAGGGCTCTGAAATATGGGAGGGTTAGAAGAAAGCATTGCTGCAGTTTTGTACATAGATTTTCTTGTTTACGTGCATTGACTTCCCTTAATACGAGTGAATTAAAAGTGGAGCAGATAAACACAGTGCTTGCTAAAATGCAAAGGCAGGGTGGGCTATTTCATACAGGGGTCCACCTGTCATTTGTAGTGATTCTCTAATTGGGAATTTTGGGCCATGCCCTGTGAGTTGTTCCTGATGGAATCCAGCTCCTTTTCCCACCTTGTATCACTGCTACAGTTCTGTAGAAGTTCTGATAATACAGATTAACTTGGGCGGGGTGGGGGGAAAGTTTGTTCCAGGAAGTCTGTAGAGGAGACTGAGTGGGGCCTATCAGATAAACTGAAAGGACACATTTCTGGTCACTTCAACAGCAATGCCACTTGAAGACAGACTGACCTATTGAACTGAACAGGCTGACATCTGTGCTTCTAGTGTTGTAGCAGGAAGCTCAAAGCAGGGCTGAGGCTGAGTTTCTCATGTGTCAGGTTCATCCCATTTGTACCAACCAAGTGCAAATTACCAAGGACTTCCCAAGTGTACAACTTCCATGAAGTAATAGCAAACTGACCAGGACTAGCTTCCTTTTTTTACATGCACGTGCTGTGAAATGCTGCACCTTTTTTCCAAGGTGGCTTTGACCATCAAAATGAAAATATAAACATTAAATCAGTGGGAGTATCACCACAGAATCTCAAAAGGGTCTTGATGTAGTAACAGAATACATCTAGGTCAGTTGTCTAAAGCACCTAAGAAACAGACACCGAGTATATTTACAGAAACTAAACATTGAAATACAAAACCAATTGACAAATGTTCATCTATACTTGATTTCCTCAGAACAAACAGTTTGTCCCTGACAAGCAATGTTCAGTGTGTTAGGAAAGCGAAGACCACAACTTTGGGTGGTGGCAGAAGCAGACAGTAACAGGACATGTGGTCTTTCGGGGTTCATACTGCGATGAAGTTTCATATCAATGTAATTAGATGTATTTTGGAGGAAGCATAATTTAAAAAATAGGCCCTTCACCCTATGTGTCCTCATCACAATGTGGAGGAGATTTGACTTCACCAGTTGCTTAAAAACCATGATAATAGCAACAGATCAGCAATACCTGAAACTTTATCTGCAAAGCCCCTAGATAATGTGTAAGTTTAGGTGATGAATGCTGAGGTGGTGCAAAATGTCCTTTATTAACAGCCACCCGCAGCAGTATTGTTGTGGACATTAGTCAAAGAACTACCCCTTCAAAATGGTGTTATGCCTGATGCACTAAGAAACAGCTCTTTATTTGAGAGCAGCCCACTATGGAAGTTTTTCAGTGTTAACCCCTTTGAAAATGCAATCTATAGCAAGGCTGGACATTGCAAATGCACAGTAAATGCTGAAGTTGTCAATGAGCTGGTGATGACTGACAACCTAAGTGCAGGTGAAAAAGGTGATAGATGATGGGATCATTCCATCATAGGTTAAATTTTCAATAAAAGAACATCACATAATCTGCTGAGTTTAGTAATTCAAGTGATATTTCAGAGCTTGCTCTTTTTGAGGTGCCATTGACTGCTTGCTTTCTCCTGAAAACACCCCAAGAGAACTTGGGTGGCACCCTGGCATTTCTTACCGTAGAAATACAAGGATTGCAGAAACATAAAGTGGGGAAGGGACTCCCCAAACTTCTTTGGTCAGCAAGTCAAAGGCCTTTTGTTTAAAGTTATGTTTTTAATTTTGTATTATGTAAGTCATGAAAGCACTGACTAGTTAAAACTTTTAAAAAATACCTAAATATTTTCTCAGAAAGCTCTGAAGACTTGTCAAGATAATGAGTTCATTAAGTAGTGCACACTTAGCCAGTTGCCTGCTTTCGAGTTACTGCTTTCAGTGAATTGGGTTTGTTAAGCTATCTGTTCATGCTTTGATGTCCCATTCTTTTGACCAGAGAAGTGGTGGTTATGGGGAGTTACCTTGTAACCAAATCTAGAGCAGAAAATTGCCCTGTCATGTGTACAAAACATTTGTCTCTGTCAGTATTCCTGTAAAGTAGATCCTGTGACCTCTTTCATAATAAACCCCATTGTCTAGCATCTACAATGAAGGCCTGAAGTTCACCTTGAAATGAACTGGTTTTATAGAGTGCAATCAAATACAACACTGTATTTCAGTAATAGTTCAAGACCTAACAGTGGCCTTTCTGTAACTTTTTTCCCCCTTAAACCTATCCACCTTTCCAGTTCTACAGTATACAACCAGTGCCAAAAGCAGAGGTTTGTCTGTATTATTGTAGCTACTGTACACAAAAAAAAAAATCTATTCCTGTCTCAAAAGTCTGTGCTTATGAAGCCTTGATGTAAGAATTTCTTGAAGAACACTGCCTTATAATGTTAAACTTTGTAATACATTACAAAGTAAGGTATTGCCTCATGGCAGTATGGTTTGAAAATTATAATGTGTTTTGCTAATTTCTTAAAAGGTAATGGAATGACACTGGGTTGTTTTACTTCTGTTCTTAGTTGGTCTCATTCCTTCTGTTGGTTGGCTGTGTGTTAACATCATGTTCTTTTTCCACAGAGAGGTGCTTGGAAGATCATGAGCTCATAGTTCAAGTTGAGTCCACTATGGGAAGTGAAAGTAAATTTTTGTTCAGGAAGAATTACGCAAAATACGAATTTTTCAAAAATCCCATGGTGAGTCTCATTACTTAGTTGTTTACACCACAGAGGGGTGGATTGCAATAACATTGCTGGGCACTGTTATGTCTTAAACATCTATTATTAAAAAAAATAGGCAACCAACTAACAGAATTCTTTCCAAAGAAATTTTAACCAATGTTTAAATTCCTTGTACTCTCCTCCCAGCCTAAAAACCTCAAGTGTTTTCAAGTTACCAAATATACTGGTTTCAAAATGTCTGTAGTTATGTTGGAGAGTGACCAAGACCGGGAAATCTTTATAGGTTTAAGAAAAACAACCAGAAATACAATTTACTCGTTATCTTCAAAGTTACTTGATTCGAAGCAAATTAATCACATAACATGCAGTATCCAAATCTTTTAATTTCTGGCAGTAATAATTAATAAAACACCAAAACCCATCTGGGTAACCCCTAAAGCGCTTACTTCATACAAGGAATGTCCAGTTTATCGTTACGTATATTGAACATTGTTTCACCTGTGGCTGTGCTTTACTGGCGTGGTCTGCCTTCTTTACTGACCATAGTAGCTTGCCCTCTCTATGTCCTCATATATAGCCATGCGTGATAGGTATAGGCCATAGCTATACCTATTCCTGGATTTGTAAGATCTTCAAACATTGTTATTTTAAACTGGTTACAGTGTAACTGCTTATCTGGGGATGATTTTTCACATTTTATCTAAACAATTATGTTGGAGCAGACTGTTGGCATGAAGCAATGTCAGCTGGTGTAACCCACTGAGATAGCTGAGGAAGGGTAATCCAGAGGTGGTTAGGTAAGAACAGATTTTGGGTCAGTCAGGCATTCGTGGTGCGAGAAGAAAAAAAGATGCACGAGGTCACATTTGAACTCACTGCTGAAGTAACTGCAGGTGACAAATTCATTCCTTTCCTCATAGATGCAAGTGCACAGTTGCTGCATCCTTGCACGTGTGCTCACATGTACATTTGTCATCTGCTGGTGCTTGTTTCAGTCTGTGCCTTGACTTACTCTGTGAAACATTTCTGTACATGGAGTGTTCCTAGTTTTTCACTTCTGTTGATCTCACCATCTGATAACCTATGAACATCTGAGCGTTGTACAGAAGTTTGGGTATCAGAGGAGCTAGCACATTGGTTTCATGTGGTATATTTTAATTAATAACAGAGCATGGGAGTAAAACCCAGAATGCTTGGCATTCGGTCCCAGGCTCCTGCAATCACAGAATAAATCATTCTTGTGGTGTAAGAATGCGAAGGCTCCCTATCCGTTGCATTAGCTGTTGCCATATGGCACTGTTTCTACTCAAGAGAGGCTGGTAAATGTTAGTTTTCATAACTCATTGTGCAACTTACCTGGCAGAAGGGTGATTCCTCTTCAGCCCTTCTCTTTATGCCCTAAAGACTGAAATTTATATTGCTTGAAGAGTGACAAATGTTCTAAACTGGAAATGTTTTTGTTGTGATTCATCTTGTTATAATCAGTCATTGTTTTATTTCAGGCATTTCTGTATGTCTCCATGCTTCAAATAATGTTTAAAAACCTCAAGAATGATTTCATGTCATTGCTGTGTATAGTAAATTCAGTGTACCAAAATATACAGGAATTTTGAAACAGCAGATGAAAGGGGAACTGGAGGAATAAATCTGAAGTCAAGTCATTGATGCAATAAGCAAGGAGTCGCTGCGTACTCAACTTGCAGGACTATTCATCCTTTCCTTCCCAAGAAAGTAGAGGCTGTTAGAAATCCCCAAAAGCCCTCAGTAGAAGAGGAAGTGATGGGAAAATGCACTTACGAAATGCTGCATATCAGATATTTTAAAAACCCACAATCTGTCTGCATGGGCATCTGGTGAGCAGAAGGAAGGGAAGAACTGCACTTGAAAAGCCCTAGTATTACTTTCTGTGTCAGGGGATTTCCAATTTGATTTAATAGTGATAGTTCCAAAAAAATAATGACTGAAGAAAATGTCACTAGTTCTCTGTAAGAGTGTTCAAATATAATGTGACTTCCAATTGTCTTCTTTTTGTGTCTAGAATTTCTTTCCAGAACAAATGGTTGCCTGGTGCCAGCAAACGAATGGCAGTATCCCACAGTCACAGCTTTTGCAGGTACTGTAAATTATCTGTATGGACAAAGAAAGTTTTGGAACTGGAGGGGAGGGGTTGAGAGGGAGGAAGGGAGGGAGGGAATTCGAAGGTCTGGAAAATAGTCGGTCAGAGAAAGACCAGTGTAGTGAGTTAGCATATGGGGCTAATGTTGAAAATATCTAACAAAGATCTTGCCCAGTGGCATTGAGGTGTAAATTGTAAACACAAAGTATTCATAGCTATGGTCATACATATTTGTTCCATTAATACTCAACTTACTCTGGGGGTATCTGGTTTAGCCACCTAATGTTACTCCCAAACAGTCTTGGCAGATACATTTCTAGAAAAACAAATATACCTTTTATAAAAGGCAGAACAGAAGTACTCTTCTATACTCCACATCACAGCACAGGAGAAAGTGTAAAAATGCAAGTGGATATTAGAAGATGAGTTTGAGATGATGAGAGGTTTTGCTTTTGCTTTTTGTGTCCTATGTTTGTGCCTGGCAAGAATTAACAATAAGGACCAACTTCCCCATGATTCAGCCAACTAGAAGCTCTTTTGTGTAGAAAAATAATGCCCTAAGAAGTAAGTGCAAGTAGAAATTTGTACACAGTATTTGCAAAGTAATCCCATTTAAAGCTCCCCCAGTTAAATTGCAGGGGTGTGTTCCTTATGCATATGTGGTGGTAGAGTTGTGCAATCTACGTGGTGGTGGCACGTGTGCTGCATTTATGCTGAAGTTCTGCTGTCACTGTACAGTTTCTTGCTTGCTCATAAAGGAACCGTGGTGGTGGCACAGTTGGTTGGCCTTCAAGGATGATGCTGAAGGGTGGGCTACTTCTCTGATCAGTAACTGTTTCACTTAAATCTCTCAATTTTAGCACTCTAATCTAAGCCCCATAGTGTAAATAATTTTCACTTGTTTTCTTAAACTGTGGACATTCAACTCTGGAGCCAAATTAAAACACAGTTATTAAAAGAGTACTGTACTAAGAACATAAGACCATGATGCCTGGAAGACAGTGCCATGAATAACAGGCAAATTATAAAGCAGAAGCACAAATAGATGAAGAATATATATGTACAAATAGCTGATTTTGGCTTGATTTCTGTCATTTTGCATGTTTGCAAGTATGCACTGACTTTCTGTTTAAAGATGACAAGTTTCTACTAACTTTTAAACCAGTGCACTCATTTTGTCCCTTAACTATATCAAAGTCCACTAAATTTTAGTTCCACATTCACTGACAAAATTTAAAACATTAGCATCCACTTTCATCTGGGAAACAAGCAAACAAAAAAATCAAGCCAATTTCTGGAATTATAAATGAAAGTCATGTGCAATGAGGTTGTAATCAGGAACCAAAACTGGCATGGACTGGCATTGCAACAGACTGGTAGGGAGAGAGGTCTTCATACCTTGGACCCATTTTCCCAGTAGTTTAAGTGGAGAATTGAATTTGCTTGTTAATACAAGCAGCAGGACTCCCCAAAAGAGCAAGATGTTCTTGAAGATGGAAAAGTTTTGAGGGTAACTCAAGTGGTAGCAAAAGGAAAACCTTACAACCTCATGAGGTATGAGAGTTTGCTTCTGGGAGGGCTCAGAAAGGTACAGTCCTGGAGAAGCATAAGTCATGGGGGTTAACACAAGAGGGTGGGGGAAAGAGGGTGAGTATATTCTCTCTAGTTCATTGTTTAACCACAAAAAATTATCTTCGTTAAAGTATATCTTTTAAGTACTTCTTTTCTTTTAAAAAACACACAACCATTTTTCAGAATTTCAGTGGCAGTTGTAATTTATTGAAGGTAAACCTCCTGCAGCCTTGTAGTCATTAACCATGTTGCGTGTGAGGCCACCTGAAACACTGAGCAATTCTGCTGGTTTTAATGACACACATAAGAGGAAAGAATATTAAATACCATCTCATGATATCATATACTGCAATAAGAGCTAGTATTTTTAGTCATGACAATAGCATTAAAACCACTGGGATCTGTTTTTCCTAGTCTCAACCTGGCTCAGACATGCAGAAAAGCTTGCCATCTTAGTTTACCTTTGTTTTAGCTGACTAGACAAAAAGAATCTATTCTCCTTTTGGTCTTTCCCTTTCACAGCTGAGAAGTGAATTCATAGTACAAATAGAAAGAAAATTGATGGTTCTTTCCCATTGTGTTAGATGAGATGAGGAGGAGGACTGGAAAAAAATAGGGTTTAATGCAAGTAAGAATTTTGACACAGGGCACTGGTTTTGGTTTTGTTTCCTGTGGGCATTGTCCGCCAAATAAGACCAAAACACAACTTTGAAGAATTGCAGAGACATCTGGACCAACAAGATTCCTGCAGTTTTCTTCATACTTGTCGAATTTATTAATTTGGCATTTAACTTACTGATCAAGCCCTCTGTCATTTAAAAATCCGGCCTGTTGTAATAAGGGAGCAATCCATCAGTTCTCCTACATAATTAATGCTTCTTTCCTGTGATACATCACCAATTATTCTGTATGTAGTCCTTCTACTTACGTCAAGAACATAAATGCTTCTGAATCTTGAAGTCTGCTATAACTGCTGGCACTTACTTGACTGCTCTACATGTCATTTTCAGTTAAATACTCTGTGGTCTTTTATACCTCCTGTCCTGGGAAAACTTGAAATCCTGAAATAGGCTCTTCCCTTTCAAAAACTTTAGGATAAAGATGGAGATTTTTGGCCAATGTTTCCAGTTAGACAATTTGCCAGAATTACTGTGACACGGTATTATTTTAAGAATTAATAAGCTTACTTTCTCTCCCTTCAGGCCAAGTGCAAGATGAATGGGGATACAGAGAAGCGATATCTTTTTTGAGATTTAAATCTTGATGCAGAGAATAGGAAGGTGTCACTTGCAGGAGGAGATGGCCAGGTAGATGCAATGGGAGGAGCAGGAATATCTATTTCGGTTGTAAATCAGATTAAACATCTAGGTCAGTTAAAGCCTAGTGTGAAACTGCACCTCAAGTCAGCATAGTGATTTGCCATTTTCTTCTCTGTTCTGCAAATACAGTGACAATTTTATAATTCATCCATAGGACACAATGTTCATCTACATTTTCCTCTCCAACAGAACTTTTTAAACTCCAGTAGCTGCCCTGAAATTCAAGGTTTCTTGCATGTGAAAGAGCTGGGTAGGAAATCATGGAAGAAACTGTTTATGTGTTTGAGGAGATCAGGACTTTATTGTTCTACAAAAGGAACTTCAAAGGTAAGATTAAAAAAGAAGTTGCACAGTAGTAGCATGTGAAAGCATTTTCTGCTTTTACAGGGGGTATTTTTTGCTGTTTTTTAAAAATTTCCACACAGTGTTCCCTTTTTTTATTCCATAGAAAAGGATAAGTAAGGCACGATCAAATGACAGTCAAGCCCTGGGCTCTCAATGCATGAACACAGCCATAGAGTTTCAATATAAAATAAAAACAAACCAGCTAGGCAACATCATTGGGGCCACTAAAGTTGTGCTAACCTTCAGATTTCTCTGAAGCAATGTAATAGGCCAGGCCATTTTTAATGTGATGTGTTTGCACAAGTATTTTGTGAGCTTCTTGTACCAAGCACCTTCAGCTGGTAGGCTGATACTTAGGGGGTGTGTGCCATGTCCACTCGAGGGCTGCCTGGGAGAGGAGCAGCGCTCGTGCACTGCCCTCTGTTGGAAGCTGGGCTTGAGAGACTGCACACAGCTTGCACAACATCTTCCAAAATCTTTCACTTACCTGTGCTAAATCATGTTATTTCCCCAGGAGCCAAGACATTTGCAATTGTTGGCTGACCTAGAAGACAGCAATATCTTCTCATTGATAGCAGGCAAGAAGTTGTACAATGCCCCTGCAGAGTATGGATTTTGTATAAAGGTAAACTTTCTCACTGAATTCTTTCAAAGTTCCAGACGGTGTTGGTAGCTCAGAGTCACCCCAACCCCCAGCTAAATGGGATTTGTATGTAAAACTCTGCAAGCCTTTTCTGTCATGAGGACTTGATCTTTAACATCTTTCATTTGGCAGGCATGTCCTGTGAATCTTGTCATCATTTTATGTGACACTTTTAACACTTTATCTGGTGCTCCTTTGGTTTGGGAAATTTTTGTTCAAGAGCAGCTCAGTGCTGAAGCATAGTGTGCTTGTGAGGTGGCCTTGGTTCACCTCACAGATGAAAGCTTTTCCAAGTTCTCTAATTGAATAGAAAAGTTTCTGTGGACAGCAAGCACCAAAACTAAATCGCAGCAAGCTCTGATGGGGTGCAATTTTACCATTATTGTGGGCCAGAGGTTCGCCTTTAAATAAAGAGGAAGACTGTCTTGGAAAAATGAATATAAGAATAACCAGTTGCCTTTGAAGATTTTTAAAACTGTTGTGCTGAAAGATTCATTTGGAAAGTATTTCAATGCTTTGAAAAGTGTAATTTTCTGAGAAGAAAATAAAGCTGGGAGCTGGTTTTATGACAGTAGTGAAGCAGTTTCCTTCCTAGCAGCCATTGCAGAGCTAGAAAACAAGGGTTTGCATCAAAGAGACTGGCTGCAGGACAGAACCTGAACTGATGGAAGCAAACTTTCAGTTACCTTCTGTTATGGAAACTTTCATCCTTCATCTCAAATGGGAGTTTATAAAACTTCTCACAGATTTGAAAAAAAAAAAAGATAACAAAACCCAAACCACCAAAAAACCCCCTTCAACTACCACAACCAGCAAAACTAAGTGCCCAGGTCTGGTTTTGAGTTCTCAGCATGGCTTGAGTACCTTGTTCCTATAAACTGCTAGAACTGCACATTATTTCAAATCATCGAATCATAGAATATCCTGAGTTGGAGGGGACCAACAAGGATCAATGAGCCCAGCTTCTGAAAGTCAGGAGGCACCAACATTTTATCTTGTTGGACCCAGCTGAGAAAGTGGTTTCTTTCAAAGCATGCTCAGCCTCTCCTGAGCTTTAAATTCAGTGTGGTGGGAGCTTTTTCTGGCTAATTCTTTAGACTTGTACTGCACCTTCCTTTTACCCTGCAGTAAGCTTACAGTGTTGTTGGTTTTCTAATGAATATATCTGACTTCCCTCTACTACTTTAAAGCCAAACAGAGTGAGAAATGAAACTAAGGAACTGCGGTTGTTGTGTGCTGAAGATGAGCAAAGCAGGACATGCTGGATGACTGCGTTTCGACTCCTCAAGGTATTTAATCTCTTCTAGTTTTGCAAAGCTACACCTATAGTTAAGTGGCATTTGTTATTTTGTTAATGAGAAATTACCTGTATGTTCTTAATTATCATCTGCTCCAAAACAGTATGGATAAGAGAAAAATGCCAAGCAGACCTGTCCCACCTAAGAATTTAAGCACAGGACAGAGATCTATTCCTTCCACATATGAATGAAGTATAATTTTAGTTTTGGATCCAAATTTGAGATACGTGAATGAATTTAAAAACCTGCTTAACAAGGTATTTTCAAGTTATCATAAAGCTAATGTTTTCATAATGGTAAGTGGTTCTCTTAGCCAGAACAGAATGCCTTTTGCAATTTTTGTGGTTTTTTTCATTTTTTCTGGAAGTTCTATTAGAAGTAACAAAGATAAGTAACCTTATGTCTGGGTGAAAGTTACTCATATCTAAGAGCAAACAATGAAATTTCTTGATAATGTGATAGGAGGCTTCACTGCTTTTTGAAACAAAATCAGGATGGAGAGAACTGAGGAGAAAGCTGACTATTTTGTGCCCTTTGAACCAGAGAACGTCCTGATCTTCATAGGAAAATGTACATAAGTTCTGGTTTGGTTCTAAGTCTTTTTCTGAATGTTCTGCCTTGAAAACTGCTGTGTTCTTCTGTACCTTACTATGTCCTACGTACAGAAAAAAAACAAGTTTGTTTTTAAGACACACCAAAAGATAATTAAAGGTGTACAGTCAGTGAAAATTAAGGCTGTGCCCCAAGGCTGTGTTCATAACCCTCCTTTTTATTCACCATCTCATTTAGCTTTCCATAGTCCTGTATTACCCTGTATAAACCATTTCAGTTAGAACATTCAGTAATCAATGTTGCTATACTTCAGCACTGTGCCTCTAGGGAAGGCACTGAGTAGGTGTTTTTCCTACCATCCTAGCTACTAGTGTTGCTAAAATTTATCATGTTCAACCAAGAGCATGACTGGAATTCAATCACCTTATTTTTTTAAGGATGAGAAAAGTACCAAGTGATATTTCCTGGTGAAATTTATTGAAAGAGCTAGTGAATTAGAAAGGTTCTTATTTTTTATCTTTATGGAAACCGGGTTTGGATGTCTTGCACAGATATTTTTTAAGTTCTAGGAGGTAAAAAGAAGGGAATTAATGTGTCTGTTCTGACTTCAACTGAAAGCTTGTGTGCTACAAGGCAAACATAGTGGTAGCTGAGAGTGGCAGAAATTACCTGTGTATATCACTCAAGCATGTATTTTTTTAAATAAAACTTGTGCATATTTACTCTTTGATTGCCACCTGCCAATCACTATTACTCAATGCAAATGGCTTTGGGACAGCTTCTGATCAGGAAAATAATAAACTGGTGGTACCTTGCTCCAGTATAAGTGGTATTATGAAATCACTATAGTTTTTTTCCCTAGGGCATATATTTGAATAATGATGTCCTTGTGTTTCTGTTGGCAGTATGGAATGCTATTGTACCAGAATTATAGAATTCCTCAGCAGCGAAAAGCCATGCTTCCACACTTTTCCACTCCAGTAGTAAGTAATGAACTTTACTCACTGATGTATAATGTTGGAAAAGATATATTTGCTTTTGCATTTTAAAAGTGGAAAATTTTACGCTAAGAAATGTAAATTCAGCATTGTGTAGCAAATCAATGTAAAGTTCATGTTTTGCATGAGTACAGTTCCCGTGGTTGGCTCTCCATTATCTTAGGCTTACATGATCCACATGATTGAAAAATCTTGGCTACGTCATGCTCTTTGAGATGTACGGTACAGAGACATCTGGCTGTCTCTGCAGAAGCCAGCTTAGGTCTGGCAAAACTAACACGTAAATTTCCTAAAATATGTTGGGCCAAGAGCTGACTGTTACCTACCTAAAAGGGAAGATCCTATATTTGGATCCCAACTGGTCCTGAGAATTACTGGAATATTGTAATAGGGCAAGTGGGCAACTTGAGCAAACAGATTTTATTCTGAACTTTTGAATCGTCTCCCTCCCCTATGGTTGAAAAAGAAAAACCATCTATTTTTGTCTCTGAATCTTTTGAAAGGGGAAAAAAATAAGATGTATTTTCTGTGCTTTTGAAGGAGGACTTTGGACAGTCTTCTGAAACCAAAACAGTTTGAAATGAAACTCTCAAGCTGGTTTTTTCTTTCCCTGTTTTTTGAAACAAGTGAAAATTCCTTTTCAGAGAAGTGTATCTGAAAACTCACTAGTAGCAATGGATTTTTCGGGGCAAATAGGAAGAGTTATTGAAAATCCTGCTGAAGCACAGAGTGCTGCCTTGGAAGAAGGACATGCTTGGAGGGTAGCTATCTTCTCTTCTTTTCTATTTTTGCGATCAGTAAGTGTCTGTTGAGAGCCAAAACACAGAGTGTGCTATGATGTTAGTGCAGTGCTGGTCACAGTATAGCTTAGCTCCAACCTGAAGCAATCACACTGCAAGCATGCAGATCTGAAAGTCAATATCCATCTTTAGCAAAACTGTCACATTCACAACAACCTTCTACCACTGCTTCTCTGTCCCCCTAGTGTCCAGAGGAAAGTTGAGGGGGAAAGCAGACCCACCAGAACTTTACTGCCAGTTTGCAAAACCAGTCTCTGAGGAGGAATATGTCAAATTAAATGCTTCCCCACATGGAAGAGGCTGGGGCTCTGACTAATGGCTTGCTCCCAGTAAGTTTAATTGCAGAATATACAAGAGGCAGGACCTCTTGCAATGAAAACTGATGTAACTTGTTTATAGTGTCTTGTGGACAGACAGCTGCAGTACAAGTTTTCCCACATGCTCGTCTTTTAGGGAAAAGGAGTCATTACTGAAGCATTAGCTGGTGCTTTATGTACGGGAGGGAAATACTGCTTGATTTACTGAGTGCCTGGTGTTTTGCCTGAGCAGAAACATATCAGACTTTTCTTTTTTTCTGTCTTTTTTTTTCCTTTTTTTTTTTTTTTTTTTAAGATACTGAGCTTTCATCATTAACATCTGGCTTGTGTTTTAAGCCAACTGAAATGAGCTGCTGCTTGTAGATTAGCCCCCTTCAAAGTTGCATTTCTTTTTCTCATCCTTGCATTAAATCTGCCCAGCCCCCAGTTTCCTGTAAATTAAATCTGTATTGCATGTGCACTAATTCTCTTCTCCTGAGGCGTTAGTGTGGATTTAACGGTAATTCATTTTCTCTATAGAAACGTAGCACAAGAATGAACATCTTGGGTAGCCAAAGTCCACTCCATCCTTCCACACTGAGTACAGGTAAATTCTGATGGTTTGTAACCATAGTATCAGAGGCCTCTGTGGGTAAAGAAAAGGTACATTTCATACAGAGTGCAGCCATGTAGAAGGAATGCCTTGACGTCACGTACGATCTTAATCAGTAGCTTCTGTGTCATTTAACGTCCTTACCCATATGAACACCGTAGAAGGAACTTGTTTTCCTTTGATGGCCCACTCAAGCTTCTCTTTAGGACTAGTCTTTTGAAACCCAGATTTTGTAAAAACAGACACTCCATAAATGTTTCCATTTAAAAGAATCCAGCAGTTAATTCGCTGTTTTGGACAAGAAAAGTCTATGAGTGATCTTTTAATCTTTAAAGAGTAGAAATGAGAGTTTTCAAAACAGAATTCATTCCATAATAACTGAAAAATGTAAAATATGCAGGTCCTGAACATTTCTTTGAAATTGTAAGTTTAATAAAACAACAGGAAATTTCATATTAATATCCTAGATTTCTTGGAAGAAACACAGCTATTCTCTTTTGCTATTCTGTTAACAGAATTTTAAAATACCATTTGAAAAACAAAACAATAAAGATAAAAGTATTTGGGGGTAACTCGACTCTTGAAAGCACCATCTGAAGTGCTTTTCTTTATTTGAGAGTTAGAGAGACTTATTTCTAACTTGTTCACTCACACGTTGTGTTCTAAGAATTTTTAGTCCCAACATTTTCAAGAAGCTATGAGAAGGCAATATTCTAAGAGACTTCTCTTGTTTACCTGATTGTATATCTGCAAATCAGAAAATACATGGAGATAATGCCTCTCTACTTGGTATATTAAGTAGATGCATTTTTTTATATTTATTCTTTTATTATGTAGGTTGATAGAAGATACTTTATATTCTGTAAGAGAACTATACCCACTTTTAAAATGTTTAAATAATTAGTATGTGGAATAAATGGTTGCATGTGTAACTGTTTTTAACCATCCTCTCCCTCTTTTTCCTCTCTTCTCCAGTTATTCATAGGACACAGCACTGGTTTCATGGCAGAATCTCTAGAGAAGAATCTCACAGGATTATTAAGCAACAAGGGCTTGTAGATGGGTAGGTATTCTTGTTGCTCAGTATTTATGATCTGAGAGTCTAATCTTTACAGATGAGAGCACAGCTTCTGCTGTAATGGTTTACAGGTTTCTGAGCACTTCTGAGTAACCTGATTGCCGAGTAGCCCCGTTATAACCTATGCCTGGATTCCAAAAAGTCAGAGTGTGTGTTTGTAGGAGTGGGTCCTAACTTTTAATTTGAAAAGTAAAATCTTAGGAATACACTTAAATGTCCTTCTTTTTTTCCAACAGAAGCAATCAAGTTTTCGTCAGTGTTAGAACTTGAAAATAGTTAATTCTTGTAATCTGCATTGAGGGCATATTTTTCAAGCAAAGCTGTACCTAACCATTTGCCTACAAATTTATAATCAGCCATCCATGCTCTTTTGCATGAATCAGAGCAGCTAATGGTGCTGGCTCACTATTTATTTCTGTTCTAGAGCAAAGAAATTGAAGTACCTGTTCCAGCACTCTCTAAAATGTCTGTAGTTGAGATTTAAGTATCTCCTAAGCATCTGTTTTCCTCATTTATATGCAGTTATAGTTACTGAAGGGAAGTTGCATTCAGCAATGTTTATTTGCAGGATGGGAAAGGCATGGTTGCCTTTGGTTCACTATCCTCACTGCTCTGAGGGTTAAGGTAGAAACATCCATGTTGGCTTCACAGGAGACAGTGAAATTCAAACCTTTCTTCATCGTTTTCTGATTCAAAGCAACACTAATCTTTCTGAAGACTAAAATACATTAGGGAAGTAAAAATTGCATGTATATATTCATCAAGCAGTGTTTGCTTATTTTTGGGGCAGTCTTGTCTAGGCTAAGGCAATTGGGTTTAGCTTAGCAGGTCCAACAGAGAAGAAAAGCTAAGAAAGCAAAGGAGCACTGCTGACTTTTTGGGTTTCTGGTTTTCTCATACCACATATCATTATAATCTTGGGCTCATTTTGACTCGCTGCCTTAGGAATCCAGTGGTCCATCCTTCTTGAGGTCTTCATAAATGTGTTCATGTGTTTGAGGCTGTGTTAAATTTGTGCCTGATCAGCTTACTTACTGTGGAAGGTGAAAATTGGTTAGTTTGGCCATAATAAGGTCCATCAGCAGTGACAAAAGAACCATGTTACCTATGTGCTCTGAGATCTAAGGATCCTGATTTTCAGGGTGGAAAACTCCTGCCTACGTTTTCCTGCTCTGTGTGTTCTTGAACAAAAGGAGGCAGAAAGTTAAGTTTCCTGATGGTTCATGGAAGAGGCTCAACAATGTATACAAGCAACTGATGCTGCTATCTTTGATATGTCTTGAAGCTCCTGTTGAGGGTGCATCTATCTTTGTAGTCACTGTTTGCGTGGTAGCTGGTTGCTTGCCAGAGGTTGAGTAAACAGTTGCAGCATCAGTTGTGCAAAGCTTTGCTTTGTGCCACCAGCTTACGATACCATGCATTATCTGAAACAGCTAGATAAAAAATAATTGAGATATCTGCATGAACTGCAGTAACCACAGGGCAGGTAAGGTCTTTCTCCCTCACATGGATCCTAATTTATAAATGCTTTTGTCCCTTTTCCACACATCTGGTCTTCCCAGGATTATAAAGGAATGTTCAAGTACCATGCATGGCTTCTGAGGGTGGCAAGACATGCCTGTCCCTGACTACTGAACTGACCCTGGTTATGATGGTGCATTTTTGTGGTACTGACATTTCTCAATCAGTTCTGAGGAGCTGGAGTAAATTCTTTGGGTTCTTAAGACTACAAGCAGTTCTTGCAACTGCGCCTTGGGAAAGTGTGTTCCTGGCTTAGTGGTCAGCAATTAAGAGGCCTACCCCAGTCCTGTGCTCAGCCATCTCACAAACCCACTGATTAGTGTTATAAGCCTTGTGCCAAAAGTACATTCTTGTTTCCTGTGGCGTGGAGAGGATCTGCTTCCTTAGTTCATAAATGTTAAGGGGAGGAAACACGGGGTTTCTTATCTAGCTCTTTTCCTCCTCTTCCCAGTATGGATGTTAATTAAAGTCCATTTGGGGTAGGACTTCAGTTTTGTGGGTTAACTTAAAAGTGACAGCTACATAGTGTATGATGTTGGTAGCTGTACGCCTAAAGTACATTTTTTTCCGTAATGCTGAGGGAAAAATACCATGAGTGTTCTAGAGGAAACATCAGTGTGTGTTTTCCCCATCTTGATGATGTGGAAGCTACATAACTGG
This sequence comes from Corvus moneduloides, assembly GCF_009650955.1. Taxonomy (NCBI): domain Eukaryota; kingdom Metazoa; phylum Chordata; class Aves; order Passeriformes; family Corvidae; genus Corvus; species Corvus moneduloides. Next base: position 91,995,849 of record NC_045476.1, on the reverse strand, counting down.
GAAATAATTTTTAAAAAGTATTGAGCTGTTACTGTGCAACTGCAGCCATTTAACCTACACATAATTTTGCTGACACTGGATTTTTGTGAACTGATGCAAGATATCGTAGAGTGGGAACAGATTCCCATATATTACTTTGCCATCTACAGAACTTCAGGTTTTCTCTAGAATTAAATGATAACATTTTCTTCATGAGAGCATGTATCATTAATGGAAAGCTGAGTTAGAGGGAACCTTAAAAAAAGCCTCATAGGTACATTCTTAGGGGAAGAATTACCGTCATGTATGTTGCACCTCTTGTTTCTTCATCTGTTAATGTTGCATAGGTGTGGTAAAGTAACTGAAAGCAAATTGCCAGTTATGGAATCATCTCTTAAAGCAACTAAAGAAGAGTTTGGCAGTGGCACAGAATTACTTAGTAGTTCTGATTATTTAAGAACAAAAAATAGGAATATTCAATTTGTTCTTAAAAATGTTCTCTCCTAGATTATTTCTTCTCCGGGACAGCCAAAGCAATCCAAAGGCATTTGTACTTACGTTATGCCATCATCAAAAAATAAAGCATTTTCAAATCTTGCCGGTAAGTAGATTATTTTTGATACTGATAACACAACCCGAAATTTTAAACCATGAAGCTTTTGCCAACTTCTGAGGAGACCTCTTATTAATTACTGATGTAACTAACAAGGATGTTTCCATTAGCAAGTATGTAAGCAGATAATCTTTAGAATTGTCAAATGTCTGATTAAAATTATTGATTAACATTGCTGGAAAACTTAGTGTAAGTCACCACATCATACAAGTCTGTGTAATGCACGGAACTTGTTCTCTGTGACTGACAGCAACAACAGCAGCTGTTGTCTCCCATGTCACTTAAACAAACATAGAGTAACTTTGGGAAACTTTAAAAAGTTTTATTCTGGAGGTTATCCAATAATGTTAAGCTTCAAATAATGTTACACTGAGAATTTGGAAAACAATTTGATTTTTATCTTGATCAAAAGAAGCATGAAAAAATTTAAGATTTTGTAGACCTTTTTATTATTGTTCCAAATCCTCCTCCCTTGTTTAGCCTACCAATTTTACAAACAGCTACCAAATCCTTTTGGGGTACTTTTGTTTTATCTAATGAATGCCAGTGCTGTCTGTACAACTTTCAATTACTCCGCCCACAAGCTTTCACTTTCATAAGCAAAACGTTACAAGTTGTGTTAAGGTATGTTTTTTCTAGCGCTGTGCGTGTCACAAAGAACTGCAGGCACTGGGTTGCTTGGGCAACCAAGTGCCAACCAAGTGGCCATCATTTATTTATGTCACACACTGGTGGTACTCTCTAAGTTTTTCCGTGCTTGTATCTCTTCATGAGCAGCCTAACTTGATGTTTTGTTTTCCTAGTGTGAAGATGATGGACAGATATTTTTCAGTCTGGATGATGGGAACACCAAATTCAGTGATCTAATCCAGCTTGTTGAATTCTATCAACTAAACAAAGGAGTCTTGCCCTGCAAACTCAAACACCACTGCATCCGAGTGGCCTTATGACCTTAAATCTGACTCTCACTGAAGACTGGATTTGATAGAAGAGTAATTGTAAGAGAACGTTGACACTGGGGAATTGGCAGATTCGTAAGTTGGTTAAAAAAGATAAATATTATGCACCTTGGGACTCTGAAAGGGATGGATTCGACAGGTGCCAACAGACCAAGATTGCTGGTTTGTCTAACACCTAAGAGTGATTGCTGCTGAGTGTCCCAGCATCCCAAAAATGGGGGGAGGGTCTGTAAAACAATGAGTAAATTTAAAACAAAACTGGAAACTATCTTGGCTGGGCCACTTAACAGGAACAAGTGTGAAGAGAAATCTTTGAAAAGAACTCTTGCCCTGGAATAATCTTGACAATTAAGACTAGTGTGTTTACTTTTTGTATTGATCACTTTTTTTGCACTCCTACTTATTTTCGGATATTGTATGCAGCCTATATTAGGAGCTGATGTGGCTTTTAAAATTCATGCAGGAGTTGGGTATTAATCTGCACCCTAAAATGTATGGAATGCTTCAGCCTAAAAGGATCTAGAAGAAAATCAAGAAGTGTGTGTGTGTGTGTGTGTGCGCGCGCGCGTCTCAGTACTTTCCTGAGAGAGACCTGAGGTTCAAAGATCTGCAGATGTCTTTGAAGAAGCAATGAGGATACAATTCTAAAAGAACATACCACCAATATACGTACTCTTAAAACTGTTGACTTGTAGCATTATGGCTGTAGTATGTTGATGGCATATTAGTGGCATCCAGTCATGCAGAAACTGTATTAGATTCTATGCACAAATTTTTATTATTGGAGTGGTGGTTTGTTTTTTACAGCCTTTTGACTGTTTTCCTGAGGAAACTTACTGTTACTAAATAGAGTAGGACTGAATGACTACACTTGTATTTGAAACCACCATTTTTTGTGAGAAGATTCTTCTGCAGGTAGTCTTAGTATGACAAAATAAAAAAAAAAAAATTAAAAACCAGTGTTTTTAGCTTTATAGCTCCTTGAATTTTCAGACTGTTTCAAAGAGCTCTTTCGATATAGTAAAGCTACAGTGACACAAAGCTCTCCTGGGGATAGGGCATAAGAAGAACTGTACCCCTTCTGCTTTTTGTAGGGCCATTAAAGTTTACATGGTGAGAAGGAACATTCTGGGAATAGAAACAGATTTGATTGTGAAGTAGCTGCTGGCAATATCATCCATCGAGGTAACTGGTGATCCCTGTGTCATGTGTGCTACTGCACGCCAGTACCCGTGGCAGACAAGCATGTATCTTGCTCTGGTGCTGGTTTGTCATCAGAACTACTTTATTGTTAATGTTTAAATGAATTATTTCATGTTTACACAATAACTCTTTCTGATGATAAATCAGTATTAAAGTCAGACAAGTCCCACCTTGATCCTGCAATTGCAACCAACCATTCCTTCAGCAACTGTTTGAACTGAAATAACTTCCCAGTGCTTGGTGCCATTAGCCACAGTGAGAAGTATTCCACCCTGGGAACTTGCAGAGTGTAGTGCAGAATGGAGCATTTGTAAAATGGTAAATTATTTACACAGGCTAGTTAATCCTTAATATTTGCCACTGGGTTTGAAATCCTAGCCATCTGAAAGGGTAAAGAAGGAAAACCAATCCTACACTTTAAGGTCTTCATGTAGTGTTAAGAATAGCTTAAGACAAACCATAACCTGCCTGAGTCGTCCATATCAGCTTAAACTATGTCAATGGTATAGAAACACTGTATTTTAGTTTACAGAACACATTTAGTATTGTTTTTCCATTTAATGTCTAGATACTAAAAATGAAGAATTGATTTTGTTTTTAGTAGAAGCCTTTTTTGTTTTGTTTTGTTTTGCTTTTTTTAATTGTACATAGTGAAATGAGTGTTCCTGCTTTCTAGACAATGTATTTTTAAACCTTGAAATTGAGCTAACTTAAGTCTGACTTCACTTTGCATGCTTCTATTTGGCCCCTATTAGGAGAAAAAAGATACTTGTATTGACTACATTACCAGTTTAATAAGACCATTTATGCTGTAGTTTTAAGTTTTTCTGTTTACATAGCTTAGTGACAACCATGCATTTTTCCCAGTAGGCGGATAGTATTTGCAGTGTTTCATATTTATAAAAAAAAAAACCTTGCATCTTATTTAAATTGAGAATAAAAGTTTGACTATGAACCATGATTTTTGTATGTAGATGGTTGACTTAGTATTTTGTACTCTTCCCAGCTAAAGTGAGCTGTTTTGAGAAAGTGACCACCTTCAAAGTGGCAACAATCTTACTTAAGCAGATCACTGCTTTGTCTTCTTTCTGCTGGAAAACAGTCAATACCACCTTAGTTTTCCAACAGATTCAGCTGGCTGCCAGCTCAGAATACCAAGGACTGAAGGACATTTGACTCTTATTTTTGTATTTAAATGACATGAATGTAAAGGGGATGCTCAGGGTTGTTTTGGAGCCTGTTGAATTTTTATCTTTTTGCCTGTGATTTTATTTTCTAAATAAATACTTCATGTAGCAATCTTGAATATGTTGAGAAGGAAAATGCCAAACCATTTTGGTAATGAGGTTACTAGTTAAGTTATGTTACAATAGGTGTTAAAGTACAAAAAACTTTTTATTTGTTAATTAATCTTGAAGAAACACGTGCCTCAGTTTAGATGTTTTGTCTTATCTTTTCTGCACTAAATACCTGACAGTTTGACCAATCAATGCACCTTTCCAGTGGCAAGACTTGCTTATCGTAAATTATATTGTCACAATGCAAGATTTAGTGACTGTAAAATGGAATAAAGTTTAAAGTTTCAGGGAATGCAAAAGGTATTAACTTAAGAGACAAAACCTTTATTCAATATGCTTTGCTTCATACTGTAAATAGCTTTTTGGCTTGTGAACCTAATTGTAATCTTTCAGGTATTTTTGTACAAATAAGGGACTGATATTCTGTTTCTTGTAATTAGAAATAAACGTTAATACAATGCTATTCATTTTATATTGGAATGAATGTCGTCTTTTGGATATATCAGTACACTGTGTATCTCTTGCCTTAATTCAGGTTAATTGGGTGGGTCATGTTAAACAGCTTTTAAGAAGCGTGACAAGGAAACACAATCCCCAAGATACCTTTATCCTGGCTGTTCTGTCTTAAGATTCGTATTAGGATAGACTGCATTTTATTTAGAAAAGAACTTGTTCACCCCTTTTGTTTGAGGAAAATTACTGGGGATATTCTGCTATGAAATCTACGGTATTCATTTGGGATGGCTACTAGAACCATATCAGACCAACGTACCATGACCATCTTTAGGGTCATAAAGTTATAACTCATGGAAAATGCACACTCTGCATAAAACACTTCATTGGCCTGATAGCTGTTGGATCAGAAAACTTTTCAACAGTACTTCCAAAAAGCAATTATTTACCCCTGTAATCCTTGTATGTCATTAAAAAAAGGCAACATGGTAAGAAGATCTCAGTACGCCTCCCCAGTGCCGTGCTGTCTGCATGTTTGTCCAAACTGCCCACCTCTGCGGCAGATGCAAAATACCTGTGAAATCTGGCCCTAGGCATTAGCAGTGGCTACTTGGGCTATCAGAACATCACCAGTACAAAATCAGTCTGGGCCAGAAGTGGGTCTGTGGCACAGATTTCAATTACTTGCCTGATAGGTTTGTGCTTCTTCTACATTAGTTGCAGAACAACAGACATGATCAGACACCTGATCCCACATAAAGCACTCTGGCATGAAGTTCACCTGGCAAAACAGCTTAAATGCATTTGGACCTATAAGTAAATTCTTATCAGGCTCATGTTTTACAGCACGTGGCTGCAGGACTTTCATCCTGATACAAAGAACACTTAAATTGATTTCAATGCTAAATTGTTGCTTCAGCCTGTACCTGCAAAACCAGATGAGAAAAACATCACCAGATGAGCCATTTCTCTTCAAGTTGAACTTTAGATGACTTTTGGTCTTTGTTATTGCTAATTTAGTAATGCTTTAATCTGGTTTGACAATGTCCAGTCTGTAGATTGCGTTGTGTCTTGGACATTGTTTGTCTGACATCCTGGAAACTTCAGTAACAATGTCAGCAGCTGGACAAAAGATCTTCCTCTGAAATATCCATGTTGCCTTGATTTGGGTTGCTTCTGCATCCTAAATCTTATGTCTTCCTTCCTTAACTTGAAGCACAATTTAATTAGTATTTGAAAACCCAACATAACCACAGCTATGTCTAAGAGCTATATGATTTTCATTAGATATTGCGATTAGTCACATCTGAGACTTGAAAATGAATTAGTTTATGTAACACTCGCATTGCAAACCCTTAGCCCAAAGACAATTCTGCTCTAATTGCTTGTCATTTTGCACACATACCATCCCTTGGCTGCAAGACTCTGGTGCCACAATTGGGGAATAGGAAGGTGAAATTACAAACAGCTGCTAGCCCTGAGCCAAAATACACCCTGGGTTTATGGGCCCTGAAGCTCAGCTCAGCTGTGCTTAGAGGTACAACTTCTTAGAGCTCAAAAGAGAGACAGGGAGGGAAGTGGAAGGGAGAAAAAAAATTACTCTTGGGCATTATTGTCCACGGGATGGTTTGGGTGTGACTAGGAACACAGTGAAGACAGTGCTGTGATGCCCTGAGTGCTGCTCACCACTCCCTAAGAGTCAGTTTCCCCTCCTGTTCCCTCAAACTTGTGAAGACACTTCTACATAAAGACTTCCATTTTATTTGCCTTTTGAAACACATTCTCCAGAGGTGTGAGGACCGGCATCTTGTGTTACCAAGGAGAGAAACAGCAGTGGAATTCGTGTTCTCTACAACGTGCCCATTTCCAAAACAGCCTGTCCAACTGCCATTAGAGGAAAAGGAAGGTGGAAGTATGGTAGTATGGTTCTGCCAAAACCAATGATGGTTAAAGCAACTGGCTAAGCACAGCCCTGAATACAATACATATATCATCATACAATATCATCACTCCACAAAGAATCCTAGATACATCCTATTTTTAAAAAAATAATTATTTACACCTTTTCGTTATTTGATTTCCTCCATAATACTTCTCTTTGCTGCTAAATTTGTGCATGGCAATAATGTGCTCTGTGTGACTCTTACCACCTTCTAGTTTTCAGGTTGCTCTCAGATTCAAAAACAAATATAGAAACGAGGCAAGCTGTGAGGATTATTCCTGAAAAATGACTCCACGATACATCCAGTCATGGAAGAATGTAAATTGATAATTATAGAATTGGTGGATAGAAGACTTATTTTGGGTTTTTTTCACTAGACAGTAAGGTTTGTGAAAACAGCTGACTAAACAAGGGTGAAAGTCATTGAAAGCTCACAAAGTTTGCCTCAAAATACTTACAATCAATTGCCAGAACAAGCATTTGACCTGCTCTAGAAAACAGAGTGCTTCAGAGAAGAGCACATACCTAGGAAGGAATTGCATCCTCTCCTTAAAAATATAAGAGAGCAGGAACTCCTATGACAGCAGAAAAGGAGACTTAAGATGCAATAGAAATGGAAGAGCAAACATGAGGGTCAATCAAATATATAATAAAACAGTTCAGTGAGGTAGGAGAATAAATTTATAGATAAACATAGGCAGCTAAGCAGAACACAAAACACTTAATGATGAGATTTTTCGATGCATAAGTCACCTGAAGTATGCAGAGGACCAATTCAGGAAAACCAGAAATATTTCTTCATAAACTGCTCATGCAATCTCTTGCATTGTCCACCACAAAATGTAACACGTGGCAAAAGTTCACACAGGTTCACAAAGGGCTTCTATCACATCATGATAGACAAAACTCAGCTGATGGATAACTACAAAAATACCGTCTTCTTCTCTGAAAGTCCATTGGTCACATGTCACTAAGTGCCAGGAGCAGTCTCCAAGGGAAAAATCATTACTTGACAGCACATATATAAGTACATCTTCCCTACATGTCCACTACTAAGACAAGGGCTATAGATACTTTTTATTCGACCCAGTAATGTGACTGCATGAGGGCTGGCTCATACAGAAGCAACTGAAGGTAGCACTTAAGAGCTGAGGAACGACCAAGAAAACCTGCTCTACAGTCTCCCTTTGACTGAATTAAGGCTGCCCTTAGCGAAACAGCCATGTAAGTATTGAATTTGCTTCCTACCACCCTACCAAGTGATGCCTCCATGGTCTGCAACAGCTGTCCTGTCCTTGTTTGCCTTCCCCTACTCCAGCCTGCCACTGGGAGGGTTTGCTGAGGGTGTGGGGACTGCCACAGCAGAGCTGAGTCCAACAGGCTCTGAAGTTGTTCAAGAGTAGTGTCTGGCTTCATTCAGCCTCAAAACTGGGTCCTAAGTGACAGGGACTAAGCTGAGCTTTTGAGGTGTCCTCTAAAATGAGCTCTAAACAAAGAATAGGCGCTACTCCCTCTCAAGTCAGAAATGGGTATCCTAAAAGTTGCGTATAAATGGGTATCTCTGGGCATTTTTGTTCAGCGGTGCACAGGCACATGTTGTGAAGGGTTCTCCTGGGTGAAACGCAGCTTTTCCTACACCATTGACATCTGAGGAACAGAAAGGGTCATGCACCTGCTGAAGGCAGGTGATTTTTCTCACTCAAAGTTATGGTGCAGCTGGAGGGAGAGTGCTGTGCTGGAAGGGCAGGCCAGGTGTGGGGGGCACATGGGGAACTGTCGAGGCTCTCCCCAGCCATCCACTGCTGCTCAGGCAGGAAGAGAATGAGAGGAGCAAATCACAGAATTGTTAGGGTTGGAAGGGATCTCTGGAGATCATCCAGTCCAACCTGCCTGCCATGGCACAGTCACCTAGATCAGGTTACACAGCAACGTGCCCAGTTGAGTTTTGAATGTCTCCAGACAGGGAGATTCCATGACCTCTCTTTCCACCCTCAGTGTAAAGAAGTTCTTCTTCATGTTGAGGTGGAAGTTGTGTTTTAGTTTATGGCCATTGCTTCTCATCCTGTCTCTGGGCACCACTGAAAAGTCTGGCACCATCCTCTTAGCACCCCCCTCTGAGACATTTATATGCATTGATGAGATCAGATGCTGGTGCCCAGCCTGGTTCCATGCCGGTCCTGAGGATCCTGGATCTCCCAGCAGCAGCCCTCAGAATGCGGCTGGGCTCTGTCCTGCCCCAGTGAGGGCTCACCCGGGCTGGCCCCAGGCAGCTGCTGCCCTGCGAGGGCCCGGGGACCGCCTCTAACAAACAGGAGCTGGTGACAATGGAACCCCATTTTGCTGATTTCCAGTCTCCGATTCTGACAAGTCTAAATCCTGGAGTAAGTCGCATCAGCGCGGGCCAGCTGACATAAAGCCCGGGCTGTGCCCGGTCCCGCATCTGGGACAGGCCGTGTTGGCGAGGCCGGAGGCCCGCGGGCACGCCCGGCTCCCGTTCCCTGCCCGGGCCGGCAGAAGGCGCGGCACACGGGCCTGCCCTACACGTGGGAGCGCGGGGTTTTCCATTGGTTGGGGTTCCTCTGTCTTAGGGCGGCACCCTGGGCCTCGTCTCCTGTGAAACCGCTGTAAAGCAGCTCTAAGCGCAGGCGGGATGCCCCCCTGGTGCAAAGAGCAGCGGTGGCACACGGCTGGCAGCGGCGCCCGCCCCGTCCCCGCCACGGGGAGCGTGTCCCGGTCCGGGGACATGAGGGTTTTCCCCGCCCCGGCAGCGCCCCCGAGGCACCGGCAGGCGGGAGCCGCCGGGCAGCCGCTGCCCCGGCAGCTCTGGCTCTGGGGTTTCGCAAATTGTCCCACTCGCTTCCTCGTGTGACCCGCCAGACATCGCCGTGGCGTGGATATCCTCGTCGGCTTAACCCCGGCAGAGGCAGCATCTGCCGGGGCTGCTGGCTCGCTTCATCTCAGTCTCGTTGGATTTTTCACTTAAGGCTCTGAATAAGTGAGAAATCCCACGTCCCTCCCGTCCCAATGGCTGCGAATTGCGGCTGAATGAGCCCACAGGTTTTCTGGTTTCCCCGTGTTGAGAAAGAGCAGCTGATAAAGCTGACATAGGGCCACGCCTGGTTAATGGTTAACGAAGGAATGCAGGGTGAGCTCAGTACCCGTGAAGACTCGATAGTTGCTGGAAAAACCTTAGAAATTTCTTGATATTAAAATTCCTTAGCCACTTCTGGTGACTTCTTTGTCACAGGGAGACTGTGAACTACAGGGAACTGTAGGGAACTAAAGAAAATACGTGTTTGCAAGATACCTGGAAAAGGAGTGAGGTCCCCCAAAAGGTAAGGATTAATTCGGTAATGTCTCTGCACTTTCACCAAATAGTCTGATCCAATAAATCCACATAATTTGTAAAGTATTAAGCTCGTCAGTGTTTAGAAGTGCAGCATAATAAGCTAAGTGTAAATATTTTAATTGACATGTGCTTAAGCCAGTTTTGGTGAAATAGTCAAGAGTTCATGGAGTATTTTGAAATCAAAGCTTTGCAATTCGCTACATTTTTAAGAGAACCCCTACTTAACTGCTTCTAAAAATTGGCTTGAGGGCACTGCTGCTAAAGGGAAGCAGTCTGGAGGGATGGCAGTACCTCTAAATGATGGTGTACGGTGCAGTCTTGGAGCTGGATCCCAGCTGACAAGGTAATTTTAGTAATCTATTCATATTTGGTCAGAAGAAAAGTTCTTATTTGTTTGAAAATTTTGTGCTCCTAGTCCTTGAGCTTGGTTTCATTGTAAAAGTGTCATATGAGGTGTATCCTCTTGTAGAGATCCTGTTTATGGCACAGGGGCTCGAGTGATCCTCGTATGTTGACACTGCAATTTTATGTGGGGATAAATGTGAATCAGCAAAAATTTTTACAGTGCTGCTGGGATTCAAAGAGCAAGAAGATGCTGAAATTGGAAAAGGAAAGGTGAAATAAAATGACAATCATCATTTACATTACAGAAATATACTTTTCATGTCAATGGTAAATAAAAGCGGGGAAAAAAGATACTCTAATGAAAGTTCAGTGAAAAAACAGGTTTTCAGTATGACTGTGATACATGCTGAAAGGTTTCTTTTGGGCAAGTGACACCTCAAGGAAGAGCATCCTGGAATTCTGATATTCAAAGTGTGCATCCCCCACCAGCAACACAAAGTGAGGAAACTGGAATTTCTTGCTAAAATTGCTAAAGCTTGTTTAAAGTTGTACGAGAGTTTCTTTGAATGGTCAATTGATACAGATCCATGGGAAATTTCTGTGCTGCATTATAGTATATTTCTTACTCTGTTCCTTCCATTATGCTGTGTCCAGTTCTGGGCCCCTCAGTTCAGGAAGGACATTGGGATGCTCAAATGCATCCAGAGGTGGGCGACAAGGCTGCTGAAGGGCTTGGAACACAAGCCCTGTGAGGAACAGTTGAGGGAGCTGGGGTTGCTTAGCCTGGAGAAAAGGAGGCTCAGGGGAGACCTTTCCACTCTCTACAACTGCCTGAAAGGTGGTTGCAGCCAGGTGGGGGTCGGTCTCTTCTCCCACGCAACCACTGACAGAACAAGAGGACATCGTCTTAAGCTGCACCAGGGGAAGTTTAGGTTAGACATCAGGAAAAAATTCTTCACTGAAAGAGTGATTGGGCGCTGGAATCATCTGCCCAGGGAGGTGGTGGAATCACTGTCCCTGGATGTGTTTAAAAAAAGACTGGACGTGGCACTCAGTGCCATGGTTTAGTTGATGAGGAGGTGTTAGGTCATGGGTTGGACTTGATGATCTCAAAGTTCTTTTCCAGCCTAATTCATTCTGTGATTCTGTGAAGAACTGTTCATCTCATTCTTCTGAGGCACAGAAAATGGTATATTTTTTCAATCGCAGATAATATATTGTGTAATCAGAAAAATACATGGCCAACACTATTTTGTCATTGGTAAATAAAAAAAAAAATTAGTCCAACCTATGCAACAAACTCAATTTACTTCCAGCATATCCTAATCACAATCCTGTTATTTATCTCAACCAAGTCTGTTGCCTCTGCATATCCACAATCCTCCAGTGTTCCTCTGATGAGTGTCTCTGCATTTATCCAGTGTTTGTGCTGATAACATTTTTTTCTCCTAGCAGTGGTATCTTTCCTGTAGAAAATGTTTGGAATGAAACAACTATTTTGTTGTACATTTTTCACCTTCTTTCTTGATCCTGTGCAGATTGTATCTCTATCTATTTAAAACCAAATGAATAAACAGAAGAAGAAATATAGTGATAAATACTCATTACTTGGAAGGTAAATTGGGATTTTAGTGTTAGGCTTTGTCAGAGAGCTGGCAAGAGCACTGTATGCTTAAAAGGTTGCTCTTAGAGTTTATGATTAAATAATACTATATCATTCCCCCTTCTCCCCCCCACTCCCTGCTTGTTTTTGAAAGGAACATTTGGTTTGAAAATTCAGGGAGAGTTTGCTAAGCTTTGTGAAGGTGTAAATAGAAATTAGTTTTATCTTTCCTGGTTGTATGTTTTCAGAGGAATTGGATGATTTACAAGGAGTCAAATGTAGTTTAATGTTATTATTCTTGTATTATGTCAGACATATTACTTTATTCCTGAATTTAGTTTTTACAGCTTCAAAGGCAGACAGATACTGTTCCTAAGAAGTTGATTACTGATATGAAGATTAATGGCAGCACAAGATTTTTTTTTTCCATTTATTCTCCCTCAGTGAAGTGCCATGCTGTGAGTCTCAGTGTAGGAACACGGGATGACTTGAAGGTGAAGATGTGACTCCAGTTCTGTGTCACCTCTCAAACAGCCTCTATAGAGGATGTATCTCCCCATCTGTTAGGTGCAGCCTGTATTTGCAAGACTGGATATGTAGCAGAGAGGTTAGGAAGGTTTTGAAGTGTTTTGAACAAAGATAAGGTGGAAAGGTTTCAGTCACTGAAAGGAGTATAATGAGAGAGGACGTGAGACTCATCTGATCTTAATGCTGGAGGCAATTGAAGCCATAGTAGCAGCAACTGTGCATTCCAGTAGAAGCTGGAATATGTATAACCCTAAGTCAGGGTTATTATTAGCATTTCAGAGTTTCAAGCCAGTTGTGCCAAACTTGGGTTTGTGACATTCCTTATGCTTCAGAATTTTATTTTTTTTTTTTTTTTTATATACCAAGTACCATCTACTGTCTGATTGCTAGGGCAACGTCAAGCACTGGTGTCAGCAATACTGTCATATCATTTGGAGTTCACTTTAAAAAAAGAAAGGGAATAATCTCTTCCTGCTCAGTAGACAGACTAACAGACTAAAACTGGTGGAAAAAGAGGTCCTAGAAAAAAAATGCACTGGAGTGTATTGTTTAGGAAGGCTATAAATTCAGCATCAGACTAATGCTTTTGCTGAGACAGTTATAACACCTCCCTATGTTTTGGCCTCACTTGCACTCAGTTATGCTGTTGACAAACTGTTTCATTTAAATGAATAAACCTCACAGTTTTTAGATTTTCTTTTCTCTGACAGTGCAGGTGCAGTTAACATGGCATAACAAGAGGGAGGCATCATTGCTGTAACTACTTAGTCATGCAAAAAATCGAGATGGGAAATTACAGATATACTACATATGGTGCTTTCTGCTTTTAAAAACCATCTGAGTTCAGAAAAGTAGAAAGGATCCAGCTAATCGTAGAACCAGCTCTATGAATTTCAAGGCAAGTATACATCCAGACACATGGGACAAGCTGAAGACTGCTGAAATGCCAACATGCTGGGAGAATGGCTGGCAGACACCTTTTCATCTCGGACAATACCCTAAAGGAAATGGCCTTTCACTGTGGCAGATATTGTCCCTTTCTGTGCTGCTCCTTTAAAGGGAAGGAGAGAGAATGAATGCAAAGGATTTCAGAGGAGGTGTCGTTTCTTTAACGGCATCCTGTGTGTGCATTATCTTGCAGAGACCTTTTCCTTTGTCTCTCACTCTGATTAGCACATGTCTTTGTGCAGTTTTAAAATGCTTGGACAGTTTTCCTTGAAGAAATACATGTCCCTTCCAGCAGTTTTAAATTGCTATTGATATGTTTGATATCCTTATACATCTGCAAACCCATCAGAATCTTGCGGAGTTCTTGACTGTAGTTCTTCCTGTGGTAATTATATTTTATGCAGTTTTAACCACACATAATGTGAAAAGGTGTTTCCTTCTGTCTGTTTTTAATGTGCTATCTTTAATTTCCCAGAGTAGTCCCTCTTGGGCTTTTAGAATTTGAAAAACAGAAAGAAGTTCTTTGTCTTCTCCCTGTATTCTTTTGTTCACTTATCCTTTCCTTGGTTTCCTTCATGTTGTTCAGTTTTCAAAGCTAACCCGGCCCACTCATTTGAATCTTCCCTAGAGGACAACATAAGTGCCTTTGAACAGAAATCTTCTCTTACACTTCAGGAGGGCACTGAAGTCTTTTTGAAAGTGAAAATCTGAGAGAATATTGAATATTCCAGAAATGTTCCAACAATTGATCAAAAGTCACTAGAATATTTTTCCAATAATTCTCAGTCTTGTTCTTAGTGGATCCAAACTTCTTGCTATTCTTGATCATGCTGCTTATTAAACAGAGGTTTTCATCCAACAGTACCACCACGATTGGTTAAAGGAAGTTTGACCCTTAAGACTTCTTAACCCTCTCTGCATCCTGTGTTACTTCAGATTATTTGTACTGAGCTTCCTGCAACTCTGTACTGACTATTCAAGATGTGACATTGGTAGCTCTCCTCCCCAGCTCCTGTGGCTGCATCTTTAATAGGAAAAAAGAAGGGGGGGGAGGGGAATGATGGGATAGTGGAATGATACCCTCTCACTGCAAGATTTTGTATCTCACAAATATAAAAACCCCCAGGTTGCGGCTTTCATATCTTTTAGGCAGCTGAAGTAGAGGACTCTGAGACCTCCTTGGCAGGAACTATGGTTAAGATGGGACATAGAAAGAATGGACCAGGAGGAATACTTGCTGCAGTGGTGGGTAGTGACAGGTCTGAGATGGAAGATGATGAGTAAGGCTGTATTCTAATAAAAGATAAACTAGCATCTAAGAGAATTTGTGGGAGAGAGAGAGAGGAATATTGTGTGTATCTCTCTTATGAGGATAGGCTGAGGGAGCTGGGCCTTTTCAGTCTTGAGAAGAGACAAGTGAGACGGGACCTCATTAATGCGTATAAATATCTGAAGGGAGGGTGTCGAGAGGGTGGATCCCAGTTCTTTTCAGTGGTGCCCAGCAACAGGACAAGAGGCAATGGGCAGAAACTGATGTACAGGAAGTTCCACCTAAACACGAGGAAGAACTTCTTTCCGGTGCACTGAGCACTGGAACAGGTTGCCCAGAGAAGTTGTGGAGTCTCCCTGACTAGAGATACTCAAGAACCATCTGGACACACTCCTGTGCCATATGCTGTGGGATGATCCTGCTTGAGCAGGGAGGCTGGACCAGATGACCGCTGTGGTCCCTTCAACTTGACCCATTCAATGATTCTGTGGTCTGTTGCCCATGGTTATTGACACATACTGAAGATGTTCCATAAGATGATAATATTTGCTGCCCAAGTATAAAAGACCAGCTAATTTTACAGATTTCGCATTGCAAGTGGAAACACCCAGGGAACAAAATAATTAATTTTTGGAAAGAAATAAATTACGGCTAGAGAATATCTTTTTGAAACATCTCTCATGAAAAGTAGAAACTAGGAAGGTGTTACAGATGTCTTCATATTAAACAGTAAAAATTTAATAATTAAAAGCAACTTAGCGATGATGCTAATCTATGAGGAAAATCCCTTCATATCAATGAGTTTCCAAAATAATGTGTAAAAAAATTTACTATTACAATGTAAAATCAAAGAAAATACTTGATTTTGATAGCTTTAAAACCTCTGCCTGACTGCTTAACACTATTATTATTGAAGACCAATGATAAACTGGTGTATGAAGTCAAACTTCATAACAAATGTAGATACAGAACTATAATTGCCCAGAAATAGAAGTCCTGAGACCAAATACATTTTTTTGGTATTTATTCACGTTAATTAACCAGTTCAATTATCAATTCAAAGTAACCTATTAAGCGATAGAAAGCATTTGTGAAGCTTTGTAAGCAATTACAGCATAAGCCTAGCTTTGAGGAATGTGAACACTCGAACAGAGAGCGTTTTGCACCCCAGCTAGAGCACCAGTACAGGCGTCCCCAGGCAGTCACCAGCCAGCAGCAGGGCCCTGGCCTGAGCCAGCAGGCAAAACCAGCAATCTGTGACTGGATGCACACATTATGCTTACTGCTGTGGTCTTCCTTTTTTAATGCTTTTTTAGCATTTTAATCCTTTTTATTATGGCATAATCTCCTGTTTATTCACTATTCTTTTTCCTCCAAGGAAATTTATATTTAATGTTGGCATCTGTCCCTAGAATCCTTCTTTTGATCATCACAGTAGAATTTATTTAATTATTTAGCCATACGTTCCTTGTTTGTTGAGGCTAATGACATACAGCCTTTACTCAGGTGGGTATGTAAGTACATGCTTACGTATGTTAAGCTTCTCTTACAAGATCTTTTCAGACTCTCAGAAGTCCTTTATTTGCTGGTTGCTAACATGACAGGTGCCTCACGCATTCTCTCTCCTGTGTTCTGTTGCCTTGCACATGCCAGGATTTTTTTCTTGGCACTGCTCACGGAGGCAACGACTTGTCTCCTCGTGTGCCTGCCCTGCCAGCTTTTAAACGGGCCCATATTGTGCCAATCTCTTTGGGTATCTGGAGACCAGGTACAAATATGTTCATTCCTGAGCAAGTATTGCAGGACCACATCCTGAGGCCTGCCACACCTGCCAGGATAAGGGCTTATTTTTGTGCTAGGCTGCTGAAAATGACATTTGTTACAATGAAAAGTTTAAGTTCAAAAAGTAAAGCCCAGAGCCTTGAAAATGTGTTTGGTGCTAGTGAAAGATAAGGCACAAAAAATAGAATGCATTATTATGATTGTATGTAAGTGTGAGGATTCTCTGTAGCTGCATCAGCAGCTCAGCTAGTTAGTTATAAGGCTGATCTCAAGAATATCTGCCCACGGCACACAACTGTTGTGTGAATTCATGCCCTGGGTTGTTCTTACGCCTACCTCTGCCTCCTCCTTTTCAAGGTTATTGATACATATTTCTATTGTACATCCTAATGAGTATGTTCCTGCCTTTGGGTGATTTCCATTCTAGCTCTATCCAAAAATCTGAGATGCAAACATGTTTTTTATCTGTTTAATTTTCTTTTTTCTAAAAAAAAAAAAATTTTTTTACCATTGCAGTAATTTGTTACCATGTTGACTGCTGTTCTGTTCAGCCCAGTAATTACTTAATTGTGTACTAGTCCTTAAATGACTTTAAGATTGAGTGGTGAACTACTCATTTGCTACTACTGTGGCTTTCTCACATGTTTCCTTTCAAGGTTAAAAAGAAAATAAGACAAAAAGTGCCTTCTTTGCCACAGCTTTTACTTTATTCTGAAGGTTCCTTTGGACAATGATTTTTTAAATTTTTCAAGAGCAGATTTCTTATGCTTTTGAATATATGTTTCTTAAAAATACATCGTGCCCTTTTGGAGCAACAATTTTTGATGTAATCCATCTTTATGAATAGTCACTTTAAAGGCACATAAATTTGGGCAAAATTTCGTAGCTGGCAGAAGGAGTAAGATATTACAGGTAGTATAGAGAAGCCAGTATTATTAATCTTACAAAATAAAAAATGCCATTACAGATTAGTAACTGTGTTAGTGTAATACTATTACAGATTGGTGTGTTAGTGCCTAGTTCTCACCTGTTCTCATTTATCCTGCTCCTGATAATGGCTGTTAAAAAAACACTTTTTGGTTGCCATTTTGTTATTTAGAAAATCATCCCTAGTTTGAATGTTCCATTGGTTTTGAAACTTAAAATGATCATGATATTCTGCAGGTTCTTGTTTGTGCTGTTCTAATAGGAAAGGTATATTGACACATCTTTAATTTATCTTGCTTGTTTTGAGGATCAAGTTCCATCACAAGAACGAGGCTATGTAGGCTATTTGCTGCAAATGGCTTTTGAGTATTTGTTTTTAGTGTACGTATGTTTGGTACATAAATTGCAAAAAGAAGTTGTGTGAAGAAAGGTGTTTGCTATTCTGAAGCTTTGAGTGTTATTACATCACGTTGTTACAGCATAATTACAGTACATAGATTTTCACATCTAGTACAGCTGACCTTGCTGCCAGGTTCTGATTTGTCATCTCTTTGTGGTTGCTACTGCTCAGCACAACTCCATGTTAGAAGTAAATCCAGTACTTGTTTACAGGAGAGGATTAGGGGTTTTTTTAAAAAAATACAGTTCCTACAGACAACTGGTAGTTACTTTAGCAACAGAAGCCTCTGGTAAGTAGTGGAGATGTTTTGAAATCGTTGAGATGATGAATCAAAATTTATTGTAACCAAAGCAGGCTAAAGTATTCATTTGCTCAAGAAAAGTACCTGTTAAAGGAAACTGGAAGGAAAACAGAACAAACATAGACATAGAACACCATTCATTTTTTGGAAAAGCAGCAGGAAGGTTATCTTTCCAACCAAATAGGAAATGTTATGAATGTGAATGGCTTATTCAATAGATGTTTAGCAGGACAAACATAAAGAGAAATATGAAATAGGTAGTGCTAGATGATGGAGTGTAACTGAGCTGTAAGTACAGGAAGTCATGTCCCCTGCTGTAATTTGTACATCATTCCCTTCTTCACTTCTCAGTGCCTCTACACTCCCATTTCAATCCCAGGCACAATATTCAGCCCATTTTTCACAGAAGAAAAAAATTGCTTTTAGATGCTTGATGAGGATGTGAACAGCTTTACTTTAAGAAAACCCACAGCTCCACCTATCTCTATTTCAAATTCAGCAGGCAGAACCGTAGCAAATGTTTTGAGTCTTAACACAGGTTCTGGATCCCTTATTCCCCAATCTTCTTCCACATGCTAGTTGAGGATGCTTCTGGTCACCTTGTCATCACAGTTTTACAGCTTGTCTTCCTGGATAGCAGCAGTAGCAGCCAGCAGAGCTGAAAGCTGCAGAGCTGAAGAGAACTGTATTGTCTTGAGCATCCAGAAATACTGCCAGGTTTTTTGTGACAGCTTGCTATTCTAGGATTGGTAGAAACCAACTCTTCTTTGTAAGTATCCATTGAATTTAGTGTAACACTATTTTTCATGGGGTTTTTTCAGTGAATGGGAAGTAAGGAGATCATGTAATTCATCCTTTGTTTAACATCGCTTTGAGTTATTTCCTTTATCTTAGCAGTGTTGCAGGATTGGAATGTGGTTGATGTGCATTGTACTCACAGCTGAACAATCTTGAGTTAGGCTTTATTTTTTTTATATAGTAAAAAAATTTCCACAATTATTCTTCTTGAAGACTATAGTCACATAAAATGTAGACTACTGACCTGGCTTGTATGAGTTTATTATTGTGGAAGATAAAATAAATAGATCATAATTTTGATGAAAGATTAGTGTGATTTTACATGCTGAGCATACATATTAAGAAAGAAAATTAGCAACCAGTGTAAAATATTAACTGCTTTTAAATCATTCACAAGTCAGAGAATGTAGATACGTAGCAGTTTTCTACTTTTCGCTTTATGGGGCATCACTGATAGGTTTAGACTGGTATGTTGTTGAAAGAGAGAAACTGAAAATATCCCATAGAATTCAGCAGAAGCTATGGGCAGGTAAGTTATTGTGCTTCATTATATTTTGCAATGTATGTAACATAAAATGTGGTAGTGATTCTCCTTCCCTAAGCATACTTTCACACCATTCTGTGTTCTCTGAGCACTGAAAAACAGTGAAAAATGACATTTCTTGACTGCTTCCTGCTGACAAAAGCTAGCTTGGTGGGAGAGATGCCTCTTCAGACTATACAGATCAAAATAAATAAAAAGATAAATAAAAGAGAGAGTGCTTTTTTAAGAGTTGCCAGGAAGGAAAAAACCAGAAATCTGAAAATTTCTAAAACTTTCCTAGACTGTCTTTCAGAGAACTATGCAGAATATCAGACTGCTGTAAGAACAGTTTGCTTTTAGACTGGCACCGTCTGACCTCAGCACAGAGAGGTTCAAAATTTGTGCCTCGGACCAGAGACAAACACTGCCAGAATTCTGACAGAGGGTGCTGCCACTTTAAACCTGGCCTAGATTTAGGCTGTTTGGATTCCAAATCCAGCTGGAGCCAAACATGGTAGCACAGAAAAATAAGCTGGAAGAGAACAACCCTTTCTAGCAAAATATTTTACGGAAAATTCCTCTCAGAACTTACCCAGAATTTCACAGCATATGGCAAAGACTTGCATCTGTACTTGAAAGCAAGAGCTTGAACTAAGGCCTCTGAGCACAAATGTAGTGAATACATTGGACTGTCCTTATTTAACTGCCTGTCTCTGCCAGTAAATCCTGGCTAAATGAGAGCCTGTCTCTCCTAATGATAATGTGGAAGCTGTGATTATCTGAGGTGTGGAAGTGAAAAAGATCATAAGGAGAACAGATGGCAAGCAGTTCTGAGTGGGGAGATGGCTGGCTGCACTGTGGTGAAGCTACCTGCAGCAGCTTAAGCTGTTATCTTTCCTGGCTCACTGTTTTCCCTCCTAGCTGGAGATGATTGCCTTTCTTACAGAGTTGGCAGGGTGGAGTGTGTGAACACTTGGTGGCTCTGTCACCTAATGTCACAGGGACAGGCAGATTCTTTTAGGGATCTTTGACAGAAGAGAATTTGCCACAGGGCTTTAGGTACAATTAGACCTTTATTACTACAATTAAACACTTAATTTTCAGCATAGTTTATTGTTATCTACAATTTTTAGGATTTAATGTAGTTTATTGTTGCACAGTTTTTATGAATTATACTTTCAGTTAAGCAAAATTTCTAGTAATGATTGTAGCTTTCTTACTATCGAGAGTCTTTATTTACCTACACTTTTAGTCACTTGGACCCTCTGCAGATCGTGTCAAATTCTCATTAATCAGTGCATGATACAATAATCATAATCTGGACTCAGACTTTACCTGGGAGAACATGATTCACTCAGTCTTCAGAGGAAGAAGACAGCAGTGGCTGTGTCCCAGACCACTGGGGGATCACAAATTTTGCTGTCCAGCATCAGGACTTGCAGCTGTTTGATTTTATAGGCAGTATCTCATATATGGTTACATTTTTGTGTTCCATAACAGATGTCACCACATCCTGGCAGCGGTCCTGCTTGGGCAAATATTTTCTCAGTGATGACAGGGGATCTGGCTGTTCTGTCGTGGGGGTCATCACATCTTGGTGACAACTACAGTGTTGAAAAGGGGAAAAGAGAAGGAGGTGATGTGTGACCAGCACACTTACATGTTATGACTGTTTGTCTTAGGAAATGGCGTTGGTTATGCTAACTATATTACCAGGAGTCAGGAGCAGGGTCACATGGCTACAAGAGGAAGCCTCATCTTAGTGTAAGTGCATCTTCCTGCGCTCAAGCAGGTGGGCTGCGTACATATATCACTCCCAGCTCTGAGGTGAAGACAATAACCCAGAGCAGAAGGGAGCAAACATTACCTTACTCATGGCTTCAGCTGTGAATGTGTGTCCATGACCAGGGAGACTGGTGCATGTGGAAGATCCAGTTCCCACTCTCGTTTTGGGATATGTGTGTAGTGGTTAACCCTCACCGGATCCTAGCACCCACCAAAGCCTCTCTGTCACTCCCCTCTGCAGCTGGGCAGGGGAGAGAAAATATAACCAAGGGTTCCTGGGTTAAGGACTGGGACAGATCACTCATCAGATATCATCATGGGCAAAACAGGCTCAAATTGGGGATATTAACTGAATTCATTACTAAAAAAATCAGAGCAGGATAATGAGAAGTAAAATAAATCTTTAAAACACCTTCACTGCACCCCTCTTTCCTTCCCAAGCTCTACCTCCTCCTTCCCCAGTGGTGATGAGAGTCAGGGAATTGGGCCTATGGTCAGTTCATCACAGGTTGTTTCTCCCACTGCTCAGGGAGAGGAGTCCTTCCCCTGCTTCAGCGTAGGGTCCCTCGCACAGGACACAGTCCTCCATGACCTTCTCTAACGTGCTCTATTAAGCATAAAGTCTCCTGAAGCTTTGCCTTGGTCTTTCTGGAAAGGTGCATGTGTTAGGACAGACTGAATGGGAGCCAGAGACACCTCTGCAGAAAGGCTGACAGGGAGGAAGGGCAAGAAGCACTACAGTACTTGCTGTAATCTCAGACAACTAGGCTCTTTGGGAGGAGACTCTAGTGATGTTCTCATCCTTTCAAGAATTATTCAAGTCTTATAGTGGTGGCAAATACTCTTCCAAGTTTATTGCAAATAGGGCATGGTAGTGCATGGCCCTCATGACAGGGCATTAATCACACTCAGTGGCAAAATACCGTCTCAACCAAGCATTTTGGTTGAGATATCTCTGTAAATAGTGATCCAAACAAATCACTTGCTCAAGAACAAGCACTGCATTGTGTTCCCTCTGTATCTCAAGCCATCTTTGTTCCTCATGTCTCACCTGGGTCTGTCTTTTCATCCACACAGGGGGTTATTCCATTCATAAACTAACTGCTCCAACTTGCTTTTCTAACACGAAGTCTTCACAGCACATTTAGGGCCTCAATAGCAGTTCATCTATCAGCCACAGTGAAGTTCACAGTAGTCAGTGCTGGAGAACACTCTGTGAGCAATACGTGGCTGGACGAGTGCCCTGGCAGTGCCTACGCCCCTAGGTAAGCACATAGCTCACAGCAGAAGCTATTCCTATCTCTGTATTGGAAGAGTCTGCCTACTGTGATTGCAGCCTGCTCTCACTGTCTCTGTGACTCTTCACAGCCTGTCAGTTTTTCTGTTGACACTTTTTCAGTTCATCACAACCTCTCTTTTCTGTAGGCTTGCTTCCATAAGAGTAATATGCTCAGGCTGCCTCGAACCAGCAAATGGTACATTAACTCCTCTGAAACTGTGTGTGTGAGTCTGTGTCCATGTTCACTTCGTTAGCAGTTCCTTTTTCTCCTTCTTTGGTTTACCTTCACATGTTCACACAGCCAGCAATAGGACCTGAACAGGGAAAACAAGTCACACAAAAAATATTTATGAAAAAAGAGGATAGTTACTTTCCCGGTTTGTCAGCTCTGTCTCAGATTCATCTCCTGGCTAATCTGTTGCAAAGTCTACTTATGTTCTGCAGGAGACTTAGGTTTTATCCTCATACGTTGCAAGTAATCCATCTATTTGTGTGTGAAGGCTTTATTTAATTCTTTAAGGCTTTCTTTAATTCTATTTTCTTCCAAAGGAAACACACTCTTTGTTTTAAATAGAAAATTGTTAGTTGCACATTTTAGCTAAAATATTCTCTTCTTTCTTGTCTCATCCTTATGCTTATGCAGATTTGGACCTTATTTATGGAACATAAAAGGACTTTTCATTCCATTCTCATTTTTTGTCTTTTTTTTAGCTTCTTGTAAATAATTTTCTGTTATTAGTATTTTTACATTAATGGAAGAATATATGGGGGGAAGAAGAAAGACAAAGACAGGGTTCTACTACTGTTCTCTTTTTGAAGGAGCAACAGCAAGGAAAACTGGAAAAAATGCCTGCAGCCTCCAAATAACATCCTCAGACTACAGACACAGAGTAAACCAAATAAAACAAGCCAGTGTTTTTTCTTATGCATAGGCAACAGTGACTGTTCCTTTGATACCAAATGTGGAAAACAGGCACAAACATTGTGCTAGATCCCTAATTAATTGTTTCAAATTATTTTCTCAATATCTAAGATATTGAGTATATCTGAGTCCATTTAAAGCCCTTCACATTATAGCTCAGAACAGGTTTGGTCAAATAATATTAGGCTCAGTGAACTACAGCACAAACACATCCTCAGATTTAGTACCTAGAGCCACACCATGAGGTTAGCTTGAGAAGAGTGTCAGGCCATGCAGGTGAGGGAGAAACAAAGTTGGAAGTAGAACCATCTAACCATAACTGGTCTAAAAGCCTGGGGACACTGCTTTTTCATTTCTAACCTGCACTGTCCAATGGTGGAAGAGGTGAAAGCTGTTAGGAAATGGGTACAAATGTTTAATCCCCTCTGCTTTGATCCATGTCTTTGCACACGGACTGGCAGTGGGACTGCAGTGACTGATAACACATTGTCTGCTTCATTTTCTGGTGCTGTGCTGGAGCCTCCTGTTCAAACACAGCCTCTCTCCCACCTTGTTTGCAAACCAAAGAGTTCAGTAATGGTAATAAATTGGTGCCATTACTGCATGGGCACAGAATTGTTTGTATATCATCATCAGGGTGACTTCCAGATGCAAAAACATATTGAAGCTTGTCTCTTGTTAGCTGTGAAAAATAGGTCTGGTGGGTGCTTACCAACAAGCCCCAGCCTTTAAACCTTTTGG
The DNA here is from genome assembly GCF_009650955.1 of Corvus moneduloides. Lineage (NCBI taxonomy): Eukaryota > Metazoa > Chordata > Aves > Passeriformes > Corvidae > Corvus > Corvus moneduloides. The sequence goes on along the minus strand of NC_045476.1, from coordinate 91,971,901 downwards.
GATCATCTGTTATTTCTCACACACTGGTATCCTGAATTTTGGAACAGTTTGGCACTAAAGGTGGGATCTCTATTCCTCGTGTTTCAGCAGTAAAACAAGTTGTTCTCTGTGGCAGTGAGAGCAGTTTGAAGGGTCTGGAACAAATTCACAGGGCCCCATCAGATCTGACTTAGCCAGCACCTATGATAGAAAACTTAGTGATCTTCTTTTTGTCCACCACAGAAAGATTCTGCTAAACAAAGATTTGTGTATTGCTAACAGTTGATGATGAGGATTATGAAACTAGAATGAGCCAGAAGAATTTCTAGAATTGTAGGAGAGAACATGGAACATGCTTTTTAGAAGGGCATTTCATTCCCCTTTTCCAGCTTGCTTGTGTTACCTTCACACTTTGTTTCCTTTTTCTTCCTGAGAAATTAAAAAAAGAAATATCTTAATGGAAAACGTGACTACTGCCTCTTCACAGCAAGCTTTACAGGTACAGGAGAGAAATAAAAACACATCAGGTGACTGAGGTTGTATTTCAACACTGATTAAACCAACATTTTAATACTCCAATCTTAATTGTAGTTTCCATTTTTAATTTCCGTTGAAAGTTATTTACCTTTTGCAAGCCATTTGGATGAAACACTGAAGTGAGATTTCAGTTATCTTTATGTTTACTGGAGACAACTTCAATATTTGCATCTCTTATACCCTCACAACAAATTTTGAATTTTTAGCCTTTTCAGTCAAATTCAGGGTGAAAGAAAAAAAATAGGAAAAGTCTCCAAACCACTTGTTTTCCTATGGGGTCCAGGTTGTAACCCTGTGCTCTCAGGAGTTGATTTGAGGTGGAAAACGTCTCAAAGCCTGCTGCAACTGAATGGGATTTCTTGATGATTTTCAAGATTGCAGACTAATCATTACATCAGCCAACACATGCATTGGAAATGCGAGTCAGATCATAGAGTAACATCCTGGCACAACAAGTGCAATGACACCAGCAAGCTCACCTGGGGAGCTTAGGTCCTGTTCTTAATTTGAGTAGACTCTTCCAGAATTGTAGCAGAGTTGTCATTGGTCTTGTAACATTAGAAGAGCAAACACAGCCATGACAGTTTTAAAAAGCTGGGCCTTTTTCCTCCTTCACAAAAGGTTGGGTGTAATACTGCAGTGGACTGGAGACTGGTCTGAGAGCACTGACTGTCCCAGATCTGCCACACTACCTGGTTATAAGCTGTTGAGGACTATGAAATGCTGATAGTATTTTTTTTAGATTAACTTGAACGAAATAAAAATGACAGGCAGTGACCTGGATTCATCTGGGAAAGAGAACTCCCCATAAAACATGTAGAGTAGGAAAAAAAATGTTGAACACTTAGTATTGCTTTTAAGTGTGCATATGATTAAAGAGAGAAACAGGAAAAAGTTGGATAAAGCTTATCTGAGAATTAATTCCACAGCTATATACCTGCTCAGAGCTTGCAGTCACTTGAGTGGTACATCAGCCATATCCGTGTATCTTTCCTGGCAATAACATTTCACAGAAGTGGATCAAAGCACTTGCTTTTACTTGCAGCAGCCTCAGCAGAAGTGTCCCGGAGTGTGCAGCACAGACGGGGAGCATGTGATCAGACACTCGGTGCTAACGAACGTGTGAATGGAGCTCCTGGAAGAAAACACACGGCACTGCACAGCTAACCCAGGCAAGGGCCGTTCCTCGGCCAGATCCAGCTGCCTTTTGGGGAGCTTTCTTTGCGAAGTACATTTTGGAGGAGCTGTGGGAGGAGGGGGAGATGCTGCTGCTGCACGTTCAGTGCAAAGCCCGTGGCTGTGATAGGCTGAAGGGACATGGATACTCTGCCTATATATACTGGCAACTGCATCCTCTCCGCTTTATAGCTGTCACTGAGGAGCAAAGAAAGACAGTGAGAAGGGCAGGGGAGAAGGAAAAACCTTATCAACTCGCTGTAAGTAGCATCCTTTGTCCTTAAGGCTTTATGGTTATTAAATTCAAGTAGGTACATTTGGATTAATGCAACAATTGGTTATGGAGAGTGGAAGCTCAGTTAATAAACAGCCAGCTTGTGTTATTAGGGATAATAATAATAATAATAATAATAAAAAGCAGCATTATTTTTAATCTAAGTTTGCACAATGTAATGTGCACCTCTTGTTTTATGTTTGCTTGTTTTTACATCTGATGTATGTCAGCTGTGACTCTTTATATACATTTATGCAGAATCCCATGCATACAAAAGTTTGTATCTTGTCTTTCCAAGTACAGCAGTGCTTGCAATAACCAAGCAGAACTTGAGAAATTCTCTGCCAAATATTCTGAATAATAAAATTCCAAGATAAATTAAATGCATGACTTTTTAGGGTGAAGTTTTCCTCAGAAATAACCCTTTCCCATCACTGTAGTAAAACCTCAACAGGGAAAACTATGGAATTGGAGACTCTGTGCCAGTGACAGTAAATGAATACAGCCAGCAACTTCTGGAAAATGTAATTCTTTAAATAAAATGTAGGGACTGTAACTTGACTTGTGCAAAGGTAGAAATACAGAGTAGATCCAGTTCCTTTTTACTTGTGCTGAAATCCTTTGGCCCTTTTTCTGGCAATATCCTACTGCCAGCAGGGGAAGTTCAGCTTAACAGTGACAACAGCTGCAAAAACCTTCAGTTGGGTTCAGTAGCAGGAAGTTCTCATGGCTTCAGTGGTGTCACTGAAGCACCACGAGCCCTTAAATGACATTTTGTTCTGCAACAATCAGTTGGCAGAACAGAAAATGCACTTGACTCATGTACTGGAAAGATACAAAGTTATTACTTCTTTTGAGCAAATGCAGCTATCAGTTTTAGGTGCTACTAATGTGTCTATGCATTCTTCCTGTCTGTGTTTAATAACAGAAGCTGCTAAAAGATTTTGTTTTGTTAGCTGTTGTTTATTTTACTTTGATGAACTGGAGAAGAGGCAGACATAAAATTTTAATGCATCAAATATACCATCTCTCCTCATTTGTTCTGCTTTTCCTCTTTTCCCTCTTTTTTCTCATTTTTCATATTTTTTTCTTTTTCTTTCTCGTAACAAATTTCCTGGTAGCATTTAGATATATTTTAAACTTATATTTAGTAAATATGAAAAAACCGACCCAGATTCTAAAATTATATACAATACTTTTTAACAGAAATAATGAATAAGCTGAATGTTATCAACACAATATACCTATAAATAACTTTAATAATTACTGGTGTGTAAACTACTCATTTGTATGGTTCAGTTTCAGATACAGTAGAAAACTGCTTGCAAATGAACATATGCAATCTAAAGACTAGCAACTAGAATTTTTGGTAACTTCACTAAAATAAAATGCAGCTATATTCTAATTTCATTGCACTGAGGTAGAAGGAGTAGTTTAAAAAAAGCAACAAAAGATATGTCAACTTTAGATTGTGTAGTGTACTTGTCCTCTGACAAATTACAGCAAAATCAGACCAAGGAGTTTCTATATGAATGAATAAAAAAGATACACCAAAATAATTTAAGGTTTAACATGATTTTTCTTGGTTTCACCTGCAGTGTAGAGCAGAACTCAATCTTCTCCAGTAAAGTAGGATTTGATCTGAAGTATGCAATGGTGACAATAGTCATTGATTCTTGCTGGGAACAAAAATGCTCAGGCAGAATATATGCTTGGTAAAAGTGTATTTTATCAATCAGAGTGAGGCTGTCAATGAATTTGCATACAGACTGCTCACAGTGTGGTAGAGGTTGATAATTAGGCAGGGCACCTCCTGAGGAGCTGTGCTCTCCTCACCTGGGGTTCAGCTGGCAGATACTGAATATGCTGAAACTCATCCTCGGAGGTGTGGGATCTCTGAAAGCATTTCTCACTCTTTAGAGGCCTTCAAGATTATAGACCACTATTAAATACTTTAGAGAGAGGCTTAGTTTCTCTGAAATTTCCATTTAGTTTTGGAAACTTGGGTTGTATTATTTTGCAGTTTAAGTTCCTTTGAGTTAAGTGGATATTTTGAGTGCATGCAGACTATAACACTCATCCCTTCACAAAATACAGATTCTCTCAAACAGTGTTTTCATTTTAAACCCTAAGTCTTGAGTTGTCTGAAGTACTTTTCTTCTTAGAAAATCTCTATATTTTTAAAATATACTGGCGTAGAGGTAAGGTCTCTCCCTATGCATTGTGTTGTTGCATTGTACAGGAGTTGTATGTGCATGTAAGAGGTAGAGATATTCTGTACTGGTAGAGACGTGAAGTAATTTGCATTTTGATAGTACTCACTGGTGAGCATTACAATTGTCTGCTGGAGATGGCTTCCATAGCAAGTAGTACTTTCAAGGGGATGAAGTGAGATCTATAGCGAAGAGTTCCGGAAGAGAATAAAAATAGGGATGAAAGTGTAAGTGGGTCTTGTCACTCACAGAAGAACAGATATAAAACAGGAGGTGAAAAGGATGACCACGGTGTTCCTGCAAGGAGTATGCCTTCACAGTTCCTCCGTGAGATACGTATATTACTGTAGGTATGGAATTTTCAGGGATGGACTTCTAGGAAAGAAGATGCATGAATAGAAAAAAATAGATTTTAAATTTCTTGGTATTGTCTTTGGAGGAAGGAAGAATTAAGTACTTTGCTTCATACTGGAGCAGATTGACATATTTCACTGGATCAAACTGAGTTGTAAGAATGTTAGAGGTTAAGTAAATACTAGTTCATATCAATTTATAACACTGCAACCACTGTAGCACATTTGGGATGGAAGGCTCAATCTTCTGTTCTTAATGCTTAAGCCTCCTGGTTCAGCTACTTCTTCCATGCAAAACAGTGGGTTTCCCCTGTAGTTTAATTCTTTATCTGAATTTTGCTATTGCAACAGTGATTTATGACATTCTTGGGAAAAAGTAAAGTTAGCCAATAACAAACAGGATCTCAGTGACTATACAAAATGTGTATTTTGTCAAATTTGAATTCCATAGCAATAGACTGAAATCACAGAATATGTATCTGATATTTAGATATAAAATTTATTTGCTTATCCTGATATCCAAAAAGAACTTTGTCCAAAGTTCAAATAATAAAAATGACAATAAATTATATCAGCATACTGTGTAGCACCAAGATGATGTAAATGTAATACGAATTTCTGGAAAAAAAAATTAGTTCGTGGAAAACTGGTCGCAAGCTATAAAAAATACCATCTGTGTTCTGGTAATATGATAAAGTAAATTCACTTTTTTCTGCATGTTTGGGAGCTGTTTTGAGCTTGCACACAATGTGATTTAATTTATGCCATTTGATTAGTATTTTAAGCGATCCACAGCACTTTTGATGTTAAGTGGTGCCCTATATTTGATTACTATGAAGTAAAGCTAGAGAGTAGTTTAGTGATGCTCTTACACAGTGACACTCTTACCTTTCTTGATGCTGTACTTAGCGTTCACTGGAACCACAGATGTGGAACGAGATACTCAGCAGAACTGATCCGTGTGTGGAGGTCTGTAGGAATAACTAACACAGTGGTGAGCAGCAGTGGTGCTGGAAACACCAGTCTTCATGTTCTGAGTCAGTTCAGTCTCAGGCATCTCCCACTAATTTGTCAGTTGTGTGTTAAATTCTTTTTTTCACAGCTTTCTTCTTTGAAACTAGAGGAAAAAAAATAACAGGTTACCTCATGCAAATTCCTTAGAGCATGCTATAGCAATGAACTCGTGAATGAAGTAGCATAAAAGAAAACACAATAGAATAAGTTAAGGGTTAAGTTAGAGATGCATTGAAAAAGAAGTGCAATAGTACAATATTTAGATTTCTTCTGGCAAAAATATTTAAACCAAAGAACAGAGCCTTGGGGTGTAATTAGATTGCTGCCAGAGATGCATATTGATTGCTGCAGTTCATGCTGATTTCTTTAGAAAGATTATTAAATTTTTGAACAGTGAACAAAGATGTGTTAAGTGAAAATGCACATAAGATTTAGGGGGTATGGAAGAAACTGAATCATCCTGATTTTAGAGGAGTAGAAACAAAACTGCTTGCTTAAACACAACTTTTCAAAAAGGGTTCTGACACACAAAGCTGCTCACTGGAGACTGTAAGGACTGCAGTGACCACTGGTAATGTATCTCCAGCAACTTAGTAGCAAGATATGAGAGAGGTCCTAATGCCCCTTGATGAAAGGCGTAGACACAGCCAAATAAACATTTACATTATGATTAAAGAGAATACTAAAACTCTAGTAAAATAGCAACAGGAACAGCCATTCTCTGGGGAGTCTAGGAGTCCCTACTGTGCAGATCCTTGCTCTCCCAAGTGTTTCATGACCTACAGCAGCATCTTGCCTTCTTAAGTAGCAGCAGCTGCTGCTCCACACAAATCCCAGATCCTCTATTTGTAGCAGCAGAGATGTCTCTAGGACAGTGCTTATTAACGATGTCTTTCTTTTGTGATGTTACAGTACTAATTTAAATGTAATAAAGCCCAGGAGTTTCTCTTTTCTCAAAATGGTGTCCTCAGTTATAAATCCTTACCACAAATACTTGATATCTGAAAAATTGTCTCCTAATTATCTAATATTCACATTGTGCTTAATATAATTATTTCCTTACAAAGCGAAGATCTAAAGGTATGTGAGCTAAGCACAGTAGTTCTTGACACCAGCAAGTCCTTTTTCCACTTGCCGATCTTCTTACTAGATCCCAAGGAACAGTATCCCTCAACCTGAGTTTGTAAAGATGCTGGGACACTTTTTAAGTACTCAGTGAATACAAAGTTTCAACTGTATATTAAATAAGTACTCAAAATGCACAGCTACACAGAGTAAAAAGGTTGGGTGGGCCAGGGGTGGCAGGAGCAGACACCCTCGTATCACAAATTTGTGTTTGCAGAGCACTTTGCAGGTGAACTCCAGCTCATCTCAGCTGAGCCGCAGATCACCTTGGGTGTGCTCACACAATCTCCCTACCTCAAAGAATGCCTGGAGCTGCAGCCCAACATCTTGGAAACATGGACAGCCCCAGACAGAGACTCCTCAAATTCTCCTGCAAAATACAGTACAGATCAACTTGAAGTGAATTCTGTTTGAAACCTCTCAAAGAAACAAAGTTTTGTAGATGACACAGCATGTGCATTTACAGTGAAAGAGTAAAGAAGTTAAATCTTGAGGCTAGACAGGAGTCAACAAGCAGATAAAATGACAGGGCTGCACAGTGGATCACTGTGATAACTGTGGTTGTTACAGTTTGTTATTACTGATTATAATAGAGACACACAGCAGGCTGTTGTCTTAGACCTCTTTATAAGGCAGGAGGGAGTTGATTATGTGCCACTTAACAGTGCCACATCCTTGTGTCAACCAGCAGCTGTAGGGATTAAATGTGTAATTTTGAATCTTCATCACTGTGCTTCTACTGTTCTTCTGTGCTACACTTACTGTCTATCTGTGTTAAGCTAACCTATATCATGGCCATATGAGTCTTCCTATAAATCATCTGAATAACAGGCTTAAAACTAGTAACATTTTCTTTCAAAAATGACTGTTTTTCCCTCTTTTCTAAAGTGTTTTTCTGAGAACAAGACCTAAGTGCTGATACCCATGGATGCTGCAGAATTCCGCAAGAGAGGGAAGGAGATGGTGGACTATGTTGCGGATTACCTGGAGAAGATAGAAAAACGACAGGTCTTCCCAGATGTGGAACCAGGATACCTAAGGCCCCTCATCGCAGACTGTGCACCCCAGGATCCTGAGAGCTTTGAGGATGTCTTTAAAGACATTGAGAAGATCATTATGCCAGGGGTAAGAAAAATGGAACTGTAGTGCACTGTTCAGTACTGCATTTAGGTTTTCAAAGACCTTAAAGAAAGTGTGGGTTGAAGACTGTGCAGCTAGACTTTACCAAGATAAGGACCCACACTGATTAACTTTTAGAAGGCAGGAGTCAGCTTTACATGTTAAATATGATCTAACTAATGTTTTCTGTTCTTCCTAGAAATAATCAAATCATTCTTTTCCTTCATGCATAGCTTACTTTTGGAAATAACTCCCTTTCCTCCCTTGAACTGGTTAAGGCAAAAGTTCATAACTTTCAATTTCATGTGATATTTTTACTACTTTCATAGCACAGTAAATATTTTACAAAATAGTATTTTTATTAGTCTGCTGTGCCCAAACGGCTCCTTCAAGCTGATCTTTAAATGTTAACATTCTCTTAGGAGATTTCTTTTTATTACAGAGTTGACTGGAAAGGATTCTCCCTAATACTTATTCTGTTGACTTACTCTCCTAAATGTCAACTTCTTCTCGTAGCTTTTAAGGCAGACAGCCACTGCCTAAATACTAGTCCTTGAATAGATCACTACTGGGCAGACAATGCAGAACAAAGCATCTGGCATTTGTCCAGGCCTGAATCTTTCTTCTTCTTCCACTCATGGTACACCTTTTTTATTTTAAGTATATGCTTGTCTCCTAAAGCCTCTAAGTAGCTTGAAGAGGGCTGAATTATTAGTACATGTCAATGAGGAATCTCTCCTTTGGATCTCTGCAATAAACACTTTGGGTTTCTTCTCTAGATGCAGATAGGTGATATGATTGTGATGGGAGTGGACATCACAATCTGGAAATGTCTTTAGTCAGTGTAGTATAATACCAATTCCTTTTCATTGACCAATATAATTATTTGATATTCAATATGACTTTATCTTGTTTTCCTTGGAGCCAGCCCTGCTGTCCTTTAACAGGCAAAAGCTCCACTGAAGTCAATTGAAATCTCTGCACTCTTTTCAAAAGTTTGTGGATGACGTCTTAAATCCAAGAGAATTAAATCAATGCAGATTAGATAAGAGAATTATGTCCAACACATGCAAATATTTTAATTGCTGCTCATAGGTATAATTGCCTTTTCTTTTTCATTGGAGGAAAACAGTAATGTCTGTGAAGTAGAAGAGCAAACACTTTGAACACTTGCAAACTTTCAAACTTTCAATAAAATAATAATGGCTTAGAAAATAAGAGATGAATCATTTGAGAATAGAAAGCGAGACATTGAATTCTAATTATGTCATCAACATGTCATGTTCCCTCTTAACTAAATTGACTTTTTCTTGATATTTACGTGCCCTGCAAACAAATTTACTTTTACAATGTGATGCATTCTGAAAAAAATATTCTATCCTAAATTTTTTCACCGGTGTGAAATGACACAAAGAGCACAATATAAATCCCAGTTCTTAGAGTAACTCTGATTCTACCTGTCTTGTTTATACTCAATTCTGAAGACTCACATGAGCACAGAATCACGAGGTCATAGTACAGTAGAGATTGGATGGTATCTCTGGAGGTCATTTAGTCCATCCCCACTGCTCAGTGCTGAGTCAGCTAGAGCAGGTTGTTCAGGACTATGTCCAATTGGTCATGAATATCTCCAAGGATGAACTCTGCTGTCCTGTTCCAAGGCTGGATCATCCTCCCAGTAATAAAGCTTTTTCTTACATTCAAGTGGAATTTTCTGTATTTTGATTCGTGCACATTTCTTGATGTCTTCTCCCTGGGTACTTCTGAGAAAAATCCAGCTTCATCTTCTATACACCCTCCCATGGGGTGTTTATGCACATTAACAAAATGCCCCCTGAGCTTCCTGCAGGCTGAACAACCCCAGCTCTTTCAGCAGCCTGTAATATGACAGATGCAGAAATTAATTATCTTCATGGTCTTTCACTGGAATCACTCCAGTATAACCATGTCTTTGTTCCTTGTACTGGAGAGCCCAGAACTGGATGTGGCATTCCAGATGTGGCCTTACCACTGCTGCATAGAAGGGAAGGATCACCTCTTTTGACCTTCTGGCAACAGTTTGTTACCATGGCCCAGGATGGTCTTGGGTCACACTGCTGCCAGGGCACACTGCTGTTCAGCTTGGCCACCCGGATCCCCAGGTCCATTTCTTCAGAGCAACACTGCTGAGGGTGCACTCTGTCTCATCACTGAGGTTTATAGTTAAGATCTTAAACAGTATTGGCCTTTCCCCTTCATTCTCCATCTGATCTAGCCTTGAACACTTCCAGGGATGGAGCACCCACAACCTCCTTGGGCAACTGTTACAGTGCCTCACCACCCTCACAGTAAAGAATTTTTTTCAAATATATAATCTAAAGCTACTCTCAGTTTAAAACCATTCTGTCATGTCCTATCACTACATGCCCTTGAAATGAGTCTCTCTCCATCTTTCTTGTAGGCTCCCTTCAGGTACTGGAAGGCCACAGTTAGATCACCCCAAAGCCTTCTGTTTTCCAGGCTGAGAAATCCCATTTCTCTCAGCCTTTCTTCACAGGAGAGGTGCTCCATTCCTCTGATCATCTTGATGTTCTTCCTCTGGACTCGTTCTACAAGGTCCATGTCCTCCCTATGCTGGGACCCCAGAGCTGGATGCAGCACTGCAGGTGGGGTCTCACCAGAGCAGAGCAGAGGGGCAGAATCCCCCTCCCTTGCCCTGCTGCCCACGCTGCTTTGGATGCAGCCCAGGACACTGCCTTCACCAATTCTTTTCTGTTGGTAAATGTGCAGTCCCACACCATGGGAACATTTTCATCAGTTCTTCCACTTTTTCCCAGGCACTCCAGAACCCTCCTGGACTGATTGTGTCCTGCTGTGTTGTCTGCCCAGCAGATGTGAGGACTATGACTTGTGAACATGAGGTTTCTTCCAGCTGTCTGAATGGTGCACTCATGTGCTTCTTCTCATCAAGTGGTCTGTAGCAGACACGCACCCCCAAATGTTGCCCATCTTGAGACCTTCACCAGTCCTGACTCACAAGTTCTTGACTGGCTCATTGTCCATTCTCAGGCAGAGGCCAGTGCATTCCTGCTGTTCTCTTGCATAAAGGACCACTCCTCTGCCTCACCTTCCTGGTCTGACCTTCCTGAGGAGCCTGTCCTCATCTGCTGCAGCACTTCAGTCACGCGAGCAATCCCACAGCATATCTGTGATCCCAGCGAAATCACAGCTGTGTACTTGCACACAGCCTTCTGTTTCCTCCTGTTTGTTCCCTATGTGGTGTGCTTCAGAGAGGCACCCATTTGTCTTGATTTCCCAGAAAAGATGTGAGCCCCTCTGTCCCGCCCCTGCCCTAATGCTGCCCTCTCAGCACTTCCTTATTTATGTGGGTGCATTGGGGAACAGTCTGCTTTAGCCTTAGCTCCTTTTTGAGTTCTCTCATGTCCACGTTACGCTTCACCCTTTGCTTGCCAGCTTGGTCTATCTTCCTCCCTTGATTGTGGGTTTTTCTCCCCTTCCCTTATCATTCCTGGTTTAAAGGTCTCCTTACCAGGTTATCCAGCCAGTCTGCAAAGATATTTATGCCCTAATTGTTCAGATTATATTTTCCCTTAATCTTCTTCCCATGTTTTTCCTGACAAGAATAATATTTAATTTAAAAGTACATCTAGTGTTTTTCATCTATAGCATTTTTCCACTGTTTCACCAGGGAATGTCTTATATCCGTTTTATAAATGAAGAACTTCAGAAAGGGCTTCTTCAGAAAGAATAAATTATATGACATATCATAAACCCTTGTTTTGCCTGTAAGCTATTAGTGGCCCGTAAGTGATTCTTGTTTCATTCATGCTGACACCTTTACTGTGTTAGCTGTGTTCAGATATTTGCTCCGTATTGTATGACTAAAAATGTGAAAATGGTGTTCCTTCAGAAGATCAGGGATCAATTAATTGTGTGAAGCAATAATAATGTAGTATCTGTTGCTATCTTTACCCTGTAGGACAGGGTTCAAGCATTCATAAGTGTTGAAACTTCTTTATGAGGACTTATTGTGAAATGTAAGGTAAACCTTCAAAGGGTAGTCCACCAAATGATAATGACAATAATGGTGGTAAGTTCCCGATACTAACACAGAGACAGAGGGAGTAACTGCAGAACTCTGATCTCCACAGCAGGTAGACAACATGGAAAGGACCTGTATGTAAAAATATCAATCAGAGTCGCCTTTCTCTCTTAGATTTGCTTTGTTCTCCTCCTTTTTTAGAGCTGAATATGATCAAGTGTATGTGTAACCGCAAATAGCAGTACTAAAGATGCTAATTTTCCTCACATTGGATCCATTAATCTATGAAGCTTCAGCTGAAGCACCTATCCTTAGTGTGTGGTAAAGGAAGACTATTGCTTAGAGTAAGCAAGCCAGAGAAAGACATCCTTAGAAGAAATCTTGGAAATAAAATGTCTCTGAGAGGCACTAGAGTGGTAATTAGAGTGAACCCAAGACATTTGTGTATCATTATTTATCAGCAGAGGGCTGAAAAAACAGGCATCAATTACGTCGGGCTTTTTGCAATATCTGACTAAGTGCGTCTGTTCCAACATGGTGAAAAAAAAGAATTTTACAGCTGCTTCAAGGGACGGGGGAAGGGGAGGCAGGAGGAAGAAGTGCAGCTGTGCTTGCCCCAGGGCTTTTAGCTTTTTCGCTTTGTGTGAGTGGTGCAACTGGAATCTGCTGTGTTTCATCAAACAAATGGCTCCCAGCAAGCAGTCAGTTTAACTTGATTAACCCAAGATGAATGTCACAAGTCTTACAGATTACAGAGGATTAGAGCTGGGGAGATGAACAGTGGCAGCTCTGGCTCATTATGGACATCAGTGAAAGTCTGTGCATGTGGATCCTAGCAGGGACCATTGCTTCTTGAATATTTTATTGTTTTCCTGTGAAGCACCATGACCCATCTGGGGTTTTTTTTCTGACTTGTGAAGAGAAGGCATTTGCCACAAGTGCTCTAAAACTTTGTTACAGCAAAGAAAGATATCCTGACCCAATATGAGATACAGCTGAAAATATTCACAGTGGCTTGTCTTTGGATAACTGATTTGACAGGTTTGAATCTAGTGACCAGTAAAAATGAAATCTTGAACATACCAGATACAGGGCTAGTTTAGACAGTGGGAAATTGTAACGAATAGGAGATGTTTTCATGTGAAAGAGATGGGGGCATCTGAAATTGGTACACTGCATCAGGGAAAGAGATACCTAATTCACTCTGTGAAGAGTTGAGGCAGTTTCCCCTTAACATGGACCACATCCCTTAAAGAAGAGCTGGTTGTTGGCATGAGGAAGGTTAGAAGAGGAAAGAAAGGGATTATTTGCAGCATGCAGAACAGTGTGGTACAGCAATCCATGAGATTGCTCCAGAACCAGAAATCTTACCACGGTCTGGGAGAGAGAGCAGTGTAAAAAGTAAAATTCATCAGAGGTGGGAATGTGGAACAACACAGCACAGAAACAGGCAAGAAAGAATGTATATTCTTACTGTCCTCCAGTTGTAACAGAAGAATTCCAGTATTTTAAAAAAAAGGAAACAAAATGGTGTAAGAAAAGGCTAGCCTTCAATAACTCAGCAGCCTCTTGATTTCCAGCCGTGAAAAAAATCTTAAATAGATTCTGCTGAATTCTTGCTTACAGCTCTAGAAGCATTTTTTCAAAAACTCGCCTTTTATCTTGAATGTGTAAGCAGTTTTTGCCAAACGTCTCACATACCCCATTATTTCCACTGAACATTACAGTGTGGCTGTACATTTCCTGCTTTTGAATTTTATTAGATTGGAGTTGTGGAGCACTATCAAGTATCTCACAGATCCTTAAGATTGCTTGGATGTTACATAAGACAATTCTAATGTTGCTTTGGCAAGACAATTGACTACCATTTATGCATGTTGTTCTCTCATATTAGTACATACAAAGTGAAATTGTCTATAAATCACAACTTGTTAAAGGGAGATGAGAGTTTAATTTTGTACAGAAGGTATTGTATACTGGGATGGGTTGTTTTTGTGAGTCATGGGACTTTGTGGTGAGGAGCTGTTTGGCCAGATTCAGTGCCTGAGTATTAGCAAATAACACGAGAGTGTGGGTAAGAGTTCTGTGGACCTCTTCTGCACTGAAGACACTCTTCCTATGTCAGTTGCAGGACAGAGATGGAAAAACAAAATACCAGAGAGTCCCTGATGGTAGAGGCTTAAGAACAGTGTACTGCACAGCAGCTCAGGCTGCCATGGCCAACACAATCCTTGCCTTCTAGGAAGATAAATGGAGAACTCTGATTTTGGAGCTGTTTGGGGGTTGGGGTGACAACTTACTTATTTTTAATTTGGGTAAAAGATAGATAAAAAATCGTGAAAAAAACAAGGTAAGTTTTTCTAAAAAATGGGATCCTGTGTTACAGCCAGGTAGTCAAGAACTGCTGGCTTGTCACAACCTCTAACCTTTTTTTTGGTGACAATTTGTTTCTGCTTCCCTTATTAGTTAAAAATAGCTATTTTCCCTTTGTTACAGGTGACTCACTGGCACAGTCCGTACTTTTTTGCCTACTTCCCTGCAGCCTCTTCCTTCCCGGCTCTTCTTGCAGATATGTTGTGTGGTGGAATAGGATGTGTGGGCTTCTCTTGGGTGAGTTTACTCTGGTGTGTGGTAATGGCGCTTCACCATGCCAAGATTTTAAGCATTTCAGTAACATTCTACAATGAAATTATTGATCAATAGCAATGAAGTCTCAGGAGTATTTTTGTAGGTAAATTTCTTTGATTAATTAAGGGTTTGTACGTAGACACCCTGAATGATTCCAGGAATAAGATTTGTTCTTGAAAAATCACCAACATTTAGAATTAGTGGTAGCAATGCAAACATACTGGTAATCCAGAAAGAAGTATAACTATTGTTTAGCACCCAGTGTTGTTGTTTCTCTTTTCATCTGGATGAATGGAAAATTGTCTTTAAACCCCCACATTCATGTGAGGTATACTCTTCTCAGAAGAGGCTGGTATTTGATTTAAAAAAACATACGCAAGATGCAAATCCTGCTTTGACATTTGATCATCGTTGTTCTATGTAAGGGCTATTTTGACATTTTTTTAGTAAATGTTAGAAACTACATGCACAAAATGGTCTTCAGGTCCCTAACTTGGCTTGTGACGTTAGTCTGGTCTCTTCCTTTATAGTCAAAAGAAAGAAAGAAAGAATTATTCTTCCTCTGGTAGATCTGATTTCTCTTCACGGTCTAGTGAGATTATTCCCTCTGCCCTGTTTTTCAACACAGGCTTCAAGTCCAGCTTGCACTGAGCTGGAGACTGTCATGCTGGATTGGCTAGGGAAGATGGTTAATTTGCCTGAAGAGTTTTTAGCTGGGAAGGATGGCCAAGGTGGAGGAGTCATTCAGGTAAGAGGGGACATGAAAAAAGAATATGGATTGAGTTAGTGAATTCATGATTTTGTTAAGTCTTTATACTAAGACACTAATGAAAGAAATACTTTTTTTTTTCTGCTGCCACATGGGTTCCTTTCAAATTTTCAGAAAGACTGATGGTCTGTGAGAATGTCTATAGGTGGGCAGGATCATTCATGAAAGTAATGCTTTTGTTTTTAGAGCAACCGATTTCTAAAACACTTCTCAGTGAAGAATTGCTAGTAGTTCAATTTAAAATTTAGGCTTAATATTCAAATCAGAATAATGTAGGATGGAGACTTTAATTTGTTACTCAGTGAATTGAGCTCATACTAACCAACAATATGCAGCAATGTTTCGTAGCTGAAGTTAGAAGTCTGCCTTTTACATGTGCAATTGTTTACTTCAGTTAGTTTCCACAGAACACTGGAGATAAACTTTGATAAATAGAAATAGCAGAATGTAGTAGAAAGTCTATCAATTTTTGCTAAAGAGATTGAAATTATTTCAAGTTTTTCTTACATAACAAAAGGAAATATCAGAGTATTATAAGAAAATGAAGAGCTGCTTAAAATTTGAATCTAAGCAGTTCTATCAGTACATGATACAATTTTGAGACTACATGGCATATCCAAACTGGAAGAAAACCCCAGACTTTGATATTGACTGCTTAATGAAACTTATAATGTCCGAACAGATAACCTGAACAATAATGAATATATCATTAATGGGCAATCTTGCATGCATAATAAAGCTGTATTGTTTGTCAACCATGCCTCCACTAGCACATGGTCATTCTGCAAATGCAGCTCTGGTCACAGTTATTAACCTATCTAAAATAGATCTCTACTATGAAGAAGATTGAAATTTAAATAATTGTTCTGTGCTCCTTTGATAATCTCTGGAGTCTGGTCATTGCAGGCCAGGGCACAATCCATTTTATCCTATGACAGGCTTCTAATATACATCTGAATTAGATGCTAGAACTGGGGGCTTCTTTCTTTGATCTCAGCTGCAAATGCCTACAGCATATTCCAGTGAATTCTTCCCAACATCTTCCCAGGCAAGAATGAATTTAACCCAAATGCTGTCATTGTCCTAGATGGAGCTGTACCTACACCAGTGTATATCCAGTGTAGTTCTTTACCCATCTGCTTGCTCTGTTAGTATGTTTATCATTACGATTGCTAGGGAGGGCTTTATGTTCAAGAAATCAAGCTTCCCTCCTGCATCTTAGCAGCATCTATTTTGTACCAGTGAAAGCAAGCAATTATGCCTGATTGTTATCAGCAGGAAATGTTGCCCCTCCAGGCTGACAGTGCTGGATTGCCCATAATTTTCATCAGAAACCAGTCAGTTTCAGAATCGAAAGTGGGCTCTGTGTTCCTGCTTACGATGCAGTCATTTGGGCTGCAGATCCTCTTGTCTTGCTCTTGAAACAATAATGATCCAAGCCAGAGAGCGTGAGGCAAAGACAATGTGAGTGCGTGAAAGTGCCAGTCATTCTGTTCGTAAATGCCAAGTAATTATTGTGCTATTGGATAAAACTGAGCCTGTGAAAAATTGCCTCTTAATTACATTTGAAAGTCTATATCAATATGAAGCACTTTGTTGTTGTGTGCAAGATGACACTTCAAAATGGCAAAAGATGAAAGAAAATTTCAGTTCAGAGCGCTGGTGGACATGAACATCAGCTCTTGCTGATATTTCTTCCGCCTCTTGAGCCTGCTTGCCATGGCAACCTTTGTTTGACTGTGGTAAAAGCAGAGGTATCATCATCCTTCACTTAATGCAGAATACAGCATTCAAGAGGAGAAAAAACAGCTTTCAAAAATAAGTGAGAAAGCAACTTTCTTCCTGAAGTTTGTATCCTGCTGTTCATTCTAGATAAATTGCTGGAAAGTGTACCTGCTTTGAATTTTAAAGAGTTTTCTTGCTCTGCAAAGAAGAAGTATTTTAGGGGTGAGACAAAAATATCTTTGGCCTGGCAAAGAACACTGCTGGTTTATCTTACTTGTCAGTTAGCCAAGTAGTTCAAGAACCAAGGCGTTTTTTTTCCTCAAAAATTTTTAGCAGAAGGCTTTGGTGCCAAGTGTATAGAAGAGCGTTGCAAACCAGGATCTGCAAGCAGTGTAAAAAGCTTCAGTGTAAAAAAGGTGACTCAGTATAAAAAAAGTCATTTACGGAAACTGAGGCAAGGGGAAAATGCCTGGGTCTATCGTGAGACATCCAAAAACATTTCCCTGTTTTGGATTCAGGTGCCTTTAGGCTGCATCCCAGCTGTATATCAGGAGGCAAAATTCAGCTGGGCAACAGGCCCTTTTCTTTTCATCCTTGTTTCTGTAAAAGGAAATTCATACAAGAACTGTTGTGTACATTGACTATGCACCAACATAGATGAAGACCCAGGATATCTTGTGGCACTCCTCAGAAAGACGAGGCTATTCTTCAGCCAAAGTCATCTGCCCACCCAGCCAGACTATCACCAGAATAGTGAGGCCTAAATTTCCAGATCCCAAATTAATGCCTTAATCTTTGAAATTTCTTACAGTCATTTTCTTCTATATATTAATGCCCATTTTTGTAACATGCGTATTCCATACATGTCCTGGAAATACACTAACAGTGTAAATAGTTATTTTATTTCAGCTATTTTGACTTTTTAGACAGAAAAAGTAGGATGATTTCTCCATGTTCTGATATTCTTATGAGAGCTCTGTCCAGCTACAGACCATATACAGAATAACATTAAAGGAGGAGATTGCCAAATTATGTTTTCTGTTATTAATAAACCGAATTTCCTTCACCCCTTGCCTCCACATGGAAGTTCTACCTTACTTGACCAAAAGGAGTATTTGTATCCTTATTCCATACTGTATCTGTAATATTTCCCTCAGTTGCCATAATACTGTATGCAGCAACAGCAGCTATAAAAAATGCAAAAAAGTACACAAAACTGTCTCCAGTTTGTCTTTTTGCCCTGGGGTCTACATTCCTCAAATCTCACACCACCAGAAAGGTAGATAAAATATATTTATCATTGCCAATACATTCAGTGAATGTTTGGGGACTGTCCTTTTCCCTGTTTACTCCATTGATGAGGCTGTTGAATTTCAGCTGGATTGCACTCATTCACTGTTGAGATGTTGACATGTGTAGAAGGCAGCTTGGTCTCATACGAATAGTTCAGCTAACTTCAGTATAGGAGAAAGTCTGAATTCACTGGGATCATTCTCACATATGAAATCTGTCAGATCAGGCCCACCTTCAGGGAAATAAGAATATTTCTCAAATACTGAAAAATTTGTTGTCATTCATAAATATACGCTGGTCTTCAACAGAGGGAAGGGAGAATTAGTTTGTTCACACTGGGGATATTTCTGAGACATAAATATTAATATAAGTGACTATTCATCGCACTGTTATGAGTCACATGATGTTTGATCAACTTTGAAAGTACCTAAAAACTTCATCTCGCATAGAGACACCCCAATACACTGAAATTTATAAGCATGTATTTACAAACTGCTACTTACAGTTTAAAAGAGCAGTTTAGGGCATGTTTCAGGTGCATGTTCTAGATGGAAACCGTATAAAGAATTTCTGGGAAGTTGTATTCTGTGAAATTTACTGATAAATTGATTCAAAAATTTCTCCTTTCTGTTGTCACAGAGTATCCAAGACACATTTTAAACTGATGTTTTGTGAGTCAAAGTGCAATTTAGAAATAATGTGTGACCGTTCCTTTCATCTTTGTTGGTGATGAAGAAAACATACATAACTAATACTTTGAAGTGCAGTTAACTATATTGAATCATAGCAGTTTTGGTTTTTCAGTGGTTTTTTTCCCTTTTAGCCACAATAATTTACTTGCCCAGGGTAATTCTAATATGAAAGAAGGCATATAATTAGGCATGTTGCTTGATAGAAGTGAGAGTTGGAATTCAGGTTCTGATGGAAGTTAAATGTGCAGAAATCAACAGTTACTCTGACATTGTTATGAGTTAACATCAGATTAGTGCCTGGTTTGAGAGTCTTTTCACATACATTTGAGTTTATTGATGCCTTTTCCTAGTCTTAAAATCAAGAGTCAAACATGGTTAGAGGGGAAATAATGATTTTACCTTGGTATTTATTTTAAGGATCCTTAGGTGCACTATGTCCAGGTCGAATGCACCGAAATGCACACCACAATACCCACCCCAAAAGATCGGATATAACCTTATAGGTTTTACTAATTAGCATATCTATCAAAGATTCCCCAATGAGAGGCTCGAGTGAGCCCCCCTCCCCTAGGAGCCTTTCCCTGGATGGTTCTGTCTTAATTTACAGAATGTGTGCTGGAGAGGACCTTGGGGTCTGGGGCACACTGATCCCTAGCTACGAAGCTTCTAAAATGTTTAGTCTCCTAGCTGAACAAACACGAATGTAGGCAAAAAGCACTAGGAATACAGAAGTTGTAAAACGGTACAACAGGGGTGTAAAAGAAAAGGCAACAAATCATCATGGCATCACTGTGAGTCCAGCTTTCTAGCACTGATTGCAAGGCTGTTGCCTAAACTGAACAAGCACAGAGATTAAAGAGAACAGGCAAAGGCATCCAGGAGGAGACCAAGATTAAACAGAGATTCCTCCCTTGCTGTCAGACATATTTTTAAAAAAACTTGAGATTGCACAGTTTCTCATCTGCAGTTTCTGTTAAGAACTTCACAATTCATGCAGAATAAATGCTGCTTTTCTTCTTCTGCAATGTTTTGATTTTGAATCTTCCCTCAATTTGTCCCACAGGGGAGTGCAAGTGAGGCCACCCTGATTGCACTGCTTGCTGCAAGAACAAAGACTATCAGACGGGTGCAGTCAGAACAGCCTGAGCTAACAGAAGCAGAGATCATGGGCAGGCTGGTGGCTTATGCTTCTGATCAGGTGAGTACCTCTCATTAACGTGGAAACACAGTGTCTATACTTAATAATTACAGCCATCTGAATAGGCAGGTGAATTTGGTATTAACTCTGGATTGGTGACTATTTGATTTTGGTTGTTTAAATCTTACTGTACATCATAAGTGTGTTCCACAGTGGTCCGTATTGGGATCAGTGTTGTTTATTATCTTCATTAATGACATAGACGAAGGGACTGAGTGCACCCTCAGCAAATTTGGAGATGACACTGAACTGAGTGGTGCAGTTTACACACCTGAGAATGGGATGCCATCTAGAGGGACCTGGACAAACTTGAAAATTGGGCCCATGGGAATCCCATGAGCTTTAATAAGACAAAGTGCAAGGTGCTGCACCTGGATCTGGGCAACTCCCAGTACCAACATAGGCTGGGGGATGAACAAATCAGAGCAGCCCTGCCCAGAAGGACTTGGGGTTGCTGGGGGATGAGAGGCTGGACATGACCCAGCACTGTGCACTCACAGCCCAGAAAGCCAAACGTGTCCTGGGCTGTATCCAAAGCAGTGTGGGCAGCAGGGTGAGGGAGGGGATTCTGCCCCTCTGCTCTGCTCTGGTGAGACCCCACCTGCAGTGCTGCATCCAGCTCTGGGGGCCCCAGCACAGGGAGGACATGGACCTGTTGGAGTGAGTCCAGAGGAGGGACATCAGGATGATCAGAGGATTAAGCACTTCTTCTATGAAGAAAGTCTGAGAGAATTAGGATTGTTCAGCCTGGAGAAGAGAAGGTTTTGGGCTGACCTAAAGCAGCGACCAAATTGTGACCTAAAGCAGCCTACAAGAAAGACATGGACTTTTTACAAGAGCATGTAGTGACAGGACAAGGGGGAATGATTTAAAACTGCTAGTAGGGTGATCATATTAAAGAAATTCTTTACTCTGAGAGTGGTGAGGCTCTGGAACAGATTGCCTACAGAAGTTGTGGATGTCCCACCCCTGGAGGTTTGCAAGACCAGGACGGATGAAGCTCTGCGCAACCTTGTCTAGTGAAAGGTGTCCCTGCCCGTGACAGTGGGATTTGTACTAGGTGATCTGTAAGGTCCCTTCCAATCCAACCCAGGCCATTCTATGATTCTGTGATAAGTGAACTGGAATTTCATGTGTGCTATCATAATATAAAGGTCAAATATCCAGATGTCAGTGTTAAATATCTTTATGAAGAGCTTGCTTGAAGTAAGTAAAGATATAATTAAATAAGGTAATGATTTCAGTTATTTTAGTAAGTCTAGGCCATCTTTTGTTACATCCAGTCTTCTACGTCCATCTGTGCACACAGCATTTTCCTCCTACAAGCTCATGTGCAAACAAACACACATACATCCTCCCCCTATATGCATGCATGGGTAAAGATGCATGTACACAGAAAAACCTAATGTGTGAATATAAAGAAAATTGGTCACAGTACTTGAAGAAACCAAAATATTGTTTTTTTTGAAAAAAGGAAAACCTTTAAGATATCCATCTGTCAATCCAACTAAAAAAATCTTACAAGGAAACAGAAAACGTAATCCTTGATTTCTGACTGTGAGTGGTATTTAACAGACTGAGTTACACTAAATTCTCAGCAGGCCATGACTATGAGGGGCTTTTAATGTTAATGAAAACAAATTCTGCTCATGTGAGTTCTGCTGCTGCTACATTTCTGACACAGTAATCCTACTGAAGGGCCATCCAAAGTTGTTTCTCTTAATATCTGTGACATTTTCTTACCTACATGTCAATGAGACAGAAAATAACCCCTCTCTTAGTACTTAATGTTTATTTTAAACTAATATCTGATATGCAGGGTAAAATGGCCAGGTTTCAGCCTTACTTTGATTTACTGCTAAGTGTATGTTAGAAAGTGTGGTAGAAGAAGTTAACACTATACTTGCTCTTTGCTGGTGGGAAGAGGGACTACACTTGCATGGTGAGAAGATTCAGGACAGGAAACTATGACAAAACATGACTGCTTTCAAGAGGCACAAAGGATATTTAGCCTTTTTTTTTTTGCTTGGGACCCTAAGGTCAATATTGCACAGACCACCAGTCCCAGAGCTCTGACCGACCCAGTGATGCACAAAACCTTTTACTTGCTTTGACTTTTTTGTCCCATATAAGAGACTGACCTGAAATGAGGACTGACAGGCCTTCCTGCCTACTGAAGGTCAGAGGATCTTATGTTTACAGAAGGATTTGCCTTAAGATACTGCTGACCTTTCCAAGCAGATTGTTGCCGAGCTCACTGTTCCTTCTGCATTAAGAACAGACCTGTGTGACTCACAGGCAATAATCCACAAAAGAAAGTTAAACGTAAGCCATTCTGTGGGAGGGAAAACCATTCACTGATACAGCCCAGCAATGCAAGAATGCGTTTGGAAAGGAATCTTGCTACAATTTTTGAGTCTTGATGAAGCTATTTAGGGGTTCTGACTGGCTAACAACCTCAGTGTATTATTATAGTTTGCTTATTTGCAATTGTAGTATAAATAAGTTCTAAAATACATTTTTCCATTGTACACTTGAATGAAGTATGGTACCGCTATGCAACACACCTTGTTTTCCGCTTAAAAAGTTATATTTCAAGTCTAGGCTTCCAAATTTTCTCAAGTTGGTGCCTAATTAGTTACCAAAGCACTTTAACAAGAGGCACTGCTGAGATAAAAATTAGTGGTACATCTGTCTTTAAAACATGTCATTCCAGGGATATGTGAAGTTGGAAGGCAAAAACTTGATCTAATCTAGTTGAAAAAAATTCTGGATTGTTATTTTTGTGATTGTATGCTAAATTAAAATAGAATTAATAAGCAGTCTTATAGGCACTGCCAAGAATCAACAAGGAGATTGTGAATGAGAATAGTCATGATATGAAAAGATGAGGAATTTTCCTCTTTCAAATTAATGATGATTAATGAAATTGTAGAAGGTAGAAGGTAAAATAGCTTTTATGTTTGTTTGTTTAAATCATGTTTTAAAGGAGAGTATTTTGAGGCTAAATGTATCTTTCATTGTCAATGGAGTTTTTATTCGTGTTATTATTCTATTGTACTTCACAAATGTATAAGAATTTCTTAGTGATATCTTGTTTTTATTTACTGAGATGTGCTTTATTTTCTAAAACAGTATTATTTCAGGGGAATTCAAATGAAGGGGGTTGTAAATGAAATAACATATTGGGAATGATTCTTACTTGCCTAAAAAAGTGAATGAATGATCGAACCACAATTGAGTCAGTATGTAATCTGAAAAAAATGGACATGTAAGAAAAAATCTGTCTGTACCATACTGTGACATATATAATTTTAGAGTTCAGCAAAACTGTACACCATAAAAATATGCTAGCAAGCACCTGAATCATTATCAGACAAGATGATTGTCTGCACGTCTTTTGATTGATTTAGAGTCAAATCCTGAAGCTCTACATCAATACTACCACGTAAATTAAAGCTCTCTCTGAGGTTAATGGAACTCTTGTCTGAATGGTGTCATGGCAATGGTCTCAAGGATATGTCAGGGTTGCTATTAGTTTATTTATTAGTGTGTATTTATGTATATACATGTATTTATGTATATTATATGTATATTTATGTATATGTATGTGTCCATCTACATATATGAAAGGTGGAGAAGTATGTATCTGTTACATATCATCAACAGTCCAAGGATCTCAAGTATGCCTTTACTTGAAAGGACTTAATTGTTTTCTTTGTAAATTCAGATGAACGTCTTACATTCCAGTAAAAGGTGTTGGTCTTAAAACTTGCCCATTTCTTTCTAGGCTCATTCATCTGTGGAAAGGGCTGCACTGATTGGCGCTGTGAAGATTAAAAATGTTCCTTCAGATGACACATTTAGTGTTTGTGGTTCAGCCCTGAAGAAAGTTCTGGATGAAGACAAAGCTGCTGGTCTTATACCATTCTTTGTGAGTACTGGATTTTAATTAATCAGTGGATTTAATGCTTCTGTTAAGACGCTTTTGACATGAATAGATGATCTCATCCCTAACAGAGGCACTGATAGGCAGCTGAGTTAGAATACTAGGAGAGGTTCCATGAGTGTTCTTCACATGCCTTTCTGTGCAGGAGGAGAAACTAATTGGAGCAGCTGGTTGCAATTCTCAGTAAAATTATGTTTGGGGTCAATTTTGTAGTTGTATGTAGTCCTGCAGTGTTATAATCTCCTAACCCCTGAATTCTGAACTGTTTGCCTTTATTTTTCAGGTTCCAACTTACTTACAAATAAAACAAGTTTAAAGGCAATAAATTAAATGATGCTATCTCAAGCTCAAGTGTCTTCAAGAAACAATAGTTTCCCTTTGATACTACTTTAGCGAAGAAATGAACCTCCATAATATACCCCAAATATCATCGAGATCAGACATTGTCAGTCAGGTACTTGTATGTAACTAATCTCTAACAAGTGAGCTATAGAGAATGCAGCTGTGGAAACTTTAGGTGTCACCATTTCTTGTTATCTCTCCACTTCCTTTT
This sequence comes from Corvus moneduloides, assembly GCF_009650955.1. Classification (NCBI taxonomy): domain Eukaryota; kingdom Metazoa; phylum Chordata; class Aves; order Passeriformes; family Corvidae; genus Corvus; species Corvus moneduloides. The sequence goes on along the minus strand of NC_045476.1, from coordinate 91,947,262 downwards.
CCAGAGATGCCTGCTTCCACAGCAGGACAGCAAAGGCAAATATAGTTATGTCTCAGTAGCTTAAGATCAAAATCCCCCAATTTTTGACGTAGAGCATTGTTAGATTAGATAAAATTCTAAAGTTTGGTTCTACCATGATAAGTACCTGATCAAAAAGAACATTTGCTTATTCATCAGATCTACTCCTCCTGCCAGTTCAGAACACCATGTTATTACTTCAAGTTAAAACAAGATTTTGCCATTTGGTTTTTTCCCATGAAGTAGGTAACATCTATTGTGGTTTTGTACATCATCAGTAAAATTCTTTTTTCACTTCCAAGCATTATGCTCTACTAAACTTGATACAGACCATGGGGTGTATAGATCTATTAATGGGTATAATATGCTACAAAGAATATGTTTTTACTGGCCTCCACTGAACAAAAACTGAAGAGAAAAACCCCCACACAACTAATTTAGAAACTGAGAATTTCAGAAATGGGATTTTTTAAGAGACTGAAAAATAAGTCACTTTTTTTACCCACAAAAGTCATGTCTGACAATGGTTGTTTCTTTTCTTTAGTCTTCTAACATTTTGAAAAGGGATAATATGACTTAAATTTTCTATGAACTGTTTTCAGAAGAATTAGAAGATTAAGCTTGCTTATAGTCATGGATAAGTGCCAAATGGGCCAAAGAAGCTTAAATTTCACCAAGCTCTTTTGAAAATATAATCTTTTTACTCTTCTTGTTATTAACCTTTAGAGAATGTTTTTATGTAGTATGAGGATTACTAGAGTGAGAAGTGGTTTTCAAATGTGCAGAATGCTGCTAATTTCTAGGCTGCCTAGAAGCAGCAAGTCCTTAGAATGACCAAGCACATCCTGTCAATTGCTTTACAATATAACAAGATTCTGACTGAGAAATAAAACATCTCTAGGGATTCCAAAAAGAACTTTTTTCTGTGGGATGCACCTATTGAGGTGAAGAACATGCCACAAGGTGTGTTTTATTTCTCTGTGTTATGATCCCAGCTCATAATACCTTGCACAAGATTCTGTTTGTGTATCTCACTGTTAATTGTAAATAATTACAAGTACAGTACGATATCACATCTTCATGCAGTAACTATAAAGTTAATGTGTTTTTTCCTCAGCTTTTGTCCATTAGCAAAAAAAATACAACTTTCCCCTCATAGATATTCATGCCTTATTAATTCTTCTATGCATAGCAAGAGGAAATAAAAAATTCTAATTTATTAATTCAGTGACACCTTTACAAAAGGTGATTTACTGCTGTTTTTCTTCCTCTGTTTGTTTAGCTGTGCAAAACCGGCTTTCAAAGACAGTAGAGGCTCTGCCTGAGTTAATACAGCCTGTATCAAGTCTTCCATTTATTTGTATACATAAAACATGTCCGCTTAGATTAAACTCGATCTCATTATCGGTATGGTTGGCCTCTTAACTCAAACGGTGTGTTAATTCTCTGTCATGCTGAGCAGCAGTCCATGCACTGTATTAGTGCTCCCTTTTCTTGCAGATTTCAAAAGCCTTTCCATTTCTTTTGTTCTTGAGTAATTTGGTGCTGTTGTATTTTGTTTTGGCGACAAAGATATGCACATTGCCAAGGGAACACCTTACAGCCACTTGATTCCTTGTCTCCCCGTATTCACTGATCCTTCACTAAAGGGAGTGATTCAACATCAAAGCAACAAGTTTGATGGAAGAAATTCTGCCTGAAGAGACTTGTGACAGCAGAGACATCATTCCTAATGAAGATGTCTTGTTTGCATCCAAGCTGTTACGGTCTCCCTTAGCAACAAGAAAAAGTTTTGTAAGGGATTAAAAAGAAAATACAAGTAAGTTGCAATGCCTTATAGGCATGTTTCTCCTCTTACACTTAATGAATAAATGAAGAATCATTATACTGAACTTGATAGCAGTGCTTTCCCTGTAGAGGTGAGTGGAGAATCAGGGTCAGGTTTGCTTGATGTGAAACAGGTTCTGTCATTACAGCAATCTGTTAATTAAAGGTTTGCTTTTCACATACATAGGATTTGGCAGTCAGCCTTTTTTGGGGAGAGGCATTGTCTTTAAAAGGAATCTTTGCATTCCTACTCACCGTAAATATCTTGTAGCACTATTAATGTGTCTATCATTTTGTTCAGTAAAAGCTGTTGCCACTAGGGTGCCCAGATCTCTACTTTTATTTTCTTTCTTTTATTTCTAAGTTCAGACTTTTTAAAATTTGTCTCTTTCAAAATACTTCTGCAGAAACTGAAACAGAGATATTTTCATATGCTAAAGCAAGCAGACTGTGCAAACAAAGCGCTTAACCACGTCAGGTGTTGAGGCACTAAAGTTGCCATAATTTGCTGAGGAGCCATTTCCCAGCATGGATGATGTGCAGCCCTTCAGCTGGCCCTGAGTTCAGGGGGAGCTTTAAAGCACGTGCTGAAGTCATGTCCATTTCATTAATTGTGAACACACACTGGTGGTTGAGCCCATGTGTAAATGCCTCTCTCAGTTGTGCCCTATGCTCCCAGCTTGAGACAGGCCTCTGTGCTGGCTGAAGGTTAGTTGGGATGCTCAGAAGTGAAGACCACTAAGTTAAGCACTTCTAAACTCATATAGAGTGCCCACTGCATTCAAGCTTAGTTTACCTGAATGTGTGTAAGTGGCCTGTGAGCTTTGTGCTGTCTTTCATAAGTCAGCACTGATAGATTGCAGCTGGCATATGCAAGGTACAATATACTTCAGCGACCTCAACCATATAAAGCTGCTACAACACAATTGCCTGCTGCCCAGCATGAAATCTCTCTGGTTCTAGATGAAATGACTCTTCTGAATGATGATCTGCAGGATATTAAGAAGCAGGCTGTTTGTGTCCAGACTCACTCAGGAAACAATAAATCAGAATCAGACTGACAGAGGAGCCATCTTTTTAGTAGAAGTTAACACTTAGATCCTGACCACAGATTTCCATTTGGAAGAAGCATTCTTGAGACATGTACAGATGTCTGGGGTGATGTTTCTTAACCCCTGGTTTGTGAATGACTGCTGTTCTGTAAAATACTGAATGGTGGTTTAGAGAACTGTTGCAGTTTTCTTCAGGCCCCAGACATTCTCATGAGTGCAAGCTAGCAAGAACTGAATAGGAGAAAATAAAAACAGTAAGTGACCATTGAAAGTTCTGCCTCATTTTAGTTATTTGCAAATGAAAAGCTTTGTGGTGGAACCATGCAAAATGTGTCCACATCTTTTTCAAAAGCTGTAGGAGGTCTTCCCGTTGAAAAGATTAAGAGTAATTGCTCTCAGGAAACATAAAGATTCATGCATGTTTCCTGACATAGGTCTCCATTTCAGGAAAGTAATACATGAGTTGACTGAGGCAAGCATTTTAGCTGCTTTGTATTCACAACCAAGGGCTGAGTCAAATTTGAAGTGCACAACCTGAAAAGGAAAAGGCCTGCAGGCTATACTGAGCCATCAGTCCCATTTCTGTGATGCAGCCTGTCCCCTGCCCTTTGCGCAAATGTGATTTTTCTGGTGTTACACAGGCTACAAATTGAGTTAGGTTGATTCTGTAGTACTGAGGCGGGGTGATGAGAGTCCTGACAAGAGCAGACACTGTCACTTTAAGTGGTTTCTGAGAATTAAAGCAAGTAGCTTTGAGGCTTAGACACCTGCAGAGAGGAAAACAAATTTATTTTAGAAATTGAGGTATACTTTACAGAATAAGACACTATTTAAACAAGTAAGCATATGTTTTAACTCATATAATCTCTCACTGAAAAAACATACTCCTCATCCTGATTAGAAGAAGAATACCTAAACTGCAGTACAACACTAATAACAAAAATGTGTAACTTTTTGTGGTGAAATTTCCATTGTTATTTTAATTGGTGGACTAACCAAGACAATTTCACTCTAATCATGTCAGAAAATTCATACCATATTACCATAAAATATATGTGTAAAAGCAGAGTTAAGTCTATAGTGCACTCTTTTTGTTTATTTCCCAATCCAATGGGTTATATCTTTATGCATATGGAAAAACTGTCATTTTCATCATGGTACCCTCCATTTCTTGTGATCCAATGTATAGATCTGTAGTTCAGCCAAAGATGAAATGCAGGTTTCTTCTGGAACATTCTAGGCAGACAACAATGTGATAAATATATTTTCACTCCATACATATGTGCCTTCTTAGGAAAAATAGGGACCAAATTTATTTCTATTAAAAAAAATCCTGCAATCTTTTCAAAGCAGCCTCTCTCAGAGGGTGATGAGTCTTCCAGAGAAGTCATAAACGTACCTCAAGGCACTTCAATTTTTCTGTTTTTCTCATGTGTTTCAGGAATATAGGAGGGCCCAGTATAGACAAAGATTAGATTATCTTGAGGGAAAAATATGTTATCTCACAATTTTACTAACTGTATACATACAATATGCTTCTCATTTTCAGAACTGTATTTGTTTCAAACTCTGGTTCTTAGTAGCTTAATATAGAAGAAATACTGAATTGTCCCTTTATTATTTTAATAATGACTTTTTTCAAGTTTTGCTGTGACAGAACGTTTGTTTCTTGAAAAGTCTGGTGGATGGACAAGTATTTATGTTTTCCTTTCTCTTCTTATTGGTCTCACTATGAATTTGCTAAGGGATGTGGGCAGACACACACACAGAAAAATGTGGCTAGTTCCAGGTATATAGGGTAAAACTGTAGGAGCAAAATATGTTGCATTGATGGTGTACTTGGCAGAAAAGGTAATCAGAAATACTAAACTAAAAAAAGCAAAATTCTGGGCTTGGCATTTTATAATCATCTCCTAGCTGTACTATAGTTTAAGTGTGACCTTGGATAAATTATCTAATTCTTTTGTACTTTAATACTGTGACTAAAACATAGCATACTTTGTCTATTTAAACGGTAAAGTGTCTTTTATTATGTAAAAATCTAGTACAAGACAAAAACCAGACTCAGCCTTTATTAGTGCTTTCAAAAATAAGACAGGGTGTTTAAAACATAAGTGTAGCAATGAAAAATAAAATAATGTTTATATGCCCTTGGTAGTTGGTTTTTTTTGGTAAAAATTCTACCTGCATATTGCAAGTAAATTTCAATAGCTCATTTTCACCTAGTTATATTCTCTTTCTACTGTGAAACTTCAGCATTTATTTTGCCTCTTCTTTTGGACCACTGGTCACACAGAAGAATACATTAAATGAGACATTAACAGAACGAAGGAAGAACTGTTCCAATGTTTTAGGAGGAATCTGGGAGAAGAAGTTTCTCTGGGAAAAAGTCTTGCAAGCCAAATAGTGAACATATGCTACTAGTGAACAGGTTCCAGGTTGCAGATCTCTTGAGCATAAATTTGTTACAAATCTCTGTTGCAGAGCTGTGGCTCTTATCAAGACAGCAACATTTGTCTATCTATTCTGTCAACAATAATTCTAGCACCTTTGAGTTGCTCAAGTTCAGAACTTGCTTATATACCCTGAACTGCGAATCGTTTTGATGGGATTTGCATGTGTTAGGGTAGTATTGAGCCACACGATAAGCATGTGGAACATATAGAAATTATGTAAAAAATAGCATTAGCACAATACTGTACTATATTATAGTACTTATCACTCAATTTTATATTAAAATTTGATTTTATGCATCTACTTCAATGGACTGTTACAGGCGCTTTGGAAAAAACCCACCCACAGTCAAAAATTCCACCAAGGGCAGGTAATGACTAACATCAGTTTTTTGCCCTATAATCTCTTCTTTTTGTTTATTGCTGCCTTTGCAGACAGCTTTTCTCATTTGGTAATTTTCTATGCTGTAACACTTTTTTTTTGTTTTTTGGCTCTACAGTTCTGCGCAACACTTGGAACCACCCCTTGCTGCTCCTTTGACAAATTGTTAGAACTGGGTCCTATTTGTAAGTCTTCACTGCTTCTTTCTAAAATTGCAGATACTAGTGTAAGCCATGCTGAGTCATTTCCAGGACATTATGCAGAGTCTGTGTCCAAATCCAATAAAGCAACTTATAGACAAGACCTTCAGTTATAGTTTTATTTCTAATATTAGGTCAAGCAGCAAATGTGCATTCTCAAACTGTTAAAAGAGTTAGGAGACATTGCCTCAAGGGTTTCTTTTCTGGGGGGGTATATTTTGGAACACTGTCAGTTAAGCATTACTGTAAGTGCCTCAGTTTGTAACATTTTTCTTCTAGCCCTTCTACCTGCAAGTGCATCTAGAGCAATGCTGGAAACTGGGGAAAAGTCGAACTCTTAATTCTGCTCTGCACCAAGTGTTTTGTTTCTGCGTGGTTCTAACAACTATAAAAAGTAGGGAAATATGCGCCAAAAATCCCCATGTATTCTTAATCCTTACTCTCCCCTCCCCAATTTCCTTCCTCTTTCAAGAAAATAGGACAAATGCCAGGGTGTTTAATACAGTGGTTGAGTCATGGACTCTTCCTAAGTGTTTCTGAGTTATGGTTTGTTGTGTCAAGCTTTGATCTGCAGCAGGGCTTGGTCAAAAGCACACGTTTGCTGGCTGATGTAAATGCTACCAAAGTGCACCATATCTCTTCAAGTGTTCATTTAGAACAGGAAAACCATAGATGTAAGCACCTGGAAGCAGCTTCATAGAAACACAGCTTGATTTGATGTCCTGTTAATTTACTCCGGTGAGGTTAAAAACTTTGGAGCTTATGTGGTGGTCACTTTTACACAGCTCTGTGAGGTCTCCTGCCCTTCAGCACAAGCCTCAGAGACTCAGTTTTACCCAATCTTTCTTTTTAAACAGGTTCCTAGTAGTCTGCTTAGCAGCTACAGATTCTTTTGCTGTTTGGGTTATTCCTATAGACCTGACCTAATAAAACAGTGACACCAATAAGTTTAGGCATAGCAAGTAATCGTTTTTCACCTCAGTCATCCCCTGCTTGTGCAGCAGAGCCCAGCAGAACCATGGCAGTGAAGTCAGAAGTCTCATGCTAGCTTTTCTGCTTAATTTTCTCCTTAGCATACATGAGCAGTAGTCCTGTGATATAAAGGCAGTGTCTCAAACCAAGTATATATAGAAAAATAGATAATCAGTTAAACTTTTAACATGTGTTCAAATAAACCTAAGTTGTGGATGCTGTGTGTAGTATTTTATTAGCTTTTCCCAGAAATTCATGCAAAACCAAAATTTTGTTCACAAGAAGGCAAATTTCAGCATGAACTTGGTGCCCAACTGCAGATCTCAATGGATATACCTCTCTATGTGGAAATAACCATCAGAATTATTTGGTGACCAGTTTACAGATGTTATGTGGGCTTCAGCCATCAACTGGTAGACCAGAATTGTTACTGAGTGCATTAAAGCAGTGATCTCTAGTAGACTGTGAATACTAAATTACAGAGTATATGTGAGCTGTTCATATGCCAAAATATTTCTGTAGAAACCATTCAGTGATTAATCAAAAGTAGCACTTTCTTAGCATGTCAGTGCTTGCTTTTGCATAAATGTCTCTGTCCTTGAAATAAATAGTTTGCTGCACATAATTCAAAAGCATGTGCATGCACATTTATCAATATGTAAAAAACACTGTTTAGAAACATGTTTGTGATTCATGAGTTAGAAGTGGGGAGCACAGCTAATATTCTAGCTCCTTCTGCTAAAGTAGTTTTATTACCATAGATACGATAGCTAAATCTCTAGATACGTTTTTTTTAAAGTGTATTTTATAATGGTTCTTAAATCAAAACCACAAAATAATTTATGTTGCTTAATTTTAGTAAGAGAAACCTAGAGATGATGATCCTTCTGGGTCCTTTCCAACGTAGGATATTCTATGGTTCTGTAACTTTGTTCCATTAGAAGTGGGAAGGAAAAAGAATACGTTATATATACATTTTTATATATTAATGAAAACCCAGATGGTGGAAACATTTAATCTCTTAATTTAATTTTAAATTGGGAAAATAATAACATCAAAGAGAAATCTCTCAGGCACTTGGTTTCATGCAAATTAATTGGGCTTTTTAATCTGCTGTTTAATTTATTTCCTTCAATTATTTTTTTAGGTAATAAGGAAAATATATGGATGCATATTGATGCAGCCTATGCGGGGAGTGCTTTCATCTGCCCTGAATTCAGGCATCTTTTAAATGGAGTGGAGGTGAATGAGTGTTTTTTCTCTAGCAGCCTGCTGAAACCTTGCTCTTTCATAGAATTTGTGGGTTTCTTATGCACCCAAGATTAATGGCTCTTCCAGAATCTCCGAGTAAGCTGCACCTCGGTTTGCACTACAAATCCCTGTGTATTCTATTATGTTACTTAAATTTTTACTGGTTTATACTGGGAGTATGCAAGCACCTCTCTATAAGAAGTTTGTCATTCAGAATTGCAAGTAGTACTGAATCAACAAATAGAAAAGAGGAACTTTTTCCCAAACGTCGCTAAAGACATATTTGTGACATCCTAATTCTACATTACACAAAGAAAGAGGAAAAAAATAGTAATTTTGACAAATTAATGAGCTCATTATGTCTGTTCATTTTCTTACATCCTGAAAATCATATAGTATAGAGCCAGTAGCTGTATCTCAAACAGACAGGGTTTAATAACCAGGAGACCTAAATGAAATATTCCCCCAACAGCACTGCTGTTCCTTTTCCGCTGCCTTGCTGAGCTACTTGGCATTCAGTTGCTTAGATAAGAATACTTCAATTTCCTGCTGCTCCCCTCAGACAGTCAGATAAGTCCTTGTCTTCCATGTCAGTGGAGAAAATATTACTGTTTGGTAAAGCCAGAAGTTTAAACACAGCACTGATAGGCAGTGACTAATGAAGAAGAGGAGGGAAAACCCCCTCACAAATAAAACATTTCTTTCTGTCTCTTTCTTATCAGCAAATGAAGCTTGTTGTAATTTCCTGTGGGGGAATATTTTTAAAATTATTGTTATTGGTTCCTGAAGGAAATGAAACAGCATCCCTTGTCTGGGCCAGCATTTGTCATAAGAGTAAATATTTAACAACCATGAATAGGTTTCCTACCTTGCATAGTACAGGGTGATAGCTAGATGGATGTATAGATAGATAGATAGACAGATAATATTCTCTTATTAGAGCAATTATTAATTGTTTACAGGTGACAGGGAAGGTTATGAGAAGCAAATGAGAACAGAAAAGTGCTATATGGAATAGTCAGACCTTGATGCTGCCAGGTCCCCATCCCAGGCTTTTTAAGGCTGGTGACTTCTGCCTTTGTTAAAACAGAAAACATGGATGAAGCCTTTCCCACATGGTGTCCATCTTACCCACCCGGCTTTCTTCTGATGCCCCACCTAAACATATGTCAAGTAAAGTAGGCCAGGCACATGGTGTATAAATATGTATTGCGAGTGCTTACTCTTTGGTCATTTTTCTTTTGATTTAAATGAAACAATAATTTCTACTGAAAGAAAATACTCTGTCAGAAAAAAAAAAAAAAAAGAAAAAAAAATTCCTAGTCAGTTGTAATTTTTTGAAGGAACATGATGTGCAGATTCGGAATTACATATATAATTTATTGCTATATATCTGAATTTTGCATATATTATTTTAATATTCTTGGAAATAGAAAGCTTAGGGAATTGTTATTGGAAAATGTGATATGAACCCCAGTGAATGTTTCTGAGTATGCAGATTTATTTATTTATTTTAGTTCACAATAAGATATATACTTTTCCATATATACGTATCTAGAAAGTGTAATTGTAAACAAGTGCTCGTAATGTTGATAATACCACTAGCCTAACTGCATACCTAACGTGAATTCCACTCCCAAAATAAATGAAGATTGAACTACAGCAGTTTCTAAATAAGGTGACATCAGTATGAACATTTTAAAGACCCAGTTCAGGAACTGATTCATAGTTACACAGACAATTTGACAAAGTTGTATCATTAGCAAGTGGATCCTTTTCTCTTTCATAATTCTGTTTTTATTTATCTATTCTCAGTTTGCAGACTCATTTAACTTCAATCCTCACAAATGGCTCCTAGTGAATTTTGACTGCTCTGCTATGTGGTAAGTATTACAGTAAAGGGAAACATTACAAAAGACAAAACTGGGGTTATATTAGTCTTCCTTTCTAGCAGTAGACATTTAGTTACATTTCTCTACTGAAATGAGGAGAACTGGATAGCTTTAACTCTTATAAATCATTTACAGAATTCAAACTTTCGTTTAATCCAAGGTTCAAAACCATGAAACTTAGAAATAGGCCTGAGCTCTGCATTATGTTCCAGAAAGAGAGAGAAGTCCCAAAAAGTCTGCAGATTTATACATAATCCATTTTGGGGCTGTTTAAAATGTAAATAAAAAACCTTACTTTAAAGATATCAGTGCAATGAACAGCATGCTAAACAGGGCTTTTTTTTTTTCTTCTCTTGCTTTTCCATAAAATTTCTTTTGGTTTGAGCTTTGATTCTTTTAAAAGCCTTTCTAAAAATGTTTTAAGATTTGGCTGATGAAAAGCAGCTGATTTCAAAAAGGACTATTTATGCAATTTTGTAGTGACTTTCAATTTTCCCAGATGACACCAGAGACAACATTTTGGTATTAAAAGATGCCAAAATAGAAACTCACAGACATACTTTCAAACAAAGCAAAGTATCATGGCAGTAATAATAGCATGGGTTTGTTAAGAACATTCCATAGTAGATGATCCTATTTTGTCCCAAACTAAACGCTTACCAGCATCACAACTAATGATACTTATTAGCAAAATAGCTGTTCAACAAATGCAGACTATTTATCAAAATAAATGAAAATATTAATTTCAGTTATAATAGAAGGAAATTTGCAAAAGCAAAAAAAAAGAAGACTCCAAAACATCATCCAGAAATAGGTCACCTTATTTAAAAGAAGAATAAATGTAAGACAATGGTCCCTCAGTTGCTTTTGGTTAACCTTCATCCCTTTTACTTTCCCTGGCAAAGTAGACTTTTCAGGTTAGATATTATGGTTTTTACTTTAATATTTCAGCTGGTGCAGTCATTTCAAATCTTCCAATACATTAGGTTTTTTTTCTTTTCCTTAGGGTAGATGGCTTACATTTTGACCTTAATTCATCAGTAGTGGCAGCACCCCACAGTGTGCTGTGTCTCTGTGTATAAGGAAGTAGGAAGATGATGAAACAAACTCCTTTGCTAGTTCCTCCCATCTTTTTCTTATCACTCAAAGACACTGTTAAAAACAGAGCCACTTGCAAATAAGACAATACACTATCATTCTCTTTGATGCTTGTAGAACAATTAGGAACCACTGTCTATTCCCTAACAGTTTAGTTTCTCATTAATTCTGCTTTCCCTGAAAACTCTGTGGAACTATGTTAAAGGCATTTTACCTGGTTTTCCAGTAAAACAAGGTATATGCAATCACACTGTGAGTTCCCATCTCAGATGATTTTAGGTTATTCCTAGTAAAGCTTAGACTTTAGACTTAGGAAAGTATTTGTCTGCATTTTGTTTCTTGTTGGTTTTTTTTTAGATAAACCATTGCATAAAATGCTTGTTTTCATAGGTAGGAAGATTCCAATACAAGGACTCTGAAGAGATCTTGCAACGTCTCCTTACTCAGAGTAAAAGTTTCACAACTAAAGCCACTCGGGCTTCGATTCAGCAAGGCATTTATGTATAGGGGTTATTCACTTAATACAGAATAAATGTACACTTAAACTCTTTGACTTAAAGCCAAGTCCATTGTCCAGCTAATTCTAAGACCCATGTCCAAAATTCACTTGTTTTACCAACTGTTACACTCCCTGAGAAGGTGAAAAGTAACAATAAAGGATGGTAAGAAAAAGTAACTGTGAAGGATACATAGTCCTCTTAGGATCCATGAAAAGTATTAAGCATGATACTATGGTAGTATGGAAAGAGTTCAGCAAACACTGAACACCATTTCAGAATCAAAGTAATCTGAGTTCCACTGATGGGCAGACTTCAAAATAACCCAGACTCCTCAGCACTTTCCCCAGTAAACATTCACATTTCTTTTCGCTGCAAACTGATTAAAATAATCTACCCATTAGATCTGTAATGTAATTATTAAACTACTCAGTGCAATATGTGGCACTGATGTCATTTCAGATTTGGAGGCAATTTCATTATAAACCTTTTGTAAAATATTCTCAGACTTCCTGATGTACAGAAAAGAGCAGTCAATTTCCTATAAAAAGGAATTTAATACAGCCAGTCCAAGAAGGGTGTATTTTCTATATTCAAATATTAGAGTCCTTTAGAGACTGTCTTGAAACTACAGTCAGTTTTGCCTGACTTGTTTAATTGATACTCTGGAATATTATAAAATAGGAAGAAGTATCTTCATTCAGAGGGAATAAAAATAATAATTTTGCAAAGTCTTGATATTTTTGATTTTTATTACTCTTTTCAGGGTTTAAGTGTTAACTTTTGATTGGGAAGGATGTTTCAGTAACTGAAAGAAGGTGCTTACAGGAAATACTTACCTGTAGATCATAGAACACAGAATAGTTTGGGTTGAAAGGGAACTTAAAGGTCATCTACTTCCAACCCCACTGCCATGGGCAGGGACACCTTCTACTCGCCCAAGGTGCTCAAAGCCCCATCCAGCCTGGCCTTGGAAACTGCTTGAAATGAAATTGTATTTCACTTCCTGACTTCAACTGAAAAAATTTGAACGATCCACTTGAACACAAACAGAAGTGAAATTTTCCTGTTGGTTCATAATATGAGGTCACCTTTTTATCTGTCACTAAAAATGCACAAAATAGAGAGGCAGTTAAAAGCTGCAGATGTGCAGTTCATCTAAGTCACTCCTCACAGATTTTCATCACTTTATTCACCAGGACTTTTGTTGTGCATTTTGTATTATGAGTACTTAATATGTGAATCTGTGCTACTTAAGCTAGGTCTTGGTCTATTAGCCTTAAAACAATTCTAGTTTACCAGTATCATTTGTGAAGTACATATTCACAGGATCACAGATTCTTTAGGGTTGGGAGGGACTTCTGGAGATCACTAGCCCTATGATTTTCATCTTGAGAGGTAGTCAAGGAACATCTTTCAGGCTGGTGGATGGGTGCCTCAGAGTCCCTTAACAGGGAATTGCCCACTACAGTCACTCAGCATTTCTTTTTACAGTAACCACCACGTCCTCATGGTGTACATTCTCCTTGTTTGCCTTGCTCACAGACATCAAAAACCTCTAAAGCATCATACCTGATTTTGGTCTGAATGTTGGAGGGTGGAGGTTGGAGCCCTGCTTTTGTCCAAGGTGTCTCAAGCTCAGAGTTATCTACTGTAGGTGTATGGTTCTGGAGCCACACATCTAGCTCTGTTTCAGTCCCTCTACTACCACACAGCCTATTATCTGTGTCTTGTAATGCAGCCACCTGCCACAACAGGTCATCCACACTTTGTGTAGGTCGCAGCCTTTTCTCCAGGAGAAGTATCTGCGCATCCATTGCAAGCTACCAGCTGTACTGATGTCTCCTTCCTTACCAGTTCTGCCTGATTGGCAGCATCAGACTTCTCACGGGCTGCCTCCGTAGACACACTGGGCTTGGCTCTGAGGTGGGTGCCCACCATTATGGCAGAGACCTGGAGCACTCAGCACTCTGGTGGGGACCTCCTGAGCACTTAGGACTTGCCTGAGGTGTGGACCTACTTGCAGAATGCAGCAGCACCCTTCCTGCGTGCCCTGCCTACGGAAACTTCCATGTCATTTTTATGTCTTCTAAGCTAGATGTTCCTGCAGAATAGTCATCTGTTCCATTGTTTAATACAGCATCTTACAGGAGAAGAGATTAAGCTCTCACAAAACAGCTAAGCACATTGCTTGTAACTTGGATTAGCTGCATACAGAATGAGCTACTGAAACACGAATATAGCAAAGTAATCAAATATTTCAAATGAACTACAGTAGAGCAACTTAGAATTTGTTAAAAATATTTATCCTAATTAAACCTCTTTTCAGTTAATGTTTTCTTCCTTTTGTCCACAGGACATTTCTAGCAATAGTTAGGTTATTAATTGTTTTTATTTTATCTGAAAATCTGTTACTACTGTCATGTGCATAAGTTTACTTATTTTCAGTTATGTACTTCCCATACCTGAAGGCAAATACTTGGCTGTTACCTTGGTACTTCCCTGATCATTAGGGAGAGGAAGGCTTTTTGTTTGTTTGAATAAGATGTTTTATGACCACAGTCTAAATGTGCATGAGAGTGGGAGTATGTACTGGCCTGTGCATTTATACATACACACTAAAATATTGGAAATTAGATTTTTACTTAGAAATTTACAATTCTATATTAAACCATTAAAACACAGAAAAAAGCTTTGGACTTTTGTCTTTTAGAGTATCCCTGTGCTGATATGATTTTTGCTTACTTTGTAATATATTTATAGGCATAATCTAATGATGTAACAGTCTTTCCCTATTTGATTTATGGTTTCTTCTTCTTCTGCCTCTATAAACCCCAACATTTGTGGAGGTGAGTCAGTCTTACACAACATGAGGCATGAACCAGAAAAATCTTGTTGTTAATCACTGGCAAAACATAGCTTATTCTCCCTAAAAAGGACACACTGGCTTTTGAACCTCAGTCCAGTCACACCACCCCTAGCTGGCAATAGTAAGCTATGCTTCCCAGTGTAGCATTGTGCTGTAGAATGTCAGGAATTGTGTGTTGGATCCAGCTCATGGCAGGGTGGTACAAGAGGGGAGCCTGAGGCAGGACTGGGTGGCTGGTCCCTTCCGGTGGCTGCTGCTGCTGCTTCCCCAGCAGCACGGAGAGACAGTGGCCAGCACCCCCCGCAGCCTCAGCGCGATCTGTGCGGTGTTTAGGAAGCAACAGCTCTTCCCACGCAGCTTTGTACTGCAGTAATTTCAAGACAACTTCTGTTGACTGCAAACATTAACATTGCTTCAGCTAGTCTCACATTCTGGTGTGAGTGTCTATCACCATAAAAAGATCCTCTATGTCTGTTTCTTGTCTGTTTTTAAATATGCAGTCGTGCAGTCATGCTGCCCGTTCCTGCTGAGCCTTACACTTAACTACTTGTAAGTACAGTACTGATATGGCTGTGAAAAAGCACTGAAAATGGCACAGGCTGTGCTCAGGAAATATGCCAGTTTAAACACATTCAATTTTACTTCACTTCTTGTGGAAATTTAATCCCTTAAGTCTTTATTCTTAAATTTCTCAATTTGATTTCTTTCTTTTTTTATACAGGGTGAAAAAAAGATCAGATTTAATAGGTGCCTTTAAATTAGAACCTCTTTACCTGCAGCATCACCATCAGGAGTCTGGTAATTTTATAATTAAATGAGATTATTGTTATTTTGTTTGTTCTCTGTTATGTAATGCAAAAAAAGGACTTAAGATGAAAACGCCAATCCTTAAACTACCCAAGTTGTTTAGGAGGCTGTTTCCATTTTCTGAGCACTCTAGGGAGCTAAGCTCATTAAAGTGCAAATACGTGTCTAGTGAGATTTTAGTTAGTTGAAAGCAATAGAAGGAAAGTAATTTCATAAACCATTGTATTACTACTTTTGTATTGGGATTTCCCCAGTTTCAGACTTACCACTGATTGATTGCAGGAGTGTTGAGAAAATTCTTATGATCTTTTGGCTGTCAGATAAACGTATTATTGAGTGTTGTGTAACAAGCTCCTTAACCTGTCTTCCCCACCACATCTTTCTCCAGAATGATTTCAGGATCTGATTTGGTTTTAGAGTTCCTAAGCTCTGTGACTTTTTTTCTTAGTTATTCATGCAAGTTCTGATTCAAATTTTTCAGAAACCCATGTGAGGAGCAAACACTCCCTGAAACTACAAAGAAGGGGTGAACTGTGTTTGCTGTCTGTGCTCTGCTTTTGAGTGGTAGCTTTCTGGGACATTATGCTGTAGCCCTCATGCTCTTACACTGGCTGTAGAGAAAGGCGGTAAGAGTGGACTATCTGTCTTGTACAAAATGCTCATGAAAGCTCTTCACAAAATGCTCACAAAGAACTTACAAATCTCAGGCTCGGTACAAAGCTCCTTAGTGGATTTGTGCTGGTCCTTGCACATACCTAGCAACTGCAGAGTGATATTTGCCCTCCTGAAGCCCATTTTTACACATTTGGTTATTAACAGAGTAATTGTGAAGAAGGTCATAGCAGTGCAGTGTCAACATGTGGTGGATGTTCCATCATAACTTTCTCAAGAGGCTGAATCATCTGTAGAAGGTTTTACCATATGCTAAACTGCATCATTTTCATGGAATTGCTGGTGCTCATCTGTGTACTGAAGTGTATCCTGTTATGGCTATGAACTCACTGACATTTAAATTAATACCATCCAGAATTCCACTATTCACTAAAAAGCCCTAGGAAAAATGGATTCATGTGCCTTAATAATGAACTGGTATAAACCTTGCATTTTATTGTTTTCCTCCATTTCCAAGCAATGCAAACATAGAACAGTGCAGCAAACAGGAACATGTAGTAATTCTGGAGCTGAGGTTCACCCTCTAAAGGCTCTAATTGTTAAGAAAATAATGTATACTTTTTTTTGCCTTTTTTACTGAAAAATACAAGTTACAGCAAATACACTTAAGGCACTATCTTTTACTTAACATACATAAAAAATATTTCTCTTCAGGAGAAGAAAATCCAGCCTTAACTAAAATGAAAATATGTTCTTGGGACAACTGACAGTGCTGATACAAAAACTTTAGGTCTTACCTAGGTTAAATAACACTTGAAGAAAATCAAATCTTTCTTAAAAACAGGTGGTTTCAGTAAGGCCACCTAGTTGACCTGAAAACTTTATCACCCCAGTTGGATAAAGAGTATTTTAGCCTTCATCTTGCCTTCAGAAGGGTGATAGCATATTATGTGATCTAACACAATGATTTCAAAGAGATCAGCTGATTACTAGCAGTTTAGGAATGCTAATTTTTTTTCTATGCTCCATTCCCTTT
The DNA here is from genome assembly GCF_009650955.1 of Corvus moneduloides. Classification (NCBI taxonomy): domain Eukaryota; kingdom Metazoa; phylum Chordata; class Aves; order Passeriformes; family Corvidae; genus Corvus; species Corvus moneduloides. The sequence continues at coordinate 91,930,296 of NC_045476.1, read as the reverse complement.
CAATATCAATTCTCTGAAGAGTTGGACAACGCTTTTCAAATGCAAATGCCTCTGGTTAAACTTCCAACCCACACTTATGCCTTCAATAAACACAGTCAAATTTGCTACACGAAGATGCTGCAGTACTCATTGATCCCTGTGTGATTTATGGAATGTCAGCACTCCTGGAAATATGACTTGTATGGAGGATCCTGAATTCTCCACATTCTCAGGTCTCAGAATTCCTATCCTGGTTTACTAAGTAAATGAAGTAGTATTTCTGAATTCACTCATCTCTCACTCAAGAATTTAAATGAGCGGAAAAATATCTCTATCTGTGAGCAATTACTCTTAATAACCATATGGCAATTATATGTGTCCCCAAGGGGAGAGTCTTTATTTTGTCATTAATTATAATTTTATGTGATTTGCATCATCACACCAGGAAGATTATACTAGCTTGCCTGGCAACCCAGGATATAGGTCAAATCCTCATGGCAGTGTTAGAAGAATGCAGCTTTATACTCTATTGTGAACACCACATACACTCCCACAATGCAATTCCTCCTGGTTAAATACAGATGTAAGACTAAGGCTTGTAATCAAGGAATCAAGGACTAATCACTGATTACATTCTGCTTCACAGCTTGGGAAAGGCGTTGTTGTGGATCATTAGACACCAGCCCCTTACAGGAGCGTAGGATTATTTATCTGTCACCAGTTGCTTTACTCTCTTTGCTACCAGTCCTGCAGCTATCAAACAGAAATGGCTGCTACAATTGGCTGCAGAAGAATATGAATGTTATCAATTTACCTTGTTACCAAGCAGAGACAACCATATTCATTTCCTGAAGTTCAGGAACAGGTTAATCATTGTTGGTTGTTTTGTGGGTTTGGGGTTTTTTACCACCTGGAAACCAACATAGTAACAGGTTAAAGAACCCAATGGCCTTCTGTTACAGGGAAAGAAGGACCATGTTATTTCCTATGCTTTGGCTGTATAAATGAGAGGACATTGGCAAGAGAGCTTGTAACACAGGAAAAAGTCTTTTTTTTGTTCTTTCCTAGAAAACATAAAGGCTGAAAATTATGTAAATGCCATAGACTGGTCAAATTCAGAAGCTACAGTTCAACCTTCCAGTTGACAGTTCCAGGAGTACTTAGCGTTTTCCCAAGGAATCCAAGTACATATTCTCCTATGAAGCTTATACTCCACTGCAGAGAAATAAAGCAGAATAAGGAGGCTAAGCAGATGCTTCCTAAAGAAGTGCTTTAAATATTACGTCAGTTTAATTTCTGTCACTGACTTACAGCAAGTAACTAACTATGTTCAAGTTTCCTTTACTGTGAAATCAGTTTAATTCCTTTATTTAAAAAAAAGGTAGGTGAATCCTGACACCATGTGCTTCTATAAAGGATAACTAATAATGCCCTCTGCTTGCCTCCCTGGACTGCTCTGTGGCTTAGTCCATCTGTGTTTGTAAGGGGCTTGCACTACATCAGAAGAAAAGCCATAAAAAATTGCAGAATACTATTCTCCAAGTAGGAACAGGTCAAATTCTGAGTGAATTTTTCCAGCCACGTATTAGACATGTTGAAGAATTAGCAACAAATATATGTATGAGTATAAAAGGTATTTAAAAGTGGATTATTTTTAGAAGTGTTACCAGTACAGTAGGGTAAAGGTGATGACATTTCATAGTAGAGCATGAGTTATGAAGTGAGTCTGGGGATCCTGCAAACTGTTTAAACCAAAATTAATAATAGTTGCTTCATCTACTGCTTGTTTTCCCTACAGGAAGAAAATAAACATAGTATTTATTCTGTCATCTCCATAGTATCTGCAGTATAACAGAAAGGAAAATAGTTTCTTCTGTGAACTGTTTGCTAGTGGTATATTCTGACTAGCTAAGGAATGAAGGTTATTAAAAGCACCTTCATTTAACATGCTGCCAAGTACCTGGCTAGATATTTAGTGGTCCTGGTGACACTGATGATGCTGAATTTTGTTGCAGATGTAAAGGACAGCTAAGATGCAGCTTTTTCAATAACATTTGAATGATTGAAGTCTTTGGCTGTTGTGATGATGATGCAATGTGAACATTTTTTCTTTAATTTCCAGGTCTTGTAACAGATTATCGGGTAAGTACAGTACCAATGTAATAATTAATACTATTACTTGTACAGACTGGTATTTTTAGGACTTTTATTTTTTCATTACTATCATAAACCTCCAAAATTTAAGTTTCTTTTCAAGAAGGATGCAGCTTTATAAATTTTTAACATTCCTTGAACAGAAATTTGAGGTTGTGTTTTTTGAAAAAAAAAATTGTTTAAAGGCAGAAATTGTCTTGCATGTGCAATATCTTTAGATTTAGGCAGTAGAAAGAAATTTCCTAAAGTTTTGGGTTTGGGTTTTATTTTCTTTAACATAGTGAATAACACAATTAGAAAAAAAATTTAAGGCATCTCTATTTTAATCTTTTACCATGGAAACACTGTTGTTTTGAAATGGAAAACATACCTGTCTTTGTAGATGCTAGCCCCACAACTTTAAACGAGCCAATGTACATGAGTTTCTCAGATACTTGTTTTTCTAAAGCCCTTGAGGAGAATTTAGGATCCACAAAGAAAATTTGGTTTGCCTCATGGCCCTTTCATTCTGACTCCAACTTCCTTTGCCAATTTTAATTTGAAAATTTTGAATATTAAATGGTATTAATAAACAGGGATTAATAAACCAGGAATAGATATTTCTACTCTTATTTGACCCACCTCTGGCAACTGCCCATAGGATGTGGAATGTGGTCCACTTCAAAACCATGGCAGAACATACTTTCTGCTGTTTCACTGCAATGGTGACTTCTGACATGGGCTCTTCTCTCTGGTTGCAGCACTGGCAAATCCCCCTGGGCAGGAGGTTCCGCTCCCTGAAGCTCTGGTTTGTGCTGAGGATGTACGGGGTCAAGGGGCTGCAGGAGCACATCCGCAAGGTGACTGGGAATTGCCTTCTTGGGTACCCTGTGGTGGGACAGCAAGGGAAAATGAGCTGGCCATCTATCTACTTTCCATGACTTCTGTACACATCAGAAAGCACAGGAAATAGTTTTAGGCAGCTCAGTTCAACAGGGGTGCTGCTCGTTTGCCCCATGTAAGGTCACAATTTCATATCATGGCAGGCTTAAAGGTGCCGTCTATTTTGTGCTTGTCTTCAGGAAAGAAAAGTCTAGGAATTTGGAATTTCTACAGTATGGTACTATAGTTCCCTCTCAAATTAAGCCAGAGCACATCCATGGTTTTGTTGTGGAAACACATGGATATTCATTTCTTCATTATATTATTGATGTGCATGCATTGATAACATGTTTAGATTATGATTAAGGGATACAGTGACTTATCTGGCATGTCTACCTCTGCTGTTGCTTTCTTTCCTGTTTAAAATACATTTAAAAAAAATGTGTACAATTTACAGTTTGTTAGTATTTTTATAAGTACTAAGTTCATTCTTGATGTAAAAAGGGAGGTTTTTTAATCACTAAAAAACATATGTGGCGCCAGTCTAAATTATATATATACTTCCTCTGTAGTGGCAAAGTCAAATTCAAGCATAGCTTTTATCTTTATGAAGTTCAGGATAACCTCTAGTGAGGGGAGATCCATGACTTGGCTCTAAATATTTACAAAAATATCCATTAACTAAGGGCCTAGCCTAGCATACCAAACTCCCTGCAGACACACATTCTTTCCAATTGTGGTACTAAACAGAAGAATTCCTAAGAAAGGCTTTTTCCACTCTTGTAAAATCACTGTAGAAGGAAGTATCTTTTCATTTGGAAAGGTTATGGGATAGACAGTACCCTCTTTGCTTCTTATTTTAATCACACTAAAGCTTTCAACTCTACAAATACCAAAACTAGATTTTTGTCTTTAATGAGGCTTTCAGAAATAAATTTTGGCAGCTGTGGCAATCCTGATGTTCTTGTATGAATCATCCTTGTATCAATCTGATACATATCCTTTTGATGAAAAATTGATTTGAGGTTTGTTATCCCTTTATTAGTATTACCATTACCATTCCTAGTAGCATTTTCTCTCTGGTTAGATTTCTTGCGACTGCAATTATTGCAGTATGATGCTGTTTTTAAGTAGGGCTAAATCTCTCACTGGGAAAATAGAGGGTTGAAAGACTCATATCAACTGCATGGCCTTTTGTCAGGCTGGTTCCCACAGGTTGGTATTTACATTCAACAAATTCCCACTTTCCCTGTGTCCCAGGTATTTCCCGGACTGTCCAGGCAAAAGCTGCGTGTCTTCACAGAATCATAGCTGAGGACCAAGCTTTCATATTTTCTATCACAATACAGTTCAGGAAGGCTAAGCCAATGAATCTCTTCTTAAAGATACTGATTCCAAAGTAAGACCCTTGTATCTTTCCTCATTTGTAAAGGTAATTCAGACAGCTAAGATTTCCAAGGGCTTGTTGAAATGAGTGTGTTTGGTTTATATTTCATTAAGGACTAAATTGTTCTTCAGTATAAATATAAAAATAAGTTATGAAAGGGAAAGAGGGATAATTAAGTGAAGAATTTGGCTCACTGTATACATCTTCAAGCTGGAACCATTAAAGTAATTTATCCTCATACCCCCTTGCCCACTCCCAGTGAATGCTGGTTCAGTGGGTTCCAAAGCATCTTTAAAAAAAAATGTAATTTGTATCTCCAGCAAGCCTCTGTTGAACTTAAATTTCAAGAAATAATTGTGTTTCATTTGCTCCCTGCTCTAGCAGAGTTTAAGGTATCTCTTATGACTTTTCAGCTATGTTGGTAAAATTATATCACTAGCTGCAAAATAAAAATTAAAAATGTGTTTAATATCCTGTACTTTTTCCTCTCTTCTCAGGAATTATCATGAGCTACAGGTAGATTGTGATGACTTTTCTTTTGGTAGAGTAGTAATGAAGTATCTAAACCAGCCCAACATTGGTTTAAATTTTTAAACCTACAGACAACTTTCCAAATGAAAAATAATTTGGAATTTAGCTTCACTTGTTAACTGAACTTTAACACTGCTCATCCGCATGCCTGGCCGTGAGAAGCTGCTTTCTTTTAAACATGCTATAGCATCTTGCAAGTAGCAGCTTTTATATTCCCATTGCTGGCCAAGGCAGTCCCAGGCAGTTCCTGGATGGTACTGTCTCCTGTGTACTTGGGACTTTTAGCTGGGTTTTAAGGGAAGCCTTGTAGGTGCCAGAAGTATTTCTGAAGCAGTATATTATGATTTGGAGATGCATTTGAGTGGGTGATAGAGTGGACATGTAGAATGAAAAGAGGCCCAGGAACAGTGGCAGAGGCAGGTATTGCAACTTTCCAGTGGAGAGCGGAGGTGCTGGAGCTGGGGAAGCAGGAAGAAGCGCGCTCTCTCCCTCTCCCTCTCTCTCTCTCCCTCCCTCCCTGTCTCTCTCTCTCTCTCCCTCTCTCTCTCTCTCCCTCTCTCTCTCTCTCTCCCCCCCCAATCTCGTATTATTAAGGAGTTGCCCCGGGGAAAGGATAACAGAGTCGGGCAGAAGAGTAGAGGTTTGAAACAGTTCCTTAGGCTGGAATCTGGGGAAGGAGATGCCTATGTTTGCTCCTAAGTCATGGAAAACTCTAGGAAGATCTGTGCAGTGTTTATAGATTTCTAGTTTGGCTTCTTTTGTGCAGCCTGGTGTTACTTACAAAGGGATTTGAGATTTTCAATAGTGGTGAGCTTTCTGACATGATATAGATGGAAAAAACACTGTTTATCCTTAAGAAGCCACCCTATTTGTTGTGTGTTAGCAAGTTTCTGGGTGGAAGACCAAAGACATCTGTAACTATCTCTTCACAAACTTCTTTTCTTGAGGTGAACTGTCACTAAAATTTTATTAGTGTATTTTAAGGAAAATATGTTTGTTGTGTTTGCAGCCTTAAGGTCTACATCAAAATGACTGGATAACCACTGCAACTTGGCATTTACTTGAGGATGGCATTTAGGAACTAAAATATTCCCAGGAGATGAGAATGTGTGACTTGGATTTAGATACAGTAATTTTTTTTGTTTTCCAAACATTCCGGTTATGCACTCTTTTCACACACAGCATGTCATATTAACCTATTGCAAAGTATAGGTTTTAAAGCAGTGGTAAAGGGGAGGATAGTCATCTTTGAAGGATGTGGGGAGAGACGAATACAAATTTTGGAGGTAAGTCCCAAAGCCACAGAGGAGATGTAAAAAGAGGGCAAAACCAACAACAACAACAGTCTTCTGGACTGATGTCAACCACTCAGAGTCCGTATAAATGTGAAATCCAAATGGCCCATTTGCAAACCGCTTGACCATCTATTTATTATTCCTTCGTTGGTTTAAGCCCTCTCAAAGAGCTCAAAAGTAGTTTGAGACATTTAGGAGTTAGTGTGTTTTTGTATGCAATCCCTATGAATATTCTGACTCAGCTGAATCCTCCTTAGGACCAGAAGTAATCAGTGTACTGAGGATAATGAATTCCATTAAAAATTAACAGTAGAGTCCAAGAAACTGGAACTGTAAAGAACAGCAATGCTAGAGATAGCATTAAAACTGGAGAGTGGCACGGTCCAAGTGGCTGTTAAGAAGACTCTTTTGACAGCATTTTCCTTCAGTGTAGTGGGATGCAGGCTAAGGCAGGCAAAGAGGTGAAATCTATAGGAGGAAAAGTACAAAGTGATCAAGACTAGGCCAGTATGTGTATCTGCATATACACAGTAGTGTACTCTGATGCTTCAGAGAAGCTCCCTGCAATCAAAAACTATTTTAGCTCTTGAAGACTTTGCCCAGAAATTAAAATTCAGCTTGAACATGTCAGTGCAGAAGCATTTATATTTGTATTTATATTTAAATTTATATTTATAATGATTTTTATTTTTATTTCTATTTATTCACAGTATATTTACAAGAATACAGATTTTTTAAAATAGAGACCACATTCTAGTGCCTTGCAAGTTTACTGCTCCTATTATTATGTAAGACATTTCCCTTTATCCAGAATAACCAATTTAATTAGATCCCTTGTTTCCTTTCTCACTGCAGAAAAGCAATGGTTATTTACCTGCGATAATAGTGACACATAAAAATTCCTTACAAGCCTCTTTTTCTCAATCAGGTAAATTTCACTGTAACGACTGGGGCTGTAATTCTGTTCCTATATACCAAGATATTTCAGGACACTAACACAGTCCATGTGATTCCACTTTGAGAACCCCACATGATGAAGGGATTGCCCAAATGGTATTTCTAGAAACAGTATGTGAGCTGGTTTGTGTATGTCCACATACACAATCATATAAATTAAATCATATGTTAAATCATATGACAACTCTAGATAAAATAATTTTGAAAAGTTAAATAATATTTGAATGCCAACTTTAGTTAATGGTGCTAGGGACACAGCTTGACACATATGTCAAAATCAAAAGTACTTGGAGATTCAAGATATCCATAGGTCAGGCTTGGTATGTACACATTCAGCAGAAAACTGAGAGCAGCCTGTCAGTCTTTTACTTCTCCTTCTTTCCTATCCTCAGTTTCGTGCCTGCAGTTTTCCAAACGGGACTTTATTTTCACAGTGTACCTGCCTGTCTTGAAAAGCTGAGGCACTAAAGTCACACGTGTCCTCCTGTGAGTTACTGCCATACTCATGTCCAGAGCGTGGGTACAGTTTTTGGACTTAAGAGAGGCACGTTTGATACCTAAATGCCCTGCAGTTTTACAGGGCTTGAACTTCCAGGCTTAATAATATTTAACTTTACTGTTGCAGCAATCTTTGTAAGAGCAATTCAGGATAATAGCTTATGGTTCAAAGGTGCAGGGCCATGGGTGACTGTACTTAGGCAAAGCTGTACACGTGAAACTCCAGTTAAATCACCACTTTCTCTCCTTCCAGTTCTGTAAAACCTAAAACGCTTGGTGCCCCCCAGTGTCTTTACCAATTATTGCTGGCTTTTAAGACTTGCTGTGGATATAAGTATTTGCATCCAGACATGAATGCAAAATACTTCTAGAATTTTGGTTTGTGACGTAACTAAAAATTTTCTATTTTCCCTTGCTTTTATTTCTTTCAAATTCCTGAAAAATCATTTAGTTCAAAAACTGGACGTAAGTACATGCTATAAAATGCATAGCTTGGGTCTGGAGTTTTCTTGTACAAAATTCTCACAGTAAGCCAAATCTTAAATGTTTGTTTTATTCAGTTCTTACCCAGACAAATTTGGATGAAATTCAGCTGGTGATTACATTCAGCTGGACAGTTGTGACATTCTTATCTCATTGAACATGATTTGTTTTATGGATTTGATTTCCAACACACGGTACATGCAGTGCAGAATTTTGCAGAGCTGTGTAAAAGACATGTTTGGTTAAAGCTACAGAACGTGAGCACAGGAGGAGACAGTAAACAACCATTGCAACACCTGTGCCTATTTCACATATGTTTTTCATGCACTTATTATGCATACAATTATCTGTATGTATGCAGATACTTCTGGTTGGATTTCACAGCTGTAAATCCATGCTCTTCATATTAGCAGAACATTCAAACGCCTTGGAAGGGATTGGACATTTTACTGGTCTCATTCCTGACTCAAAGAGCTTTCAGGCTAATTTTAGAGGGAGATGATAAATGGATGTAACAAACAGCAGAGCGGAAGTGGTAACAACAGGAAAACGAGCTGGTTGCATAGGGTACCAGTAAGCGCAATATGAAGGTTTGAAGCAATGTTTTGATTCAATCTAAACTATGTTTTTCTATTTTAAGAAATAAAAAACCATCTGAAAGCTATGATTAAGATTGCAAAATGTGTTGGCCTTTTTTCCTTCTTTTTTTTCCTTTTCTGTTATTTCTGTTTTGCCTTGGTTTTGTCCTTTCGGAAGAAGTTCCTCTGAGATGAAACATTCCACGTTTAACCCTGACCCAAAGTGATATGTTTCATTTTTGTTTAATAGCTGTCCTTGAATTTACAAAAAGTCAAAGTGCAAAAGCATGGGCTTAGTTGTTTTTTTTTTTTGTAAAACTATTTGCAATCCTAAATATATAAAAGCTGAAGAACCTTTAAACATGATTTTTAGATGTTTCAGATAATTTTTGGTATAGACTGGCTATTGCATGAAGACAAACTATAATTCAAATGGCTGGTTGCTGTTGCTGTCTTATCTTTTTTGTTTGGTTGGTTGGGGTTTTGGTTTTTTTTATGATAGTGAACACTAAGATAATGACAAAGCCAGTAAGAGGGGGACTGGATAAAGTACTGCAGGTACCTGATGAGGATATGGGTTGGTTTTTTGAAAATGCTTTTAAATTAATTTTCTACTTGGAAGAAAGCAAAGCAAAACATGGTGTGAGTGTGCAAGTATCACTGACTGATGTTAAGACTTCCCAGCTGGTTTTTACTATGTCTGTTGGTATTTTTCCTATTTATTTGAATTTTGGGTTCATCTGCTTCAAAATAATTGCTCTGGCTTGGTGCCCCCTGTAATTCATTTTTGCCTCGGTAACTTCTCAACAGGTTTGCTGAGATTTGCTATCCATTTTCCTGATAATACTGCCATCAACTTTCTTTTCAACTGAACCTGAGCACCCAGGTCAGAATAGTGAGCAAGTTCTCCCTTTCTTCACAGATTTCTCATATTAAGTGAGCTATTCTAAAAAAAAGTGTATCTTTCCAGCTTAATTTGCACTGAAACTGTGACCCTTTTTTCCCTGCATATCTGTCCATTTCCCCCTTTCCCTCTAATGACTTCTGGACTCTTCAGCCATTCCCAGCCAAAACTAGCAGTGGCATAAAAACTAAAGGAGAATTACCTAAAATTATTTACTCTTAATGTGGTATCATATCAAATTGTGCTGAAGTGTCTCAAGAAGTAGACCAGTACTGCCTTTGACAGACTGAGATACTAAGACAGCAATGGCTCCATATGGTCTCTGGAAGTCATAAACAGGATGGAAGTTAACACAAACAGATGGCAATATGTGAATATTATCACACATCAGCAGAAGGAACAGAGCAAAGGAATGGCAAATCATTCAGCACACCTTTTCTCTTGGTGAATCCAATGTATACAATATAGATACTCTCATTCTCTTCTCAGCATGTCAGGCTGTCGCATCAGTTTGAACGCTTAGTCCTTCAGGATGAAAGGTTTGAGATCTGTGCTGAGGTTGTCTTGGGACTGGTCTGTTTCCGGCTGAAGGTAAGGCAGCTAAGATCTCCTATTTCTGCTCTCATGGTTTCTAGCAACACCGTAACCTGCAACTGAATACAGTCTTTGTAGTTAATATACTTGATTATTTTTTAAGGAAACTAAAGGGAGTTCGTTTAGAACAAAGCAGATGAAAGAGAAAAGCTTAAGACAATCTTGTTAAAACTGAATCAAATGCTTAAGAGAAATTAAAGCATATTAAGGCATGGAAATATATAGTCAAGGCAAACAAATGTTGTAACCTGTCATCAAAATGACTGGTACATTCTATGCATGATGAGCTTTGATAAAGATGATTGTTTCAGTATATTTCCCTAGACTTCTGTGTATGATGAGTGCATATTACCTGTCTCTTGTCAAGTTAATTTCTTATGTGAATTTATTTTTCAATTTTATTAAAAAATTACTGTCACAGATGAAAATTAGAGCACTAAACACTTTTTTATTGTTTTCTTTAAAGACTGCTTTTTTATCTATAAAATTCTGTGGTCAAACTGGGAAAATTGAAGCAAGTTATGTTTAAACAGGTTATATGGGAGACCAGATTCCCTGCTGCCCTTGGCTGTGGTCTGCTTTTTATTGCTGAACATGATCCTTTTGCCCTGTTTGGCCTTTTATTCCCCAAAATCTCTCAAAGTGCCAAGTTCATTGATGTAGAGACCTTGCCCAACAGAAACTAGAAAATACATTCTGCACTTGGAGCATAAAATCTGCAGTAGTTGGGAGAGCTCATTTGTTTTAATCAGACATTGAAAAGAGATCAGTGTCTTAGTTTAGGTAATGAACTCATTTTTTAGAGTAACTTTCAGCTAAAGCCTCTGTAAAGGACTGGATTGTGACACTGAATCTGACCACCAAGCAACAATAATAATAACAACAGCACTAGTGTTTTCTAGTTATGATACTTATTTCTAGTTCACGATACCTAAATGAGCTTTTAGCTTTTCTGAAGGCTTCCAAGCACATCTTTTCTCCTTCTGGATAGTGTGTTATTATTAATTTTTAACAAATTCTTTTCCCAATCATTCAGTTGCCCCAGTTACCTGAGTTTGATGCAACTGGCTGAAGAAGCTAACAATTAAATACTAAAGTAAAGGTGAATTCATCTGGAATAGGAAAATGGTTTTTTTATAATTTATATTGTTTAAAATAAAATTGAAAAAGACCCTGTGTCTAGGGGATCTGACAGATTACAGAATGTAGAGTTTTTTCAGTAAGTGGAAACACAAATATAATGCCTTTCCTAAAAAGAACTTTTAAAAGATATTGAGGGATAGATTCTTTGGCTTTTATTGCTCAATAACAAAATGTTGGTTGCAGTCTGCTCTCTCACATGGAACTAGCAAACACTAGTTTTGCAGATCCAAAGGCAGCTGTTAGTCAGTGCTCTACATTTACTTTGAAGGAACAGTTCTGGTGAAATAGAGCATAGCAACACAGGAATTGTCACTTTTGATCAGACCAGTAGCTCATCCTCATCTGTTCTCCTGTCCCTCATGATTCAGAGGAAGAAATCTCATCTAAAGGGGAAGACAATTTTACAATAGGAGGTAAATATTGGACCTTTAGCTAAGAAACCTTTGGACAAGTTGTAGGATGAAGGCCTGATTCCACTGAAAAAACAGTGTAGAAAGAGCAGTGTTTTCATTTCTTGCCTACCTGATCCAAAAAGAGAAAAAGAAAACTAGCAAGCTTTCAAATTAAGAGTTTTTTATAGGTATTTTAACAGCTTTATTTGCTTTTTATATCACTCCTTCAAAAATCTTTCTGTCATTTTTATAATTCATATTAAAATACATCTTAGAAGCAGGGTATTTGTAACTTTTATGTAGTTACAGTAGGACCAAGGATCAGGGGCCTTGAACAATATAATGCTGCACAGCTGTAAAAGTATGATTTTTTTTTTCCTCCTTCCTTTGTGCTTGAGAAGCCCTTTTTTATTGTTTTGCTTAGCTGTAACTTTTAATTTTTTGCCTTTCACACTGTTGAGCAAATGGACTAATTACCTATGACTTTCATATTATAATTATTTCATCAAATATGTTATGCCAAAGGGTTAGTTTTAGGCCTCCTTGTCATGACTGCAGATGAATACAAGTCAAGCTAGTAATTTCTCCAAGGGGGTGTGAATGCTGTCTTATTGAAGCTCACAGACTCAATCAAAGCTGGCTTCTCAAAGCTCTGGGAGAGGATTAGTCACTACCAACTTCAATTTGACGTGACACCCGAGTGTCACAGCAGCCCTAAGGTGGAGCTGTGAGAGTAGAACAGAAGAAAGCTAAATGAATCTTTCTCCTTCCTCCCCTCACCCCTGCCAACTTAACATCATATACCTGCTTGCATTGCCTGAAAGCCAGTGCTGTGCATTTGATATTAAAGGCAAGGATTGTCATTTTAATAAGGCATTACCTTTGATAAGAAAGCAGGACATCATTGTCAGTGACTGACCAGGAATAGGTGGGGACTTGCAAAACACCAAAGCTGGCCCATTTTCTTAGGAGCAGTTCAGTTGCATAAATATCTCCTAGAAGAGTAAGGCTAAGCCATGAATTTCAGGACATCACACAAAATTCCTGACAACTTGTGCTAAGACAGAACAAGGTTTTGACTTGGGTTCAACTCTAACTCTTAATACGATCTAAAAACTTGAGAATGATACATTTATCCTTGCTGCCAATGGGAAACTGTCAGCCTTATGCTTTGGTTTTGTATGGAAAAGGCTAAGCAGGAAAGTCACAACTGCCCAGATTTGAGAGAAGGTGTTTTCTGATCAGGAAGTTTTCAAGAAGACCAATGCTGCCCCAGTAACACAACTGCTGCGGAACAGACGGATTTGGCCATTTGTGACTCTTTTTTCACAGTCCGTGCTCAGTAAGGGGACACTGCAGTAAAAGTGCAGATGCTCCCAGAATCTCTTGCAATTGTGTGTTACCACCAGTGTAATAGAGAGAGTAAAGGATGCACAATAGCTAAGATTCTTCCTCTGATGGATTCTGTGGTGGACAATTCTTATAGAACTTGAGGCAGATACTTTTTTAGGGTGTTGACTAATAATATGAAACCTACTTATGCCAGGGATACATTACCTTAAAAATTTTTTAATTAAGGGTAAGATTTCACGTTCAAAAGACTCTCTCACAGCAGCCATGCTTAAGTGAAGACTGGAAGGTTTGTTTTAGGAAAGTTAGTACAGTTCACTGCAAAGCTTCCTCCCATGTTTGTTTGATTAGATCCAAGAAGAGTGTAATAACATGGATACAATAATGAATGCTTTTAACATAGCTCATGATCTTAGGTCACAAAAGGGCAGCTATCACAAATGCCCCAGTGTGAACACTGCTCCTAAAGCCAAGATAATCCATATATCTCTTTGTGGCTCAAAACTTCTCTCTTACATCATCATCTTTTTGATATCCTTTGACAGCAAAGGACTGAGAGATGAGAAAATGGTTGCTTGTTACTGGTGCTACTTGGGCTTGGCTGCTTGGTGGGATTTACATTTTCCAGGCTTGTTTCTGAAATTCATTGTCATATCCATTGAATTACAATGATTTCAGGGCTCAAATGAACTAAATGAGGCACTTCTTCAAAGCATAAATGATGCCAAGAAGATCCATCTGGTCCCGTGCCACCTGAGAGAGAAGTTTGTGCTACGTTTTGCTATTTGTTCCCGCACAGTGGAATCCACCCACGTCAAGTTTGCCTGGCAGCACATCTCACAGCTGGCAACTGATCTTCTGAAAACATGGGAGCAAAACCACCACCAGCAGTAACAGCAATGAAGTATAAGTGGAGATGAGGTAATTAACTGGCTTTCTCTGTGTTGCCAAGTTTTATTTTAGGTGCAGGTGGGAAAGTCAAACTATGAAGGAAAAAAATACAAAACCTGTTGTTATATAGCCCAGCTGCAGTAGCAAAATCCTTGCCAGCAAGTTGTGTTGTAACCTTAGTCATTCCTTCTCTGTACTGTAGTTTCATCCTGCTTGTTTCCAGATGCACATAGACAAGGAGACTTGAGCTGTCATTTCTTACCAGTTTGTAGCCAAGAGCATTTGTTCAACCAAGCAATGGAAATGGAAGGGTTGGTGCTCCCTCTGTTGTCCCCATTCACCTCTAGCATACCCCCTCCTTTCCTCACAGATGAAACTGAGAGGTGTTTTAGCCAATTAATTTAACATTACTATGAGTGCAGAAAGAATCCAAGTTGGGGAAGTTCAGTAACCTGTTCACGTTTAAATATGTTAATATGTTATATTAATATCTGAATAGGCATGCACAAATGTAGTTGCCAGGATTTGGGGCACTATCATGTCACGACACACTTGCTGCAGTAATTTTGTAAATGAACAAAGGACAAAGGACTTCAAGACTTCCTTCACTGAATAGCCAGACCCAGGGGAATGAGAACTAACTGATTACTAATAATTCTTCTGGCAGGTTCTCTACTTTCCCCTAAATGGTTTGCTTGTAAAACACTCATTTTGTCCAATACCAGCAAATAGGTTATGCTGGCTATTGGTTTCCAGATTGATCATTCATAATGAGGTCCCTGAAAAGCGCCTCCTGAAGAGTCTCGTCAAAAGCCATGTGCTACCCGGTATTCTATATTTTTAATCAAGTTATTATCAGCAGTGATTACTTGAAAATAGTCTGTAAGATACGTTCTGTGAAACTGACTTGTGATTTGTTTTTATGGCTACCATTTTGATTACTTCATTGTGTAATAAATCTTTGACAAAATGTGCTAAGGAATATGATGTCTAAAATGTTTAGTTTCTCAAATTAGCTAACAAATGAGTAAACAAGTGACAATTAAAATAGAAAGTAAGAGAACTAACCCCCAAAATCTGCTGTGGTTCCTCCATCAGTGGTTTTCTTCCATTAACAGTGATGAATGGAACATGAAAATACTGGAAAACCTCTTTCAGAGAAAGTCAAATCGTATGTATTTGACACAAACCATTGATATGTCATCCTGTCGAAGGTGGGCACAGTAAAGAGCTAAAATGAAAGTTAGAGGTCAAAGTCAGAACCTTATCAATTCAAGAAGTACTTTTGCCATTTTAAAAGCAAATTCCAGACAGTTGTTTCTGTGTCAATAAGAACAACATAAATAGCTGCTCCAAGAAAAATAATATGTAGGATTAATTCCTACATTTGCATTTCAATCTTCCTTTTAATGCTCATATTATCTTCTAAAGCCTCTTGAGCAACTTGCACAATTATTCATCTTTCTTCCTTCATCCCTTTCAAATATACTTCCTATGGTTGGGAAGTTGCAAGTAGACCAGGGAACATGGATCAGGACAGTTAATTTGGCACATGGTCTGCTTCTACCTCTGTCTTTCCAGAAGACCTTAACAAATTTGAATGTGGACCAGGTAGATTTTTCTGGTGATTCCTAATCTCTCACTTCTGGGGTGCAAACTGGGAAGGATTACTATTTCCTTAAGGAACTGATTTCCCTGGTAACAGATGAAGAAAGGGATGACCAATGATTTTAGTAAAACACAGTAATATTTGAGCAGGTGACTGACACAAGACACTATTGTCAGTTGCAGAAATTTTGATAGCATCATTCTCTTTAGCAGAACCAATATGAAATCTAGCTTTTCTGTGGTAGCACAATGCAATAGACTGGTAGACTGAAGAGACTGAAAAATGCTGGCAAATTGTTCCCTTTCTCTGTTATCATTTTTTTTAAAACAACATTATTCAGATCTCATGACCTGGAAAACAATGTTCATCCGTAACACATATCTTCCACACTGATACAATTTTACAACTTTTACATTATGAAAATTCTAGAATCTTGGAGCCAGAGAAGAATTACACCTTCTCTGTGAGAGAGACCAGTATTTTGTATGTGAAATATATAAGCAGGTCTGTCTGGGAAAAAAAAAAAAGGGAGAGAGATCAGATTTGGATCAAAGCTATCACAGAGTAAATCCAAGGTAATTCCACTGAAATGAAATGGAGTTGCTTTGGGCTTAGGTGACTATAATTGAAATTAAAAAATCTGACTAATAAGTATTGGAAAAGAAAGGCGTAAGTTAAGGCACCACTAAACTGAACATAAGAAGATTCTGCTGGAAATCTGCTCCATGGAAACCAGCACACAGACAAATGATGTCCACCTGTGTGAGCCTCAAACTGATGGAAAACTGGGATGCAGGAAGGATGCACATCCAAACCCAGAAGAGGTGAAATGTCCCCAACAGCCCAGAATTAGACATAGATCCCTTTAGACATTTGTGGGAAAATATTGCCAAAACTGACATTCAATTAAACCTTTTTCAGTATCTGGATATCAGTTTTAGAAGTGGCTGTTGTTCAGATAGCAAAACTCCTCTTGGCGAAGAATTTAAGATAAAGGCTAATTTAAAATATAGATGGAGTAAAACTTAATTTTTGTTTTCTTTTTTAAAGAAGTGATGTAAGTGAATCTTCTAATAAACAGCAGTGATGAGACCCATGGAATTACATTTCCCCATGGCTAGTCCAGTACAGAAACCTGAAGTTCACAGTTCTGGTTTTTTGGAAATTCTCAGATGATTCGAATATGTAACTAGTGAAGGCCTTCACAGTATTGAGTCTCTCATACCCTCTTTTCCCCATGTGATAATTCCTTCCTAGACTATTATCAAAAAAGGAAATCTGGGCTATGTAATCAACTCAAGAACAAGCACTGAAAGGAGCATTTCGAAAGAAGAACATAACTGGTGTTTCTGTTCTGTAGCTTTGCAATGTATCTGTAAGTGAGAAACACTGCATTTATTAATAGTTAATATGTTAACCTGGATTTATTGTGCCTTGTGTGCAAAAGCTAATACAGTCTGTGCCGATGAATACTGTTTGATATTAAAAATAATTACAGAATCCCAGAACTGTACTTTAGTAGAATATCCACATCTCAAGGAAGACTGTGGCTATTAGAGAAGGAGGGAAAACACCTGACTTTTCAGTAACCTAAATTTATTTTTTTTTAAACTAGCAGAGTACAGTACTTACATTCTTAATGACAGATTATAAATATATTTTATTGCTGATGGCAAAATATTGAAAATATATGTATTTATGAAAGTATTGGTAATATATTATACTCTGAACTCCATTATAATTATTAAATTTCCAATTTGTTCTTGCCTTTACATACAAAATTCTGCTCATGGCCATTTTGTTGTTGTTGTTGTGTTGTTATCACCATATGTGATGAGTAGCACTCACATTGAAGTTGCCTTACACCAGCAGTCTAAACCGTGAGAGGTATAAACCTGAATTACTCAAAGACAGCAGCAAATGTGAAATAAAACTGAGAATCCTGAAAACCAGGGTGGTTGGTGTTGGGATAGTTAAATAACTGTCAATGGATAATATCTACATAGCATATGTAAAGTTTGTATGTTCTAAATGGAAAAATAATCAGAAATTCAATGCTCTAATTATAATTTGTGAGCTGTCGACTCCCTTTAAAATCTGTATCCAAAACCTGCTGAAGAGACATACAGGTTTTAACTGGCAATATTAATAAATGGAAACAAAACTAAGACTATTGTCTCTTTGTACTTAACTAAGCTCTTCCCAACTCATTCATGCCAGATGCACTGTAAGAGGTCCAACTTCCCCACTCATATCAAGTCAGTGCCCTGATTTTCACCACCGGGGACTTTTTTTCAATGTGTCCTTCAAATTACTTTGCAAATGGGAGTTTGCAAATTTTCCTGTAGGAAGTTTCCTTCTCAGCAACAGGAGTCTGAAAAATACCTGGCCATACCCAGGGCCAATGCTGACCCTTCTGCCAAGTTCTGCACAGTCCTGCAGCTGGATCTGCCACTGGAGCCAGCTGCCCAGCTTCGGCTTTGGTTTGCAGCTCCGGTGCCATCAGGTAGGACAGGGAAGGGGCCCATGGCATGACCCCTGCCTGGCTGCAGCCTGTGTCCCCAAGGCTCCTTTGCTCCCTACCCCTGTGCAACCCCAGGGAAATCGGGCAAGCATGCCTTGGGAAAAATTTGATGGCAGCAGAGTCACAAACTATATAAATGTTAGCCCAGCTGGGCCTGAGATGATAGCCTGCATACCAGCACAGACAGTTTAATGTAATATGCTGTCTGTGCTAATGGTATAACAAGCCTGATGCGTAACAAAAACCTGACAGTAACTGCAGGAAAGGTTCCTCACGGGAAATGTTCACCCACACAGAAGTGTCTGTGTTAATATCAGAAGTGTAACTGCAGCTTAGAGTGCTAATTTGCATCTAGGTTGGTGCGCTAATTTGAACGTGGGCTGGTGTGATACAGCTGAGGACTCCACCACCACATTCAGTTCATGGGATACATCCACCATCTTTTGCCCTGTAAAACAGTATGTCATTCATCTTGTCAGATGTGTTCTCCCAAAAAGGCCTGTCCAGCAGCTGTTGTTTTCAGGAGTGTTAAGACAGCATCCCCTTCTGACACTGCCGTGGTGGCCCCACAGCCGCTGCCACAGGGGCAGAGATGAAATAGGTGGCCATGGTGGTCAAGTGCTTGTGTGCATAAGGGCCAGATACCCATCACTGGCTGCGAAGTCACCACCAGGAGAGCCGGGCTTTGTGCTTGGGCGATCATTCATGGAACTTGCCTCCTGTGGAGCCCGTCCTGCGCGGACGGCTGTTGCCAAGGACAGAGCCCGGGACGCCACTGGCCTGGCTGCCTGTGAGCAGAGCAAAGGGCATCCAGAGGGGCTTCTGAGTGAGAGGAGAGGAACAAACAGCGGGGAGCTGGGGGATGTTGATGGGAGGTGGCTGCCCTGCCATTCTGGGCTGCCAGACTCGAGTTTGACACAGGAAGAGCCACAGCAATTCTGCTCCTTCAGCCGCCGAACTGAAGGTAAAGGCTTCGTCTGCCTCACAAACTGCACATCTCCACGTTTCCATTTCCTACCGCTACTGAAAATGGCCTGGATAGGCAATGAGCATGGCAGAACGCCTTACACTCTCCAGCCTCTCCATTCTCGGCTGCTCTGACCTTCAGCTGAGGAGCCAAGCCTTTATCAGGAAAGTTATTCCGAAGCTTGTGAGCAGGGCTGGCAAGGCGCGGGAGCACCAGCACCAGGGAAGCGCCCGGGGCCGTCGGCTGGGTATTCGGCGGGGAACCCTGGAGGGAGCCGGGAAGGAGCCGGCAGGGAGCCGGGAAGGAGCCGGGAAGGAGCCGGGAAGGAGGCGGCAGGGCCGCAGGCACGCGCCGACCCGCGGAAGGCACGCGCGCGCCATGCCACGAGCTGCGGGTGGCGCGGGCCGGCCCCGCCTCCCAAGGCACGGACCCCGCGCCCATTGGACGGCGCGCGCCTCAGGCACAGCCAATAGGGAGCGCCCGCCCTGCCGCGCGCCGTCCCTCCCAGCGCCGCGGGTGACGTCAGCGCAGCGAGCCCGTCCCTCCCCCACTCGGGCCGCCCTCCCGGCCTCTGATTGGCTGCGCCTCCCGAGCCTTGCTATCCGATTGGCGGGCGGGGCGGGGCGGGGCCGGCTGCGGAGCGGGCGCGCGCGGTTCGCAGAAGCGGCGGCGGCCCGGTGGGTGCGGGGAGCGGGGAGCGGGAGCGGGGAGCGGGAGCGGGGAGCGGGGAGCGGGAGCGGGGAGCGGGGAGCGGGAGCGGGAGCGGGAGCGGGAGCGATAGCGGGAGCGGCAGCGGCAGCGGCAGCGGCACGGCCGGGACTGGGGGGAGGGGAGAGGGAAGGGAGGGAAGAAAGGAGGGAGCGAGCGAGCGAGCTGCGGGACCTCCTCGGGGCTCTGGTCTCCGCTTCCCGGGGCCGTGAGAGGGGACCCGCCCGTCGCTCCTGAGCTGAGGGGCCGTGGCTGCCGGCTGGGTAGGGGCGGCGAGGGCTCAGCCGTGCCCGGGCAGCTCCCCGGCTGGATTCCTGGCCTGAGGGCAGTGAATGGGCGGGTGTGCTCGCGTACTTGCCCGTGGTTCCCTGGCTCGCAGGCAGGCGTGCCCTGTGCTGGTGTGTGAAGGCAGCGGCACCAGCAGCAGCTCCCGCCCGCTCCGCACCTCTGTGCCAGAGATCCATTGGTGCCAGTGCCTGGATACGCCCCAGCTTCGGGCATGCACACGAAGTAGGGTATCCTCGTCTGGGGACAGTTCTGAACAGTTCTGAACAGTTCTGCCTGAACGTGTGTGCATGTGGCTCTCTTGGAGAGAAGTTGTAAGGCTATGAGGACAGTTAATAGGTATTAGAATAGGGGGAGGTAATGTGATGCTAGACGATGCTTAAGATGTATATAAATAACTAAAGGGAGGATGTCAAGAGGATGGAGCCAGGCTCTTGTTGGTGGTACCGAGCAATAGGACAAGAGGCAGTGGGCAGAAACTGAGGCACAGGAAGTTGCACCTGAATACAAGGAAGAACTTCGTCACTGTGCAGGTGACCGAGCACTGGAACAGGTTTCCTAGAGATTGTGGGGTCTCCCTGACTGGAGATACTCAAGAACTATCTGGACACAATCCTGTGCCATGTGCTGTGGGATGACCGTGCTTGAGCAGGGAGGCTGGACCAGATGACCACTGTGGTGCCTTCCAACCTGACCCATTTTGTGATTCTGTGAATAATCAAACTAAACAAATTTCAAACTGGTTACCACTGTTCACTTGTTATGACCTTCTCTCAGTGCTATGAAGGGGACCATTGAATCCTTAAGGAAGTGGTGGTGAACTTGAGATTTTGTGTTCTGAATGACCGAAGTATTTCTTCGGAGCAAATACCTGCTATTAAACTTTTCCTGAACTTAAGCTTTTATGTTGCTTAAGATATTTTTGGTTCAACAGTTACAAAAAAGTTATGTGCACAGTGATAGCTGTTTAGAGAAAAGAAGTAGAAAGCTGCAGCCTTTCTCTGTTCACCTGTCACTCAGCTATGGAGGGGTTATGATGTGAGTTTGTATCAGATTCTCTAGGTGCGAGTTAGACTTCTCACGGTGCAAAAGTTGGCAGTAACTTTTTAGAGAGAAAGCCTTGCTTTTGTGGTTTTGTTTTGTTTGTTTGAATTGGATTTGCTTGTAGAGGTGCCAGATTTGCAGGTAATATGTATTTTGACTTTTCTAAACAGCTCTACAAATTTGGGCTGTAGTAAAAAAAAATATTCAAACCAAAATGATTTACGTCCTTGTTATTCATCATGTGCGTAACCATATAATCATATGAGCAATAATCACATTGTGCCCTCTGTTGTCTAATGCTGATGCCAGACTTTTTGCCAATAATTAGAGAGGACACCCCCAAATACCCTTCAGTTCTGTCTCCCCAGCCTTGTATGGACATTTCACCTGTACCTCCATCTGCATTCCTACATAGTCCGTACCTGATCCAGGAGATTGCAACTTGATTCATACTCTGTTGGAAAGGGTGCAGAATATATGGACATGAAACTTTGCAGAGAAAGAAAATACATCATGAACATGAGCGAATCATTTCAAGTCAAACAAAATACTCCTGAGCCAAATGTTATCCTTCCTATTTTTTAAAAAAACCCCAACACTAAAGGAGTTTAAATTCTGCTTTTTAAACATGCAAGAGCTTTTTTTCTCTAAAGTGTAAAATGGGGGCTTTTTAGAGCCTTCTAAATGGAATAAATAGTTTTGAACATTTGCTAGTAGTCTGTTACTATTTTATTAATCTGAAAGATTGCTACATTCAGGATTATTCATTCCATTTTTATCTCCCCTCAGAGAGTCTGCATACAATTTTACTTATTGGCTTGTTTCATTTTTATTACCATCACTGCAATAAATGAAATCATTCCGACAGTGGTGTATTCTCTGTCCCCCGTTACATTGTGCCGTAGTCTGTCAAATAAGAGTGAAAGCACTGGTGATTTCATTTAACAAGGCCAAGTTTTACTTGGCCATCTGTTACCATTCTTTGCAGTTCACTTACCTCCCCAGGAGACCTCTGGTTAGAAGCAAACTCTCTCTTTTTTTTCCCCCCCCACTTTTTTCTTCTTCTTTTCTTTCTTTGAACAAGGAAGAAAAGAGAACCTCAGTCTAAATGCCTTTGCACCACAAAGCTGGTTGCTTTTTGAAAACAGTAAAGTGTCCAGACTGGCTAAGTAGCTTTCAAGACCTCCTGCTCTGTTTCTCTCAGTTAAAATAATGTAGGTTTTCCCATGTAAGTATTTAGGAAGGGGGGGAAGCAGACCGTGCAAATGGTGTGAGATGGCATTTTGTAACTGCAGGTATTTTCTGTCTGTTCCAGTGTCAGTGATGGAGGCCCCCACCCCCAGCGCAGTGCACCTGAGTGACTGGCAGCAAAGTTACTTTGCTGTCACCTCTGGCACCTGCACACCCAGGCAGAAGGCAGATGGATACCGTGCCAAGATCCTGCGCATTCAGTATGCATGGGCAAACTCCGAGATCTCCCAGGTCTGTGCTGCCAACCTGTTTAAGAAGTACGCAGAGAAATACTCTGCGATTATTGACTCTGGCAACGCAGAGACTGGCTTGAATAACTATGCAGAAAACATTTTGACTTTGGCAAAATGTCAGCAAAGTGACAGTGACAAGTGGCAATCTGCCTTGACAACAGATAATGTATTTGAGTTAAAGTGTGTGCAAGAGAGGATGCAGGCTGGCAAATTTTTCCAGAGCTCTCAGATGGCACCAACAGATGCCTGTGTGCGAGCTGATAAAGGGGTCAGTGCCTCCCCTGCTCCAGCTCTTCCTAAACTTGATGTCTTCGGCAGTACCAGGGAGACTGAGCTCAGTGCTGGCTCAGCAAAATGTGCAAGTCAGGGACCAGATCTTCTTGAGCATCCCTCATCTTCAAAGTCCCTTCAAAGCAGTGTGCCTCCTGTGACCAAAACTTCAGACACGCTTCCTGCCGCTTCAGCCTCCTTAAGCAAACAGGTTCATCCAGGTTTCCAGGCAACTCCGCTCTTTGGAAGTAAAGAAGCCACTAACAGTAGTTCTTTGAAAATGTCAGGTAACTATTGTGGCGCACAAAATTTGTCTCTTTTCAACCAGTCAGCTGTACCTGCCTGGTCTGCAAATTCTGGGAAAAGAAAAGCATTCTATGGTCTGGCTGATGAAGGCAGCACAGCTGTTCCTAGCCTTGCTCCATGTCAGGCTTCCCTTTCTACAGAAACCAGTGGTTTTTCAGGGCAAAGAAACAGAAATGAAGAGGGCAGTGCTCCTGGGTTTAAAACTGCAAAGGAACAGCTGTGGGTGGATCAGCAAAAGAAATCTCAAAACCAGCGTGTACCAGTCTCATCATATGGAGGTGTGAAAAAATCCCTGGGTGCAGGCAGGTCTCGGGGTCCGTTCGGCAAGTTTGTGCCTCCAGTTCCGAAACAAGATGGAAGTGAAAATGGAGGAGCACAGTGTAAACCTCATGTAGGGGTATCAACAGGTCCATCACTGCCTGTGGATGAACGGCTGAAAAACATAGAACCAAAGATGGTTGAACTCATCATGCATGAGATCATGGATCATGGGCCTCCGGTCAGCTGGGATGACATTGCTGGAGTTGAGTTTGCCAAAGCTACGATAAAAGAAATAGTGGTGTGGCCCATGCTGAGGCCAGACATCTTCACCGGCCTGCGTGGTCCTCCCAAAGGAATTCTTCTCTTTGGCCCCCCTGGGACTGGCAAGACCCTCATAGGCAAGTGCATTGCATGCCAGTCTGGAGCAACGTTTTTTAGCATCAGTGCCTCCTCTCTGACTTCCAAATGGGTGGGTGAGGGGGAGAAGATGGTCCGTGCGCTGTTCGCTGTGGCGCGGTGTCAGCAGCCAGCAGTGATTTTCATCGATGAGATCGATTCCCTGTTGTCCCAGCGTGGAGAGGGGGAGCATGAGTCGTCAAGGAGAATAAAAACTGAATTTCTGGTGCAGTTAGATGGGGCAACAACCTCCTCTGAAGATCGTATCCTTGTGGTTGGAGCAACAAATCGACCCCAGGAAATTGATGAAGCTGCCCGAAGGAGACTGGTGAAGAGACTGTACATCCCTCTCCCAGAAGCCTCTGCCAGGAAGCAGATTGTCACCCGGCTGATGGCAAAGGAGCGCTGCTCTCTAAATGAAGAGGAAATCGAACTCATAGTCCAGAAATCCGATGGGTTTTCTGGGGCAGACATGACACAGCTCTGTCGGGAAGCTTCTCTGGGCCCTATCCGCAGTCTGCAGTCCATGGACATTGCAACCATCATGCCGGACCAGGTACGGCCCATCTCTTTCCTGGACTTTGACAGTGCCCTGAGATCGGTGCGGCCCAGCGTGTCCCCCAAAGACCTGGAGCTCTATGAAACCTGGAACCAGACATTTGGCTGTGGTAGATGAGCTGCATCACAGCTGTTTCACAGGAACAGTTGAGGACTTCAGCACTGCCACATGTTAAACCCGTGGCAGTTCAGTGCATCTGCACTTTTTTTTTCTGTCTTGGAATTAAACTTTCTTATGTTATGCAGGCAGATGTCCAGGCTCTGGCTGAGGCTTTGCCAGCTGAAAAGATTATGAGGAGCTGCTGGTCATGATACGAGAAATTGCTGAACAGCAGTGGGAGCAAGAGGCTGATGGAATTTACAGATTGCTGGGAAAGATGGATCAATTTCACTGGTGTTTAAGGGGAAGGTGATCAAACCTCACAAATAATTGAAGGGAATATTTGGGGAATCTTGCAATGTCCACCAAGCTGTATCAGTAAGGGATTCAAGTAATAGCAGAAATACCGATTTTGGGTAGGGATATGGCAAAACTGAGACAGATGGGGAAGAGTAGTTAGAGGCAGTTTGGGAGGAGACAGGAGCAAAGGGAGGAGGGGTGGATGTGGGCTTGTATGGAAAAATGGAAGGGGGGAGAAAAGAGGAAGGTCTCTTGAGCATTACTCTTGTCTGACAGCCTTGTGACTCATCACTGCAATCTATCCCAGCTTCTCATTAAAAACTTTTTCTGATGATTTTCTGCTTGACCTTGCTTTCTGTGCTGCATCAGCATGTGCGGCTGTGTTTTATTGGGAGGTCTGGACACCTGCAGCTGGAGAAGATGCTGTGGGGCTTTAGGATCGGGGACTAGCCATGGAGTAGCCAGTGTGGCCAACCAGGTGCTGTAGGGATCCAAAACTCACTGCCAAACTAAAGGCTGGACAAGCTGGCAAGGAGGAAAACCAGCATCTGAAAAGAGCCTTGCCAGTGGCAGGATAAGGGGGCTCAGGGTCTGAGCATGGGTATTTGATGAACTTAAATCCCATGGGAGTGTCTGAAGGCTCCGTGAGTGAGATGTCCTTGTGAAACTGGAGAGTGTGGGGGTTGTGTCTCACGCTTGTGACCTTGGGTCCTGTGAGGCTGGAGCTGAGGGACAGGGTGGGGCTGTGGGTGGATGTATGGGAGTGCGTTTGTGTGTGTGCGTGCTGGGAAAGACACTGCTCCCTCTCTGTCCTTGTCTCTGTGTGTGGTGTGGTTTTGTATCCACTGGTTTGGATTAAGGGGCTCAGCCTTGCTCCCTGCTGGACCCCAAGCAGAAACGGCAGCAGCTGCATCCATCAGATTAAGATGGAAGATGCCTTACTCTGAGAGTGCTGGGCTCTAGCGGTCAGGAAGGAGAAATCCCGTGTCTCAACATCTCCTGGGTTCTACTGCTCCTTAAAAAATCCTCATGCAGCAGTGGTAAAATTGCTGGCTAGCTCATATTTGGCATTCATACCTAAGGTATGAAAGAATGCATGACCCTTTATTTACATAACCTGTCCTTGCCCACTGGCTCAACAAAGCTGCCCCTGAAAGGAAAATAAGGAAAATAAATGGAAATCTTTCCTTTGGATTCCTTTGTTAGTATGGCAGAGCTGGCTGCTGTGCTGTCTGCGCTTCGTGTTCAGTTTCTCTAAAGAATGTTTTCTCATACTGGGGAAAAAGCAGAGCTTAAAAGCTGCTCTTCCTCAGATTTCTCTGGATGAATGCTGTTTAGCTAGCATTTTTAAAAGACATTTGGAAACTACAGGGCCCAGGAGACCACAGTGAGCCTTGAATTCAGAATAATTTGGAAGGCTTAGAATTTCTTAGATCTCATCCTGATTTAAACAAATGAGTCAGTTTTGCTTGTAGCTCATGTTTTTAGTAAAGTCCAGTATATATCAGAAATTGTTTTGCAGAGATGTAAAAATTCAGGTATGGGAATTTACCTTCATTTTTGAAATAGTGGGAGTAAAAGAATTAGATTATTTTGTAAGAATAAATGTGTGGTGTGGTCCAAAACAACTGACTTTTGTGCCACTTGGGTAAAGATTATGAGATTAAGCCTGCTCGTACAAGTTCAGTATTGGAGAGCTATAAACACATACTAGGTAAGATTTTTTTCTCTCTCCAAACATTTCTTTAAAATCATTGCTCAGGAAAGTGAATGAAACCCCAGAGAATTTTAACTGTTTAGTAAAATCTAAGGGTTGCTCAAGGGTTAATAAATGCCTTACATATGATTAAATAATTGCCTTATTTATGGTGGACTTTACTCTGGTATGCCAAGGGGGCATTCTGTGGTCATCTGTGTATCTGAATAGTCACATTTTGATGTAAATGCTCTACAAGGAGGGGCCAGTGAGTGATAAGAGAATAAAGCTCCTCCTCAGGTGGCAAGGACTGGGACAAAAGTTCTGTGCCTCGTATTTGTCTCCTGCAAAGTGAAACTTGTCAAAGACATAAAAGTAGAACCACAGCACCAGACAAGGCTGTTCTTCCAATGAGGAAGTATACGCACAGCTTTTTACCGGCTAGGCTCGTAGTTCAATACCTTAGAAAGCCTCGAGCAGCCTAGAGAGGTAGCACGGGCAATCCAGCATTTCAGTAGCTCTGAAAGCAGCAAAATGGTAGCTGCAAAGCTGATACCACCAGTGGAAACAAAGAGGGAGAAATATAGTCTTCAGCTTGCCTAATTCCCGCAATTGGAAGCTTTCAAACAGAAACAGAAACACACAGATGTTTGCAGAAGGATTGCAAAGCCAAAGAGGGCGGGCCCCCTCTTGGGCCCTTCTTCTATTCAGAGAAGGGGAAAGGGGAGGACTGGGGGCGGACCCGGGGTGAGCGGCCAATCAGACACTGCTAAAGAGTTTGAGTTACATTTGGTTTTGCCCGCGCTTGGAACAAAGGAGTTCAGAACACATGGCAGAGGCAAGTCCTGGCTTGTCTTGGGGAGGGGGAGGGGAAGCTCAGAACAGGCAGCCACATTCCTCCTACTTTTTAGGTTATTCATTACATTAATTACATGAACATGCCTTTTTTTTCTTCGGAAACACATAGAAACAGTGAAAGGGAACATTAGGTAAAGTTTATTCTGTTTTGGTAATGATGCAGGTAACACGACCATCTCTTCAGCCATGCAGCATCCTTTGGGCTTTGCTGCAGAGCTCAGAGCCAGCAGGACTTGCAGTGTCAGCCCAAGATGAGTTTCATAACCCTCTGTAACAGTGCCTCCACACAGTGATTCGACTGCCAGGAACATAATTTCGCAAAATGCAGAAAATTGCACAGAAATAGGGCATGATTGTAATTTAAGGGAAATGGTGCAGATAAATCCACTCTAATGGATCTGTTTAGTGTATGCAGAAACCTATGTACTTCATTATTTATTCTTTTTGGCTGGCTGATCTTTGGAAGAAGAAATGCAGGACTCTCCTCTGGTTTTGTGGTTCAGCAGCGTTGGGTGCGCAATCTCTCAGTTTCTTTTAAAGCTAAATAATTGCAGTCCTGAAAAAGTAAGGTCTTATTAATAAATGAGGCAATTCAGACTCTCAGTCCATCTTGAATTTGAGTTAGCTAAATTGTCTCAGAGCTGTATGAAGTCCCTGGGGGGATTTTCATTTACAGAAAACTGTGACAACACAAGTAGGGGAAAAAGCTGATGAGGCAGAAATGATCATCACCTGCTAATGGTAAGTGGATGGAAACCAGACTGGCCTCTTACGGGCATCACTAAGACTGTCCTTTTGACATAAGGCAGTTTTCCTTCTAACAGAAATTATAGAACTTCTCACAAGCCAACGTGACATTGGAAAACAACCCACCAAACAAACGAGCATGGGCTGTCCCCTGGGCTGCAGTGCAGGCATCTGCTCTGTGGGTCTGCTGGGCCCAGCCGTGCCCACCCCAGGGAGGGCACCCCTGCAGCCCTCCCCGACTGAAACCTTCACACTTGTGCCCAGCACTGAACAATTCACATAAATGCAGGGCTTAGGGAAGAGGCAGACACAACATTCCCAAAGTCGCAATTTCTTAGCCTGGCTTTTTAATATTTTATTACCATTCGGTATCTTACCTGTAGAAAATCAGTCATGTAAGATGCTGTAGCTATAAGCAGCTGTAGTACTAATAGGTCTCTAGTACTTTTTTTTGTCCCATTAGGTGAGAAACTTCATAGAATCTTGGGTCATAGCTGTGAAGCCAAGATAGCATTATCACAGAGTTCTGGGTCTGGAAAGGACTCTAAGAAGTCCTCAAATTCCCACTTCATGTAAGGTGAATTATTTGTGATGCCTGATGCGTGTTTTGCTTGGTTTCTTCTTTAAAAATGTTCAGTACTTATAAAAACCTTGGTCTCTTTTTGGACTTTATTCCCATACCACACTCATGGTCACACTCAGGACTTGATGTATTCAGTAGATGCTGCTATGCAAGCACAGAGTGGTAAATGTTTAGTGTTAGCCATTAATAAAGTGGCTTTCTTGCCTGGATTCTTCTTTAGCAAGATTGAAGGTTATTAAAATTCTTCCGCAGTGCTTCATCTCTGTTACTGTGGTGCAAATGTTCTGTGCCTTATCCTGTCTGTATTGCTCACATCATGGACACAGGGAAAGGTTTAATTGTCCCCTGTGTAGCAGGTACCTGAAACAGTTGGGATCTGTTTTCATTTGGCATTACAATACCACTCTTTTTGGCATTACAATAAAACTCTTTTTAATAATACCCTGTTGTTTAGACTTCCAGTCGTGTGTGTGCTCATATCTCTTCAGTGTTGAGGTACCCCAAATGACAGTGCTCGGCACTGATAAGGGACGAAACTGGAGCAGAGTAGGACTGTCCATGGGTGCAGGGTGGCAGATGGATGAACTTTTCAAAGTATCGTTCATTTGCAGCAAAGTTGTTCTGAAGTTGCTGTGTTCTCCCATCTTGCCCAGGCTGGTTTCAACAGCAGCCTTACACAGCAGAGTCTCCCTCTTCCATCACTAATGGTCACCAAGGAATCCATCGTCAGTGCTGCAGGAAAGACCCAAGTGAAATCTCGGACATGCCTTGTTGTTTGGCTCTTACCGCACTTTGATTATGGCTTTACAACTAACTGGGCAGAGCTGTTACAACAATTGTATGATTTCTGTCTTCAGAAAATATCACACGAGAAAGACTCAGAGCAGGTGTGTCCTGTGTCCACATTCCCATATTGCCAAGGCACATAACCTGTTCCAGAGGAATATTAAGTTGTTTTCCTGTGGCAAAGATGGAGCAGTAAGCAAAAGGCAATATTGTTCTCTTCCAGAACCTGAGGGTCAAGGAAAGTGAATGAAAGCTGCAGGGATGCTGTAAAGACACCAGACCTTCTTTCTGGCTGGGGGAGAGATGATGCCTTGCTTCCTCACTGTAGGTCACTGGGGGAAAGGGGAACAACTGCCCTTTCTTCACCCAGGCATGACTGGAGTCGTTAGCTCGGCAGGGAAGGGGGAG
The DNA here is from genome assembly GCF_009650955.1 of Corvus moneduloides. Classification (NCBI taxonomy): domain Eukaryota; kingdom Metazoa; phylum Chordata; class Aves; order Passeriformes; family Corvidae; genus Corvus; species Corvus moneduloides. Next base: position 91,900,409 of record NC_045476.1, on the reverse strand, counting down.
AACAGAAAAGAGGAACCTTCAGCTGTCCCAGTTCAGGCAGGGACAAGGCTGCTGTGGATGTGAATCTGTTGTAGCATCACAACCACGAGCTCCTGGGTGCAGCTGAGGTGGTCTCTCAGATTCCCAAGCAACACCCTAAGCCCAGGAGAGCCCCTCCATTTGAGTTGGGTTGGTTTGTAGTGGTCAGGGGTAGGGTGGCATCTGGTGTTCTGTCGCACCTCCGATCTTATCACATCCTCCTTTGGCTATGACGCGTGCAGAGTAATCAAACACAGCCAGGCTGCTCTGAGGCTTTTCACCAAAGCCATGTGAGAAGAGCTCCCAGGGGCTCAGGCTTTCCCTAAACTGTGCTGATAGAAAATTCCAGTTTCAGATTAGTTTGCCTGGTTTTGGAATTGGCATACTTCAATCAGAAATTCTCTCTGGGCTTTGTAAAATAGAAACACCTGAGCACCTAAAATTAAATGATGGCCAGCCTGCTAATGCATTGCTCTGAGAGACTGAATGATTGTGTGTTCATAGGGGAAAAAAATGCTGGCTTTTTTCTTTTCAGAAGTAGATCACAAAATTCTGGGTAGTGGCTTGTGAAAATTCCTACCCAATTCTTAGAGGTTTTGATGTACTATGGGTTAAAATGTAGTAAGAGATTAAATTGCCTAGGCTTCTGCTTTTAAATTTAGAATGTTTTTTATGATTTTCGATTACTGGCATTAGTAAACCTGTCTCTTTATGACTTTTTGCCTACAGCCAAAGGCAAGTGTGCCTCTGCCAGCTGGGACAGTTCCACCTAAACCTGTTGTGCAGAATCATTTTGAGTAATGAATGTCACCAGTCCCAATATTCCTCAGTGGTGGTTAAGACCTACAAGTCTTTTTTCTCCAAATGAGTAATTTTATTTTGTGACACTTGCAATTAGTGACTGCTTCTCCTTGCTGGTCTGATGTAACCAGTGAGATTTCTTACAAGAGTTGTTATGAAATGGCTCGTGCTCACATACTTAATTCAATATTCTGAAGAAGGAGAACTTATTTGACCTGTGGATTTTTTTTTTTTTTTACCAAGTATGAAAAGAAAAAAGAAGAGGACTAAATATTGACATAGGGAGCTTGATTCTCTTGATATACTGTAATTTTTTCACACCAATTCTTTGTACTACAGAATGGATATAGATCTGGTGTGATGAAGGATATAGATATTTATATAGCATTACAGATACTCCTGATTTTTCTTAAGTGATGGAGAATTGTTTTCCAGAGAGGGCATGGACTCTGGAAGCTGGTGTCTGCAAGCTATTCTGGTGCCAGCTTCTTTTACTAAAAAAGAGAGAACATTCAAAAAGAATCAACAGAGAAAATTGAAAAGTGCTGTGGGTGGGGAGATCGATTACATGTAAAGACAAAAATTAATGTATACCTTCAGATTATTTTGCCATTGATGATATATTTTTCAATACCTGTTGATGGCTTAATGTTATATAAAAACGTTTAGTGGTGATGGCACAAAAGAAAAAGAAAACTCCACTTTCAAGGTCACAGAACCTCTGGGCTGGCATAGCTACAACTGGAGAGAAAGAAGAAGCTTTTAGTGATAATTCTGTAATCAGTTCATTATTTTCTGCACGTGCCTTGTGATTTTTTTTTCAGTGATTTTAATGCTAAATTTAAAAGGTTCCACCCTGCTTAATGTGGTGCCTTACTGTCATATGACAGTGAGTGTGAGAGCTGACTGAAAAAAATTAGATGTGATAATTAAAACATTGTGATATCAGAAGTCGTTCCAAACCCAGAAGTTTTGCATCAAAGAAACAGAAGACCAAATTTTCAGAAACTTTTGCTGTCATCTGCTGAAAGTACACACTAACGCTGTGTCTGTAGATGTCTCAGAAGGGACAAGGCTGAGCACGCTGGGGACTGCTCCACTGTGGTTTCATTCATGAAAACTATTTCTCATGTGCTTTTAAAAATAGTTGTGGTACTGCAACTCTCCAGATAGTCATGGTAGTACAATTCACACCTCTAGTCACCCCAGAGGAGGGGGAATTCATGCCAGGGAATGTTACCTTTTGTCTGTAAAACAATCCCATTGAAAAATAATCCGTGTTTTAAGAGTCTTTATTGCCCTTAGAGCAGCAGAAAAGTGATGCCGCCTTATTTATGTCGCCACAGAGGAATGTAGTTATTGTCTGTGGGTGAATCCCGATATCCTGGACGCATGTGCCTGCGGGTGCAGGTGGCAATGGCACTGCTGCTCCTCATCTTGCACAGGCGGGGGATGGCTCGCTGAGCGCTGCCAGCAGCAGAAATTGTGCGATGGGATATGGGAGCCTGATGAGCTCAGGCGCTTTAGCTCTGCCTGCACTTAGTACAGGCTTAGCAAGCCTGAAGGACGCCTCGCTCCACTTATCCTATCTTAGAAATTTATGGAGAAATAGTAATCCACACAAATCCTCTCCATTTCCAAGAACAGCAATCTTTTCCGGGGAGAGGAACACCGCTGTAGTGTTGATTTTTTTTTTTTTTTTTTTTTTTTGTAGCCTGCCACCAGATGGAGTTCTTTTTCCAAAGAAGTCCATCCAATTTCTTAAGGAAAGCCCAGGGGTAGTCAATGTTGTTTCCTGGTTTTGTCACTTAAAATCATCCAGTGTTAATGACTTGTAACTGGGCTTTTATTAATTATTGTATTTATTGTTTTCTCGTTGGGTGAGCTTCGATTTTTAAGATTTTTTTGAGAGATCTGCAAAAACCAGGGTGACATTTATAGAACTTCCTATTTAACCAAGGCAGGGTTCTAAAAGATTAATTTTACTTTGTGTCTCAGGTCAGCTGGAGCTGGGAAAAGAGGTGAAAATCCTGGTACAGTGCATTTGTATTTAAAACTGATCCTTGATTGGGAATTTTAACAACAGAATAAATGAGCAGGTACGAGCAGTCTCCCAGGCTGAAGATCCTGAAAATGCATTGAAATGTAGATACACATCAGGTAACAGGAACTGAGTCCAGTTAATTCAAAAGTCTCAATTCATTTGAGTTCTGGTTGATAGTAAACGGCATTTATTGCTCTCTTAGGATTGTCTCAGAAGTAAAAATCATTGTGCTCTTGCAATAGGGTCAAACACCAGCACCACCCGTACCCGGCAGTGCAGGACCCTCTCCTGATGCCCCCGACAGAATTCCTTTGTGCTGGATAAGGAGTTAACTTTTCGGGTGATCCCTCTGCCAGTGTGCGACTGAGCTATCTGGGCAGCGTGCCCAGCGTGCCCGGTGGTGTGGAGCCTTTGTGGCTGAGGAAACCACTTCATTGATTTCTCTGGAGAAATAATTTTCTGGAGCCGCTGAAGGCTTCAGCCCCTTGAGCACGTCTCAAGGGAAAATCGCTGATGCCGTCTGATCGAGTACATTAAACCCCCGTATATATTCAGATACAGGTGGCTAATATTGCTCTATCTTCCCGAGTCCTACAGTTTCTCACTTCCCTGCTTTGTGGGTCAGATGCTCTGAAGCCAATTTACATCAATTCCTGGCACTCTTTTTAAAGGAAGCAAGGGGGAACAGTGTGAAGTCTCACTTTCTGCCAACAACAGGAAGCGCACGCTCTTTGTCAGGCAGCTTGTTTCAGCCATCCCTTTTGTTGAACCAACAAATTTCTGGACTACAGATTTGGTCTTCCACACAGCACCTCTCAGCAAATCCTTGGAAAGGGAACGTCACAGAGTGGCAGCATGGATGGTCGGGGGGGAAAGCCCAGTGCTGTTGCAATTCCCTTTTTCGAAGGGAGTGTTTCTTTAAAGAGCAATCGCCTGAGGGAAGGGAAAGGAAATGGTGATAACATCTCCCTCTTGTTCTGTCCCGTGGGTCTGAACGTGCTGTTGCTGAAATCTTGCTGAGGGAGATGGCTGCTGGAGTCTCCTGGTGGCCTCTGGGGCACTGCCGTGTATCACAGCTGTCCTGCCGAGTGAGACAAGGTGAAGACGTGCACTCTTGGATCCTGTACTTAATTTTTGTGCCTAAAGCAGGCCAAGGTACTCTGTGGGGTCCAGAAATCTGTTGTGTAGTTTTCTGAGATGATCATAGATCAATCCAAATTCCCTGTTTATTTTCTTTGTCCTGATACATAGTTAAAATTGAAACTGATATGAGGCTACCAGAAAAAAATATAAATCCCTTCTCTGTAATATCCATCTTTGGGGTAGCTCTTTCCAGGCCCACTTTGTGACAATTGTACTATTATTTATATTGGGTTGTTTTTTTTTTCCTTATCACTGCTGCAAAACTTTTTAGAAATCTCACTGCAAAAGCCAGTGTTTCTTGCACCTACCTTTATTCTCCCCAGTGTTTTCCTGGTGCAGAGGCAGGCTTAGTCTAAAGAAGCCAAGAAGTGCAATTTCCTGAAGAATTTTTTTTTTTTTGTATTTTAACTCCCCCCAAAATATATGTTTTTTTTAATATATAAGTATAAACTTCTTTTCCCCTCTCTGCTGACATCAAGCCTCCTGGTGTTTGTTTCTTCTAGGTATTTCCTTTCTAACCCCAGCCCAGCCAACTTGTCAGGGTGCGCAGTGGGGCTGAATGCATCCCCCGAGAGGAAAGGGGATACCTCGAGGTGCCGAGGTAGGATTAGAGGCAGATGAATGTCCCTGAGGGGGCTCTCTGCTGGCCAGACCAGGGCTGGGGTGCTGCCCGCTTCCCTCCCGCGCCCCCCTGCCGCTGCTGCAGCGCGGATGCTCGGGGAGCTGATGAGCTCCAGCAGGACGCGTCTCAGCTGACGGTGCCGGGCGCGCCTATCCCGGGAAGGGCTGATGTGCTCTCAGGAGCCAGGGGCAGTGGGGGAGTTCAGGAAGCCCGACCCTGCTACCCACGTGTGACAAAGCATTTATTCTGCTTGTCTGGGGAAAAGCTCCAAGGATTACCGCAGAAAACACTGAGAAAGATGGGCTGTGTAACTTCCCGTGTTGCCACGGTGTGAAACAGGAGAGGGACTCGGCCCTCTGGCCCTGGTGCCTTTTGGAGGGGCTCTGCTGGGAGGTGCTGCGTGGCTGCAGCCTCTCCCTCTTCCCCCTGCTCTGGAGGCTTTAACTTGCTCAGCAGTGATGCAGTCGTGGGCCTGAGAAGAACTGAGATCCTGGTAAAATATTCATGATATAAAATTATGGAAGTAGCAAGAGACTTTGTAGCAAAAGTACACAGCAGAGTGAGATGTGGAAATGATGGGGTTTGAGTTGAATATTTCTCTGATTGCAAAGGAAATTAGGCAAGCAGTTTGTATGGAGAAGCAGAACCAAAAGGAAAGCTCTTCGCTTTCCCCCTTGGCACACACTGTTTCTCCAGAGAAGCTGTGGTGATCCTGCAAAGTTTGACAAGGAGGGTGTAACAAGTTCTTCCCTATTTTCTGGAAATCCCACCCTCTTCCCACAGCTTATCTGAAGTTTCTATTTTGCACGTTCCTATTTGCGCAAAGTTTGGGCGAGCCTCATCTTTTCAGTTGCAAATGAGCATCTAACTAAGCCCTCATAGGCTGATTTTTTGTTTGTTTGTTTTTTATTTTTTTTGTTTGTTTTTTGTTTGGTTTTTTTTTTTTTTTAAGTTTCTTCCCTGACATAGTTGGGAGGGCAAACAGGGTAATTTTGTGTTGTGTTTTTGAAGGCTTAGAAAAGCATCCCAACTTGTTAAATCGTTTGGTCACCATAAAAGAGAGATTTGAGCAGAACAATACATACTCATAGAAAAACTGAGAGAGGGCCTACAGGGCTGTACACCAGACAGCCCCTGTCTCAGTACTGCTTTCCTTTTCATCTGTGCATCATTTAAAGACATTTGCAGGGTAAAAGCTTTCTAACAGCTAATCATGGAACAGATTATGTATCTTGGCATATTTGGTCGAAATATTCTGTAAATTTAGGCAGTTTAAGGTGTTTGAATTAACAAAGAATTGGAAGGAAAACTGGCAGTTCTTGGTTAAAAATATATAAATTACTGAATATTTTGGGTTAGACACACATGTAGTATATACACATATAGTACATGTGCACAAGCACACAGACACTTTGATGTTACGTAAAACCTGACTTCTTAATCCTGTGGTCTTTTTTCAATTCTTAGCTGTTAGAACAAGGGTCTGCAAGAGGGGGATTCCTGAGTTTACTGTCTGCCAAAGAGGAAGCCTAATCTGTGGCTGGAGAATAAACAAATGTTAGATAGACCTGGCTCCCAATCCTGATTTTGTCAAAAACCTATTGCACGAGCTTGCATAAGGAATTAAGGGGGGGTTGGTGCTTCAATTTCCCTTTCAGGGAAGGGAAGGATGTAGTTGTTTCACAGTAGTGCTGCTGTTTACAGCCTTTCAGAAAATGTATCTTGAGTTTTGGAGACTATAGAATAAATTTAAAGATAACAGGAAGAAATTAAATCACCTTTTGCTTCAGAGTAATTTTCACTTGTTGTAATCTTACACACACGAACACACACTCATCCCAAAACCAACAGAGCTACACACCTGCTGTATTTGAAACAAAACCAGATATTCTCCAGAACTCTGTGTCTCCAGAGAACGGGATCATAAGAAAAGGATTTTTTTTTTTTTAATTAATGACAGCATCAAAGGAATTGTTGATAAAGGGCTCACACTACACCGTTCTCTGCTTTATCAGGTATTGAAGATAAAAAGGAAGTGTGAATGTATAGTGGGAACACCTGTGTTGGCTGCCTGGATTTGGCAGGGGTGGGGGTTAGGGAGTCACCACTAAGATCCAAATAGAAGAATAGTTTTAGTTCAGAAATTGATTTCAGGTTTAAGGATAATCAAGAGCAGAGGACAACTCTCCCATAGCGTAATAGGCACTATAATAGGCATGCTGCCATTAAGAAAGGTGGAATATTTTTTATTTCCCTGAAATGCACTGGGTTTGGCTTTTCTTAACTCTGTGGTCATAACCCTTATGGTAGAGAGTAATTTCTTCACTGCTGAACTTGATGTGTTAATTTTTCCACCCAATCTTCTACCACCCTTCATTTCCTTTCTGGTCTGCCTATCACTTCTGGTACATTTGCTCCTACCTTCAATGGCCAATGGTTAAGCTATCACGAAGTAGTTAATGAAACTCAGGCAGATGCCCTTAGTCTCCTTCTCCTGGCCTGGGCTTTGGAATTCTGTTGAAAATGCTTAATTCTAGATGACTTGTTCTATTAACAGATGCATTGCATTGTTTTTCTAAAACCACTCAAGCTCTTCTTCCTCTACTCTTCCTGCTGATCAGGACCCCACCTTTGTTTAAAGGTCAGTTAAACGTGATGGAGTTGTGACTCAGGCAGAAGCAGCTGCAGGGTCTGTTGGCGCTGGGTGTTCCTCAGGAGCCTGAGTATTCTCACTTACTCAGCTGTACCCTGGTTCCTGCAAAAGAAATTCTCTTGTCAGGTACTATCATAATATCAGGATATAATTGCAATATACCTTACAAGACTGGTTGGTGTCTCAGCCTCATTTACAAGGAGGTGGTGAGGCAGATGTTTCCAAAGCAGAAGTAACCATTCTAATCTGTACCAATACTTAATGAGTCCAAAAACCCCCTACGTACATGTGAGTGCTCAGCACAATTCCCATGTGCATTTGCTAGACTATGCAAATAAAACACTATCTATATTTTTAGCCAGGAACTAAGTGACTGGATGCAAAGCAAAAAGAAAGAGTTTGTGAATGTTTCAGAGCTGGACTCTGGGAGGTAAATCTCTTATGTGTTGTGCTAAAAAAAAAGTGAAATTCATGTAACAGGGCTTTGGTTAGTGCCCACAAATATGTTTTTGGCAAGTATTTACACCCTTTTCTTTTTCTTCAACAGAATGAGTCTATATTCTCTGCCATGGCTACACTGAGGAATCTCTGTAAGGTGATAAAAGTATATTTTTGTACACTGCAACAATCAGTGAAATAAACCTGGAGTGTTTGAATCCAGATTCAAACAACCCTTAATGTTAAGAGCCCTGTGGATCTCTCTTCTGATTTATGACATACTAAAGCTGTAGTTTATTTAATCCTTGTCAATGCAACAGGGACACTATAAAGTAAAAGCTGTAGTCAAATTGACATTACTATCTCTCTGTTGAAACAAGATAGGGGGGAATAGAAAAAGAGACACCCCTCTTTTACTTGTACGACATGTCTGATCTATGTTTTAAACTGCCCCCTCAATACTCACGGTATTTTCCCAGGTTTTTTGGTAAAGTGTATGCAGGGCTGGCAGGTGTAAAGGCCCTGAAAGGTTCCTGAGGCTTTGCAGCCAGAAGCTCCTATCCCTGCTCCTCCAGGCAGATGATGTCTCCCCAGAAAGGGATGCCAGGCTCATGGCATTCCTGTGTCCAGGCTCTATGAGTTTTGGTGCATGCAAATGGAGGAGATGAGCTCAAGCTCAATTCTGCTGCCTGTTCAAAAGTTTATGCACTTTAAATTGAAAAATCAGACCAGAAATTGAAATTGGTCACTAAAATGTCAACTGACTGAACAGAGATCAGGGTTTTGGCCCTGAAAGCTTCAGTAGAGACCTGAGGACTCCCATCACAGGTTTCCCTAGAAGAGGGCTGAGAGCAACCCCAGGCAAGCAGTCAGGTCACATTTAAAATTTAATCTGGTTGAACGTTGAGTGGGAAACAAGAAGTGAAAACTGTCAACTGTGCCCAGATCCATTCAGATCACTTCTAGGGACAGTTTTGATACCAAATTATCCTTGTTATGCAAAGTTCCTCACCAGCCGGCTGGTTCCCAGTTATGCATGGGGAGAAGCGGTGGCCACATCTGCTTCCCGTTTTGCCGTTTCGGAGACGAGCCATCTGTTTGGCCTCATCCCGAACAGCCTGCTTGGGGCTGATTAACTTCCTCACCCCCCCAGCCCCAGGCTCACTGTCTGCTGCAAGGTGTAGATTTTTTTCTACTTTTTTTCTTTTTTCTTCTCTAACTGCTCATAAACCAGAACCTTCACTTCTCTCCCAAGGGACAGGAAGGCGTTGGTTTGTGTGATTTGCAGCCGCTACCAGCGGCAGGAACAGCAGCAGCTGCCCTCTATCATTCACATGTTTCATACGTGTGGTCAGGACAGATAAAACCAGGAATTGTTCCGTGTCCTGGGATGGCTGTAAAGCAGTGAGACCTTTCTGTATATGAAAAGAAAAAAATAATTGCGATGTTAAATGCAGCAGAAATCTCGCTGCAGTTAACAGGGATCTCTTCATTTCGCAAGAGCGGGGTTTCAGTCATGCTCGTGCAGCCTTTTTTTGTTTAAATGTGATTAACTCCTGCCGTGTGAAGCCTGGCTTTGGATTTCTCACTTCCATCTATCCCACTCTCAGTGAAACTTTGCAAATTTTTGTCCTTCCTGTTTTCTGCGTGCCCATCTTCTGGCCATTACCTCAGGATTTCAGAAACACTGCACGTCTGCTGCTGCCAGCGACTCCGGTTCAGCAGCCCTGAAAAGTCAAAATCTGTGTGGCCAAAATAAAGAAGCATCAAAAATTGAAATTTAGAAATCGGGATAATGGATGTCCTGTTAAGATTAAGACTTCTGTTGTTTTCCACAGGCCAGGTCTGAAGAATTTTTGTCTTTCATGATGCATTTTGACCAGAATTTGTCATGTACCATTTTCCTTCCAGACAAGAAGCTTTCTGTGTTTCACGCTGGTGGACACAGCCTGGCTGCCCCATAGCAGGGAAGGATGCCCTGGAGATCTAACCCACAAGACAGGCATGAACAGTTTGTTCAGAAATCAAATATTTTGATTTTCCAGTTGCCACATTTTCAGTTTTCAAACTGTCGGTGCTGCTGCTGAAACATGAAGCTTTCAGTGAAAGCTTTTCCTTTATTTTTGACCATCTCTCAAGCTGACAATATCCTCAGTGTATTGGCAAAGTCAGGAACATTTCTAACTCGTTTTCCCCAAGTGAGATGTTGAGTGATTCTCCCACACACACACATGTATCAAAAAACCAGAAATTGTTACATTATCAGATCCACGTGCTCCAGGTCTGGCTCTGAGTTCTCATTTTGGTATCTCTAAAATAATCATGTGTCTTTTAGAGGATTTCTCAGTTCCAAAAACATTGTTTGTTGAGCACAGGTTAATGCTGTTTTGGTGTTTCGATGCTTATGTATGGATTGGGAAGCCAGTCTGGGCACTCGAGGCTGAAAATCCTCACCCCTGGTAGTTGCAGGTTTTGTCTGTATAACAATTTATATCTTGGCACCTGCCACAGTTTCTGATGTAATTTAGTCAAGCTATTGGAGTAGGAAAAAGTATAAATATGATGATTTGAAGGAAGTCTTTGAAAAGTAATAGGTAAGATACCCAGGATAGATTTTTAGGTACACAAATTTGCATTTAAATCTGTGGATGTCTCTAACTCAAGGATTAAATAACACTGATTGAGAAGATTACATTTGGTCTGTTTTTGTGATTATTGTTATTAAACAGATGATATTTGGTTTGGAGAAAAATCGCCAGCTGAAACAGAAATTTGTAGTTTGTTTCATTAACTGAGAGCCAGTTATGATGGGAAACAAAGAAATTAGGATGTTAGTTCCTTCTTATATGATGTAGTCATAGTTTATGATGAAACTATACCACAAAAACTTAAGGAACTTAAGGAAAACTTAGATTTTGGGAACCTGTAAAACAATTAATTGCAATACTATTTGGGTTTGTTTTGGGGTTGTTTTTTTTTTCTTTTTAAAATCTCATTTTGTTCATAATAATACAGTTTAACAAATGGAAATATTTCTGAAACTTTATAAGTGGTGCCTTTTCTGAACAAAACACTGTTTGCATTAAATATGTGATGTGAAATTTACTGTGCTGGAATCTGAAGGAAACAGGGACACCCGCAGAGAAATCACCTTTGTTATGGCAAATAGTAGAAATAATTTCTCTGTGTTTTATTTTGAATTACCATGACTCTACATGCAGAAGTAATTGTGTTCCGTAATGACTCCATCAGGCTGGTGGGAGGGAAGGGTGTGAGGAGAGGGCTGGAGGAGAAGCATTTCTCCAAGTTGGCTGCTTGCAGGACATGGGTGATTTGGCTGGGCAGGGACACTCTGGATAGCAGGTGGCCAGTGCAGGACCTGATCTCCACTGGAGCTGCCTGAACAACTCTGCCTCATGTGAGTGCAGGGTGGAGACACAGCCTGGCTTTTTTTGGCTGTGGAGGTTGGATTTCAAAGGCAGCATGGATGGACTCACCATGGTGCGGGGACAACACTGGATGGACTCTCTGTGGTGTGGGGACCCCATGGGTGGACTCCCCATGGGGCTCTGTCTGCACCTCACCTCACTCTGTGCCCCCTCCCACACAGCCACCACCCCACAGACACAGAGCCTTCAGCTGTGCCCTACAACTCCTTCACCCATGAGGAGAGTCACAAAAATATTCTGGGGCTTGGGGTATTTACCTTGTTCTCTTGTTTCAAAAGATACATCTCTGTTTGCAGACATAATTTAATAACATTTCCAATTTTTATGAAATTTCTTTTTTTAAATACAATATTCTCAAAGAAAAATGAAGTTACAATATAAAACCACAGCAAAAAAAAAAAAAGGTGTAAATACAACTTTTTCTATTAGAAAAGGCAGTGCCTGGGGAAGGAATGGGAAGCAGTTATTTTTTACTTTTTTAAAACAGATACAAACTTAAAACCACTCACATATTTACTCCTTTTAAAGGTCAACTAAGCCGTATCAGGGTATTGCACCATAGCAAAAAAAGAGAAAAAAGGAGATTACACTAAACTTTTCTGAGGGCACAGTTTGTTTCAATGCACACAAACACAACATCCTATTTTCATGCCATCCTTGCATATGTTCATAAATAAAATTACTGAACCACTTGTTTCTAAACAAATTGAAGATGATTTTGTGCAAAAGAGAGAAAAAACACTGGAAAAAAACAAACCTAAAAAGGCCCTTTAGTGAACAGAAAATGCCATTTGCTCTGCCTTTAGACTATGGTCTGATACACTGTGTCTTAATACACTTACTTATACTACTGTACTGTTTATTATACAACATCAACATATTCTGTTATAGTATAAATAAGAAAACTCCAGAGCCAGGAAACAAACCCACTGTGAGTGACAGTGCATCATCATGTCATACAAACCATTTTAGATATGTATACACATACAAATGTATATAAAATATTAATGATACACAGAGCCACAGAGAGGGCATGTGCATGTTGACAAGAGGAGAAGACACAGGGACTCAGACACGTGCGTGTGTGCACAGAGATGTGGTGAAGGTAACAAACCTACCCGGGAATCAGAAATCACCTTTCAAAGCTGTGTTTGAGGCACACTTAAACTCCACCGGAGCTGCGCTTGTTTACACAGTTCTTGAACGTGGCTTCATTTGTGTTGGTTTTTGGAAAAAGCAAAGAAACAAAACCGCCTGAGTGAGCTTTTGTCCCCCTCCCCTGTATAGCTGGGGGAGTCTTAAAATGAAGGGTGGAAAAAAATTACACCATGGGGTATATAGTGACCTAAATCTAAGAAGAACAGGAAGGAGGTCTAAGAGCAATAAAAGCAGAGTGTTTCTCTACAGCCAGTGTCTGATCTCCAGGACTTTGCAGCAGGGCTGAGAAATTACTTTGTCCCCTCTCTTTGTTAATTTGGTGATTGGCATCAATCAAAATTGAAGAGGGGTAAGAACAGCTGAATGTATCCCTACCAGCTATGAAAAATGAACCCAAACTGTATTTATAAAAAAGAAAAATTAAAGGAAACTCGTCCATGTAAGTTACCCCCTTGAAAGATCTCTTCAGATCACTCCTATACAAAATATTTGGCAACATCTCCTTGCCAGGTACAGTCTGTCTTGAAGCTGAATGTGGAGCAGGCATTGATGACAAGACCATGGCTGGGGCATGAAAGTGGCCAGGGATTCCTTGTGCCCACCCCTCGTGCAGCCTCTTGGGCTGGAAGGTAACAAGCAATAAAGTCTCAGATGAGTTGTAATGTGGGAATACAGGGGATCAATAAAATCTTTTAAGTCAACCGAGTTCTAATGTGGGAATAGAGGTGATCACCTCCGGGCCTGTAGTTTACACTGCTCATGTTCGGGGATGACATGTACTAGTAATGTGTGTTTTCCCTGCTGTGGGTGTATGCAGCAGTCTGTGGGCATTCATACACAGCATTCACCTCTGGTGACAAAGCCCTGCATTGTCAGGCTCTCTGTCCTGCACGTTCAGTGTAAAACCACCGCCATGCCCAGTGAAGCCAGTGTCTTACAGCTGGCACAGGCAGCCAAGGCTTGAGGTTCTGCAAGCACACATTTGTGATTCTCTGTTTCATCAGTGTCTTTCCTCAGCTTCAGTGTTGTTGCTCCTGACCTACACCTGCAAAAGTGAAAGCAGAAGGAGCTCGGCATGCCTGTAATAGTATGTGTATATAGGAAAGGTGTATCAAATATAGCTGCAAGTGTAGTATCAGGCCACATTGGCCCAGGTACAAGCAGTTTGTGGTCCCATCGAATCTGTTTTATAGTAAATACATGTGCTTTCATGCACTTGTGAATGGAAAATATGTAAATGTATGACAAGACTTCTTGACTTCTTGTCTTGTTGGGTATTTGATTCTGTTTATTGCAAAATATCCATTCCTTATGCAGAGTGGAAGTATATATACATTAAGTTAATAAGATGGGTTATCTTTATGAATGTTGCCCAGGAAGTATTGCAGCACCAATGGCAGATTTTTATGCAGATGCTGCAGGAATTTCATTTTTGCCCAGTCTTAAAGCATGAGGGTGTTCAGGGAGAGAGATGAAATATTTGGAAGAGGAAGCTAAGCAGAAGCTTTATAAAAGAGGTTTTTTGTTAGATATGTTTGGTGTTAAAATCTATTTGTCATAGAAGTTTTGATTCTAACTGAAGCTACAGTACCTGCAGCAGAACCCACCATGGAGAAAGCTCTTGGTGGACTTTGCTGCACTCTGCAAAGTGCTGCAGCCTCTGGTCTCCATTCTGCAAAAACCAACATTTTTTATACCTTAAGATTAGTTCCACTGAATTAAAAGTAACTCAAAGCACTTAGTGAAATGACTGGTTGGATGGGAAGTAAAGGCTCTCTACACCTTTGTGGTCCTTGGTCCCTCATTAAATGGCAAATGCCAGGAAAAAAGAAGACGGCTGCGAATTTTGACTGGCTGGTTTAATTCCTCTCAGTGCTTTAAAAATAATCAAGTGCAACATTTATGAGTAGAGTCACAAAATTTACAAGAGGACATCTTCTGTGCAAGCAAAATGGGATTTTTCTTTATATCTAAGAGAGGGACATTTGGATATTTTCCAGACAATTTAAAAAGATGAAAAATGTGCATAAGGAGACTCCCCACACATATATCTATCTACTTTCTCAACTGTACATCACACTTTTCTAAATAACTAAAACTTTAAAAAGAAAGAAAAGTTAAATACATTGTAACTCTTATATGCAGAGAAAGGAGGGGTTGCTTAACGAACAGTGGGGGTTTACTGGATAGGAACAGAAAATATTTATTCAAAGAAGAGCCACAATACCCTTTTTCTGTACATTAAATGCAATTCATACTTCACAGAGTATATTACAAGGGTGTTTCTTCTATCTTTTGCATTCCTGCTCGCCTGCCTAGTGACACAAACAAGGCATGTTGTGATGTCAATACCAGTAGCACCCTTGCAGGTGGAAATGTTCTTACCACCAAAGCAACTCAGAACCTTCTGGGTGGGGCAGGTCCCGTCCCACCCCAGCTGTCCATGAAGTCATCTGAGACGGGTCCCTCCATCTTTAGTTGAGTTCAATCTTCCCAAAAGAGTCAAATAATACCAGAAATCGAAACACATACATCTGGTAGAAGAGCCCTACTCTCAGGGTGTTATGAGAGAAAGCCTGGCCACTGCTGCCTGTTGTGTCCTTGTTGTGTGGAGCATCCTGTGCGTGGTTAAGAGTTCTGGCAAGGGGGGCTTGCAAGAATCATCAGTTCAGGGAAGGGCTTTCAGCTATGTGACTACAAAAGCTTCTACTTACATTACTAAAGGTTTTTGTTGATCAAACATTTTCAGTAAAAACTCATTTTAGAAAACTGAGTTGCAATGCATACTACCAAAATGAAATTCCTTTTCTTGTGGGAGAAGATTGCTGAACTTCTGATTCTCTTGTGACTTTTACTATCCAGCTGACTTTTGCTTTGTTGCTGTCATGGCTTGTGCAGCTCCAGTAACGCAGCTGTTGAGGCTCGATCGGTGCCAGTGTTTTAACCCATGTGGAAACGATGCTCCCCTCGAGTTATGTGGGAAGAGAATTCGTACCTGTCCTGGCTGTGGTAGCCACACATGTTGCATTCAAAAGGATCGCGGAACCCGTGGCAGCCCATATGGATTGTATACATCACATGATCCAAGAAAAGGACTCGACAGTGTTCACACTTGTAAACTCTTACTTGCTCCCCATTGCTGCTGATCACTTTGAAAGCATCCTGGGAATTGTCAGTACCCGCTCTCAAGACATCGTATTGCCTGTTTTCTTCTTTGATAGAGATGCCATTTCTTGCATGGGCACCTATGTGGTTTGTCAGGTAGATCAAACCACTGCGCTCCTCATTATTGCTCTCTGTATCTGTTGAGTCTTGGCAGCTGTTGCTGGGAGAGACATCTCGTTCAGAGGAGACAGACTTGGCTTTGGAAAGCAGCAACAAATTTTCCACTGCGCTGTCCTGAGGGAGGTTGGAGCGAACCGGATTGTCCCCGAGAGGTTTGTGGAGCTGATACATGGGGCTGATGACGGGCACCACCTCAGAGCCACCTGGCGGTGTCTGGACCAGGGGACGCAGGGACTCTGCCCCCAGGTAACTGATGGCGTTGTTGATGGCCTGGTCGATCACGTGTGTCTGCATGAGTTCATTCTCCTTCTCGTAGTTGATGCTGGCATCGTATGGAAGATCAGGCAAACATTTGTCACCTGCAGTGAAAAAGTGAGGAGTTAGAGGGTTAATTTCTACATAATTAAGGAAATGAACATCTTGGATTAATAAAACAGGGAAGAAGAGAGTTGACCACATCTGCCTCTGAAATCCACCTGAAGTATTCACAGCTCTCTAATACAGGTGTTCAGGAAAACGGTGGGTTGGTGGCATTTTTTAGCCTGCAAAATAATTTGAGGGCTTTGGAAAAGCAAATGGATGAAAGAAATTCTGGAAATTATTTATATGGAGACTCATGGAAGCTACAGATCAAATGCTTCATCATGTCTTTTTCCTTTCTAACTGGTGTCCCTCATCTGCCTCCTGCAGTGAGCAGAGGCATTGCCTTTGTGGCTGGTGAAGCCGGTGCGCCAGCGCAGCCACAGCGAGCTTGGCCTGATGCTTCAGAGCATGAAGCACATTATCAATATTTTTACCTAAAATATTACATTCTTAGACGAGAAATTGTATGGTTTAGTTTTAGACCTTCAGTTTCTTAGAAATAACCCACATCAGCAATGTGGTCATATATATGTCATTTTGGAGAAAAATCAATAAAAACTTTATTTTTCGTATTGCCACCATCCCCACGCACCTAACATAAGCCATGTTAGACACATTACCAGAAGCTACCCATGTTCCTAAATATTTTGTGTCAAAAAGTTGTGTACAGGCGTAACGAAGAATCACGGAAAAAATTTAAGTGCATGTGTAGTTGGAGCATATTTTGCCTACAAGGTAGAAAGCCCTATGTAGAGCAAGCTTACTTGTTACTGGTAACTTTGATTCTGATGGGATTCCAAAAGTAAGGAGTAAATCTCTAACTTTTTTTAGACTGCACTAATGCATATTTAGCTGGACACCCCAGTATGGAATGTTGAGTTTCACTACAATTTCCCCCAAATTGCTGGACAGATAGCAAAACATAGAAGGCAAAAGTTAGGAGTTAGAAAACTATTTAAATGCACAGATGCTGATTTTATGAACTTGAGCAGTCTTCTCTAACAGTGTAAACCATCAAAGTGATTACCAGGCCCTTAATAAATTCATGCAAAGATAAAGAGGTAAAAGATTTTCAGAGGTTCCTATGGTCTACCAATAACAGATTGTTGATAGTCTGGATGGATTTTCTAGCTCTTCAGATCTTGGGAAACACTAAAAGCCACAAACATCCCTGTGAGGTGCTGTCACTATTTCCTGATCACCATGAAATTTACTGGTAGGTCTTGGAAAGTCCTAATTTGTCAAAAGAAATGCTAACAGAGGTATGGAAATTTTACCGGAAGATCTGCACACTAATTTATCAACAATTTCCCACCCAGTTTCTACTCAGATTGACCATTCCAAGTCAGTGAAGAGACAAAAAACCTTCTAGCATGACACTTTTGCAATGATGGGGGCTAAAGTATAGGAAGTCCTGTGGTCTACGTTTCCCACAAAATATGGTTTCATACCAGTTCCATGCTCTGCAAGCAGAGAAAGAAATGCCCTGAGCATTGCGTAAGTTCCTATGGGGGATGTAGGGTACAGACACCTTCTGGCTGCTATGCTACACAAGTTTCCAGTTCCTCTTGTTTTCTTTCCCAATCATTCTGCCAATTTGGGGTGCAGTCCTTTTTATTCCAGATTTATCCTCTATAATGCTATAGTTTTCCGGCAGAGTTTCATGCTTAAGATTCAAAATAGGCATTGTAAAAGACTCTTGAATTAAATACAGAAAAACTCTCCTAATATGAATGTATGCACTTTATTCAAGGAGGAAAAAATGAGGTCAAAATCATTCATATTCCTTGGGCACTGCACACCACTGAAAAGCGGGACTGGTCGTCATTAAAAAAAAAATTTTGGGCATCCAGAAAGCATGCTTTAATATCTGTTTCTTGGGAAGCATTTGCTTTATGTAGCATAACTAGTTGGTAGTTGTGCTGAGAGGATCAAGTGTTCATAAGAAAAATATGCTTCCAAGCGAAGTGCCTGAAACAGACACAAAGTTAGGGTAGGCAGGTACCATTTCTATATCTGAGCAATGCAGTAATACTTGCACTCATTAAAAATAATAGCTCATTTCTGTGGTTATTAGAGCATAAGTAAATTAAACTGCTAATGGTTTGATGCACTTCAAGGTTTGCACTGCTCAGGATTCTGCAGCAGGTACTTAAACAATAAAAATGCACTCAGTGCACGTGGGCACCTTTTCTCTTTGTATTTTTTAATCCCTCTCTGCTGCCTGTTCTTTTAAACATTATAACCACGTCAACCTTTCATGCAGTTCTCACTCTCTGGTTTGGATGGCCCAGTTCTTTTGGGTTTGGGAACAATTCCAGTTCGGAATACAGAGAGAATTTTACAGATAACTGGCTGAATTTGGTGAACAATCTCATTTTTGAAGGGTAATTAATTTATTCTTGAGAAAAACTAGTGAAGAAGAAGATGCTTCTTCCCTTATGTGAAGGATGCCATTTTACTCCTTCTCCCTGGAATTCAGCACAGGGATTGGGACAACATGATAATCTGCAAGAGCAATAAACACGTTTTAGTAGCCAAAAGCTCTCCTCACTGGCCAGCTCAATCTTGTGTTAATCAGGAATTCGCCTACTGTATGAAGCAGCAGGTGAGGATTGGAAAGGAAAGGATTTGGGAGCATTTTCTTGTTAAAAAAGTTTTTCCTGTTGAAGGTTAGCAAATTCCCATAAATAAATATCTGCTGTCAGTAGGTTGTCTTCTTACACTGCACCCTGAAAAACTGACAGGAAACTCTGCCCTCCTAAAGCACATAGTTAAGCTGGCTGTCTTTGCTGTTTCTTAGGGTGAACAGAGAAAAAGAGAACGAAATAGCCAGTCCACACCCAAGGATACATTGCATATAGGGTACTTGCTAGTACCTTCTAAATTTTAGCACTTCTGGTCTTCCTGTAACTTTCATAGAATTAGTATCTTGCCGAATGCAAACAGTTACTGGAGTGTCTAAACTAGTCTGGTTGGCCTTACATACATATTATAGTTGATACATTTTTGGTAACTATTTCGACTACAGCTTTTGCCCTTTTATAAACATAAGTGTTTCTTATCCTTGACTATCTCCTAGAATTGTTGCCTTTTTTTTGTTGCCTGGACTTGAAAAAAGCCTTGGAATTTAATTTAAAACCTTTTGTTGCACCTCCTGATGTAGCTGAAACTCCCCTTTCCTTGTCTAGGAAATACTAGTTTTCCTTTCACCCTCGTGTCCTTGTTGAAGAAAGTATATTTGCATTTTCTGTCCCATAAACTGGTCTTTTTATTTGCCTTGACTTTTGACTGAAGACATTCTTAATGTGTACTTTGTTTTAAAGACTTTAGTTTCATCTGATTTTCTCCTATAGAATATTTTTTAAAATGTACAGAGAATTAAAAAAGAACCTAACTAGATATGAGTCTATGCTGTCCTCTGATCTCCCATGTATTTATTTATTGAAGACTAACCCTGCCTAGCTGACAAAATATTGTCTGTCGGTCTCACAAAACAGGTGTAATCCCTACTTAACACAGGCCTACTAAACAGAACAACATGAGTAGCCTTCATTTTTATAGGCTTAATGTCAAGTTTTTCATTGTTAAACAAGAACTGCTAGGTGCAAATGGGCATGAAGTTTTCGTATTGTTCATAGAATGTACTCAAAGGTCCTTTCATTTAGGTACTGTTCTCAGACATATCAGTTTGGGCTGTAAAAATAAACAGATTTTATTAAAGGGAGAAGGAATATTACCCAGTCTATGTTCAACTATTCACAAATGCTTTCAGAAACACCAATATGCCCAGATCTGAATGTCATTCAAGAATTCAATAAAATAACTCTGAAAGTGTGGTCAAATGCTATCCCAATAGGAAACTACTCTTCCTATTTTCAGGTTCTTAAGGCAACTTCAAGAACCTGTCCAGATTTTGTAACGATCTGGTACATAAGCTTTTAAAAAGGCAGGAAAAAGACTTAAAATTGATCTCCAGATGTGGAAAATTAAACATGCAGAAATTTATGCTGGAGATATTTAGGTTTTTTTTTTCTCCCAACACATCTCTGTATCTGCTTCTATAGAGATACATATTGTTAATTCAGCAAAACAAGTAAAATTATAAAGCAAAAGTAAAAATGCTGTGATTTTTTAGGGGGCTTTGTTTTATTTTATTTTTAGGAGACAGCAAACGTTTAACTCTTACCAACAAATTTCTGAGGCATAGAGCTCTTACGTTTGGCGACGTTACTTGCTAGTCTATCCAGCACGAGGGCTCTTTCTGACCCTATCTTGCACAGGTCTTCAGCCATTTCACTCTGGTTACTTTCGTCTTTTATGACTGAAATCAAATGACATCAGAAGGGTTAGGCAGGTTCCATTTTAATGGAACTGTTGTCTTAGGTTATTGTTTGTCAGTCAATGTCTTTTAGCTCCCAAGCAGCTGGATGAAGGAGCTCAGCATATGAGACATAGGATGATTCTGCCTCTCGGTAACGAATTCCCTCATGCTCATTAATCTATGTACATGCTCATGTTTTCCTCATTTAGGACACAAAAATGAGATAGCAACTGCAAGGTTTCTCCCTGTATGTCACATAATCTCTTCACTCTTGTTCTACAGCCACTCTGCATTTCTGTGAAAAAATGAGGTCCTAACTTTATCCTGGACACAAAGCAGTTCACCTTTCCACTCTCCCACTGAAACCCTCCCCAACATCCCTCTGCACCTCTCCCAGTGAAACCCCGTGTATGATAATTGCTTCCTCAGCAGGAAAAATGGATAAACTTCTCAACTCCAGAAGTGGAAGATGTATTTGCAAGCTACACCAACCCTTGTCTCCAGCCCCTTTTATCCCCTAGCAAATACTTCAATACTTCTGTGATGCTATTCTAGACTTTAAATAACAATTTTAATTGATAAAATCACACCTTCAGTGGAACACTGATTTCCAATACTCAAACCTGTTTCCCAACCTCTTGCTGCTGCTGAGACTCTGTAGAATTAGAAGCTTAACTGTGAGGCTCTAGGAAAAGGAGACTATTTCACTTTCAGTATATTTTACTTCAGTACTTTCCTGCAGAAACAAAAGGGATGTATGAAAATGCACTGCCAAAACAATGACTATGAAAAAGGTATGAAAAGGTATTTCTGACTTTCATCATCTTAGAGGAAGATGAATGCACCGAGATCAGAGCACAACTGCTGTGCTGGTGGGGATTTTTTTTTGTTTGTGTGGTTTGGGGTTTTTTTTGTTTGCTTGTCAAGGGAGAAAGAGGGGTTAATTTTATTTTTATCTGCTACTAAGATATGGACATTTTTCCTGAACTTTCGAATTGCTGTTAAAGGAAGATGCAAAAGATGATTTTTATACTTTGGTTCTAGGAGCTGTTTCAATTAGGTGCTCCACTCTGCTATATTTTGCCTTCTGTGCCTGCTGAGAATTTGTTTTATCACTGGATTTACTGGTTCACAGGACCCATTACCCTGGTACCTGGGTGTTTCTCAATAGCTGAGAGCACATCGTTGCAATCCAGTGTTACTCTGACAATATACCATAGCCATAAAAGGATGATTGTGAAAATGTTGTTGTTCCTGAAATATATGAAATCAGGTCTGATGGATACCTGTGACGGGCAGGTGAAGTGTCCTGTTCAACAGTGCCCTGCAATATCAAACTGAGGAGTACACAACTGGTTCTTGACTCCTTGCTGCAGCAGCACGTACTGCAGTGACAGTGACAATGAAAATGCCAATGCCAATGCCAGTTACAGGGAGTTTCATGGAATTATGTTCCAGCCCATAAGACACTAAAGATTGTAACGATTGCAAGAAATGAGAAGAATTTGGTCATGAAGGTGCAGAAGAGTAAAGGATGTTGATGGTACATAGCCACCATTGAACAAGCACACACTGGCATCTTGCGCTGGTCAAGGCCCGCAGGTACCACCTCAGGAAGAGACTTACAGAGAATGTTTTAAAGCAGATATTCAACAAAGAAACAAAAGACTGCATTTTTAGTTAAAAGTCTAAATGACCAAGAAATAACTATTTAGAATATAATAACATTCCTTTTCTAATCAGTTCAAGAGAGGATGAGTCATGTATTCAACAGTCAAACTTTCAAACTTCTAAAACTGTTACTAAAAAAGAGGGCAAATTGAATTCCATACTAATCCCCAGCACTTGTAACTGAAACCCTCTGAATTTTGCTACCAAATGGATAAATATTTCTTTATAATTTGGTGTCCGTGAACTGAAAAACAAAATTATCTTTTCAATCAAAAATTCCCAGTCACTGAAGAACTGTAATTGACAGTTTTAAAATTACATAAACTACTTCTCCTGTTGTTTTACATAAGCCTGGTAAGACTTCAGCACACTTCTACTCAACTCAAATGAAAAACTCCAGATGATATCTCTAAGAGAAGAACTTCACATGGACAGTGAGATTATAGTCCTCCAAAATAAGAATTTTGCCATTAAATTCATCAGGTTCCAATTCTGTGTTATATTTCCTTCTCTTAAAGAAAGTAAACCAAAGTTAAAATGTAAGTACGATCTCTTGTTCCTGTTCTTCCTCCCTTTTATTCTATCTTTTCCTTATTTAAGTTCTTTCTCAATTACATTTGTTAGATTTACAAGCTGATGGAAAGCTTCTACAAGTTTCGGTCCTTTCAACTGACATTTTTTCTATGTGTACTGAAAAAGGTATTTAAAAATGCTTTAAAAAGCAATCCTGCTGTGGCAGAATGTCAAATCAGATGCTCTAGCAGATTTTTGTACCAACTTCTTTTTTGAGGCTGGGGGAAAAAATGGGTCTGAATAATGGCTCTGACAGATCCACATCACACCTTGAAATAGTATAAGAACAGTGGTATTATAGCAACTTGCTTTTCTAAATATACCATAGAATACATTAAAATTCACAGGACATCCACTCATTCTCAGCTGTTTTTTCTACATTTTCATCATGTAAAATATTAGGAAAAAATGAAGGAAAGCTTTATTTTTTAGAGATGTAAAGAATTGATTTATTAACTGAGGACTAAATTCCTTTAAGAGTGAAGTCTTTGGCTGAATATGACATCTACACCCTTAAGTAAATTATTTTCTTTCTAATTTGCAAAAGCCATCCTGTTATGTCAAATATAGAATGTGATGATACTTCCAGTATATACAAGAGGAAGTGATTCTTTCAAAGCATTAATCAATTCCTCAAGTTTTTATCCCTCTGAGTTATTAGATATTTAGTTGTAAGCTAGTGCAAGCTCTCCTGTCAGAATTTTATATAAACAAGGGTCAGTCTCTAAAACTTTTTCATTTCTTATTAAAGTTTATGATTCCTGACATAGTTTTCATCCTAATAAGAGTTTAGTAGTAGTTCAGCTACTCATTCACACATATTTTCAAGTTCTGTGCGCAGGCAGTTAAATCCAGGTGCCAGACACCGAAGACTGAAATCCCAAATCAGAATATTTGCTTCTAAATCCTGTCCCCTCTTTGAGAAATAAATATTGCTGCTTACTGTATATTATTACATTGAGGTTTTCTATTCATATATTCTCCAGCCCCTCAATAAAATTAGAAGGGGCACTGCTCTAACATGCTGTCTGCAGAAGCATCTCAGTTGTATTCACTGCTATCATTATGTGCATATCCTTTACATTATTTGATAGCATGTAAAAACATATTCAGGTTCTGTACAGATAAAAAATATTAAATGAAGCATCATTGCAAATAGGGCAGAGAAAACCTTCCATTTTTGTTATTTGACAAACTAAATAACATATACTGACAGGATTACAAAGGTATGCAGGAAATGGAACTTACTGGCTGGGTTTAAACTCCACCAGAGAAGCTGGATCTTCTCTATCTAAAACTGCACATGCAAGGGGACTTTGTAATTATAATTACTGTGATCAATCCCATGCAGATCATCTGGATCTTTGTTAAAAAAATTAATCCAAGCCCCAATATCTGCTTGCTCTCTTTCTGGGCATAGTTTTTTTAATATTCTCCAAGAAATAGACTACCTTCATCATTGCACTAGTCTCAACACAGATCCTCACCTCCTCCCAGTTTTCTTTTAAAGGGAAGCTTGGGAAGAAGGCTGTCAAGAAGTTATTAGCTGCTCTGGACTGTCTCAAGTCAAACTGCCTAAATTAAATATCTCTGGCTTTATGTCCTCTGGCTTGGCAGAGTGAGATCAAAGTCAGATTGTTCATCCTTGTTAGATGAGTTGTTCCCAGTGGTCAAGTAAGCCCTTTAAGCCATGCCTGGGAAGAAGATGTGCAGTGCAGAAGATTCTGCAGCCCTACCTAGAACACCAGCATTCAGTCTTTATTAAAAACACATCCACAAGTGTATTGCAATACAGGCCTCCAAGAGAAGGCAGTGAGGTGATATAGCCACATTGTCTTGAGATGACAAACTGATGATCTCCAGGCCTTGCAAGTGTTTTACTACATGTTTGAATTGTACTTTGGCTTTTTACTGGAGCTAAACAAAGCGAGACAACAGCCAAATGCTTCTCAAATAAAGCATAAATCCAGACACAGTATCATACATATGGGGGATGCATGTGCCTTCCCAAAGCAGAATTTGCTACAAATGGTACTACTGATTCTTTTGCACTCCCTTCTCGGCATTCATGACAGGACAGCAATATTCCCCAAATGGACACTTTTATTACCTGGATAGATGCTGCTTGAGAGATTCATGGTTTGCAGGTAGTTATGGCAGCGTTCTTTATGTTCTTCCAAAGAGCTGCGCTGCTTGTAACTGCGACCACAATATCCACACTTATGGGGTTTGCCAACTGGAGAAAACACAATTCGAGATTCAGAAGAGGCATTCAACAGCATATTAACAATGGTAAGAACAAGAGATAAAAAGCCCACCCCAAAAATAAAGCCATGCTGGGGTGAAGAAAGATTTTGTCAATTTAAAAAAATCTAAGTGAGAAACAGCTAATGGAAAACTGGCTGTATATCTTTACATCAACAGGCCAATTCTATGGGTGCTGCAAACTGATTTTAGATTATTCCGATCAGATAAAGACTGTGACATTAAATCTTTAAAAACAGCGTCTACACAGGTTAGAAACCGAGATACCTTCAAAGGTCGGGGAACAGTTGCTTTAGTGCCCAGTGGGACAGAGACTGCCAGTGGATGAACTGGTGGTGTAGGTAGACACTTGGCTGGAGGTCGGTTCTGGTGTAAACAGAACCAGCCCAACCCTTTTAAGACAATCTTAGATTTTGTGTGTTTTCTGCTTCTGGAAATTCAAGAGAAATGGCATGACAATTTCTTTTCTGTGTTACACAAATCCAGATCTAGCTGGTTCTAGGAATTTTGCACCAAAATACTGGTTTATGTACTTCTGGACTTGAATTTTCTGTCTTAACATGACAAGACAGTCACATTATATGTGATTTCACAATTTTAGATGGCTACACAGTTTAACTTCCAAATTTTATTTGCAGATTCTTAGGTGAAAATCAGATTCAGACATCGAACTTGTTTTATAATGTATTGGTGTCAATTTGCCAATTGCAGGAACTAATCATTATCTATAATTTAGCCACTGTCTCTTTAATTACAGAATCCTCAAAGTTTGCCAAGAGGGTCTAGGTGCAATTTCATATATATATACATGAAAAGCTATGTTTCAAATTGTGCATCCATGAAAATCAATATCAGCAAAGGAGAGGGAGGCAAAATACTATTTAAAATATATGTTTTCTTCAATCAGGCTGGGAAAAACAGGAAAAGTGGAAATTATTTTGGAAATTTGGGTCAACTCTAAGGATCTTATTATTCAATGTGAGTGCTAGAAAAGAATTTGCCTAGATTTTAGCAGCACAAAAACATAATTTTGAGAGCTCCCCTTCTGCCAACCAGAACCCAAAGCCAACTTTCACAGGTAATGTTACCAGTGTCAATTCCAGCAATGAGTATTGGAGGTCTCCCATCCAAATAGCAATTTGCATTTGCAGCTTAGTTTGGGAAACTAGATGAGATCGCACTCTGCTTTTAAAGGCACTTTAAATGTGTTAAATTGGTTTTACTTCACAGAAGGTATATGACTATGGCTTCTGTCAAACAATGAGATGTTCATGGTACCAGGAAAGTGCAGCTATTCAAAAATATTTATTCATATCTCCATATTACTGTTGAGACAGGCACTGAAAAACTCCATCAGAGTCCCCTTTTGTGGAAGATAATAATCTTTCTTTCTCCCACCCTTTCCCTTCTCCCCATTCTCTCTTTCAAAGTACTTGTAATAACAAGGTGCAACAAGTAACTCCTGCTAAATGCTGTAGGCAGTGTTCACTCCTTAGGTTGAGGATGAATAGCAGACTGTGTTTCAACTTTATATTATCTCTAACCCTAAAACATTAATCAACTTTAACTCATCTTCGTACTTCCATGAAATGGATTACTCACATGAGGCTTGTAAGATGAAACCCTAACACAGAAACTTTGAATCAGCCAAGAAGTATGGGAAAAAACCCGGTTCTTCTGGTGAAGGGTCGTGAGTGTGACGTGTTTAGTCATTTCTGATGCTGACACGCTGTGGCCGACTCACAGCTTGGTTAACCCCAAGATGGGGCTACTCAGCTCCACACTGTGAAAAGAGCTCTCAGGCTTGGTGGCCACCCCCATCTCCTCAGCAGGTATGGCGATAAGCAGCCCTGGTTATTCCCAAACCTTCACTTACCTGAGTGAGTCCTCAGGTGTCCCGTGAGGGCATCCCTGCGACGGCAAGCGTAGTTACACAGGTGACACTTGAAGGGCTTTTCACCTGAGTGCAGCTTTATGTGGCGCAGAAGGTTGCCCTTCTGGGTAAAGGAGGCTCCGCACTGATTGCACTGGAAAGGGCGCTCTCCTATGGGAAGAAGAAGAAAATATGTGAGAACAAAAAAATCTTATGCGGTAACAAGAGAAAGATTTCAGGGAGAAAGTTGTTTTCTCACTGCTGCTCTGTGACTTCCACCGGCTGCAGGTTTGATATAACATGAGGCTTTCAGACTAAACCTGCCAGTTTCTTAATGCTTCACTGGCTGGGTCAATTTGATCTGAAAATCTAATTTTTTTTTTCTAAATCAGAATGGCACATCACAATGCAAATTCAAACTCATTTAAATAAAGTGACTGCAGCATTTTGTGTTGAAGAGCCACTCTTCCTGATCAGCAGTTTTGGAATAAACCAATATCCAATTTTGCATGTTGTGGCATTTGGTGGGGTTTTTAATGTGGCTTTTTTCAAAGGGTCTTTAAAATATGCCACTGAAGCAGCAAAATAAAAAGGAAACTCATTAAAAATGCATTTCAGGATCACAAGTTCATTTCAGCGTTACATTCTTATATTTAAATGAAAGGCACTTCATTATAACAGTTATAATAACTTCTTTTCATTTACATTTTCCCTGTATTTTCCCTTTCAATTTCTTCTCCATTACCTGTCTGTCCCTAAGCAGCCAAATCAGGAAAGAGACAGAGAAAAGAGAGAAAGCAATAGAGTAAAATCACAGAAGTTAAGACAGTGCAAAGGAAGCCCTGTACTTCCATGCCTAAGTCCCAACCCTGCCCTAGGCAAGGTATGAACAGAGGAGCTGCACAAACAGGCTCTGGTGGTCTACACCTTGGACAGACATGGAAAAACTTGAACACACACAGCCTTGATTTGTCTAAACTGGTGCCTGTTATCAAGGAAGTGAATCAAAGCCTTTGCAAAAATTGATATGGCTGTTGTTTGCTATTTAGTGCTGTTTAAAATCAATATGTTAATTTATTAATTTCGGGGTTTTAGGTTTTGCTCTTGGTTTTTAAATTTAAGATGGATGAGGCCTTTTCTGAAATCAGTGGGAAAAAAAATATGTCTCCAGTTGTACCAGATAGGAATAAGAGAAAATTTATACATGAGAGCATTCTATCAGCAAGAACTGCTTCTTCATGCCTATTTCTGCACGGCCCTCAACTAAGTCAAACTAGCCTTTAAAACTCACTTGCTGAATTCTGTTTCTCTTAGGCATCAATTCAATCTCTTGTAGTAATTATAATGCATCAACAACATTAGAAATAGCCCAGAGATGACTTGTTCTTAGTTTTGA